>NC_046237.1:7223265-8423265 GCF_009819885.2 Catharus ustulatus | reverse complement strand
GGAGACTTGTCAGCACCAGCTGCCCAGGTCATGGAGGGTGGCTGTGGCTGAGGCAGAGCGGGTAGATGAGGATGGACTTTGGGCAATTGGTTGTGTAGAAGGGGCGGGATGCTGATGGTGAGTACCTGTGCAGCTTGGGAGAGGTGATCCCATAGTCCCAGAGTCCTGAGTCCTTGCCCTAAGGGAAGCCTCTTTCCTTAGAATGCAGTTGAGTTGTCCTTGCCTTTCCATCACCTTGTAACCCCTTAAAGGGGTTTGTTCCTTGGTTTGTAGTGGGGGTGGGCACTGGCAGAATCTGTAACCTGCAGAGCTGTAAAGGCAGGCCTGAAATTCCAGTTTATTGGGCCTTCCTTTGTGCACAGGAGCTGTCTGGTGGTGCTCTCTGTCACTGTCCAGTCCAGCAAGAGCGCAGTGGGCAGAGGGGCATCACACAGGGACCACGGGCACCTTGTGCAGGTGGCTGGGGTTGGGTACAAGTACAGCTCCAGCCTGCTCCCACCCTCTCCTTCTTTCCCTGGCAGATCCACTCAGATTCGGATGAGGGAGACGGCTCCATCAAGTACACCATCTCCGGGGAGGGCGCCGGGACCATCTTCCTCATCGATGAGATCACGGGGGACATCCACGCCACCGAGCGCCTGGACCGCGAGCAGAAAACCTTCTACACTCTGCGGGCTCAGGCCCGGGACCGACAGACGGACCAGCTGCTGGAGCCCGAGTCAGAGTTCATCATCAAGGTGCAGGACATCAACGACAGCGAGCCGCGCTTCCTGGAGGGGCCCTACATCGGCAGCGTGGCGGAGCTGTCCCCCATCGGTACGTGTGCTGCCTTGGCAAACCTGCACCTCTCCCCTGTCAAACCTTGAGCCTGCTGTACCCCATAAAACCCACTTGCAAATCCCAGGGATTCCAGAGCTAGGGAGCCAAACGGGAAAAATAAATAAGGTGGCTTAAGAAAAACAAGTGGATAAATCCTCTGAGCTGATTGCCAGCCTTTGGCTGAGCGCTCAGTCTCAGCCCTAAGCCGTGCTCTGGGGACGGGTTGTGGTGGTGCCAGCTGCCTGCTGTGCATTGACTCTGGCTTTGCACAGCCCCCTCCCTCCTAAATGCTGGGGGCTTGGACTAAACCCTCACAAACCAGGGGGCTCATGTCTGCCTGTGGTTCAGACTGGTCTGGGTGGTGCTTTTCCCCCAGCTCAGGCCATCCTCTGTGTGCTGCTTTGCTGCTCTTCTGATCCCCAGGGCAGCCCAGACATCATCCCTTTGTGTGTCCCCATGCAGAACTGCCAAAACCTTCTCAGCTGGGTCTGTCCTACTCTGAGGGGCCAGGCCTTGCTGACTGAGATTGTGGAATTCATGTCCCTGTGACAGAACTGTGTTAACCTTAACTGCTCATCCCCTTGGCACCAGGCTGCTCTTATTGTGTTGGTGATGATGAACCTCGCTGAAGCTCTGAGGGCCAGGCTGGGATGATGAGGCTGCACGAGTCCATTCCCCTGGGCTGGCAGAGCAGGACTTTGTGCTCACCCGAGCTTCAGGAGGGGTGCAGGGAGGTGATGTTTGAGCTGCAGCACTCTCTCACTACTCCTGCTGCCCTCACTCCTACTGCTGGGCTCCCATGCTGCTGAGCACAGCTGAGTCCAGGAGAATGAATGGCTGGTGCTGCACTGCCCAAAGCCACAGTGTCCCCTGTCCACACTGTCCCCTGTCCACACCATTCCCTGTCCACACCATCCCCTGTCCACACTGGGCTCTCTGCCACCCCTATAGCAGGCTGTGTGTGTCAGCATGGGCTGCAAGCAGGAACTGTAAATGACTGCTCCCAAAGGCTGTATCCAGGTAGAAGACAGCTTGTGAAAGGCTGACCTGGAAGATCAGACAGGACCCCAAAACTGACAGCAGGAGATGAGTCAGCACAGGGGCAGTACCAGTGCCAGGACTGCAGAGAGCCCCCAGGGCAGCAGGAGCGGCTGAGCTGCACCAGAGGCTTGAGAGGCCAGGTTGAATCAGCAGGACCTGCTGTGCTGCTGCAGGAAGGTCTGGCTGCAGAGGGATGCTGGCAGCAGAGCTCAGGGAATGGTGCTCAGGTCTGCACTGCCTCAGGACAGAGCTGCAGCTCTGCATGGTTCATGTGCAGCATATTGCAAGGCTGCTGTGTGGCCTCCAGCAGGTACAGATGTGCAGGAATTGCCTGCACCAGAGGAGCTGCTGCTGCCTGGATTCTGTTGATGTATGGAGAACAAGCTCTCCTGAGTCATCCCAAGCTCTCCTCTCGCTTCCAGATACCTGTGCAAATCCTTCCCTCAGTCAGAGACTGACCCCTTGAACTATAGCTGGGTGCTCCTGGAGAAATGAAAGACAGCATGTGGGCACCAAAGCAAGAGGCATCCTGTTCCCAAAGGGAAGAAAGAAATTAAATTAATCTAATTTGCTTGAACAACATTTTAAAAAGCAAGGAATTCTCAACTCTAGGTATTAGACAAGGATCCTAGTTCTTTGAAAATCACTAACAATTATGGAGCTGCCTGATCAGACTGATGTGAACAAGACATATCAAAGGAGACAGTTTCTATGCGAAATTGGAGATCAGAGGGAGAAAGAAACACGGTTTCACAACATGAAAGAAGGCGATTCCTGCAAATTAAAATACTCGGAAGTTTAAAGTGAGGAGAAGTGCTGTGAACGGCGTGGGCTGCATTTCCCAGCTGTGTGCTTAGAGAGGGGAGCTGGAGCCTGCTCTGCTTTCCAGGCTGCCTGCCTGCCCCAGCCTCGGAGCCTTCTGCATGCAGCCTGGCCATCCTGGGGAGTGTTTGGGCTCCTCCAGAGCAGCCCTGCCCTGGAGACAGCCCAGAGAGAGCCTCACATCATCCTCTGGTGGTGCTGCTGCCCAGCCCCCAGCAGTGAGTGCAGAGCTGGAGGTACCCACATGCTGCTGCTGCTGTGAGCCCCAGCTCCCTCCCACCTCTCCCTTACCAGGTTTACCAGGGCTTTGCCCAGCAACAGGCAGCACAAAGGACCAGAGGGACACAGCCTGTGAAAGCATGAACAGGCAAGGCTGGCAAGGAGCTTTCTGCTCAACCCTCTGAGGTTCAGCAGCTGGGAGGTAGATGGGGCTGGTCAGGACCTGGTGTGAGAAGTTCAGCTCCAGATGCTGTAGGAAGGGCTGAGGGTACAGGATATGGAAAGCTGCCAGGCCAGGGAGGTGAAGTTCAGGATATTCTTGTGGGAAGTGACCTGCCAGGCCCTTTTTGTGTGGGAGTGCTCCTTTTGTGGCAGCAAGGCTGGGTGCAGCTGTGATCACGGCTTTGTCGTGGTTGGTATTGAGTGATGTTTGCTGTCTCTGATCTGGACAGAGCATCTCCCCTAGAGCTGTGGGGTATTTTCATGAGAGTGAATGGGGAGTGTGCCTTGCTGCCATCCTGAGTGTGGATGGAGGTCATCCCAGCTTGGTGTTGGCCAAGCAGGAGAGCTTAGCTTGGCTATTAGTGTATCAAGATCAAAGCCTGGGGACCTGCTGGTGGCCATGCCTGCTCTCAGCACTGTCTGGATTCAGCTGTGCTCTGCTGGGGAAGGGGCTGGGATGGAGCCACTCCAAGGGCAGGGCTGCTCTCCAGCTTGGAGCTGTAGGTAGCTGGTCACTCCCTGTCTCTGCTGCTCTGAAGCCTTTGCTCTGCATCCCAGCCTGAAATGCTAAGAGTGACCCCTTCTTCCTCCTCTTGTGGTCTTGCCCTCCCAGACCTCAGTGGGGTTTGTGCTTGGGTGGTTTTTGTTCTCTCAGCTGCACTCTCCATTCCCTGCCAAAAGCAGAGTCCCAGCTCCCAGAGGTGGGTGCCTTCCTGGGGCGTGAAGAGGAATAAACCAAATACAGTCAGATCCGCTCTGTGACAGCAGGAGCAGATCAAAGGACATTATTTGCATAATGAAGGAGTACTAATTGGGAGGGAAAGTCATTTGATTTCCTAGTGTCTAAGAGCGAATAACAAATGAGAGAACAGCACAAACTCAGAGTAACTGGGAGTGCTTTGCAGCACAGCTGCCCCTTGCTCTGTGGGGCCAGGGCAGCGTGTTTGGATAGACATCATAGGTGCTGCCTGAGACTGTGAGACTGAGGGTGGACTAAAAGCTTCTTTGTTCCAGGGTCTTGCCTTGGCAGTGGTCAGAGTGCATTCTTGGGAAGGAGGAACAGCACACACAGGATATGTGATGCTCCTCTTAATATTCTCCCCGCCAGCGTCTGTTTTCAGATTGGAAATTTCTTTGGCTGTGGGTGGTTTCTGGGGGTTTAGTATCTGTCTTCCCTGAAATCATCCAGACTCATTGTAAACCTCTGCAAAGGGAAAAGAAAAGAGATTGCTGTTGTTTTCTGATGGATGAAAAGTGGCAGATGCAGGATGGTCAGGAGGATAAGGTTGGAGTGTGGGATTTGTAAAGAGCAGAGGTGGTGCCTGGAGCTAACCCCAGCCCGTGAGCCAGGCTGGAGAAGTCCTTGTTTTCTACACAGGGATATCCTGCACTTGGAAGAAGCACATACAAAATGGAAGCTGACCCAACAGCTTTATCTGGCCTCCCTTGGCACAGCAGACCCAGCTGCAAAACCAGCAACTGGCTGTTCTGGAGGAACCTGATCTGGCCTGGGGCATCGGGAGCAGCAGTGCAGCTGCCCTGGGAGGTTTGCTGCCTGCCAGGGAGGGCAGCTGGGGCTGTAGAGGGGTGGAGAGGTCCCTCTGAGCCCCCTGAGGGAGCTGGGCTGGAGGCAATGCCCTGGAGTCCCCCAGGCTGAGGAGGGCAGGGGCTCCTGGGGAGTATTTTCACTGACTCCCCTGTGCCCATGGCCATGCATAGCAAGGAGCAGTGTGTGTGCAGCATGGGGCCTGAGCTGCAAATCCTGTTCGCAGCTTCACTGCTGTCCTGTCGTCTCAGGGAGAGGCTGCTGGTCAAGAGCTTGCAGGCTGCTCTGTGCTGGCTCAGCCTCTGTGGATACCCCAGTGTGGGTCTCTCCGAAACATCAGAGTTGAGCAGAATCCAGTACCAAAGGGAGAGACCTGCAGCTGCAGAAGAATGTAGGATGGTATCCAGCCAGCTGCCTTGGAACTGCAGGAGCTTCACCTTGTTACAGGAGGTGCTAAAATTAGCTGTATTTTGGGCTCTTTTCCTGATCTCCCTGAGGTCTGCTTAGCAGCTGTCTGCTGCACTCAGGCATGAGCCCAAATCCAGCACACAGCGTGTCCTGCTAGACAACTCTGTTGGTTGCACAGGGTGGCTGCCCAGAGCTCATTTGTGGGGTCCTTGGGGAGCAGGCAGGCCCTGGAGTGAGGAGCATGCCAGGGAAGGCATATGCTTTATCAGAACATCACTCCTCCTTGGTGCATTCACTCTCATTTCTCTGTGTAGCACCATGTCCAGATTAGAGGCGATTTGGCTGTACAGACAGAAACTTGGGGTCAAGCCCTGACTCCAGCACAAAGCTGGCTGAATGCAGAAGTGATTATTGTGAAGAGAAATTGTTAATCTCCATGCTGGAAGCAGAGAAAAATACTTTGTTTACCCTGCAGCCAGAACACTTGCAGGCAATCTGATTTTTCCCCCCCCCGCCCTTGCTTAGGAAGTGCTTAAGTGACTTGTGTTCATCTGGAGGCTGCTGGGATGGTGGCTGAGATCTGGGGCTTGCCCTGTCTGTTTGTCCCTAGTGAGATGAGTCCTTCTGCACTGTGCTCTGGGTCATGGGACAGGCTCCAAACACTGCCCTGCCCAAGGAGGATCTCATCCAGGCTGCCTTTGGCAGCCCCTCAGGGAACCTGAGCCTCTCCATTGGAGTGCTTTGGTTTGCTACCACGTTTACCTGCTTCATGCCAGGGGCTGGGGTGCGTTGTGCAGTGGCTTTCTGTGGCCAGACACCCCAAAAGAAGTTTCACAGTAGCACATTTGAGCAATTGCACCCCGCCAGGTTACTGCCCTCGGGCTTGTCCTGCGGGGTGAGAGGGTTGTGCAGTGAATCTCCTCTGGGCCTGGCTTCCTACCAAGTCAGGATGTTCACAAGATTGCAAGAAGCTCACTTCTGCTCCAGTAATTTTTGAGCTCCTCTAGTTCATTTTTTTCCCTGCTCTCCTGTCTGAATGTGTCCGGGGTGCATCAGCCGCTGCAGGTGTTTGGGGCCAGACAAAAGCTGTAAATTGCATTGTTTATAAAATCCCACCTGTCTCCTGCCCCGTGGCACCCAGGCACCTGGGATGGGAGTGCTGCACACTGGCATCAGGCCAGGGAAGGTGGCTTTGCATGACACAGCACTCCTTGCAGGATCCCTGATGTTCTGCAGGGCTAAAGTGCCCAAGTGCTGTCCTGGAGCTGGCCAGATCCACATAGAAAGGGCTCTCAGCATGGCCAGAAAGTGTCCCTGGTCTCTGCCTGAGCTGAAGGTGGCAACTGAGCCCCAGAGCTGGTCTGGAGAGCATCTGGAGGCTCCTGGTTCCACCACAGAGGGCTGACTGCTGCCATGAGAGGGGACAGTCAAATTTAGCAGGTTTTGGTTTTTCCTGCTGCTCATTTGCCTCTTTGCCTGCCCAAAGCCTGGCTGTAGTTCTGTCCCTGGGGAAGTGACAGGTCCCAGCCACTTGCTTGTGGATTCAGTGCAGAGCCTCTCTCCAGTGTTTGGAGTTTGCCTGTCAACATTTCTTTTAGCTAAACGTGTTTGGAGTGAGTGGCATAGCAAGTGGTCTGGAGCTATCAGCCTTCTTCATGCAGGGACTGGCCCCAGAGGCAGTCACAGATGCCAGGACAGGCCTGCACTGGTATTCCAGAGGTGCCCTGCAGAGCCCCATCCATCCCATCCAGGGCACTGGGCTGAGCTGCTGTGTCCTGCCAGCCCTGGGGACACTCAGCATGGCAGGGTGGCTGTGGGGGCTGAGCTCTGCACTCAGGGGCAGGGACCCTGCAGAGACACAGCTCCTGCACCCTGCAGCTCCTGCACCCTGCAATTCCTGCACCCCACAGCTCCTGCAGCTCCTGCACCCCGCAGCTCCTGCACCCCGCAGCTCCTGCACCCCGCAGCTCCTGAACCCTGCAGCTCCTGCCGACCCCACTCACAGCAGAGAAGGGATGCTGATCTCTCCACAGCAGAGGAGGGATGCTGCTGGCAGAGCTGAGGGCTGGCTGCTGTCCCTGGCAGGTCTCCAGGATGGCTCAGGGTGTGGAATGGGGACAGCCCAAGCAGGGCCCATGGGGACAGAGGATGGCTGGCAGCCAGAGACAGCTAGGCTGAGGGAAGTATTGTTGTGGAAGTGAGGGTCTTGTCTCCCCTTTTTTCTGCAGGAAATCAGGGTTTGTTTGATCTGCTGTGTCTGATCTCACCTTTGTAGAGGGAGAATAAGAGATGGATTCTAACCTGTTAATTTTTATATAAAATTGTTGGTTTCCTCTGATCTGTGGAGTGAGCTTGTCAAGGGAGGAACCAAGGTCTTATCTCATTTTACATATCTAATTATCTCTCTGGATACGGGCTCAGGCTTCTTGGTTATGGGAGGCGGGTGATAGAGTACATGATGGATGTTTAGATTTTATTTAGTGTATCTTTTATGGCTAAGGCATGTGCCAGAAAACTAAATAAAAGCAGTACAAGCTGTACTTGCTGTGGGCAGTGCTGTGCTTGGAGAGCAGGGACTAATATTGGAGCAGGGTGGGAGCCAGGGAAAGCTTGTCTCTGCAAGAAGGAGGGGTCCAGGTTAAGCTGAAATTGAATACCATTGCTCTTCACATGGAAAGAGAGTGGGAGGAAGGGGTGGGAAAGGGATAAGTGGAGGTTAGGGGATGATGCTGGAAAGTTGAACTAGTAAATTCCTGATACCCTCTAGGTGACCTTGAGCAGGCACCTTCACAGACAAGAAGTGAAGGCACAAAGTGGGGTCAGTGTTCCCTACCTGGCTGATTTTGCTCTTTTGTTAACGATGTGCTGTGAGGGCAGGTGGGGAAAGGCAGAGCCTTCATCACCTCTGGCATTGCTGGGCACAGCCTTCGTCACCTCTGGCGTTGCTGGCTGCAGCCCAAGAGCACTGTGCCCCAGCTCTGCCTCTGAGTGAAGGTGTTTTACTGCAATATTCCTAGTTTCCCTTGCCCTAGAGCAGAAAACTCTAGTCCCAAACATGGGGCTCACCCCTAGGACCTGGAGCTGGATCTGCTGCCCTGTTGCTCCAGTTCTTGGGAGTGCCCAGCAGCTGTGGGCCAGGAGCTTTCAGTGCTGGCACAGGAAGCCTGAGAGCAGCAGCCTACCTCCCCTGTCCAAGGCATGGCTTAGAATGGTGACACAAACCGTGCTCTGGGTGGGCACAGGTCCTGCCTCCTCTTCAGACTCTGCAGCTTTGCAGCATTCAGGTAAATACTGGAGCACAGGGAGTACAGCTGTGTCTGACAGGATTAGGAGGCGAGTTATGCAATTGAGTGAACGCATCTTGGGGGAAGCAGCATGATGTGCAGAGTTTGGTTCAAATGTTTAGTGGCCAGCCTGCCTGTGATGATCCCTGGGTTGGGATGACTGCACAAGGATGGCTGGAACAGGAGGCTGTGGTGTGGTCCTTGGGGCACCTGCTCTGTCTGCAAATGTACAGTCCTGGCACAGAGTATACAGGGCAAGGGCAGGGAAATAACTGATGGGCTTGGGTACCCGTGGGTGAGTTTTGAATCTTCTAACCCTCTGCAGGAGCAAGTGGTTCTTGGAGCGTGGGATGTTTGTGAAAAGTCAGCAGGCCCTGCCTGTGCTGCAGGTGCAGGAGTGGGTGCTGCTGTGGACACCAGGCTCTCAGCTGATTGCTGCCAGGCTGTGCAGAGGGAGCCCTCTCTTGTTCCCAGGACCAGCTACTGCTTTCTGTGATTCTCAGACTTTGGCACCTCCAGCATCCCTAGCAGGTTTCTCTACTGCAGCTGGGAGAAGGATGCTTGGAGACCCTGGTGTCATTTTCCTCCTCTGGTCCGTTTTTTTGCTTTCTGATCAGAAGCTTCCCAAGCTGCCCAAGGGAATGTGCAGTGCTGGTGTGGAGGTGATCTGCCTTGGCTCATACCTGCTTGAAGGAGTTGTGCTATGGCAGGGAGAGCAGGAGGAAATACAGCAATAGTATTTCTTAAACAGTTGTTTGCGAGGCAGAGAGCCAGTGTTGCCGTGGTGTAAAATCTGGACGTGCCTGGCAGGGATGCACCATAACTTCACTGGAGACAGCAAAGCATAAATAAGTTGACTCAAACTAGCTTGTTGCTGAAGACCGATGAGGGGGATTCTCCTGTTATCAGCAGAGCTGCAGCTCTGAGAAAGCTGCCAAGGAGAATGAAAAGCAACCATGGTAACTGCTCGTTTCCCTCAGTGAACACCCTTTCCAGGAGATCAGAGTGAACTGGACTGGAGGGAGCGTGTGCATCCCAGCTGCTCACAGCAGCACTGCTCTCTATGCTGCCTCATCTTCTGCCTGAGTCCAGGCAGGGCTGGTGCAGGAAATTCTTGGCTTGCCTGCAGGCTCTGGGCTTGTGGTCTTCTGACGAAGGAGGAAGAAGGCACCAGGGACTGAAGCTCCTCATGTCCCTCTGGATGGTTTCAGCTCCATTTCTGCCTCCTGTGACATAGGAACAGAGGCTGCTTCTGGCTGACTGGTGCCAGTGCTTGACCTCTGGGCAGGGATGCACCAAGTCTGGTGCTAGAATGAAACAGGGCAGCCTGTTCTCACAGTGCTTTGGTCACACCACCTCCTTTCTCAAGGTGTCTGTAGGTAGGGGTAGGCTTCCCTTCCTTCCTCCCTTCTGTTGTCTCTGTAGATCTCAGCCCCTTTGCTCCTGCCCCCACTCTCATGTCCTGGGCCCTGCTTTTGTTAAATTGAACATGATGTCAAATTAAAGCCATCACAGGGACAGTTGGAGTGAAGTACCCAGTTTAATGAGGCAGCCTTGAAAATCAATAACTTAATTGCAGACATTTGATAGACTTTTATCCAATTTATAGTCCTCCTGTCCTGCTACGTGTAGAGCATGAGGACCTGGTGCTCTGTCTGGCTCTGGGCAGCTGGAAGCCTTTCCTCTCCTGGGATTGTTGTCCCTGTGCAGGTCTGCACCACCTGCAGTGGTGCTGCAGTGTGGATCAGGCCCCAGCTGGGTTGTCCCTCTGTGGTCTGGAGGTGACCATGTCACTCTGTGCTGACAGGAAGGGCAGGTGTGAGTGTGACATCCCCAGCTCCTTCCCAGATGGTCCAGTAGAAGAAGAAAAGCTCCCAGCTGTGATCAGACCAGTGATCTGGAGAGCAGGTGCTGCCCCAGGATGGCCCAGGATTCTGTCCCTGCTGCCACTCTGCAGCACACCAGAGGCATTTGCAGCAGCAGTGTCTGAAATCCCAGCATTCAGGGTTTGGCAGGGAGGTGATGCTGCCTTTGCACTCTGCTGGTTTTTTTCCCTCATCATTTGCAAGCAATCAGTGTTGAGTGTTGCTCTTCTAAAACCCTGCCTTTGTTTTCCTCCTTGTCCCTGCTGCAGGCACCTCTGTGATGCAGGTGATGGCCTCTGATGCCGACGACCCCACCTATGGGAGCAGTGCCCGGGTAGTCTACAGTGTGCTGGAGGGGGAGCAGCACTTCACTGTGGACAGTAAAACAGGTGAGCAGCACCCAGCTGGGCTGGGCCAGGACACCCAGCTGTGCCTCTGTGTCCTGGGCATGACTGTGAGCCAACAGATCTGTGCCTCCCTGCTGGCTGCTGGTGCTGGGTACTCCTGGCAGGGGTGTTGGAGAGGATGCTCAGCAGCCCTGCTCAGGCTCTGCCCAGCTCCATGCCCTGCTGCAGCAGGCAGGACCTGCAGCTGCCAGCCCAGAGTGCCTGGTGTGCACCTGCACTGGCCAGAGCTCCTCTCTGCCTGGAGCAGGAATGCCCCCACAGGCACATAAAACTTCAGTGTGGAAGGTTTAAATACTACCAAAGGGGCCTTACCAAAGGCTGCATCGTTATCACCAGGGCCTTGATTAAAGGTAACACTTTAAATTAAGGATAGGTTTATAAATGTTCTATTAATATTTAATGAAAGAACAGTAGAAGCTGCTCCATTCCTTAATAACTTATAATGGAGCCTGTTGTAAAATGCCTCTGTAATAAATCCCTGGCAGATGATGCTCTGACATACTGGTTAGAGTAGCCCATAACCAGGAGATGTTGGGGTATATATTCTCCTTGCCTCCCAGGAGCTTGACTCTCATTACCCTTAATGGGAGCCTCACAAGCTTGCTAAGGAGAGAAGACACTCAAATGCTAATAAGGGATATTTAAGGCACAAAGCATGCAGTCAAGTGCCCATAGTTTAATGAAAATTTGTCAAAGGACAGGCAGGCTGAGGAGCTGCAGCTTGAGTTGGAAAACTGGACAGCAAAGTCCTCCCCACCCTATTGCTGAACCACAGTGACATGGACTAAAGTCAACCCCTGGGCTGAAGTACCAAGTCTCTGTCAGGTTGATCTCTGTCTGTGCTGATAGATATTTTCTAAGGCTGTTTTTATGTCAGTCAGAGTGAAATTTGTTTGGAGAAGCTGGTGTAAAGGAGGTCTGTGTGCCTGAGCCTCTGCATCTCAGCCCCTGCACCTCCTGACAATGCCCTAGTGCACATGGGGAAGCTGGTGCCAGCTCTGGCTCTGCCACCAGCCTGGCTGCTGCTGGAGGAACACTCAGATTTGGGAGTTTGGGAGCTCCTACACACACCTGACATCAGCTCTGTGGCATGTGGTGGGAAATACTTTTGTGTGGGCTGAGGCTGGTGCAGTGAGGAGAGGACACAAGCAGCAGGTTGGGGCTGTACCCACCCCCTGCTCAGGAGCTGTTACACCTGGGCTCTCTTCTCTCCCAGATTTGCTTTGTTTTACATTGTGTGAGTAGGAACAATGGGCTAAACACTGAAAACTCAGGTGCACGTGAGATCCTGTTAATCTGAGACAGCTTTGTGTGAGTGAAAGTCTGGCTGCTAGAATGGAGAGGGACCACTGGGAACAAACTGCACAAGCCAGGACGTGCAGAGGCTCAGCTTCCTGCCACATTAATGCTCTGTATTAAGGCATAAACTAAAATGTGCACTGTGGGACTGTGGTGAGAATTAATGTCACTCTGGGAATCCAAGCTTCTTGATTCCTTGACTTTTTGTGTCTTAATTCTCTAGCTGGCTGTTTCATACACTGGGGGGTTGATTTACTGTTTTACTTGCCTGTGTTTCATAAAGGCAAAATTGCTGACAGTCTGCGTAAGACTCCAGCCCCTCCTGAGCACGTCTGTTTCCAGGATAGCTGGCTGCTAACACAGGTGTTGGGGCTGACTCTGGCAATGTCTGAGCTGCAAATGGCCTGTGGCAGCTGCCTCCCCAGCACTGCAGGAACTGCAGGGCTGCAGCTCTGCCCATCAGCCGCTCAGGTTGTGGCTGCAGCCTGTCCTGCACCCCTCTGTCAGCACTGGCCCATGTGGATGCAGCAGTGCTCTGGGGGCACATGGTGTCATCACATCCATGCAAGCACACCCCACCCTGCTCCCACTCTTTTTCTGTTAGAATAAGTTTTTATGCTGCACAGGGGAATCCAGGTCTGATTGCCCGGGGTGGCCCAGCTTCTGCCCTGAGCATAAGATTTAATTATCCATAGCAGCAGCGTAGCTCTCAGAGCCACCATTGTTATTAATGGCCATAAAAAGAACCATAAAAACCTGGCGTGTTACATTTCTTATAATATATGATAATGAAGGACAATTTGATTTCCTTTTTTGGTTTTGACCTCGTTCTCTGCTGTTTCTTGCAGGTCCATGCATGCACGTGCTGCCTTGCACACCACCTCAGCCCCTGACTCCTTCCAGCACAGGTTCTTTCTTCCCTCCTTGTCTCGTGCTCTTGTCACACCCTCCTTCACAGCACAGGTGTGGCATGTACAAAAGTGGTTTCCATGCTTGAGTGAAGTACATGGACCATGCAGAGCTGACTTTGTCTCCTGTTCTTGGATGTCACCAGCTGTAGTGTTCAGCTGGGATTTCATATTCAAAGGATCTTTCACAGGCAGACCCAAACAGTCTGGATGCTGTGCTATGCCAAGTCCTGCCACTCAGTAATCCCTGAATGCCTGTAGTGTCTGGGGTCTTTTTGGAGGGAGACAAGCATCTAAATGGCTCCACTGGAACAGTGGGAGCAGCAGTATGGCATTTATGCTGTAGGAAGATTCCAGAATTGAATGATGGTGAAGGGAAAGCACAGCTGATGCACACGAGCTTTTCTTTCTCTCATATACACCAACCACTCTAATGCTTTGAGATTAGTTTCACAGACTGAAACTTGTGTTGTTACCCCGAATCAGGTTCAAGAACTTCACCTCTGTGTGCCAAAGGTCTAGGCTGATTTTTTTTGTGTGTGTGAGTGGGAAGTTTTGTATGCATAAGCTTTTGAGGCAAGGTTTTCTTGCCAACTGTAAGAATATCCCCGTGGCTTGTTGCAAGAGCCTGCAGGCATTAAGCTTTGTAAGCTTTGTGCTGCCTTCCTCTCTCAGGGTGCAGCCAATCTTTGCTCCTTGCAGCACGTGAGCGGCAGTGCCCGTGCTGTGGCTGCCCTGATCTGCTGAGGAGGCTGTGCTCTCACAGCGACCAGCAACAGCTCTGCCCTGCTCTGCAGTGGCAAACAGCCTCTCCTGCTGCTGTGGTGGGTGTTGGCTCTGGGTGAGAGCACTAATCTGACAGCAAAGTCCCCCTCACTGCTGCTGGGCCACGAGCCCAGCTCTGCCCAGAGTTACACAGGGTGGGAGGTTTAGTGGCAGCTCCTCTTCCAGCTCCAGGAATCTCATCCTCACCAAGATCTTTCAAGCTTATGCTTTCCAGTATGGAGATGTGCACCTGAGTGTGGGCACTCTTAGTGAATTTACATGAGAGGATAAATCTGTGCATTTAAATCCACAGGCTGTGTTTTCATGCTGCTTTATGTCACCCTGCATTCTCTGTAGCACTGCAGATTATTCACCTTTATAGGGGCAAATCTCTCTTTTGGCAGGCAGCTGTGCCTGCCTGCTCATGTCTGTTCCCCTGTCCTTTGCAGTGCCCTTTCTTATCCCTGTGGCTGGAGTCTCTGCTGCTTGTGATCCCTTGCACACAGCCCTCCTTGGGAGGGAGCCTGAAACTGCTCAGCACCCCACAGCCTGGTGCCCCTATTTCCAGCAGTCTTGTTCATCCCTTTGTAGGGATATTGAGTGCTATAGAGCACCCAGAGCGTGTAACACCATAGGTTTTGTGATGTTTTGTGCTTTCCTTAAAAGCCAGCTTGTCAATTTGGGGCTGTGCATGGGAACCTGGCTTTTTACCGTAAGGAAGAGGTTGTTCTTCAAATCTGTCACTATGCTGAATGCAGGGAAAAGGCAGAAGAACTCAAAAGGTATTTGAAATACAATCTGGCATTTGTGATGACTTAAACCAGCTCCTGAGTTCTGGAGCCTATGTCCTGATTTAGACTGAGCCGGGAAGGGCTTGGAGCTTTTTATGCCAGGGAGAATGGAGACACTGGCCTGCTGGGATGAAGCTGATGGCTATTTGTGTGCAGCCCTTGGTTGTTTCATCCCTACCTGCCAGCCTTGCTGTGTGTGGAGGCAGACCTGCCCTGGTCCTGGGGCAGTAAGGCAGGGATGGGAGAGGAGCTGTGTGTGGGAGCCTGCTGCACACTGAGCTGGGCTGGTGAGCTGTGTGATGTGGTGATGGCAGGCAGAACACGTTTCTCTGCTGCTTTTGCCAGTTTGTTAAAAATGCTCCTGGGTGCCTGGAAACACAGTGTATCAGTTTGTGTGTGTTCCTGTGTGCCCAGGGGGTTGTGCAGGTCTGTGCCCCATCCCTGTCCCTTGCCCACCAGAGCTGTGCACAGGCACAAGGGAGTCTGAGTGTAAGGCACAGGGGTCTGCAGAGAAGCCACATTTATTTGAGGGGGTTCCTCTTGTTAGTGAGATTGAACATGAACAGCCCTTTCCTGACACTGGTGCAGGAATTTCAGCTGGGTTGGGACCAAATTGTATGTTTGGTCATCTTGAGGAAATTGGAGTGTATCTACTAATGTGCCAAGGAATTAATGTTAAGTGATGAGGGACCTAGCTGCTAAAAGAAGGTACAAAGGAAGGGTGAGTGTGGTGTCTCTGCACTGACATGGGCAAGGCTGATTGCAGCACCTTTTTAGGTGCTCCATGAACCTTCTGACCCTTTGTGCCTCTCATAATTCACTCAGAGCACCTTTAGCTCCTGCTTCCCAAATTGTGCTGACCTGAAGGACAGGATAGGGGGCTGGATGGTGACTGAAGTGCTGGTTCTTGGGGCCAAGACCTCTTCTGCAAGGGCTGACCTCCTCCAGGGTGTGTGCTTCCAGCAGGACTCGTGTCCTGGCAGATATATTGGTATTTCTGTGTCCCTGCAGGCAGGTGAGGGCACAGGTGAGGAATCTGCAATCTGTTTGGCAGCTTTGCCATTCCAGGCCTGAGGCAGAGATGGGTTTGATCTAGCTGACCAGGCTGCTGGCAGAAATTAATCTGCTTCATCCAGCTAAATAGGAGAGAGAAAAAGGAGACAGATCCAGATTCTTCTCAGGCATGCACAGTAAAAAGACCCAAATGGCAGGAAGACAAGGCTTGTCAACACGATGGTGGCACTTCCACCTTTAGAGATACTAAAAACCTCACTCTTTATGGCCCAGGGTGATTTCATCTGCCTTTGAGGACTACCTGCTTTGAACTGTAGATGGATCAGGAACCTCCTTAGGATAGGTCCCTGTCTGTTGCTCCATGACTTTCTGGCTTGTTGCTCCTCCTGCCCTCAGCTGGAAGGTGCCTTGTCCAGACACTCTCTGAGGATGTGGACATCTGACCTAGAAGTACCTGAGAGCAGAGCAAAGCCCATAATGATGGGATTCCTGGAAGGCAGTTACCTGCTGAGTGCTTCGTCCTGCTTTGTTTTTATCACCCAAAGAGAGTCTGTGGTTGGAGCAGATTCAGTGGTATTTATGTGATGCTCTAAGTGTCCCCTTGCCTGGTAATTATACTGATTAATCTGGATCATGCTGGAAAGCCACATGTGCCTTGTACCAGAGGGTATGCCACCATGTGTCCACATTATTCAGCTATAACAGATACTGACAGGAGCGAGGGAGACAAGTCTGAGCTCGAGGTTGTTCTTGCTTTGTTTGCAGTGCCTGGGAAAGACAAAGTTTGTCAGTTTTTCCAGCTGGAAAGAAGGTGAATCTTGGGAGATGATAGCAATGACTTTTCTGTGCTCTCTGTACAGCCTTGAGGAAGGTCTGTCTCCATCCCTTGCAGCTTCTTTGCAGAGTCCCTGGGGCTCTGGTTTGGGGAGCAGAGACTGTCTTGGCTCTGAAAGATGGGACCATGTGGGTTTGCAGCTGGTGGGTGTTTAATGCAGTGCCCTTAGTGCCACATGCATGTGGAGCATGTGTGGAGACCCTGATTTGCCACAGCCATTAGCAAATGGTGAGTGGTACCTCAGCCTAGAAGACAAAACCAGGCTGGCTCTTGGGCTGGTGGCCTGGTGTTGCCGTGCAATTTGGGAACAGCATCCCAGGGACAGTCCTGGTGGGGCTGCTGGAGGTCTGGCAGTTTGTCTGCAGCAGATCCCCACCTTTCCAGGATGGCTGGACACACGACACCATGAGAGGGAGTTTCTGATCAGTCTCCACCCCTCCAGAGGCAGAGATTGTGTCTGCCTTGTGCTGCTGGAAGAGCAGGAGCTGGCTGGGGACATTTGCCCTACTCTGCATGTTCCAAACAGCCTGGACTTGCTCCCTGTTGGGACGAGTGACCTTGGAGGTGTTCTGGGAAGTGCCTGAGCACTTTCCTCCCATCTTGCGTGGCATATTATGAGCTATATCATTACGAGCAGCTCAGTTAAGTCATTACAGCCTTGGTGAATGCATGAGCTTTTTCCCTCTCATCCCAATTCATCACTATTGTGCTGACATGAATCATTTTCATTATAAAATGCTTCAGACCCTGTTAATTAACAGAATTGCTTAAATTTCAATGAGATAGTGCGTGCCCAGAAAAAGTGGTTTTGTATTCACACTGTGGCAGGAGAGGCCTGTCAGCACGAGCAGCTGGGGCTGGTCCCTGAGCCCTGGGTGTTTGTGCAGGGCTGGCCCAGGTGGGAGGATGCCATCCTCACTGGGATGGGAGCCCACAGGCACGTTTTTGTCTCCCTTTCCTGCGTCCCCTCTGCCTCTCTGTGTGAGGAGAGGCACTCATGGCTGAATAGCTTCCTCTGAGCAGAGCCAGGATGAATGAGGGGGTCAGAGCAGACCCTGGGCCCCATCACAGGATAATCACCTGCTCCCTTATCCGTGGAGCTGAAGGCAGGAGAGTCCAGGTAATTACAGAACCTGAAGTGACAGAAGGACAAGGGAAGCTGGCTGATAATTGTGCCTATCCATGAGAGCTGGAGAATGGCAACGATCTGAAATGGTGGTTATGTCTTTATAATAAATCCTAACAATGCTAATCATTGGAATAATTGCTAGTTTCAGAAAGGAAGGAATGATAAATGTCTCCTGAACAGTTTTGCCAGCTCCTGCTGCACCTGTAATGTCATGCAAAGGGCGAGGGGGAGAAATGTCATCCTCCCAGCTCAGTGGCATTTCTGGCTGCCTTGGGCCACAGCACCAGTGACTCCATGGTGTGAGCCCTTGTCTGGAGGTGCACAAGGCCACACTGGACACAGGAATGGGGAAACTGGAACCTGCTGGCTGTGGAGTGCAGGTACCAGGTAGCCTTGGGATCTATCCCAGTAGCCATATCTTGGCTCCTTGCAGCCTGCTGGAACTCAGCTGCCCCTCTGCTGTGCTCTTGGAGCTTCAATGCTTTACCACTTCTCGATGTGCTGCACCTCAGCAAATTGATTGCAAGGTGCTCAGACCCCTGGATGATTCTCTACTGTTTGCTCAGCAAGAAGGGAGCTCCCTGTTCCCTCTGTCAGACCCCTCACTGGAGACCCATTCCAGCCTCCTCCAGTATTGTCCCTAGCACCAGGCAGGATTACTGGTGAAACAAAGCAGAGATGAATTTGCAGTTCACAGTAGGAGGAGGTAAAGCTGATAGTTAAACAGAAAACGCTGGAAGAGAGGATTTACAAAAACATAAACCAATGTCTAAATCTGTGGGAATGTTAAAAAATTGAGCTGGAGGGGATTTTATGCTGATTCCTGTCTGTTATGAGATGCTGCTGGTACAGTGGGACTGGAATGTGGTGCTAATGAAATGACCTTGTATCCATGTAGGCTCTCCTTCCTTCCTGACCCTGGTGCCACCTCAGGCCACAGTTTCTTTCTTTCTTTCTTTCTTTCTTTCTTTCTTTCTTTCTTTCTTTCTTTCTTTCTTTCTTTCTTTCTTTCTTTCTTTCTTTCTTTCTTTCTTTCTCCCTTTCTCCCTTTCTCCCTTTCTCCCTTTCTCCCTTTCTCCCTTTCTCCCTTTCTCCCTTTCTCCCTTTCTCCCTTTCTCCCTTTCTCCCTTTCTCCCTTTCTCCCTTTCTCCCTTCCTCCCTTCCTCCCTTCCTCCCTATCCTTTCTTTCCTTTCTTTCTTTCTTTCCTCTTCAAATTTTTTCTTCCCTATTTTGTTTCCATTTAAATGAAGCAGTCGTGGGTGCCTGGTAAATTCTGCCATTTGCAGAGGTTTCAGGCTTTTACTGCTGTTTGTTTCTTGTTTTACATTCCCTTCTATTTTAGTCCTGGTCATTTCCCCAATCCCAGATGAATACTGGAAACCTATAAACACTGCTTTTAAGAGACTTACTTTTGTAAGAAGTACTACCATACCATTAGTTTTGTTAAGCTCCAGTGCATTCTGTGACACAGAGCATGTGTTTTGTCGTCTCTGGTCTCCTTAATTTAGAAGGACACTTGAAAATGAGGGATTTTGTGCAGACAGACTTTTAGAAATGTGCTGCTCCCCTCCCCAGTTCTCCAAATCACACAAGTCTCTCCTGGATGTGCCCAGCCCACGGCACCTGGTAGATGGAGCCTGGGCAGGGGCACCCCTGTTGTGTAAGGGGTGCTGCAGCAAGGCTGGCTCCTGCTCAGCACATCAGGATCAGTGGGCTGTTGCAGATCTGTGCCAGAGGGGTTTTGTGACTCAGCCTGGGTTTTTACAGAGCAGACCTTGAGGCTGGCCCCAGCACAGTCCCCACATTTGGGTGGGGGTGAGGATGAGTCCTCTCTTGCTGTGACTCCTGCCCTCACCAATCCTCTGACCCCACAGATCTTTCACTCACCTCCTGGTCACCCTGGAGAAAAGCACAAACCTCCTCTGTGCCAGGGTTTAGCCCAGTGGGAGCTGCAAGTAGCCCACAGGAAAAGCAGCAGTTGGGACTCTTTCACGCTTCATGAGGAGACTTGCTGGGAGCAGGTTGAGCCTGTGGCCATTCCTGGGCTTCAGGAAGATTTTTGGATGTTTCTGGCTGGCTGACAACCCCCTGGGCTTGTTCTTCTCCCCAGTGCCCTTCTCTCCCCTTAGTTGGCTTTTGCTCATGTGACCAAAGGGGCTCAGCAGATGCTATTTGTGGCCAGCAGTGTGTTCCTGTGGCACAGGCAGCACCTGGGCTGTGGCTGGGGAGAGTGTCCCCAGCAGCAAGGGAGGTGACAGTCCCTTCTGCTGTGCACTGGTGAGGTGCAAGTGCTGTACTGACACCACGTATGATTCTGTGGGAGTGCCAGAGTGAGTCCAGGGAAGGGCCATGAGGGTGGGTGAAATACTGGAGCATCTCCCCGTGTGGAGAGGGAGATGCAGCTGATCCTGTTTAGGTCTGGGTCTTGTCCAAAGGAATCTCCAGTGACCCCTTCCAGGCTCAGCCTGTGCCCTGCTTTGCAGGTGTGATCCGGACCGCCGTGGCAGACCTGGACCGTGAGACACAGGACCGCTATGAGGTGGTGATCCGTGCCACAGACATGGCCGGGCAGCTGGGGGGCCTGTCCGGATCCACCACCGTCACCATCGTGGTCACCGATGTCAACGACAACCCGCCACGCTTCCCTCAGAGTAAGTCCTGCTGGGGAGGGGTGGGCACTGAGCTCCTGCTCCCCTGTGGGTGTGGGATGGAGCCAGGCTGAGCCAGCCTGGCCGCTCCAGCTGCTGCCAGGGTGACCATACCAAAGGACCAGGGCACGCACAGCTCCTGGCCTGGCTCTGAATGTGTCCCTGCCTGGCAGCACAGTGGGTGCCAGGCCCCTGCTCCAGTGCAGGCCCTGGAAGCAAGCATGGCTTGTGTGTTAGGAGAGCAGGGCCAGCCCTTCCCTGAGCCCTTCCAAGCAGCTGGAAGCCAGCAAGGTCCACCGTGCTGCTGTCCCCTGGGAGCTGGGGCTGGAACTTGGCTGCTGGCCTGGCCCCTCCTGGCTGCTGTGTGAGAACTTGGCACAGCCTTGCCCCAGTGCAAGGACAGTAACAGTGCTCAGGGGCAGCAGCCTTGTCACAGCACAGCTCTGTTTTCCATCTTGCTGTTAGTGGCCTGTGACTGGTGCTGGTGTCTGATCTGGGACCCTCCCCAGACAAGGTGCAGGGTGCTCCTGCTGCGGGGAATGGGCTGTGAGGGCTCCGCAATGCACTCCAGCTGTGTCCTGGCAGCTCCAGGCTGGCAGGACAGGGAAGGGGCTGCAGCTGGAGGAGGCTCAGCTCTTGGGCTGCACGTCCTAGAAATCAGAAATCACGAAGGAATCTTTGCAAGGAGTCAGAGAGCACTGATTGCAAGGTGGTTTCCATGCAGAGAAATCAGCCCTTGCTTCACGCAGCGCCTAGAATGTCAGTGCTCCCCAATTATCTTCCCTCAGCTCTTGTTTTTTGGCTGATGTATTTACTTCTCCTGTTGGGGCGTTCTGGGCTGTAGGCACAGTGGGGTTTGGGCAGCCCTCACAGCCCAGAGGTGCCCCAGGGAGGTTTGTGAAGGCTGGGGGTGGTTCAAAGGCAGAAGCAGTGACCCTGGTACCCATTTCTCCTCCAGAGATGTATCAGTTCAGCATTGTTGAAACGGCCCCCGTGGGCACAGCCATCGGGAGGGTGAAGGCAGAGGACTCTGACGTCGGGGAGAACACGGACATGACTTATCAAGTGAAGGATGAGGAAGGGGTGGAGATGTTCAAAGTCACCACAGACAGTAATACCCAGGAGGCTGTCATCACGGTACAGAAGGTGAGAAGTGCTGATTGAGTAGGAAGGACACAGGTCTCTAGGAGCACCCTTTCCATTGGGGACTGCTGCTATTGAATCAGTTGGAGAAAATGCTCTGTATGCTGCTCTAGCAGTAGCAGTTGCATTTTTGTGCCTGCTGATGCAGGGAGAGACCTGTCTCTGCTCTGCCTGCGTGGCAAAACACAGGGCTGAGGCTGGGAAGAAAGGCTGAAAAGGAGCAGCACAAAATACCTGCTGGTGTTCCCCAGGGTGGCTTAGAGATGGCAGTGAAGCAATGAGCTGTGCAGAGGAGACATCATGCATAGGACTATAGAGAGGAATGCTTAGAGCTGTTATTGATAGCACCTGTTAGAGGAGAAAAATGCCCACCTAATTCCTGTACCTGACCAGCAGCACTTTAACTGTATCTGTTTTGGTGGCGAAAACAATCAAGCAAATACTTGGTGCAGGCAGGAAAGAATGATTGTTCTTCAAGGCCACTGTATGCAGCTTGCCTCCCCTGTAGAAATAAGAGCAGGGTGATGAATGATGAAAACTCGCTCATGTGCAGCACGCACTGTGCTGTCTTCCCAGTGAATCCTGGCTGCTCACAGCCTGGGCACCCTGTTGGGGGCCCTGAGGGGAGTGAGCTGGAGGCTTCTCCCTCCTCCTGCCCCCTTGGTGTGGGTGCTGCTGGCAGAAGGGCAAAGCAGAAGCCCCCAGGCTGCTACAAAGGCACTGCTTGGGAGCTTTAGTGGCTCTAGTGCTGCCCCAATGTCTGTGCTGAAGGAAGGGGCAGCAGAGGGGCTCCTTGGGCTGGCTGTGTCTTACCCTCTTCCCTTGTCTCAGCCTCTTGACTACGAGTCAAAAAAGGTGCACACTGTCGTGGTGGAGGCGCTCAACAAGTTTGTGGACCCGCGGTTCGTGGACCTGGGCACCTTCCGGGACCAGACCATCGTGCGGGTCTCGGTGCTGGACGTCGATGAGCCCCCCGAGTTCCGGCCCCCCTCCGACCTGATGGAGGTGCAGGAGGATGCACATGTTGGATCTGTCGTGGGGGTGGTCACTGCCCTGGACCCGGACACAGCGAACCACCCTGTCCGGTAAACAGCGTCCGAACCTCACATCATCCCCCTTCCAGCTGTGGGGTCACCTGCAAGGGACACATGGCCTGGGAGGTGGGAGAGTGCAGGTGAAAGTGGCAAGTGGTGCGTGTGTGGCTGTGTGTCTCGTGGGACAGGCAGCTGGCAGGTGAGTGGCAGGCTGTGCACAGATGAGCGCTGCAATCTCTCGGGCGGTGGGTACATCACTGACAGGTGATGGCTTTGTGAGTGCAAGGGAGCGCCAGGGAAGGTGGCTGGGTGATGCTTGCGTGTCTCTGCTGCTGACAGCAAGGTATCTGCAGTGGTACCTGACACAGCCAGACACCAGGAGTGGCAGGAGGACAGTGGTGAAGGGTGACAAATGAGGTGAGGCTTGGGAAGTGCAGAGCCACAGCCTGGCTCTGTGTGCGTGCATGTGTGCATAGGATCAAAGATCAGAGGAGTTTATATTTGGGCAGGGGACATAATCCAGGCAGCAGCTTATCTGCACAGGACATTTCCCATTTCCATTTAATTTGTGGCTAAAGAGATTGTTACCTTGTTAAATTGTTATTACCTAAGGCACAAAGCAGCCTTCTGGCCCTGCCAACTGGCCTGAGTCACGAGCAGTTGGGTTGGAAATCTGGTGTTCAGAAAACATCCTCAACGTGTGGAAATTTTCCTTGAAATGTGTGTTCTGGTGCCAGGTGCCGCCGGGGCTGCAGGCACCCGTGGAGCTACTCACTTCCAGGGAGCAGCTCTCTGACTGAGAGCTCTGCAGGGACTCAGCCCTGCAGCAACAGAGCAGGAGGGACAGGGATGGGGATGTGGGGTGGAGGGGGACAGGCCAGAGGGGGCTCAGTTACAGCACTTGGTTGCACTCAGTGATGTCCCCCAGTGCCTGTTTGGGGCACTGAGCTCACTGCTGTGCAGACATGGTTTTCTGTTTCTTGGTGGGGTGAGGAGGATCTCCTGATCCTCATGGAAACAAAGACTGTGATGGTTAGAAAGCTCAGAAATACATTTACACATGGAAAGCTGCCATCTACAGATGCCTGGCAGCTAGCAGAGAGTACTGTGTCACAAAGCTGGATGCTCAAAGTTGACTTCGGGGGGAATGTGAATAAAATCAATTTGGTGTGCCAGGAACTGTGTATGTGAGTGCTGCATCACTTGCACTGGGTGCCGTGGGTGCTGACTGCTGAATGTGTTCTCAGCATACCTCTGCTCACCTTGTCCTGTGACTCTCCAGTCAGGCTAGGTGTCTGATTTCTTTCTTTGTTGCCCCTGAGCACGTGTCTGTCAGCACACACTGTTCAGGAGTGTGGTGTGTCCACATACCTGTGTGTGCACATGTGTGCATGTGCTTTTTCACTTGACTGTTTCTAGCAGTGCTGCAGAGCATAAATTTTATTTTCTGATCTGTAATTGTAGAAGAGGGACCTTGGGGACAGAACTATTCTTATTCCTGTTTTTTCTTGTTCTTTGTGCTGCTTCCCTGTGGAGATTGCTGCATTGTTTGCAGACAGACCTAAAGAAAGCAGTGGAGAGAGGCTCAATGCTGTACAGGAGGGAGTGGAGACTTGGACCAGAGAGAAGCAGATTCCAGTACTGGGCAGGAACAAGATGTTGAGAGCCCAAACTTTGCTTTGGGAGTCTGTCCTACAGTGAGCTCAGTGCTGGCAGGGCAATGCCTCGTGTTCAGACACAAGGACCCAGCCAGCAGGACTCCCAGGCATCTGCTGCAGCTTGGGAATTGCCATGTGTTTTCTCTTGTCAGGCTTGATGCATTCAAATACATGTCCTGCCTCTGGCTATCCCCAGGCAGGGAGCTCATCCTGTGTCCCCCATGCTGCCCTGTGGGACTGGGTCCATCCCTTTGCTCCCTCGGCGCTGGCAGTCCCTGCTGTCAGGAGCAGTGGCAGTGCAGCAGGGTGAGCCTTCACAGACATCTTAGCATTACCAAGTGGAGCTGCAGGTTGATATCGGTGGTGCTGATGCAGCACCAATGCAAGAGGAAGGTACAGTTGGATCTCTGCTGCTTCCCTGTCCTCTGGCTAGCCAGGTAATTTAATAAAATACTTTGCTGCATAGGCAGCTGTTAACAGCTTCAAAGCAGTGCACAGACATTAATGGCAGCACCCTGCAGCACTGGGATGTGACACTCACCCGTCAGCAGGAGACAGCAGTAAGGCACCTCTCGTTTCAAGTGTGCTGCTCGGAAGTACAGTCACAAGAAGCCAGCACTTGTACTTCACCTCCGATGTATTAGAGAGCACCTGGTCCTGACAGCATGACCAGCATTTGATCCTCAGTGCCTTGAAGTTGGTGTGAACCCTTTGAAGTTGCTGCAGTTCAGTGGATCCCTTTAACTTCCCGCTCCTCATGTGCCAGAGGTGGGAGCAGAGGCAGGGCTGTGCTTCTGCAGCGGCTGCTGTCCTGGACTCGGCTCTGCCTGTGAGTAGGGGAGAGCCACCACTTCTGTCATGTCGAGATGCACTCTCCCCTTGAGGCAGGAAAGAACAAGGATTGCCAGAGACAGCAGAGCAGAAATCAGCTCTGTCAGGGTTTCCAGGTCCTGCTGACACCAGGCTGCCAGTAACGAGGTTTGGGAGGTATTTTTAGCCAAATGGGAAGGGAGGTGCCCTTGGCTTTTTGTTTTCAGCCCCAGGCCAGCACGAACAAGGCTGTAGGGCTCCTGCTGCACTGCCCAAAGCAACTGCTAGAGGCACATTCCAGCCTGAGGTTCCGCTGCCCTCCTGATGATCCCTGTGTCCCACAGGATGCAGTGACTTGGTTTGAGAACAAATCCCTTCCCGCAAGCTGGACTGGGTCACAGTGGCCTGTAACACAGAGGTGAGGATTGAAGGGGTGTCCCTGAGGCACCTCCTCACTGCCTCACTCCAGCTGCACTTTGGCTGCAGAGCCCCTGGCAGCTGCTTGCCTTGGCTGTGAGGAGGCACCTGGGGATCCCCTCTCCCATCTCTCAGAGGAGGACACCCTCCCAGTGACACCAGTGCACGAGCAGGGAGCTGTGCTGAGCTCAGAGTGGACAAGTGACTGTATGAACCCTCTGTGGGGCACAGAACCTTCTCTGGTGCCAGTGTGGGAAATGCCCTCCTAAAGGTCTGGTTCTTTTTATTTTATTCCATCCTTGTCTTTTTTTTTTTTCCTTTGCCTATCAAAGGCTGGAATTGTTCCTTTTCAGAAAAAAAAAAAATTAGTTTCCAGTTGGCTTTTTGGCTTTAGCTGTGTGTTTTCTGGGTGTAGTGCAGTTTTTCTCAGCTGAGCCATTGTATGAAGTAGTACAGTGATAGACTGTCTGTGTGTGTGAGGCTGTTTGTATGGGAGCCTTTTGTTTCTCTCTCTGCAGTGGGAGCCTGTGCTCTGATTGTGTGCATTCCAGGCTTTATCAGCACTGGGAAGATGTTGCTTGGGATTTAAGGTTCTCAGAGATATTCTTGTTTGGCATTCACAAAATCTGGAGACACATGTTGGACATGGGCATTTTATAGACTCCAACAGCACAGCAAGAACTACAACCTGCTTCAATACAAAAGGGAGAGGAGGAAAAAACAAACACAACAAAAAGCTTTTCACACAGTGTTTGAAAAGCTCCCTATTAACAAAACACATGCCATAAAATGTGCTTCTTGTTGTGTTCAGGGGAAAAAGTGAAACAAACTGCTTGAGAAATGCATTCATGGGAAAGATGAGCACCGAGAAAGCTGTTGAAATTAAACAGTCACTTGTAACATCCAAACCAACAGGCAGTGCCAGCAGGAAGAGAGGGAAATGGAGTACAAGGTCCGCATCCCAATCAGAGCTGGGCACTGCGGTTCCAGATACAGAGCAGCAGCCAGCTGCAGGAGAGAGGAGCATAGGTCCTGTCTCTGAGTACTGGAGGACCAGGGATTAAATGCTGCCTCTTCCCAGTGAGAAGCACTGTTTGACTTCAGTGGGATGGGTGAATATGAAGCTGGAGTAGAGGTGGAGAGGCTGGTGGTGAAGGTTGTGTCGTACAAAATTATGTGAGCGAGCACAGCAAAGCACAGCTGCTCACCCCAGCATGGGATGAGATGGAAGCTGTTGGAAGGTGAGGTGTGTTGTGGGATCTGCAGCTCTGAGCAGGTTATGGCTGTGGCTTTAGGGGGTAGATGGACATCCCTGTGCCACCCTCCCAGTCCCCGGCTCCGATGCCAGCTGAGTGCTCCAGAGCACCCATGGCCTTTGGCACCTGCACAGAGCTGCAGCCCCACCTGGGCTGGTCACCTCCACAGTGAGGGGCAGCAGGGTCAGCCCTGCCAAGGCAGTGTGCTGAGCTCCTTCCCTGGGGCAGTACTGAGAAGGTGACAGTTCTCTGTAGCAGTGGTGACAAAGGGATCAGAGTTGTGGTTTGGTCTGTGCCTGGCCATGGGGTACAGGCAGCATATCCTTACAGACCATTCAGAAGTGACAGAATACAACCTCAGCAGCAAAGCAATGAGAAGCATAACAACAGGTTCCCAGTGGCATTGCACTGAACACTCCCTGCCATCCTCCTGCCCTCTGGCTGGGCAGACAGCCCTGTCAGATGTGTCCAGGCTTGAGGGTGCCTCCCATCACCAACTGGATTTTTCTGTGTGGATTTTTTTTGCAGATGTCTCTATGCAGCAATGACAGAAGTGTGATCAAAACAGCTCATGTGCTTATCTGAGAGGCAGGGAAGCCATGGGGAGGTGAAGTACCATCTTGAATTTAACAGCATGAAAAGGTGGAGTGGAAGGCAGGACATGTTCGAGGTCAGGTGATGTGGGAGAACAATGGAAGCAGTAATGTAGAATTAGTTATGCTATTGGAAAGGTATTAGGTGTTGTCATCCCAGTTTCTGTTTCTCTTTCCAGCAGAACATTGAACTGATTTGTACAATTCAGAGTAGCCCTAAGTCTCCCTTTCCTTTGCAGTGAGTGAACAGAGAGTGGATGAGAGGCTGCAGTACATGCCAAGACAGTGTCACTGTCCCTTTTGGAATTGGCTGTGTGCCTGTAAAAGCTCTGCTGCCAGCTGGGAGTTGGGGCAGAAAATGCAGGCAGTCCCTAGTAGCTGGTTTTGAGATACACGAGCTTGTACCTGGCTTTGTGTGAGAGAAGTCCATTACCTCTAGATGCAAGGGGGGAGGAGGATTTCAACTGCATAAATGTTAGATGGTGGCTGGGTGCAAGTGAATTTCGATAGTGACTTTTGAATGTTTTTATTTGACTACAAGAAAGTGCTGTTGTATTTACTCTCTCATCTCCCCATCTGTCTGAAGGGGAGAGAGCTAGGGAATCTAATCTGGTACTGTATAACATGTTAAACAGTGTAGGAATGCCTTTTTGTGTGCCTCCATCAGAGATGGAGCTGTGTGGATGGACAGGGGCTCTGCCAGAGGCACTCCCATCTGCAGCTGGTCCCATCCCAGGGCATGGAGCAGAGCAGCACAGGGCCATCTATGGCCATCTCTGGTGTATGAAGAAGGTGAGCTGATGTTCCCTGGCTGTGAGCCGTGTGGATGATGGACCCCCAGCTGGAAAACTGCTCTGCAGCACATGGAGCACTTCCCCTGTCCTGAACCTGCTGCTAGTCTGGAGTCTGTCCTGCTCTGCTCCTGTCCAGTGTGGCCTTTCAGTCCTACCTCGCCAGCTTTCCAGTTTGCTTTGTCCCTGCATTTATCTTCCTTCTGTGGTTGGACATGTGACTGAAGGCTTTAATGTATTCACAGCCCTCCTTTTGGTAATTTATCCTTTGTACTCTTTGCTGTCTTGTATTATTTAATTCTGTGAAGCACTCTGGGATTCAGTGTGTGTGAAAGATGCTGTACACAATAACATTATGCTGTATTGTTTGTGATTTGCAGGCCTTCTGGATTTCTAATTCTGATTGCAGTGGTGGTTTGTGTTATTTGTGCTATGGCTATGCTCGAGGGCCTCAGCTGGATGAGACTTCCCTTCCAGCCCTTTCCTTCAGGAGCTCAGATCTCATTGTGCCCTGATTTAATGTTGGCTTGCTCCATTCCTTGTGTAATGGTTGGAAATGCAGGACGTGCCACTGGGACATGCACAGATTTGTGGTGTCCTGGTGAAGGCTCAGGGCTAAACCTGGTGTCTGACTCCTTGTGAGCTGTGGGGTTACCCTTGGGGAGAAGTGGGAATCTGGAGGTGGCCCAGGGAGTAGGTGGGTTGCACCCTCAGGAGGGGCTGTCTGGGGCAGCACTGAAGCAGTGGAATGAACAGTGATGGTCTCTGCTGAGCAGCTGGACACTGTTGGAGCTGGAGGAGCTCACCAGCCCATTCCTTGTGGGACTGGGAAGCTCAAAATCGGGCAAATCTTGGGGCTGGCATGATGTGCTGTGTTGATGGGGGGATGCTGACTGCTGCCCACTGCTCTGCTGCCAGGATTGCTGCACCAGTTGCACATGTTCAGTCCAGACCCTGTGCTTTGTGCCTGCTGTAGCTGCACTGAGGTGTCTGCAGATCTGGGTGTCTCACTTGGGTGGGTGGCAGGAGCAGGAGAGGGGGTAGCAGGTGAGGTGGGCTCCTCAGCAGGGGTGCCCACCTTCAGTTTGGTTCATGCTTTTCCTGAACCTACAGCACTGAAGCTTCCCAGAGTCACGGGTGAATTTACAGCCCACAATTTCTGCATTGCTCTGTCTATTCAGAGCATAAGGTTCCCATCAGAGCAGGTTTTTCCCCTTGTCCAAAATCTGTGCACAGTTCCACTTTATGCACCAAAAGCTACACTTTAATTTTAGTTGAAGGCTCTGGGCTTGCAGCCTGGTAGAAACGTGGCCTTCCTGTACCATGCTGCAACTCAGGACAAGGAGAGCAGTGATACAGGGCCTGTGGTGTTAGATTCCAGTACTCCAGGGGGTGGTGGTAAGGCTGGGCTTGGCACATCCAGCTGCTGATGGTTTCCCCTTTTCCTGGTCACAGGTACGCCATCGACCGCAGCACGGATGCCGAGAGGATCTTTGACATCGATGCCAAAACAGGAGCTATTGTGACAGGAAAGGTCCTGGACCGGGAGACAGCAGGGTGGCACAACATCACTGTCCTGGCCATGGAAGCAGGTGAGATGAAGAATGCTGTGTGGAGCAGAGTCTGTGCAAAACTGGAGTGGGGCAGGAGGAGGAATATGGGTGCTGTCATTGCAGGGCCAGCCAAGACATGAGTGTTAATCAACACTGAAGTAAAAAAGAAAAAAAAATGCAGCAGCACTGAGTCTGACATCTCCCTAGACAACCTAAAAATACTCTTCCTGAGTCGAGCATTAATAAGGGAGCATGGTCGAATAGTATATTTGATGAACACTAATCAAATTTGTGTTATCTCTGCGCCATCTCTGCCAGTCATCCCTGCACAGCTTGCTGCTGCACTCACACCTGCTGAGCAGCACCCGGGGCTCCCGGGGGGCTGTGCTCACATCGCCTCCCCTCCTGGATCAGTCATGTGCTGTGTGTGGGTGTCCCATCAGCTGCAGCCCTGTGCCACTGCGGGACTGTCAGCACTTGTTCTGCAGAGCTCTCGGAGTTTGGGATTCACAGGCTGTGCCTGCACCTGGGTTTGTGGCTCTGGATGACTCCTGTGTGCTTGGGATGGGGCAGGCTTGGCACAGAAGGAATGGATGGGAGGTCCTGGGGCTGCAGCAGTGTGAAGGGACTGTGGGAGCAGAATGTCCCAGGTACCATACTGGGAAACACACATTGCCACATTCTTCTAAGTTTTCCATATTTTGGATTTGCAAGTCACCAGGGTAGCCTGGGCCCTGCTGTGCTCTGCCCTGCAGTGGGTACAGGGAGCTGCTGTGGCTGCAGAGCACCTCCTTATCCCTGCTGACATGTGCCAAGGGCTGCCCATCTGTGGGCAGGAGCCTTCCTCAGGCTTTACTCTGAGTGTTTCTTTGCTCATTCGAGAGTGTTGAAGCTGCTGTTCATGTTCAGGGAGCCAGGTCAAAGTCCAAGAGGTCAGATCCTGCCACCCACTCTGGCTAGGTGGCCACCTGGCCCTGGGAGAGAAGCGTCAGTGGCCCTGGCCTGCCCCAAGGAGAGATCTCTGTCTCCATGGTGCATCCCAGTCTGTCTCTGTGCCAATGCTCTGTGCTGGTGACAGGAGTGACCTCTGCTCTCTCAGGGCTGTGTGCCCTGCCTGATCACATCCCAGGGAGGGCAGTCCAGTGCCAAGCTGTGGCCTGTACTGGGGCTCCATGGGGAGGCTCTGCAGGGAGGAGGGGATGGCAGCATTGCAGCACAACTCAGCATCCAGAGGAAACGTGAGGTGACAAGAATCAGAAGGACAATATTTACACGCTGTGGCTAGGATTTCAGAACAAGTCAGTAAATGCTGCAGCTCCCCTCTGGCAGGGAAGCCTGTCAGGCTGGATTGCTTCAAAAGCCAGGGAGACTCTTCAGTGCTCTGACTTCTCCCATGGTGAGCTCTGACTCATCCGTTTTAGCTGCCCAGACATTCTTCCCTGTGACATTATCCTTAACGTTTTGTAATCATGAAATATTAATGACTGATATTGAATTTAAAGTACAATTTATGTCTGAATCCTCTGGCGGAAAGGGCAGTTGTAAAGGTACAGCCTTCTGAGTGATGGAGGGCTTTCAGAGCAGGGCCATGCGGCAGCTGTCAGGATGTGCCTGGCGCAGTGGGATCAGCCATGGCACTGGCAGTGGGGAATGCAGGGCACTGGGAGCCTCCACGCTGGCAGCAGCACGTCCAGCAGTGCAGTTCCTGGCACACAGGTGTCTGGGGCCAGGGGTGCTGGCAGGTGCTCACCATGGACATGTGGGGTGCAGCTGGATGCCACAGGGCTGGGCATCACCAGCCCCATCAGAGGCAAGTGGTCACAGTGTACTCTTTCCTCAGAGAGGTGTAAACTTGGCGGGAGGAGTGGAACAAACCAGCGGGAGTCCTGCTGCCCAGGATTGTGCCTGGTGCCTCAGCTTGTTGGGGCTGGTGGGAAGCTGTACCCACTGTATTCCCACAGTGCCAGGTCCGCCTCATTCCCATGGCACCAGGCACACGGCCTGGAATGTGTTGCAGCAAGATGTTGCATCCCTGGTCTGCTGCTGGGGTGTCCTGGGCAGGGTTTGACCACTGCAGGCTGAAGGACAGCCAGCCCCACTGGCAGCACTTGTTCCCACAGGCAGCTCGAGCAGCTCCACACAGGAGCTGTGCCCCCACCCTGGAGAGCCCTGTCTGGTGCCCAGTGCTGCTGCAGCACAGACCGTGTCCAGGTTATTTTCCACCTGCAGATATCAGAGAGTATTTGCCCCTGGAAGCAGTAGGAAAAGCTGCAGAAGGTGCCCACGATCTGTCTGGGCTTCCCACTGCTGGCATGAGGAGCAAGGGCAGCTCTGTCCCCCAGCCAGGCACCCCAGCAGGAGCTGCCTGGGCCAGCCAGGGACCAGCAGAGTGTTTGGCCTCACAGCATGGCAGCCTGCAGGAAGCATGGGGGCTGTTCAGCTAATCTGGCCTGGGACCAGGCCAAGCGTTTCCACAGATAAATCTTCATCTCCCTCGCAAGCTGTTTACCTTCCTTGGGCTAATATTAGTGATTCTCTTCCTGTTTTCCTCTTTGCTCATGTAAAATGATGAGGCCTTGACTGCTGTGTCCACTGCTGGTAATTGAGATGATAAATCTTCCTGCTGGAGACTGGCTTTAATCAGAGCATTGTGTTTGGATGCAATTTAATGACTCTCATGCTGCTGAGTTTGGGCAGGACTCAGGAGAGGTGAGAGCCATTTATATGTTACTTGGCTTAACTGCTGCTTCCACTTTGCTTCCCCTCAGCTGGGAGCCACGTTTTCAGCTCCAGCCTCTGATATAGCCACCTGTCAGACGAGTCATAGCCCTGGCATGCCCCTGCTCTGTCCTTGGCATCGGCACTCTGGTTTGCAGGCAGGAGCTGCTCCAGCAGCTACAAACCCACCCTGTGCCCCAGAGCCGTGGCTGAGTGGCACATCCCAGTCTTCTCTTCTGCATTTTGTTCCCCCAGTTTGCTGAGACAGCGAGGAATAAAATCCACTCCCGCCTCTTCTGACTTCCTTACTAATGTAAAAATTCTGAATTCAGTATTGTACCAATTTGGTCTCTACACAAGAGAGGTTGGATGCTGTGCCCAGCAGTGTCCCTGAGTTGGTCTGCTCCAGGTGCTGCAGCTGCACAGGGCAGCCCAAAGTCCCCTGGGCTCTCCTCAGACCCAGAGAAGCTGCTGAGCACTTTTGGGTGCATGTGGGGAGGAGGGCAAATGGCATTTGCTGGATTTGGACCTCCACAGGAAAAGTTTGGGTGTATAAATGCAAAGTGTTTTATTGTGAGATTTTGTGAAGGTCTGGAGGATTAAGGGCTGGATCCTGCCACTGCAGAAACCACAAGTCCCCTCCTTTCCTGCCACAGTGGAGGTGACCAAGCACTGTCAGTCCCTTCCCATCCCTGGGAGCTGCTGCAGAGCTGCAGCATTGCTGAGCAGTTGCCCAGAGCTGCTCGGTGTCAGTCCTGTGAGCACTCAGCTGTCTGCAGCTCAGGGAGAGGCCAGCTTGGTGTTTTGCATCTGCATATTTAAGAGAAGAATATCGTCCTGTTCAGATTACTTACTTACATGATTAATTAAGGAAATCCTCTGGGATGTGGATGAAGATTCCTCTGAAGCTTTTGACTCTTGGCCTGAGGGTTGCTGTGCAGCAGGGCTGTGACCATCTCCTGCTCCAGAATCCTGGCACTGCCTGTCCCATCCCTGCCAGTCCTGTCCCAGTGCTGCCTGTTCTGCTCTGTGGGCAGGGGTGTCTGGCTGGCACACGCTGGTGGCTGTGTTGAGGCAGCACAGACGCAGCAGCGTGGCAGCGCTGGGCAGAGCTCTGTCCCCCACACAGCAGCTCCAGTGGCTCTGAAATAATTCCTCCCATGTTGGCAAAGGCAGCTGCCAGTCACCAGCCTGGAGCTCCCATGCTGCACGGCTGTGCTTCCAGCATCTCCCTCTTGTTCTGTGTATTTTCCATGTCTCTTTCCTCAGTCTTTTCAGATTAATAGCGTTCCAACTCCTGAAGGAAATGCAGAAAAACGGCATGTTTAATTTTAATTTAGGAAAGCGTTTAGGTAGCAGCCTAGTTTTCTCGCTGCTGTCAATCAGGTTTTCTCAAGGCTGACATCAATTAGTTTAAAAATATTGAATGTAATTTTGCCTGACACAACATATTGCAGCCACTGCAAAATATAATTTATTTTAGAAGAAGAAATAATTAAACTAATTTGCATGTCAGTCAGCTGAGCTGGAATACCGAGGAGAAACACTGCAATGGAAGATGGCTTTTTTCCCTTCCAGTTGCCCTCAGCCAGCACGTGCTGCCCTCACCTCAGCACGAGCCAGGTGCTGCTCACAGAGCCCTGCGAGGGCAGGTGCCTGCAGCACCCACACCACAGCCTCACCCACCCTCTCTGCCTCTCTTTCTGATGCTGGGACCTGCCTGCTGAGCCTTTGCTCCTGTGCTGGGGCGTTTTGGGTGTGTGCACTCAGGCAGAGAAAGCACAGGCCAGAGTTTCTCACCTTGCAGATGGGATACTGTGTTAGTTGGGTGCTTTGTGCTTTTCATCACAGATGTGCTCCAACAATCTTAATCTTGCTTCTGACCATCATAATATCAATTTATGCCACTGTTACAAAAAACTTATTTCAGGTGTTTAGAAGATAACTTTTTTCAAATACATCCAACCATTTTTCATTTTTTCCACCTGTAAATCCAAGTACTGGTTCAAAGGAAGAGGAAAGCATTGAGAAACCTTCAAATATACATTGTACAGCCAAAATAAAAAGAAGCTGATGTGTGCCTCACTGGAAAGGTGGACAAGAGTGCAGCAGTTGCCTTTCTAACCTTGATGTTCCTGGACACGTCAAATGTTGACCCCGTCACTGAGCCAGGAGTGAGCACGAGCCTCAGGCTTCAGCAGTTTTGGAAGGACAGAGGGAGAGCTTTTGTCTGACAGGGTGCATTTAGAAAGGTCACTGTTTCAGAGCTGTGCCCAGGGATGCAGGACGTGAGCCCTGGCTCGGGAGGTGCTCAGCGCTGTGCTGTGACCCCGCTCCCCTGTGCAGCTGGAGCTGGGCTCGAGCACAGCCCTGCGCTCCTGCCAGGCTCTGAACACGCTGATCACATCCTCCTCAGGGGCTGGGGGAGGCTGTCTCAAAGAGAAGCTGCTTTGCTCAGGATCACCTGGATGTCCAGAGCTGGCACGCACAGTCCCAGCAGGTCCTGGGGAGGGTTGGGCAGCGCTGGGATGGGTTCCTGCTCGCAGCTGGCTGCCACACTGTGGGGCTCTGAGCAGCTCCTGCTCTGGGTTACAGCTAAGGGGAAGAGCTGAAGTCCTGGATTCTTCCTCCTTGCAGGGTATACTTCCTCTCCTCTCTTCCTGCCTTTCCTCAGCAATCCCAGCCTGCTCCAGAGCTGAGCAGCAGGGATGGTTATCCATTTTGCTGTGGGTTGAGGAGGGGGTGATGAAATGCTGTCATCCTCCTTCTTGCAGGAACTGAACCCTTTTTCTTCCTGCTCATTTGTGGGCATCAAACACACACCCCACCGCCTCCCCGGGCTCCCTTTTCACCCCGCTGCCTCCCCCTTTCTCTCTTCCTGCAAGCAATTGCAGTTTATTCCACTGCACCAATATGCCTTTTAAAATAACACCTAGTTCTAGGCTTTTAGTCACGACTTCAGCCTCCCTCCCCCAAAAACAACTATCTAATCACCAGAGCAGCTGGTCTGGGTGAGAGGGAGTGATAACGTGAGAACCCGGTGAAGGCAGCTCTGGGGAGGGGGCTTAGATTCCTGGCTAATTATGGAGCAGCGCTAAATCTCCTCTCCCCTGGGTCCTCCCCCACCTGATCTGTTGAGGCCAGTATTAATGTTATAGACAAACAGGCAGCACAACTCCTGCCTGAGCGTGGAGAAAAGCATTAGTTCTGTCACAGGTGCAGCCTCTGGGTAAAACAAAGGAGATGGAGTAAGAGGGAGTTCTCATTTCTGGAGATATATGAGGTGCTTCAGCAAACATCAGGCCCTCCAGAGTGATTTATAATCCTGTGGCACGTGCTCAGTGTCCCTTGGCAGTGTGTGTGCAGCTCAGTGACACTGCAGCGAGTGGAGGTGCAAATGCTGCCCCATCCCATGTGCAGAGTGAACCCCAAGGGAGGGGGGTCCCCAGGATCGCTGCCTGTGTGAGGCTGGGCTGCTGAGTGCCAGGGTGAGAGGGCTGCCCTCAGTCTCACTGCATGACCCTTCATTCCAGCTGGTGGATGGTGCTGTGTTTAAGCTGCAATGGCAATAAAAACCCAGTGTGGGCATAAGAGGCCTGAGTCCCTGGGCAAGAGCCTCATCCCCATTGGGGCACATCTGACTCTGGCTCACCTGGGCACAGCAGGGGTGGAGGGACAGATCTCACCACCAACCCGTGCCTTTAGTTGATGGCAGCTGTTTCACATCCTTGCTCCATTTGTCAGCCCTTGGATGTTGCTGCCATTCTCAAGCCCCTGTGGGTCAGGATCCAGATCAGGGGGTTGATCTCACATCCAAGTTTTCTGTCCCCTTTTGGTGCTGTTTGCTGCAGCACAGATCTGCACCAGCGGGTGGCTGACCCTTATGGCTGGGACTAGCTTTGGGCCACTCCAGTTTTCCAGGGGTAGGTCAGGTGGTGTTTCAGGAGTCCTTGGCACCCAGCCCAGTGCTCTGGCTTCTTTTGCAGGGTGCAGTAAGGCTGAACGTGCTCTACAGGTGCTGCTGTCCTGTAGGCAGAGGTGCAGTGCTGGCAGCAGCCACGATGGCCTCTGGACAGATGGGGATGAGGGGGTTTGCTCCCTGATAGCAGCAGTTGGCCCTTTGTTCTGAAGCTTTATTTCTCTTTCTGTTTCAGATAATCACTCCCAGGTGTCCAGAGCCTCTCTCCGGATCCGAATCCTGGACGTCAATGACAATCCACCTGAGCTTGCCACCCCCTATGAAGCATCTGTGTGTGAGGATGCCAAGCCAGGCCAGGTAGCAAGAGCCCCCAGCCCTGGTCTCAGGCTGCAGGCAGCACTCTGGACCAGTGCCAGCTTGCTCACATATCCCCTTCTGCCTGAGAGTCCGTGCAGCCCCTGTCACAGTGGGAGTCACTCTGCTGGTCCCACTGAGCCCATCTGCAGGGTTGAAGGCTCGTCCCTCTCTGTGGCTGCAGCAGGCAATGCCACTGGCTGAACCCTGCACGTGGGACCCTGGGAGAGGCTGTGGAAGCAGCACTGGTGCTCACCTCTGCCTTCTCCCCACAGCTGATCCAGACAATCAGCGTTGTGGACCGGGATGAGCCTCAGAGTGGCCACCGTTTCTACTTCACATTGGCGCCTGAAGCCACCAACAACCACCATTTCTCTTTGCTGGATATCCAGGGTAAGTCCTGCTGTACCCTTGGCCCAGCATCCTTCAGGCTGAGCAGCACCTCTGGCCATGGGTTACGGGCTCTGTGCCAGCTCTGGGTGCTTTGGGCATGTTGCAGAGCTTCTTGTCAACCTGAAATGGTGGGACTGATCAGCTAACAGCTTGGATTTCCTCAAGGAGGCTCTGCCAGCTTTATTCCTTGCTGCAAGCAGCCACAAAGCTCCTCTCATGCTGTCTGGTTAAGCCTTGGGTATTTTCAGGGCTCTCAGTCCCTTTCTTGATGGGAAATCTCCAACCTGCCTGCAGGCAAGGAGATGATGTGGATTTATAGAGGAACATACTCCCATTTTAGTGTTGTGGTTTATCCCTCTCGAAGGTAAATCCAGGAGCAGGGGTCATCTTGGGGCTGCCATGTGGGTAGCCAGCCCTGTGCCCCTGACAGGTGGGAACAGCTGCAGAGCTGTGGGAGGCAGTGGGGCTGTGCTGTAACCAGCCCACAGCCACAGGGGATTCTCTGGGGGACAGCCTGCAGAGTCTGATTCCCTGTGAGGTGATGGCTCTGGAGTGCAGTTCCTCTGTTTCCTGGGGCTTGTCCTCTCCTTTGGGACTGTCTGTTCCTCTGGGCAGCTCTGGGGTTCTCTGCATCCCTGAGCTCAGTAGCTCATCCTGGGTGACTCAATGCTGCTGTGAGTGATGGGTGCCGTGCAGGTTCTGCTGACTGAGCCTGGCTGCTCTTGGACCTTGCAGACTGTCAGGTTATTTGCATTTGTGTGAACAGTAACAATCCAGAAAAGTGTTATCAGAATGCTTCCTATTTTTGGCTGGTGTTTAGGGTGTATTTAGGTGCTGATTGTAGCAGCAGGTACAGCAGGGTCCCCTGCAGATACTGGGACCTTCTCCAGCCACATGTGCATGTGCTTGTCACAGGGGACTGCAGACCACATTGAAATTCTTCTTTGGTTTTGGTTGGGTTTTCTTTTAAAACCATTTTCTTTCTCTGCTTTTGCAGCTTTATCTGTCAAAAACCTGGTTTAGTTTGTTCTGAGCTTATCCTAGGAGCCTTCTGCTGACGTAAGATCCTGCTTGCTCAGTTTGGTTCAGCATTATTAGGGATAGTCAAAATGGAAAAGCCTCAGATGTGATGGTAGCACGGCTGGATATTGCTTTGTGTCCTGAGTAGCACAGCTGTCCCTGACCTGAGTCCCTCCCCCTCTGCTCAAGGGCAGCTGTTCAGAAGACCTTTGCTTCTTATCATGTAAACAGGCTTTAATCCTCAGCAAGATTTTGCCCCACACCCAGGGATTAACTTCCCTCACTTTCTTTGAAGGACCTTATGAAAATGTGCTTGAAGACGCTGGACTACAGCTGGGTGTCCATCCCTGCCCAGACCCTCAGGAGGCTCCCAGCTCTGGGCCAGGGTGTCTGCCATGCCCAGGTTGCCATCCCAGAGCTACTGCTGGCATCTGGCAGAGCAGAGCATGCTGGCTGGGGGTGTCTGGGGCTTAGCAGGGGCTGCTTGGCTCCCTGGCTCTGTGTGGGGGTCCAGCAGCAGTGGCCCAAGGGCTGGCACTGCAGCAGCTGCAGGACACCTCTGGAGCTGCAGCTCTCTTGAGTGGGATGAGGCTCTTGTGGCACGGGGTAATTCTTTGTGCTAAACGATCCCTCGAGCTTTTTGTGTGGTGTAACACTGCATAAAATGAGTAAAAGCTGGCATCACCTCCCGCCTCCTGCTCTTGGGAAAACAAATGTTGTTGCTGCAGGGTTATTCCCAGAGTGTTTGGAGACCCTCCCAATTGCTGAGCAGTGCTATGTTCCACAGCAAGTGGAGGTGGCTGCCTGTGGCAGATGGAGGCACCCCTCATTTCTAACAGGGTGCCTTGGTGCCATCTCCCTCCCTTGGATTTCTGCCCCCTTCTCCAGTCCATCAACTGCACCTTTGCCCCTGCTCTCGTAGGTGTCCTTGCTGCATCCTCCCTTGTGCTCCCCCATTGCTTCCCTCTCCTGCATTCACCCCTCTTGCACTTGTCTCTACTCCCCCATATAAATATCAGTGGTGACAAACTGCTACCACCAGCCCATCTGTTTCTTTGTACAAATTTGTAGCCAGTTTTGAAACGTGATTTATAAATATTGCTTTTGCAGCCAAGGAGTGACACTGATGGATGTCAGCACAGATGGATTCTCTAAACTCTTGCTTAAATCCTCTCTTTTGCTTTGCACCTACTTCACTTGGCTCCTTCATGGCACCAGAAAGCCACCTCGGGAAGGGACTTGTTCTCAGCAGGGTGGGGACCAGCACCTGCTTGGGAGCATTCCCATTGCAGTGGGGCAGGACAGGAGAACCTGGCACGGTGGGGCTGCTTGTGGGGAGCCTGGGGGGCTGTGAGCTGCCAGCTCCCAGTGCTGGGGCTCCCTCTGGGGCTCCTGGGTGTGGCACACAGAGCTGTGCTGGCTCTGGTGCTCCGGGCTGGAGATGCAAAAACCGAGGGTGTCCTTGCAGGTGACCACATAGCTGAGTTACAGGTGGTTGGCAAGAGCTGGGCTTTTGGATACAACACTACTGCCTGTTGGTGCCTCTCTTTCCGTGTTCTTGCTCTGAGGGAGCACTCACACACTGCCTGATTCATCAGACAAGGAGCAAATGCCACCTGTGGTAACAACAGCAACAATCCAGGAAGAAGAGGCCCGTCATATGGAGTGGCTAAAGGAAGAGATGGAATTAGAGAAGCTGACCATGTTAAGATCCAACTGGTGCCATTCCAAAGGAATTCACCATCCTCTGTGTCCTAACTCGCCTTTTGCTGGGTCTTTCTGGCCTGAGAAAATTGATTACAGGAGGATCAAAGGCAATTAAAGCCTGAAATCATGTTCTCCAAGAAATGCTAATTGTGTTGGAAGGGCTGGTAGAAAGCATCCAAGCCCAGCAACCTGGAAGGAGTGCTAGGTAATATGGAGTGACACATGGAGCTACTGACTCCAGGGCTCAAGGGCTCAGCAAGCAGATGTCTGAACTCTCTGCAGGTCTCATTAAGAGCGTGTAATGGGTGATAGAAGATCTGAAAATACTAACAATCAAAAGCAAAATGTTAGGATTTGAGGATTGCCTGAGGATAGAGGAAGCCTCCTGCAGCCCCGCAGGGATGCCCCTCTCAGCACAGGCAGTGCAGATGCTGGTTTGACCGGGGCAGGGATGGGGTGTGTGTGTAAAAGAGCATCAAACCTCCTCAGGCTGAGCAAACAGCCAGGGAGCAGCAGTGGTGCTGTGGCCTGGTACCCAGAGAACTCGAGAGAAGGAAGAGGCAGAAGGGAAAAACAGAGTGATCTTCCACCAGGTGCACCCCCTGGGGCTGGAGGAGGTGTGCTCCCTTGGGGCAGCTCTGGCAGCAGTGTGCCTGCAGGGCCAGAGCTGGTGTTCCCAGCTCTGGTGCAACAGCAGAGCAGCTGCTGTAGAAGGGGAAGGAGGATGCTCACAGGGCCCTGTGAGTGTGGGAGAGGGACGGGACATCAAAATCCCTCCTGCTCTCCTAGCACTGTTAGAGATTGAGTTATGAGAAGGATTTATTAGTTCTGTCTTCGAGGCTGCCAAGAGCCTCTTTGGAGAGGGAGTCTGGGAGACTTAATTATTTTATTATTCATAGTGACGTTAAGCTACCACCAGAGTATATTGCATTTCCTAACTTTCCTCTTAGGGCAGTATTGATGAGTCCCTGTATGTTCAGCTCATGTCAGTTCCTGCCTTGTCTGGTATCCAGCTCCTCAGGTGGACAGAGGGGCCATCTCCTACCCTGCCACACAAGGTGATGTGATGTAACACAGGATAATGTCACTGCGTGATCAGAGAGAGGCTGGCAGTGGAAACCCATGAAGAAAATGTCAATTTGTGCAGCAAGAAAGCAGTGATAGTAAAAGGTTTGTGTTGGGGCATCAGAGGACACTCGGCACAGCCACAGCAGAAGGTGCAGCTTTGTGGGAACTGGGCAGGAAACCAAGTGTGGAGACCCAGACTCGTCTGTTCAGGAAAGCTGTGGATTAACGTCTGCTCGCATTCCAGTGCTGCTCCTGAGAAGCACTGCTCCTCAGCTCATCACCCCAGAAATGGATTTGGCAGGAAGCTGCTGCGGAGGAAGAGACACAAGGGCTGCGGGGCCAGGGCTGCCTGGGCTGTGCCAATGCAAACAAATCTGCACCAAGACGCATCCCAAAGCAGCTGCTGTGGGTCAGCCACGTGTAAGGAAACAACTGCACCAAGAGAAATCACAGTTCTTTTGCAGAAGGTTGCTTTGGATGCATTTTCCAGGATACACATTCCAAGATCTGGGCAAAAATTTTCTCAGATCTGTGATCAAAAGGACTACAATTGTAGGGCAGAGCACTGCTTTTTTTGTAGTATCTCAGAGGGGAACAGAGAAGTTTGTGAGTAACAGGGGTGCAAACACCCAACAGAGAAGAGTTCATGGTGGTGGGGAGCAGGGGTGGTGGGCAGGAGGTGCAGCCATTTCAGTGCCAGAGGCAGGAGGTCCCTGCCAGGCCAGGCTCTGGCTGTCGAGCCTTGGCTTGGTGAGCAGTTTCACTGGTGTACACGTGAAATTTCTCTGGATCTCCTTCCTGGGATGAAGGGCACCTCTTACCTTGTTCAGGAGATAAAATATAATTTCATGATGTTTAAAATAGTGTTTGTAGTTGTGATTTTTGTTGCTCCCTTGCGTCAAGTTTTGGTTCACAGGGCAAACCCTCAGCCCCTTCCTGAGGCAAGGTTTCTCTGAGCAGACCTGTCTGTCATTCTGCTGTTAGATTTAACTACCAGCCTCTTTTTTTGACTTGGTGGGTGGCAATATTTCTTTTTCACTGGTGCCAGGCTGCCTAAACCGTCTGGGCTGAGCTAAGGTTGGTGCCTGCCCCTCTGCCACTTGCATGTGTAGTTCCCCTTGGTTTCTAGACTGTTTCTAAAAATACAGCATGCCTTGTCACAGGTCCGTAACAGGAGCTGGCTGTAAACAGAAGGGAGCTGCCAACCTCCTGCTGCATTTCCAGGGAGGTTTGGTGCTCCCCCTGCATTTACACAGTGCTGGAAGAGCAGCTGGGGGAGTTCCCAAGCACTGTGTTCCATCAGCCCTGTGTGAGGGCTGGGCTGAGCTGCAGTGGAGGTACAGGGCTGTGTGCTCAGGGATGCTCTGAGTCACAATCTGACCCCAAGCCCAGGCTGGTGACCTGACTGGTGTGACAGTGACAGCAAAGGTGACCTTCCTGGGCTGTGGCCAGAGCCTTGCTCTGTTACAGCACTTTGGTCTGTCCTTTTTGTCCTGTGGTTTTATCTCTACTTAATCCAAGTGTCTGAGGCTTACTTGTAGCTGGGCTAGCAAGGAGTTCGTCCTGGCCTCTTGCTGAGATAGTGCCATTAATGTTATTTATATCCCCTTGCTACACTGCAGTAAGGAGGGGGACCAGCACTAAATGAGACCTCATTACCTTTGTGCAAACGATTAGCACAACAATAATTTTTTTCCTAGCTCATCCTTGGTAGGCCACAAGCAGCTCTCAAATGTTGCTGCCACCACACTTGGTTCAGCCTCCTTGCACCCAGGGGCCAGTGTTCCCCTGTTCCTCCTGACATCTCTGCCCAGTTGCCATGGTGCTGCTGCCACAAGCTGCTCCAGGAGTGTCAGCCACAGTGGCAGGTGTCCCACAGGACAGGAGGCTGTGCTCTGCTGTGCCCTGGCTGCCACACAGAGCCTTTGGGATCTGCTTCCTGGCTGACCAGCAGATCTCCCATCCTGGCTCACCTCCTGTCCCCACCATGCCCTGTGTGCTCTCATGCAGCACCCAATCCATACAGCAATTTCCGTGATGGCAGCAGCCCAAGGGCCAGAGTTACAGTAGATGTCTTTTCCAATGGAAGAGCTGATTCATGGAGAAAGGGGATGGTCTGGCATAAATCAGGTCCGACGAGGAGAGTCTGTAGACAGCAGCACCTTGCTGTGAGTGGGCCAATCTGTGGTTTATTAGATAAAGACTGCAGACAGTCAGCAGTGGCTTGTGACACCTGGTGCATGCAGCACCCCTGAGCAGGGAGTCAATCCCAGTGTCAGTCCCTGTCCCTGCCCTCCCTCCCTGCTCCTGGTCGGCAGCAGCTGCTCCTCGGGTTCATCGCTGGCACCAGGGCCCTGGAGGGTCCCGTGAAGTGGCTGTGTTAATGGGATCTTAACGAGTTGTGCTGTGCCAGCTGAGCCCCTGAAGCAGCAGGGTGTAAGCAGATGGGGAGGAGGATGCCTGACTTGGCTGGGAGGCTTGGAAGAAGCTCTGCCTGCTCCTTCAGGAGCTACAGGGGATCACAGGCATATCTGGCCCTCTAGCTGAGGCAGGACCATTCACTCAAGGCTCTCAGCTTTGGAAGAAGCAGTGTCTGCTCTTGCAGTCTCAGTGCCACCTGCAGACCCTGTCTGTCCTTATGTACATGTCAGCAATTGATTTTTATCCTGATTCTGACTCTCTGCCACTCTCAGAGAGTCTTTTGGAAGTGTTTCCACTCTCTCTGTGCCACCTGCTTTGTTTGTCAGTGTGATTCAGACGCTCACGTGCTGCTGGCCTTGTGCCAGGCTCACTCCCAGGTGTGGTGACAAAGGAGATGCCAGGCTGGCCCTGAGGTGCTGCTGGCAAAGGGGAACGTGCTGGAGTGGAGCTGGCCATGTTCAGGCACGGGGGCTGCAGTGCCAGGGAGCCACGAGCTGGCTCTGTGTGATGGAGGATGAGGAGGCCCCAGGTTCTCACAGGATGGCTGCTGGAGGTGGTGCAGATTCATCCAGAGCATTGAGGAGCTCCTGGCAGGTCCTGCAGGCTGTGATGTGGGAGTGACTTGCTGTGGTTTTGGTTGTTCCCTGCAGACAACACGGCAGCGGTGCACACACAGAGAGTGGGCTTCAATCGCCAGGAGCAGGACGTGTACCTGCTCCCCATTCTGGTGGTGGACAGCGGCCCCCCAGCCCTGAGCAGCACAGGGACTCTGACCATCCGTGTCTGTGGCTGTGACAGCAATGGGGCCATCCAGTCCTGCAACAGCACAGCCTACGTCGTGTCAGCCACGCTGAGCCCCGGCGCCCTCATCGCGCTGCTGGTCTGTGTCCTCATTCTGGTTGGTGAGTGCCTGCCTGTCCCCTGAGTCCTTCCTGCCCTGTCCCAGCTCCATCAGCATCACATCAATGTGTGCAGGCAGGTGCTGTGGGCACAGAGCAGGCTTCTCTGCATCTGTCTCCTCCCTGGTGGCTGCAACACTGGGGGCATGAACCTCAGCCCCTGCTGGGGGGACCATGCGGAAGCTCTCATGTTTGCCACAGCTCATGTGTGCTGGGCTCCACAGGGCAGCCAGAGCAGAGTTCCCTGTGCCAGGCAGGTCTGATGCTGCCCAGCAGAGCCTGGAGAGCTGCTGGCTCACTCCCTGCCTGGACAGGCAGGAGCCAAGGGCTGCTTGCCAGCTGCCGTGATGTGCTCACAGCAGGCGTCTCACAACAGATGGGGGTGTGTGCTCCCAGCATGTGGGCAGGGGGGCAGGTGTGGGGCACACAGGTGTGCTCTTGCCTGGAAAGGTCAGTGTTAGAGCATGTGTGAGTGTGTGGGCAGGATGCAGAGCTGAGCTGTGGTCAAACCAGAGAGCTGCCTAGGTCAGGATCTGTACCCCCAGAATGCTGCTGCCTGCCAGTGGCACACTGGCACAAGCTTTGCTGGGCATGGGGAGCGTGTGTGCATGTGGGAAGGGGCTCTGAAAGAGGGAGTTGCAGTGCCCTCAGGTTTAGCACAGGACAGTTGATGGATGCAGCTGCTGAAAGCCCTCTCTGGCCCCAGAGCTGGCTCCTGCTGGCTCCAAGGGCTGTCCAGACACCTGTGGGAGGCAGCACATAGTTTGGTGAGGTCTCCTCTCCTTGGCATGGCTCCACTCCTTGTCTCCTGCTTCATCTCCGTTCAGAAAACCCTTTCCCACAGGGTGCACTTTACACTGGTTTCATTTTCCAACGCAATGCAAACAAATTTCTGCCTAATTGCCCAAACGAATAAAGTGCACATCGGTGCTTTAAAGGTGATGGGCTGCATGGATGATGATCCAGGACACAGCTGTGGCTTGCTGCTCAGGCTCTGCACCATCTGCTCCACATTCACCCCCCCAACATTTGGCTGCTGCTGTCAATCATGCACCCCCTTTCCCTACTCATCTTCTGCAGAACCCATCCGTTTGTCTGTCCAGCTGTGTTTATCCATCACTCCCTCCTGTCTCGGTGGTCACACTGCATGGCAAAGGAAGCTCCTGGTCTGCCCTGAAGCCCGGGAAACCTCTCTCCAAGCCAGCACAAAGCACGGCCGCTGCTTGATGAGCCTGGCTGATGGGAGCTGTCCAGCATCCCAGCAAGACTCCCCGTGCCCTGCTGCTGTGCCTCCACCGCCACCAAGCAGGGCTGTCCTCCCCCTGCAAGAGCACAGCATCCCCAAAACTCTGCACCCATCTGACTGTCTCTTCCTTTCCCAGTGCTGGTCCTTCTGATCCTCACGCTGAAGCGACACCACAAAAGCCACCTGACCTCTGAGGATGACGAGGACATGAGGGACAATGTCATCAAATACAACGATGAAGGGGGTGGTGAGCAGGACACAGAGGCCTATGACATGTCAGCCCTGCGCAGCCTCTACGACTTCAGTGAGATCAAAGCTGGGGACGGAGGTGGGGGGCCAGGAGAGGGGGGCCCAGGCAGAAACCCAGCCTCCGAGCTCCACGCCCTCCCCCAGTGGGTGCAGAGCCCAGACCTGGACTTCTCTGTGTTCAGAGACTACATCTGCAGGAAGGTGGAGCAGGCGGATGAGGACCTCTCTGTGCCGCCCTATGACTCATTCCAGACCTATGCCTTCGAGGGCTCGGACTCCCCAGTGCCCTCCCTGAGCTCCATCAACACCTGGTCCAGCGGCTCGGAGCAGGACTTCTCCTACCTGGGGGGCTGGGGGCCGCGGTTCCGGCAGCTGGCAGCGCTGTACGCGGGGCGCAGGGGTGATGAGGACAGCGAGGAGTCCTAGCTGCCCCTCCAGCCCCTGGGCTCCGGGCACCTCCTGGGCTGGGGCTCCAGGCTGTGAGGTGCCCCAGGGAATCGGGAATCGTGTGTTCCTGGGCCGGACTCCACGGCTGCACCGCGGGCACCGGGGACTGCTCCTCTGCAGCTGCATTCGGCTCGGGTGGGCTCTGCACCCGCCTGGGGAGCCCAGAGGAGCCACCGGGGTGTCTTCATCTCCTCAAAGCCAGTCTCCATTAAAGCACTACGCATTGACTTAAGAAGGAGAAAATCTAATTCAAGAGGGTTTGGAGAGGGTTTCTCCCCCCCAAATTATCATTTAAATAGATCTGTTCGGTGATCCCCATCCAGGAGAGGAAGAGCGAACCGGGAGTCTTTTGTTGTCTAAATTGTTTTTGTCACTTGAGTCAGAGCATTTAAAGAGCTTTGATTTCTTTAAGAGCTTTCCTTGCTGAGGGAAACAAGCTTTTAACTTCTGTTCAGATTTTCCCCTCCTAAGTTTACCTGCTTTTTGAAGTCTTCCTTCTCGCTGTTCCCCGTGGGTCTCTCAGTAGCCCCCGGCTGTGGGCATGGTGTTGGAGGGAGGATGCCACGCTGGGATCACATCCTGCACAGAGCAGCTGCTCACCTCAAACCGGGTTTCCCTTCCGTGCTGCAATCACTTTGCCCCTGTCTTGTGATCACAGAGGTGCTGCTCATGTGAGGGGCATCCCCAACACTCCCTGCACAGCGGTGTTGTCTGCCAAGTCTTGGTGTGCCCAACATCCCAGTGACAGACCTGTCACCGAGGGCAGTGTTGTGCCAGGGCCACAGCAGCTGTGGTGCTGGGGAGTGCCATCAGAGGGGCCCAGAGCAGCACCCCCAGGTGGGCTCTGCCAGCCCCTCACACAGGACATGGGGTTTGCAGGGCTGTCATCAAATGGTGTGAGCTGCACAGGGCAGCAGGCAGGACATCAGTGTTCCCTGGCCCACAGTGGCTGGGGGAGAGCTACATCCCATGGAGGACCTTGCTGCAGGGTGCAGGAGAACCCCAGCTCATGGCTGTGAAGAATAATTCCTGCTTGCACCCAGCTGACAGCAGAGCATCACCATTAGCAACAGAACAGCCATCCCCAGGAGATGTGTGTGAGACCAGAACCTGCTGGCACAGCTCTGGGGCTGAGCTGGCAGCAGTTCAGGCAGCTTGTCTGTGACACTTTGGGGTACCCAGGGTATCCCCACCCCAGCACAGTATCCTGCAGCAAACCACCATGAGCTCCCAGCAGGACTGCTTTTGCATATAATTCTTGGGTTTGGGAGGCAGGTGAGGAAGATACCAGTGAGATGTGCCATTGCTCCTCAGGCTGCAGATGATGCTGGAGGAAAGCACTGGGTGCCCAGTGCCTTCCCAGCCTGCCAACTACCACAGGGAAAACTGAACATCCTGTAGAGTGATGTCCTTGCACAACACCTCAGGCCATCCTGGCTGGTGCAGCTCCTTATCTGTTCATGTTGAGAAAAAATCAATTATATCATTGATAGGTAACTGATATGGTATCGCAAGGCCTGACACATTCTGGGCTTGTCATTGGGTTTGTCCTTTTAGTTTAACCACAGACACTGTTTTCTCTCCTCAGAGAAGGTTTAACTGTAAATGTACACGCGTGTCCATTTTTTTACTGTGTGTTGCTTCCCGGCTGCTGGCGTTGGTCCTTTGGCTGCAGCACGAGACCCAGCAGTGGAGAGGGACAGGACCTGTCTTGGCCACGCTGCCTGCCCTCAGCTGCTCCTGCCCACTGCCACCATGGCCCCTGTGCAGAGCCCCAGCTTGGCTCACACTGCGACCAGGAGCTCCTCAGGGCCTCTCAGCTCCCTCCAAGGAGGCGATGGTGCTGTGGCTGGCACCAGCGTGCTGCTGGTTCACTGTGATGGTGCTGGGGAGGCAGCAGGGCCCTCGAGTGCCATCTCAAGCACGTGTCACCCCACACCTCCGAGCAGGAGAACAGAGAAACCCTCTCTTTCCTCAGGAATGTGTTCGTGTTTTCCCTCTGGGCTGCAGAGCTGTGCCCAAGCCCCCCCAGCACTGGCCCTTCCTCTAGCCAAGTGTTGTGCAATAGCAGGGCTCTGTCCTAGGAGATGGGGTCTGACAGGGTACGTGTTTAGCCACCCTCCCAGCGGGCTCTGCCCACCCCTGCCCAGCCCGTGCTCTTTCCCGGCACGCATGCACGCACGCTTGCGTTTTAGTTCCTGTCCCACTGTAAATACGGGAGGAGCGCGGTGCCCGCACCCCCTGCCCGCCCCCGCGGGAGGAGCTGGCAGCTGCCACCGTCTGATGGAGTCACTTTGGTTTTGTTTCTCTACCCAGATGAAATTAGAAGGTTGATTTCCTCACCCTTGTTATTTTTTCAAGGTCTTTCTGGGACCTGGAAATAAATTATTTCCTTGTCGTCTAGCCTGAGTCTTACGTGCTTTTTTGTCTTTTTTCCTTTCCCTGCATTGCCCTGTCATTATGGTCCCTTTGGTGCCTTCCACTAGGGGCTGGGTGGCTGATGGGCCATGGCACAGCCAACCCCTGCTGCATGTTCTCACTGGCAGGATGCTGCATCTCTGGCTTCTTCCCATTTTTCATTTAAATGCTCATCAGAAAAAGCTTCTTCGAGAGAAGGGTCATTTTTTCTCTCTGAACTTGAAGGAAATGGAAATGAAAATGAACAAGAAAAAAACATGCCCTTGGTTTTCTCCATCGTTTCAGGAGAAAGTTGGGTTCTGCTTTGAGCAGCCTAAACCATTCTGTGATTCTGTAACTCTTCATGGCTTCAGTGCAGCTGAGCATTGTCAACAGCTGACCTGTTCTCATTTTGGTGTTACAGCAGTGTTCAGTTACTGGCAGCAGCTAAAAAACTCTCCTGCAGTTTTAATACTGAAATGATGCAAATAAATGACATTCTGGCCTGATCACAGCTAAATCAATTGCTGATAATTTCCTTGATGGCCAGGAGCTGGGGGAAGGATCAAGGTGCTCAAGGCAAAGAAGCAAAGTGGCATGGCAAGGCATGGCAAAGTGACCCTCCCTGGGCCTGGGAAGCCTCACTGAAGTGATTGCAAATGCTTCATTTAAACAGCATCTTGCAGTCCTGCCTCCAAAAAAGGATTATTGTTCCCCCAGGGCTTTGAGTGTTTCCTTATCCTTCACCATCCCCCTGCCTCCACTCTATCCTGCTCCCTTGATTATTCACTAAATGTTATGGAAGAAGCATCTGGTGACCTTTGATGACTGCAGTTAGTGGGATGCTGTGACAGAAGGGGGAAGTCTTGAGCCAGAGGGTTTTCCAGAGGCACAAGGTGTGCTGTCAGACCTCAACATGGTTTTCCTTCTTAAAACGAGTGCCTTTACAGCTGCCAGCCTTGAGGAAGCCTTTCTGCCAGCATCACCACTAATTACACTGTTAATTGCCCCCTCACAGCAAGTCTGTCAGTGCTGTGGTCACAGCTGCCTGCTCTGGCAGGTCTGGACACTTGGCTGTTTGCAGAGTTGAGCATTGCTGAGTGTTTGTACCTGGGTTTCCAGCCCAGGTCCTTGGCAACAAGAGCTCATCCAGCTGCAGCTCTCCAAGTCCTGCTGTTCCACTTCAGGCACCCAAACACTTTGGGGCTCTAGAGGCCGGGGCCTGGAGTGTTCTGGGAGCTCCACATTGAGGAGGAGGAGGAGAAGGAGGTGTCTGCAGTCACTGGGCTCCTTGCAGTGGAGGTGACAAGTGCCTGGCATTGAGTGTGAGCCTGAGCTGTGCAGGAGGATTTGCTTCTTGTGTATTGTGGGGAAATGGAGAGAACTCAAAGCAACAAATTGCCAGTCAGAACCAGACCCTTCACCACAAAAGAGGAGGATTATTGAGAGCTTTGATTGCAGAAGCATCTGTGAAGATGCTTGAACAGCTCCATGCCTCCTCAACACAGCCCCTTCTGAGGAAATTTTCCTGTAGCAGCTTCTTTCTCTCCAGCAGTTGCACAGTGTTCCAGAGCAGGGTAAAGGCAGGTCCCTCTCCTCCTCCTTCCACAGGAGGGAAAGCCAATCCTGCTCTGCAGATGATGGTTCTTTCCACAGGGGACATGACCTGTGGCTGTCTCCTGGCAGTGCTGGCCGAAGACAGTGGCACCTGCCTCTGTCACATTCTGAAGGGGTCCTACAGGGCTGGTGCTGCTGTGTCCCATCAACCACAGGCTGCTGCAGCCCCGTTTCCATCCCCAGTAAGGGAGACTGCATCAGTCACCTCCAGTGCCTGCACTGAACCATGGCAAGCTCCAGAAGGCAAGGTGTCCAGGTCTCCTCTAGGGAGGCATTTGCAAAAGATGGATGTGATCTGCTGGGATCATTAAGAGGAAGTGAAAAAAGGGCAGTGATACCTTCACCCCCAGGAGGAAAATCTATCTCTGGTAACTGAACGTAGCAAGGCTGTGTCAACCTCTACCTCCCATTCCCACTGGCAATATCTTACTCTGGAAGGTGATCCCTTCTCCCCCAATATCCTCTGAGGAAGCTGCTTTATCACCAGAAAGCTGAGTCCTTTAACCACCTCCACCACGGATAATATCCCTACGTCCTTTCATTTACCAAGCCCTTGAGCTTCTTTCAGGGTTGGTGTCAGACTCTTCCTGCTCAGCAAAATCTCTGTTTTACATCTCTGCCCCGTGCTTGGTGCAAGCAGCAGCTCAGTCTTGTCAGGGCTCTCTTGCTGTGCCACAGAACTCTGACTTGTGCTCTCTACTTGCTGTGGCTGTGCTGCCTCCCAGCCCATCCCAGGAGTGTTCCCAGTACCTGGAGATGACCTGGCTTTGTGCTCAGCAGCAGCAGTTCTTGCTCCCCTCTCACTGGTGGGAATGAAGCTGTGTTTCCAGGCAGCTGTCACAGCTGTGTCACCACAGCCAGAGAAGTTGGAGAGAAACAGAGTCATTGAATTTCACTTGGCCCTGGAACTGTGCTTCTGGGCAGTCAGTAGAGCTGAAACCACCCCTCACCTGCTGAGCAGCCAGGGCAGTGTGGTGGAGAGCTGGTGTTCCTGCTGCCAGCGGGACTGTGTCCTCTCAGGATGCTGGTGCCATGCTGAGCAGCCAGGCTGGCCATCAGCTGTCATCACACACCCCAGCCTGGGCTGTCTCCAGCCTCACAATCCCTTTCCAGATGAGTGTGGATTTAATTACTGTTCTTCAAATTTTTAGGGAAGTACCTTGAGCTTTGCAAAGCCGAATCCAGCATGGGTAGGCAGAGTCTGAAGTAGTTGGGATACACAGCAAAGCACAACCAGGGCTCCCCACGCAGCAATCACACGGCCCTGGCTTTCCCATGGCCCATCCCATCCCACCTGCCCTTACCAACACTGGAACCCACTTGTGAGGGGTCAGATCTGGCAGTTACCAGTATGACATAGGGCAGCAAGAGAGGGTAAAAGCAGGAGTCCAGTGCCTTGGTGTTTGCCTCCTCTAGGCTGTGCAGAGTCACACCATCCACCCACCTCTGCTGCTGCTGCTGCATGTGCCATTGGCCACGGTTGGGAGGCCAAGTGGTGATTCCTAGACTTCCCTCATCTGTAGTCAGTGACAGCAAGTGTTTGTGGCTCGGGGTTGTTAACTGCCCTGTCCAGCTACACTGCAGGTTTATAGACATCCATTTTTCATCTCTCTCCTTGGCTGCTGTGGAGGAGCTGCTCAGGTGAGCATGAATTGATCCAGCTGTTCGCTGGGGGAACAGACACCAGCCATTTCTAAGCAGAGCACATCCCCTTAGCTTGTGTTTTAACCATGGTAATTCGTGGAGTTTTAATCCCTCTTTTGCTGGGGGAAGCACACATTGCCATCCACCCTGGCAGAGCCAGCCCACAGCAGCCTCCACCACGGTCAGGAGTCACTCACCTTTAGCCAGGAGCCAGGCAGCTGTTGAAATCTCTTCTCACTGCACGCAAATTAGGCATTGAAAACACTCATTACAGGCAACATGACACGCCTTCATTATTCCAGAATAATTGTCTGAAAAGCTCAGCTCGCAGCACAGGCTTCACTTGGTGCAGGAATGTGATAAAAAGAAAACAGGAAGTGCAATCAATGCTTGTAATCCTTTTAAATAAAAAGGTACTTGCTAGTAGCTGCCAACATCTTTAAAAAGCTGTGATTTCCCCAGAGAGAGCCCTTATCAGCTATGACTGCGTGTCATTCTGGCAGTCTGTCAATCCATCAGACTTCAGTGCCACTGACATTAAGAAGCCAGGCGTTAAGATTATCACATTTACCCGTAATGTAGCACAGATTGTGTTGACATTTGGGAAGTATTCCACCACAGGAGCTATTTGACTTCAATGCTTTCTTCCTGAAGAAAAAAATGCTTTGAAATACTCGAGGGCAGGAGCCTGCTCTGCCTGCAGCATGCTGTCAGGGGGAGCAGGAGGAGAGTGAGGGTGCACAAGCGATGACCCAGGATGTATCCCAGGAATGCTGCTCTCCTGTTCTTTGGCTGCACCTGGCATGGAGCAGGCAGGTATTTGGGTTGGCTGAGGAGGGTTCCCCTGTGCCCTGCCCTGAGGCAGCTGTGGTACAGCCTCCACAGGGACCCAGAGAGCAACACCATCTGCTTGCACCCCTCCTTCCTCCTCCTGGCACTCCTCCTGCTGAGAAGACCTTGGCTCTGTCCACAATGGAGAGGTGGATGTTCCAGGCTAGGCCATGGAAACAATGGTAAATGACCTAAAATGAACTGATTAATCTCTTTAAATAACTGTGAAGCCGTTTTCCAGAAAAAGTTAATCTACTCTAAATGGCTCTGGTGCTTTTCTTGGGCTCAATCAATATGTGGTCGCTTGCTTTTCATGTGTAATTCACAGTAATTGCAAAAGAGCGTTTTCTGAAGAAAATGACACTCTGCAAGCAGGAATGCAAAAAGACACAAGGGCCCATTGTCTTTAAATCCCAGCACAAAGCATGCTGTCAGGCACACTGGTGAGCTGGAGGTGCTTCAGCATCACAACTCTGTGTCCTAGGCTCTTCTCTGGGAAGCTGCTGGAGGTGCTGAAGCGTGTTGTGTCCAGATGGCTTGATTTGGAATCTCATCTGCTTTCAGGTCTGGTTGCCAGGGCCCTGGCCTGTGGACCCCTAGCCCACCAGCTGCACAGAGAAGTTGGCTGCAAGATTACAAGGTTAGACAGAGACACATCCCTTCCCTGTCACTGCAGACATCACTGGGATCTGGAAGCAGCTGTGCTCCTTGCCAGGGCTGTACAGAGCCAGCACTGCCCATGCACAGCAGCACCCAGCCATCACTCAGGGCCTCTGGGGCCTGGGATGGGTCCTGTGTGCAGAGCTGGTGCAGATCACATTCCCAGGTCTATCCTGTCCCTTTCATCTCCTGCTCAAGTTTGCACCAGCCAGGCTTGTTTAATCCATGCCCAGCCTCGAGCCATGGCTGCCTGATGGTAGGACAGGCATCCCCTTCCAAAGAGCCCGTTGCCTTTCCATCATACGCTGTAAAACCAGAGCATAATTTTCCAGGATGTCATTCTAATTCTACTGAGAACGCTTATTACTTGTGATTTACCCGTAAAAAAGCGCGGTGACTTATGCCGGTGTGTCTGTGGGTTTGCCCATCAATCCATCACAGCGGCAGGCTCTCCGCAGGGCAGGGGGAGCGGGTCCAGGGTTTGAGGTGAGCATGCCACTGTGATTGACACGCTGCTTTCACCGGCCATAAAGCCTCTGACATATTCCTTTTGGCTCGGTGCGGATCCGCACTGCTGAGCTCCAGCACAAATGTCATTAAAACATGTTCTACCCATGGTACCTATAAATAATTGAGGCAGCAGGTCTGTGCTGAGCTCTGTGCTGCAGCTTTCTGCTCCTCCAGCGAGGCGGCCTGGGGAGATGACCTCTCCTTCTCCCACTCACCGCCTTAGACATGAAGGGGCACCAGACACTTGTCCCCACACTAATTTCTCTGCTGCATTGACAGGCTGTGCTCCCAGGGCTGGGGTCGGGGCTGCTCCCTGCAGGGAGGTGAGTGCAGACCATGAGGCTCCAGACCTTGCCTCTATGGGCCATGAGCAGTGCCTGGCTCCTGCCTGGGGCACTGCCACGTGTGGATGTGTGGGGAGAGGCTGGCACATGGGTAGAGTCCAGTGATATCAGTGACTCAGGAGCAGTTCCTGGCTGTCAGTGCCCATCGCTTCCCAATCTGTTGAAGTTTCCAGAGCTGCCCAGGGCAGCACCTGCAGGTCTCCCTGTGCCAGCACAGTTAATGCTATCTGAAATAGTTTAATGTATTCAGAGGCATTTCCAATAATCTCACTAAATGTGTGGGAAATTTACAGTCAATGGCTGAGAATGCTTGTTGCTGCTGTGGCCTTGGAAGCACAATCTATCCCTGAGCACAGATTTCCTCACTCATGTGGCCATGACTGGTAGGAGTATCCTGTCCCTTGTAGGGACACCACGGTGTAGTACCTGCCAGCCATTCTGTTCCTGTCAGACCACTCCAGCCCTTCTGCAAGTCCTGGCACAAAGGGCAAGTGCAATCCTTGACTGGGGTCCTGCAGGCCATCAGGCATGAGCTGTGGGCTGGCAGATGAGCTTGCAGGCAAGGCTTACCTGTGTGGGACAACCATGTGGGACACCTGTGGGGGACACCAGCAGGTTGCTCTGTCCCTGTTGAGAGGGGCAAGCTCACACCTTCAGCATCAGCCCCCTACACCTCCCATCACATGGTTCTGGCTCCCTTCATGCCCACAAACAGGTTTTTTCTTCCCTTCCTTCGCATGACAGCCACCAACTTCCCTGTAGCAGTGGGAGTCATTAGCAGGCATCACACTGGTAATATGCAGTGTAAATATGGAGTGCTGATATCCCACTTTGCTGTGCTGGGAGCAGCAATCCCAGACTGATGACATTCCTCTGGCAGCTCCCACCCATCAGTCTGACCCTGGATGTTCTTCAGATCCACAGGCTCCTTCTGGCTTCCTGGGTTCAGGAAAGCACCATCCAAGAGAGCTGTGTTGTGGCCCCACACGAAGGCACAGGGGCTCATCCAGCCCAGAGACACACACAGAGCCACAGCAAGGTGTTCTGGTGATGGAGGAAGCATCTCCTGCCCCAGGGACACATCCTGGGCAGGAGGGCTGAGCCTGGCTGTCCTGCCCCTGCACACACATGTGCAGGGCGCTGGGCACGTGCAGAGGCAGGTGCTGTCTGTGTGTGGAGGTGTGCAGCCATGCAGAAGCATGTGTGTGCAGAGGCAGATGCTGTGCTGTGCAGCACGTGTGTGCCCTGACAGATCGTGAAGGTGTATTAAATAGCAGCTGTCGGGCTCTTCCTGAGCACAGCAGTAACACAGTTGGGACCACTGTGATGTCTTCTTAATTTAAACTCCTGTTGTCTCTCAGCCACGTGCTAATGAGGGCTAATGGGAAGATCAGCTTGCTGTTTGCCAGCGTTGCTGTGTGCATTGCCATGGCCCTGGCTGTCAGCCTGGCTGTCCTCACTGGCTGGTGTCTTTCCCTGCCTTGCTGCTCTGATGGGAAGAGGGATTCGAGGTCTGCTCCCCCTGAAGCTCATGTGACATATCAAAAACTGCTCCATCAAGCCAACTTCTCTGACCACAGGGCAGCAGGACTCACTCAGGGAACAGACCCTCCTGGTGCTGTCCATGGGCAGCCCCCAGGATCTCCGGGGCTCCCTTGTGTCACAGCACCAACAGTCCCAAAAGCTCGACTGGCCCCTGTGGCTGGGACAACCACAGTGCTGCCATATCCCCCCTGTCTCTGCAGCCCCAGGACAGCCACACTCACCCTTGGGACCCTCCTCTTAGAGAAGGGGCAGCCAGCTACTCATGGAGTCTGTGTCACCCCTCGTGCTGCCCTGCTGTGACTTAGGGTCTGCACAGGGCACTGCAGCCACTGGTACCCAGAGGAGTGATGGTTTGGCCACAGCTCAGTAACTTTTTGTCACCTGCATGCCCATCCTGGCTCACATGGCTGTGATGCTGGTGCTTGGGGACAGAGCAGCTCTGCATGGGACATCTCTGCTCCGCAGGGCTGAGGCCCATTATCCCTGTCCCTGTCCCCTGCTCTCCCTGCTCCACAGCCACAGGTGCCCGCTGCCCAACAGGGCACTGTCCCAGGGCTGGTGGAGGAGCTGCCTGATGGGTGCCAGCACCGACCTGTTGGAGCGGGAGCAGAGCATGGGAGCTCCATGGTGGCAGCATCCCTGGAGCTGCTTCTCCCAGCACTAACCCACACATTTATCAGGATTAATGAAGCGTGCAACAAACAGATCGGGGAGGCAAAGAAAGCAGCAGAGCCGGAGCCAGCGGCTGGCAGCAGCAGGAGGGAGATGAGGGGGTGTGTGGACCAACGAGGCTGGCCAGGGCTGCAGAGGAGCAGCACACCTCCCTGGCTACGTGCTCCCAGCTTCCCACATGGACACGCAGGAGTGCTCACGTTAGCTCATCATCATGCACACAGGCATGAAGAAAAGAGAGACAGTCTTACCAGAGACCAGCCATCAATATTTGAAAAAAGCCATTGAATACTAACACAGCCACTTACGCCATATTTGCATACTTGCTTAATAAAAAATTATGGCCATTCAAAGCCCAATCATTAATTACCCAGCATATTTTTGTTTAACTCCCTCCCTTTTTTATTACAGACTAAGCTGTTTTCCTGCTTACTCGGCAAAAATTCCCTACTCTTCCACCAGGACGAGACACGCAATAAATATGTACTTATTAAGTGTGCATTACAACTGCACGAGCTGGGAGAAGTAATAACAGGCCCAACATAAAGCTGAAGTATTTATGCATGTACCTAGGGCCACTTTAGCTATTTATTTTCACAAAGAAATTAAATTAGATAGTTTGATAGCTCTCAGTGTGATTATGGTGGGAATTTTCATAGGCCCCAGCCTGTCAGGTGTGGATGGGTTTGAAGGCATGAACCCATGATGAGGACAAGCTGAAGACACCCTGCCAAGCCAGGTGTGCTGGGCAGGACTCCCTGCCAGGAGGGTCAGTGCCCAGCCAATCTCCTCTGCCTCCCAGCTGGGAATCCCATGGGGACACCAGGCAGGCAGGATGGACACCAGGCACACAGGATGAGGCTGCCCACTGCTAGGACCACAAGTGTCTCTGTGGGAAGAACACAGAGGTACAGTGTCCTTGGAGAAAAACTGTTTGTACGTGAAGAGGGACAAATTTTCTCAAGAAAATTGACTTTTCAAACCCTTCTCACTTGAAAGAATCTCAGCGCCTTTGTGAGTGTTTAACGCCCACTCTCCATAGATGCCTTTGGCAAGAGATGTGACACCTGCCCCGAAGAGGAGAGGGGATGGGGAGGGCAGTGCCACCCCCTCCGCACCCCCCAGCCTTCACCACCCTGCGGGAGGCCCGGCAATTAGTGAGCGACCTGATTAGCGCTGATTGCGCACACGCCGCCTGCAGCGGCGAGAGCTTGCGGTGCTGCCAGCGGTGCTGCCAGGGATGTGCCTGCGGTGCTGCCAGGGATGTGCCTGCGGTGCTGCCAGCGGTGTGCCAGCTCTGCCCCACCACGACCCCGCACCAGCCCCACCCCAGGGCACAGCGGAGGGCACCAAGCCCCGGGCTCTGAGCCTGCAGGGGACACTGAGCCCTGGGGCCACCTGCCCGGCGGGGCTGGGACCACCTGCAGCACCCCGTGCTCCCCAGTGAGTGCCTTCCCCTTGTGCTTGTCCCCTCGGTGTCTGACATCCCCCTGTGCCTGTCGTGCAGGTTTCTGATGGCTCTGAGTTATTAAAGATGGGATTTTTAAATAGCACAGAGGATGTACAAGTTTTGCGGTGTCAGCACGGGGGAGTGACAGGAGCTGCTGGGAGCCAGCCCAACCCCGGCAGTGACAGTGTCCTTTAATTACAATTGATGACCTGGCATCTCCCTTCGCTAGTGCTCATCAGCTCATTGCCTCGCAGCGGGACAATGGGACCCCAGGCCCTACCCAGCCGCTCGGTGAACCCAGGCACAGCCTGCTCTGCTCCTCCAATTGCCCACGTTTTTATCCAATATAAAGGAAACATTGGCAAGATGCCTTCCCAGGAGGCAAAGGCATCTCAGTGGAGTGCCCAGCGCCTGCCCATCCACGTGTATGTGGCACCGTGGTCCTGGTCATCCCGTGGCCTCCAGCAGCTTCTTCCAGTGAGGGCTTGTAGAGAGACCAGCAGCTGCCAAGCATGGGGTGATGTTTGCTGGCAGGAGTGAGAGGAAAACTGCCTCTGCCCGGGGCATGGCTGGGGTGGAAGCACACGAGCTGAGCGCCGGGGCTGACCGTAGATGTGCCAGCTTGCCAAGAAAAGTGTGAGAATCGCCTCTCGCTGGTGGAACAGGAGGGAGCACAGTTCAGCAATTACAGCACAATTAGCTCAAACAGCAGGTTGATTGTAAATTGCAGCTCTGTGCCAGCTACAAGTACGGAGCGAAAGGCTGGCGGGAGCTCTCCAGCAGCCCGGCTGTCTCTGCTCGGGTCTGAGCCGAGGGCAGCTGCAGGGCCACGGCCCACAGCATCCCCCGTGGGCTCTGCTGGCACTCGAGTCTCCCCCTCGAGCTGCTGCAGACACAGAAGAGTTGGTGAGGAGCCCTGTGACCTTGCTAGTACAGTTCCTCTGTGGAGAGCTGCCAGGAGCAGCTCTGCAGAGAGGAGATGTTGGCCCTTCTTGGGGCCACAGGGTCTAAGAGCCATGCTGCCTTCCCAGAGCATCCCTTGCTCCAGAAAAGCTCCTGGACTCCCCTGCTCCATGCTGGAGCCTGGGCTGCCTCTGGCACAGAGCCCAAAGGAGCATTGCCACCCACGGGTCCCCAAACCAGGTGTGCAGGGTGCAGCAGCCTTGCTGGAAAGTGAGTAGTTGAAACTCTTCTCCTGCATCCTGTGTGGGGAGCAGCCATAGGGGAGGCCACCTCTCAGAAGGGTGGTCCCTGTGGGGCAGGGGGGAATGGCTGAGCATGGGCTCACCCCAAAGGATGACCAGCTACAGCCAAGCAGAGAATGCAGCTGTTGTGCTTCTCTTGGGAATGACTGCCTCAAAGCAGCCTGTTCCCTGCACCATCCCATCCCATCCCATCCCACCCCATGCTGTCCTGCCTGTTGTACACAGGACAGGCACTGTCCCCGGGACAGGCTCTCTCTCATGCCCAACACCCCTCTGAGGGCTGGCAGGGGGATGCTCACAGCCAGCTTTGGGGATGGCCGTGCCCTGAGCAGGGTGTCCCGTGGCTGTGTCCCCCAGACTGTGCTGGCGCTGGGGTCAGTGCGGTGGAGCCGTGCGCTGGGCAGCAGCAGGCGGACACCGAGTCAGTGCCAGGGAGGGGCAGGAGGGGCCCCTGCAGCCCGGCTGTCCCTGTGCGTGGGCTGCCGAGGGGCCTGGGGCAGGCGGAGGGCAGCGCCTGTCAGCCTGCTGAGGCTGATGCCTTCCATCTCTGAGTTACTGGCTCGTGTCAGGGCAGAGCTGGAAATGTCAGGGACTGCTGCAGGGTGACCGTGCAGAGTGGCAGATGGTCAATGATGGATTTGTCACTTCAGATTCAGGCAGTTTTTAAATATTCAGCAGAATCGGAGGTGACAGCTCATGGCAGCAGACAGAATTTCTGTACATCTCGGTAAGACCTCCTGGCCCCCTGGGAGGGGGGGCACAGCAGGACAAACCCCGGCACCTCGCGGCAGTGGCTGGAGACAGTGCAGGCTGGGACCGTGGTGTGCATGGCCAGGGCTCCCTGTGCTCCCCGTGCCTGCTGACCCAGTGGAGGTGCAGGAAGGAGCTGCTGCTGTGCTTGTTTTGCTCCAGCTGCTCCCTGCGAGCTGGAGCATGCAGGTAGTGCCTGTGCTGCCTGGAGCCACCCCGCTTTGTCAGCACCAAGAGCACTGGGGCTCCCACCAGCCCCACACCAGAGGTGGCACTCCCAGCCCTTTGGTGATGGCCATGGCAGACACATTCTGAGGACACGGCCAACAAGTGGCAATGTGAAGGAGGCTCCTGAGCCAGGAAGAACAGGGGTCTGGGCAGGCAGTGTAAGGGGTGTGGGCAGAGCCAGTGGCAGGCTCAGCTGAGCATGCAAAGTAGCTGGATCAGCAGGGAAGAGAGATGGAGCTCGGCACAGCACACAGAGCCACCCTCCAGAGCCATGCCTCGGACAGGGAGCAGGGTTCCTGCCGGGCTGCATACAGGTGTCTGCAGATTCCCAGTGGCAGCAGCACCAAGGCAGGGCAATGCTGCAGTGCTGTGCAGCAGGTCAGGGCAGACTGTGGAGAGTGATGCCTTCCACAGCTGCTGCCATCAGCCCGGGTCCCGCTGGTGGTTATGAGGAGCAGTCATTTCTCCTTGCTGGTGCTTCTTCCTGCAGCACAAGTCATTATTCAAAAACTGCCTTGTACCTGCTCAGGGCCCCTGTGGTATGTGGGGTGGACACGGCCCTGCAGAGCCAGCACAGGAAATGTCTCCTGTTGCAAGAGGCACAGAGCCAGGACGGAGTGTGGGTCCTGGCTGATCCAAGGGACATGGAGCTTCCCTCCCTGAGGGTATGTGTGGCTATAGCCATAGGTGGGAGGAAGGCAGCAAGGTCATTGCAGTAATGAACACACTGGCCCTTGAGGGCAGGGGATGCAGTATTGACTCTGCACCCCCTGTGCCTGCTGCTCTAAAGAGAGCTCTGCTTGTGCCAGTTGGATTGGTTTGTCTGTCCCTGTGCCACAGCTCATCAGGTGCAGCTCTGGCTGCAGGGCGCTGCCAACCACGCACATTTGCATCAAATGGTGCAGGTCCTCCTGTGCATCCACCAAGTGTGCAGAGATGCCTGGCTGGGGGGCATGAGCAGAGGGATAGCATGCTGCCCCTGGTCCTCCTGTGCTGCAGGCAGGTCTGGGTCTCCCTGCCTCCCCCCAGCCCAGGGAGTGGTGCCCTTGCAGTACAGATTTGCTGCCCATGCAACCCACAGCACAGCTGTGTCTATCAGGGCTGTCTCCCCGTGCCCCAGCAAGGCAGAGCAGGAGTTGGGAGTGAACAGGTGAAACTGCAGCCCCTTCCTGCCACTGTCCAGCCCTGCCAGGAGCCTGATAAGCAGTCTGTGATTGATGCTGAATTCAAACCCTTCCACCAGCTCCGACCTTCGAGCTCTCTGCAGCAGCACTTCCCACCAGGGAACCCCGGGAGAGTTCACAGACACCCTGAATGCTGTGGCTCTGCAGCACTGCCCTGCTCCACAGAGCTGACTCCTCTTCATTACTGTGTCTGCTGTCAACAGCCCGTTCCTCTCTCCTGCACGGGCTGCGTGATCACAGCGGCTTCCAGCAGGGCCAGATCTCTGCAGCCCAGCCCAGTGCCAAATTCTCCTTCCTCCATTAGGTGCTTCTCTGATCAGCAAGCAGAAGGCAACTTGCTGGTCAGACTCTCCTGGAAGAGCTGAGCTTGGCTCTGGCTCCAGCCTGCGCTTACAGCAATTTAATATCAGCAGCAGGAGGGGATGGGGAATTAATTTTGGTTGCTGCCACCCCTTAGGGCCACACCTACGTGTGCTGGGTAGTGCAATGTGCTGGCTCCCCCCTTCTTCTGCTGGAACAGCTGCTTGAATTTCCTTGTCCTGCCTTCATCTCTCCTTGCATTAACTGTTTCTCAGCCACAAAACACTGAAGGGCTGCAGCTGGCTCTGCCCAACAGGCTTGGCCCCTCTGCAGACGGAAAAGCACAAAGCTCTCAAGGAAAGCACAGGTCATAAATCAAGGGCGGCAGCAGCAGGAGGCAGCCCTTGGCTCTGAAGGGGCGTGCAGGGCTCATGAGCACAGCTCAGGTGTTGGTGACTACCTGCCCCTCCAGATCACTGCAGTGCGACTCTCGGGTGGGTACAGAGTCCAGGCTTTACAGGGCAGCCCCACACAGCAGCAGGGTTTCAGATCACATAGCACAACACGCTGTGTCCCCACCCCTGTGCTGTGACAGACAGCAGAGGATGTGTCCCAGCTCGGGTCTGGGGGTGGTGGGTCTGGGGGGCACTGCCTGAGGAGGTGGGGCTGAGCACTCACCCTGCAGAGGGGCATGTGCCTCCAGCTGGCTCTGAAGAGGTTAAATCTTTCTAATCGCTCAGTAAGACCTTCTCTAAGAATTTATCTACTTTCTGCCTTCCAAGAACATATGGATAAAATCCCCCTGAGCGGGACTTACATTTATAGCATCTATTACTGAGATCAAGGTTAATCCAGAGTAATCTAATGGGGTGAAAAGGACTTTATATAAATCTGTTTTAATCTATGGGACATGATAGCCTGACAAGGCCATCAGAACACTCTGCACCACTGCTGGGGCAGCAGGAGGTGCCAGAGTTGCACAGGGGATGCAGAAGGGAGAGCTGGCTCATCCAGCACCCACCAGTCCGAGTGCAACGGGGTCAGGGGACTGGCAGGGCTGGAACTTGGCTCACTGGGCCCAGAGCCAGGCCAGCTGTCCTATTGTGCAGCTGCTGCTGGTGTCTCCAGAGAGACTGAGTGGCCCTGTCCCTGTAGGGGTGTTGTGCTGTGGGACAGGGGAGGCTGTAAGTGCTCTAAATTAAGAGTCATCCCTGATAGATGTAATTAATCCACACTTAAAAAGTGGGGATTCAGCAGGGAGACACAGAAGGTGAACTTCAGTGGCTGCCAGCACTGGGGCTCAATGCTGTGTGCTTGCCCATGCTGGGGTCTGGTAGCTCCACCAGGGCTGGTGCACAGGGAATTCCAGGTGGGCAGAGAGGAAGGACTGCCCCTGCCAGGATGTCACACTGTGGTCCCTATCACACCCCACATCTCCCACAGCCGTTGAGTGCACCCACTCCAAGCTGTCTCATGCCAAACATCGCTCCCTCTGCTCCCTCTGCTCCCTCTGCTCCCTCTGCTCCCTCTGCTCCCTCTGCTCCCCTTCCTGCCACCCCTGGCTCCCCCCAGCCCGAGCCCTGCAGCTGTGTCTGCTGTCTGGGGATGTGCTGAGCCCCAGCCAGCCTGCTGCTGAGGGCAGCCCGTGCCTGCTGTCTGCCCAGGCACCAAGACACAGGAGAGAGTCCCACGGACACAGGAGGCCAAATAAGACAGTTCTCCAGAGCGCGGCGTGTCGTTTTACATCTGCTCAGATGGAGACTGAGTTATCCAGGTCCCTGAGTCCCAGACCCGCCAGAAGACAGTATCTCAGCTAAACGATGCAAAAATGATTTAATGGAGGGAACTAATCAAGGAATCCAAGAGAGACTGCTCACCAAGGGCTGATGCAAGATTCAATTAAACTGCAGCCTTTGTGGGTTCACCATTTTAATTTTCCACAAATTAGCTTAAAAAAGGTATGGAAATGAAGATATTAGATTTTTTTTTAAGTCAAAAGGAAAAATCCTTTGAGGATTATATTAGCTATTTCGCTTTAACAAACATAATTTCTATATTCATTTTCTTGTTTTAATCTCAGCTGTTGAGATACTCTTTCCATTCGAGCTCCAGTGTCAGTGTGGAAGGCTGTTAACCCTTCCCAGAGCAGCCCAGCTGCTGCAGTGCCCCATTCCCATGCCAGACACGGTGCCAGGGCGAGGGCAGCACGATGGCACAGGAGCCCTCCTTGGTCAGCTGGGGTCCAAGCTGGTGCAGCAGCACCAAACAAAGCAAGTCCAGCCCCACAGTAGTGATGGAGATGCCTCCCCAGTTCAAGGGCTCTGCTCTGTACCTGTGCTGGTTGGACAGAGGCTGGCTGTGAGTGATTCCAGTGCAGACAGAGCTGTGGATCCGCCCGGGGCTGCAGCGATGCTAAACTCCAGACACCCCACATTTTCTGCAACTTCACCTGCTTTTGCCCTCAGGCAGCTGGAGATAAACACGGAGTAACAGTGTTGTATGTCGGCTGTGATTTGTCTTCTGCAGGAGTGTGTCTTGCACTCAGGATTTCCTGTGAGTAATAACAGCTGTTACAGCCCTGCCTCCGCTGGCACCTGCTGGCCTGGCATGGCTGGCCTTGTCCTGCCCTGTGGTGCAGCTCCAGGGCTTGGCTGGAGGCTGCTGTCCAGCAGGAACGGTGCCTCGAAAGTGTCAGGGCTAGTGGTTCGTTCACTGGGCTTTGCCTGGCTGCACAGCCTGCTCCCCACCCTAAGGAAAATGTTCCTCTCCCTGGGTTCCTGCTCATCGGTGGAAAACAAGTCCCTGTCAGCAGCATCCCCACTGGTGTGGGGGCTGAGTCTGGCTGGGCCACCCTGGCCAGGTCTGGTGTGGCCAGGCATGTACCAGGCATGTACCAGGCATCTACCAGGGTGCTGAGGAGCAACATCCACAGACTCTCTGCTCCCGGGGTGGGGTCAGCTCCTCCTTGCCCTCTCCTCCCAGCACTATCTGCACCTCTGGCATTGCCCATCAGGTGCTACATCCACTGTCCCACCCTGCTTGCACCTTGCCATCCTGCACTGTCCCCTCCTAGACCACCCCCTTGCCCCATGGCAGCTTCATCTGGCTCCTGAGTGACCTTCAGCTTGCAGCTCCTGGAAGCACCTCCCTGTCCCCTTCCTCTGTGCCTCGAGTGGAACGGAGCTTCATTTGTCACTGTCTCTTTTAAAAGGTCCAATCTCTTCCGTGGGGTCACCTGGCTGCTCTGCCAGCAGCTCCTTGTGCTGGCACAGCTCTGCTGCAGCAGCTGCCAGTCCAGGATGCGTCATCCCTGTCCCCTTGTCCTTGGGGTCCTGAGTGGTCCCCTCTCTGCCCACGGGAAAAGCACTCCCAGTCAGAGCCCAGCCCACAGGGGGCTGCAGCACATAGCTGAGGCTGGGGGCATCCATCCCCTCTTCATGGAGAGGGGAGCAGAGCCAGGCACACGGGGCCTCTCCTGCACCACCCTCCCAGAGCTGTGCATTGTGCAGGGCTGGCTTGGCCCTGCACAGGGCAGTGGAGGCTGTGACCAGGACCCTCCCTGCCCTGCACACATTGAGCCCTGAGTGGAGCTCAATGCAGAATTAATTTGTCATATTGACACTGATCGTTTATTAGGGAGCAGAGTGGAGCCCATTCATTTGAACAGAAAACATTTCATCTTATCTCCTGCCTTTTCATGCCTCAGCTCTCACTCTTTAACCTTGGACAACGAGACATTCATAATTTCCTCACTGGCTCTATGGCTCCTCAAGATAAGAAACTTATTTTTTAATCTTTCTTTCTATTGAATTTTAAACATGTTCCATTACAAAACCTGATGCACATAACAACATGTTCCACCCAGCATTAATGTGGCCATGCTGTGCTGCAGCCTCTGCCCTGAGCTGTGCTCCTGGCCCTGCCATTCCCTGAGACCCGAGGGAGCAGCTCAGTTTTCCCAGGTGACTGTAGGGGCTCTGGCAGTGGGGCAGGGGCAGGCAGGGCCCAGGCAAGCCTCTGCTTTGGGGACAGTGTGACACCAGGGTGTGCAGGTCTGTGGGGCTGGATCTGCCCACTCCAGGGATTGCAGCCAGTGGGATGCAGGGGAATGGGTGCTACAAGAGAGACATGCTGTCACCACCTGATGGTTTTCAGCAATTCCCATTTGCTTTAACATGGTCTGAGCTTGGGAAAGCATTTCTTGTTTGGGATGGGCACTGGAGAGCTGCTGGAGTCTTGCAGCCCCACACATGAGCCCCACTGCAGCCTCACACAGCAGTGCAGGGTCTGCCCCAGCCCAGGGCCATGAGCAGCTGCAGAGATTTGCCTCATTTCCAGTCCACAAAGCTACTGCCCCGACAACAAATAGCCCCACCAGGGCCCCTACAAGGAGAGGCCGTGATTGCATTCCATGTGCAGAAGAACCACAGAGATAAGGCTTTCACCTCCAAGGCTCTGCTGAAAAATTAGGGATGGGAGGTGGGAGGGAGCAAATTGAGATAAATGAGCATGCTGCATGGCATCCTGCCTGCAGGATACTGAAATAAAAAATCAGTAAATAAAAAATCACCAGTCTTTATCTGGTCAGAGCCTGAATGGGCTGTGTGATAACTATAACGGATGAGCCTGCCATGAGAGCCTCTGAGAGGGACCTGCTGGCCCTCGTGCCACGTGGGAAGGCACCTGCTGGCACTGGGGACACAGCAGTGGCACACACAAAGGGCCGGAGCAGCAGCTCTGCTGTGACACACACTGGATCCTGTCCCTCTGAGTGTGCCGTGCTGGCTGCTGCACCAATCCCAGGTGGCTCTGGGAAGGGCTTGGCTCCTTCCTCAGTGTGAAATGCACTTTTCCAAGTCGTCCTTCACAGTGAGAAAAAGGCAGATCAGATGCCGAATTAGCCTGCGAGAGCCGTGTTCCCGTCTCTCTTATCTAACTCACTGTAACAAGCTCTTTGCATTTATTCTACCAAATGTGCTGCAGAATTGCGTTACAGCTCATGGCTGCGAGCCATCTGTGGAGAGAAATCCAGTTATACCTTGTATAATAAGTTCCTGACAATCTTACAGAGGACTCCGGGTCATAAAAGTCTCCCAGTTTTATCGCCAGTAACAGACACGGAGAGAAATTAAGTTGTCTTATCAAATTTAGATAATATATATCCCTCTGGAGTGGAAGGTTTCTGATGGATCTTTTACAGTATTAGAACATTTAGAGGGGTGAGCAGAAATGCACAGTGGGGGTGGGAGAGCAGTGGGGTACAAAACACCCAGGGGCACCCCGGAGCAGGAGTCCTGTAGCCGCTGGGCAGAGACCGGCCCTGGGGAGCCCTTGGAAAGCAGGAGGGAGGAGAAGGCTGTTTGCAGGCAGGAGCTGTGCTGAGAGGTGAGCTCTGCTCCTGCCTGGCTCACCTCGAGCGCTCTCATGCAGCTATTAATGAAAGCAATAACCTCCAGCATCCTGATACGCACGCTCCTTCCCGCTGCCTCCTGCGCCAGGCACTGCGGGCAGAAGGAGCCACAGGGTGTCTGCTGAGCTCCTGGGATCTGCTGAAACCAGGAGCCAAGCCCAGAAGGGAGGCTGGACATGGAATGTCCCCGTCACATATCCTCTCTGGCCAGTGCAGGGATGAGGATCCCTGGTTCTGGAAGGGCCCTGCTCTGCCAGCCTGCACAGTGTTGGCCCTGCCTGGGCTCCCCTTGCAGCAGCTGGCAGGGAAAGGAGTGCTTCTCCATTCAGGCAGTAATTTTAAGCTCCCTGAAGAAGGATTCCTGCTGATCCCACTGCCCAGGGCTTGGCCTGTCCCTGCCCCTGGCTCAGGTGTCAAGGCTCCTATAGGCAGGAGGCTGGGACAGGGATGGTCACCACCTGGACTGACCTGTGACCCCTGGCCATCCTCTCCCTCCTGGGGTCCAGCTGCCCACAGGGCTGGTGCTGGTGGCGTGGGAGGGCTGGGATCCTTGGCACACCTGCTCTCTGTTCAATATTTAGTTTCTGCAGAGGCAGAGTGCAGTAGCCATGGCAATGCAGCGGGCAGGCCCGGCAGCGCCGGTGTGCCGTTTATTATGAGCTGAGCAGTCTCGGGCACTGGGAATGCAGACACATGCCTCCCCCGAGAGCCCTGTGCTAATAAAAAAAATGAATCCTCACTTACTGATCTCTGTATTTTTAAAGATTAGTTACTCTATCTTTTCCTTTTTCATTCATTTTTTAAAAATCTATCTTGCCTTTCAGGGCAGAATTATCTGTTTAGCACCGTTGTTACTTTAATCACAATTAGCTTTCCCACTCCATTAATAAGACTCTCAGTAGTGCTACATCATGGGAATGTGCCTTCACAGCCGTCCTGGCACTCTGCCGGCTCTGATGCCCAGGGTTTGTTCTCCCTGCAGCACTGGCAGCCAGTGCTCTCAGTGCCATGCTGTGCACTCATCTCCATCGCCTCCGTGCTTCCAGGGGTGCTGAGCCCCACGGCCGAGCAGGCTCTGGGGCAGCCAGGCACTGGCAGCACTTCCCTGGAAGGCTGAGCTGGAGCTGTTCCCACTGCTGGCAGCAGGAGCAGAGAGGCTGGGAATTAGGATTTAACCTCAAGAGTGGGTCAAGAGACTACCTCGCCTCCCCACATCTTTTCTTCAGAGCATTTGGTGAACAATGCATGCAGAAGGCTTTTTATTTTTGAGTAGAAAAGTGTGTCTAATGAATTAGCCACGGATTGGAGCCTAACATGGGTAATTTACACTGAACATTCGCTTGCTCAGAATCATCCATCAATTTTGTACCACATTAAAACCCACATCCCGCCCTGGGAGTGCGTGGCTGGTGCTACACCTCGAGACTCCCTCCCAGCACATCCTTGGTGCAGTGTGACTGCACTGGTGCCCTCTGCAGAGAGGGGACTGGTGTGCCACAGGCTGTGGTCACATTGGGCCAGAAGTCATGGGCATTACATGGGCAAACACGAGGACAGACACAAGTTCCCTGTCCTGCAGCCTCTGGGCACAGGGTGTCCCTGTCCCAAGGCACTGGGGTCAGCCCTGCTGTGTGCTCAGACTCCCCCAAAAGCACAAACAGCTTTTCTGCTGGGAGCTGTGTCCCCTCAGCTTACAGTGTGACATGAGCCTAAGTTGCCTGCCTGGGGACAGACACCAGACCCGGGAGAGGATGCTGCCACCCAAAACCACCGTGGCCACAACAGGGCACCTGTGACAGCAGCAGGATGTGCGTGGGGTGGTGCGCAGCCATGCCCAGGGCACAGGGGGTAGCTCACCCCTTGCTCAGGAATACTGGGTCCTCTCCTCCCATTGGCCTCCCCAGCACTGCAGGGACCCCCCCCCCGGGGGAAGCATTACATGAGGGAATTGCTGGCACAGGCGTAATTGCTGAGATAACTGCTGATTGTGGAGTTTGCAAACAAAAAATAGAGTGGCCGGGGTCAGTCATAATTGGTAAATATTTGTCTATCTAATCAAAAGGCCTTTTAATTAACAATTTTCTTATTGCAACTGGTTTAATTTTTTTTTAAGAACTTCTGCGGGAAGTCAATTAGACCCAACAGATGGTGAAGAACATCCCAGCATCAGCACATCCTGCCATCTGCCACCTCTGGAAATGGCAGCCCCACCAAAGCCTCATGCCCCATAGCAGCCACTCCTGGGACAGAGCAGCTCTGACTTTGCCCCCCATGGACCACAGGCAGGTGGGATTCTCTCAGCCAGAATCATGCACAGCCAGTGCTGGTGCAGACTGTGGGGCAAGAGGAGGGGCTGGATCTGCTTGAAGCACACACCGAGGCCTCTGGGGCTGCAACTCGCCCCAGGCAATTTTGCCTCTTTTTTCCTGTCCCTGGGCAGCTCTTGAACCCTGACCCAAGCAAGCAGCAGGCAAAACAGTAGCTCTGCCCTGCCACGGGCTGGCTCCTGGTAGCATCAGCAGCTGGCACTGCTCAGTGTGGGCACAGCTTGCCCCAAAGCTGGAGACAGACAGGCTCTGCCCCAAAGCTGGAGACCACAGCACAGTGCCCCTGCCTGCTGCTGCTCATGGGGCTGCCTGGCCTCTGTGCCCAAGTGGACTGTCCCTGCCAGGCTGGGGCAGACCTGCCCACCCCTTGGCAGAGAAATACCTGCCACATGGGGACACAGGGCTCTGCTGTGCAGGGACACAGGACACTGCCATATGGGGACACAGGGCTCTGCTGTGCAGGGACACAGGACACTGACACGTGGGGACACAGGGCTCTGCTGTGCAGGGACACAGGACACTGCCATATGGGGACACAGGGCTCTGCTGTGCAGGGACACAGGACACTGACACGTGGGGACACGGGGCTCTGCTGTGCAGGGACACAGGACACACTCCCTTCTTACATCCCTCCCCATGTCCTCCCTTCCACCTCAGCAGGAAGAGCTCCTCTCTGCAGGTGAGCTGGCAGCACTCGCACCTGCGGCTCTCCACAATCAGGAGATCGCTGTGCACAAGAGGCAGCTGACGCATCTCTTCCTCAATCAGCTGCTCTTCACGCCCAGCTCCGTGCCACTCGCTGTGCCACTCTCTGTGCCACTCGCTGCTGATTGCCCTTTGTCTCCTGCAAGGCCGTGCTCGCTGGCACCACAGCCAGCAGGGCCAGGGCGCTCCAGTGGCACTCCTGTGGTGTGGATTTGCCCTCCACTCCCCATGAACCCACAGTTCCCAGCAGAGGAAGATGCTGTGGCTTTCCCAGTTCCAGGGTTTAAGTGGAGCCCTGGGGATGGGTTCTCTGCAGGGTGCTGGCTTTGGCCCCACGTGGATGCAGGACCCTCAGGAAGGTGTCCAGACAGCCTGTAGCCAGCTGGGTCTCCAGGTCTGTCTGGTGATCAACCATGGGGCAAACAGATGGTCCTGCAGCTGGCAGGGCAGGCAGAGAAGTGGGTGACAAAGGGCTGGTCTGGGAGCTGCCTCAGGGCTGGGCACAGGGCAGGAGGGGAGCATCCCTGCCACTGAACATCTCCAAAGCACCTAAATCTTTCCCGCCAGGCCCTCCGGAGATGTCCCCCTTTATTCACAACTGCTTTTTAATTGCCTTTTGTCAATTACAGCGAGATGGATCGGGTTCCTCGGGGAGGCAGCAATTAGCGCGGGGATGAATGCCGAGGCAACCAAGCTCCCTGTGCATGCAGCAGTGGTGATTTGTAAACCTGTCACCCAGACACCGAGCTCTGCTGCCAGCCACAGCGGGAGCACCGTGGCACCTGCCCCCGGAGCGACAGCACCTGGGCATCCTCCCCAGCCTCTCCCTGCACAGCCCCAGCCGGGTCCCCCCGGTGCAGCTCCGGGAGGGGTGTGCCCCCCGATGGATTTTGGGGTGCGTGCAGAGCAGGGTGAGGACAGGAACATGGTGCCAGGGCCGATGGGAGCTGCTCTGGGTGGCAGGAGCCCCTCTGGAAGGGGCACCACCCCTGCCAGAAAGAATTAACACCTACAGTTTCCAGCTGGCTGTGGCCAGCCTCCTAATTAGGTGTGGTGACAATGGCAATTAGTCATCCAGGTTCCCCAGTGCGGTGCTGGGACGTGCAGCGAGCTCTGACCAGTTCACTGCTTTCCACGCTGTGACTCCAGGTGTCCTCTCTACAGCTCAGCCTGCACAGACACACTGCCTGCTGCTGCACAGACACCACAGCTAACAGCCCTTGAGCTCGGGATGCTCTTACTGATCCCAAATTCATCCCTCTGGATAATCCAGTCAGTGGTGGGATAACCTAGGCAGGACTTGGCTATATCCAGAGATTCAGATGCCAGGGGTGTGTTCACCCTAACACCCATCCTGTCTTGGTGCTCACTGATGTCTCTCCCTATCCTGGTCCCAGTTCTGCAGGGCTTTGGGCACCAAGGATGTTTGGCCATCAGCCCATTCTGGGGCTGCAGCAGCCACTGCCTGCTCTTCCCAAATTCATCCAACCCCCGCTCTCTGCTTCATGGCCTTTGTCTAATTCCCTACGCCCCTTTCCTATTTTTCTTCCTGACAGAAGCAGCAGGCTCATGCATCCAGAGACTCCACAGCCCTTTCTTGTAGCTGTAGATTAGATTTCCCAGCTCAGTGTCTGCTGGCCTCTGGCTGAGTCACTGTGCACAGGTGTCCTTCTGTCCCCTGGAGCAGCAGGCAGTCCTGGTGGTGCCAGAGCCTGGGGAGAGGGTGTGTGCAGGGACACAAGGTGGTCTCTGCCCGCTGAACTAAACTAAGCACAGCCTCCTGGGCCATGGCTGTGGGCAGAGAAAAGGGGTGAATCTTGTGTGGGCCCAGCAACCAAACTCTGCCAAGCATTCCTCAGCTCCTGCTTCCCTCACTCCACTCTGTCCTTGACCCTGGGGAGGGTGCAGCATGTGGAGGGAGCCCGGCTGCTCTAATTAAACCATGTTTGCAAACTCCCATGGCAAGCATGAATAATTATAATTAGGGAGAGTAGATCTGCTGCTCCTGCCTCTTGGACACGTGAAGCACCCTGCATGCTGACCAGGCTCAGAGGACACTGAGGGCTGGCACATGGCACTGCTCAGCCTCCCCTGGACTGGACACATCCCTGGAACAGCCATGGGGTAATGGCACCACTGGAGCCCTTGGGCTGGAGTGCCATGCCAGGGGCAAAGGGCCACAGTGCAGCTGGCAGCAACCCCTGCACCCAGGCATGGCGTGATTGCACCCTCTCCCTCAGCACGCACTCTTCATGCTTGAACCACTGGCCTAACGATTTCAGGTTTTTCCCCATTTTCCTGTATTATTATTTGTCGTTGTTCCTGTTGCAGTTCAGTGACCATGAATTATTGAACGCCTGCTTGCTCAGTAACTCTTTACTTCCACCTCGGCACACTGCTGCCATGCCGCCTGTGTGGGACGGCTGCCAGCTCCTGCCCCCGGCCCCTCCTGCTGCCGTGGGACCCCTCACCACGCTGGGCACATGGCAGGGCTCCACACGCTGCCAGGGCTGGGGGCAGGGGGCCACACAGGCTCTGGGTCCAGCAAAGGTCCTTTCTCCGGCTCCACTACAGCAGTGCAAGGGCTCTCAGCCATGGGACCCCTGGCTGGGACAGGGGATGCACACAGAGGGTTTGCAGTGAGTGCTCTTGGGGAAGCACTCAGAATTGAGGGGATTTGCCCAGCACCCATCCCTGCTGTCAAGAGCTCTGTGCCCATCCATGGCCAGGGACATGTTGGTGATTGTTGTGCTGCCCTGGTGGTGATGGCAGGACAGGGGTTGGAGTGAGCCATGGCTGAAACATGGTGTTTGCAGGAGTGAAAAGGCTTCTGGTGGGTGACAGTGCCTGTCTAGGCCACCAAGGCACAGGGAGGGCTCAGCCAGAGCCTGCTGGTGCTCCAGAGCTGCTCTGGGCAATGGTACAAGCATTGGAGATGAGCAAGGAAGGCTCATGTCAGAGCCCAACCCAGCCTGAAATGGGAAACTGGGCTTTCCCAGGGCGGCAGAACATGTCCCTCCCCTGTGTCAAACTCAGGATGCATTTTCCAGGGACAGAGGGAGTCCTAAGGTCTTACAGGCCTTGGAAGTGGCCCTGTGGTGGGTGTGAGGACACAGGTATGGTCTGTGCCAGCAGAAACCAGTCCTGGTTGTGCTGGGGCAGCCAGGGTGACTGTGGTAGGAGCTGCTGCCCTTGCAGAGCCATTGCTTTTCCCTGAGCTGCTTTTGTACTTGGGGCAGAGTTGAGAAATCTCTGCTGGTATTGTGGGATTTCACAGACATGAAGGATAAAGTCTCTGAACTCCCACAGCTGCATTTTCTGAGCACTGCAACACTCCGATACCTCTGAACCGCTATTAAACACCTGGTGCTGGTTTGTCTTTGCAACTGTGTCCCCTAAATAAATCCCTTCCCCATGCTGAGCCATGCTAATGGCCTATTGTTAAATGGCCAGCCAGCACACTGTAAGCTGAAGTCATTATTTTTTCCACTCACCGCTGGGGAAAAATCTCTCTCCAGCATCCGTCTTGTAGGATAAGACTGAGACTTGGAAGCTGCAAGCCCCTGTGCAGGGTGCACGCCCCTTGCCCTGAAGCATCGGATGGTGGCCACTCAGGCTCCTGCAGGGCTCCTCACAAGAAGCAGCGAGGGTTTGTCATTACTGATCCGGATGATCAATAATGATCATCTGGATCTGGTGGGACAGGATGGCACCAGGCTGGGGAGCAGCGTGGCAGCAGTTTCTCTGTCAGGGTGGGCTGGCAGCACCCACAGGGACCCTCAGACTGTCCTGGACCTACCAACCCCTCTGCCCCCAAGCTGTGAGCCTGGGCAATCACTGCCTGGCCACTGCATGGCCCTTGGCACATGTGTGTGCCTGGCACTGCCTCCCACCACATCCCACTCCGGCTGCTCCCTGGCACCCGCGCCTGTCTCTGGCTGCCGCCATCTCGCACATAAGTGGCTCCCTGGGAGACTTGCTCCATTTTTTTCCTTTAACCTTGAAATGCAATTTCCTCCCCAAAATATCCTTTTTCCTGTAAACAACATCTCTTTAGTGAGATTAGAGCAGAAATCCCTGAGCTCCCAGGTCCCGGGCGCTTTATCACCTGGTGAGCCCCATCCGTCACGGCCACGCGTGGGTTCTCAGCATCCCGCCCTTTCCGACAGGTGATGGTCTTTTCATCACTTTTACAGATTTATTTTACTATAATTTAATTTCATCCTCAGCCCTGGGAAGACGAATTGGCCCCTGATGTGACTGGGAATTCAGAGCCAGTCTCATAAATTTGCTGCCTCTACACAAAGCTCTATTTGGAGTTCCTGATGCAGCTGTGAGCGAGAGTCCTTAAACAACGGGGGACGGGCTGTAAATTGCGTGTGTGGCAGAGGGATGTTGTGATGCCAGTGATACTCCCTGAGCCTCAGCCTGACTTGCTTGCTGGGTGGCCACAGAGACAGCAAAGGGCTGGGAAAGGGGCAGACAGGGCTTTGCAGGCTGCCCCAGCATGGCCCATGTGGCACTAGGTGCTGCCAGTGCTGCACTGCCAGGATGCCATCTGCCCACATGGGCAGCGCTGCACAGGTGCCCTGGAGTGGCGAGTGCCCAGGACTCATCTCTGCCAGCACGTGCCTCACTTCCTGACTCACTGGAGCCAATGCTGTGCCAGTGCTGTGCTGGGCACAGGCATCAGGGTGGTGCTGCCAGCTCTGCCACCAAACTCTGCACATTCCTGCACATCTGTGCTTGACACATCTGGGACTTGCTGTGCTTTTGCTGCAAGAGGCTTGCCAATGTAATTAAACTCGAGTGACTCCCCTGCCCCCAGGCACAGCCCCTCATTTCCCTTTGATTTATTATGTCTTCTTAATTTATTTAAATGAGCCTCGGTGTTTGCACAGGCTTGGAGGGGGCTGGCTGGAGCTGTAATTGCCGGAGCGAAGGGAAGGCGGCTGGAGGGCCCCAGGGATCTCTGCAGGGGTGTGTGCTGTGGGGTAGGGGGCTGCAGCCAGACCTCCAGCTGAGCCCCAGGCACGGGAAGTGCCTTTGGAGCAAAGCCTCCTGCACATGTGGTGGTGGTTTGGCCCCTGGTGCTGGGCTGTGCCAGTTCCTGGGGATCTGCCTCAGTGGGGCTGTGTAGGAACGGCTGAGCATCTTTTGGAGCTGGCATAGGGGCATCTCTCTGGGGCATTGCAGGGCAGTGTCTGCCCTGGCTCTGAGCTGGCAAAGGCAGGGGATTGAGAAGCCCAGCAGGGTACCTCTGGTCAGCCACACATCTGAAGTGTACAGGGGCTGGGATGCTGCTGGATCTCATGCAGCTCCTGGCCAGGTGGGACAAGTGTGTGGGATCACAGGAGTCAAGAGGTCAGTCTGTGCTTGAGGCCAACAGCGGTTTCTCTCACTCCTTCCATCCATTCCTTCTGCCTCCTCATGGCCCTTCTCTGGCAGCTCAGAGTGAGCAGACAGCGTGCCTCCTGCCTGCCCATGCCCCGTGCCTGCCCTGTGCCTGCCCCAAGCCTGTGTGGTTTCGTGCTCAGCTGGGCCCCACGCTGCCTGCCCTGCTTGTGTTTGCACAGCTGATTGTTCCCCTGCTCAGCATACTGCCTTGCACTTGTCCCTGTTGAATTTCATCCTATTTTTTCCAGTCCATTTCTCCAATTTGTCAAGATCATTTTGAATTCTAATCCCGTACTCCAAGATACTTGTAGTCCCTCCCAGCTTCGTGTCATCTGCAAATTTAATAAGCACTTTCTCTATTCCATCATCCAGGTCCTTAATGAAAACATTGAGCAAACCAGAACCAGGGCAAGCCCTTCGCCATCTGAGCAGCACAACACATGCTGTGCTCACCATGCTCTGCCCAAATGTGATGGGAAAGGGTACCAGAGCTTTGCCATGTTGCCTGTGCCTCACTCACATGGGACCTCTCTGCTTTGCTGCCCCGGAGCAGTGTTGGCACCATGGTGTGCTGCCGGTATCAGGAGCACTGGTGCTGGTGTGAGGCTGGGAGGGAACAGGGCTCATCTCCAGAACGGCTCCAGCTTGAGCTGCCACTGGCTGGCAGGATGCAAAGGTGTGGGAGCTGCTCCCATGTGCTCCCAGTGTCAGTGTGGGCACAGGGGCAGCACAGCAGCCCCGGATGGGGCCATCCTCCCCCTCACAGCTGCCCACCTTCTCTTCCACCGGGTGAGTCTCTGCCCAGCCACACTATCTCCCCATTCTGAGACTGCTCCCTTTGGGCTGGGACTGCTCCAGGGGCTGTATGGCAGGGACCTGGAACCAGCCCCAGCCTGGAGCCATCTCGGGTGCCACCTATGGCTCCAGCCATCCCTTTTCTTTAATTGATTGTAGAAAGCAATTTACAAAATACAAACTTCTGCTTGTGCCAAACCCTGCGTGTCCAGGCAAAGCCTAATTTCACAGTAAAATTTCAAGTGCAATGAATGGCTTTTCCCAGCATCAGTCCATGTCCAAGCCAAGAGCTTTGCAGTCTGCATAAGCTGTTCTGAGCAGCCCAGAAATGGCTTTGCACTGCCCTGCAGAGCATGCAGCTCCCTGGGCTAGCTGTCACAATAGCCAGGGCAGCTCTGCCAGCACTCTTTTGGCATGGCTGTGTGGGACCACCATGGCTGCAGCCTGGTCTGCAAAGAGCCACAAGCCCCAGCTCTCCATGCAGCCAGCAGGATGATGCAGGGATTCTGCGTGGTCCCTGTGGCCATCAGGAGGGCGTCCCAGCAGGGCTGGCCAGAGCTGCAGTGATGGGGGCTCAGCTGGGAGATGGTGCTCCTCGGCTCTGGCTCTTTCCATGTCAAAGCCATAATTTCATGGTCAGGGTCTAGGAGGTTTGTACACACAGATGCATTAATTCTGCATTTAGTGATACAGGAATAATTGGTGTCACATCAATTAGATCAGTTCTTGGATACTGCAGTGATAAGTGCTGTGCAAAGGCCTCTGGGCTGAAGGATGTGAGGAATTCCAGCAGTGAGCGAGCCTGGTGGGGCTGGCAGGGATATCAGGTGCTGAGGGAGTGGTGAAGTGCCCAGCACTTTCGGCCTTTGCAGGAGAACAGCGAGGCCTGGGGCTCTGATGGTGGTCAGTGCCTGGGGCTGCTGTGCTGGGGGCTGCTGCACAGCCTGGGGGTGCAGGCCTGTGCTTGGGGAGGGGCTGGCAACTTGGCAAACCTCTGAGCTTAATGTTCCAGCCCCATCAAGGTGATCCTCTGTGTCAAGCCACTTGCTAGGTGCCTGGTTCAGCATCATCAGCTGCATCCCTCATCTCTGTGGCTTTGCACACATGGTGGGTTTGCCAGATTGCTGCTGCCCACCCCACCAGCTAATGGGATGAGGCTCAGGTGGGTCTGGGGCAGCATGGAGACCCCCTGTGCTCACACTCCCACAGTACAGATCGGCGCTGTCAGTCCCATCCCTGCTGCAAACTGTAGGCAGAGGTAATTTGCAGATGACAAATATCCCTGACAGTAAATATTTTTCCCACCCTCATCTTTCTACAAGCAGATAAGGTGGCAGCACTGTAGCAATACAGTTGCTGGAGGGAGACAAACTCTTTGGCAGACTTAAAAGTCTATTGTGTCCCCGCAATTATTTATAGATAAAGAGAAGAAAGCCAATAAGCAGAGAATGGGGCTGCACAACTGCATTTGTTATGACGATGATGATGTTATCTCTCCCTCACACCCACACACGCACATCTCCAGTGCATGGAAACTCGCTGCTGGCAACAATCAAATCCCCAACCAGGACAGACTGGAGGCTCTACCCTCTTGTCACTGACTTGTGCCCAGCCTGTTTTCCCACAGTGAACCCACCATACAACTCCTGTGGCTTCTCTGGAATAGCTCTGCAGGGCCAAAGGGTGTCTCTGTGTCTGGCTGCAGGATGTGGAGACCAGGTGATCTTTGTCCCTGTAAACCAGCCCCTGGTGTGCTGGATGCCTTGAGGTGAGGGAGGTCTGGGGTTGCCTGCAGGGAGTGTGGGACTGGGTGGGTCCTTACCAGCCCATGCAGCAGGACTGCAGAATGTGGGTGCTCCCCACTGATGGCAGGGTGCAGGGGGACTCTGGCAGCTTTCCCAGCTCTGCATGGCCAGGACCTCCTCTCCCATCCCACAACACTACCAAGAAGAGAAATGTGGGTGTTTGGAGGGATCTGGGATTAAAAAACAAGGCAGGCAAGAGTGATGGAGGTCACTGCCAGTAAGTGCATTTCAGCAACCAGTGGAGCAGAGACACCCTGAGTGAGAAACATTGACTGCAGCATGGGAAGAGACTGGGAAACATCATGTTCTCCCTTTTCACTGCAGGACCCAGTGGAGGAGACCAGAGACCTGGCAGGGCTGGACCCACAGAAGGGAAGAACAAGGAAGTTGAAGGGTCAAGACCTGGAGTGCCACTGAGCCAGGCACTGGGGTCCCTGGGTGACCTGTCACATGTGTGACACTGGGGCCCTTGAGCAGCCCATGTCTCCCCACGTCCCAGGGTGCTCCATGGCATTGCTTGACTCCTGCTGGGGCAGCAGTCCTGCAGCTCCCCAGAGCACGCACAGCCACTGCTCCTCCCCAGGGCTGGGGGTGCAGGAGAGCTGTGGGCTCCTGCCAAGTGCTCAGCCCTGTCTCAGTGGGATCCCCACCCTGAGAAAGCCCCAGGGAGAGCTCTCCAGCTGGTGAGATATTGCCCAAGAGAATGACTTGGAACCCTTAACTGGACTGGAGAGTGGGATGATTTTTCATTGCTTCCTCATAATAGGAGGACAGGAGTAAGTGACTAGTACAGTCCGTTCACTCGGTAAAGATTTATACAATCACTTCATCCGGTAATTGGTATTCTGGGGAGAGAGAGCGAGCTGCAGCTCCAGCATCCGCCTCTATTTGTTTTATCTCTGTCTTTCTCTCTTTCTCTCCCCTTTTCAGAATGAGTAATTCTGTCCCTCACAATCCCATTTAAACAGAGCATTTGCAGAGTGAATAATTAGTTACATTCAATTAGGCCTCACGCGCTCTCCCTCCTCACTTTGGGGGACAGACACGCTAATGAGATGGTACATGTCTGACACGGGGAGTGGGCACTGAACATGCTGCGTGCCAGCAGGGAAGGGTCAGCCTTGGGGGAAGAGGGGAGGTGGCCCTAGAGAGCTCAGCCTGCCACCTGGGGAGACAGTCCTTTAGAAACCATCTGGGGCCAAAGGCTTCATGTTTGGAGCCAAAGACTTTGCATCTGTGGCCCACATAACACCTTCTCCTCCAGCAGCAGCGGGATCACATCTGTCCCCAGAACTGGGTGTTCTCTGCACTGGTGCCAAGGGAACGCTGCCCAGCCTGAGACCATCCCACCAGCACTGCTGGGAGTGCCAAGCCCTGAGAGGAGGGAAAGCTGCTGCCATGTTTTTATCTCCCTTATTAAACCTAACATTAGGTTTTAAGAGGAGCCTTAAATAATGTGCCACTGCCTGTACAGGCAAAGTTGCTCTATGCTCCAGCTGCTCCTGCTCTGGGATTTATGTCCTTTCTCATGCCGTGCTGCCCGTGCTCAGGCAGTAGTGGGTCACAGGCTGAGGCTGCTCCCAGGACCTAAAGCCTGCAGTGGGCTCAGTGCCACTGCAGCCCCACATAGTGCTTTGGAGCCCGTGGTCACTCTGCTGCTACACTGCAGCACCCACAGTGCTGCCCTGCAGTGCAAAGGACCCCAGTTGTGCATTTTACTGCCAGAGCTGCGTGCCCTGCCTGCATCCTCTGTCTCCTCTGGCGTGGGACACGGGCTGGGCATGGCTGTGCTGGGGCCAGCTCCTGCTGTGGGGGTCACTGAGGGCAGCCACCGGGGAAGCGCTTGCAGGGAAGCGGGGCCAGCCAGGGTGTGCTAGGGAGGGCCTGGGGCCAGGCACGGTGGGGGTCAGCACGGCTGGTGGCAGCTCTTCCCTTCCTCCTCTGGTGGGACTCTCTGCCTTGGGAGCGAGCACCCCTCCATTCCCAAAGCATCCTTCCCGGAACATCAGAGCTGGGAGCGCCGGTCCCGGGGGCTCGGGGCTGCTCACGCACAGGGGGTAGAGAGATAATCACGTTTAATCACACGGTTTCGTTAGCAGTGGGTGGAGGGAGACGGAGCGCGGCCGCTCCCGCACGGACGGGTGGGGGTGCGGGGGAGCCGCGGGAGGGACCCCGCGCTGGGCAACCCGGGGGCCAGAGCCCCCCGTGCCCACCCGGAGCCCACGCGGGACGGGGCGGGGGCGGGCGGTGCCGGTGCCGGTGCCGCCCAGCACAGCCCGCGCCGGTCCCGCAGCACCATCTCCCGGCAGCCGCACGCCGGTGTCTGCGCTCCGGCCCCGCCGCCAGCCCGGCCCTGTGCCAGGCACAGCCGGGACCCGCCGCTCCTGCCTTTGTTCTGCCCACGGAAACCGGCAGTGCTGGGCGGCACGGAGGGGCCGGGGTGCCCTGATCGGATGCCAGCACCCACCGGACCCTGCTCCATCACAGGCAGCGCTTCCACAGCACCCCAGACAGGGGACTGAGCTCTGCCGTGCTGGTCTCACATTAGCAGTCCCCTTTCCCAGCCCTGGCTACTCCAGCACTCAGGGAGCCCGGGCTTTGTGCTGGGGTCCTCCTGTCAGCAGTGACACTCTGCTGTGGCCAGGGGCCAGGCTGGGCTTCATTGCATCACCCGGGCAGGAAGCAGAATGGGGCTCTGTCCTGTGTCCCCATGTGGGCAGCCAAGCCTTGCTCCACCAGGGCAGTCCCGTGCAGGTGACCAGACCAGCAGTTGTAGTGGTATTCCCGTGGGGTGCTTGTGCCATGGTCCATTGCAGCATCACACCATTTGCAGCCAGGCCAGATGCCAGGTTTCCTCCCCAGCTGGAGAGGGGACAGAGGAGATGGTGCTGGTCCCCAGTCTGTGCTCCTGTCGGAGGCAGTGCTCTGCACCTTCACAGCATCTCCTGCTCCGAGATGCGGCTCTCCTTGCCATCCTCCTGGGCCACAGGCTGGCCCCTGAGCAGGGTCTCCTGCACAGGCAAGACATTCTCATCCTGCTCCGTGGGCTGCGGGGTATCTGGGTTCTCTCCGGGCTCCCCAGCCTCTATCTGCACAGGGGCAGGGGTCAGGGGCAGGCAGCTACATTTTCCCATTCTGCACCCATGTCTTTCCACAGGCTCCTGCTACACTCCCATGCAGGCCAGAGTACAGGTCCCTCCCAAATGCTCAGCACTTGCCAGCAGCACCCTCAGGTTGCCCCAGCCCTTGTCCTGCCCCAGCCAGGCAGCCAAGTTCAGCCCCCACCCTTCCTGCATTGCAAAGCCAAAGCCCCTGCTCTGCTGCTGGCACATCCCCAGCTGCGCCCAGGAGGGATCTCAACCCACTGCTGGAGGGGGCTCTAGGCAGACTCACCTCCTTCGGCACCCGTCGCCTGGAATCTGGATGGAAAAAGAGACAGAGAAGGCAATGTTCAGGGGGAAGTGCTCCTGCCCTGCAGGGAGCTTCCCAGGGTCAGAGCCAGGGCTGGTGCTGCAGCACCACAAGTCCTGCAGCTCACGTTATGCCTGCTGCCAGTGCCAGGCTGGGGGTCACAACAGGAGTAGAATGGATTCATGGGGCACCAGTGCTGTCCCCCAAGAGCTGGCCCAGCTCAGGCTGCAGCAGGGCCAACACACCTGCTCCCAAAGACAGAACAGGACTCAGTGAAACCTGCTTCCAAAGACAGAATAGGACTCAGTGAACCCTGTCCTGGTGTTGTCCTCAGAGGAGCTTCCCCACTCTCAGCAGAGAGAGGACTTCCACCATCCTCCCTGGCTCAGCCCCTCAAGCCCTTCATGGCCCCTCTGCCAAGGTTCTTCCTCCCTCGGCCAAGGCAGCAATTCACGTGCTTTAGCCCCTCACCTGTATGGACCAGGCAGTAGATGCAGACACCCACGAGGCACGTGACAACTGCAGCTGTGATGGGGATCAGCACTGACAGTGAGGAGCGCCTGCTCGACTCTGCAGGAGGACACAGGGTCAGTGAGGCACCCACGGGACACCCAGCACGACACAGAGTGCTCTGCTCCAGCCCTAGCCCCACAGGGATGCCTCATGGAGACAGAGAGGCAGGAAGGCATCATGCATGCACTCAGACCTTCCTCTCCCAAAAATACCACGCATGAGGCCAGCTCTTCAGAGTGCTGCAGGAGCTGAAGCCCTGGGGGGGGCTCTCTGCTTTACACCCCGTCAGCCCTGGAGACCAGGCACTTACCGCAGATCACATCCGAGGAGTTCGTCCCTTTCACCTTCACCACCAGCCCCTTTTCCTCACAACTGCAGGGAAGAACAAGACCGTGTAACCACAGCAGTAACCCAAGCTCAGGGAATAGTTGGGGCTGGCTAGGCACCCAAGCTGTCCCAAAACAGATCCTGCTCTGAGCCTGCCAAGCTCCAGCAGGGTGAGCTAGGGGACCCCCACTGACACAGCGTGATGGGGACAGCAGGTACACAGCAGGGTACCAACCCAGGGGCTTGGCCTGGAGCTGCTGAAACTGCTGAGGATGGGAACAAGTTTAGGGACAAGGCATAGGAAGGAGCAGACCTGCATGGTCAGGGAAGTCCCCAGGGCTTGCGCACTGTTAGCTGAGAGAAAAGCTCAGACAGGCTACAAGTGGCTCTGTGGGGAAGTAATTTCTGGGCACAGATAAAAGCATAGTGAAATCCAGTGGCTGGCAGCTGAAGCAAGACTAATTCAGCTTGGAAATACGGCTCATGTTTCTACCAGGAACTGCAATTAACCCTCAAGCAGCTTTCTAAAGACAGGGATGACCTGCCAGTTCATGGCATCCTCAAAGCCAAACTCCCCATGGAGAGGACTTGTGCTTTGGCTGATGACTACAGCCACACAAAGAACTGGGAGGGAGAACCTGAAGAGGGCATGGGGCATTCCCACAGATCCTGATCCATTGCTTGCAGCATAGATGACAGTATGGACACCCCTGAAGGGACAAGCAGTCTGTTCACATACTGAGGGATAGGCACAAGTGCCTGAATGCCTGCCTTGACCTCGGTCAATACTGTCCTGGACCGCACCGTGCTCCTAGCCCTGCTCCTCTCATCCCGGCCCTACACCAGCCAGATGCTGTGTCCCTCAGAAACCAGTCCAGCTGCCCAGTCCCCATGGTCACCAAGAAAACTGGCAGCAGAGAATGTGCTCACTGGGACTGATGGAAGGACATGGTCTGTACTCAAGACAATACCTTGTCCAGGGGTAACATGGCTCGGTTTTAGAAGAGACGTTGGAGAAAGTGCCTTCTGTGCAGGGTTCACAGGGGGACGACATCCGCTCCATGGCCTTGGCTGAAGAGGAGCAGAGATGGCAGGAAGGTCAGTAGGGGCTATGGGGGTGAGGGTCTGAGGGGGCAAGGGGCTGCAGAGGCCAGGTGTGCCACACTCCCTGTGGCAACAGCACAGCTCTCCCAAAGCCCTGCCATGCTGGGGGAGCCCCCATTCCCTGAGGGCAGTGCTGACAGGACATCAGTCCTGTTGAGTGGGAACAGCTTGTCAGATTTACCTGCCACAAAGCCAGAGCCAAGCTGGCATGGCTGGTTCTCCACACAGGTCTGGCAGCTGATGTCAGAGCAGTGCGTGCCAGCCCGGCACTGGCACACTGTGTTGTGTGTTGTATTGCCTTGCATCTTCACAACGAGGCCAGCATCTGGGCACAGGGAACACAGACAAGATCAGACACCAAGCAGGGGAGCCAGTCCCCCCAATCCCCCCAGGCTGGGGTCAGTGGTCACAGGGAGCACTTACTGCCTTCACAGATATCATGAGGAGCACAGTGCTTCTCCTTGGTCCAGCTTGACTGATACTGCCCTTTCTCACAGGGGGCACAGACAGAGTCTTTTGTTTCATTGCACTCAGAGACCAGCTTTTCCCCTGCAATAAAGGCTGGTAAGGAAGGGGCAAGGGGGCTTTCCCACTCTCCAGACAGCACCTCTGCCAGCAGGATAGGGAATGCTGGCAGCTGTGGATGCCAGGACTGCTGCAGCATTCTACATGGAATCCAGGGCTGAAGGAGCCAGCTTGTCTGACGACCACAAACACTGCAGGGGCCAGGTGGGGAGGGAGGGCTGCGGGGCCACTCCAGCATTCCAGGGACTGGGAGATGACCTGACAGTGACAGCAGGAGGTGGGAAACACCCTCACAATTTGCTAGTGCCAGTGGCAGCACTCTCCCCACAAAGCTGCCATTGCCATGGGGTCCTGTAGCTGCAAGAGCATAAATAGTCCCAAGAGAGATGTGGCACATTTGGTGAGGTCCAAGGAGTCTCCTAGAGCACCCACAAGGTCCCAGTTGCTCTGTCACTGAGACGACACATTGACAGCATTGCAGGCAATGAGATGGAGGGACTCCAGCACACCAAGCAAAGCTTGCCCTGCTGTGGCCAGGCAGTAGATCCTGGCACAGCCCAGTTGTGAGGTACCTAGGAAAAGGTTTTCATACCTGGCTGACACCGGCTGCAGCATCTGCCCTTGTACATATACTGCTTATCAAAGCATTTTAAGGCATCACCAGGCTCCCAGCACTGGAAGAAACAAGACCTGTGAATTTATATCCAATGCTCCCACATCACCGCGCTCCCACAGACACTTGTGCGCTAATCTGCACCCTGAGGTGAGGGCTTCCTCACGCTGCTCTTCCCACACCTCAACTAACCACAGACCACAGCAGCTGCTCGTGCTGTCTGATGCCATCAGTGCTGTCTTTGAAGTGGGGTGGCAGTGATTGCGGTAGAGTTGCTCCACATTTCCCCAGATTTCCTACCATAAGGTGATTGCACATACCCTGTGCCCCTGCCAACAGTACTGCAGTCCCTCACAGAGGGAGCACAGCGATCACCAAGCTTTCACACCCTGAGAACTGCCAGCCCCTTCAAGGCTGACACATCGTCCCTGAGGGAGAGGAAAGCCCCAGTCAAGTGCCTTGCCCATGCAAACTTTGCCAGAGCCTGCCTTTGCTCCTCCTGATAGGAGACTCCCTGCACAGGGAAGGGTGAAAAGGAGAGAGGGAATGAGCTCTCAGGCAAGACAGAGTGCAAAAGGACACTCAGAGCACCGTTCCTCTCACAGAACCAGCCCCTCGCTGCCCATCCCCAGCAGCCCGGCAAATCCGCCTGGCCATGCTGGGGAGCGGGACGGGGGCTCCGGCAGAGAGCGATGGAGAGAGGCCGGGCGGGCACCCAGCACCCAGCACGGCCAGGCGCTGCCCACCCCCGTGGGCAAATCGAGCAGCCCCGCTCGGGGACAGCGACGAGGCCCCGGGGCCCGTCACACCCGCCCACATGGAGCCGAGAAGCGAAAAAGGCGCCGGCAGCCGGTTCCAGCGCCCCGCCCGGCTGCGGGTCCCGGCCGAGGGTCCCGGCTCGCTGCTGCCCGTCCCTGGCAGTGGGGACCCCCCGGGCCAGCGCAGGGCGGGGCTGGGCTGCCGGGCCCGCGCCATCGGAGGAAAGCGAAAGCGCGTGGGTAGAAAATCCAGAGGGGATGGATCCTAGGGAGTTCAGACAGCTCTGGCTGGGTCCCAGGAGACTGGACCGACGGACCGGACGCGGCAGCGCCGCCGAGTCCCGCTCACGCCGCCCGCGCACAGCCCCGGGGCTCCCCGGAGGGGGCGAGTGCGCCGAGGGGACGGGCCGGAGCGGCCGGACCGTGCCCCCTTCCCGGAAAGCCCGGCGGGACACAGACACAGGGATGGAAGAATCCCCTCCGCCTCTGCCCCTGTTCCGCTGCCGGTCCATGCCTTCCCCCCATCCCGGCCCCACTCACGCCCAGCAGCGCTGCACACAGCAGTCCCAAAAGCCCCAGCCGGTCCATGGCGCTGCGCCCCGGCCGCCGCCGCCGCCCTCCTAAGAACGCCTCGGTCCGTTCCCGCCCAGGAAGGGGCGTTGGGCCGCCTGCCCCGGGGCTTCCCCGCCGGCCCCGGCTGGGGACAGCTCCCCGCCGGCCCCCCCGAGCCCCGCGCTGCCCGCCCGGCCTGCGGGCAGGCGCTGCCACAGCCGGGAACCCCCGGCCCGGAGTCACGGCCACGGGCAGGAGCAGGGGCAGGGTTCGGCCGCGGTCCGCGGGAAGGGGAGCGGAGCGCCTGTGCAGCCCCCCGGCAGGAGCTCCAAGTTTCACTTCTTCTTTCCAACAGCAGCTCAGAGAGTAGGTTTAGTTTTGGATTTTTTTTATTAAGCCTTTAAGAGCCCCTGAGCTGTCCCCCTGGAAGGGCCCCACGGTGTCGTGAGGGAGAGCCCCTCTGCCTGCACCACTGGAGAGCCCCCGCAGCTGCCAGGAGCCCCGGCCTCTGCGGAGTGTCCCCCAAACACGTCAGTCCTGAAAGGGGATGGGGCAACAGTGCTGTGACCTGGCTGTACCTCCGTCTCAGTTCCCCAGAGGGGTTCCCAGCAACCCTCAGGGTATTTCCATGATCCCTGCGCTCTCCAGACACGTTCCTGGACTCCCCTTGGATTGCGGTGGCTGGGCATCGCACGGTGGCTCCTCAGCGCCCCTCGGTGCCCCAGTCACTTATGGCACTGCCAACCCGTCCCCCACACTGCCCACACTGCCGCGATGCCTCACAGGACACACCGCAGCCGCCTCCCCGGCCACGGTCACCGCCTCGGCCCTAGCCGGAGCCTGGCAGCCACAAGCGGCCCTCGCCAGGTCACAGCTGCTCCCGGGGAGAAGAGCAGCGTACAGCCCGTGGGCAGCGAGAAATGGGAACCAAGTGCTCTGGATTCCCCGGCCCAATGTCACTTCCCAGAACTGACTCACTCGGGAGCACGAAGGGTCCCTGGGGAATCTCGAGGGGAAAGGGGGCGGCTGCGGCGAGAGGGGGATTTCTGGGCCCGGCTCCCATGAGCCTGGCCTGGGAAATCCCCGCCGCCCCGGGCGTTGCCTGAGCAGGGTCTCCTGTGGTCACGGGCTGTGAGCGTCCGGTGCTCCCGGTCCCAGGCGGCAGCTGGGCCCCGGTGCCCCCGGTAGGTCGGAGCTGCTCAGGCGGAGCCCCCACGAGAGTCCCCGGTCCCCGCACAGCGGGGCAGGGTAGAGGGGCAGCTGCTGCTCGGGGCGGTGCCGGGGCTGGGGGCACAGCACGGGGACACCGCGACCTTGAACGGGGCAGGGACACTCCGGTCCTGGCCCTGGGCCCGGGTCCGGTACGATCCCGACCCCGGTCCTGGTCCCAGTCTGATCCCGACTCCAGTCCTAGTCTCGGTCTGATCCCGATCGTGGCCCCAGTCTGAGTCCCTGTCTTGGTCTGATCTCCACCCGGTCCCGATACTGACACCGGTCCCGGTCCCGTCTCAAAGCGTAGTCCGGTCCCTGTCTGATCCCGAACTCTACTCCTGTCCCAACAGCAGTCTGACCCCGATCCTGGTCCCTGTCACAATCTGACCCCGGTCCTCGGCACAGTCTGACCCCAGTTCCGGTCCCTGTCACAATCTGATCCCGGTCTCTGTCACAACCTGATCCCGGTCCCGGTCTCTGTCACAATCTGATCCCGATCCCGGTCCCTATCACAACCTGATCCCGATCCCGGTCCCTGTCACAATCTGATCCCGATCCCGGTCACAATCGATCCCAGTTCCGCCGCCTCCCCCGCGCGAAGTCCGATAGCGCCACCCAGCGGCCGCCTGTCCTCCTCGGCACTACAACTCCCGGCCTGCCTTTCAGCGCCGTACCGCAGGGTACTGCCGGGAGCCGGGGCAAGCGGCCTTCGCCTCGGCAGGCATGGCGGCAGGCTGCCGCGCCGTAAAATGCAGTACGTCGCCATAGCGACCGCACTCCCCCCACCCCACCTTTGCGACGGCGCCGTGCGGTAGCGGCGGGTGGCGCCTTTGTCCTGGCGGCAGCGGCCTGACGGGGCACCGGGTCCGGGCCGGAACCGGCGGTGAGTCTGCGGGTCCGCGGCCCCGGTACGCGGAGCGCCCGAGCGACAGGCTCACGGCAGCGAGCCTCGCCAAGGGCCCGGTCCCTCCCGGCCCTCGGCTGAGGCGAGACCGCGCCGGGCCGGGCGTGCCTCGCGGCCTGCAGGCGGGCCGCGCCTCCGCCTCGCGTCCGGGCAGCGCGGGATCTCTGCCATTCGATGGGGCTCGGTGAGGCTGCTCCGCACCTCCAGAGCAGCCGGTGCGCGAGATGAGCGGCGCTGGCAGCGCCCAGGCCCGGGCGGAGGTAGGGGAAGCACGGGCGGGAGCGGCGGCAGCGGTGGAGCTCCCGCTGGGGGTCCGTCCCCGCTGCCCCGGGAGCTGCGGTGGGCCCGGGGCGAGCGGGAGCCCGGGGCAAGGGCGGCGCGGGCGCGGTCTGACGGTGCGAGGGAGGCGGAGGCGCTCTCCGGGTTACGCGTGGGTGGCACCGCGTCTGCCCAGGTGCAGGGGACGGGACGGGCCGGGCGGTGCCAGCGCTGCCCCAGGAGGGCCCTCCTGGCTGCGGGAGGGTGAGGGTCTGATCCGAGGGAAGCTCCTTGCTCCTCCGCACCTCTGCCTTCCGTGCCCGCTGTTTCTGCTTTGCCCCCGAACTTCTCGGAGACTTGTGTCGTGTTTCGCCCGTGGCAAATTAGTTTTAATATCCCACTCCAGCAGAGTCTTGCTTGCTGAAGCTGTAGCGCTATTAATAAACAACTCTGAGTTTGAATATAAAATTTTTAGAGATGTGGCTTTAATTGATTTGCATAGGATTTGTTGGCTCATGAGGTGCCGTGGGCTGTCCTGTCGTAGCACCCACAGTTACTGCGCGGGGAATTGGCACCTTTAAACTATCCCGGTGCCTCTCTGGTTGCATTCATGCAAGACTTAATGTGGGAGTTAGGTGCAGCCTGCCCAGAGGTGGGACAGAATTCATTTATTCTGGTCTTATGATCGCTAAATGGCCCTTAACTATGTAATCTGTCGAGTGGAAAGCGGTAATTATCTTAGATGAGAGTTCTGGGGTAACTCATCTGATTTACTGATTGTTTTGAAGGGGGAAAATAGATCTCTGTTTTTCTTAGAAAGTTCTTGCAGCCTCTTCCTCAGACACCCCTTGCCATCCCCACCCCTAAGGAACACAAAAGTGAATTTCTTACAGCTTTTTATGCTGAAAGTGAGATGTCCTGCCAGCAGTTACAGGCGTGTCTGACACCTTTTAGCTGTGTGTGCCGGTGCAGTGCATCCTGCTCTGAATGGGAACTTGGGCTAGATGGTGCCTTCCATGTTTTATTGCCACTTATTCATTTTGAGGGAATTTTGAAATTTTCTCTACCCTTGACTGATGAGAACTTGAGTTGCAGTAGTGGAATAGAAGTCCAGTGCTTCCATGTAAAAAAATGGGATTTGGTACTTCTCATGGGAAGGATAGAATTCTGTGTATGTGTGTGGACAAATTTATAGGGGGATTGGGGAAAATATTATAGAGGAGATTAATTTTGTTGGATTTTGGTTTGGGTGTTGGGATTTTTCCTCACCTCAGTTCTGGCAGTTAATTTTAAAATGCTTATTAGAAGGGAAGTGTTTTCTGCCTCCATCTCTGCAGGGTCTCCTAAAAAGGGAGGAGACTGATACAAATGTGAAATTGATTGATCTTTAAAGGATAAATAAATACATTTTATGTCTCAAATCTGGAGTAGATGTATTTTTCATGCCAGTTAAGTGTTGCAAAAGTATTCGTGCAGAGCCGTCTTATATATTTTGACATTTGATTCATTTATTTAGAGATTTTTAAATTGTATTTACTCTAGGGTCCTGTTAGGGAGTATCTTGGTTGTAGGCATTGCATGATTAAAAAGAGAAGTTTCTGTTGATAAATTTCATCATTCTTTTTCCAGGCTTCTTGCATGTTGCAAACAGAAAATTCCATCCTGCATTCCTGTAGGTGAATGTTTAGGAAGTAGAACAACTTTATTAAATAATTTTCAAACTTTGAAGTTCACCTCAAAAGTTTCAGTGTTATTAATTTCTTTAAGCTTTATCTAATGGTGAATTTTAAACCAGAAAGTCTGAATCCTAGGGATGGTGTTTTTTGTTAGCCTTGGCAGTGTTTGTTACTTTGTTTTGGGGCTTTTTTTGCTGGGGTGGTTTTTTTATTTGTTTGGGTGAGTTTGTGCAGTGAATGTTGCTGACTGCTCCAGCTGTGTGCAGGGGTGTGGGCTGAGGGAATGTGCTTTTGCTGCATGGGGGAGGTGAGGAAGGATGCAGCATTTACCTGGGGGGGTTGAATTCCCACTGTGGACCCGCCTGCTGTGGGAGCTGACATCTCCATGGTGGCACGGGTGTGCTGTCTAATAGAGATGCAGATGAGAACCTCTCTGGGATTGGCAAGTTCAGATTTCACACCTAGTGAAATGACCCAGGTGTGGTCACTTTGGAGTATTTCCTGATGCCTCATTCCAAGCCCTACTGAAATATTTGAGTGCTGTTATGCAGTGTTGCAATGAGTGTTTCCTTTCCACTTATTAAAATGTTGCATACATTTCAATAATTCTTATCAGTGGATTGAAGAACTAGATGTGACAACAATGGGTGTGTTGAAAAGCTTAAAGTTAAGGCGTTTTAGTGGAGAATTAGTTTTATTTATATCTTAGTTTGGAGTTAAACCATTAAAACCTATCTGCAAAATAATTAGGTTTGCTACCTTTCAGTATGACAGAAAAGCTCGACCAGAATGCTGCAGTGAGTGCTTTTGCCTGACCTCTGTGTCCCTCGTATTAAGATTTCTCTGGAGTGAAGTTTGCGTCAAGCAGACCCAGTTGGCTTCTAGTCTGCAAAGCTGTTAAGTTTAATCTTGTTCCAGTTTAATTTTAATGTCATGGATTGAAATTATATGCATGGCCATTTTTTTTTTTTTGCGAAGAGTTGGATTTGGAACGAAAGCAAAATGGCTCGAGGACGCAAGAGCAATAGCATCAAACAGAGCGACTTCACTAACAGCACCAATCCTCAGGATTTAGAAAGAAGACTTTTTGTCGGCAATTTGCCCACAGACCACATGACTCGTGAAGAAATGGAAGAGATATTTTCAAAATATGGCAAAATCAGGGGTTAGTATATTATCTTATGCCTTTTTGTGGCAGGGATTTCAGTGAGAAATATTGCTTCATGCTTGTCAAATGCTATTTGATGATGATGAGAGGAGTGACCAAGGTTGTTCCTAAACAGTGACCATTTAATAATTTCCTCTGGAAAAGTGATTGCTTCAGTACAGCTCAAACATAATGCAAATACATCAGCTGTGTTTTAACTTTTAGGGTCGCAGTGTGATGTCACAATACTCTTTTAGCCTCTTAATCAAATCTTGGTCACTTCATGAGCTCTATTTTGGTCACTGCCTTGTCAGAAGGAACTTGATCAGAGTCTTTGAGCTCTGCACTTTGATCCTGGTGGATTTGATTTTCCCAGGAAGCTTGCATAGTGGTTTGTGGGTAGAGTGCAGCTGGTGGGGTTAGCGATGGCCGGGTGTGGGTCAGCACTGTCCGTGGTTGTAACCGGTCTTGCCCTGCTGTTAACTCTTGCAGCCCTCAGCATGTACCATGGCTATGGGTTCGTGCAGTATGACCGTCTAGAAGATGTCCAGGCCGCTCTGGACGGTGAGAAGGGTCGCCTTTATAAAGGGTATAGATTAGGTAAGGAAAACTGCTCCTCGCTCTCCTGACCCCAGCATGCGTTCGGGAGAAAGAGTGCTGTTGTTTTAAAGCCCTCTGGAAAGGTCACAGTGTGGCACTTGTCTGGCCTTAGACTCAATCAACTCAGAATGTGTTTGCCTCCTGTTCCTGCTGTGGGGTTCACCTTGCTGCCTGGGTCTTACCCTGAATTTTTATGTGTTAGTATTTGGAAAGCTCTGTTGGCTTGTGTAAGAAAATGTGCAACAAGTAAGCCCTGGAAGGGGATCATTGAAACCTCCAGCACAGAGTTTAATAACATTTGTAAACCAAAACTGAGCTTCATCTTGACATGCTCAAAGGAATTTGCCACAGCACTTAGAGGCTGGTTGGCTAAGTAAACTTAGCTGGGATTTTTGCACAAGTGGAGCCAGCCTTTAAGCAGTGCTATAAATACTAGGTGCTTAAGAAAGGATATTTTCATAAAGATGAAGATAATTCTGCTAAATGTGCTCGGAGCAGACTTAAAAGGAAATGAATGGTTAGAAATCCACAAATAATCTCTTAAATGCAAGGAAAAAATTACTTTCAAAGTAAGGCTATGATAATTTGAAGAAAAACAGTTTGACTTAAAAAAGAATGACAGGAGAAATAAATAGTAACTTGTGGGAAGGTGTATGTACAGTAACAAATAGGAGCCTACTGATGGAAATGAAGGCAAATAGACAAGAAGGGTAGAAAGATATGAGAAGAAATTATGTCCAGCATTATTGAAGTGTAGAGGTTTAAACAGGAACAACTTTGGCTGTTTTAGAAGCTGAGGGTAACTGGCAATGATAAAATTTCTAACAGAGAAGACCAATTATTGTTTCTGCTGTCTGTTTTTGAAGAGGCTGGAGGTGTGTTTAATGTAATTTTCATTTCAGTAGCAAAACCAAAAAGGTAAAACTGCAGCTACCAAAGCTAGAGCTCTCATAAGAATTAACGTCAGTGAGGCTCAGTGAACTACTGACCTGCCTGGTCTGTTACTGGTGTTTTTCCACAAATCTTGGAAAACTAGGGAGTTTCCAGGGAGCTGGTAGAGTGCTGCAGGTGACCCAGTAAGGCAGGGTAAATGGGATGAGCCTGGCATCAGCACCTGGGAATAAAGGGATTCTTTCATCTGACACTGATGAGAAGGCAATTGATTAATGTCCATCAAAATAAATCTTGTCTTAGTTACTCTTAAGGTACTGCAGGCTCTAGGGCTAGAAGTAGCAGTGTTAATGTACAGATTGCTGTGAGGTGTTCGACTTGATAAGAAACAAGAACAGTTAAAAACGCCAGAGTTAAGTGGATTTCAAGTGAATCTAGAATGGAATAGATGTAACAGATGGAATTTCTCAGTGCTTTGAGTGGTGGTCTGGAAAAACTGAGTCCTGGCCATACAGGGCTTTTGTAAGTGACTTGAAGAGAAAAACATGTTTTTTAAAAAAAGATGAAATAAAGACGATTGAGTCACTGATGGTGAAAGGACCTGGACTTCCTATCCTGGATGCAGACAGACCTGAGCTTTAAGTGAAGCTGTCAGGGAAGGTCTGCACCCAGCCAGAGTACTTTGGTCATCCTTGGCTGTGCAAAACACAGGTGTGCAAGTAGGAATGTTTTGGTAACTGTGGGATTTTGCTACTGGAAGAGCGCTCAGTTTTGGTATGCCTGGTTCAAAAAGGATAATGCTGAATTGGAAAAACCTTGGAAAAAACTGACAGAGGTTTAGAATTCAAGAACGAGCCCAAGCAAAAACCTCAAGAGAAAGGAGTGATGTGATCTCTGTGTTACAGACAGACCTGGGGATCAGGGAGTTTTAGTGTAGTAGGCATAGGTGTGACAATGCCTTAAATGTGAATAAAAACTTTTATCTAACAGCAGAGTAATTGGCTTCTGGAGTAATTTATTGGATCTGTGGTGGTTTCTGTGCTCTGAAGACTTTTAAATTGGAATTGGATGTTTTGCTAAAAGATAAGCGCTAGTCCAGTGCCACTGCTGCACTTGAGATAGATGGATTCCTGTCATCTGTGTTTGTTCAGAAGGTTACACTGTGTGATCACAGTGGCCCTGTCATCTCAAAATCCTACAGGACAGAAGACTTTTTATTTGGGCTTTTTTTTCCCTGAAGTTTTGTCAGTGTTCAAATACTTAACTTGTAAATGCTGTTGGCATTAAATAAAATGTTACTAAATGTGTGTTTTGCACAAGAGAAGGATCCCTGTCAAAGTTTTTTTTTCTTCTAGTAAAGTATTTTTGTGGAGATTTAAATACTTTTATTTGAAAGCAATGTATGGTACTGAGTGTAAAAATCATAATAGGTTTCTTCAATGGCATCTTAAAACAGAAAATAAAAATAATCTTAAACCAAAGAAAGCAGCTAGTGTCTTGCTTAAAGATAACACTTGACTTTAAAGGGGAAAAATTATCAACTAAAAATAAATGCAAGGAAAACAGTTATTTCAGTTATGCAGCCTGAGTATTAAGTATCATTAATAACACAATAAGGTTTAAAGTTTTGGGAGAGTTTAAGTCCAGTGTAGCACTATACAAGTATTTCCACAAATGCACGGAAGTGTTTTCATATCTTTAGTAGTAAAACTATTTAGAGAATAAATGTCCATCAAATGCAGTTTGTAACAATAGACCCTGCAGCTGTGTTTGATCCTGGAGATGTGCTCTGAGGTCCTGTGAGTGGTGTTATGCTGCAGTTGTAGTTAATGTTCAGATTGCACTTGCTTCTCTGCCCCATCAGAGAGGCAACACGCTGTTTGATTGACATCAAGAACAAAAATTAGACTTGATCTCTTAATTACAATTTAATCTTGAAAATAATAAAGGATACTTTGGGATGTTACAGAGGATATTAAGACTGAGTCTGCCTAAAGACATCACGGCATGTTTATATTCTCATGCAAGAGCATTGAAAGTGGTTAATGCAAATAAACTCATCAGAAATGTTAATTGTTGCTAGATTCTGGGGGAGCAGATAGATTTGGGTTCTTTTCCTTAAAAGGTTCTTGGCAAAATGTCCAAAGTCACTTTGCTGTTTGCTCTTGCCCCCCTCCAGTGCATTATTTCATCTCCAGTCAGCTGTCATGGGAGGCTTTGAGAACAGTGTGGGTCCCTGCCAGTTCTGGGCAAGCTTCACTTTTGCGGGTTGAGGACAAGATTCTCTTTCTTCAGCTCTCTTACTTCTTTGTGTTTCCCTTCATGGTGTTTTTCATGGAGATGCTCAGAAGCCAACCAGTTTTTAAATTTCTGATCTGTTGCCTCAGTTTGCATCACATCAACAATGGTGTTTTGAGTGCACCATGTTGACTTCCTGAGAAGCCTGTGTTCCAGGCGCCCGGATCCGTTTCTCAGTGGTGGGGGCTGTGCACTTTAACACTGCAGCAGTCCCTTGGAAGGCAGTTGCACGTGCCCCTTTGAGAACCCTTGGATTATTTCCAGCAAGGGTATCGGCATGCTCCGTTGAACAGGACTGGCTGTGAACTTAAGACTGTGCTGGCCATCATTCCTTTCTCGGAGGTTTTCAGACTCTGCTTTTTCTCCTAGAGTCCATGAGTCGCTTTCTGCTTGCTCATAGACTGCAGAAGAAAGAGGTTTTCTTATGGAAGGAAGAGTCTGGCTGTAGGCCTGAACATGCAGGGTTAAAACTTCACCCAAGCTGTGCACCCTATTTTGAAGTGAGAGAAATCCATACAATTTTCATTATGTTGTACTATCTAAACTTAATAAAAAATTGTCAAAGTGACAATGTCTCTCTGCTGAATGGATTTCCTTGCACCATCTGGATGTTGTTGAGCTTAAGTTGCTTTCATTTGAATTGTGCTGATGATCTTTTTTTTGTTTCATAGCATTGAACAGATGGGTTGATTATTCTTTACAGATATTAATAAAGCAGTGGAAAGAAGAAATATGAATAAGGCTTCATCAAGGTCCAGTCCGACACGAAGGTAAAGTACCTGGAAGCAGTGAGTTGTACTAGGAATTCAGGCCTTCAGGGCATGAGCCCAGCGGCCTGTGCTAAATGTCTGTGTCTCTTCCCTACTGCTACCTCCCCAGTCAAAAAGTGATGCTCCAGCAGGAAAGTGTCTACTCCAGCTCTGAGAGCCCTTTTGGCTCTGGCACCTTGGGAGGCATGAGGGAAACCTTGTGGCTGCTGCTGTTACTGCAGCCCAGCATTCAGGTTTGCAGCACAGGCTGTAAGAGACTTGGGAGGAAGAATGCACTTGATGTTTGCTCCTGCCTCCAAGGATCACAGAAGCTGAGACATATCTAGAGAATGCCAAGAGGCTGCAGCATTTCCAGAGCTCTGCTGCAGAGGATCTTGGGGTCTTGCTTCTTCTGATGTTGAAAGCTTCCAATGCTGCAGTGAGACTGGAGAAGAGAGCTTGAGCAAAACAAAAGACGGAGCAAATATCTCTTGCACGGTCCTGTCTGTCCGTGTGGTTGTGTTATCAGTGCCTGGAGCCAGCTCCCTGTGCAGTCACTGATGTATTTCCAGCTTCTCCTGGCTTCCCACCCCTCAGTGGGCACAGCACATTCACCTCCTTCAACTCCCTTGTGGGGGCAACCACAGGCAAGAGGAAAAGATATGTATTGGCCTGTTGCAGGAAGATGACTTCAGTTTCCACAGCATCACTAGGAACCACACAAACACATACGAGCTCCAGTGTTGTTTGGTACAAGGTATCCACCCTGTGTGCCCTCTGCTGTAAAGTTTTCCATGAAACAGCCTGGTGCTTGTTGAACTTGAAGGTAATCAAGGTCCTGTGTCTAGTGTGCTTTACTAACTTGACCTGTTAAGTTACCAAAAAAGAGGAAAAAGTGCAACTAGCAAAACAGCTACACCAAAAAACAAAGCACAAAGAATAAGTAGTTGCAGTTCTTGGCACCATCTAGGATTTTCATGCACTGCACTTAACCCTGCACAGGGCAAAATGTGCTTGCAGAGACCAGCGTGTGGGCATCAGGCCCTAGAAGTGCTGGAATTCTGTGGCAGATGCAGCAAGTCTTGGGCCTGGGTTGTGCTTGGTGCTGGTGGGAGGACCCTGGGAGTCTGAGCAGCAGGCACTGCATGGCACGTCTTTGGCCTCAGTGCCACCAGTGCTGCAGCACTGCAGGGGTGAAGGGCAGGCATCTGCACCACGAGCATTGGTCCTTGGACTGCGCTGCAGAGGGACAAGCACAGGCACTGGTGCCATGGGCATTGCAACCTCTGCCATTCTGCATGGTGCAAGAGCAGGTGCCAGTGCCACAATCCTAAGGAGCACTGGATGTGCATGAGCTGTGGTTCTGTGGGCACCAGGTTGCGGACTGGACAGCACCTGAAGGCTTTGGTGCCGCTGTGACAGGCACCACATTTGGATTTGCACTGCATACACTGTGGCCATGCCATGTGGTTAGCACCAGGTCCCAAGCAGCACTCTGGGCACAGGTGGTGGTGGGGTCACAGTTATTAAGTCCTGGGCATGGTGGGGATCAATGGACTCTGGACCACGCTGTGGCCTGGGAGCAGCAGCTACCAGTGCTGCAGAGCCCCACACTGTGCCACACACAGCAGTGCTGGCCCCGCAGGGCCGAGCCCCGAGCAGATGCAGGAGAAGGTGCTGAAGCTGCAGGAACCAGACCATGGTGACTCAGGTGTGCAAGCAGAAGGTGGAAGCTGTACCTTTGTCCTGCCCTCTCCTTTGAGCAGGGCAACCATGTAGGCTCAAGAGCCAAGGTTGCCTGCGCTACGTCTACACTTTTGTCGCAGTTGTGCGTTGTTCATTCCAGATCTGTCTCTGCGGAGAATGAATGTGACCTGTTCTGGCCACCCCACTTCAGCTGGAATAAATGTCATATGCCAAACAATTCTTCTGCATCTGGTTGTTTTGCTAAATGGTCTCACAGCTATGGAAAGATCCAATATCCACTAGAGCAAGTCAGAAGTTTCCCCTGAGCTTCTGCCATCATTCATTGTAGGTTTTGGGGGAAGTGGGCTATGATGTGTCTCACAGGATGTGATTTCTATGCAGATCACAAACAAAAACTGGATTTATATACCAAAGAGACTGAAGGAGTTTACACCTGGCTGTCTGCAAATTCAGTATGTCACTTAAAGGAGGAGACTATGTGTGCTCTTGGTGGCATCTCTAATTTGTCCCAAAATCTGCTTTGTATCTGACATGCAAACAGAGAATGCCAGCACTCTTATGTGTTCCCAGTGTGACTGGGTGTCTGACACCAAAATCCATGCACAGATTCTGCTCTTCCATCTCATTCCTGCCACTCTTCCTGGCACCAAACTTGGGCTCATCTGACTCGTTCTCTCCAGGTGATCTCTCTGTGACTGCACTGCAGTGGATGCAGACTTAGGTTCTGCTTATATTTCTATATAAACTAGATTAGGGTGTTGGAAGACTGTAAAAGTCATGTCAAGTATGGCAAATAAAGAGATTCAAAAATCTGGGGTTTTTTTTCTGATGGTTGTCAGTATTTTGGGGAAAAAACAGTCCAAACACATGAAGCTCCGTAATTTCTCTGCAAGACTTTTTTTTAATGTTTTGTTTTGACTGCAGTGAAGTTATGGTCTTTGGAAAACAGTACAACCTGGAAAAAACCCTACTGCTTCGAGAAAAGATGAAGACTGGAACATTATTCTTCCTTGCCTCTGAAGACTGCAATACAAAGTCTGAATGAGATGGATCATTCAGATCCAACAGAGAAGCCTTTTGCGGCTGCTGAGGATGCAGTGCTGGTTGGGTTTATACTGTCTTAACCAAGGCGTTATAAGCATAAGGCTGGCTTTCTACAGAAACTATCCCTTAAATCCAGGACAAGGCCATAGCTGTCTTTGCTTTCTGTCAGCAGCACAAACCCAGCCACAACATGGAACCTGCAATATCTTTGCTCAGAACTGCTCCTTTTTTAATCATATGCCAATGTTACTTCAGGTGTTCTGCTTTCATTGATGAAATGGATGAATTTAATGGATCCCTTGAACACTCCTGGCTCTTGCATTTTTGTGGCTATTAACCTACATCACCTTAAAGTCTCTCAAAGAACTTGCCAGATATGATTGATAGATCATCTATGGCTGATGTTGGAGGTCAGAAGCCTTAAAATGGTGTTTTCTGAAGTGCCTGTTCACTTCATCCACAGGTGCTCTACACTTAGTGCTCCATTAAGGAGCTTTCTGGGTCTTGTTTGGCTGAGTACTAGAATTAAGAACCTTCTCCAGACTGCTTCAAAAATATAACTTTTGGTCAATTGTTGTTGTGGGATAAGAGGGAGGATTCAGCTGCTGTGAAAGGTCACTTTGGCACCTCAGGTAAGAAATATAGGGGTAACTGTACTTGTGTTGTTAGCAGGCTAATGGAATTTCCCTGGTGTTTTCCTCAGAGACCAATACACCTACGGGGATGGCCGAGATGCCAGGCGCGACCGCTCCCCTCTGCGGGGGAGCCCACGGAGAGACCCCAGAGATGGCAGGGATGGCAGGAACGGGCGAGATGCTAGAGACGCTCGAGACATTCGAGGCAGAGACATGCGTGATGCCAGAGACCACAGGGACCCACGGGACCTGCGAGACCCACGGGATCTCAGAGATCCAAGGGACCTGAGGGATCCACGGGATGTTCGAGATCTCCGCGACCCACGGGAGCCCCTGTATGATCGATACAGAGATCCACGGGATATGAGAAATGCACGAGATGTGAGGGACCCACGGGATATGAGAGACCCTCGGGACCCTTTGTACAGGTAAACTCTGCAGGATCCTCTTTGCCAAAATAATGTTTTTATGGCATTTCTGCCGCAATTGTTTGAGTGGTGTCAGGTGTTCAAGGAAATCACCCTTGGCTGGGGACAGTTGGGTGCTGCTCTGAGTCTTGTGTGGAGCAGATGGGTACCTCAGAAATTAAACTTGAGGGAGGTCTGGGTGATGCATTGGCCAAAGTCGCTGCCTGAGGTGGTGCTGGAGGAAACGTATTTCTGCTTCTGAATGTTGCAGGCGAGATGAATCTTACGACCGTTACCTGCGCCTCGAGGACTACTATCGGCGCAAGGACGACTCCTACTATGACCGCTACAAGGAGCCAGAGGGTGAGTACCTGTACCACATTTGTGGTGCTCTGTGCCCCTCTGAGCAGCTCTGAAGGGTGTCACTCGTTCTGTCCCTGTGGCTCATTTCAGACCGCCTGAAGCGCGAGGAGCGGCGCCGGGAGGAGCTGTACCGTCAGTACTACGAGGAAATCAAGAGACGTTTTGATGCAGAGAGACCCGTGGATTGTTCTGTGATAGTGGTGAATAAACAGACAAAGTAAGAGAATAGTTATAATTAGTTTTATTATTGCATGGTAGAAGGGAATGGATTTAAACTTAGTCCTGTCTTGAGGCTGTTTGTCTTATAGGTTGCTCTTGAGGAGTGTGGCTTTAGAGTCCCCAGAAAGCTACAGCTCCCATTTTTCTTCTGGGAATATGCCTTGATGAGATGAGGAAATGTATCCTGTGCTATAGACCTGTTGAAAGATGACTCCTGAATGCCTTAGATACAGTCATTTTACTGTGAAGTTCTTAAAAAGATGGTTGAAGGGGGGACAGTTTTAGTCACCATTACAGACTTTACTTCCAAAGACAATAAAATCACCCTCTTTCTTGAGGTGTGGGTGCACGCAGACTGAGTTTGTCAGACTCTTTGTGCAGTCAGTATTGCAGGTTTGGTTCTAAGTATAGTAGGCTTAAAAAAGAACCCTTGGCAGTTTAAGCTCAGCCTTGTGAGCTGTTTTGTGCTTGGATGGGGAAGTCTATAGGACAGGGTGTACAGGAGCAGTGGATCCAGAGATGCTGTGTTGGAGTGGGTTTAGAGCAGAAAGCAGCTAGTAGAGAAGAGCAGGCCAGTGAGGAATGAGGCACATGTTAGCAGTTGAGATACTGAAAAAAGCAGGAGTAAATGAGTTCTGAAGGTTGGATCCTCTGCTCTGTACCCCTTAGACCTCTGCTGGTGTTGATTTCTTCCCCTAATGAATTCAGTTGAAGCACATTCATGTGTAAACAAATTTGTAATAGTGTAAATCCCTTTGCAAACACTCTCTTTCTCAGCTAAGCTAAGGCTTGATTTGTAATTTATTTTGGTTGAACTGAAATGAGTGATTCAAATCAGAATAAAAGCTTTTATGTTGCTATAATGGGATTGCTTTAGTACAGTACTGGTAAACGTCATGAAGCTGGGCGAGTAATCAGAAGAGCAAATCTGAGATGGTGGAGAGGGTGCAGTGCCAAGGTTTCTGTTCCAGTGTGTGTGATGATTTGTTAAGCTGCTGCCTTTGCTTTGTGTAGGGAGTACGCGGAGTCCGTGGGGCGGAAGGTGCGGGACCTGGGCATGGTGGTGGACCTGATCTTCCTCAACACAGAGATGTCACTGACACAAGCCCTGGACGATGTGAGCAGAGGAGGGTCTCCTTTTGCCATTGTCATCACCCAGCAGCATCAAGTTCACCGTTCTTGCACTGTTAACATCATGTTTGGCACCCCACAAGGTACTGAGGTCTCAGTAGGCTGGGAACTGTGTGGTCACTCTGAACCTTTCTTTTAGGCAGAGCCATATAGGACAAAGTTCATCCTTCCTGTCACATAAGTAGTTATAAATTACTTGACACCATGTCATAAATGTGAATATCAGTATTTAAAAACTTCCATAATACTCTGCTCCTTGTCAAAAGGAATGTCTGATTCCTACCAAGCGGAATCTCATCTGTGCTCTTGGTTCCTAACACTGCCAGCCTTTGCATCTCAGGGCAAGTCATGGATCCCAGAGCTGCAATGCCCTGGGAGATCTCTGAGTAATACCAGCCCAACCTCACTTGTTGCTCTCAGAAAGAGCCTGTTGGGAATGTAGCAAACTAAAGGACAGATTTTTTAATCAAATGTGATTTACTAAGGACTTGGTAAAGGTAGAGATTTGATAATGAAACTGGGAAGAGTTATGAAAAGATAGAACTACAAAGCGTTATGAAAAGGTAGATCTACAAAGTGTTTGGGTATACAGGCTCCACCTTCTTAGCACCTTTACACTTGTCACATCACTTTCCATGGCAGGGTGTGACTTGGCTGTTGCATGAGAGTGGGTGTAGGTACTAAAAACACCTTGTCAGAATGTGACTGGGGAAAGCAGCTATTGCTCTAATCATAGGCCTGTTCATGTTATATGTCAGCACAGGTGACTGGTTTGCTTTCAAAGGTTATTTCTCCCTTACTGTGTTCCCAGGTAATGTTCTGTGAGTTTGTCTGGGAGAGGAAACCTCTGAGTGCACAGTCAGTGCTTGGTGTGTGCTCACTGACTGGAGTAGCCCGGTTTCTTTAAACATCAGATGCAGATGTGATAGGAGAGCTCCCTCATTTCCTACAGACACACAGCTCACACACACTGTCACTGGGCTTCTCACTGTCCTTGGTTTTAATTCTTAACTTCTTTGGTTTAACACCTGTTAAACCTTTGGCAGGAAGCCAAAGCTTCTTTTCTTCACTGGATCTGCCATTATCAGGTATCAGACCTGATGAAACCCCAGTCATTAGCTCATCCACAGCTCATTCCAGAGATTAAATATGCTCACTTAACTGCTTCTGGCCACCTTTGCCTGCATGTTTGTTTCAGGGAACTCTTTCACAACTCGTGCAAAGCCTGGCATTAAAATGAACCCAGGTTGCCTGTTAGGAGGAAAAGGCTTGCAGGATTTGATGTTCTGCAGGTATAAAAAGGACCCTGTCCAGAGCTTTAGGCAGTTTTGGCAAGGTAAAGGCTCTTTTGATCTCCCAGTTTGGATCTGTACTTGGGTGACTGTTCATGCGTATGCGTTGGGAGGTGGAAATAATGACTTCAAAAGCCACCATTGGAATTGCCCACTACTCATTTTATCACAAAGGAATTTGATTGCTTCTTGTTGCCTCAAGAGTGGTGAATGTGAGCAGCCATGTAACACTGAGTCAGTGCTGCTCCCTCCCCAGCTGCATGTGCAGATGAAATGTTATCACACTGGCAGCACAGAAACAAACATATTCCCATGGCTGTCCTCTGGGAAGCATACAGCCTTCAGAGGGCAAGTTTTGGATCTGTCCAAGGGTTTAGCAGTAAAATAACTGGGACCATCTTGTCTCAGAGAACCAAGGATTTATGTGAGAGATAGAGGGAGCTGCTTTCCTTTTAACTGGTGAGAGACAAGAAAGACATTTCTGGGCTGAGCCCTCAGCTGTGGAAAGAAAGGCTGGCCTTGCTGGCTGATAGCCGTGGGCCTTCTGTTGGCTTTGGAAATAAAACTATTCCCGTGTGCCTGGGAGGTTCCCAAGCCTGCAGTCACACTCTCTGAGCAGTGCGTGCTACTGACTGGGCTGTGCTGGCAGGTGGGAGGAGCAGCACCTCCATCAGGGTCACTTTGGGTCACTCAGCCTTTCTTCCTTTGTGCAGAGCACCGCAACATGCCCCAGGCTGATGCCATGGTGCTGGTGGCAAGGAATTACGAGCGCTACAAGACAGAGTCCCGGGAGAAGGAGCGGGATGAGATCGCCCGGCAGGCTGCCAAGATGGCAGATGAAGCTATTCTGCAGGAGAGGGAGCGCCCACCCCCCATGGAGGAGGGTGTCAGAGGAGGTCACCCTCCCGGGATCCAAACTCTCTTGAACCTGCTGGCAGACAATCGCTATGTGACTGCTGAAGAGATGGATAAAGTCATTAATTACCTGAGAGACCGGAAGGAACGGTTGCTGCGAGGCAGCACTGAATCTCTGCAGGGTAAGTCCCACAGCCCCAGACAGAGTTTATTGTGTGGCTTCTGGTCCTCAGGGCTGGGACAGGAAAAGAGTCTTTGGACTACAGAGAAGTTTGGGAGCATAATATCCTCATGCAGCACCTCATTTTACTGAGATGGACATGTCGTTGCATGCCGTGATACAATTCAGAGTTTTCATGTGGAAGACCTTTTATACTGGATTCTCTTAGGGCAACAGGAGGACTGCTATAACTGGTGGGGCTGCTACACTCAGCTCTGTAGAGTGGCTTGGGTTCCCAGAGCTATGCAGCTGTGATCTGAGGCTGGATGTTCACTGATGCCATATCTTTGGTAGCTGTTTCATTAGTTTTCCTTAGATGTCCCTTCAAGAGCATTTGCAGAACTCTAACCATCTTTCCTTTCTTTCCCAGCACCCATGTCAAGACAGCCTTTGGGGGCACCTTCAGGATCATCACTGGGTAGTCAGTCCAACCTTCCAAGTTCTCAGGCTCATCAAGGTTCACAGCCTCTGGTCTCTACTCCTTCTGTTCCAGTGTCCTCTTCTACTCCTCAACAGGAGCTCCAAGCAAAAATTCTCAGTCTCTTCAACAGCGGGGCTGCGGCGGCAGCAGCTGCTGTGGCAAACAGCGGTCCTGCGGCCCCCGCGGGCTCTTCAGGCACCACTCCCAACCAGAACTTTGCTAACCTGGCTGGTGGGCAGCCTCGGCCAGCACAGATGAATGCTGGAAATTTAAACCAGCCTCAGCAGAGATTGCAGACTCCAAACACGCAGCTTCCTACTCTCCCGGGCCCTTCGAGAAACGCAGGTCCGAGACCTGGAGCTCCTCCACAACCTCAGCCGCTCTATGGTCAGCATCAAGCCCGCCTCCCTGCACCTGGCAACGTGCCTGCCCAAAGGCCTGTGTCTTCTGGTATCAACTTTGACAACCCCAGTGTACAGAAAGCCTTGGACACCCTTATCCAGAGTGGTCCTGCGCTCTCCCACCTTGTGAGCCAAACCGTGGCCCAGGGGCGAGCGGGGTCCTCAGCCCAGCAACCGATGGGTGCCTACCAGCGACACTATTAGAGCTGAGCTGTTGGGCCCATTCCCCCCTTTCCCTTTGCCATTCCATACTTATAGCTGTTTAAGGAGTCTCCCATCCTTGACCCGGGACAGATGCCCTGGACATGCATGTCCTCTCCACTCTGACAAGAGCATACCCCCTGCAGCATTGCTGCCAACGGTTGCTGGTGCTGCCCTCCCTCTCCTTGGTCTGGTTAGCTATGTTTGGAGCAGAATGCTCAGTTTTCTCCACAGCACGATGTGCTGAACTGTGTTAGATCATTGGTTGTCTTTGTCCCATCCCAGAAGCTGCCGCAGTACCAGTCCTGCTGCATTTTCCTTACTCCCAGCACCTGGTGTACCTTCCCACTGAGGTGCAGTCTGGGCTCACTGCTTGCTCTTGGTGTAGTTTTGGATTGCTGGGGACTGAACAGAGCAGCAAACTGAGGGGCCTTGGACACTCACCACTGTGGAATGAGCACTGTTTTTCTTTGGATTTCTTACTTTGGTTTGTTTTGTTGGGTTTTTTTTACCCTTTTAATAGCATATAAGCCATTTGGAAAGTCCAGTGATAGTGCTGGCAGCCAAAATCATGAAGCACATGCCTGACCACTGCTCAGTAACCAGGACTGTGCAGTCCATCCGGTGTTTCTCACGTCAGCCCACTCACAGAGACTGGCAGCTGTGGGCTGAGCATACATCTGCAACACAAGGACTTCAGCCAAGGCAGAGATTTCAAATGGTCTGTCAGTTTTCCTACTGTGAGTAATCAGTGTTAAGATCAACCTGGTAAATTTGGTGTGTAGATTTCCTTTTCTTACAATGTTTGGCACGGTTGTTACTGTAGCTTAGCTGCAGCCATGCTGATGTGCTGCTGGCTCTCCCTGGGAATACCTGTCACCAGGTATTGGGGGCAGTGCTGCTCTATCAGACCTCTTCTTGCTGTTGATGGATGTTCGGTTCATCTGAGGAGGATAGGCAGTGCCAAGATGTGATATCATAATGTTAAACATTTTTTCAACACTTTGGTAGCTGCAGCAGACAGTGGAGTGGTAAATCAGGCAGTGATTCCTCACCTTGTTTTTACTGGGAACATACTTTGATACCAGAACACAAAACATCACTTAACTGTGTGGTCCTCCCCATGATGGCCTTCTTGGGGTCTGGGCTTCCTGCAGGGAACCGAGAGATACTAAGAAAGCAGTGGATTGAAGCAGAGGATTTTCTTTGTCCCAGGTGGTTTGTGTTGTAGCATTTCTTTTATCTCTGTGCTGTTAACAAGAGGACATTACTTTCTAATAAAAGACCAGAAAAACTACTTGTTGCATTTTTTGACATTTGAGTACTCAGAATACATTACTCCACGTGTTTGCTGTTACTCCTCTCCTCTAGATAAGCTGTGCTGGAAGCTCCACACGGGATGCTGAGCAGAATGTGTGTGAGCCTCACAGGTCCTGACTTGCACAGCACTGGGGTGGCCTCAGGCCAGGAGATGTGGTGTGGCACGGCTGATGTGAGGGCTCCAAAACCTCTTTGGTGACAAAGTGATGGGAGGGGCAGGTCTGGGTTGGTGCCACAAGCCAGCGTGAGGTCAGGGCTGCAAGTCCCTGTGCCTCCAGCACTGGTGTCCCATGGCTTCATGCTAGCATCACCCCACAGGCTGAGTCTGGACAGCAGTGTGTCTGTCTGCTGTCTCTCCTCCTGTCAGATCCCTTTCTCCACCTCTACAACCCTGCAGCCAAGTAGAGCACTTTTGCTGGGGTGACCAGAAATCTTTGTGAGGTGAATTGTGGGAACTGCATCCCTTTGGAGAGGCTGTTCCTCTCCCTGTGCTTCGCTTCCTCTGCAATCTCACTCTGTCAGGGCTTGCTCCATGTTATGGAAATGGTGCAAAAATAGCTGTGGAGACCTGGAAGCAAGTGAAAAGTCCCCATGCAAGTAGTGAAGGGTGTAATAAAATCATTTATTGCATTTTGTGCAGACAGGAGTCTAGAAAAATGAATACAGGTAAAGCAGTAAAGCAGTAACAGGGAGCATTCAACAGCTGAGGAGCCACTCCTCCATGAACACCTGCACAGAGAACACAGGGTTTGCACCGAGGTGGCCTAATGCACAACACTGAAATACACACAGAAATTAAATGCAAGCTAATAGGGTCTTTTTTTTTGGTTTGCAACCTGTTTTATTTACAAGGTTTTAAACTTAATTGCATTGCTCTGCACACAGATTCTCTAAAACACAAAGCATTCTAGGTCACTACATGTCTATTGAAATATTGCACTCGAATAAAAGTCACTTGAATGGACAGAGAACATCTAGCTACAGTGATTAAAAGAGTATTGAATGAACCGACTTTGTGATAACATTCATAACAAATATATTGCACATGTAGCACAGAAAGTGTTGTAACCAGCAGATCTCAGACCTTTTGGTCTTTCTGCCAGTTTTTAGTCCTGCTACACAGAGGAGGGTCTTGACTCTTCTAGTGCAACTCTTGCCCTTGTGCATTCTCTTGTCCTTCCTCTCATCCAGCCATGGACCAGCACGTGCCCAGGCTGGATGCTGCCCGTGCCTCCTGTCCCTGCTGCCCTGTGGCTTGCTGCCTGTGTTGCATGGTGGCCACAGCGACCTGAGCTGCCCTCCACAGTGACCTGAGCTGCCCAGTGCCATTCCCAGGGGCCAGGGCTGCTTGGCTCTCTTGCAGCAGGGACTGGAGCACGTGCCACCAGCGCTGTGTGCTGGCCGAACACTCCCTGCCAGCTGTGGCCACACTCCAGCCCACCCTCCCGTGGGTTGTGCTGCTCAGTGCTGCTCCATCAGCAGCCTGCCTGTAAAACAAACTGGGGGGTCAAGACCTTCCTGTCTGGAACAAAAACCGGACCGTGTCTGCGCATGTGCCAAGGAGGAACTTGCATGTCTACCAGAGGAGGACACTGTCTTCACCACGGTGGAGCGGCAGAAGGGTGCTCCATGGGGAAACTGAACACTCACAGAGGCCAAACGTGCAGGGCTGGGTTTGTAAACTAACATGCAGTGCTGTCTGCTAAAATTGGCCCTCTCCAGCCGACGGCGAGGGGACACGCTGTGGAAACCAGCTCCTGTCTTGCCACAGCCAAACTGCCTGGCAGGGGTGTGGGAGCAGCCCTGACTCTGTCCAGAGCTGTGCCCCTGCTCTTGCTGAAGGATGGGGAAGGGGAACGCCTTTTGTCAGCAGTAGTGATGGAAAGGAATGGCCTTCCTACTCCCTGGGGGAGCTGGGACCACGCCTTTGCTGTCAGAGTGGAAGTGATGCTGAGGGGAATGGGATCCACTGGTGATGCTGGGGGGATGAAGCAAACCTGTCAGAAGTGTGCCCTGGCTGCTCTCACCACTGCTCTGCAAACGTCATTCCTGGCTGCCCTGTACCTGCAGCCAACAGAGGAGCCTCTCACCTGATGCTGTGAGGGTGGGGCTGTCTGCAGACTCAACAGAGGCTGTGCATAACCTGTCCCTGCCCTCTGCCCTGTGCCATGTGCCAGGGCAGGAGGGGACCATGCTCGCTGCCTCAGGCCCAGCAGCACAGGGGGCAGCAGCCAAGCTGCAATTAGAGGGCAACTGCAGGGAGTGAGTGGCATCTTGTGAAGAGGCAGAGCAGCTGGCAACTGCTCGAGGCCCAACAACATGGTGCTAACACATGAGCTGTGTGGGTAGGCTGCTGTGCCTCCCCCGCTGTTGCTGAAGTGCCTCAAATAATTTTGGGAGGCTGGAAACAGCCCGTGAGCTTGTGTGTGGTGGTATAGGGCCAGCTCCAAGGGGCAGAGCAGCTAGATACTGGCAAATGCTGGTTCTCATGTGCTGCCCTTCCCAAAACTAAAGGAACTTTTCACTTACAGACCCCTACCTGCTCTTCTCACAGCTCCCGGGCTGCTGAGGCAGCAGCAGGACCAGGAAATGCTACCCTATGTGCATCCACACCATTTGTCAGCCCTGAGCTCCTGTGCTGAAGCCAGGTCTCAGCTCAGCCTAACAGGCCCCCTGTAAATGCTGAGTCCCCCATGCTCAGGGACTTCCTCAGCAGCTTCCACAGCAGCATCTGTGACACAGACCTGCAGCCACACAGGCAGCCGAGCTACCCTGGCAGAAAGTCTGGCTGTGACTGGGACTGCTCCTGGAGAGAAGGGAGGCACTTTGGGAGTGATGGAAATGTAGGAGCAAGGTATGAGCAGGCACAGATGTGCAGCTGGGGCTTGGTTTTGGTCTAGGAGTGTGTCCAAGTAGTATCTTATAGCAAAAAAATTCCAACATCAAAAAACCCACTGCTTTTTATCCAAGCATCCCCAAATAGCTTTGGCCTGGACCTGGAGTAGAGGAGCTCTGAAAGGGAGCAGGGGCTGGAGTGGCCAGTGCAGGTGGGGGTTTCCTGTTCTCAGGGAGGCAGGAGCCAAGGCTGGCAGGGAATCGGGTGGGCAGGGAGCTGGGACCAGTCAGAGCTGCCTCTGCCAGGCAGGAGGCAGTTGCTGCCTGGATGGACACCCAAGGGGATGCTGTAGCAGCACCCGCTCCCCCTGCACCTGCTGCAGTGCACAGCAGCACTGGGGAGCATCTGGGGGGGCTGAGGAGGCGAGTGCTTCAGCACAGGGGCTCAGCTCTGGCCAGGGACAAAGTGCTGCCCCAGGGCCCAGGCTGGCACAAAGCCGCCAGTGCTGCCGGGAGAGGGCAACTCTTAGCAGGCTGCACTTTGAGTGGAAGCTCAAATCTGCTGTGAAACAAGTTCAGAAAAGTCTGTGACTTCTTTTCCCTGAAAACTCTTAAGAAGCTAAATTGAGAAGAGAATAAACCTGCGACCTGGCCCTTTCCCAGGGGCTGCTGGTGGCCGGGGAAGGCTGCAGCCTCCACCACCACTCTGGAGCACTTGGTGCAACGGATGGGCTCCTGGTTTGTGCAGGAGCAGCCCGGCTCAGCTCCCCGTCCCTGCGGCCTGGTGCTAGCAGAGCCCTGCATCTCTCAGAATAGATATAGATCTCTATATATAGACTTCATCTGGTTCTATTAACATAAATATGATCACTTTAAAAATACACGTACTGTATTATGTACACTATGTACATGGGGCTGGGGCGGACGCCAGCAGCACCCTGCTGCCCTCGCACCGCTTCCTGCGTGGTTCCTGGAACCGTTCACATTTGTTAAAAGCGCCTCAGTTTCTCTTCTGTGAGAGATGCTGGGGGGGTGCGGGTGGGGGTGACGGGGGTGACCCTGCAGCTGCTGCCAAAGATAAGAGGTGTTTGATCTGCCCTAGAGGGCTCTGCTGCCCTTGTGGGGGCTGAGGCTGTGGTGTGGTTGGTGCCGGGGCTGCCCTGGCCAGCCGGGTGAGGGAGTGTCATGATGCCGGGGGGCGGTGGGACCCCTACAGCCCCCACCTCTCACTGTGACGTCTTGCTGGTCAGATCAGCAAACAGCTTTTGCATATGTTAAAAATACACACAGATCCAGAGTGTCCTACAGCCCCCGGCAGCATCTGCGACTGCCTGGGGCGTGCAGCCAGGGCTGGGTTAGCAGCGAAGCCCGGGAATGCAGCGGGGCACGGGGGGACCCAGACACATGTGCGGGTGCTGGGGCCAGCCGGACTGGCTGGTGCTGGGCCCTGAGAGCCCCCAGTTTAGTGCAGCGGGGGAGCAGGGTGGGGGTCCGGGACACCCCTGTGCCACGCCAGAGCAGGTACTCGAGGGTCCCCAGCACCCATGTGGCTCCAGCCGCCGGAGAGAAACCCCGGCTCACGCTGCACATGGCAGGGCCCCCGAGCGGCTCCCGACACCGCAGCTTCACATCGCGACTCCTGCGCAAGCACCTGGAGAGCGTCAGGGGAGAGAGAGCCTGGAGTCAGGCAGGGGGCACAGGGAACACCCCCAACCACCCTAGGTCAGGGCTCCTGCTCTCACTGCCTTGCTGTGCTCCAGCACCTGACCCCACAGAGCCGCCCCCCACCCTCTGCCTCCTCCAAACCATCGTGCTGCATCTCCACAAGCTCAGCCCGCGGTCTGTCGGACGGTGCCGAGGCAGCGGCGAGGCGGGGCTGTCCGGGCCGTGGCGGTGACGGGCAACGGGGTGCAGCGCCGTGGGAAGAGCTCCGGGCGCTGCTGGAGCTGGGGACAGGAGCCAGGGGAGCGGAGTGAGCTCTCTCTTCTGCCAGCCCCTCGCAGGGAGCACGGCGCAGGCGGCGGGACAGGGCACGGGCGCGTCCAGCCGAATCTGTGCAGGAGTAGCAGCACGGTGGGGCCAAGGTCCGTCTCGGCACAGCCGCCCTCCTGCCCGGCCAGGGGCTGCAGCGGCAGTGCTGGGGCTGGCGGCGGGGCTGGCCCTGCCAGGGCGGGCGGTGGCGGCAGCGCCGAGCTCTGGTGCTCAGTCCGCGGTTCACTGTATATATTTATATATAAACAAGGACAGCAGTGCTGTGGTGTTGCAATGAGGAACAGCTGCTCTGGTGCTGGATGCTCCCGGAAGATCTGGTGCTGCAGTTCGAATGGAGAGATCAGGGGCACGGCCAAAGCCAGGAGAAGGTTCTGCGCACCGGCTGCCATCCGGCCTTCCCTCCTCCCCTCCGGGAGCGCGGTGCAAAGGGGTGGCGGGGCTCTCGGTGTGCAGACAAACCTCTCTCGCGCCGTCTTTCAGGAGTAGATGGTGATGACCTCCCGGCCCCCACCACGCACCAGGAGCACTCTGTCCAAACGCTCCGTCAGCACCTCCAGGAACTCCATGTCTGCACAGCTGTCAAGGAAGACAAACTTCATACTGGAACGTGGGGACGGGCCTGTGCCATTCCTGCCATCTCCAGCCCCAGCTGAACCTGCAGCATTAACACCTCCACACCAGAGCCAGCCAGGAGCTGGTGGGGTCAGTCCCAAGCTAAGGGGCCAGGGAAGCCCACCCATGCTGGTGCTGTGTCATGGGCATGGTGACTGAGCCAGCAGATGGCTGAGCCCCACAGACCTCTGTCTGAGCCCATCATGTGCCATTGCACTCATGGATGTAGGTGCAATGTCATGCGGTCCCACCACCCACCAGTGCCAAAGGGGCAGGCTGGTGCCAATGACAGCTGCTGGACACAGCCAGCAACAGGAGGTGTGGGGGGGAATCCAAGCTCAGAGACCTGTGCCTCTTGGAACCTGCCTAAGAGACCCACCAGTTTTGGGGAAGACATGGACCCTGGTCCCCCTGCCACAGAGGGGTTTTGATGACTGGCCCCACAGGAAGGATACAGTTCTCATCCCCTTTCCGGTTACGGGGAGGCCCTGGCATGTTCAGCAGGACCAGCTTGGCGCTCTGGGACTTCTTCACAATCACCTCATTGAGCTTCACAGCCGTGTGCATCCTCCTCACATTGGACTGGTTCCTGTGGGTGACAGCACGTGTGGGCACGGGGCAGGCACAGTCAGCCCCCAGCCCGACACCAGGCCCACAGGGCACACTGGCCTCCTGCCCTAGAGCAGTCCAGGCTGGGCTGCAGCACAAGCGCAGGGCACAGCAAGCTTTGCCAGGCACTGCACTGCTGACTCTGAGCCTGCACCGGTGGCCGTGAGTCACAGGGCCATGCACGGTGCTCATGGGCAGTGACAACCACGGCTGCTCAGGGCCAGCCCACGTGGGAGTGAGCAGGAGCAGACGGTGTGAGTGTCACCGTGGGTGCCTGAGCCCAGGCTCGCAGGGAGCTGCTGGCAGCATAACAGGGCAGACAAGGAGCGTGTAGAGCGGGCAGTGCACGGTGCACGGGGCTGGCAGCCAGAGTGAACTGTCTGGCACTGCAGCTGTCACGGCTCACTGAGCCTCCCTCCTGCACAGGGGCAACCCCAATGGCTCCCATCATACTGCCCCACGAGCACAACCCGGCTCCCTCCACCCCAGCCCCGGCACTCAGCCAAACCCAGACTTACAGGTTCTCCCACTCCCTGCCAGGAGCATGATGAGGTCGGAGAGAGAGAGAGAGAGAGAGAGAAGGAGAGAGAGAGAGAGATGTGGTGAACACCAGGTGTGGACCCCCACTCCCTGCAGCACACCCAGTATGGGCATCTTGCCAGCACGGTTCTACACAGGAATCCCCTCCCCACTTGCCCCCAGCCCCTCTGCAAGGGCACACTCAGAGCACCCAGACTGCCTGACCACTCCTCAGGGCAAGGATCAAGCTGGTGCTGCCGAGGCCCTGCCTGCACCCGTGTGGCTGGGGCAGGCAGGGAGAGCCGGGATCACAAGGCATGGGTGGGACAAGGTGGCAGCATGGGGGGCCGTACGGCTTCATGTTGAAGAAGTCCTTGATGCCCTCAGGGCTGACAGGGCTCTTGCTCTTGTTCTTCTCAGCAACTGACTTCTCCTTGGTCCAGGTGAGATGCACCTTCTCAGGGGCTGCCTCCACCTCATCACCAGGGGACTGAGAGCTGCTGGAGAAGGTGGTGGCGTTCTTGTCATGGATTAGTTGGACCTGCAGGGGGAAGAGGAGAATGGTGGGCAGGGCCTGGGGCCAGCTACCTGCCTGACTGTGCCTTGGTACAACCCCTCACCTCCTCCTCTGGCTTCTCCTCGCCGTCAGCAGCCTGCTCCTCGGGGACGTTCAGGCGCAGGCGTGTGTTGGCCGGGTTCTTGCGCCGGATGGAGCCACGGGACTCATCCGTGATGCTCTGGATCTGTTTGGGAAGGGTCAGCCAAGGGAGTGAGACACAAGAGGGCTTGGCTGAGTAGAGCCCAGCCTGAAGCCCAGTTCTCCATCAGGATGAGCACACAGAGCTGCAGGGAGCTCGTTTCACATCAGAGCCACCACAGGGGTCAGAGCCCAGAGCCCACCCCGCCTGCAGCCTCACCTCCCGCTCCCGCTCATTCTTGGTGAGGTGCATTTGTTTGAGGATCTGGGAACGCTGTTCCATCACCAGCGTCTTCTCATAGGTGTAGGCAGAGATGTCACTCTCGTGCTGTGGGGGGAACAGGAGAAATGTGAGGCAGGGTAGTCTGTACCAACTGCTCCCAGCATGGCCCAGCATGTCCCCGTGGTGCTGTGTCCCCCCATGGTGTTGTGTGCCCCGTGTCAGGCTCTGTCTGGCTCTCCCATGCACAGCATCCCTGACTGCAGCACATGCCCTGTCCCAGTACTCACCATCTCCACCACCTCCACCTCTGCAGTGATGCGCAGGTGGTACAGGAACGTGGTCAGGTCCTTCTTCATCTGGATGCTGTTGTCATCCATCTGTGCCACCGTGAAGATGCGCATCTTGCACTTACGCCACACCTGCAGGGGATGGGGGAGGCTTGGGCACAGCTCGACAGGGACAGCTGCAGCCCAAGCCCCAGCCCAGCACTGCAGGGCCCAGCACTGCAGGGCCCAGCCTACCTTGTGCTGCCGCAGGAGGAAGGGCAGCAGCATCAGCATCCCCCCATCATGGACAATCCACCAGACATCAATGTGGCCCTCCGAGAACCGCTCCTGGTTGCCCGGAAACATGGCAACATTCTTGGCCACCAGCAAGGCCAGGTGCCCAGCTGTGGTCTCTCGCACCAGCTCTGGGAGGGGAAGGGCCACGTCAGCCAGGGCAGCTTGCAGCCCCCCAAGCCCGGCAGCGCTCTCCCTCCACGGTGCCTACCAATGAAGTTCCTCCAGGTCTGGTGGTCCTCCTTCTGGCGCCAGCTGCGGGGCCAGCCCACCAGCACCGTGTTGTGCTGCAGCCCCCCCAGCCCGCTGGACTGGATGAGGTGGGACATGCCATCCCGCAGGTTAGAGGAGATCACCACCTGACAAAAGCCCTTCACCTTCTCCGCTTCCATCAGGCGCCGGATGGACTGCAAGGGAGAAGGAAGTCAGAGATCCCAGGGCATTGGAGACAGCCATGGATCATGGGCACAGCAGCTGCCAGGCCCAGCTCAGGCCAGATGAGGTACAGGGTGTGAGGTGTGGGGTAAAGGGTGGAGACTGTGGGGTAAAGGGTACAGAATGGGGGGTACAGAGTGTGGGGGACAGAGCTGTGAGGTGCAGGCTGTGGGGTGCAGGTCTTTGCAGGGTGCCTGGGTCTCTGTGCCCCACAGCAGGCTGGTGGCTCTGGGCCAGAGGGGTGATACCCAGTGGTGCACAGAGCTGGCACACAGCTCTGCACCGTGCAGAGTGGAGGGTGTCCTTGTGCCAGGGCTCTGACAGGTGGCAGAGCAGCAATTAGAGTTATTTACTCAGATAAATTATAACATGTCTGCATGGGAGAGAAACTGTTTGCTTCCGAGGGCTTAATCTCATTAATGTGCCACCCCGTGGGTGCAGGGGGCGGGGAATGCTCTCACCCTGGCAGAGAAAGGCTCGTCTCCCACCCTGCCTGGCACCAGGGCCACAGAGAGTGTGGTGAGGGCTCAGGCTGTGGAGTCTGCTCAGCCCAGCAGCACAGCAGCACCTGGCTGGGCGCTGTGCTGTGCTGTGATGCACCATGCTGTGCCAAGTCCTGCAGCAACTGGCCAAGACGGGACCAGTGCTTGGCCAGTGCCAGCATCTCTGGTGTCTTGGAGGAGAAGAGGGGTCCAGAGATCCCTGCGGTGCTGTGAGCACCAGTGAAGCATGGAGTCCTCAGGCTCTGCCTGATGCCACTCCAAAGCTCTCTGGATCATCCATCCCAGGGCCACCAGCCCTGGCCATGGGGCAGAAATAACCCTGGGTACCCAGGACCACAAGCACCTACTGCTGGCACAGCCTGTCCCAGTACGGGCAGCTCTCACCTCCTCAGCCCTCTGTGCCTGAGGGTGGTTGTCCAGGAAGGTCCCTTCCAACACAGAGGCCACGATAGTGAGGCCCTTCCCAGCCTTGAGCTGCGATGTGAAGGACAGGAGCTGCGGGTGCACCACATTCTGCTCCTGATCCCCACGGACCAGCACCAGCAGCTGCGGCCTGGAAGGAGGGTCCTGCAGTCAGTGCCCACAGCCAGCTTGTTCCCTGCCCCAGAAGCCTCCAATCCCCATCTCCCTGCCCAGCCTTACCTCCAGTTTTTGGTGTGCGGGGGCCCCTCCTCCAATCGCAGCAGGGCGTAGCGGGCTGCACTCAGGGACAGGCCCCGGATCCCATCACCCCACTCCTTCTCCGCCCTGCAGGAACCAGCAGCACATAAGGGATGCCCATGGCTCTGGCCACAGAGCACCACACTGGCACCCTGGAGCATCCTGGGACAAGCATCCAGGAGAACTGAGCAGCCACATTGAGAAACCATGGGGGGCTGGCCAGGACCTGCGGCACCACGGCCTCCCTTACCCGCGGTACTCGATGTATTTGTAGATGAGGCCAGCAATCAGCATGGCCACCAGCGCGTAGTACCAGGAGCAGATGAACATCAGTGCCAGGCAGAGGCTCATGCCCAGGAAGGACAGGGTCCTGCAGAGAGCACAGAGGTGTCAGTGTGCCCTGGGGTCCCCACACCGGGGTGTCCCTGTCCCGCCCCATCCTGCCCAGCTCACCAGTGGTAGTAGCGGAAGCGGGGCCGCCAGTTGGGCGTTCGCAGCAGCGTTTGCACTGCACACGCCAGGTTGACAAACATGTAGCACATGAGGAAGAACCTGCAGGAGAGAGTAGGGGGCTGAGTGGGTGCACTGTGTGACACTGAAGTCTCCACACCTCCTGGCCACGGGGCGGCCAGTGCTGGAGCAGACCCCGCTGACGGACAGAGAAGCAGTGCCGTGGAGAAACCAACCCTCAGTGCTGGCCAAATGGGGTCCCTGCAGGGCCCCCCTCTTCCCAGGGGCCAGGGCAGCAGGGGTGTTCCCCCCACCACAAGAAGCAGAGACCCACACACGCCACCCGCTGCTTGTGAAGGGGCGGGTCGACAGCACGCTGCCTACATGGAGAGGATGGGAGCCACCTCGTCCAGGGAGGCGATCAGGATCCCGATCTCGCAGATGCAGGCTGTGAGCAGCAGGGCCCATGTCGGCTCCCCGTTGGCTTTGCCATGGCCAAAGACCTGGAGGAGTGGGGAGAGGGGTGCATCAGGCTCTGCAGTGCTCTGTAGCCCTGAGCAAAGGTACTCAGTGCAGCCTGATGAGACTGGACCCTCCCGTACACCCAGCCCTGGCAGGAGCAGGGACCGGGAACACTGGGTGCCATGAGCTGGCACATGTCCCGTGGGAACCTGCCAGGGCAGCAGTCCCAGGGCTGGCTCCTGCTGACAGTACAGTCCCGTTCCCGGCAGATCCCGAGGCTCTCCCCACACCCAGCGCAGCAGCCCCTGTACCCCAGCAGGGACGAGCCCCAGCTCACAGCCTGGCCACAGCCAGCACAGAGCCGGGCACCCTGCGCTTGGGACGGACAGGCAGCCGGGGGAGAGCGGCCCCTCCTGCGGCTGCGGGGGGACCGGGAGGGGGCCGGGGGCGCGTGTCCGGACGCATTAGATGGTGCGGGCGGAGCGAGCGAGAGCTCGGGCTGGGGCTGGCAAGGAGAAGGAGGGAGGATAAAATTAGCCCGCTCTTCCCTGGGGGGAGCTGTCGGGTTGGATTTGGAGAGATGAGGTTGTGGGAACGCGTCTTCAGAGAGCAGATAAAATATGAAGCGGCACGGCAGCGGGGGGGAGGGAATTCTGACCTTTCCCGACACTCTCCTCCCACCCATACCGCAGCCAGAGCCACCACGGCCGCCCACCGCCGTGCCGGTGCCGGCGGGATGAGGGCAGGGAAGTGGGGCTGCTCCGGGGGGAGGCAGGGTGGGGTTCCCACCGATCTCTCGTGCTGGTGGGATCTGCAGCCACAGTGGGCTCTCAGGCTGGGGAAGCACCGGACTCGGGGTCACCTACCCTGAGGAAGGGTACGATCCCATCCCTGGAGATGGCCTGCAGGAGGCGGGGGGCTCCGGTGAGACTCTGCAACCCAGCCCCACAGGTGGAGAAGAACGAGCCAATGACAATGACCCACGGGGACGGCCACGCCAGGGTGCCAACCACCAGGTTCCCATTGACGGCCTCACCAAACCTGCGGGGCATCAGCATCACCTGCAGTTCCGCCCCATGACCCAGCCCCGAAAGCACCAGCACCACAACTCAGCCCCCAACAATGACACCACTTTGGGGGGATGTGACACAACTGGGAAAGGGTCCACCCCCTCAAGGAGCGAGCAATGGAGCAGGGTAAGAGGTTGACAGGGGTCTGTCCTCATCCCTGTACCCGTAAGCGTGGCCAAGGACAAGGGCAGGTGTGGGACAGGACTCCTTGTCCCTGTGCCAGGGGGGCAATGATGATGCATGCAGTTGGATCCTGTTTGTGTTGGTGCTGCCGACCCAGAAGTGTCACCTGCCACGTGCGGTGAGCAGGGCTGCCCCAGATAAGCAGGAGCACAGGCAGCCTTGCCTGTTGACAAACAAGTGGCTGCCTGCCCGGAGCGGGAGGAATGCAGCAAAACATGGATGGTTGGGGTGCACACAAGCCCCCAGTGCCAGTTACAGTCTCCAGCCCCCCTGCATGGTGACACCCACAAGCCCCGCAATGCCCCCCATATCTGCCCAGTGTGTCCTGGTTGCAGCCTCCCCCACCCCTCTGCCTGCTCCTGGGGCTGCCCCTGCCTCAGCCTGTCTTGGAGAGCTGCCAGACTGTCTCCATGCCCCCCATGGCCTTGGGACACTCACTTGTCACGCAGGACGACCCCCTCGATGCACGCTCCGAAGAGAACAACAGAGCTGATATCTGCCAGGTAGTCAAGGAGAGCCAGGGGGATGCAGAGTCCTGCCTATGAGTGCTGGGACCCTGTCACAGCCCAGTGAAGCACCTGAGCCGATCTGCACTGCAGAGCCCGCCCACCCTCAGCCCCACAGCCCAGACTCAGGCAAGCCCTGAAGGATACAGACTGCAGAGGTGGTGGCAATAGCCAGGATGGTGCCTGTGGGGATGGACTTCTGGGCATCCCGCAGGTCTCCAGAGCGGTTGGAGCCAGCCATGATGCCTGGGGAAAGAGGGGATGGTGTCAGGGGGAGCAGAGCTACAGCCCATACCCGCCCTGCATACCCTCATGCCAGGCACCGAGAGAGCCCCGGGCACTGCCGAGCTCGGCTCGGCGTGCACCAGGATGGGAAGCAGACATGATGGGCAGAGGAGAAAGCGCTGCTGCGGCTGGGGGTACGAAGCCTGCTCTTCTCATTCCCCCCAGCATGCCCCCCTACCCCAAACCGCAGTCTGAGTCCACTCAAGGATTAGGCTCAGAAGCTCTCAAGTGCCTTGTCTCATTAGCCCTTAATTAGCTCAAGCAGGGACGGTGGCTGCCGCAGGGGCAGGGACAGGGCCCAGCCCCGACGCTGCTCTGGGAGGGCAGGAGGTCACGCAGGGACACGGCTGCACAGGCGGGTTCAACACAGCCCGAGGGATGACCCGAGGGATGACCCGAGGGATGACCCGTGCTCTGGCCGCAGCAGCAGCCGGGGCCGGACCCCACAGCCCGCGGCACCGGGGCGCACGGTCCTGCAGAAAGCGGGACCTGCTGGTCAATGGGCAGCGGGAGGAGGGCAGCGGAGGCTGAGGGGATCCCGCAGCGCCGGCCCCGTCAGCGCTCGCCATGCCCGGGCCAGCCCGGGGGCTCCCACCGGCCCTGGCCCCGGCGGAGCTGCAGGAGAGCCCCGGAGGCTGCGCCCGCTCGGCTCCGCGGCGGGACTGGGGCGGGGGGGCTCCTCTGCCCCCGGAGAGCTAAAAATACCGAAGCGGCGGGACGTCAGCGCGCACCGGGCGGCACCGACAGATCTGGAGCGCGGGCGGCTGCGTGGGAGGCGATGGCGACCAGCCGCCCCCGCGACGCCGCTGTCACCGCCGCGCCCACGGCGGGGTTGGCACACGTGGGGCTCCCGGCCGCACGTGCCCGCTGTGCCCGCGGCACGGAGCGGGGCCGGCGGCGACTCCCACCTGTCACCGAGGGGAAGTAGATGCCGACGAGCAGGGTGAAGTAGGACGTCATGTCGCTGAAGACGTAGGGCTGGTCCATGTCCACTGGGGTGTCGGGGGAGCTCACTGAGGGCAGCCCCCGCTTCTCCACGATCACGCCCTTGGTCAGGTATGAGCTCCAGAGGTTCTCTGTGAAGAGGGAGGAAGCCGATCTGTGACGCTGGCATGAGATGCCCACGAGACACCCAGCACAGCATCCCCACCCCACAGGGATGGAGCTAGGGGGTTTCTGGTTCTCCCACCCCTTCTGGCCTCACTGAGCAGCTGGCTCAGCAGGGCTGTGTGCACCCAGAGGGTGAGGATGGCAGCACAGGTGGGCAACCAGAGCAGGTTCATACTGCTGCTGGCAGCGTCCCCACAAGATACTGGAGCAGCTGACATGGGATTGCAGTAGCAAATAATTAAGAGGGTAATATAATTAATGCTGATCAACACAGGTTTAAGGGAAGTGGATCGTGTCAAAGTATCTTGATAACGTTTTTGATGGGATTATGAGCGCAGGGCTGATGTAACAGGCTTAGTGTCCCTCCGTGTGCTGCTTTGGCCGCAGATCGCGGGGAGAAACTGGAGCAGTGGAGAGCAGCCAGCAGCGGGCAGGGTGGGCAGAGGCAACTGCCCATGGCATGTCACTGCTGGGGGCTGCAGAGGGGAGCAAAGGGACCTGCAGAGACCAGCCCTCAGCCCCCTCACTGAGTCCACTTCATGGCTGCTCACAGGTGACAGATAGCGCTGGCAACCCCTGTTGGTCTCGCTTGTCTCATCCTCCCAGAACTGTGGAGGGAGACCCCTCTCTAAAGGAAAACCCCTCACCTGGGGCACAGCAAGCCCCATTCATCTCTGCCAGGGCCAAAATGTGCCACTCGTCTCAAGATGCTGCTGGCCTGGTCACTGTTGCCACCAGCCATGCCAGAGTGGGGTCCTGGCTCTGTCCTGATGCCCCCAGTGCAGGAGTGTTTGCTGCCTGTTGTTCTGAGAGAGACCAGCTGGGTGGGCGGGGGTCTGCACCCCCTCCCCAGCAGCACCATTGCCAACAGGAGCGGGTTCCACCCAGCAGCCAGGAACTCCTTATCTGACCCAAGTGACCTCAGTGGGACACCCTCAGGAGGCTCCCAACACCCTGTGACTGCACTCCACTCACCACGGTCACAGCTCCAGCCCTGAGCACCACGCACTTAGCCAAGTCTGAGCTCCCATGCCTGTGTCCACACAGACACCAGGGCAGCATGGCTGGGGCAGCCCTGTAGCCATCAGGAAGGACTGATCCTGCTCATGGCTCTGCTGCTTTCCTGAGTCCCAACAGTCACTCCAGCATGGGGGTCTGCAGACTCCCTCTGAATGTGGCACAGAGCATCAGCCTCTGCCACCCACTGCTGAGCGTGAGCACCTGTCAGATCTACCAGCATTTCCACAAAAACAGGTCATAAGTGGCTCCTCCCACAAATTCACGGATCTTTCTGTGGTCCTGGCCATTCTCCCAGCAGGGCTGTAGCCACAGCAGCTAAGTGGCCCCAAGGGGTGATTGCTTCTCTCAAAACCTCAAATCAATACTAGCCTTTCCAAAGGCCAAGAGGAACCAGAGGGAGGATTTATTCCTCCCCAGCCTTTGAGCATCATTCTGAGCCACCCCGCTGGCTGACACAGACTGCATGCAGGTGGCTGCAGCTCCCTGCTCTGTCACCCAGTGCAGGAGTCTGTCCCACTGCCCAGCTCAGCATGAGCACAGCTCACTGTGCCTCAGGAGCAGAGCAGCCCCCAGCAGGGATCACCCACATGCTCTCTCACCTGGACCCAACACTGTTTGCCCCCACAACACCTGGCATGTGGCCTCCCACAGCACATCTCCACCAGCCCTGCCCAGCAGGCACAGCCCCTGCACCACCACAGCTCCCTTGTACTTCCTTCTCCATGCTTCCATTCCCATGCTTTCATGCCCATGTTCCCATGCCTCTATCTGCATGTGCTCACCTTGGATGAGGCCGCTGGCAGCGCCAGGGATGCCCTCAATCTCTGTGACATTGTTCATGGTGAAGTATTCATCACAGGTCGCGTTGAGGAAGCGGGAGGTGCAGAAAAGCTCCCAGAGCTTGGAGCCAACCGTCTCATTCCCCTCCACCACCATCTTGGTGCAGAGGTCAAAGCCGTGGCGTGAAAGGGTCCTGTTGCCCAGGAGGCAGATCCTGGGGGGACACGGGCACTCAGCACTCAGCATTTGCATGCTCCAGCCCTGCTGCACCCCTGCAGGACCCCATACTCACGGGAAGCTTGGTGGGTCAAAGGCTGATTTGATGACACCAGCATAGATGGCAAGGATGGAGAGGATGACACAGCCCAAGAAGACCAGGGCAAATTTGTTGACATACTTGACACCCACGAACACGACGGTGGCCATGCAGGTGAGCACACAGGTGCCGTACACACGCATGTTGTTGAGCATGGCGGCCGCCTCCCCACTGGCATCCTCTGCCTTGAAGATGGCCATGGCCGGGAAGATGTAGGCCTGGGAAAGAGTCATGGCATCACCACCTGGCTAACAGCCTGCAGAGGGGACCCCAGGGAAGGGTCCCTGCCCTGCCAGGAGCTGAGCCCATGGCACTGCACAAGGCAAGGACCAGGTACCTACCAGCAGGATTTCAATGGTGCCCAGGATGTACATGGCACCGGCAAAGGTGGTACCCAGGTAGAAGCAGAGCCCCACAGCCCCACCAAACTCAGGTCCCAGGGAGCGTGAGATCATGTAGTAGGAGCCACCGGCTGTCAGAGAGAGCAAAAGTGGTTCCCAGCCAGACCCCAGTGACACCCTCAGCCCTGCCAGGTATCCCAGAGGGCAGACCAGAACCAGGATAAAATAGGCCCTGCTCAAGCACTGACTAAGATGCAGAGCAGCAGGAGTGACCACACAGGCAGAGTCATTCCCGAAGAGTCCAGCAGCCAGGTGCAAGGGCCAGTGGCACAGGTGTTCCCTGGACACCAGACAGGAGCTGGAGCCCTAGGGACCTGGGCCATACTCTGCTCCATCCTCCCAGAGGAGCCCTTAGAGCTGGGCTGCCAGGATCGATGGTCCCACTGCGGCAGCAGGATGATAAATAGCTTTAATTACGCCCCGTGTAGGGCTGTCAGCGCTGTGCCCAGCCTGGCGCAGCTTACGGCTCCCCAGGGCTCTGCAGGGCTGGCATGTTCTGGGGGAGGCAGCCAGGGCACCCACCAGCCACAGCCCACGGTGCCTCCCGTGGGGCAGAGCCCACACACAGCAGCGTGCGGTGCTCCGGTGGGAGAGCCCATGCCATCACCCAGCCCGTGGCACCCAGCACGCCCTGCTCCCATCCTCCTGCCGTGCGCCTCCCGGCTCCCCGCGGCCTCGCCAGTCTGGCGGAGGGAGGAGCCGCGGCTGGCGGCTCTCGCTGCCATCTGCACCTCGCGGCTTTGGGGACGGGTGGCGGCTCCAGCACCGCGCTCCCCCGGGCCCTGGGGATCCCGCGCGGGCTGGTGGCAGAAGGCTGGGGAGCGGCTGGCAGCCCCGGGGGATGCTCTCTGGGAAAAGCCCCTGCAGGAACCCCACCCGGCAGGGAGCAGCTGCCCGCACACGTGGCACAACGCAGGGCTTGGCTCTACCTGGCACCACGCCGTTGGTGGCGATCGCACTCATGGAAATGGCCGTCAGCATCGTCTGCAGGAAGAAACACAGTGTGGGCACCCGGCAGTGCTGGGCAGAGGGACAGGGGGGTGGAAGGGAGAGCTGAGGCCATGCTGGGACATGGGGCTCCCTGGGGCTGACATGTGCCACAGGGCAGGGATGCCCAGGGGGAATGAATGGATAGATGTATGTGTGGGTGGGCAGGCAGGGCTGTTGGCTGGCAGCACAGCTGAGAGAGCTGAGCCCTTGGAGGGGCTGGCAGGGCTGGGGGCGCTCAGGCTGCCAAGGACACTGGACAAGGCCTTCCCAGCCTCTGCCCTGGAGTGACTGTCCTGGTGGGGTGGCTCTCTGCATGCTACCAGAGAAGGGGATCCCTGGCACATCCCCCTACATGGCAGCTATGATCTGGGTCACCATTTGAGCACCATTCTACTGCTGATTCCTCTGGGAAGTTGAAGGCTTCTCCTTGCTCTTCCTTGCTCTAAGTGGGGCAGGAGCTAGGGCAGGGGCAGAAGCATGGAGGGCTGGCAGCTAGTGCACCCCACCATAGTCCAGCCAGCCAGACTGGTGACCCCCAGGCAACAGGCAAAGCCAGTGGAGGCTTATCTGGCTCCAAAACTCACACAGGAGCAGCAGAGGAAGACCATGCAGAATGACTCCATGATGCCAGCGATCCCCACTACCCAGGTGAGACGCAGGAAGAGAATGACTCCAAAGATGTTCTGGAGGCAGGGCAGGTAGACACCCATGAAGGTGCCCATCCGTGGGGCCTGTTGAGGGAACAGCAGTTATCAGGGCTCAGGGGCTTGGTTGGCAGAAGAGCAAGAGGTCCCATTCCTCCCACAAAGCAGCCAGGAACCCAGGGTAGAACTGCCCCTGGTTGAGGCCAAGGGGTCCCCGGTTCCCAGGGCAGTGGCTTGTCACTACACAGGCAGGGGCTGGAGAGGGAGGGAAGGTAATCTCCCTCCTAAGTCCTCACCTGCACCGGCTTCTTCTTGCCTCCATCATTGTTCTCAGCTTCCTCGTGCTCCCGGCTGCCCTGTGGCAGGTTGGTGTAATTGGCCAGTCCACTCAACAGGGACGAGACCATAGGGCTTGTGTCCATCTCCTCCTGTGGAGAGTAGATCGCCAGCCATGAGGACAGTTCCTTGGGACCCCAGCCAACCCCAGGAGACTTCACCAGATGCTACCCCACTGCCTGCCTCTCCAGGAATGGCTTTGGCAGTGTGGCAACCCTGGCCTGGGGCTCTGGCATGTCCCACAGCCCAGGCTGCAGGTTGGGACAGTGCTTAGCTCAGCTCCCTCCCCCTGTCCCACTGCCTGCATGCCTTACCTCGAAGAGGGCCATGTTCTTGCCATCGTACTCTTTGCCCTTCTCCAGGTCCGTGCTGTTAATGAAGGGGCTGCTCTCCTTGGGATTGCCATCGCCTGCGGAGACACCACTGAGTCAGTCAGTCACTGCCCCACCACACCTGGAGAACATCCACCCCACAGGGTCACCTGTGAGGGGTCACAGCTGCCTGAGCTCCTGCAGGAGAGCTGCCAGGGCTGTGTGCACCGTGCTCACACCCAGTCCCAGCACAGGCAATGGCAGGCCAGAATCCCAGCCACCAGCATCACCTCCCACACCGCACACGGGCAGGGGCTGCCATCCCCAGGAGCCACACACTGCCCTGCCTGGCCATGCTGACACGTGGACCCGCTGGAGCGCATCCACGCAGTGAGACAAGCAGAGTGGATCCGGGGGGAGCCCTCCAGCGGGATGCACAGCAGCAATAACTCACGGCACGGGTGAGCCGTGAGCGCTCTGGGACTGCCCTCAGCCCTGCGTCTGCAGGGGCAGGATCTGGACGGCTGCTCAGCATCAGTGCAGAGGGGATGGTCCCGGCACAGTGCCTGCGAGTGGGGCGACCGGCCAGGTGTCTGGTCCTTCTCCCCGACATGCACCACAGGAATGGGGGCGACTGGGCAGGAAGGCACCCGGGGGTGATATCACTGAGGGCAGATGGTGCCTGGGGTAGTGGAGCCACCCACAGCAGAGCCAGGCACATAGAACTACCACGATAGGGGCCACAGCCACTCTCTGCATTAATGACCTAGTGCAGAAAACCTGGAGTTGGCTTAATAGCGATGAAAACAGCTGAGCTGCAGAGCAGCAGAAATAAATCAAGCTGGAAATGGAGCAGCAGTAAGGATGGTGCTGCCGGAGCAGCACAGCTCCAAGAGAAGGCCCTGAGCAGAGAAGGACCAGGGCATGGGCGCCAGGAGTCAAAGGATACAGTCCTGGGCAGAGCAGCTGAGGAGACACCCATGGCACAGGGAAACCTGGCAGTCCCCAGACTAGTTCCCAGCCCTCAGTGGGGGGAGAGAGACTCCCTGCCACACACCCATCCCATCATCACAGCCCTGCAGCCAGAGCAGTCATACTGCTATTGGTCACCGCACTGCTGGGCAGGCTGCCCACCTGGGGAGGGTCACAGAGCAGCTCCACACTTTGGGACCAGGGAGAGAACTGCCCCCTCCACCATCCTTCTGCATGGAGCCTAGGAGTGCCCTGGGGCAGAGGGATGGGCCCATAACAGTGTAGTCACCCACTCATGGTGGTAGCCACAAGACAGACCCTGTGACCATTTGGAGCATCCTGGTCCTCTGAAGACCGCCATTCTCCTGCCAGTTGACTCATATTTGGGATCCTGGAAGCCCGCGTGCAGTGGTGATTCACCATCTGCAATTCCCTGGCAGACAGGGTACTCCTGGCTGACCAGGAGGTGAAGCCTCAAGTGCTACAGGTGACAGTGACCTGCAGGCTGGCCCCCAACTCCCACCATCCCTGGGGCTCCTCCAGCATGGGGCAGCAGGGCAGCAGTGTCCCTAAGGGCACAGCCAAACACCAAGGCAGAGCCCACGGGCCCCTGCTGTGCAGGAATGGCCATTACAGTGGCACTGGGACACCCTGGCCACAGGCTGCACTCCAGAGTCCCCTTAGACATACACCCAGCACCGCAGGTTGCACCACTGCCATGTGCCTGCCCTTTATCTCCCACAATGGGTCTCATCACAAACCTCATACTCTCCTTGCTCTGTGTTTGGTCTAAAGCCCCACTGAGCCATGCTGTCATTAGGTACAGCAATGGAGTGGGCTGGCAGCCACCCACTCACCACAGCTCTTGCCCATCTGCACTCTGGGGACCACACTGATGGGAAATGTCCATCATGCTGACAAGACACCCTCCAGGCTGATGCTGTGGCCATCCGCAGTGTGCTGTACCGAGGGTACAGGAGCAGGGCTGGCTGGAGCTCACCTCCCCCTTGAGGCTGGGTGGCACCGGGGGACACGGGCAGCTTGGTAGGGAGATGTGCTCGAAACGTGGCAAGGCTCTGGGACCCCTCCGGGAGAACGGAGCCCGCGGGGGCCTCGCCTCACCGCCTGGTACCCAGCCGACGACATCACCGTGCAGGTTTCCATGGCAACGGCGAGCCACGGCCGCCTCGGCTCCCGCTCTTATGTAACGGCGCAGGCAGCCGGACGCTGGCCCCACATGGCACCCGCGCCCCGGCCCACCGGAGCCCGATGGATGCTGCGGCCGGACCCCCGGCCCCAGCCCACCCCGACCCCACGGGACTGGCCCTGCTCGGCTCCACCCGACAGGCGCCAGCAGCACCCTGGGGTGCCCATGCTCCATCCCACAGCGCCACAACAGCACCCATAGCTTGCAGTCCCTCCACCCCCACCTCTGGCCAGCGCTCCTCAGGCCGGGGCCACGGCCCGTGCTGACATCACCCAGGCTGCTGGAGCTGGCCCGTGGCGCAGGAGCCCCTCGCCTGGTGATGGTGCTGCGAGGACCAGCACTGGGAGAGGCCCCGGGCTGGTGAGCATGAGGATGCAGCACGGCTCGGGGAGACTCTCAGCCTCCCACGTCGCTCCAGCCCCACAGACTGGAAGGAGTTAAGCACCAGGGCGCAGGGTCCCAGGTGACAAAGCGCTCCCGCTTCTGCTCCTGCTCCTGACGGAGACCATTTTGCCGCAGCGGGGCTGGTGCAGCCTCTCCCCGGTAGCTGCCTCAGACCCGTGGTGTGAAGTAAGGGGCAGGCAGGGCAGGCAGGAGCAGGTAGGGCCGGCAGGAGCAGGCAGGGCCGGCAGGAGCAGGCAGAGCAGACAGGACCAACGCACCCGTCCCTCACCTGCCACTGCCACGGCCAGCCCTGCCCGGCGGCACGAATGGGGTGCTGCCTCCCGGCCCTGGGACACGTGGGACACTGCCAGTCCTACCAGCGCCTACAGGGCTGCCCCTGCTTTGCTTCCCCAGCGCAGCCAGGACGGAGCAGCGCCGGGCCGGAGCGCTGGACAGGGCTAGCAGCCCCAAGGCCAGCAGCCGAGCCGGGAGAGACAGTGTGAGCAGAGCAGAGCCGAGCCGTGCCAGGCTTCGATCCCAGCGCTCAGCCGCCCCCCTCCCCAGGGATCACTCAACAGGAATCGGCCTTTTAATTTGCTGCGGCGGCTGGAAGGGCTGGCGGCGGGATCGCTGGCAGGAACCCGCAGCCCCGCCGTGCGCACCGCGCAGCCCCGCTCTCGGCAGGGCTTCCACCAACCTGCCTGCCCGGGGCAGCCCAGAGCAATCGCGGCAGCGCCAGAGGATCGTCACAGCACCCTCGGAGCCCCCCAAGGCAGCGCCCAAGCACAAGTACCAGCCACAATTTGATCTTCTAATGGCTTTTCACTTAGCCCTAAATTGGGTTGGGAAGCGTCATGCCCCTTATCCCAAATCCTCCCTAATCGCTTTACACGGCGCAGGGCACGGAATACTGGCTGGGGTAGCCCCAACAACCACCCCCCACGGGCTAATTAACCAGAGCCGCTGCCAAGCTTGCTGCCCGACCACGGCCGGCCCGTCCCCTCCGCAGCATCCAGAGCACCGTGAGCCCCAGCCAGGCACATCGGCCACTGGGGCTGCGGCACTGCCCGGGAAGTGCAGTGGGTGAGGGGATAGCCCCGACCTCACAGCCCTCCGAACCTCCGTCTGTGCTCCTGCACAGGGCTGGTGACAGCTCCGGGATCCCCTGTGCCACCGCCACGCCGGTCCCCTCAGCCCCAGGGGCAGCAGCGGTGCAATGGCCGCTCATGGCACTAGGGATGCCCTGGGGCTCCCCTGGAGGTACATAGGACACCTTGACTTTTATCACAGGACACCTGGACTCCCGGGGCTCTGCCTGCAGCAAGGGGCACCCCAGGGTCACCCCAGCAGGCCAGCGAGCACATGGGCAAGCACGTGGCCCTGGCTGATGTCCCCAGCTGCTGCTGTTTTGCAGGAGCTGCTGGCCAGGGAGGCCACGCTGCTGTTCTGTCACCTCTGGCTATGAAGGGGACTTGGCTGTACACACACTGCCTGGCCCTGGGCTGTCGGCCTGCGGCGCCTAAAGCAGATGGAGAGGGCCAAGGTATTCTTACGGCAGCAGCATCTCTGCACCCACCCTGCTTCCTTCTACCCTGCACAGGAGTGTCTGACAGCTGCCCTGGGGAGGGCGACCCTTGGAGAGGCCACACAGCCCTTGCAGCCCCACTGAGACAGAGACCACTGATGATCAGAGCAGTGCTGGCTCGTGTTGGCAGTGTCACAGCAGTGCCAGCTCCAGCTGCAGCGTGGCAGGGGAGCTGGGGTGGGGGTCAGGGCTGGGGTGGTGGAGTAGGATGCTTCCCCCATCCCAGGGCTGTGCTTTCCCCCTCCAGCCAGCAAGCGCACCCAGTGGCCTTTTGGGCTGGATTCCTTCACTGCCTGACCCAAATTGGACCAACTGCTACTTCAGACCTATCCTCTTCCTTCCTAAACCCAGGATTATCCTCCCTTTGATCAGCCGGCCCTGCAGCGCAGGATTTCCAGCACAGGCGTTTTGGCTGGCTGCATTTAAACAGCTTCCCAGACTCTCCGACAGTCCAAGCCCTGCCTTGGAAATGGCCGTGGACACAAGTCCCAGCAAAGCTCCTGGTCCTGGATCTGGGCTCCCCAGGCATCCCAGTGCCCTCGGGCTGGGTGTAAGCACTGCACCCTGCAGTGGGGCTGTGGCTGACATCCCAACACCCCAACCAGAGCAGTGCAAGGTGCCAGCCCGGACACTGCAGGCAGCAGCCCTACCGGCTCCCCACTCCCACCATCTCCCCAGAGGGTCTGTGCTGGCCCAGCCCTTGCTGGGTGACTGGGGCTGGAGCCCTTCCAGCCCTTGTTATGCAGCTGCACATGCTGCCCAGAGCACGACCTGAGTAGGGACACTGCTGACCTTTCTGACAAATAAGGCCCAAGAGGCACCCAGGGCTTCAGTGGTCGTATTGGGCTTGGCAAGTTGCTGGACAGCCAACACTGGGGCAGCCAGGACATATGGAGGGGGACCACTGGCATGCAACAACTATGCAGTGTTTTCCTGACGGGTTTTCCATGGTTCCTGCAGACAGATCTCATGATGGGAGTTCAGCTGACCCTTGGTATGGGGGGGACAACCCACCCCCCCATCACACCTCCCCTTGTCATAGGTATGGGGAGCTCTGCTGAGCCCCTTCCTACAGACAATCCTTGCTCCCCCAAGTAACCCAGGCCCCTGCTTCCTCCAGCCCTTCACCCACTGTCCCACAGGGCACCATCTCGCCAGGCTCAACTCCAGGGACAGTCTGCCTGGTCCATCTGTAGTGGCACAGTGTCCAGCCCTCCTGCCAGACCCCAGCACGGCAGAATCACCTGCTGCCATGCCGCTGGCACTGCCGTAATGGAAATCAGTGAGTGGGAGAGATCCTGGTGCTGCAGAGGGCAAGGGGAGGGCAAGTGCTCAGGGAAGGGCACAGCCAGGGATCAGTGCGACAACCCCAGCTCAGCAAGGTGCCCCCAAAAGTCTCCTGCCAGCCCTGACCTTGAGCGCAGCCGCAAATAAACAAGCAAATAAACAGACTGGGGTCGGCAGAGCAGAGGAATACACAGAGCCTGTCTGTAGCTGCGGCCAGAGCCCCTCTGTGGGCAGCCGGGACCTCCAGAACCACTGCCATAGCCAGCCATGTGCTCCCGGCTGGGGCTTTGGCAGACCCCACGAGGGGGTCTGGAGAGGAGACTTGGCGAGGTTTGGGAGGGTCAGAGGGGCAGTGCAAGTCCTCCCGGGCACAGACTGCATCCCATGGGCTGCAGCCCATCCCTGTGCCCGGCAGGAACAAGAACGGGGCCTGTGTTGCCTGGCTGCCTGGTGCTGTACGTGGCCCCAGGAGGAACAGGGACCCTCACACAGCTCGGTAGTGCCGGGTGACGGGAGGGGCTGAGGCCAAAGCGCCAGCAGTGACGGATCTGCTGCGGGGCCGAGCGGCCCCTCACCCGCGACAGACAGCGGCCCTGCGCCGGGGCTGCGCCAGGGCTGCAGCGGGACGGGGCACAGCGCGGCACGGACTGGACCAGACCGGACTGGTTCGGCTCGGCACGACAGGGCTCGCTTGGGCTCAGTGGGCTCGTTGCGGCTCGCCTGGGCTCGGCCCCGGGCGAACGGCTCCTGCGGCCACGGAGCAGGGCCCGGGCGGCCACTTCAGCACCGAGGACAGCGGCAGCGGCCCCGGGGGGCGGGGGGGTGACAGGGAGCGGGGGGCGGGAGCGGTGAAGGGAGAGGGGGGCGGCTGCTCGGGATGGGGAGGCGGCTGCCGGAGATGGGGGGGCGGCAGAGGAGAGGAATGGGGGGGAGGGCAGCGGGGGTGAGTGAGGCGATATGGAGAGATGGGGGGCGGCAGCCGGAGATGGGGGGCGGCAGCAGGGAGGGCTGGAGGGGCTGCAGCGGAGATGCGGGAGGCAGGGGTGGAGGGCTTGGGGGGCTGGTAGTTGGGCGCGGGGACCCTTGCGGTGGTCCCGGGCGAGTGGGAGCGGGACTGGTGCGGCGACCGGCGGGGGCTGTCCGGGAAGCGGCAGGGCCAGCCCCACAGGGTCGCTCAGAGCTCAGCAAGCAGTCCCCGCCCGGGAGGAAGCTCCTCGGTGAGCCCCGCACGGCTCGGCCGCACCGCCGCTTCCCGAAGCTGCCGCAGCGGCGGGAGTGCGGCCGGGGCTGCGCGGAGGCGCGGGGAGCAGGAGCATCCCCGCACCGCCCGCCGCAGCCCCGCGGGGCCGCGGGCTGAGAGCCGCCGTCGCGGCCGGTGTCGGTGCCGGTGCCTCCCGCTTGCCCCGGGGCAGGGCACCCCCAGCCCCCGCTGCCCCCGGCTCCGCGCCGCTGCTGCCCCGCGCTGGCGCCCGCCCCCGGCCCGGCGGGGGCGGCAGTCCCGGGCCGCCCCGCTGTCCCGCTCGTCGGTGCCGATGCCGATGCCTCACCTTGGCTGGCGCCGCCGTCGCCGTCCTCGCAGTCGGTCAGGTTGTTCAGCATGGCGCCGGTGCCACGGCCGCTCGCTGCCGCCGGAGCTGGAGCTCTCGCTCCGCAGCAGCCGCGTCCCCGCGCCGCCCCCCGCGCCGGTGGGAGGGGGCTGCAGTGCGGAGGCGCCCGGGCTCACGGCTCACGGCTGCTGCCGGCGGAGCCCAGCCCGGCCGCCCGCTTCATCACGTATGCGGGAGGCATTGCCCCCGCCGCGGCGGGGAGGGGGGGGCGCGGCGGCGCGGGGGGGCACAAAGACGAGCGAGCAGAGCGGGGCCGCCTCCCGGCTGCACCAGGCGTGGGGGGGAACTAGGGCAGCGCTGCGGGCCCGGCTGGCGCGGGCGGGACGGGACGGGACGGGACAGCCCTGCAACCGCACCGACCCTGCACTCGTCCCGGCCCCGAACCCCGCCTCCAGCCCCCGCGCTCCGCACCGGCCCTCTCACCGGCCCCGCAACCGCCGCCAGCCCCCGCATCCCGCACCAGCTCCCGCACCGGACCCCGGCATAGCCTCGGGACCTGGAACACACTCGGGGCGTACAGTGGGGCAGAACCTGTGTCTGCAGGACCAACGCATCAGAGATGGTTGAGGCTCGGGATCAAAGCAGCCGCTGTCTGCGTGGCCCCTGCCCCGCGACGGGCGGCTCCCGGGTGGGCAGCACCACGTTATGAAGGGGACCCTTCTGCGGGCATCAGGGCCCTGCCCGTAGATGGAGACCCCTGCCTCAGTAGCGGGACTACCCAGGACACCGGGGGGGATATCCAGACCACCCCCAGTGTGGCTGGGGGGACAGTAGAGATGATAGACCCTGCTCTGCCCAACTGACCTGCAGCCCAGAGAACGCTGCCTGCAGAGGGGAACAGGCTTCATGTGACATCTCCTGGTGACAGGGGGCCGAGATCACACTCATAACAACCTTCTCAAACCTGGAAAAGGGTTGCAATGGGGATGAAACCCCCAGGCCCTCTGGCATCTACGGATGCCCCAGATCTTTCAGCTGTCATCCCCAGGGCCAGGGGCACAGGTCACTCTTGAGCTGGGGTTGTAGAGTGACTCTCCAGGGCTGCTTGACGCCCCTTGTTTTCTCATGCACTCAATCCAGGAGGATCCCCCAGTCAGAGCTGGCTGCAGCTCCCGGCATCTCCTCCGGCACAGGCTGAGATCATGACAGCCCGCTGGCCTCCGTTACTTCTTGACGGCTGTAATTAATTGTTTACTTTCTCCTGGTGCGGAGCCAGCTGCTCTGCAGCGCGGATGCTCCCCGACCTGACCTCACGGCCAGGAGAGAGGCTCAGACCCCTCACCCCAGCCTGGCAGGCAGCATTAATCCCTGCCCTATGGCTGCAGCCAGGACCCAGGGAGCTGCAGCAGCACAGCCCCAGCTCCATGGCAAGGGGCACAGGAGGGCTGCAGGGAGGATGGGTAGTTCAGGGCGGGCAATTCAGGCTGGGCAGCCCCCCGCCCAGGACTCTGTGTGGAAGTCACCACATGGGGCTGCCCCTGTCCAGCCTCAGCAGCACCAAGCCCTCACACGTGCATCCCTCAGCCCTGAGCACGAGCCAGCACCGGAGCAAGGGGCTGGCCCATTCCCAAGGGTTGGGACTGGAAGAAAGAGGCTGCGGACAGGATGTAGTGGACAAAACCACCATCCTATGTAGGACTGGGGGGTTAGGGGGCACCCCCAACCCCCCCAAGGAGGCTGTGACTCTCCAGAAGGGCAATGGGCCAGGGTCCAGCCAGCCATGGTGAGGGCCAAGCACCAGAGGGTGGTTTTTTGCAGGAGGCCACAGTGCGTGGGCTCGGCACAAGAGGGATTTTCCTACTAAAACAGATGCGGGGGAGGGAGCACGTGAAAGACCACTAATCCCCTAATCCCTGGATTATGGCTCCATTTCAGGGGTTTGACGGCAGCACAGGGGGCTACGCTATCAAGACTGCATTAGCTTAGCTGTGCGCAGGGTCCCACCAGCATGTGGGGACAAACTGAGAGTGTCTCTGAGGCAGAGGAGACTGAGGGGCTCGATCCCCCAGCAGAGTACTGACCTTAAACCTGGCCCAAATGCCCATGACTGGGGTATCTGGTGCAGTGTGTTGGAAGGTCCAGCACGGTTTGGGCATCATCCATGCCTTTGCATTGCTTGCAGTCGTGCTGCAGGCAGCACAAGGGCATGGGGAAAGAGGAAGACAGAGATTTTTCCCTGGCCATGGAGTGGGGGATCAACTGCAAGTGGCCCCTGAGTCCGAGCAGCAGGCAGGATCCTGGCACCAGGCCAGGCAGAGCATCAGTGCCCCACTTAACTGCAAGAGGCTGCCCAGGAATGACGACGGAGAGTGGCCAAGCCAAGAAGCATCTCTGCAAAGTGTCCTGTACCCCTGCAGAGACTCCTCAGAATGTCCCAAACCCCTCTGCAGAGAGCCAGGGTGGGGGGAACTATTCTCACACACATTCCCAGGGCTGGAATCCTGGCCACGGATCACACAGCACTTGCCTGTCCTATTACCAGCAGCGGTCAAACCTCCCAGGAGCGAGACACGTGCTGGAGTCACTGGGAAACCTCCGGAGGGCAGGGAGCAGGCAGCCTGGCAGTGTGCCGCCCGGGCAGTGAGGGCAGCTGTGCTGTGGAGATGCTGCTCAGCACATTGCACTGCCTGCTGTGATCCCTGGGCACTATCAACAGCCTGCCCATCCACATCCTGCCAGGATGGGACATCTGCACTGAGGGCTTGAGGAGAAGCAGCTCCCAGGGAAAATAAGAGATTGGGGGCAGGAGAGACCCCAAGACAATGGAGGTGCAGCAGGGCAGAAGGGCAGTGATGCCAGCCAAATGTCGCAGTGGGGGTTTGTATCACAGTGTGCCCTCATCACACTGTCCTGACAGCCCCACAAGCCAAAGGGCAACACGTCCTGCAGCACCTTGGCAGGGTGGAGTGCTCTTGTTCATCTCCATCCAGACAGGTCAGGGCTCTGCCACCAGCATGGGGTAAAAGCAGAACCCAGAGCTGACACAGGCACCAGCTAGGACTTGACACCAGCTGCAGCAGCAGGACAGGACATGGAGGGAGATACAGTGTCCTGTGGGGCTGGAAGGGGAGCCATGGGAGCCACTGTACCTGCCTGAGGCCGAGAGCAGAAGGGCAGCAGTGGGGCAGGGCTGGCAGATGCCATGGGGCAAGGCTGTGAGCTCCTGCGTCATACGAGCCTAGTACAGTGTGCAGCTGGTGCAGCGTCCCCAGCTGCCCTTGCCCAGATGTCTTGTCAGCAGCAGGGCCACAGCAGTGGGCAGCTGGGCAGCCTGGCACAGGGATCAGCAGCAGAAGCAGCCTCCTTCCACCAGGCCCCGCTCCTGGCAACACAGCTGAGGAACCCCCAAGCAGCCCTGTGCCAGTTGCAGTACCCTGGGGATTCCAGGCAGTCACTGCCGAGCCAGGGCCAGAAGGGCCAGTGATGGCCGAGGAGCAGCTGCATGGCCACTTGCCAACCACTGCCAGAAGGGTTTGGGTGCAGGATGAGGCACTGGAGTATCCCATGTTCCATACAGCACGCCTCACTCAGCCCCACAGCCTCTGCAAGGACCTCCACTCTGACACCCCACTGACGCACCTGTAGTGTGTTCAGTGGCATGGAAACTCCTTAGGAAAGCTACTGCAGGCAGCAGATGGGGCTTCAGCTGCTCCAGCCCCCTGGCAGCATCCCACCCCCCCAATATCATTGGCCTCTACCTGCCGCAGAACCTTGGCTCTTCTAGTGATAGCCCAAGGGCAGGTTTGTCTGCCACAAACCTGACCTGAGTGTCTGCGAGGGGGCTGGAGGAGATTGGGGGCCTGGGGCCCTTATTCCTCACATGTGCACGGTGCCCCAAGTGGGGGCCCTGCCCCCTCCCTTGTGTCCTGGTCCCTCTCGGCAGGGGCCCTGCATGGGGGTGCAGCCAGGGCTGCTGGGGTCCCTGCTCTACCCAATCTCCCCTCAGGGCCTCATCTTCCACCTGAGGCCAGCCTCACACAGCTGCCCCACAGAGCCTTGTCCAAGGCTCGTGGGCCACAGCCCCATGACCCCAGGGCCCCCAGGGGGGTCGAGAGCTGCTGACCCCCCTCAGCATCGAGAGTCACGGCAAGGGTGACACCGGGACCGGTTTCCATAGCAACGAGTGAGGCTCCTTAACTGCTTGGTTGCCATGGCTACTGCCGCCGAGCCCGACCGCTCGGAACACGGAGCGGCTCCGCGATGGAGATGCGGAGCCCACTGGGGCCAGGGCGGCTGCCCCACGGGCAGCGCACCGGGCACGGGGGAGCAGCCCCACGTGCAGCCCCGGGCGGAGACCACCCCCACGGTGGTTGCCAAGTGGGGCACGTCGATCCCCGGTCCCGCGGGCCCGGCCCGCCCTGCGCTGGCGGTGGGAGCGGCCCCGCGGGGCAGCGGCACCGGCGAGCCCCGGGGGCGGGGCCGGCAGGGACACACCCCCACCGGAGCCGTCCCGTCCCGTTATCGCCCCCTGGCGGCCCCGTGCAGCCCGCGCCGCCCCCGCCGCCGCCCGCACGGACCCCGCACGGACCCGGCACGGACCCCGCACGGACCCCGCGCAGCCCTGTCCGCCCCCGCCGCCGCCCGCACGGATTCCATTTCCCGGGCCAAGCCCTGGATCCGGCCGTACTCCTGCAGTGACCTGGCACCGAGGCCCCCGCGGCGGCGCCTTGTCCGTACCCTACACCGCCCGGCACCGGGCGGTCCCTTGCCGCCGCCGCCCCTGCCCGGGGGCTGAGATCCCTTCTCAGCATCACCCGCCTGGGGCCGCTCCTGGGCAGGACCCTCCCAAAGGGCGGCCCCGGGAGCCACAAGACGCCCCGAGCACGGCGCCAGCTCACGGACGAGCAGGGGCCCTCCAGCTGGCCCGGAGGTTCCCGCACCGCCCCGGCACTGGCAGCACGACCGGTGCAGCCTTCGCTCGCGCACCGCCCCGAGGTCCCCGGTCTCCGTCACTGTGTCCTCCACGGGTGACACTGACATGGGGCCAGGCAACACCGAGCATTTGTCCAGGGCCGAGTCCCTGCCGGGAACACTGCTGTCCAGAGCTCCCACCTGACATCTGCAGCCCCTGCCAGTCCTGGAACTGCCAGTCCCATCCATCCCCCTGGGAGGCAGCATCTACGGTCCCAGCGCTGTGGAGAAATGTGGGGTGTGAGGAATCCCTGAACACTGCCAACCCCTAAGTAGCCACCCTGCCACGGCCGTGACCACCCCACAAGTCAGGGCACCTCCAGCAGGATCAGCCACTGGCCGTCCTCTGGGAGGGCACAAGATCACAGCTCAGCCAGAAGGATGCGTCCCTTGCTCCCACCACGGCCGCTCGAAATACCCACCCCAGCTCCCCACAGCCCCCCACCAGCAGACTGGCTGCCGAACCAAGGAGCTGTTCCTGGAAGGCCCCAGGATTCAGCCACAGTTCTGGCTCATCATGGTCCGCTCCGCCCCAACACAGCTCACAGGCCAGGCCCAGTTGGCCCAGCCGCCATAGAGTGACAAGTGGCCCTGTATCCCCTTGTCTCTGGCTGCAGCCCTACATCACCCACGACAGCGTGATCCTAGACAGGGCCCCAAAGGCCAGAGCCCACTGATAGAGGCACAGCCCAGCCCGGGTGTCCTGGTGTCCGTCCGGCTGCTCGCGCCTCCCACCCGCGCCCTTCGCCGAGGGTGCAAGGTCACAGCTCCGGCAGCACAGCTCCGGTGCTGCCGTCGGCCGGTTTTCTGGGATCGATACGGCTCTGGTGACAGCAAAGCCCCACCGCCACGTCCCCAGGGCACCTCGAGGTGATGGCTGCCGGCTCCAGTGCCTGTGCCTATGGCAGCCCGGTGGGCACTGCTGCATCCGAAGGCTGGCCACAGCTTGCCCTCCCCACATCCTCGCCTGTCTGGGCAGCAGCCACCCTCGACCACGGCTCCCTGGGGAGCAGAATGTGACCCCGCAACCACGGCCGACCCACAGCTGTAACCACGCTCCATCCCGCTGCCGATCCGGCAGCAGCAGGGCCAGGCTCCAACAGCCCCCGATATGGGGACAGAACAGGGGAGCTCCTGAGGAGCAGAAGTGACCGTGGGGAAGAGTCTGGGACGAGGGGTCCTGTCCGGGCGGCTGAGCCCCACTCCCTGCTCTGCACCTCCCATCTCCCGGATCCCGCAGCTCCGCACCATCTCTACTCCGGGGGTCTGCACTGCCTCCGAGGGGCCAGACCGACCGCAGCTCCGCACCCCCCACGGTGCCCGACGTCCCGGCCCTTCTCGCGAACCCTTCTCGCGGACCCTCCCCGCGGACCCCGTCCTGCCCCGCGGATCCTCGTCGCGCACCGTGTCCCGCCTCCGGAGCCTCCCCGGGCCCCCCTTGTCCCCGGCGCTCACCCCCGCCGCCGGTGACGGTGAACCGCCCGCTCATGGCCCCGTCGTCGCCACAAGTGGCTCCGGCCCCGGCGGTCGCTGAGCGCGGCCCCGCCGGGCGCTGACCGGGGTCCTAGTGCCCGCGGCACCGCCCGCCGCGCCGCCCCCGCGGCCGCAGGGCTGGCTCCAGTCCGAGCGGATCGGATCGGCTCGGCCCCGCTCCGGTCGGCTCGGTTCGGCCCCGTTCGGCCCGGCTCGATTCGACGGGACGGGACCGCTCCGCCACGCCCGGTCGGCCCCACAGCCGCCGCCAAACTGGGGGTGCTGCGACCGTGCCCCAACGGGACGGGAGGGGGCCGCGCTCTGCCCCCGCCCTGTCCGGAGCCGCGGCCGCTAATTACAGCTAATTACAGCCCCGAGGCTGCGGCTGCCCCACCCTGCCGCGGACCCGGGCACCCTCGGGCACGATCCTGGCCCTGGCTCTGCCGCCGCGCTCTGCGGCCGCGCAGGGACAGAGCGGAGCCGGGACAATCTACGGGGCCAGCTCGCGGCGGGGTCTCAGCTGCAGTGGGCAGTCCGGTCACACGCTGTGTGCCGGCCACATGCGGTGACAACCGCCCGCTCCTCATCTCGGTGCAAAGGTGCAGCGCAGGGGAGGGCAGTGGGTGGAGGATTATGTGGGGCCAGGGCTTGGGAGGTCAGGGCAGTTTGGGTGGGGGGTGCCGCACCTGGCGTAGGGCTGGAGGTGGACAATGTCGAGACCGAGGGACATCCTCCTGTTGTACCCAGTGTCCCTGAGGGATCCAGAGTCCTTAGCAAAGGAGATGAGAGCTCCCCAGCAATGCGCCCTTGCCCACTGGTGCTGGGGGAGGATGATGCCCCCAGCACACGGAGGTTCTCCAAGCCATGGCCCCAGTAGCTGATAGAGCACTCGAGGCTATGTCCAAAGAATTGTCTTTATTACAAATCGACAGGCAGTTGGCAGAGGGGGTGGTTGGCAGGGTGGGCAGTGGGCAGGAGTAGGCAAAACCCTGTGTCCCGCCCTGGTGTGTCCCCAGGTGCCAGCTCCCAGTGGGGCTCCACCTGACCTGGCATCACTGGCTCAGGACAAAGACAAATTTGTCTCGAATCCATGTGCAGTTTGCACCAGACAAATAAATGCCTATGTGCAGTGGAGCTGGCACTGGCAGGGGTGGCACAATGCCAGCTGTGGCAAGAGTCCTTCTCCCCAGCTGGGGCTCCCCAGGTTGGGCAGCTCCCAGGGGGTGACCCCAGGACCCCCTGCCCCTTTCTTCCAGGAAGATAGTGACCTCATCTGGGGCTACCCACAGCCACAAGGTTCCTAGGGGTCAGCCTAGGAGACAGGAGCCCGCAGGTTGGGAGCGGCGGGCAGGGAGCAGCACTGGCAGAGCCGGTGACTGGTCAGGCTTTCAGTGCTGGGGACACTGCAGGATGTCATACTTGACGTAGCCCACCCGGTCCACCTGGTAGCGCGGTGTCATCCTCCAGTAGAAGCTGCCCCGGCAGAAGTGGTACTTGCCTGGGCAAGAAGGGGGACAGAGGGAATGGAGGGTCAGCAGGAGCCATACAAAGACCCATCCTGGTGGCTGCTCAAGCAGCATACGCACATAACACCCTGCCAGCTCCACCACAAGGACCCACCGGGGCTGGTGGCAGCATGCTCTGTCCCAGAGCCATTCCCCACACACCCGAGCATCCTGAGCTAGGAACCGGAGCAATGCCATGAGGTATTGGTAGCCCGGGCCTGAACACAGCACCCACCCACCAGATTCCACTCACCTTGGTAGAGGAACACATTGCGTGCATCGAGGGGGACGCCGGTGAACACGTCGTCGGTGGCACGGGGGTAGCCCTTGTCCACCCTCTGAACCTTCACGTCCAGCCTGTGGGAGAGCAGAGCTGTGCTCAGGGCTGCCGGGAACCCCCCTCCCAGTCCCTTGCTAGGGGCTCAGGCAGGCGCTGCTGCTCTGCAGTCCTGCTCACCTCCAGTAGCTCTCCCCGCTGAAGAGCAGCACTTTGCCACGGCCCCGTTGCAGGGCCCCCGAGAGGCGGCCGGCTTCCTTCCCTATACCCAACTTCTCGATCCCCCGGGGGCCCAGCACACTCTTCCCAGAAAACACCCAGAACTGCCGACCTGCAGTGGGAGATAGTGGGGGTGTCAGGCAGTCCTGAGAGCTCCCAGGCTTCGCCAGGCTCCTCCCACTGCCCGTGGGACTGGGCCGAGGGCAGTGGGGGTAGAGCTCACCAGCAAAGAAGAAGACCCTCTTGGTGAGCAAATCCTGGAAAACAGCATCGATGGTGTCTGGGAGGCCGGGCCAGGTATCAGCAACAGAGAAGGCACCCTGGATGCCTGATTTCCAGAAGGACGAGTAGGTCCAGTATTTCCTGGTGGGGAAGATGAGCTGTCCTTATCACCTCAGCCTGCCATAGCCCATGTCCCCCACATCCCTGTGGTCCTCCACATCCCACCTCACCAGGGCAGGAGGTGCCAGATGCTGCCACTCACCCATCCTTGAAGAAGTACAACTCCCCATTGATCTCTGTGATAGCATCAAAATTCTTCTCCATGCACGCATTCCGGCTGGGGTCCACAGGAATGGGTCCAGCTGTGGGCTCTGGTGTCGTCTCCTCCTCCTCCTCAGTGGTGGAGGTGCTGCCAGCCTCTGTGGGCATGGGCTGGGGCTCCTCTGTGGGCTCAGGCTCAGGCTCCTCGGTGGGCACAGGCTGGGGCTCCTCTGTGGGCTCAGGCTCCTCCGTGGGCACAGGCTGGGGCTCCTCAGTGGGAGCAGGTGCAGGTGGAGTGGGTTTAGGGCCAGAGCCACGACCTGAGTGAATACAGGGGAGAGCATGAAGCTGGAACCAGCTTAGTGCTGCAGGACACCCAATGCACCCAGCTGCAGTGTAGCTGCTCACCATAGAGGTACTGGATGCCCTGGACATCATCGGGGTGCAGCTGGAAGTCCTGGATATAACTGTACATGGGGTACATCAGGGCCTCACGCACACTGGAGTGATCCAGCCCCAGTGAGTGTCCAAACTCATGGGCAGCCACCAGGAAGATGCTGTAACCTGGGAGAAAGCAGTCACTTAGATGCCTGATGGGCCACAACAGGGCAGGACACACCGTCCAGAGACTGTGGTCCCTGCAAGAAGTAGGACAAGGTCGCATGGGAGGCACAAAGGGGACCATGGCAGAGGGGGTCAGTACCTCTGTCAGGGCAGAAGCCCCACTTCTTGTCGGTGTCATAGTTGCTGGTGGTGGCACACCAGAGCTTGCCGTCCTGCCGGCCCTGGCTGGTGCAAGCGCTGTAGGACTGCCCCAGGAAGGTGAAGGGAAAGACGCACGGGTCGCCCTGGGAGTTGCCACCAATCACCGCCGTGTCTGCAGAAAAGTGTCAGTGAGGCTGTCCCTGTCCTGGCTGCACTGGCCAGAACCCAGGACAACGCTGAGATCCCTCATGTGCCCCCTCCCCTGCATGCCCCCCTCCCTGCTGGCACCTCGGTTGGGGCAGAAGCCGTATTTCTTGTCCTGGTCAAAGCTGGAGGTGGTGGCACACCAGCGGTAGCCATCGGAACGCCCATCTGTGGTACAGGTATCATAGGATGTGCCATCAAAAACGAAGGGGAAGACGCAGGGAGCTCCATCGCTGTTGCCACCATTGGTGTAGAGGACTGTGGGGTAAGGGAGAGTGAGGAGGGCCCCAGGCACCACGGGGGTGGGCAGGGGTGATGGTCTTATGGTCACCACTACTCACGCTCGCTGGGGCAGAAGCCATATTTCTTGTCCTGGTCGTAGTTGGAGGTGGTGGCACACCAGGGCAGCCCATCCTTGCGCCCCTCCGTGGTGCACCGGGAGTAGGAGCGGCCCTCGAAGATGAAGGGGAAGTGGCATTCAGCTCCATTGGCATTCCCGTGGCGGGTCTTCACCACTGCTCAGAGAGAGGTGGCTCAATGCTGCAGCTGGGGTTGGCACCATCAGACCTCCCCAGCCCTCCACACCCTGCCCTTACCTAAGCCAGTTCCCAGTGTCCAGAACTCATCATCGTCAAAATGAGCATCACCCTGTATGCCCTGGCCTGGGGGAAAGGCGTGGGCCAAGAGTCCGTCCTTGCCGTCAAAGGGGTACCCGTCCCCATGCTCTGCAGAGAAAAACACCCTCAGCTGGACCTGCCAAAGGAGCCCTCACAACCCCAGCACACACAGACACCCCCGCCCTGCACACCTCCTGCACTTGTGGGGGCAGGGGGACTGCAGGCAGAGCCCAAGGAGACGTGGGGTGAGGATCCCACAGGCAGGGTGTGTCACCAGGCTCTTCCTCCCTCCTGCCTGCCCAAAGGACATCACCTTGGCTGCCAAACATAATCATGATGTCTGCCTCGCCGCTGTATATCTGGGTGAAGGTGAGAGGGGTCACATCGCTCCACACTTGGAACGCCCGTCTGAAGGCATCATCGATCACGGCACGGTCCAGGTCGGGGGAGTAGTTTATCACCCTGCCAGGGAGGCAGAGGGTCAGTGCTGCAAGGTCTCCTCCTCATGCAGGAGTAACCCTGTTCTGGGAAGGAGCAGACCCCCACCCCCAGAGGTGATAGCAGTCACCACCACCTCACTCAGCGCTCAGGTCCTCTTCTGGGCATTGGGGAGCAGATGCTGCTGCCGTCCCCACTTGGCTCTGGCAGCACTGGGACCCAGCTGTACAGGTAGCACAAACCTGGACAAGGGCTGAGCAGAGGCTGCCAGCCTCCTGGTCTCTCAGGCTCTCCATTCTCCTGGGACCATCACCCTGGGGACACAAGGGTTCATCTCCAGAGCAGACTCACCGGTAAGTCAGGTCCATGTGGTCCCACTTGAGGTCCCCGTCAAAGGTAAGGAAGCTTCCCACGTCAGGGACACCGCAGCGGGGGGCTCGCATGGCCTCCAGGGTGGCAGCATCCAGCTCTCCCGTCTCCTCCAGACCCAGCTGTTTCTGCATCTTGAGCAGTGCCTTGCCCAGGGACACCTGCCTGCCACCAATCTTAGCCTCTTCCTCCGTGGTGTAGCCGAACCTCTGCAGGTAGCGCTGTGGAGGAAAGGCAGCCAGAAGGGTGAGTGAGGCAGGAGGAGGCTCCAGCAGCCCCGGGCATCCATCCCAGCCTGGGTGTCTCCCTGAGCTCCAGGAGACTGACAGCTCTCAAGCCGCGCCTGCAGCCCCTCACTGCCAGCCTGGGTTCCCCGTGGGGACCTTGGTTCCAGGAGGGCACCACGAGGCCATGCTCCCCTCACCTCTGCCAGCTGTATATCCGGCAGAGTGCTGATCAGGTCCCCCGGGAAGGTGACAACCGCATGCGGCTTGCCCTGGAGAGGGGCAGCACAGCAGGACACGGCCAGCAGCCCGACGACAAGCGGGGCCAGGAGGAGTGCCATGGTTCGGCAGTGGCAGGAGGGATGTGGCTGTGCTGGTCCCCGCTGTCTGCTCTGGGTGCCGCCGGGCTACCCGCTCCTATTTATGGGGTGGGAGGGCAATGAGTCACCCTCAGACCCCTCAGCGCCGACTCACGCTCCCTTCTGCCTTCCCACGCTGACGAAACGCACACTCTATCCCTGCCTTAACTGTTTCATCACCTTGTTTACTAAACACACTGCGTTCGACAGCCACACGAGGACAGGAAGAAGGAGAGTGCCTGGGCAGCTGCACCGGGCCCCAGCACAGCACTGAATGGCCACCCTGGGGCTGCCCTGCACAGGCACTGCCCTGCTGGCCCCAAGACCACAGTAGCTGTGAGGACAGCCAGGTGCTCAGACCCTGTAGCCATGTCATCACATCACCTGACACTGAGCTTGGCTGGCCAAGGGCTGATGGTGCTGGACCCAGACCCGCAAGGGAGTAGGTGGGCATGGGGGCAGATGACAGTGGGACCCCAACCTGAGCCCCAGCACCTGGAACCCACCTGCTTGGGATTTGGGAGCTTGCACCCTCACCAGGACTCTGCATCCTTCCCCACCACAGCTACATCACCCCCGTGGGTCAGAGTGTTTCCAGCACTGGAGATGCCCATGGCTCCTCACCCCATGACCTCTAAGCCCAGCAGTTGAATGGCAGAGCTTCCTGGGACCAGAGGCAGTGCCTGCCCAGGAGCAGCTCTGGGCAAGGGAATACTCCACCTGGGGCCCTGGGATATTAGGGGTGCTCTATCCTTGCTGCCCTGCTCTGCAGGGTGCTGCTGACTCAGGTTCCCACCCAGCACAGCACAGACCTTGCCATGGGATGGTGTTTTCCTGCTTCTCCCAAAGTGCCGACGCTTGTGGGAACGAGAGCAGCGAAGGGGAAAGCAAACAGGGATGAGGAGCGGGGGGAAAACAGATGGCAGAGAAGAAGGCGCAGCGTCAGCGGCGGGGGAGGGAGGACTGGTGCAGCCCTGCGAGGCTGCCTGAGACACAGGTCCCAGAGTGATCCCCTGCCCCAGCCCTCACAAACACCATGAGCCCAAGGGGTCCTCAGCTGGCTTCATCAGGAGGATCTTCCTGTTCACCCCATTGCTGTTAGTGCATGTCCTCCCAGCTTCCACCGGTGACAAGCTGTGGCTCAGCAGCCGCCCCCTCCCAGTATCCCCCTAGATCTGGCTGAGCCAAGCCAGTAGCTCCTGGCACAGCCAAAGAACAAGCAGGTTATGCGGGCACCCAACACAGCTGGGGACAGTGAGAGGTCAGGGCTGTGCTCCCTGTGCCCTTGAAGAGGAACCCCCATGCCCAAGGGAGGGCTCATCCCTGGGGCAGCATCACCTGCCAGGTGCCCTGTGCAGGTGTCCCTCAGGGCCACAGCTGGCTGGGCACAGGGAACTCACTGGCAGTGTGGGCTAAGCTTGAAGGAAGCAATGGTGAGAAATCAGGGGGTTGCCTCACTCCCCCACCACAGCCTTGCAAGAGCAGCCCCCATTCCCTGGAACAGGAAATTGCCCCACAAGTAGCAGCCATCCTGCAGCCAGTGTGACAAACACATCCAGCCAAGCATTCTCTCACGGTGGGACATAGCTCAGGGACCTCAGGTTACCCTACAGCCCCCTCCCACGGGATCCAGCCTGCTCCCCTTGTCCCTGTGATGGCCCAGCTCTTTGCCAAGCAGGAGGCACTGGCTCTCTGTGCTGGAAGCCAAGGTGAGGAGGGCCTCTGTCAGGGTGCCCTGAGAGCCCATTGAAGCTGGTGTCTTCTTAGGCATTTGGGGAGCAGGCACTGCTCCACATCCTCCACTCTCCAGCCTGCCAGGACCTCAGCCCACAGCACAGAGCTGTTGTGGGAGCAGGGTGTTAAATAACCCCTGGGAGGACGAACCTGCAGGGCAGCCCTGACAAGGAGACTTCTGACTCCAGCTCTGGGATATAGTCAGAAAGTCAGATCCAGCTCTGGTCCCCCTGGCACTGTGGCAGATCCCTTGGCCTTCACCATGCTATTCCCATCCCTCATTTCCACCACATGCAGAAGCTGCAGCTCCAACAACCTGGGCACTCTGCCAGGGTACACCATGGCATCACTGCCTGCAGCCCAGCAGCACAAAGTAGCGCTGGCAGAAATGGGGCTGGAAGGGGAGTGGGGCCTCGGAGCAAGTGACAGCAGAAGGAGATGAGGGCCAATGCCCCACACACTGTGCACCAGTCCCAGCAAGCGCTCAAGATGGGCAGTGGGAGCTCCAGTGGAGGTTGCTGGCTGCAGCTCTGCCCCCGTCCTGGCCGCTCCCACTGACTCATGGCCCTGCTCACCAGCTTCCTCCTGGAACCATCCCGGGGGAATTTCTGGTGACTCTCTGGAGGCTCGTCAGGGAGCGGGGCCAGGGCAGCAGGGAAACCCCTATGTCTGGCAGCGCTGGCAGCCTCTGTGCCAGGCAGGGAATTCTGGCACGAGCCCCGTGCAAGGCAGCCTCAATAAGCTTGTCTATGGGAGCTGGGTCAAGGCACAGGTTCCTCAGAAAAAGTGCATGTGTGGAGGGAGGCTTGGGGCAGCCACTGTGGATGCTGGGAAAGAGGAGGGCAGCAGTGACAGAGCAGTGCTACAGGCAGGAGAGGGTCGTGGATGGCAGAGACCCCAGGAGCTGTGCCCAGCCCAGGCTGTCCATGGCCTTTTTCCCTCCTTCACCCTGAAAGGAGTGAGATGGAAAAACCCAGACAGACATCCTCCATCCCAGACACTGCCCGAGCCACGAGGTTGCCGGTCACCACCGTCGCTGCCGAAAGGGGAAGGAACAGCCACCACAGCCCCTTCACACACCCTTACTCACGGCCACCCTCATGCAGATCCTCTGTGGGAAACTGGTCCAGGACTTCAAAGGGGGCTGCTGTCTGCCTGGATCCCTGTCCAGGACAGAGGCTGACAGAACACAGCGGCACCTCTGCAAGGCTGCAGGTCTCCTGCTGGGAAGTGCTGGTTGGGTCAGCAGTGAGGTTTTGGGGGATTGTATGAAGCCTAGGCCTCTAGACCCCCACTTCAGTTCAATTCCCCCCATAGAGGCAGGCAGGATGGGGGCCAGCCAGGGAGAGAGTGTGGCACCAGACAGCCAGGGGAGAGGTCCACAAACATGGGATGCACCAAGGCAACAAAGCTCATGGGGAGCTGAGGAGCAGGGCTGAGGGAACACAGAGCTGCCACAGTCACTGCTTCACACCCAGGAACCCCAGGCAGGGGACAGGGGTACACAGGAGGAAAGGACAGGCACAGGCATCAGGTGCCCTCTCAGCATAAGTAGGAGTGTAGTGGCAAGGGGAAGTGGGGTTCGAGAGAGTCAGCATCTTGTGCGGGTGAGACAGCACTGGATTGGGGAGAGCAAGTGCTGGTCGCACTGGGAACATGACCTGTGCAGAGGGAAGGGAGCACTTGGACTTGGCAGAAGCTACAGAGAGAGCCAGTGCCACAGCCACCATGGTACAGCCAGACACCCTGAACTGTGGACAGGGCATTATTGCATGCCTCTAGCTGAGCCAGGCAGCCACTGGTCCCACTGCCCTGAGCTACAGTGCCCCAAAGCCATCCCTGCTCCTTTCCCATGGGCTCTGCACCACCCCATGCCCGGGGAGCAGAGCTGACACCCCAGAACTGGCTGCCACAGCCAGCACCAGTCCATGGTATGCAGTGACTGGAGCATGGAGACACTTGGCATGGGAGTAGGATAGGGCATAGGGAGCAGCTCTGCGTCAGAGGCTTGGAGCCCCATCACTCCTGCTCAAGGGCTCCAGACAGAAACAACATTCCTGCACACACTTCCCGTATCTGCTGTCCCAGTGCTTGGCCCCGTGTGGGCTGGAGCTGCAGTCTCCAGCTGGGTCCAGGACCCTTCCTGGCAATCCACCCTGCATGCCGCAGACCCGCAGTTCTCCAGCACCAGCAATCTCTGGCCCTGCATCCCTTTCCTGCCTGCCCCAAGCTCTGTGGATACACCTGTTCAGCTCCTTGCTTGCCTCACCTGGGGAACTCCTCATCTCCCATCATTCCCTTCTTGCCAATCCTTCACCCCTGCTTGCCTGGTGTCCTGCCTCCCCTAGCCCCTCACCCCTTGTCTCACTGCCGCCCAGCCCCTCTGTCCCCAGATGCTGCTGCTCCCGCACCTCTTGTCTGGGTGAGGATGACGCAGCCGCTATCACCGGGAGGCTCACTCCTCCCTGCAGGCGCTGAAACCAGCGCTGCCGTGTCACCACCCATCCCAGCTGCAAACCACACATGACGGATCCTCTGCCTGCAACACCGCTCCCGGTATCCAGGTGGGTGGCACAGTCACCTCCCTGTGTTGAGCTGGGACACCCCCCTTCATGCTCGCCCTGGGAATCCCCTATATCTGTTGGGGTTCCCCTGGAATGCTGCAGGAATCCCACCCAGAGCTCCCTTCACCAAGCGCTGGGGCTGACAGCTGGCACCGTGGCACACCTCACACCGAGGCCATCAGCAGCCTGCTCCAAACATCTCACAGGGCTCTTGTGCTTCAGGACTTGTAAACTCCATTCTATCTCTTGACCCTCCTCCTCCTTCACCTTCTGCCTCCAGCTTTGACCAACCTTTCTTCTCCCGAACTTTCCCACCTGCTGGGAGCAAGAGCACGGGGTATTCAGGCAGATGAGAGGGGCACAGGGTCCAGGTCACCTGGAGAGCATTTGGGAAGGGGTATCCATGGGCAGCCTCATGGCCATCATCTCCTCAGCATCCCCTCTTGTGTGACCTGCTGGATCAGCTCTATGGAATCATCTCCTGTACACCACAGGAGTGAGGCAGGAGCTGGGAGGGAAGCAGGGTAGGACAGAGCTGGGTGGCTGCCAGCTCCTGGGGGCACAGCTGCTGCAGTGAGCCATCAGCACCATGGCACAGGACGGGTGGGCAGCGCTTTGTTCCTGGCGGTGACATGGGCACAGCAGCTGCCTGCTAAAACAGGGAGAGCAGCAATTGTGACAATGACAGGGAGCCTGACTGTGTGCAAGGGGACAATGTGCTGCCAGGAATCCATGGCTGTCAGCAATGGAGCGGCTTGGGAATAAGGAGCGGGGGTTTGTGGAAGGTGGAATATGGGCAAAACTGGTGGTATTTAATTGTAAACTGCGCAAAGCAGAAGGAAGGGCGGTAGATGCAACACGTTCGGATTTCAGTAAAACATTTGACAACTGTTCCAGTGCTTACTGCCAAATTAACTCAGAGCAGCTCAGTTGTCAACACAGGCATATGGACAAAGCCCAGGCAGCCCAGGAATGGCACACAGCCTGGCGGTCTGCCAGGAGCTGCCCCGTCCACATGACCTGAGACCTTTCAAAACTGGGCATCGTGTGAGTGGAGGAAAGCACACCCTGGGCTGAAGGAACACCAGGATGGACAGAGCCATTGTACTTTCCAGGGAGGAGAAAGGCTGGAGAGCACCCAAGCAAGAGCCAGCAGACCTGTGGGAGCTGCCATGCCCCCATGGGGTGGGGAGCAGCCCCACAGTCTGCCTGTTCTGCCCTGGTAGCAACCTTTCATTTAAGGGGCTGGAGTGAGGGGGACTGAGCAGAGCAGCTTCACAGGACCAGCATGGGTAGGGATGCAGGACTGGCAGGGTTGGGAACCCCATAGCAGCACCAGGTACTCAACCCCTGCTCCAGGAGTGCTCATCCAGGCACAGGCCCTGTGCAGGGGACAGACAGAGCCCAGCACACTGCACATCCGAGGCCTTTGGGGCCCTGCTACATACACAGCTCTCTGCCCACCTTGTTTATTTTACTTATATTTCAGTAATTTGCTGATTACCATTTTTTAACTAACCAGCAGTGATGAATCAGCAGCACGGGAGAGGGTGGAAACTGGCGGCCTTGGACCGTGGCTCCAAGGTCTCAGGGTCTGGAAAGGAAGCCACAGGATCCCTCCAGAAGGGGAAAAAAAACACTCAGCAGTAGCAGCAGCAGTTCTGGCAGGCGTGAGGGAGCCAGCTGTTTGCATCCAGCAGCTCCAAGCACATCCTGGAAACGCTGTTGATAGCCCCAAAAACTTTCAGGAATGGCAGCCATGGCACTGACCTGGGTGTGGGACAAGACACATAAGAGAAGGAATGCATGGCTCGGTGCCACCATCACTCCGTCTTGGGTCAGGGCAGTCACTGATGGCACAGGAGGCACCAGGACAGCCCCTCCATGCCCAAGGCACAGCCACCAGCAGTACCTCCAGGGCCACTGAGCTGCCTCCTGCCAAGAGGATTGTGTGAGGTTTTGAGCGGTCTCATCATCAACTTCCATGGGCTCCTCCACTGGGAGTGGCTCCTGCCTGTCTCGAGAGTGCCCTGCCTGAGCCAAGGGTGGCATTATGGCTGAGGTCATGGGTTCAGCCACAGCTTTGGTGGCCACAGAACACAGGCATTATCCTATGGCACTCCCACTCACGCCAGCGCTTTGGGAAATGGGGATCCCAGCAGGAACAGCCAGCACAGGGGCAGGCTGCTCGCCACAGAAGCACCACCCTGGCACAGGGCAGAGGAGCCGAGGCAGTGCCTAGCAAGAAGTTATTCCAGCTCTCACAGCCACCCTGGCATGGAGTGATCCCCCAGGAGCGTCCCAGGAGCCTTCTCCAGGAGCCAGCATTGCTGGGAATGCGCAGAGCGGTGAGGCAATCTGGTGTAAAGAAAAACCATTTCCTGCAGCAAGGGCTGCTTTGCTCAACGTTTTGCAAAATGTGCTGATGCAACTGCCCTTCCCAGGTGGGATATAAATACAAGTCTTGATGTGGATTCATGCCCTGCAGCTACACAAACATCGCAACAATGTTTTCTTTGAAAAGAAAAAAGAAAACAAGGAGGAACAAACAGCGAGGATGACAAAATCACTGGCAGTGGAAGTCCGGGGTTCGGGTTGCAAGGGGCGGGGGGGAGGAAGCTGAGGCTCTGCCTTGGGCACCGTGCTCAGCACAACCATCTCCTATTTTGAGACAGTGACCGGGGCTACGAGCTCATGGAAGAGCCATTGTGGGAGCAGGACAAGCCGCTCGACAAACTGTACTGGGGAGGGGGCAGCCCGCCGTGGGCACGGGGCACCTGCCCGGGGTCACCCATCACTGCGGCTCACACTGCCTGAACAGCAGCTTGTCTGATGGGAGCTCCTTCCCAGCGCTGCATCCAGGCTGAAGAGCAGGGAGCTGGGAAACCTCCCCAGGCGTGGGACAGCTAGTCAGGGCAGTCCATCAAGCAGCCTGATAAAACCAGCCTCATACTCCGCCCAAGCCTGAGCTTTGTCCTCCAGGCACAAGCGCTGCGTTGTCTCCTTCAGCCCGTTCCCAAAAGGCCTTTAACCTGCTGCTCCCCCTGCTAAGGTATTTGGACACACAGCCAACACGTGTTGCAGCCATTTTTGGATTCTCTTTAAGCCTCTTGCTGAGATTTCTTTGTGTTTTCTTTGGCTCTGAAGTGATTTCAGGCTTGGAGGCACAACAGCAGAGAATTATCAGCAAAGTGCTGTGCCTCTGGAACTGAGGACAGGAGCTGTGCTCTGCCTGCCCTGGAAATCCCCCACTCATCCTGCCTGGGGGCACGCAGCATTTTTAAAAATAGCAGGTTACCCATCACAGCAAAGCTGTGCTTGGGACAATTCACCGAGACAGAGGACATGGGGCACCTCTGCAGGGTGACAGGGAAGCTTGACGCAACTTTCCATCAGCAGAGCCAGCACCAGGAGGGTTTGTATGAGCCCCTGAGGCCCCTGGAGCTCAGGCTGGTTTGCCCTGTAGTCATCACCCGTTGGGAAAATCCTTCACTTGTCTCTCACAGCAGCTAACTGAAGGCAAAAAGAGGAAACCTGCTAGTCTGACAAATCCACCCTGCTTCCTCTACCTGGCAGGCAGCTTTTGCCAGGCGTTCTTCTGACACCACTCCCCCTCCCCAACAGGTACACAGAGCTTCCCCCAACAGGGAGCACAAGGGCATTCCAAACCCAGACAGAGCCGGTCACAGGCAGTGCTGGGCTCTACCGGTGTGAGCTACCGAACTACAGAGAGGGGGCATCAGGAGCACCTCCCTCCCATCCTCCCCAACTCTACTTCCCCCACTGAGCTACGCAGGGCTGCTTTAAAAAGCAGTAGTAGGAGACAAAAGCTCAAGCCCTTGGTCTTTCTGGGTTTCTGACATGACAGTGACGGCAGCAGCTGGGCGCATGTGGGGACTCAGCCCTGAGGCAGCAGCGCTGCGGCAGCAGAGCTCACACAGCCAGCCCGGGGATGGCTCTCACCGCTGCTGTCTGCCCATGATGGATGAGGGCATAAACCTTTCAAGGATGCATTTAATTAGCTTGAAAAAGAGCCGGAAGGTGCACACGCAGCAGCTGGCGGTGCAGCTCCTCTACTGCCTCTGCCGGGCACACGGTGCCTCCTGGAATTGTCACCTGGGGCAGGACACAAGGGACCTGCAGAGCCCCAAGGAAGAGCCCTGGGCTGTGGGGGCTGGATCCAGGCACCGCCTGCCTCGCCCCAGAGCAGAGGCACAGAGGCACCACAGCCAAATGCTGCAGAGTACTGATCCAGCCCAGCACCCATCGGCTCAGATTTCTGGCAGGCTATGTCCATGCTCACAGACTGCGCCAGATGAGACACTGTCTGTCCTTCTCCAGCTGGCACCATGTCAGCACCGGCGCTGGACTGGCTATTGTGGCCAGTGACATTATTCCACTGCCCTCTCCAACCTGCACTGCGGGCTGGCTTGGTTTGAGTGGTCCCAGAACTGGCTGGGATGCAGAGCCCTGCCCACCCTCGCCCTGTATGTTTGTTCCACAGGGACCCAGAGCCCGGGTCAGCCCACTATGGCCCAGCCCCAACAGAGTACAGGCACAATACACCTGCCTTTCTTCCAGAAAAAACCAAAACGGGATAGAGCCATTCTCAATAGAGCACTGCAACCATGAGAAAACATCAGTGGGACCAAGGGTTTGAGGGTTTGTTAAAGCCATCACCATGGAGCAGAGGCCAAGCCCAGGCTTTGTGCAGCTGAGCTCAGCTGGAGGATCTGGAACAGCACCACGATCAGCAGTGCTGAAGGAGCTGGGATAGCAGCAAGGTCCGAGTGCATCCCTGCAGGGAATGCTGTGGCATCAGGAGGTGCTCTGGGAGCCCCCAGTGAGGCCAGAGCAGCCCCCCAGACTGGGCACCCCAAGCGCGGGCAGGGCAGCCAGGGCAGCCGAATCGGGTGTCTGTCGCCATCTGCTCTGGGGGAAAACCATCCCGAAGGGCAGAATTTGGTAAGCGAGAGACCATCGGAAAGTGGCTGCTGTTCAGATGCAGAGCTGCCAAAGAGGCAGGTTTGAACAAACGGACAGTAGGTGCCGTTCCCCGCCAGAGACCGACAGGAAAAGTGCTCAGCAACCTGAGGCTGGGCCGCCACTGGGGCTGAACGCGGCAAAGCCCCGGGCCTCGCAGCGAAGGGCGCGGCGGACGTCCCGCGGCTCGGCCAGGATGATTCCGGGGATGGGCGGCCCCAGAGCACAAGGCACACCGGTCTAAGCGAGCACCGGGGCTATGGAACGGGAGCTGGAGCGCTGGGGCTGCATGGCTCACCCGAGGTAAGGACCTCGGCTGGGGGAACGCGCTACCCGGTCGGATCGGGCCGGGTGGGAGACGGAGAGGAGAGAACGGCGCGACCACCCAAACCCCGCTCCCGGCCCCGCTCCCGGCCCGCCGCCACTTCCGCCTTCCTGTCACGTGGCCAGCGCAACCCGGCGCGACGCCGACGCTCAGGGCCCGGGCGCCGCTTCCTGACGCCATGACGCAGGGTCCCACCACCGCCGACCCTTCCGCAGGTAAAGTAGTCCCCAGCGGGGCGTCAAGGCCTCTCCCCGTTCGCGGGGGGCGGGCGGCGCCGGGAAGCGCCTGAGGCAGCGGCCGGGGCGAGGAGTGTGTCTCCGCCGCGGCGAGCGCGGCATGCGGGACAGGGGCTGGGCACCGGTAATTAGTTCCGGCGCGGGGCCAGCGCCGCCATATCACTGCGCTGCAAGAGGGCGGGGGGGTATGGCGGCCGCCGTAGTGCCGGCTCCGGCGGGGGTGCGACGGGGCCGTGGCGGACTGGGTAAGGGCGCGGGTTGGCGGGCGGGCAGCGGCGGCGAGATCCTCTCGCTTCGGCGTGGTGGCGTCTCCCCCGCCCCGGCGGCACCGGGGCCGCCCCGCCGTGTGCGCGCGCGCGGAGGCGGCGGGGGGGACCCCGCGGCAAGATGGCGGCCAAACGCCGGGCGGGGCCGCGGGGCATGACGGGACCGGGGGGTGCCAGGTGGTGCCAGGACCCCCGTGAGGCTGCTCGAGACCGCCGGGAATGGGCCCGCGGCGGCTCCGGGGGCCCGGGCCCGCCCAGCCTGGACCCCCGCCGTGGACGGGGACAGCGGGAAGCGGGCGGCGGCCCTGACGGCGGCGGTCCTCCCGCAGGTCGAGTGTAGCGGGCCCCGGCAGGGCGGGCATGGAGGAAAATGCGGTGGAGAGCAGCAGCGACACGACCTCGCAGGCGGTGCTGGAGGAACCCACCGAGAGCGGGCTGGGCGTCGGGAGCTCGGACGCCGTGTCGGCGGACAGCAGCGATGCCGCCGCGGGGCCCGGGCTCCTCTCTCGGGCTGATGAGTCCTGCGTGGGGCAGAGCTCCGACAGCAGCGAGGTCTCCTTGGTAGGCGCTGGTAGGAAGGATGGGGCGGCAGGGAGGGCAGCCGTGGTTTTGGTTCCTAGGAGTTTCCGTAGACATTTCTGACAGACTGAGATTTGCAGTCTTCGCACAGCACTGTTATACCCCTGGTCTGGCATCTGCTTGTAGGTGTGAGGAGCAAAACTCCCTTTGATGGCAAGAGCAGCCCTGGAGGTCCAGGTTTTTGTCAGTACCAAAAGATTTGCTCTGATCTTTTCTTGGAAGTTTTGCAGTAATACTCCGGGTTATTTGCATAAGCTGGCTGCCCCAAGGGCTTGGGCTGGCAAAGGTGTTTCACCTCAGCTCTTCTGGACTCTTTTTATCTGCCAGGAAGAGGTCTCAGAGAGCAGCTCCAGCACAGATGCTATTCCAAGGATTTACCTGCCAGACTCATCTTCTATTGCCCAATCCACCTTGGTCTCCAGTGTCTCCACTATGAGCCAGTCCATCATGGTGTCAGAGTCCCCACAAGTTCTGGTGCACTCCAGTGTCATCACTGATGGAGCCACAGTTGTGTCAGACTCTACTGCATCTACTGCATCCACTTCCTCAGACCTGGGTTCTGCCATTGATAAAATCATCGAGTCCACAATTGGGCCTGACATCATCCAGAGTGAGTGTGTACTCCCATGTAGTGATCATTTGATGGGCTAGGGAGGGAGCTGCCACTGCACCAGGCCTCAGGAGGTAGGGGAAATACAGACATGGAATCATTAAGACTGGAAAAAACCTCTAAGATTATTGGGTCCAACTGGTCAGCAGGGCTTTGTCTTCTTGCCTTGCTGCAGTGACTGGAGGGTTTGGTGAGGAGCTCGTGTTGGTAGACAGCCTGCCTTCTGTCCAGCTACTCCTTTAGCCCAGGGCAGGCTCCATCCCCAGAGCCAGACCCTGCTCACACCTTCTGGCTTCTGTCTGAACTGGGAGAGCCCCAGGGACCCCCAGTGACCCTACAGCCCCTGGATCTGGCGGTCACCACTCTGCTCTCCTCTCCTCTCCCTGTCAGGCTGCATCGCTGTGACCAGTGCAGGGGATGGAAGGGCAGAGACCACGCAGTATCTCATTCTGCAAGGACCTGATGATGGTGAGGGAGCTCCCTGGGCTGTCCATGGTGGCCAGCTCTTGCCTCTGAATCCTGTACGTGGCCTGGACTGGATATCCCAGCTGTATCAGCCACAGTGCTTGTACACAGTCTTGTTGGGAGCCTGTTTCTGAGCTTGAATTCAGCTCTGTGATCCCTGTACGGGTGCAGCCTTGGATGCATGTGAGGGTCTGCCCCTTGCCTGAGTGGGTTTTGGTGTTGCAGGTGCCCCCATGGTGTCCCAGGTGGCCACTTCTGCTCTAGCCAATAGCTTGGCCATGGAAGCTGTTGCTGATGGACCTACCTCCACGTGCCTTGAGCAGCCCGGCCCTTCAGAGCCTTCCAGGCAGTTGAAAGTGCTGAAGCTGCCTGCACAGCCAGACCGAGCTCGAGAGGCAGATGGTGGGGAGGAGCTGGGCCAGCCAGACTTGGAGACCCTGGAAGAGATGATGGAAGTGGTGGTGGTGCAGCAGTTCAAGTGCAAGATGTGTCAGTACAAGAGTATCTCTAAGAAAACACTGATTAACCACATGAAAGAGCGTCACTTCCAGCCAGGTGTGTTCCAAAGGCTGAGGGAAATTCATCTCACTGCAAACAGGCTCTGCTTTCTCCTGGGAAGAAACAAGAAAGGAGCTGGAGCATAAGGGCCTGCTCTTGCACTGGCTGGTAAAAAACTTTCATCCTGTTCTCTGTGGCAGTGGGTTCAGCTCTGGCTGTGAGGAAAGGACGCCTACGGAAGATGGGAGCTGCTCCAAAGAGAGAGGATGAGGAGGCCCAAGAAGAAGACGACGATGATATTATGGATGCTGGTGCTATTGATGATCCTGAAGGTAGGACTCGCCCTCCCCACATCTTACATCGCTTAGTCTTTTCCCAGTCTCTGATGTTTTGGGGCACTTTCCTGCAGAGGACAGTGACTACAACCCAGCTGAGGACGAGCCCCGAGGGCGACTGCCCAAGTATGGCCGCACTGTCCCCACGTCCAGCGAGGAGAGGCCACGTCGACGCCCAGGGAGACCCCGCAAGCTGCTTCGTCTGGACATGTCTCAGGATATGGCAGAAGGTGAGCAAGGTGGGAGGCAGCAGCCCTGTTCAGGGGTGGAGCAGGGAGTAGTGCACAAGCTCCTGGAGCTGCAGCAAGAATCTGATGGAGCTGTGCTGTGCTGTGCTCTGTGGAACAGGAGGAGAGGTGGAGCCCATGGTGACATCCCAAAGCACACCGAGCCGGGAGCTGCAGAACTCAGAAGCAGCCAGTTCCTCCGGCCTGGAGAATGGGACCAGCGAGAACCTGGCAGAGCCCAGTATCAGCCAGTCTGACTCCGAGAACAAGGACCCTTCCTCCAAGAACGGTGCTGAGGATGCAGACGTCATCCCCCGGCGGCGCGGGCGGCCCTCCCGCCGCTTCCTGGGCAAGAAATACCGCAAGTACATGGGGCGCAGGTGAGGGGTGTGCTGGGCCCTCTGGCCTGTGCCCAGGGCCGGTCCAGCCCATTTGCCACCACAGCTCTGAGCCCTGCTCCTGTTTCTGCAGGTACTACTACAAGTCTCCCAAGCCTCTGATGCGGCCCTACCTGTGTCGGATCTGTGGCTCGCGGTTCCTCACGCACGATGATCTGCGCTTCCACGTCAACTCACACGAGGCCAATGACCCGCAGCTCTTCAAGTGTCTTCAGTGCAGCTACCGCTCCCGGCGCTGGTCCTCCCTCAAGGTGAGCTTCATCTGCCCTGCCCCGAACCCACAGGCTGCCTGGCAACCCCAGGTCTTATGGCTCTGTTCTGCCTCTTACAGGAGCACATGTTCAACCATGTGGGCAGCAAGCCCTACAAGTGTGAGGAGTGCAATTACACCAGCGTGTACAAGAAGGATGTCATTCGACACTCCACAGTGCACAGCCGGGACAGGTGAGGGCAGCACAATCCTGGGGACTGAAGAGCACTGACACTGTTCTTCCTGTCCTGGGAGGGTGGCATGGCTGCCTCATCCCCTGACCCTTTCCAAAATTGAGACTTTTGGTGTCTGGGTATAAAGCAGTTTGGGCTTGGGGTGTCACTCACACAAGGGGCTTTTGTTACTTCTTTTTCAGGAAGAAAAGAGCTGATCCGGTGAGTTTGAATATTCTGTTGACTTGAATCTCAGCATTGTTATGTGGGAAGAGGCACATCTTCCACAAAACTTGGTGGCTCGTTGAGGGCATTATTTCTGGATCTCTTGAGGAAAGGCAACCCAGGTCCTCCAGTGGGGAGAGGGTAAAGAAACTGGTGAGCTCATCCAGGTGATCTCATCTTTATGCTCTCCATCCAGCCACCAAAGCTGAACTCCTTTCCATGCCCTGTCTGCAACCGTGTCTACCCCATGCAGAAGAGGCTTACACAACACATGAAGACACACAGTACAGAGAAGCCACACATGTGTGACAAGGTGAGCAGAACACAGCCTGGGGAGGGGCTGGCAGTGGGTGAGGCTAGGCAGAGAGTGAGCACTGCTTCACTTTGTTTCACCACAGTGTGGGAAGTCCTTTAAAAAGCGTTACACCTTCAAGATGCACCTGCTGACGCACATCCAGGCCATTGCCAACCGCAGGTAGGAGCCTGGCATGCCTGGGCGGAGCCTGTGTCCCACTCCCCCTCAGCAGGTGTGACAGGTGGTTTTGTCCTGGCAGGTTCAAGTGTGAGTTCTGTGACTATGTCTGTGAGGACAAGAAAGTCCTGCTGAATCACCAGCTGTCACACATGAACGATAAGCCCTACAAGTGCAGCGTCTGCAAGTATTCCACCTTCCGGGAGGACTTCCTGGTCTCGCACATGGCAGTCAAGCACACAGGTGAGAGAAGCTGTTTGACTGATGCCCTGCACCCTCCCTTCTCCCAGAGATAGTCAGAGACTGCCTGCTCTCCCTGCCATCTCCTGGGAACCTCCTGCCTGACTCCCCTTCCTGGGTCCTGCAGGAGGGAAGCCGTTCGCTTGTGAGTTCTGTCACTTCACCACCAAGCACAAGAAGAACTTGCGCCTGCACGTGCAGTGCCGCCATGCCGACTCCTTCGAGGAGTGGGCACAGAGGCACCCTGAGGATCCCCCCTGCCGCCGCCGCCCCTTCTTCACCCTGCAGCAGATCGAGGAGCTGAAGCAGCAGCACGGCCAGGTGCAGGCACCAGCTGAGCCAGGGGCCAGTCCATCAGTGAGTGCCATGTCTGGTCCAATTCCTCCCAGTGCTCGTTCCCCACTGTGCTTTCAGCTCTCTCTCTCACGCAGGCACCCCTTGGCCCCATCACCTGCCACACGGTCCAGGCTGTCAGAGGTGCAGAGCCCTCTGTTCTCTCGCAGGGTTCCCTGGAAGGGGCCACCATCATCTATGAACAAGGTAAGTGAGCACTCAGGAAGGGGGTGGGTTGGGGAAGGAGGTAGGTGAGCTGCCTGACTCTTCCTATCTGACTCCCCAGGTGTGGCTGGATCAGCAGAGCTGGCAACGCAGACTGCCCTGGATCTCCTGCTGAACATGAGCACCCAGCGGGAGCTAGCCACCAACTCACTGCAGGTGAGCAGGGTCAAGGCAGGCAGGCCTGCTGGGAGCTGGCACAAGGTTTCCCAGCTGTGTTCTGCTGCAGGGGTGTCTTGCAGAGCCTTGCCCTCTTGGCTGAGCTACTCTATTGCACAGGTGGCAGTGGTGAAGCCAGATGATCCAGGAGAGACACCAGGCCCCTGTGAGCTGCAGGCACAGGAGGAGGAGGCAAAGGTGGACTCTAAGGAGCAGCAGCAAAAGTTGGTGATGCTGCACATGGCAGAGCCTGGGCAGACACTTGTGCAGGAGGCTTATGGGGAAGCGAGCCTGAGTGGCTCAGAGCTGCAGCAGATCACCATCCCCTTCAATGGAACAGCAGAGTACAGCATCATTGCACCCATCAGCGAGGAGATCCAGGCTCCTGCCACGCTGTACAGGTCAGCTGTGTGGGAGGACTGGGGAGGGGGAGGCAATTCTGGTCTCCACTGAGGAGGTTTTAGTGGGGAGGAGGAGGAGGAGGTGGATTCTCCCTGAACCTGTGCTCTCCAGCAGTGAGGAGGAGAGTCCTGTGGAGACCTCCCACACAGTTGTGGTGAGTGGAGGTGTGGTGACAGAGGAACCACTGAAGGACCATAGCAATCACTACATCATGTCATCCAGTGTCTCAGGAAGCCAGTTCCAGACCATGGAGGTAAGGATCTGTGCCTCCTCCCCATTCCGAGCGGCAGTGTGAGCAGATGTGACTGGTGTTTCTCTCGCAGCCCCTCAGCGGGGATGCTGCCTTTTCCTCACCTGCGGAGGGCCAGGAGGCACAGCCCACCGACATCAAGTGGCCCGTGGTGCAGTGTGTCAGGCAGCTCCAGAAGGACTCATCTTTATCCCCAGCGTCCGAGGGGCAGGAGGTTTCATCCCCGAAGGTCAAGTGGCCTGCACTCCAAGGCACAGCCAAGAAGTTTTCATGCAAGATTTCCACAGGCAAGAAGTTCTCATGCAAAATTTCCATGGCCAAAAAGTTTTCATGCAAGATTTGCACAGCCATGTTCACAGGGAGAGCGGAGATGGAGAGTCACAAGAGAGCCCACATTGGGCCCAGCACCTTCAAGTGTCCTGACTGTCCCTTCACTGCCACACTGTGGCCAGAGGTCCGGGTAAGTTCCCTGGCACAAAGCAGCCCTGGGAACAAGGGGTTTGGAGAAACAAGGGGGTTTCTGACCCAGCACTTTTCCTCCTGCCCCAGAGCCATATGGTTCAACATGCCAACCTCCGGCCACACAAGTGCCCCCACTGCAGCTTTGCCTCCAAGAACAAGAAGGACCTGCGCAGGCACATGCTGACCCACACCAATGAGAAGCCCTTCGTCTGCCAGGTCTGTGGACAGAGGTGAGTGATGGAGCTGGGCTGATCCTGCTTTGGGGGATCCCACAGAACTCTACAAGGCTCAGGAGGAGATAGAATCTTGGCAGAACTGTCTGCCCCAAACCTTCTCCCAGATCAGCCCATTAGAGGGGACAGTGCCCTTGGGAACAGTTCCTGCTGCAGATGAACCCAACTTCATTTCCATGGAACCTTTGCATGGGAGGACTCAATCCCTGGGAACTAATGGGAACGTGCTGGGAGAGGGAACAGGCCATGTTTTACAATGTCCTTACGACATCTGTGGCCTGCAGAGAGCATAGGATCCTGTGCTGCCTGTGGCACCCTCTACCTCGCTCTGCCTTTCCATAGGTTCAACCGTAATGGGCACCTCAAGTTCCACACGCAGCGTTTGCACAGCTCAGAGGGCAAAAGGCCAGGGCCGGCTGCTGCCCCGCAGACCATCATCCTGAACAGTGACGAGGACACCCTGGCCACCCTACACAGTAAGACATGTCCCCAGGACCAGGGCAACTGGGGAATGAAGGGGGCCTGTGTTCTCTCTGGGCAGGTGCTGGTAGATGAGTGCATGTGGGAGCAGCTCACACTGGAAGCAGAATTGAGGATCTGATGTGGAGGATGTTTTCTGCCCATAGTTGTTTAGCTCTCACCTTGTGTGAGCAGAGCCCAGAGACTGCCCTGTGCTTTTCATTTGGGCGGGTGTCAGGCAGTGGCCACTGGGGAGTGAGGCCATTAGTCCCCAACAGCATCCCCACTGGCTTTCTCTGCATTGCAGCAGCTCTGCAGGCTGGCCAGGCTGTGCTGGCTCCCGAGCGGTTGCAGCAGGCTCTGGGGCAGGAGCACATCCTTGTTGCACAGGAGCAGAGTGTCACCAGCCAGGTGAGTTGGGTCCCTTGGCCTTAACTGGTGTCCTGTGTGGCCGCTCCTCACAGTGGGAGCCTTCTGGGGAGCTGTGGTCAGGCCCAACCCCTCTGACCACACTGGGCACTTGATGATGTTGCAGGAGGAGGCAGCCTACATCCAGGAGATCACAACTGCTGATGGACAGACAGTACAGCACTTAGTGACTGCTGACAACCAGGTGAGGGGATGTGGCCCACAGATGGGAGACTGCCCAGTGGAAAGCGCTGGCAGCAGTGGGGAGAGCAGGGCTCCACAGGGAGAGCTGAAGGCACTAGGGTGGTGGAAACAGGCACAGTAGAGAGATCAGATCCAGCTGTTGTGATGAGGGATGGGTAGTGGTCACCTTTTTCTGTGTCTGAATTCCCATGTTTGCAGGTTCAGTACATTATTGCCCAGGAAGGTGTCCCGCACTTGCTTCCCCAAGAGTATGTTGTTGTCCCCGAGGGACATCACATCCAGGTGAGCTTCAGACTGTCTGCTCCTATCAGTTGTTGATTGGGGTTATGGGGTGTCCTGTATGAGGCTGGGCCCCCTCCTGCTCCCTCTTGCTTACTCTGGATCACAGCATTGTTTGGGGCCTGGACACCCACAGGCCCTACCACAGCTTCCCTGTTTGTCCCCAGGTACAGGATGGTCAGATCACCCACATCCAGTATGAGCAGGGTGGCCAGTTCCTCCCAGAGTCGCAGGTAAGCAGCCAGGCATGGTGCCAGGAGCTGGAGGGTGGGTCTGAGCCTGCATCTGGAGAGGAATATATGAAATAGTGGGAGTTCATGGGCTGGTCCCTGAGTGCAGCAACCATGGCTCGAGCAGCTCCAGCAGGAGCCCTGTCCTCAGGAATTCCCTGTTTTCCCCTCTGTAGATCCAGTACATGCCTGTGTCACCTGAACAGCAGCTCGTCACCCAGGCACAGCTGGAAGCAGCAGCACACTCAGCTGTCTCAGGTAGTAGCAGGGCCCTGTGCCAGAAGGCCCAGTCCTCACAGGGTTTTGGGGTCCTGTCCTGTCAGTCCTGTTGTTGGGCAGCAAGTTGTGCAGCAGTCCTTGGTGGGAGGGCTGGGAAGACCAGCCGGGGTGTCCATTAGTGCATATTTGCTGGTCCTAGCCTGTCAGTTCTGGAAGAGGGTTAAGCAGAGCTGAGCTCCCTGCTGTAGCCCCACAGGGGCAGGGTCGCGTTATGTTCCTTCCCTGGGGACAGGTGAGGAACATGGAGGGGAGCCCTGAGTAGCCCTTGGCTTCCCCTGCCCTTGGTCAGAGGCAGCACTGACCCCTCCTCCCCTGCAGCAGTGGCAGATGCGGCGATGGCCCAGGCACAGGGCGTCTTCACTGCCGAGGCAGCAGCCGAGCAGATCCAGCAGCTGCAGCCAGGCATCCACTACGATGTCATCACACTGTCGGACTAGCACCGGGCCAGGGCCGCACCGCGCTGCGCAGGCCCGCCCCAGCCAGCAGTTGCCTTATTGTGCCGGGGCTGCGAAGGACGCACCTGAGCTGTGGTAGCACAGACACAACCGAGGACCTGCTGCTGCTCAGCCGTGCACCGTGGGGGTCCTGCACCTTCCCCCAGAGACTGCTCAGCAGCCACGGGGGCAGCCCTTGTGTGGACGGTCTCTGCCTTCTCCTGAACGGTCTGTGTAGGTAGCCATGGATCAGCATCCGCCCAGCACATGAGGATCCCGGGGAAGCCATAGGGCTGGGCACAACTCTGGTGCAGTGTCAGAGGTGAGGTGTGTGCAGCCCGCAGCCATGGGGCCAGTGGTCCTAGTGTGCCAGCAGCCAGCCCTCCTGTGGTATCTCCAGCCTGCGGGCAGGCAGCAGCAGGGCTCTGGACTGGAGGAAGCCAAGGAGAAGGTGGAAGATGCTCTATTTTTGTTCTAAAGAGGGACGGACTCTAGTGTTAGTCCATTGGTGGTTGTTGGAGTGGTTCAGCTGTGACATTCTCAAGCTCTGACTATGCTTATGAATAAAAAGGGATGGAGATCTGTGTGTGTGCCTGCTTTGGGATCCAGGAGCCAGGGATGTGACAGCCCAGCCTCAGCATGGCCCTGGGGCTGAGGCCCACGGGTCCAGGAGCTCAGTGCTGTGCTGGGCTGGTTGCTGCTGGCACACGCCCCGGGCTATCAGTTGCCTCTCGCCCGAGTGACCTTGACTCCTGGGAAGCAAGCCGGGCAGCTGGGACAGCGGTGGGCTTGGGGCTGGAGTCATGAAATTAATCGAGTGGTAAACAGCCTAAATCCCGTGTAACTCTGTCCCGAGCCACACACCGCCCTCCTGAGCGGCTTGTCTGGGCCTATTTACATGCGATTATAACAGCTAATCGCAGAGTTTTAGTTCTCTGCTCCTGCATTAAACTGATTATCCACGGAGGGGAAAAAGGCTGGGAACCACCCTGGCTCGGCGAGAGCCTCAGTGAAGCCTGAGCCCCACGGGGGCGGGGTGATTTCTGCTGGGCTCTCTCTGCCCTCATGCAGGGTCAGGCGATGGCACCGGGGCTGCTGCGGGACGCTCCCCCTGCCCACCAGGGCCGTGAGATGTGGGGCCACCCCCATCTGCCCTGAGGTGGCTGCGGCTGATGTGGCTCTCACAGCTGTGGCTCTGTCCCTCTGCCTTCACACCAGCCTTGGCTGTGCGCGGTAGCGCTGGTGCGTGGCTGTGCCTGCCCAGCTGTGTCCGCCTGCTGTGCCGGCTGCTGGCCGTGGCCCTCCCTCTCCAGCTGTGCTGTGCAGGGTCAGGGTGCTGCGCGCAATCCGCAGGCGCTTTCCTAGATTACAGCCCCATTATCTAATCAAGCAGATCCACCGCGCTGATTAGGGCTGGGCAAGTCCTGTGGGGACAAGGTTATGGGGCCACTGCAGGGTGGTGGCCAGGGCTGGTCCCAGCCAGCAGCATCAGTGTCCTGGCTGGCTTGAGGCTTCCACACTTGTGGCTGCCCAGAGCACGGGATCAGCCCACTGTGGGATGGATGGGACCAGAGCTCTGGCTGCTGTGTTGGGAGCTCCAGGTGCTGCTCGCTCTCTGGTCATAGGGTACTGCGGGGGCTTGGGACCTCTGGGCATTGGCACTTCAGTCCTGGGACCTTCTGCTGTCACCAGGGCCTGCAGGGATCCAGGGATGTGGCCGGGCTCATTAGCACTGGTGACCTTCGCCTTCCTGTCCTGGCCAGCGCTAAGCGGGTTTGTTACATATTTAATATCCTGAGAGCGTTATTAGTCTGTATTTAATGACGGATACAACCTGTGGGATAATCCCAGTCTTAGCGGGGAGGCGTGGCAGCAGGAGCAGGCAGCTCAGGGGGTCGTGGGCTCTTGGGGCCCCTCACACAGCTGCCCACCACTGCCCTGCCCACCCACTGCCCCTGCTGTGCCAGCCACAGGAACCCTCCGGTGCCTTGCAGCAGTCCCCACTGTCCATGGGGCTGCGGGACCCTTCCCCACTCTGCTGCCAGGAATCCAGGGGCAGGCATGGTGGTGCCGGGGCTTGGGTGAGGATCTGGCCAAGCCAGAGGAGGAGCAGGATGGAGTAGCATGGATTGCTGTACTCTCACCAGGCTGTAGTTCTTCCACCCACCCTCTAACCTGCCCTTCCACAGCACAGGGGACTCTGTCACCCACAGCCTCAAGTTAGGGCTGGGGTCACGGATGGGACAGAGCTCAGCACTGCAGTAAAGCCTCAGCTGGGCTGTGTGCTTGTGGCTGTGGGTGTCGTGGGGCTCGCGGTGGGCCCTGTGCACCAGCCCCGGGGTGCCATTGTACCCATCCCTGGGAGTTGTGTAGGCTGTGCAGAGTTGGGGGGCTGGGAGGGACCAGGGCTCTGGCTGGTGGCAGGCAGGCGAGGAGGACAGTCCCTGCAAGTCCCTGCCCAACAGTAGCTGGGGAAGGGGGGGTATCAGGTGCCCCAGATCCTGCTGCTGCGCTCGTGGGTGCTAATACCCCCTAATCAGCTGTCAGTCACTGCAGACCCCAGCAGCTATAAAACACCCGGGAGCAGTTCCCCAGCTCCTCTCCTGCAGTATGACAGCACCTCGGAGTGAGAGAAGCCCAGGACAAGAGTTGGGGGGCTGTGGGGGGCCTTGGGGGACCCTGCGGGGGCCGCCCCAAGCCCTCCTGCCCTACCCCTACTCCTGCCCCTGTCCCGTTGTGGCCGGGTACAGCTTCCTGCCACCCCCTCTCAGCCTCATGACGCCCCTGGTAAGTGCCGCGCTGCAGCTCGGGGGAAGAACGGGATGCGGGGCTCTCCCAGGACTAGGATGGAACTGTGTGGGGTGGTTGGGATCGGGGCTGGGGACCTGCTGTCCCGAGCCCCTTGCCCCTCTCCGGCATTCCCCTGCCCCCCCACACATACCCTCCTGCTCCTGCACTTGGCGCTTTGGGTGTGCATGGGAGAGGAAAACGACGGGCAGGATACAGCTCTGCCCTCTCCCCCACACAAACGGCCGAGCCCTGACATCCCATAGCTCCTCTCCTGTGGCCTTCATGCCCACCTTTCCCACCCTGACACCCCTCCGCCCCTCCAGGTCTCAGCAGCCTACGAGGTGCCGCTGGGGCTGCCCACAGAGCCGGGGCGGGCGAAGGCGGCGGCGACGCGGGAGAGCACCGGGGCACTGAAGGCTTGGCTGGCACGACACCCCAGGAACCCCTATCCCAGCAAGGGGGAGAAGGTGATGCTGGCTGTGGTCAGCAGGATGAGCCTCACCCAGGTCTCCACCTGGTTCGCCAATGCCCGCCGGCGCCTCAAGAAGGAGAACAAGGCGAGCTGGGCCACACGCAGTGCCTCAGATGGCGAGGACAGCGAGGGCGAGGGGGTCCCATCGGGCGCCGCCCCCATTCCCAGTTCCAGCCCCATGCGGGATGGGTGCGGGGGCAGCCCCAAGGTGAAGACAGGCCCCGGGCAGGGCAAGCAGCCCCAGAAACCCAAGATCTGGAGTGTGGCAGAGATGCTGGAATCTCCCCCCAACAAGAACGGGTGTCCCCCGGGGGTGCCAGTAGTGCTGGAGCAGGTATAGGGCTTGGACAGTCATGTCCTGTCCCCAAGGACGTGGCAGGAAGACAGCCATGGGACCCAGCAGCTGCCTGGCCAAGGAGAGTGGGAGATGTGGGTGGGGAGGAACACAACACAGTAATAAATGTGACTCTGTCTGGGGTCTCCTGGTGTTGAATGTGTGCGGTGGGGATGCTGAAGGGGGATGCTGGCAGGGATGCAGGGGTGCCAGCAGAGATGAGGGTAACTTCACTGCCAGTGCTGCAGTCACCAGCCCCTGTGAAGCAGGGCAAGTCTAAGGCAGAGATCAAAAATAGACTTTGCTCTTCTTGATAGAGGTAATAAAATGGTTAGCAGTGTTAAATTAATCCTTACAAAACAAAACCCAGGGAGGTTAAATAGAGACTGGAGGCTCCGCATAAAAACCCACAATGACTACAAAATAGCTGCAAAGATGTCTTTACACACCGAAGAAACTCCTCCACTCCTCCCCTCTGGGACACAATGTCAGCGAACACGGGACTCACACATGAGAAAGAAATACAGATGCGATGGGAGCAGCCCCACGAGGAGCGTGGGTGCCACAGACAGAACTATTTACACTATGGACACGGCGCCATGCTGGGGCCAGTCCGGCCGCAGGAGCCCCCGGGCTCTGCCCGTCCCTCTCCTGCCGGGGCCCCTCTGGTTGCAGTCCAATGCTTCTTCAGTTGGGATTAGTGTCCTGGCTCCTGCTCTTTGTCTCCTGTGGTGTAGGAGGACAATGAGCCGAGGGTCTGGCCCAAATGCTTGCAGGCTGCAATGAGCTCCTGCAGCCACTCCAGCCATTGTGAGCACCCACATGGAAAAGACAGTGCTGTTCTGCATGGGAAGGCACCAGGCACTGATCTCCCCACGGTCCAGGCAGAGCATGCTGTGGGTCAGGGGACACGTGTACCTCAAGGGACAATGCCCCAAGGAACCCAGATCCTGCCTGGCTCAGGCACAGGGGGTGGCTGTGCAGGGTCAGGAGTGGGGGAACCCAAAGACCTCCAGGCACAGGCACTGGCAGAGGCTGTAGACGATGCAGAGAAGGAGGGTGGAGGGCACAAGGCTGACCAGGATGATGCCCAGGCTATGGTGCTCGATGAGCAGGAGGTAGATGCCAAAGGGCAGCGAGCTGAAGTAGAGGAGGCAGAGCACGCCCAGAATGAAGCGGGGGATGGCTTGCCACCCCCAGGAGCGCCACTTCTGCCCAGGGCCGTGGCAGGGCAGTGCACCCAGGCTGGTGGGGCGGTACAGCCGCACCACCTCCAGCCTGCCCAGGCTCTCCGGTGGGGCCACGTCCTCTGGCACCTCCAGGATGGTGACAACCAGACAGTCGGGGCTGGATGTGGGTTCCAGCACACTGGGGCAAAGGAGTACCTCAGGAGATCGGGGTGGGCCCCGTTTCTTGGCACGTTCACGGCCTGTCAGCAGTGCCAGTGCCTCACCATCATCCTGCAGCTGCTGCACGTCCCCACCTGGCACTGGGCTGTGCTGGCGGCAGAAGGGGCAACGGAGCTGGGGGGTTGAAGCGTCCCCCGGGGGGACAATCCTGCGCAGGCAGCGGGCACAGAGGCGATGGCCACAGCAGAGCAGCTTGGGCCTGCGGGCACGGGCGTCGAAGCGGCTGTAGCAGATCTGGCACTCCAGCTCGGGGGACGAGGGTGCCACTGGCGGGGACATCAGCTTGCTCTCTGGTTGGGCCATGCTCCTGGTGGGCTGCTGGGGGCTGGCCGGGCTGCAGGGAGGGGGCACCGCTGTCAGCCAGGGCTGGGGGCAGGCCGCGGGCCCGCTGCCTCCCACGCGTGGGATCCCAGATCCGCTGTACCCCGTGGTCATTGTCCCGGTCAGACCCCAGGGCTCGGTGGGAGAGCGGGGCGGGAGAGCAGAATGGTGGCGAAAGCCTCCTCCCCTTCCCGGCCCCGACTCCAACCCCCGCCTGGTGCCACCGGCGCTGGGACTCGCCATCATCCCGGCCCCTGCTTTGCAGGGAAAAAATCGCTCCCAGGGGCCGGCACCAGCGGAAGGGCAGCTCCCGGACACGGAGGGCCATCTTTGGGCCTTGCGGGTTCCCTGGGGCCCCGGGCCGGGCCGGCTCCGAACACGGGCTCTGCCGGCGGCGGGGTCCCCCCACCCCGCACCCGCTCCCGGGGCGAGCAGCTCTCGGTCCGTGCTCCCCGCCCCCGCTCCCGGCCCGCACCGCATCCTCTCCCGTACCTGCGCTCCGCGCCGCGGCTCCCGGCGGGGACACAGCGGCGGGTGGGTCCCCGCCGCCGGCGGGCTCGGCGGCACCGGTGGGCTCGGCGGCGGCGGGCTCGGGCCCGGCAGCCCCATGGGGGGAGGCGCGGGGCGCTGCCCGCCGCGCTGCGGGGGCGAGCGCGGCGCAGGGGCCGCCGGCAGCGCCGCGGCGTTGGCCCGGTAACGGGGAGCGGGGAACGGAGGGGGAGCTCGGACGGGCCGTGCCGGGGCCCTGCGGAGCCGCCTCTTGCAGAACCGGGCCCCGGCGGCTGCTAAGGGGTAGGCGCAGGGGTCGATGCAGGCGCGGTGCGGGTTTTGGTGTGGGATTGCTGCGGCTCCCGGTACTCCAGGGTTCCCCGCTCACGGTCAGCCCCGAGGATGCTCCTTCCCGGCGTGGGGCCTGCGGTAGCGGCGCTTGGGGTTCAGTTCCCCCCGGGGAGACGAGTGGGGGGCACTCGGGGGACACAGCACTCGACAGGTTAAGGCTGGACACAGCCAAGCCCCCTGCACATCCCACACTGCAGGTTGTCTCCCAAGGCCGGTCAAATCCACCCTCAGCTGCTGCCCTTACAGGGCGTTACCTGTAGTCCCGGGGGGTGCAAAAGCACTCAGGGATCCCCTCTTTCCTTCCAGACAAGAGTGGCAGCACTGCCCACCACAGGGACAATGGCAGTGAGAGCCTTTTAGTTCAAATCGTCCAGGTTTAGTACAGCCTGTCGGAGCTTTTGTGGGAGAACTCCAGCTCCTGGTGTGCTTCATTCCCACCAGTCCTGCCTGTACCACCCACTGCTCCCAACTCTCCCACAGCTGCACCTTACACCACAGTTTGATCTAGTCCTGGTTATCTGCCCTTGAAACGCCCCCAGTGTCAACCTGATGTGACTCGTTGACCATCTCCTGCTGTTAGGATAAAGAAGACTTCAGAAGCAGCCCATGCCACCAGGCTTCTGGCCACTGATACCACGTACACATCCCCTGTGAGACCACAGCCACTGGATACTTAACCAGTAACCTCACCTGAGGGAGCAGGCAAAAGGCTCAGCGTGCACTGACTGACCAAGGGGTGGGTTAGGGATGCTCCCAGCATCAGCACATCTCTGCTCACCTGTGCCTCAGGAGCAGGTGGTGTTGGCTCAAAAACAATGATTGAAGGGGGGAAAAAGGCTTTACAAACTGCCACTTTCACAGCTGACATTCCCAACTGCCCTCACTTAAAAGGCATTAATGATCTCCTTGCCACCATCATAAGCATTTATGATGTGATGCCTCTGGGAGTGGGCAACATCTGGGGCCGGGCGATTCCTCAGGGTGGCACTGTCACTGTTGTGACACTGGCACCAGCAGTCCTGTGGCACCCACAGGACAGGTTGGCTGTGCTGCCTGCCTCAACGAGTCCATAGGCAGTGCACTTCCCTGCACTTCTCCAATGGGAGAGCACCAAAACCTCACTGCAGCAGTGAGGTGGTCAAGCTGCTTTACAAACTCACACTGGTGAACAAAACTCACCAGGAGGGCAGGGCTGCCTGGAACAGTGCAGATACCAGATAGTTCTGAAAAACTAAACCCCAACACTATTCGACCTTCCACCCAGGCAGAGACCAGACAGGGGTGAGCAGAGACCTCAGACACCAAAGAAGGCAAATCATGGACACAAGCAGAGCTGTATGCTGGTTTTAATGTTCCTAAGAACTAGGAAACAGAAATCAAAAATAGACTTTGCTCTTCTTGATAAAAGTAATAAAATGGTTAGCGGTGTTAAATTAATCCTTACAAAACAAAACCCAAGGAGGTTAAATAAAGCCCGGAGGCTCCGCATAAAAACCACAATGACTACAAAACAGCTGCAAAGACGTCTTTACACACCAAAGAACCTCTTCTCCTCTGCTCCTCCCCTCTCCAGGACACAATGTCAGCGAACACGGGACTCACACATGAGAAAGAAACACAGATGCGATGGGAGCAGCCCCACGAGGAGCGTGGGTGCCACAGACAGAACTATTTACACTATGGACACGGAGCCATGCTGGGGCCAGTCCGGCCGCAGGAGCCCCCGGGCTCTGCCCGTCCCTCTCCTGCCGGGGCCCCTCCGGCTGCGGCGCTCAGCGCCCAGCACTCGCGCTTGCCGTCCATCCCTCCATCTGTTCCGTCGTCCTTCTGCCCGTGCGCGCGTCCCAGCTCTGGCTGTCCCTTCCCTCGGCGCTCCAGCGTTGCGGAGCTGCCGGCTTCTCCTGCCGCGCCACACTGGGCTCCCTTGCCCCTGGGGAGGGCTGCGGCTGAGCCTTTCTCCCACTGGCCGCCAAGCGGCTCCTGGGGGCTGGCGTGCAGTTCGCAGAGGAGAGCAGGTGCCGTGGAGCTGCTGTGCAGGAGTCCCGGGCTGGTGCTGCGCAGCCAGCAGTCTCTGCTGCCCCGGCCAGCCTCCCCCGGGGCCGCCGGCACCTCCCCTGCTACCTCGCACCTCTGCCTTAGTTGGGATTAGTCTCTCGGCTGCTGCTCTGCTCTCGGCCCAGCTCCCGCTCTTTGTCCACTGTGGAGGAGGAGGAGGAGGATGAGGACGAGGAGGAGGAAGACGAGGAGCTGAGGGTCCGGCCCGAATGCTTGTAGGCTGCAACGAGCTCCTGCAGCCGCTCTGGCGTGGGCTCCCACTTGGCAAAGCCGGCGCTGTTCTGCAGGAAGAGGACGGCTGTGTTGTGCACAGCCTTGTAGTACATCTCCTCCCTGCAAGGGAAGAGCACAGGCATCAGCACCGCCCCTGGCCCCTACCCAAAGCCCTGGACACCTGCTCCTCCTCTTCCTGCCTTCACTAGGCCAAGTATTTGTCCCATCCTTTCTCTCATTATTCTGAGGAGAAAGGAGGCACAGCGCAGCCTCAGGCAGTTCTGAGTACAGCAGAGGCTCCTGAGCTTCCAGAGGGAAGAAGCACTCATTCTGCAGAGCCCCATTGCTCCCTACCAGTACAGGCTTGTGCTGGAACCTTGCTGTCCCTCCAGAGGGGTCTCAGCACACTGAGGCATCAGTCCTAAGCAGGTAAGAACTTCAGTGTTCAGGCACCTGTTGCTCAAATCTGTTGCCTCAGCAGCAGAGCAGAGGCCAGCCTGCCCCACTGAGAACCAAGCACCCACTTGGCTCTGGTCCTCCAGGGACATCCAGCTGCTGCTGTGCAAGCAGCTACCAGGCCTGAGGGCTGGCAGAGGCATCAGTCAGTGCCACAGGTGTGACCTGTTCCAGCTGGACTCGTGCCCAAAGCATACACCTCTCACAAGCTAAAGTTAGCAGTCATTAAACAGAAGTTGAATTCACCATGCTGTCTGCCCATCCTAAACACCCAGAGTGATGATGCACTGTGCTTGTCCTTGCCTGCTCCCTGCTTCCCACTGATTTCAGCTTGAGAGAGGATATTTCTGTCACACAGCTTCAGAGCTGTGTTCCCAAAGGATCCAAGAACAAAGCCTACTTTTTGCAGACGTGCTGGGACCCGCTGCGGTACTCGTGATCGAAGGCCGGCAGGATGAGCTGGTGTCGCTTGAACTTGCTCTGCTCCATGCGCGTCAGGGCTGGCGTGGGGGGGTCTCGCCACTCAGGGATGAAGACAATGAAGGAGAGCGGCTCGCTGGAGCTCTCCAGCAGTTTCTAATGCAAGAAGAAAAGGAGCAATCTCAGCACTGAGTAAGCAATGACGTGTTTAATGAGTCCCACAGAAAGGAAACACTTCTGCTTCAAGAGCAGTGCCCAGCTGTCACTGTCCTCTGTCCCTGCCCTTAGAGCGCAGGAGTGTGGAGAGCAGAGGATGGACAGCAGAGCTCCATCCCAAAAACCCTGCTGGTGAGCAGACATACCTCAAAGTGAGAGACCATGGCATCCATCAGCTCCTCACAGAAAGGAGGATTTGCCTCAAAAGAGCCACTTATAGGGAAGAAATCCAGGCACGGGCTGCAGAGAGAGACAAAGATCCCCATCAGATCTCCTGAGTCATCTCATGGGCACGCACCCACACCCACACAGAGCAAGGAATGTAATACTCACCCCCTGGATCCAAAATACCCGTCTGTGTCCAAGAAGGCTGAACAGTACTGTTTAAAATAGCAATTCAGGGGCGAGGCAAAGCATTCAAAACTCACTCCAAAGAGCTTGTGGAGGGCTTCAAAGACGTGCACGGGAAGTGCACCTTGCAGACCAGTCCCCTCATAGAGCCCCACACCGAACATCATCTGAGGAGAGCAAACCCTGGTGAGCCGTGCCTGCACTCGCTGTTCCTGCTGCTCCCTTCACTGACCACGGACCCAGGGTCACATCTCCATGCACCCACTCCTCTAGGTATGCAGGGCCCCCTCGTCCTTTCTCAAATTCCTGTAGGTCCCTGCATGTACCCAAGAACGCTCTTTAGAGATTTTATCCAACTCTGACCCCACAAAACCATCAGTTTTCTCTTTTACCCAAGTGAGCCTTCAGTTGCCCCTCCAAGTCAAGAGCTACTGAAGCTTCACAAAAATCTTTACCCACACCAAGGTCTCGTGTCAAGACCACAATTGCTCCCCAGTCCAGTCCTACCTCAGCATAGCATGAGCAGACTACAGACCCAGTTTAAACCCTGTGTTGCCCCAGGTTCCCAAAGTTGTGACCCCCTTCCCAGAGCAAAGACAAGCTCCCAATGCTGCCAAGGTTTTCTGATGTACAGCTGTGGCGAGACCTTACCTGGTATCGACGGAGAAGGCACCAAACCCTAGGCAGGAACTTTTCAAAGCCTGAGTCGTCGATGCAGCTGTACCGATAGAGAAGCCACTGGAAGAGAAAGCCCAGCCACTGAATACACCAGGAACAGCCAAGCTACAGTGATACATGCACATTATGACATGGAGAGGGAGGCTGAGGAGCAGGTGGGCTCTGCAGGGAGTTGTCAGCACATCTGCTGTCACTGTGTGAGCCACCAGCTTGTCACTAACATGAAATGAATGAACCACCACAGCAGCACATGTCTCTCAGCAAGGGTTGCCTTGGATTGAGTACAACGCTCTGGCAGCACAACACTTATTCAGAGCACACACCCAACACCTGGGAAATACTCCCAGCAGAGCCTGATCCCAGCTAAGGTGAGCATAGCTGTGTTCTCATGGCCATGGCGGTGTCTGACAGCCCTGCAGGGTCAGTTGGCCAGCCTCTGCCCAGCCCTGCCCTTCCCAGGAGATGACCCTGCCCTGAGGGGCAGCAGTCAGCACCCAGCCCTTACCAGCTTGCTGAAGTAGTTGCGGCTCACTTTGACCATCTCCCCCTTGTACCGCACACACGCCACGTTGTTCTCCATGTGCATCTCCACGCTGGGGAGTGGTGGGGAGGGGATGGCCAGTCTCATAGGGTAGCAGTACACCAGCCTGTCCTGGACCTCAGAAGCTTCCACCTCAGCTGTGCAGAATGAACAGAAAGATAGCTTGTGAGAAGCCAAGGGTATTGGAGACCAATCTTCAGCCCACCTCAAAAGACAGAACAAACCAAGTAAGGCTGAAGAGCAATCTGGACCTCCCAAAGAACCACTATGGTGGTCCCTCACAGATTCCATAGGTAGCTACCTAGGTTCAAAGCTGATTCCCCAAATTAATTCCATCTTCCATTGCCAGAGCACAGTCAGCACCCACTTGAAAGCATTTATCTACCTCTAACGCAGCAGAATTGCAGACAGCACACAGCCACCCCATCGTCCTGAGACATGTTCCAAACACATAAACACCCTTTTTTGTTGCTACTGTTTCTTATTTCAGTTTGCCCCAAACTCATTCGAAGCACAGTGACAATTCATAGGCTGCCAAATGCAGGAGGCAAAGGCATCTCCCTCCACCTTGTGGTTATCCACTGCCTCAGCTTCAGGGAGAGCTCACAGATCAGCTGGAAAGAATCTCTGACTTAGTGGGGCTGGAAGACAAGCATCAAAAACAATGGCAGACATTGGGACCTGAAGGGATCCTGCAGAGAGAACTACAGACAGTAGTAATGAAAGGAGAAGACCCCATGGACGAAGGGAAAGCTGACTAGAGGCAGATGTACAGATGTGAACAGAAGAAAGAACACAGAAAAGATCAAGAAAGGGTGCACAGTGACAAGCTGGAAGGCAGGGGGGTACAGAAAGCTGTTCAGAACACAAGAGATGTGGCAAATGGCAATTAAAGGGAGAACACTCAGCACTACCAAGGGGGTATCAGCTGTCCCCAGGAATTCATGGAGCAGTAGAGCAAAAAAGCATGGTCCAGTGAAACAAAAAAATGCCCTGCTCAGTGTGACCTGCTCCTAACTAGCTACTTCATCCTGCCAAATCACACATTTATAGCATCTGATATGACGACAGCTGGTCACAGCACCTGATGGAAGACGGTCTGTCACTGCACAGACACTGTGACTGAAAGCTGAGGCCTATGCTGGACTGGCTGTTTCTTCGAAACACAGACATCCTGACTTTTTGGAGACAGAGCTCCCTTCCCAGCAGTAACATTCTCTGAACAGGGACAGGCCTTTAACTGCAGTGCTGCAGCCCTACAGCTCTTCAAAGCTGACTGCGTACCAGAGATATTGTTCTCTTTGAGTATGGCAAGATGCTTCTCCCGGATGCGCTTGACGTATTCCAGGGATATGTAGTAAATTTTACTGCAGATGCCTTCAACAGAGTCCTTGGCTGCAGCAGACACATGGGGCCCACACTGTTTGCGTAAGTGCTCCAGGCGGTCCTGTGGAAACAGAGAACCAGAGTCTCTCACATGGCCAACACTGGCTCTCCAGGGTTCTTCAGTGTCTCCAGGCTGCTCTCCCATGGCACACAGTGAGGGGACTCAATGGCAGCTGTCTCCAGAAGGACCTGTACCTATCCCCACATGCCCCCAGTGCTACACTGACCATGTAGTCCTCCTTGGAGGCAGAATGGTCCCGTCGCAGCCAGCTGAAGGTGTCCTCCACATTCCACTTCACCACCTTCCTGCTGTCTGGGGAAGCACTCCTGCAAAAACAGAGGTAAAATTTAACTCGTGGCAGCACAGCAAGATAATCCACCCCCCTCCAAAGTTTTCTGTCAGTGGGGAATGTGGATGCTGACACTTCCTCAAGGCCCATCCCTGTCACTCCCCTCCAGCTCTCTGGAAAGGCCTTCTGGACGTTTGCATGACTGTCGACTGCCATACTCTCTCCAAAACTTGGTGTAACTGGCTGCTGTCCTCATGCAACAGCAGAGGCCCACAAAGTCTTTATTTGTCATGGCAGTGGTCCATTTTGATTTTGCCTCTAATTTTCAAGTACTGCTAGGGGTTTGTGACTCTGAGAAAACTACCCTGTTTACAAGCTTTTCCTTTCCCCCACACGGTTCTCCCTCACTATCTTCTTCAATTCTGTCTCCTGTGGCAGAACTGGTCGGAAAAACCCTACCCTGTATACAAAATGCCACTCTAAGCTTGTTGCTCTGCAACAGCAGTGAGTGCCCAAGCACTCCTGATTTTATCTCAGGGATAATAGAAGACATTCCACACTCAGTACTTCATTGTCTCCACACACATTCAGCTCCCAAGTATTACATTTTATAGTAACGTCACTATCAAAAGATGGCTCCAGCACTGCTGTTTTTCATCTGTATGTTCCTAACCTTGCTCTTCCTCAATAACATTATGACCAGTGCTGGATAAAGCAGCATGAGAAGCCCATGTAGTCCTTTTCTGAACGTGACAGCACTGCAAGAAGAGCTCCCACCTGGATTCAATCAGTCGTTTCGCAGCCTCAGCATACTTGAAGAGCAGCCTCTTGGCTTCCTCCCGGAACTTAATTCTGGATAACCTGAGGTAAGTTAAATTCGTATGCATGAGTCTCACAAAGGCATGGAAGCCAGGTTCAGTTCCCCAGCTTTCTTTCACCAGCATCCAACCACTTCATTAGCCAAAGGGAAGAACCGTGGCAGGTAAATCACCAGATCAGACCAACCCAGAACCACCCCAACGAGGTGCTGTCTGTGAAGAGTACCTGATGGGAATGTCATTCATGATCTCTCTGAACATGGAAGGAGACACTACTGGCTCACAGTCACTCGGTAAAAGAGGATCTGTCCCTTTATCAACCACTTTCCTCTCCAACATCCAGCGATTAAAGGACTCCCTTGGTGGATCAATCCCTGGAGATGCACAGAAAGGTCTAATCAATACAATACAGAAATGTCCAGTAGCTCTCATAAGGATCACCACACAAAGTTCTGCCTAATCAATTAACCAACAACGTCACAGAGCATAACCATCACAAAATGAGAACACAGGGACTAGACAGGCATGAAACAAAAGGCAAATCACCACAGCACTGCAGAACTGAGAAGGAAATCAAAGGAACTCAACAGAAACTCACCTTCTCGCTGCTGGCAGAGCTCACGGTAATGCTGCCGCAGCTTGAGAATGAGCTGGGACCGGAGCAGCTCCACCTCAGGGTGTGGAGGAAGCACTTCTGATGGTGCCCTCTGCTTAATCACGGCATTTGTCTGAACATCCAGGTCCCAGTATACTCTGTGAAAGAAGCAAATGTCATCAGGATAACCAGATCATTGGTTAATTATCGAATATTACTTTTAAAGATGCTTCCTTGGGCTGTTTCACAAGCCAGGAAACCAAACTATCAAGACTCCTGGCAATGATTTATCCCTCAGGTTTCTCAAAGATAGCTGGAAACTTGAGTGTCTCAAACACTTCACTGAGAAAGGAACAGAAGACAAATGGAGACGACTCACTCAGTTGGTCGTAGAAGAGCTGCCTGCTGTTTGTCTTCAGGTGAAACACACCATGCCTTCAAAACAGAGGTTCCTGGAATACTGGGAGAGCTGGGGACTGGCTGAGCAGCTGGGTTCCCTGGGACATCCATCTGTGTGTGAGAAAGATTAATTACTGCACCAGAGAGCCAGGTAAAGGAGAAGCAGCCCAGTGAAACAAACAGTCCCACACCAGACCACCATGCGGGAGAACCCAGTGAGCTCTCCAGCCCCCCTTGGCTGAACATGTTTGTTTCAGAGCACCACACCCACCTTGGACTTCTTCATACTGTTGCCACTCGGTGGAACCTCCTCCGAGAACCTCCTCTTCCTCTGTTTGCTCTCCATAGCAGCATCTGCCACCCCACCTTCCAGTGGCATTGGAGCCGCGTTCAGTCCCAGAGGGTCTGACTATGAGAGGCCAAACAACAGCACACGTCAAGCTCACCCACTGCCACTGCACCATCTCACTGCACTGCTCCCAGCTCCCATGTGGATGCAAATAAGGACACCACTAGTCACACCTGCACAAAGCTGATTCTCTCCCAGATGCCTGTATGTTTTTTTAAAGACTTTAATTTAAAAAATCTCATTGATCCCCAAGCTGTTCTTTCAGTATCACTCTTAGAACACCATCACCTGACAGAGGAATACTTCCCCAGAATCATGCCAGACAATGGACTGAGCAAGGAGTTCTGAAGGCACAGAAGACCCTGCCACACTGGTAATCTGAAGTCCACAGACCATGAACACCCCAGTACTGGCACAGCCCCTCCCCGAGGTGAGTGAGCACTTACTATGACATCGTGCTGTCCCAGCACAGGCATTTCCCACAGAGACTGGTTCGTGAAGCGGTTGAAGTAGTACGGGCGGTTCTCCCGCTTGCTCCAGCACTTCTCCCAGCCAGCCTGCACCAGCTCATCTGAGAGGACAGTGAGAGTCAGGAGAGGAGCACCCTGCACGACAGACCTGCCCTGCAGGTGTCCAGCAGTGTCACAGCACACTCTGAAACACACATCATTCCCAGCTTTCCTTCGCCCCCCTCCCTACTTCCAGGGCCCTGCAGAATTCCCAAAGGCAGAGTCGTACCGGGCAGGTCCTGTACCAGGCGCATGGGTTTGGGGGAGCTGGGCTGGTTCTGGTTGGAGGTGCCAGGTGAGTGACTCATGAGAGACGCTTCCTCCGCAGGGCTTCTGTGATTCTCATTGGCCATTTCTCAGCAACCACACTAGAAAAAAGAGTCACATCCAGTGTTACAGCAGGAAAGGTCCCAGATCACACTCAGGTGTAGCAATACAAGTTCATTCTGATAATAAAACAGGGATTGAACCAGTACACACAAACAGCACCTCAGCCCTGAAAAACAACCATTATCCTGGACTCAACTAGCTATAAGTGTTAGTGCTAAATGGGGTTAGCCAGGGTGTTCTTCAGCGTTCAAAATATTCCCTTTTCAGCTACATGTCTTCAAAGAGTGAAGCATCAGATTGTAAAAAATAACATATGCTCCTCTGTGATTATATGCCACCTTCTGCCACACCAATACCACCAGCCAGGTTTGATCTGTTATCCTCAGAGACAGTTTAAATCAACTCACACACACATAACTGCACATCATTTCAACTAAAGGCTTTAATTAAAAAAAAACCTCTGTTATATAAAATAGCCCTGAAGGTTCACTAACAACTTCTGTGGTTCAGAAAACCACAGGCTGGGAGTCAGGAGCTCTCGAATTATTACCCTCTGCATGTCCCAGGCTGACACGTCCTTGTCCTAGTCCTAGTCCCACAAGCAGGGCCTCTCAGCCAGCTGTTTTGGCCCTTGTTGCTTTTTCATCTGCATAACAACAGTTATGCAAAAGAAGGTCTGTTGGAACAATAAAGCTCCTCTTAATCATAATTTAATGTTGCCAGCTGGAGAGAAACAGCCAGGCTTTTCCTCTCTTAGTCACCACTCTTCCCCTGGGGAAGTTTCTGAAACAGCGCTGCAGATTGCTCTTCTCTGGCAGCCCGAAACACATTGGCAATGAACTGGGGGGAAACAAGGCATTTTACATAATTCCCAGCTACCTCAGACACTTAACTCTATTCAGACTTTGGAGACACCCGACAGCACACACCAGCACAGTCAGGGCAGCAGCAGCAGCAGCACAATGCTGTGCATAGTGCGCTCCTCACCTGAGCAGCACAATGCCTGGCAGCAGGAGCCACATACAGGAGCTCTTCAATAAAAACACTAGATTTTTTGGGGGGCTAAGTCGCTCAGATTTGAAGCCTTCGCTGTCCTTTCTGTGCATAAAGGCCAGTGGCTATTTCAGCAGAACAGAATGGCAGCAGCAAACACTGGTCAAGAGCGAGTGGGCAGTAGCTCAGCTGCCCACAGCATTGGCTGAGATCAGCACTGAGGAACTCTCAACTCCTTCAGCCCTAGGAAGATGTTTCCATCCTTCCAGGCCGGGTACACAACGGAAGGTGTGGGACACTGTGGACACCTGGAGTTTGGGTCTCTGCTTCAGAGCAAGCAGGTCACGCCTCGTGCCTGCTGCAGAGTGCAGGGCACAACTGGGGACCTTTAACGGCCTCAGCAGTGAGCGTTGCGCAATCTCACTCCCTCCTGAACTCCAACCCCACCGTGTCCTTACAGTCACTCCACAAAGGCGCCAAGGTGAGCTGGGCCAGAGGCAGCAGCTCAGGCTCCTGTCAGCCTGTGGGTACAGGGATCCCAGAGATCGCGGGCCTGCGAGGCAGGAGCACAGTAAACCCCTGAAGGATGTTTAGTCCCTCCTCCTCAAACTAAAGGTACACTTGCACATGCAGCTGCTGCTGTGTCCTGCACGTTACACAGAGCACACGCTGGAGTGAACTGGTGTGTACTGGGGGGACCAGAGCTTCCAAAGTGATGTATGTCAGGATTCACAGACAGTGCTGGGCACGAAGCCCTGGCCAGCTTGGATGGCACGTGCCAGCTCTAGTGACCTGCCAGTGTTTTTCACCACCCATTGCTCAAAAGAGCTGTCAAATAGGGTCACTGGCTCTGCCTCCTCCCATTTATGGACAAACTGGAATGGTGGAAGTAGCCAAGAAGCTTTATCACTTGATCAGTGTTAACAAGTATTAAATCCTATGTACCCTTAAACTCTGGGAAAAGGAAACAGCCAAGCTAACAGGAATCCTGGCAGAAGCCACTCTACTTTTATGTAACTACACTGGGACTTAGACAGTGACAGGGATCCAAAGGAAGCATTTTATGGTGATTACGGTATGTTTTTATACACCACGGCAATGCATACAGTGCTTCACAAACACGGTACAACGCTGTCCCTGCCCAGAGAGCTTACAACCTAGAGCAGCAGCACAACCAGAGACCACAGCGAGGAGTAAGGAGACACAGAGTAAAGAAGTACAGCAAACAGGACCGGTATTTGTTTCCATTTCACCGAGGCAGAATTTTGTACAAGACAACAGCAAATGCAGACAAAGGAGATCAGCGACAGCCCCCCGGGACAACCCCGCGGTTCTCCCCCATCCCAGAAGCACGGCTGCTCCAGGAACCTGGGAGCCAGGCCACCGCCTCCCCCACCGGTACCCATCCCCTTCCCGAGCGCTGGCCGGCGGGCCCGGAGCTGGGCAGCGCAGCGCTCTCGCGGCAGCACGGGCACTGGGGACCGGGGCACCGTATCTGCGCGGGGAAGCGGCCGGGAACCTCCTGGGGCTGCCCTGCCGGCGGCGAAGACGGCACGGAGCTCCTCGGCGCGGCGGGCCGGGGCCGGCGGGCGGCCACGGCAGCCCAGCGAGTGCGGAGAGGAGGCAGCGGCGGCGACAACTCTGCAGTCTGGCCGGGAGCGGTCCGGGGGCGCGGCCTAAGCGGGGCGGCGGCCGGCCGGGCGGGTACTTACGGTGGCGGGCTGCCTGGCGGGACGCGTGGCCGTCGCTCCGTGCTCGCCGCTGGCGCGCCGGGGCCGCATCCTCATAGCGGGGCGTCCCGCGCCTGGCCCGCGGGGGCGGCTGCGGAGACAGGAGCCCGTTACGGCGCCGCGGGGAGGGGCCGCGGGACGCGCAGGCGCGGCGGGGGCACAGCGGGGGCGCGGCGGCGGGAGCGCGGTGGCCGTGGCGGCCGCGCTCTAAGATGGCGGCCGCGGGCCTGCGCCGCCTCCCCGCCGCCGCCCGCCCGCCGCCGCTGCCCGCCGCTGCCGCCTCCTCCTGCACGGCGAGCCGCGGCCACGCGGTTGTGCCGCTTACCTGGGCGTGAGGCCAGGGGCTGCAGGCACCGGGCACCGCTGCGTCCGCCACCGCCGCCGCCCCACCTCCGCCTCGCCCGCCCCGCCGCCGCCATCTTGCGCCGGGGCCGCGGGTGTGGAGCGCTTGCGCGAAGCAGAGCCCGCGCTTGGGGGATTACGTGGCGCATGCGCAAAGGCTGCGCGGTCATCCCGCCCTCCCGGCGCCATCTTTGTGGTGGGCACCGCCCCGCCGTGGGTGCGGAGGGGTCGCGGCCCCGCCCTCTCACCCGCCGCGGGCGGTTCCCGGCACTGACAGGGTGCGGCCGCAGCGGTCGCCACCAAAGGGCCTTTGAAGAGCGGCGGCGCCGGGGCGGGGCGACCACCGGGCCGGGGAGGCTGCATTGATGTGCGGGCGCGGGGCTTCCGCTGCCCGCCGGGCACAGCGGTTGTTCCTGCTGTGCTTTAGCCCGGGCCGGCCCTGGCAGCCGCTGCCTGTCCCTGCGGTCCCTCGGGCGCATGACACGTCTCTCCCCACACTATTGCCGTGGCCATTCCTGGCCCGCGGGTCCCGGTGCCAGGCGGCGGGCGCTGGCAGTGAGGGACGCGGTGCAGCGCAGGGCACAGCCCGGTGGTCGCTGGAGTCGCTCCCTTGCCCCGAGGCCCGTGACTGCTGCTGCACAGCGTCTGCTGGAGGATGACACGGGACATGGAAGGAGGACATGGCTTTTAACGGGGTGGGGCGGGTCCCGGGGGTCCCACAGGGCCCCCTCGCAGCCGGCGGAGCTTCTGCCGCATCCACCCAGCAAGAGCACCCGTCCTGCCTCGGCCCCACCTCCCTGGGCAGCCGGTGGCCGGTGCTGGCCCACGGCCCCCGGTGAAGAGGGGATGGGGAAACCGCGGGGCCTGTCCTGTGCTTTTCCTCTGGGATATCCCAGCTGCCCAGCTTTCCAAGGGGTTTCCCATCTCCCGGAGTCCTGCCCTCTGCTCTGGGAGCACCGGGGTCAGTTTAATGAGTTAACGCTGGCGCAGCAGTTCTGGAGCGCTAAGTGCTGTGTAAGCACTGAGGCTCCCGTTTTAGGCTTCCAGCAGCCCGGCTCCGCTGCCCAGAGCACCGATAACCGCCCGGGGCACAAAGGGCCGGCTCAGACCGACCCCTGAGGGCAGAGGGGACTCTGAGAAGGGATAGTGAAACTTTGCCTTGGAGCGAACCAGCTCGGGTGGCCGAGGGGGTGGTGAGGGCAGGGGCAGACCCTTGGCATGGCTCGGGCAGACCCTTGGCATGGCTCGGGCAGACCCTTGGCATGGCTCGGCCAGGCAGGATTTTCGGGAGGGAGTCCCGGGCTGAGGAGCTGCCCATCCTTCCTGTGACGGGAGCAGGACGGCGGCATGGGAGACACTCCGGCAGTGCCCATCTCGGTGCTGCGAACCCCGGAGCCAGTCAAGCTGCCGCTAACACACGGGGCAAGGCCATCCAGAGGCATGTCCTGCAGAGCCAGTGCTGCCTGGCTTGGGGTCGGGGCAGAGCCTGTGGGGGCAGTCCTGAGGGTCCACAGCCTTGGCAGTTTCTCTGCTTAGTTCATGTTACAGATGGGCATGAACCAGCCCCCAGGGAGTTTGGCCCGGGGAGTCTGCACTGAAACTGGGATAGAAGCTTCATAACACAGATGGGGAGTCCCAAACACCCCAGGCCCTCCCAGATGCCGTTTGCACATGTCCCCCTCTCACGGGGGCTGCCGGAGAGATCCACGGCCGTGGCTGCGTGTGCAGGACGCGGGGAGTGGTGTTCTCGAGGAGAGGAAGGCTTCATGTCCTGCCTGGAGCTGGGGTGGCCAGGCGAGCCGCTGTCTGTGCCGGTGCTGGCAGCCAGCCGGGCTCGGCGGGACACAGACCTGCATCCTCCCCGTCCATCCGTCCCGCTGTCTCCTCCCAGCTGTGAGCCCACAAGGAGTGGCAGCTGGGGGCTATATAAAGGCAGGGAAACCTCAGCCAGCTCAAAAGAAAGTCTTGGAGCTGGTGGTGTTCTCCCTCCCTCCTGCCTTCACGTGATTCAGCTTCCCCACGTCGGGAGCCGAGGACAAGCCTCGCTGTAAGTACCCGAACTGTGCCAGCATTGTGTAGGGGAGCCCTCCAGCCTCTGGGCACGACGGTGCCTCCGGGCCCCGGGCAAGGGGATCTTCCATCCTCTCCCTTCATAGAAGTGCAGGAAAACGCTGTGGGGGAGCCCTGTCCCATCACAGAGCCCCGGGGAGGGGGTCCCCCATCCTCTCCCTTCAGAGAACTGGGGGAAGGTGTGGGGGAGCCCCGTCCCATCCCACAGCCTCGCACGGAGCTCTGCCTGTTGCTGCGGGATGGACAGGCTCCGGCTCCCGTCTCAAACCAGCCTGGGGGCAGGCGGCACATCTCGGGGGGGCTGGGAGGGTTGCGGGACGGCCCCACGGGCGAGGGCTGGCTCTTTTGCGAAGTGCTGGGGCTCCCTGCTGCAGCAGCACGCACGGGGCTGGCGCCTGTCCCTGCGGTTTGGGGAGCGGGGTGTGTGCAGGGCGGGGGGAGTGCTGGAGTGGGTGTTCCCAGATGTGGGACCCTCGGGCTTCACAGGGCCGGTGCTGGGGCTTGTGCACAGAACCCTGGGGCGGGGGCCGTGCCCCTCATGGGCCGCTGGTCCAGGGATTTGGTCAAAGGCGGCCTGGACAGCACTGGGGGGTTTCAGGGAGAACAGCGGAGCTGTGGGGCTTTCCTTGGAGCTCCTGCCCCGGGCAGGTTGAACAGCAGCTGCCTCCCTTCCCGGGAAGGTGTCCCCCGGCCTGTCTGTGCTGATACCCGTGCGCGTCCCCGGACCAGTCCGTGCTGACCCTGCTCTCTGCCTCCCCAGGTGCGAGATGGCTGCCGGCAGCTGCCTCCTTCTCCTCCTTCTGCCCTCGCTGGTCATAGCCTCGCACAGCCCTCCTGGCTGTAAGATCCGGATTACTTCCAAGGGGCTGGACCTGGGTAAGGGGCTGGCCAGGATCTCACAGCCTGGGAAAGAGGGACGTTGGGCACTCTCCTGGCGTCTGTGCTTGTGTAGGGGTCTGCCTGCACTGCTCCACCGTGGGATGGCCGGGGAGGAGTGGAGGCTGTCAAGGGCGATGCTGCCGAGAGGGCACATCTCAGCCCAGCCTCGTTTTTCCCCGCAGTGAAGCAGGAGGGGCTGCGCTTTGTGGAGCAGGAGCTGCACAACATCACGGTGTCGGACCTGCATGGGAATGAGGGGCAGTTCCATTACAACATCAGCCAGTGAGTGCTGCCTGCTGCCCACGGCTTCCCATGTCCATCTGTCTGTCTAACCACCCCTGTCCCCTCTGCAGGGTCAAGGTGACAGACCTGCAGCTGGCCTTTTCAGACCTGAACTTCCAGCCCCAGCAGCACCTTGTCTTCAACATCAACAATGCTTCCATTAGCCTACGCTTCCGCAGGCAGCTGCTCTACTGGTTCTTGTGAGCTGCCTCCCCTTCCTGCTGCTCTGGGTGCTAGCCCACCCCACAGCTGTGCTTACTGGGTGCCACAGGTGCCTTGCTGTACTGCAGCTGGCAGGAGCTGTGTGCTCCTCTCATCTGCTTTCCTGGCTTCCAGCTACGACATTGGGTCCATCAATGCTTCTGCGGATGGTGTCCACATCTACACAGTGCTGCAGTTGGCCAAGGATAAGGCTGGGCGCCTCAAGATCTCCAATATGACCTGCAATGCCTCCATAGCCAGAATGCATGCTGGCTTCTCTGGCACACTCAGGTACACCTGACCCCTCTGCCTGTGCCTGGCTCTCTGACCCTCTTCCCACACCCTCAGTGCTTCCTCAGCCCAGCTGTGTGCTGGAATGAGTACAGAGCCACAGGGAGAGCAGGCAATGCAAAACCACTCTTGTGTCCTCCAGGAAGGTCTATGAGTTCCTGAGCACCTTCATTGTCACAGGGATGCGCTTCCTCCTCAGCCAGCAGGTACAGCTGAGTGTAGAGGAGGGGGGCAGAGCTGTATCCTGCCCATCTGCTGGGCCTTGTCCTGCATCTACAGCTCTGCATCCAGTCCTGGGAGTAATTCCCCTCAGCCTGGCTCCTTGCCTTGCAGATCTGCCCATCCCTGGAGCATGCCAGCCTGGTGCTGCTGAACTCTTTGCTGGACACAGTGCCTGGTGTGTGTTGCCCTAGGAAAGGGACTGGATCCCATTCATTATGGGGCAGACAGGGCTGGGCATCAGGCTGCCAGGCAGCTCCAGGCTAAGTCACACCAGCACATCTTCCCTGGCAGTGAGGAACTATGTGGATGAGCATATCGGGATTGACTACTCCCTCCTACGAGATCCATCCGTCTCCACTGACACCCTTGACCTTGACTTCAAGGTGAACACTGGGTCCTGCCTTGTTGATCCTTCCCCATCCCTGGGGGAAAGGCTGTGCCAGCAGACATGTTGGGCTCCGTGGAGCAGGTGAGGTGGGCTGCCCCGTGGCTGAAGGAACCTCTCCTGCTCTTGGTCCAGGGCATGTTCTTCCCCCGGGTGAGAGAGGACCAGGAGCTGGAGAACCATGCAGTGGAGCCGGTGATCAAGGAGACTGAACGCATGGTTTACGTTGCCTTCTCGGAGTACTTCTTCGACTCAGCCATGCACTCATACTTCCAGGCAGGCGTGCTGACCATAGAGCTCCAGGGGGAGAAGGTAAGGAGCACCAGACACTTGGACTGTGTGCAAGCAGGAGGGAGGGGTGGGCTGTGTCACAGAGCAAAGGAGGTGCCATTCAGGGAGCAGCTTTTCTGGAACCTGCAGCAGCAGCTCCCTTCCCCTCCGGTGGTTTGTGCCTTCCACAGATACCCAAGGATCTGGAGGTTTTGCTGAGAGCCACATTCTTTGGGACAATCTTCATGCTGGTAAGGAGCCCCCAGCCAGGGTGGAAGGCATGGTAGAGCACAGCCCTGCCCTGCTCCAAGACTCCAGCTCATGTGCCCTCCCCAGAGTCCTTCTGTGGATGCTCCGCTGCGGCTTGTGCTGCAGGTCTCTGCTCCCCCTCGCTGCATCATCAAACCCTCGGGGACCTCAGTCTCTGTCTCTGCCTTCCTGAACATCTCACTGGTGCCCCCAGACCGCCCACCTGTCCAGCTCTCCAGCATGGCCATGGTGAGGGGAAGTGTATACAGGAGCAGTGTCTCACATCTTGTGTTGTAAGGCACTGGTGTCACCGAGCAGAGGGACACTGGACCTGTGGGTTGTGCTGGCCTGGTTGTCCTCTGCCTGCTGTGAGTCAGCCCTCTCCCTCTCCAGGAAACCAAGCTGAGTGCTAAGGTGTTCCTGCAAGGGAAGGCACTGCGTGTGCAGCTGGACCTACGACGGTATGGTTGGGGTCCTGTGGGAGCGTGGGGAGAGTCCCCTCCACACCCTACTCACAACTGCTTCCTTCTGTCCAGGTTTCGCATCTATTCCAAGCAGTCAGCGCTGGAGTCACTCGCGGTGAGAGCATGGTGAAGGCCTGGGAACTTTTACACCCAGCCACAGTGTGGGATGGGCTGGGGAAGAGGCTGTCCATTCAGGATCCCCACTTAGAGCACTCCCTGCCCTGGCTGGCAGCTTTGTCACTACACTGACCCCAGCTCTTCTTCCGCAGCTGTTCTCACTGCAGGCCCCACTGAAGACCTTGCTGCAGCTGAGTATCATGCCCATCATTAACGGTAGGCATCACTGTTCCCACACAACTGGGAGTGTAGGCAGGGGCATAGCAGGGCTCAGCCTCATCCCCACTCTGCCCCTCTGCAGAGAGGACAAAGAAGGGTGTGCAGATCCCACTGCCCGAAGGCATGGACTTCACCAGGGAGGTGGTCACCAATCATGCGGTATGTGTTGGGATGGGACAGCCTTTGACTCCATGTCCTGCTGGAAAGGGCATTGTCATTGCCAACCTTGAACTGACCCTCTTCCCTCTGCAGGGATTCCTCACAGTGGGAGCTGATCTCCACTTCTCCAAGGGGCTGCGGGAGGTGATTGAGAAATACCGCCCAGTGCCGACTGCCACTGCTGCCTACTCCAGCTCCCAGCCTGCAGAGCCTAGCCCGGACCCCAGCTCACTCTAGCTCTCCTCCCTGGACCAAGGGCAGATCCCGGGCTGGACCCGTAGACTGTAGGTAGGAAGCAGCTTCCCTGGTACCACCAGCACATTGTCAGGGCATCCAGGCCCTGGTGGGGCGCAGCAAGGTGGAGAGGGTGCTCTGGGAACCCCTGCTGCACCCCTGCTCATTACACTAATAAACCACCTGACTCCAACTACATGGCCTTGTTGCTTGGAGGACATATCCATGCTGGGGTTCAGGGTGGGGAGAAGTAAAAAAGGCAGCTGACGCTGCTGCCCAGCTTGGGTCTTTCAGAGCAGAAGCAGGTTAGTGCAATTCCAGAGGGCTCAGAGTGACTGTGCCACTGCTGCTTAGATGGGTCACTCATTTCCAGGATGCAGGGACACCTGCAGAGGGGCACAGCCCATAGAGCCCAGGGCTCCCTGCCACAGGGTATCAGCACTCACTGATGCTCCTCAAAGAGCAGAGGAAAGCAAAGCAGGGGCTGGTACAAAGGTGTGAGGAGGAGCAGAACCACCTTGGTCAGAGTTTATTGCGAGTTCCTGAAGCACTGCGTGCCCTGGCAGTGGGATTGTTGTGGTAATGGTGGTAAGTCTCCTTCAGTGGGAGCAGAGGTGGTGGGAGCCAAGGTAGATGTGAGCAGGACCCAGCTGCCCCCTGCTGCTGCTCCTCATAGCCTGCGCCCAGGCTGTGTGTGTGTGGGGCTGAGGGGAAGTGCTGGGGATTGTTCCCTGCCTAGGAGGGAAGCAGCTGCCACCGCGGACAGGGAGGAGGCAATACAGGAAGCCACAAGGGCCGAGGTGGCTGCAGCAGGTGCACAACGCTTCTCCCACATGGACAGAGACCCCAGATCATGACCCCTACCCATGGCAGGCAGCCCTGTCCAGCCGAGGGCAAAGGCTGCAGGTGTGACAGGTCCATAGCCAAGCAGCAGTAAGGACGGGCTGTGCAAGGTACCGGCGGTGAGGGCAGGTGGTGGTGAGAGCAGCTGGAGCGCCGGGCACTACCTCTGCAGCTCTTAGTAAGGCTGGTTCTTAATGAAGCGGCAGAACATGGTGAAGGCAGCAAGCGGCCGGTCTGTGGGCACCATGTGGCCAGCTCCCTGTAGGAAAGGGGCAGTGGTTTTCAGTGTGGCTGGGGTGCTGCCACAGCCCAGTCAACACCACCCTACTCTGACTGCAGCCGTGGTGTCCAGAACACCCACCCAACAGCCTCATCCCTGGCCCTCAGAGTCCTCAGCCCTACCTTGACAGTGAGGAAAGCGATGTTGGTGAATTCCTTCACAAAGCCACCAATCTGGTTCTCACCGTTTTCAGTGTAGAGCCAGGGCCGGCGAGCCACCTGCACCTGGGAGTAGCAGCAGTGCCTTCAGCACCTGTAGCTGGCCCTGCCCATGCTCCTGCCACAGCCAGCTACAGCACATTGCCTGGAGCCAGTGACTGGCCTGGCCTGGGCCCTGCCCATTTACCTTCTGGCACAGGGAATCCACAAACCACTCATCCCCGAGAAAGTTGCAAGCCATGTCGACATCCCCATTATACACCAGGATCCGGTATTTCTGTGTAACAGAGTGAGCTGTTGGCAGGGCAGCAGCCACAGCCAGGTAGGAGGCTGAGCTGGCAGAGACACTCCCAGGCTCTGTAGGCTCCCCTGCACATACCGTGGTTCCAAGCAGCTTGAGGTACTGCTCATTCATCTGCATGTACAGGCGCTTGTAGCTGCGGTTCACTTCGAAGCTGTGGAGGAAGCATTGGCATCATGTCTGCTCCTTCTCAGAGTAGTCCCTCCCTGCCCACAGCTTGCTCACCTGCACACCTGCCACTCCAAGGCCTTGGGGGAAATGTGCAGAGCCTTCCGCACCTCGGGGGAGTTCAGATACATGCTGGGGGCTGTGGAGTTGGTGCAGGGTGGGTCCATCCGCACCTTCTTTCGGGCAACTGGCATTCGGAACAGGTTCTGGGAGAGTCGGGAGAGTCACTGTCACAGGAGCAGCTGCTTTCTGCCCCTCCCACCTACACCAGCACAACTGTCCACACAGAGGCTGCTCACAGCCCAGCAGCATGGGCACCTTGGCTCACCTGCCGCCAGGAGAACCTCAGTGGCATCCGGATGAAGGAGTTGCCTAGGTCATGTGTGATGAGATAATCACCCTCATACCTGTAGCCAGAGCGAGTATGAGGACAGACTGAAAACCCTGGAGAACAAGGGCTAAGGGCTCTCCTGGGAGGAGTCCTCAGCAGCAGCCATATACCATCCATCTGTCCCAGAGGGGCCCCCTGCCCAGCCCACCATGTCCCTCTGTGCAACCAAAGCGAGCTGCTGACTGTAGAACCATTTTCCCTGGGGCCACTCTCACCTCATGCTCCCTGGGACACCTCCATCGCATGGGGCATAGAGGTTGTAGACATTGAGGCCGGACTCCTCTACAATCTGAATCATCTCTCCCATCTGCAAGGACCCACAAGAAGGGTTGGGGACTCAGCAGGATCCTCGTGGCACTGTGCACCCACTGAGAGCCAGGCCACGTGCTGCTTGGCACACATATAGGGGCTCTGGCTCCCCTCACCTTGAGTGTGCAGTTCAGGTTGGGGCTGTTATGGAAGTTGCACTTCCCCTGGGAGCAGCAGAAGGTCTGTAGGTCTTTCCATAGCCTGTGGGCAGAGATCAGGATCTCTTGGACCAGGTGGCAACACTGACATGACAGCTGCCCTGCAGCTCTCTGCCCAGTGGCCACAAGGCACAGTTTGACCCTGTGCCCTCTACCCCACAAACAAATGCACCCATGGGAGCTGCCTGGGATAAGGAGCTACAGCCCAGCTGGTGGCCCAGGGCAGGCAAGGTGCTGCCCCCCTTGTCTCAACACCACCAGCCCAGACAGCCCCAGCCTCAGCTATGCACCCATCCCGCTTGCACAGGGATGGCATATCCAGCATTCCCTCTGCTCTTACTCGGTCCCCAGCAGCCCGTGGTAATAGGCAAAGTAAACCAGGGAGTTGTCATTGATCTCATAAGATGAGAGGCCGTTTCCCACAGCGATTCCCTGCGAGGCAAGAAGAAAACAACCCTGTTGTGTTCCAGCTCCCCGCGGGGCAGTCACAGCTCAGCAGCCGCAGGCAGGAAGCAGATGTGGAACTGTTTACTCTGCGGAGGGAACAGGGAGGGTTGGGGGTGCCTGAGGACGCTCCCCTGGCAGCAGGGACAGACACGTCCACCAGCAGCTGCTGCCAGAACCCCAGGAGGAGATCAAAGGCTGTAGGGCCAGGCGTGCCCTACATCCCGGCTGGTCCCACCCCAGCTGTGCCAAGCCCTCTGCTCCCCAGCTGGGCAAAGCCAAGCTGCCCACCTTCAGGTTAAGGCTGGGGTCCTGCATCACCCACTCTGCCAGTGTGGGAATGTAGATCCCTCCATAGCTCTCCCCCGTGAGGAAGAGATCGTTCTTGGAGTACTCGGGGAAGAGCCGGAGGAAGTCCTTCAGTGCCAGGTAGTTGTTGTGAGCAACCTGCAGGGAGAAGGTGGCATGGTCAGGTGGTGAGGCTGCACCCCATGCCCAGGAGGGGGCAGGCAGGAAGCAGCGCTCTCCCAGCACCCCAGTCACCCACCTCCGTGTCATTTGTGCCATACTTCTTGTCATCAGAATATGAGAAGCCAACACCAACCGGAGACTCCACATAGAGGATGTTTGCAATCTGTGAGGAAAGCAGAGAAGGCAGCAATAAGGGGAGACCCTCTGGCTCAGTGGGGCCAAGGGCTGCTGGCCCCGCCCATGACAGCACCACAGGAGCGTGGCCCGCCCCAGGGCTGTGCTGGGGTGGCCACATTCCTGTGCTGCTCAACAGCAGACTCGAGAGCAGGGTGTGTTGGGTGGGAGGGGAGCAGCAGAAGGGTCGGCTCCATGGAAAGGGCAGGAGGAACTGGCTCAGGGCCATCCCATCTCAAAGCCACAAAGGGAAGCAGTGCCTGTACCTTATTCCATGCGTACTCATTGTACTTCAGTGTGACCCCATCGGGCTGGATCTGAGGGAGAAGGTGGTGACTGATGGGCAAAGCAGGGCAGGACACAGCGGGATGGCTCGTGCCACGCAGCCGCTCATCCCCTGAGTCCTTGAGCCACGGGATAGCAGTGACTACTAACCAGGAAGGGGCCATGCTCCTTGAGGAAGCCCTCCATGGAGCTGCAGCCAGGGCCCCCGTTCAGCCACAGCACGAGGGGGCTGCCCTGAGGATTGCTCTGGGCCTCCACGAACCTGTGGAGGTGCAGCTGTGAGTGCCCGGTACCAGCCGACGCCCTCCCATCGCCAGGCGCAATCCCACGTACCAGTAGTGCAGGTATTTGCCCGGCCCGGCGCAGAGGTAGCCCGAGAAGTGGCGGAAGGAGGGCTGCTTTGACAGCCCGGGCAGGTAGGTCACCTCATGGTCCGGGGGGGCGGCCCGGCTCAACCCCAGCAGCAGCAGCAGCGACGACAGCAACACTGGCCCCATCTGCGGTGGGCGGAAGGGACGGTCAGGGGCGGCCCCCAGGAACGGCCGCGGCAGCGCCCCGCGAGCGCCCCGGCCTGGCTGCCCCGGCCCAGCCTCGCACTCGGGGCTGGCCCCCAGCCCGGCCCAGTCGGCTCCCCTGCCGCCGGTCCCGGTCCCTCCATCCCGTCGCCCGCTCCCGTCCCGGTGCCCCCCCGGCCCCGCTGACCGCGGCCGCTCCAGGCGCGGCGCTCGCAGGCGGCGGTCACGGCGGGCACATGACACGCGCCCATATGACCTGCGGCGCTCACGTGAGCGGGGCGGGGCCCGACGGCGGCCAATCAGCGCCCCGGGGGCGGCCGGCCCCGCCCCGGCCCCGCCCCGGCCCCGCCCGCGCACGTGGGAACGGCCCCGGACCGGGACCGGGACAGTGGGGGCGGGCACCGACGGAGCCCCCGCACTCCTTCGGGGGCAGCCGGCACGGGGTGCAGTGCGCCGGTGGGCACTACCGGGCACCACTGGTTACCGGTTACAGCTGGGTACGGGGCACTGCTGGGTGTGGCCGGTACAGCTGGGTACCACCGGCAACAGCTGGGTAAAGTCGGGCATCACCAGGCACTGCCAGTCATCACCGTGCGATGACCACTCGCCACTGCTGGCTATAGCTGGTACCACTGGGCACCACAGGGCACAGCCAGGCACCCTGGCATAGGTGGCAGTGCTGGACAGTCCAGTATGGAATGTCTTTTGGGTCTGTTTTGGGCCTGGTTGTGCTCAGCAGCCACAAGCCCCCACCCTCAACCTCCCTTCAGGGCACTAGAACCCTCCTTGAGCCCTCTAGTTGTCCCTCCCAGCCGGGCTGTCACCACATCACAGCAGCTGTGATAGGGACAGTTAAAAATAGCCCTGGCCGCAATGGCTGCCCGGTGCCGGCTTGCCGCACGCTTCCACCACATCCACGGCGCCAACATCCGCCTGGATGCCTCACACACGCAAGCCACACGGGTGGAGAGCTTCGCCAACGGGCTCTGCTTCAGCCAGGAGCCTCTGGCACCCGGACAGATCTTCCTGGTGGAGATTGAGGAGAAGGAGCTGGGCTGGTGTGGGCACTTGCGTGTGGGACTGACGGCCCATGATCCCCAGAGCCTGGAGGTAGTGCCTGAGTACTCGCTGCCGGACCTGGTCAACATGGGGGACACCTGGGTGTTTGCCATCACCCGGAACCACAACCGTGTGGTGGTGGAGGGGGAGGAGGTGCAGGTGCAGGCACGGCCCTGGGAGCCTTTCCTGCTGATCGAGCGGGTGCGGATCCCCCGTGACACGCTGGTGGGGCGCAGCCGGCCCGGCCGCTACAGCCACATCCTGGATGATCTGTACAAGATGAATGTGCTGCCAGCAACCGCCCGGCGCAGCCGCATCGGGGTGCTGTACGTCCCGCAGCCCAACGGCACTGCCGACATGCACATCGTTATCAACGGCGAGGACATGGGGCCGAGCGCCAGGGGCCTGCCCGCCACCCGCCCGCTCTACGCCGTTGTTGATGTCTTTGCCTCCACCAAGAGTGTCCGGGTCATCCCGGTGGATTATGGCTGTAGGTATCTGTGCCCTCCCTGTGGCACGTGCTGTGTGGGCCAGGAGTGGGGGAGCTCTGGTGGGGTCATCCCATAGTCACCAAGACTGGGAAGGTTGGTGTGTGCCACTGGGCAGAGGGATACAGGGGATAAGAGGGCACAGGAAAGCTTTTAGTCCCTGTGGAGCACTGGTGAGATCCACAGTACTACTGCTGGGCAGTGTCTGACAGAAGCTCTGCCATGGGTGCTGTGCTGGGGCCAGGGGAGACACCCCCAGCAGCAGCAGTCAGGCAGAGCCCCCTGGCCACCCTTCCCAAGCAGAGTGATGGGGTTGGGTGTTTGGGCCTGTCCCACAGCTGTGAGGCCTTGCTGTACCCACAGCACGTGGCAGCCAGAGCCAGCCAGGATCCTGCCCTGGCATCAAAACATCCACCTACACATCCACCCTGGCTCAGCACACTGCACCCACGCATCTGCCGCGTGCCCCAGACATGATGTTCCCTGGGCAGGCACCCTGTGATGCCATCGGAGCCTGGGCATTATCCCTCGTCCCTTGGCTTGCTGGGAGGGACCAGGCTAATGACTGCTAATTAGCACCATGCTGGAAAAATAAGGAGATGGATCAGGTGAGGCAGAGCCAGAGTACTGGCTGCCCCCAGCACTGGGAGCCACTGCTTCACATGCTGGTGTCAAGAGAGCTGCTTCTGTCCCAAGGCTAGAACCTGATATTCTCCCTGGTGTAACACCTGAGGAGAGAGCTGGTTGCAGCTGTTAGTACCCACACTGCTGAGCCTCCCATGCCTCCGGGAAGTGGTATCACAGGAGCAGGAACCAGGCAGATTCTCTGCAGGTGCCCAAGGGGATGTTTCTCATGGTGGTTTGCCCCACAGGCATGGCAGGCACTGTCTCTGCAGGCAGTGCAGCCCCAGCCTGGAGACACTCACGCAGCAGCCTGGTGCTGGGGCCAGTGCAGGCAGACCAAGGGAGTGGGATGGAAAAGAACAACAGCATGGGTATGTGAGGCCCTGGAGAGTTGCTTGACAGCTGCCAGAGAAAGAAGTGCAAACCAGGCACAGTCACACAGGGCTTGGGCATATAACTGTCTCTCAGCCTTCCTCCTAATAACGGGAAGATCTTTGCTGCCCGGGGCCCTTGAGCTTCCAGCCCTGCTGGAGCAGCCTGGCACCATCCCCCGCACAACCAGTTTGAGCCCAGGGCAGGACAATGCCACAGAACAAAGTCACCTACCATTGCCTTTAACCACAGTGTCTCTGAGAAGCCCTGCCAGCTCCCCCACCCCTCTGTGCTCAGCCTCACTGCTGACTTGCCCAGCTCAGGTACACTCTCTGCTCTCTTCCAGTTCCTTCCCTGCAGACGCTGTGCCGGCTGGTTATCCAGAAACACATCGTGCACCGTGTGGCCATTGATGGCCTGGACTTGCCCCCACTACTCAAGAACTTCTGCCAACATGAGTGAGGTATCAAGGGTGCTGCTGGGCTGCTCCCCACATCAACAGACCCCCAGTGATGGCTGCCCAGCAGGCTTTGTGCCCCTCCCTGCCCACTCACCCCAGTGTGTGCTGCTGAAGGGCTGACTTGAGAGCAGGGCAAAGTGTGGTTGGGATTTTCCCCACACTAATAGTGTGACATGCCCAGAACATGGGCAGGGGGATTGATGTGGGTCAGAGAGAGCAATAAAGTGCTTTCAGACAAGACTCTGTCAAAGGAGGCTTGGTGGGCTGGGTCCCCCCTGTGCTTCAGCAACCTCTCATGGGAGCAGTTCCCCCAGCAGTGAGCAAGGGAGCAAAGGCCACAGCACTGTGCAGTTCAGGACATGTCCCCAGCCCTGGAATTATACTGGGACTGTCTGGGTGGATCAGAGCGAGTACTGGGGCTGGTGGAGCGTGGGAGGGCACAGCACAGCACGGCACTCATGTGGAGGTAAATTACAGCTGGACGCTCATCTCGGCCGGGCAGTTTCACTCTTGGGAAAGATGTTTACCCAGAGAACGATGAGTTATTTCCTGTGTGCTCAGCTCAGAGGGGGACGAGTCAGATGCCGGAGCACCCAGACAGCAGTGCTGGCAGCAGCCGTTGTTTGGGCACGTGTCTGTGGCCACAAAGCCAGTCACAGTGACCTGGCGTGGGGTGCAGCCATCCTGACTTGGAGCTCCGTGCCCTCAGCTCTGTGCCCTCAGCCAGACCCTTCAACTCCTGGCAGGTGGGGATGGCAGCTGGCATCCTGCAGTGCCTACATCAGGCTGGCAGCTGTGCAGAGGAACGGGATGGAGGGGAGAGGTCTCCTAAAATCAGAGGAGTGCCCATGGGAGCCAGAAAGATAGTGAAGGGGCTGGCAAAGCCTTCCAGGCCTCTTCCACAGCACAACAAAGAGGAAACAAGCAGCTGCAAGCTCACAAAAAGGTACTTTAAAGAAACACGATGCTATATTTAGGCAAAGACTCGATAGTATCAGATCACGTTACAAAACTCTTGCTCAAAGGAAATCCCCAGCCCGCAACCACGGCCAACTCCATCAACACCAAAGTGTTAATAAAGAAATTGCTAAATGGGGAAAACATAGACCAAACCACAGCAATGGAGCAAGGTCTCTGGCATTCCTCGCTATGTCCCAATAACAGGCTGGGAGCTGCTGGGGCTGGAGCTCATCTGGCTGCGATGGGGCTGGGGACCTCACCCACGCCACAGCAGCACCCACAGACCAGGGCGTTTACTCTCCATGCTGTTTTCCCTCCCCCACCCTTGCGTGAAGCCTTTGCTCCCCATCTCCCTGCAGTGCTATCTGCCCGGCAGTGACCCCCGCACACGAGGGCGGGTTCCTCTTTCTTGAGGAATTGAGAGCAGCTGCTGCAACCAGACAAACAACACCCCTGCTCTACAGTGGGCTGCAGCACAGTGGGATTGCCACCTTCGGGAGCTGTCACCTCCTGCCACCTGAGGCACATGACCACCGAGGGGCACTGCCCAAAGCCCTGCCCGATTCCCCATGCCCTGCTCCCTGGGCAGGGAAGGGTGGCTGCAGCTGGCACAGGGACAGACTCAGCTTCCAAACAACACAAGGGTGATTTATTGGCTCTGTTGCACAACACCTCACAGCTGGATGCTGCAAGAACCTGTGGATGCTGGCCGCTGATGAAATAGTTTTGTCACATGTTATTGTACCTAGATCCCTAAAAGTCTATGGGCCCTTATGGGATTAATTTAAGAAACCACAAAGAGCTGGCTGATGTCATCACAAAGACTCTTGATGATTTTTGAGCGGTTTTGGGAAGCTGGAGAGGTTCCACATGACTGGAAGCTGGAGAACGATGTCCCGATTTCAAGGAAAGGCAAGAAGGAGAACCCTGGAACCTTCAGGCCTGTCAGTCTCACTTCAGTGCCCAATAAAATAATGGAAAAGATCATTCTGGCAGGTACTGAAAAACACCTGGAGGAGAACAGTCACCAGCATGGCTTCATGAGGGAAAAGTCCTGCTTGTTGAACATGATTTCCTTCTACAACAGGGTAACCCACCTAACTGACCAGGGAAAACCAGTAGATGTAATGGTTTTGAGCTTCAGCAAAGCTTTTGATACTATCTGTCCCAGTATTCTGTTGGACAAAGTGTCCAGCTTGCAGCTAAATAACTCTGTTACACAATGGGTGAGCAACTGGCTCACAGGCTGGGGGCAATGAGTTACAGTGAGGTCACTAGAGTCACTAGAGAGGTTCTGTAGGGCTCCATCCTTGGCCCAATTCTCTTCCACATCTTTATTAACTGGGACTCAGGACTTGAAGGAATACTAAGTAAGATACTAATGTTTAGTGCTGGAGGAGGAGCTGTTGACTCCACTGAGGGCAGAGAGGCCCTGCTGACAAATTGGAGAGATGAGTAATTACCAACTGTATGAAGTTTAAAAGAGCAAGTGACACATTCTGTACCTTGTACAGGGCAACCTGTATATATTGTATATATATAGATTGTATATATAGACAGGGGAACAAGAAGCTGGAGACCAGCACTGAGGAAAGGGAGTTGGGGGTCCTGGTTGATGCCAAGTTGAATATGAGTCAGCAGGGCCCTGGCAGCCTGGAGGGCCAGCCCTGTCCTGGGGTGCATCAGGCACAGCACTGCCAGCAAGGGAAGCACTGGAACAGGCTCCCATGGGCAGTGGTCGTGGCACCAAGCCTGTCTGCGTTCAGGAAGCATCTGGACAATGCTATCAGGCACATGGTGGGATTTTTGTGGTGTCCTGCACAGGACTGGGAGTTGGACACAATCCCAATGGGTCCCTTCCAACTCAGCAGATTCTATGTTACCAGCACCTCCCCCATTGCACCACCCAGAGCTGGCTCCTGGCCACAGCTGCTAGCCAGGTCAGTGACTGTTACCCTTCCTGCAGGATCAGGAGCTCCCAGTCCAGTTCCTCTGCTGCCCCGTGCAAGAAGTGACGCTCACTCAGCAGATCAAGGACCCAAACTGCCCCTTCCACGCCGAGGAAATGACAGGCTGAGAGGAATGAAGGTGCAAGACGGGACACAGTGGAAGTGCCCAGCTCAGCTCCCACTTGGTGCTGGAGCTTCACCTCAATGTAGGACCTGATCCAGCTGTTAGCCAGCTCCCACAGAGTCCTGTGCTCAAAGTCCTCACTGCTGTGGCAGGCAGCTGGCTGATCTCTGCTGTGAGGAAGGACACCACCAGGGATTTATCCAAAGACTTGTTCCAGGAGCTCTTTAGGACCTCCAAGAGGCCATCAGCACTGTGTCACGCAGCCTGATAGCCATCACATCCCCTCTCCCATGGTGTACTGAGCATCTCCCTCTGCAAGAGCTTCCTGTTTGAATTCAGCACAGCCAAGATGTGCCAGCAGGGCAGCTGGAAGGCCTGGTTGAAATGGCAAGTGTAGCTATTTGGGCCTTCCTCGAAGATGCCCACAGGGTGGGCATCCTCCAGGATCCGTACACTGAGTGTGTCCTACCTGGCTTCAATCAGCTTCATGGACTTCTGAACCACTGCCAGCTCACTCAGGCACAGCCTGGCAGCAGCCTCTGTGCAAATGCCACTCAAAGACTGCCTGATGCTTTCTTCAGTCCTTTGGGTAATCCAATCTTCACTGTCATCCTCTGAGGTTTCTGTGGCCTCCAGTTTTACCACAGGATACAGGGACTGAGCTTGTTGGCTCACCCTGGAGAAGAGCATGAGGTGTTTCAGGAAGCTGACACTGAAGGGCCTCAGGGAGCTGGTGGACTGTGGAGAACAATTACACTACTCTCACCAGTTTCAAAAGAGGCTGACATGGGCTGCTGTCACAGTGGGGGAAGCCTGGCCAGAGCTCTGGGATGTGTTACTCTGGCACATCAGAGGGGCAAGAGGTGAGTCTGAAATAGGCAGATTTTGGGAAACTGCCTGAGCAGCACAGTGATCAGTATGGGGAGCAGAGAGTGTCACAGCATCAGGAGGGATCTTAGAAACACTCTTTGTAGTGCCAGGCAAAGGTGGTGATGCAGCTCTCCAGAGAGAGCCTAGCACTACAAATCTGACTTAACCCTTGGATGACAATCTCCAGCTCCGTGAAGAAGTCACTGCCCTCTGTGTGTGGCCCAGATCCCATCCTCGAGCAGCCAGTGAAGGTGGAGCTGAGGCAGCAAGTCCGGCGTGATGAGGTCTCTCCGGACGGTGAGCAGCTCCTGCCGGTGGCTCTCCGTGCCTGCACCCACGGCTTTCCCGGCGGCGATCACGGCCAGCACTCGGTGCGATGCTCCAGGCACAGTTGCTGCAGCCACTTGCAGAGGGAGAACACGGGGAGGCCAGCGCGGCTTGAGCAGTCAGTGCGGACCCGCTCCGAGCTGCCGCTACCGGCGGGGACATCGCGGCGCATCTCGGTCCCTGCCGCCGCCTCCCCGCGCGGTGGGGCCTCGCTCGGCACCGCCCGCCGCGGCGGGACCGGAGCGCTCGGGCGCCGCCCGCAGCGTTCGCTGCGCATCGCACCGGGCCGGGGCCGCGGGGAGCGCCCCTCGCTGTGGCCGCTGCCCGGAGCGGCGTGCGGGCACCGATCCTGCTCGGCTGCCTTCCCCCTCCTCCAGCTGCTCCCCATCGCTCTGCAGTGCTCGAGGCTCTGCGACTGGACTCTCTCTAATGTCTTCCTCTTCAGCAACAAGTGCACCACTCTCCGCCCTCACTCCTTGCTCTCCACAAGGAGGCAGGACAAGTATAGAGGACTTGTCCTCCTTTGCCCGGCGCCCAGTGTAGGAGAGGACTCTCAGCCACTGCCTGAAGGAGCACTTCATCACATTGGTGTGGAAGCTGACACCCATGTGTTTGTGCCTTTATCCCTAGAGGAGCAGGCTAGAACATGACAAGAAAAGCCTCAAGGAAGGAGATTAGGTTGTATTTTAAGAAGGCAAGTTATATTTTAAAAGGGCAAAGGGAGCAGTTGCGTAACTAGTGAGTGACCTTGCAGCCTTTGTACACACAAGCAGATCCACCAGCTGAGATGGAAAGCAAACAGCATCACTACACTCGCTTGGAGAAGTGAAGGCCGTGGAATCAAGTGCTCCCTGAGGAAAACCTGGTATCACCTTTCCACTGCAGTGAGGTAAGGACAGCTGGAGGATGCTATAGAAGCCGACGCTTGGAGTCTTGAGCTGAAAGAGGCGGGAGCTACACAGTGACCACAGCAAGTGTGTGGCAGAGCTGGCGGCGCCCCGGTACCGGGGCATCACACTACCGGGATCTGCCCGGTTATCAAAGCCCGGTACAGCACAGAGCCTGTTCCCCGGGAAGCGCTGGGCTGGCCCCAAGTGGCGGCTCCGCGGGGCCTTGCGGTGCTACATCGAGGGACCCCGGGCGCACGGGGCTGTGCGAGCTCCAGCCGGACACGGCGGGCGGGCCTTACCTGACGCCCTGGAGGACAGCAGTACCGTGCTGTCCGTTGTGGCTGCGCATCGGCACGCAGCTCCGTAGCTCTTAGAGGCAGCTATTGTAGGCGAGGAAGCGGGCGCATGGCCGGGGTGGACGCGGGGGGATGCCCAGACGCTCTCCGCCCGGCCATCGGCTCCGCGCCCGCAGGACCGGCCCAAACCCACCCCGCCATCCCCGTTAAACCAGCTGGGCTCCGCCCGCACACTGATCTCGACCAATCAGCGCCGTCTTCTCCCGATTGACAGGAAGCGAAGCAATCATTCTAGAGCATCCTGACAGAAGAAGGGTGACTGACGGCTCTACTGTCCAATCGCATGGCGGTATTCGCCCCGCGGCTGGGCGGTGCTTCCTGGGCCGTCCTGCTGATCGGGTCACGGTGCCGGTCCCGGTTCGTGGAGGTGATGGCTGCTCCTGGCGACGCCGGTGGGGCTGGAGACGGGCCGGGATCCGAGCCGCCATCGTCCGGGGACTTACGCAGTGTGCTGATCACCAGCGTGCTGAACCTGGAGCAGCTGGAAGTCGACCTCTTCAGGTGCGCGTGGATGTCGGGGCAGCGGGACCGGGCCGCCGCCTCCTCCGCCGCCATCCTCACCGCGGCCGCCTTCTCCCCGCAGGGGCCGGCACCACTGGGTGCCCGCCACGCAGCGCCTCTTCGGCGGGCAGATCGTGGGGCAGGCGCTGGTGGCGGCAGCCCGTGCCGTGAGCCGCGACGAGCAGGTGCACTCGCTGCACTGCTACTTCGTGCGGACAGGTGCGGGGAGCCGGGGAACCGGGGAACCGGGGAGCCGGGGAGCCGGGCGGCGGGGACGGGCTGCGGGGGTTCGGGACGGGCCCAGCGGTGGCTGGGACGCTGGGGAAGTTCGCAGGAGTGAGGAGGCGGCGTCATCCCGGTCCCAGCAAAACAGGGAGGTGTGGGTGGCACTGCCGGGCTCGGCCCCTGCAGGGCAGGTTTCGTCTGTGCGCCGTGGCCAGCGGCAGAACGTCCCTTTCCTGTCCCAGGGGACCCCAAGGTGCCGGTGCTGTACGAGGTGGAGCGGACCCGTACAGGGAAGAGTTTCTCTGTTCGCTCCGTAAAGGCCATCCAGCATGGACAGCCGATCTTCACCTGCCAGGCCTCCTTCCAGCTCTCCCAGGGAAGCCCAGTGCAGCACCAGTTCACCATGCCGACCGTGCCACCCCCCGAGGAGCTGCTGACACAGGAGGAGCTCATCCAGAAGTTCCTGCAGTGAGTGGATGGGAGGGACATGCCGGGGATGCTCTTTGCTGCCTGGGGCATAGGGGAGTGAGGAGAGGACTGTCTGAGGAATTCTCAAATATGCCTGGGAGGGGAATAGAGGAGCAGGACGACACGACAGGAGCTCTGCCCCTCTTGTCTTTCTTTCTGCCCCTGGGCTGGAGCTGTTGCCAGCAGGATGTGTTCCAACCTGCCTGTCTGGTGTTAACCTCACTTCTCTGTGCTGGGCTGCAGGAATCCTAATGTGGCCGAGAGATACAGGAAGCATCTCACCAAGATCCAGGCTCAAGATGTGCCAATTGACATTAAACCCGTGAACCCACCAGATATATTCAGCTTAGAGCCACAGGAGGCAAAGCAGCTCTTCTGGGTGCGAGCACGAGGCTACATCGGTGAGTCTTGCTGGGTCCAGGTGCCTCCCAGTTCAAGGGCACCAGCTCACACTTTGGAGCAGTGTTGCAACACAGTGGGCTGGGAAGGCTGTGATTAGGGGGCTGCCTGTGCCCCAGCCTGGGCACTTCAAGGCTGTAATACAGGTGTGGGTGCAGAGATGGTGGCATGCGCCATGCTGGGGCATGGCATGGCAAAGGGAGTGAGTCTGGAAGAATCCCAGCTGTGCTTGGCAGCTGGCTGCAGGGGAGCAGAGCCCCAGGCATGTCCCATGGGCCCCTGCAGGGCCCCTGCAGGATGGGCAGCACTGGTTGCTCTGCAGGGGAGACTGACATGAAGGTGCACTGCTGTGTGGCCGCCTACATCTCTGACTACGCCTTCCTGGGCACGGCCCTGCTCCCGCACCGGCAGTACCGCATCAAGTTCATGGTGTCCCTTGACCATTCCATGTGGTTCCATGCACCCTTCAGAGCTGATCACTGGATGCTGTATGAGTGTGAGAGCCCCTGGGCTGGTAAGTCCTTACTAAGTTTTTGGGAGCCCTTCATGGCCAAGGCCAGCCCTCTCTGTCCTGGGGGCAGTGGGCTGCAGTCTGACAGTCCCTCTCCGCAGGTGGGTGCCGGGGCTTCGTGCAGGGACGGCTGTGGCGCAGGGACGGGGTCCTGGCTGTCACCTGTGCACAAGAAGGTGTCATCAGGGTGGAAGAGACACCAAAACAGAGCAAGCTCTAGCTGAGGAGACCCTGATGCCACTCAGACTGGGCTCAGACATGCTGAGGGAGGGACCCTGAGATCAAGATAGGACCTGGACAGGAACAGGAAGGAGACCAGGTGGGATCAAGCACTGCAGGAGTCCTGGTGCCAGAGGTGTCTGCAACAGATAGCGACCAACAGAGCATTGCTGCAACTAGCTGTTAGCTGCACAGCATGTAACTGCCATCAGCTATCCTTCACCCACCTATTTTAAAATAAAGTTGTTGGGTGAAGAGCTGGACTCAGTCCCTGGAGTTTGTCCCCTTGGATGCATGATTGTGCTTGCACAAGGGCAGGCAGTGCCAGGAGCACAGATCAGCTCTGCTCCCGTGGCAGGCTGGGTCACAATAAGGGAAGGTGCTACTTTGGCACACGTTGCTTCCTCTTCTCACTTCTGCACTGCTTGTGCCCTTGCTCCTCAGTTGCTGCTTCTGCTTGCCCTTGGGCTCCTCTCCAGGACTGGGCTTGGGCCCAGCTGGAAGAAGGGAATAATGAAGCTCCCACCTCTGTGTGGAGGCTTGAGGGCCTCCCACTGATGGTGCCCTGGGGTAGTGGGGCTGAACAGACACAGCAGGCGCCTTGCTCTTCTTCCTGCCAATACTTTATTTAATAAAGTCCTTTCTATTGTGTAAGTTTCATGGAAGTTCCCAGCAAGAGCCCTGGACCCTGCCAGAAGCTTTCCCGTTCCCTTGCAAGGTGCCAGTACGTCCCAGCTAAAGGCTCAGCCACTCCAGGATCCCCTGCAGAGGGGGAGCAGCTTCTCAAAGCACCAGTGTGGGTGGTGGACCCCCACGAGTCCCCAGCCCCACAAGAAAGACTAACCACAGAGAAAGTGCATTCAGGAGGCAGCTCTAGGCATGGGCATGGTGCCCGTGGGACTGCAGTGCTGCTCCCTTGCCCCATTGCTACCTACAGCATTGCCCTCACTGTTCCCAGTTGCCACAGGCATGAGCCCCCCACAGCCCTTGCCCTCCTGCCCAGGTGGGCACAGGTGGCTCATTCCAGAGGCTCCTTGATCAGGCATTCCTTCAGGGAAGGCTGCTGCTGCAGGGGCAGCCCAGCTTCCCGCAGGTCCTGCAGCCGGGCCTCTGAGTGCCGCTTGTCCTTGCCCACCTTCCAGGCCAGGTGGACGTGGGCCTGCAGGAAGGGTCCCAGGAGTGGGTGGCTGCCCTGGGCCTCCAGCAGCTGCAGCGCCTGCTCGCAGCAGCCATGGGCCTCACTGAGCTGGTCCAGCTCCTGGTGGCAGACGGCCAGCCCAGCCAGTGTCAGCAGGAAGCGGCCGGAGTTGCAGACCCCCAGCCGGTCCTGCAGCCGGTAGGCATTGGCCCAGGTGGCCAGGGCCTCGCGGTACATGCCTGTGCAGGTCAGGCGCTGTGCAGCCTGCAGGTCCGGCAGGAAGAAGAACTCGAGGAACTCAGGAGAGCGACGGATCTCATCGATGGAGTGCAGATGGGACAGGAACTGTTCGAAGGCTCGGCTTCGCTTGGCAATGGTCTCAGCAGTGAAGTTCCGGCGCAGTCTCTTCCTGGGGAATGCAACGCTGGCCATGTCGCAGCTGAAGCGGCAGCGCAGGCGGCGGTTCAGCTGCTCAAAGTCTGAGTAGCGCCGGGCGATGGTGGCAGGGGCCTTGTCAAACTGGCCAGAGCGGATCAGGTAGATGGTGTAGAGCTGCAGGGGAGGCAGGTGTCAGGCAGTGCTGTGGGCACGTTGCACAGAGGGGTGCGCGGCCACAGAGGGGCTGGGGGAGTTTGCCCAGACAGAAGGGAGTGGACTGTGCTGCTGCAGCCGCAGCACCCATCAGTAATACTTACCTGAGGCTCATCTGAGCCGCCAGCACCATCCAAGCAGCAAGGAGAAAGAGAAAAAAAATAAGCGCCAGACCCATGAGATCCCTTCCTCGGGAAAAGCAGGACTTCTACCCACCCGTGCCCGCCCAGCCGCGCCGGGCTCACTCACCACGTACTTGGAAGAGCGCTCGCTGACCACGCTGGCGCTGGTGACCTCGAAAAGCAGCCGCTGCGGTGCCAGGCTGCCCCGCGACCTCCGCCACAGCTCCTGCAGCTGCCGGGTCAGCAGGCTGCCTCCGGGACGCTCAGCCGCAGAGACCCACTCTGTGCCGGGAGAGGGGTGTCAGTGCCCTCCGCGGGGACAGGGCTGTGACATCTGTCGGGTTGACGGACGCCACCACCGCATCAGTGTCCCTGGAGTCACCCCAGTCCCCCCAGCTCGCCGCCCCAGCACCTGCCTCCGTCCTCCGTGCCTGCTGCCGCCCCCGGCGCCTGCGGCGGCTCCTCCAGCTCCTCGCTAGCTCCGTCCCCCTCCTCCTCCTCCTCCTCGTCCTCGTGGCTGGTGAAGCTCAGGGTGCCGCTGAGGCGCGTCGACAGCCCCTCGGTGTCGTCCTCCAGCTCCGAGCTCTCCGGACAGTCCTCGGCCTCGCCGCCGCCGCCGCCCGCCGGCTCCTCCCGGCCGCCCTCGCCCGCCAGCGCGTGCCGCAGCCGGTGCAGGATGCGGGCGGCCATCGCTGCCGGGGGTCCGGGCCGGGGGCTGCCCACCGCGGCACGGCCCCGCGCGGGGACAGCCCGGCCCCGGGACACCGTCCCGGTGCTGCCCCCGCCCCGCTCTGTCCGCGCTGCCCCGGGCCGGGCCGAGCCGGGTGGTGCCAAGCGATGGCCGCTCCGCCACGGCTCGTCCCGGGATCCTCCCTGCGCGGCTCCGCCTCCGCCGGGAACCCGGATCGGGGCGGCGGAGCCGGCACCGCCCGGCACGGCCGGGATCGGGATCAGCGGCTGCGGCACCGCCCGGGACTCTCGGATCAGGGTCTGGGCTCAGTCTGGCGCTGCCCGCAGCCCCTGCCTGGGAACCGACCCCGCCCTTCGCAGTCTCGGCTCCTCTGTCCCCTGTCCGGGATGTCCTGGTCGGGCGAGCTCCGGGTATTTGCGCTGGGGCCACAAGAGCTCCACACTCCGGTGCTCGGCGCTGTGGTGTCCCAAGGTCTTGATACCCCAATACCTTGGCATCGCTGTGCCCTGACAGCCAGGTTCCCCAACACCCCTGTGTCTTGGTACCCCAGACTCCACTGGGTTGTCCCTCGGGTCACCTTGGCACCCTGCCACCCTGGCCTCAGTCGGCCTCGCCACGCGCCCCATGGCCAGGCTGCACCTCCAGCACTTGCCCAGCCTTTTTTAGTGCCTGGCTGCTCACTCCTCACCACTTCCTTGGGAATGTCTATAAATATCGAGGAACCAGCCCAGCTGCTGCCATCACTCTGTCCATTGCTTGCTCACTGCACCCTGTTCCAGGGCTGTGCACCCCACCCGGGCTCAGATGGGACCCCAGAGCTTCCCTAGGCAGGGTGGGATGCACTGGGGACCGGACATGTCCACAGCTCCCACCTGGTGAAACCTGGCAAAACGAGGAGCCAAGAAACCCCTGATGTCCCTGGCACTGGGACCTTGTGGGACACGGATCTGTCACCCTGACCCCACTGCAGCCCTGGGGCTCCAAGCATCACAGGACATGGGCTATTTGGCCAGTATGTCCCCAGAGCCACCAGGCCCAGCCGGTCCTGGCAGCAGTGGCTGGCACAGGCTGCGAGTGTGAGGACTGAGCCTTCGAGGAGGCACCGGGCATAATTCCCACTCCTCAGAAGCACGAAAAAATGGAGCCATTTCCGGAACCCGGTGCCAACAGCGCTGGGGACCCCAAACCATGGGCCTCATGCTCCAAATCTCTCCCAGGACTTCGTGCCCCAGGCCCCGCTGGAGACCCCTTCCTTATCTGGGGCAGGGGGCTGTAGCACTGCTCTGCCTGGGACCACTGGAGCAGAAAATGGGGGCGCAGGGGGGACACTATACTGGGGAAGACCAGCTCGATATTGGGAGCTTGGCCCAGGAAGGGCTGTGTTTTCAGGGGCCAGTGGGTGATAGTTCATGCCCCTTGCGCAGGGGGGACCCTGTCCCCCTTACCCGGGTGATGTTGACGGCTCCAGGGCTATTTTTAACCCAGTCATTGCTGAATTGCCTTGGATAGGGATGTTGGGGGTGGGCAGAGCTGCGCTCCTGCCACAGCTTCAGTCCCCCTCCTGAAAGGCTTGAATTTCCATCCCAGCTTCATCCCAACGTTAATCCCTCGACCAATAAAGCTTTGGCTAAATTAGGTAAAGGCATCAGTTGCCAGTTGAGAGGGGCTGGGTGCTGCCCCAGCGCTGATAGGCTGAGGGGGCCGGGGGCAGTAGCTGGAGACACATCCCACAGAGGAGACACTACAAATTGGGGTGCCAGGGGCACCACGAAGCTTCTGGGAGTTCCTGCTGCAGGAGCTGGTGGTTCTCTGGGGGTGGGAAGCGCCATTAATTCCCAAGATGGTAAGTGCTTCTGTGTGCTGGACAAGACCTGACTGGGCAGGAGGCACCAGGGGAATCTGGGGTGTGGAGGTGCCTCTGTAGAGGGCAGTAGGGATATGGTCCCCAATGCTGGGCTGACCATGGTGGTGAGGGCAGGGAAGCATTGGGGTGGTGCAGGGTCGCTGCAGGACACATTTAAGGGTGACCGTGTGGCTGCTGAGGGGGTGCAGGTGCCCAGGGACACCATCTCAGCCCTACTTGGAGCTCAGGGCTGCACAGAGGCAGGGGTGGCGGGGGGTGGCTGAAAGTCGAGTGCTGGGTCATGCTGCTGGCTCCATGGCCGGCCTTCGCCTCCAGGAGAAACTCGATCGGGGTTGACAGGTGCCACGGCTGTAGCTCCAGCGGTCCCTACAAGGGGAGCTGAGGAGATCCCAAAAATAGCACTGCATGCCCAGGATGCCAAGGCTTGTACACAGGGACCATGACCCCTGCACAGTGGAGCCCCCCAGATAGTGGAGGAGTTGGGCAGGCAGCTCTCTGCAGCCCACCATGTTCATGCATGCCTGGAAGGCATCGGAACTGTAGGGGTTGCTGGTGCCTGTGGCTTATGTCAGCACAGGATCATCCTGCAGCAGGGCAGAGGCTCTTCCCACAGCCAGGCACTGTTGGGCCATGCTGTGTGAGCGCTCTCTGGCCTGGTATGGGTGGCGCGGTGACCCCTCTCCCTTGCCTTGCAGACGGACCAGCAGGCAGAAGCCCGTGCCTTCCTCAGCGAGGAGATGATTGCGGGTGAGTGTGGGGACCCCGGGGACCATGGTGCAGGGCCTGGCTCTGCCCCACTGCACAAGACCTGACTTGTCTCTCCACAGAGTTCAAAGCCGCCTTTGACATGTTTGATGCTGATGGCGGTGGAGACATCAGCACCAAGGAGCTGGGAACAGTGATGAGAATGCTGGGCCAGAACCCCACCAAAGAGGAGTTGGATGCCATCATTGAGGAGGTGGACGAGGATGGTGAGCAGCCCTTGGTGGTTGGTGGCAGGGCTGGGTACTGGACCCTGGACAGGCAGCCTGACCCATGCTTGGCTTCCTCCCCACAGGCAGCGGCACCATCGACTTCGAGGAGTTCCTGGTCATGATGGTGCGCCAGATGAAAGAGGATGCCAAAGGCAAGTCTGAGGAGGAGTTGGCCAACTGCTTCCGCATCTTTGACCGGTGAGTGTGGGGGTGAAATGGCCCATCTTGTCTGTGGGGGCAAGCAAGGTCCTATCCCTCCATCACTCTCCTGCAGGAATGCGGATGGGTTCATTGACATTGAGGAGCTGGGTGAGATCCTGAGAGCCACCGGAGAGCCTGTCACTGATGAGGACATAGAGGACATGATGAAGGACTCCGACAAGAACAATGACGGTCGCATCGACTTTGATGGTAAGCAATGGCCCCAGCCAAGCACCCATGTTGTGCTCCCAGGCAGGGCCATGGGCTGAGGCTGTTTCTCTCTTGCAGAGTTCCTGAAGATGATGGAGGGTGTGCAGTAAGGGACCAGACATTCCTCAGGCTGGCTGCTGCACCCAGCCCTGCTCCCCTGCTGTCCAGGGAGCAGCAGCTCCACAGCAGCTGGCCTCTCAGCGCTGGCTGGGACCTTGCTCTGTGCCGGGGTCCCAGTCTCATCTCACCACCGGCGGCTGAGCTTTTCCTCCCACCTCTCAGCTGTGGCTTTGATTCGAGCCTCAATTAAAGAGGAAAGGCTTGAGCTTGGTGTAGTAGTTCACTGGGGGGGTGCATGGTGAAGGGGCTGTGGCAGCGTGTCCCTGCTCTGCTCCCCAGGGAGGGAACGTGGGCGGGCTCACACCACACGGCAGTGCTGCACGGGCAGCCCAGAGTTGTGGTTCCCACGGACTCTTGGGCAGGCGCCAGCGCTGAGCTCAGAGTTTCCGTGCAGAGCAGCTCGTTCACATGCCGGAGAGCGAGGGAGCACGGCCCTGGCCCCGAGGGTCCTGCTCCGCTGCAGGACCACAAGGATTCTAGAGAGCCACTGCTGCTTGCCCCACACTGGCACCCACATCTCCCACCCAGAGGACCTGGATATAAGGCGGAAGGGCAGGAGCAGCCCCCTCCCTACAGAGAAAAGTTAACACTAGTCTGTGCGTCTCTGTCTGAAGAGCTGTGCCAGCCCGCTGGGCATCACAGCTCCCTGGGGACCAGCAGGGTTGGAGTACAGCAGAGGGATGAGGCTGGGTATGGTCTCCAGCCAAGGTGGGTGGGACCACTGGAACGACAGAGCTCAGAGCTGGTCACATACCACAGCACAGCGTCACAGAGCAGCCGAGCCCCCCGGAGAGCCAGCCACAACTGAGGGCAGCCCGCACTGTTTTTACGGGGTAAAATGGCACCAGGGAGAAGAGATGCATGCCGTGGGCGGGGGGCAGTGGCAACGTGTGCCACAGCCCAGGTTGCCCTCTGCAAGGCCACGGCTGGACACCGGCAGCTGGTGCTGCAGCTGGGGGGGAGCGGTGACTGCCCTCGGCTGCGTGAGGAGCGCCGCAGGAGGAGCGCAGAGGCCCGTGAGCTCAGCATGGGTAAGGAGGGAACTGCTGGGCTGGGCAGCAGCCACGGGGAACCTCTGCAGCCACACTGGGGCCAAGGAGGGGCTCAGCATGCCTATCTCACAGGACTGCGGCGGGTGCTGCTAGCGGGGCTGCGGCAGACCCCGGCGAGCCCTCGGGAGCAGCAGGAGCTGGAGCGGCTGTGGGTGCTCTTCCTCTCCGCCCTGGAGCTCTTCCTGCAGGACCTGTACAGAGCCCAGCACCTCTGCCAGCTCTTCTCCATGCAAGGGGGTGATGTTGCCCCATTGTGCACTGGGCTGAGGGCCTGGGGGCTGCCCAGCCGGCGAGGAGGGGGTCCCACACAGCCCCTGCCCACCCAGTGCTTGGAGGAGGAGATCGAGCAGGTGAGGGCCACACTGGCAGAGATGGAGAGCGGAGCCAACATTCCACCATGGACAGTGGAAGCCACAGAAACCACACAACCAGCAGAGACAAGTGGCACTGCAGAGAGAGCAGCCTGGGGAGGCCCCTGTGCCGGGCACTGCTGTGGGGTGCTGTGAGCTAGTAGCAGAAGTGGCACCCTGGTCACAGAGCAGGGGACAGTGACCCTATGTACCCCTACAGTCCTCAACCCTTGCCTTTGCAGGTGATGGTATGGGCTGCTCCCACCCTGCAGAGGGAATGGGTCCACTGCAGGCCCCCAAATATTGATAGAGCTCCTGTTACCCCACAGGCGTAAGTGTCCCTTCCACCCTCCCTGCCCACACTTGCAGAGGAGCCTCTGCTCACCGAGAGTCTGCCAGAGCTGCTACAGAATCCCCTGTAGAAGTTATAAATGTGCATTTATTTATACATTAACCGTGGCTCGGACCGCGACATTAATTTAAAAACAGCCTATGATACAGAAGGCAGGGGACGGCCGGGAGGGAGTTGGGTATGGTGGGGGGCAGTGGTGATGGTCAGGTCTCCTGGCCCTTGGTCTGCTTGTTGTACGTCTCCCGCACATACTTCTTGTAGGCTGAGGGGAGAGGAGGAACATGATTTCAAGGGTGCTGAGCAGCCCAGAGCAGCTGTGGGGACAGACAGGCACTGGGGGCTGTGCTGCTGTCTATCCCACTGGGGAAGGGGCAGGAGGGTTCTGCTTCAGGCACTCACCGACTTGGTTCTTCCAGAGCTCGGCGGCATGTGTGTTCAGAGGGCTCTCAATATTCGGCTCTGAAAACAGGGGCTGGGTTAGCTGGTTGGGGGTGACCTCGACACTCCCGAGCCCTGATCTGGAGATCCCCACCACTACCCCTTCCCCCAGAACTGCACAGCAGTTTATCCACGAGACCCACCTGCCAGCAGGCTCTGTATGGAGAGCAAGATGGTGCGGACATCATACAGCGCTGACCACTTTTCCTTGAGGATGTCGAGGCAGATGTTGCCCTGGGTGTCGACGTTGGGGTGGTAGCAGGGAGTCAGGAACCGCACGGTGGGTGCATTGTAGGGGTACCCGCTGGGGAACTCCAGCGACAGCTTGTACCGCAGCTCCTCGTAGGCCTGGGGGTGGGAGTCGAGGGGGACAGGAGTCAAGGGGGAACCGAAACCCCAGAGTGCGGGAAGGCCTCGGGGAAAAAGAGGTACAGGGGCAGTGGAGGGCCCTGAAGGGAGGAAGGTGGGGCAGGGCCAGGGCCCTCCCCAGACCGGGATCTCGCCTCTCACCGTCCCAGCGGCGCCGTCAATGGTCCCGATCCACTTGAAGAGGTTGTCGGACTCAGGGAAGGCAGAAATGCCTTTGTCACCGGACATCTGCAGGGACAGCTCGTCAGGGAGGTCCAGGACAACCCCCCACCCCAGTTCAGCCCCAGGTGCCTTTGGGACCCCCAACCCCCGGCTTGGTCCCAGAATCCCCAAATCCCAACTAGACTGCGGGGCCCCACTCACCATCAGCGCCATCAGTTCTTGCTGCAGCCTGCGGGGAAAGCGCACGTTACCGGCCGGCTCCCGGGGCAGCCCCCGCCCTGAGCCCCAGCCCCACTCCCGGCCCCGCTCACCTCTTCCCCACCGCTCCTCTGGCCGCCGTGGCCCCGGTCTCGGCCGCTTTGCGGGCGGCTGCGCTGGACACGGCGGCGGGGTCGGCGTTCTGTGAGGCCATAGCGGCTGCCGGGTCACGGACAGGCACACCGGCCTCCGGCCGCCACTGCCGGCGGGTCACCGGCTGGACGCGGCTCCCGCTCCCGGGCGGCGCCGCACCGGGACGCGCTGGCTCCTTTCCTCCCGAAGTCCCGCTCGGGCAGGACTCGGGTCCCCCTGCGGCTCTGCCGGTACCGAGCGCTGGTCAGGGCTCCCCTAGCGGGGCTCCCCAGTGGCGAACGGCGGCGCTTGGGGCTCTCCTGTGCAGCGGTGGTGGGAGATCCCAACCCCCGTTCCAGACGTTCTCCGGTTCAGGAGCGGCTCGTTCCCAACCTTTTCTTCGGTGCAAGAGGGGCTCAGTCCCGACCGCTTCTCCGGCGCAGGAGCGGCTCGGTCGCAGCCCCGATCCCGGACACTCTCCGGTACACTCGTCCCGCGCGGCCCCGCCCGCTCCCGCGCCCCGTTTGAATATTTCCGCGTGCGGCCCCTCCACCAATCAGCGCGCAGCCCCGTTCGAGCCGGCCAATCACCGCCCGCCGAGGATGCAGCTCCCACGGTAACGGCCAGCGGGTGCTGATTGACCGCCGGCCGCTGACGCACAGCGCTGTGATTGGTCAGCGCCCCGCGGGGGGCGGAGCCCCGGGTCCCGCACGCCCTTAAATGGCCACACAGCCCCGGCCGGAGGAGGCGGCGAGGTGGGAACGAAGCGGCTTTATTGGGGAGTATCAGGGTTCGGGGGGCTCCTCGGGGGGCGGCACGTCCCCCCCGCGGCGAAGCGTCTCCATGTGCTTCTGCATCTTCTCGGTCATCCAGGCTGGTGGGATGAAGGGTTTCAGCTCTTCTAGCCGCAGATCAACAGAGTCCCTGGGGAGGAAGGAGGGTGAGATGGAGGGACTCCAGCACCCATTGCTGACCCCAAACCTACCATGTCCCCTGGCACCCATCAGTACCAAGCCCACACCCACCAGGGATCTCAATGAGCACTGAGCCGAAGCCCACCATGAACCCCCAACCAACATAATGTCCAAACCTTAGTTGCCCAACATGGCCCCCTGGGTACCAAGCCCCCCAACCATCATGGAGAGAGTAGAGTCCCTCCAACACAGGATGCCCCTGCAAGGCAGCAGTGAGGAGGGATATGGTGGGGGTCCCCAGGGACGCAGCCCCTTCAGAGTGTCTGCTTTGGTCCTCACCTGTAGTCCTCACTGGCGGCCAGATCCCGAATGTCCTCTTCGATGAGGAGGTAGGCCTGTGGCACAAGGTGGGGGACAGCTCAGGGTGTCTGCTAGGGGCAGCCAGGGCAGGGCCACACCTCCTGGCCACTGCTGTCCCCATAGGAACCAGCTGTGCCTCCTGGCCCATGCCCCAGCCCTGGGGGCAGGGGATGGACCTTGACAGCACTGTGTCCCCACACCCTGCCCATCCTCCTGCCACCACTGCCCGGCTGTACTCACCATCTTGCCCCCAATGGCTCTCATGTGCTGCTGCTCTGTCAGCCAGTGCTTATCCTGTGGGTCGGCCGCGTACTGCAACAAAGCAGCAAGGACCGAGCTGAGAATGGGTGACAGACCCTCCCCTAAAATCCCCCTCCTGCGGGCCTCTGCCCCTGGCTCTGTCTGCCCTGCTCCAGCCTCAGCCCTGGCTCTGGCAAACCCGCCGCCTTGGCAGGCACGCAACGCCATTAGCTCGTGCTCTGTGTGCTAGCCAGACCTTGGCAATGTGCTCTAAGATAACAAACAAGGGCATGGGGGAGGAAGTTAACAAGGCAGCTGAAGCACACACTCCCAATTCCCATGGGAAACCATCCGGCTGTGGCACCTGACCTTAAAGAGGTGGGGATGCTTGATGTAGAGCCGGCCTCTTGTTCCTCCCATCCCGAGAGCTCTGCAATAGGAACACGAGGGGCGTTAGGGCTGTGGAGAGGGCAGCTGCGGTGGCACAGGGACACCCCTCTCCTCCCCAAGCCCTTCCTACTGCTTTTGAGGCAGAGAAGCGAAGTGACGGGAGGAGTGTCACGGGCTCCTGCCTGGGGACACCACCCTCCATCAACAGGGCCATTCCTTACTTGTTTGCTCGAGATCCCAGCACAAAGGTTGTGGTTTCAGTCAGTCGGGATGGATCCCACTACAGAGCAATTGGAAAAGGGGCAACATTAGAAATGAAGTTGCTGCTGGCCATGCTCCACAAGCCTCGGCTCTCTGACAGGGAACCTTGGAGCTGCCACCAGACTGGGAGGGAGTGAGCTGGCCACAGACCTCCCAGCCTTCCACAGAGGAGAGATGTTACATTTCTGGCCTGATCTAAGAGTTTCCCTCGTGGGAAACTCTTGTGGGATTCTCCTGGCTACTCCTGGTCTCCTCAGGTCTCCCTCAGCGGCACCACACCGCAGGGCTACAGACTACAATGCCTGGGGAGACCAGCAAAGGCCTCCAGGCACTTCGCTTCCTCTTCTTGCTCCGCCCCTGCCCAGGGCCCCATCAGGGCAGAGCACAGCCCACGCTCTCCTGTGCTCCTGCAGCTGCAGGGCTCTGCTGGTGAGAGCAAAGGGGAGGAGAGAGGGAGCCCAGCAGTGTCGGACAGCCAATACCTTTGGTCCATCCCTTTTCACAGACTCAGAGACTTTCAGCTTCCACCTGAGAGGAAGGAAAATACAGTAAGAATGAGTCCCAGTGGGATCAGCTTAGTCACCACCAGCACCAGGGACTCAGCCCAAGCGCTTCCAGATCCACCCTTTTTCACACCCTCCATTCCCCCACAGCACCCAGCTTCGGACCCTCAGCTTTGCTGCACATTCTCCTCTCCTGGTAGCCCAGATCCCACCAGCCCCTGTGTCTCACCACTTGCTCTGGATCTGGACCTTTTCACCCCTTTGGGCCTGCTTAAAACCCCTTCTCTGAAGGGCTTCGCCTCCTGAGGGTAACAGCTCAACCTAACCCTGCTTCTGCCACAAGAACTCCCATCATTTCTCTGCAGGAGGGGAGTCTGTGGGGTTTCTGTGCTCCCCACAGGCAGCCTCATTCCCCCCACCCTCCCAAAACAGGGGCTCTAGCTCAGGGTTTGTACTCACGCTGCCATGCCCGAGACTCCGCGGTCATTCGACAGGCTCTGTCCTGGGGGCCGCCCCTTCCTCTGCACGGAAGAAATCCTTCTGTGACTCAGCTGTGCTGGCTGAGGGAACCCTTTCAGCAACCCTCCCTCTCCCAGGAAAGCTGCTTCTTTTGTCACAGGTGAAAACACTGCCTGGCACCAGAGTGAGCACCTCCACTGCCTCAAAAAAGCTGCCTGTGCACCTCCATGCACTCACTGTGGGAATGGCCAGGAAGTAGGGCAGGCTTCCCAAAACATAAAATCTTGTGCAGGGGAATCCATCCTACCTTTTTTGGAATGGGGCTCCCTCGACGGCTCAGCTCCTCATCCATCTGTCGGGCACGCTGGAAGAGGAAGGGCAGTGGGATGAGCAGGGCTCTTCTCCCTGCCTGGCCAGGTGAACACTGAGCCCAGCCTACCTCTGTGAGCAGCACTGAACTGCATCAAGCAGCACCTGAACCTGGCGCTCTCCTTGCCCTGTATTCCCTTCAAGCCAAACATTCCCCATTCTGCCTCTACACTACTGCACAGGCAGCCAAGAAGAGCCAGAGAAGAAAGTGATCCCAACTTTTCTTCTTCCAGCTCTCACAAGCCATTTAAACCTCTGTGTAGAATCACAGCAATTACCTTTGGCACTGCCTGCTCGTGGGGCAACCTGGGAACCACCTTTTTGCCATCGGAGAACAACAGTTTGGCCTGCAGGAAGACAAAGAAGGTTCCATGGATTCTGGGCTAAGATAGGGCCCCCATAAGCAACCCCCACCTCTACATATCTACCTAAAAACCCTGCAACAGCTTTGCTTTTGGAGTGCTATCAGGCCATGCTTCCACAGACAGCCAGAGGCAAAAGCACAATCTGCGCACGATAAATTCTGGTGAACTGGCAGATAAGCAAGATGTGAAAGGAAAAAATCCTTCCCTACCCTGCCAGGACCCTCTGATGGGTGCTGGAGGCCAATTTCTGTGGGACTCCAGCAGTGTGCAATGCTCCTACAGCAGCAGTGAGAAGAAGCAGCGTGAGCTGCCCAACCCTGACTGCTGCCTTCTTCTCAGTGAGAATAAATCCCAACACAGCAGTCACACAAGGGTGGAGGATATCCCCTCACGGTGACAGCAAAGCTGTTAAGAGGGACACATTCTAGCCAGGCTGCTTTGCTTGGCTGGGCACCCAAGAAACAACTCACCAGTACCCACCTGCTCCAGGCAGCTCCTACAGGTCTCCTGGATGAGCTGCTCCGGGTCCACCTCCTCCCCAACGTTATCACGCACGTTGATTGCTGCAGTCTGGAAAAACTGGAGAGGAAAGGCCAGGAGAGGATAAAGCCTGCACAGGGTCGGCTCAGCTCCCACAGAGAGGTGCGATGGCCTCGGTGGCAGCCGAGCTGTCCCCATGCCCCTGCGGCTGCCCACCTGTCCCCAGCGCTCACCTTCATGTACTTGTTGAAGATGCCCTGGATCTCCTCGTTGATGCTGGGCTGCAGCACAGCGCGCAGCAGGTCCATGGACACGCTCGGGTCCGTGAAGCTGCGGGTGGAGGGGTCAGGAGCGGGGAGCGGAGCCCCCTGTCCCGGTGCCCATCCCGGTCCCGCTGTTCCTCCCTCCCTCTCCATCCCCACGTGCCCTGCCGGCCCATCCCGGTCCCGCCGTACCTGGTGGTCATCTGGGATCGCCGCCCGCGCCGCTGAACCTGCCGGTGCTTGATCATGATGTTCCAGGGGCTCTGCGGGACACACGGATCAGCCGCGGCCCCGCCGCCGCCCGCAGCCCGCCCGGCCCGGCCCGGCCCCTTCCTCACCGTGCTCACCAGCTGCTCCTCCGCCTCACCCGGGCCCTCCTCGCCCGGCGGCCCCGGCTGCTGCTCCGCATCGCGGGCGGCGCCCATGGCCCCGCTCCCGGCTGCGGTGCCAGGCGCCGGATGCGCGGGGATCCCGCGCCTGCATCATCGGGCCCCGACGGATGTGACGGAGCGGGGCCGGGCCCGGCCGGGCGGGAGCGGGCGGGGGAGGCCTGCGGGGGAACCTGGTGTGTGCTTGGGGAGCCCCGGGGGACACCCGGTGTGTGCTTGGGGGATCCTGATGGAACACCCGGTGTGTGCTCTGGGAATCCTGATGGAACACCCGGTGTGTGCTCTGGGAGCCCTGGGGAACACCCGGTGTGTGTTTGGGGAGCCCCGGGCTCACACCGTGCCCACCTTAGAGGAGCCGCCGCAGCCCCCCGGGTGTCCCCGCCGCCCTCTCGGGGGGCTGAGCAGTCCCTGAGTCCCAAAGTATTGAACTCACTCTGTCCCACCCAGAGGAGGACCTGTCGCAGGTGGCCTCTGGGCCTGAGACCTGAGTACCTGTAGTGAGAATGCTTGTCTTTCCATGATCTGTGTGTTCCTTGTATAAGTTTCCATGATCTCTTTGCTCTTTCTTATAATTCGTCTTCCCGGAATCACATTGCTTCTCTGAGCAAACATCACAAAACAGCATTTCCTCGTCTAATGTGTGCAGAATAGTCAAAACAACTTTTCTTTTGTTTTCTAATCTCACCCCACGTGGTCAAAGAGAAGCTTTTCTGTTGAATCAGGTGGTTAACAATTTGCATTGATAAACCATTAACTATTTTGCTGGTAACATTCTTCCTCATTCCAAGATGATTCAGTGGGAGAAACCAAGCGAAGGGGATTTGCCAGAGTGCAGGGTGGGTCTCTCTGTGCAGAACCATCCCCAAGAGCTGTCCCTGTGCCATTGGGGCAGCCCCATGCTGTGGGGGAAAGCGGGATTTACTTTGCACCAGCTTTGCCAGATGCTCTGTCTTGTTTCATTTGTGTTAAAGGGATGACTGCATGTGGCACTTGGAGCCATGATCTAATTAACAAGGTGGTGATCAGTCAAAGGTTGCATTTGATGATCTCAGAGATCTTTTCCAGCCTAAATCATTCTGTGGTTCTGTGACCAATGCTGTGAGGGCTGTGCTGGTGTCTCAGCACCTGTCACTGCAGCCTGTGGCTGTGTCCCCTCAGTGTGACTCTCCTGCTGTAGCTGTTGGCTCAGTAGTGACCACACTGGTCTCCATGGAAGCCTGGAGTGGCTGTGGGAGCAGAGGCTGCTGACTCATGAGCTCACACGCTGGAGGAAGCTGTGCCCTTGTCCGCTCCCTGCTGCCTTGGCTGGGACTGCACCAGCCTGGGTAAGCTTTGGGCTGTTAGACAAACCCAGTGGCGGATGTGGGGCCAACCAAGTCACCATCAACATCGACATAGCTTCATTATCACCAGCACTGGGCTGCTTGTGTGCTTATTTAGTTGCTCTAAGTTGTCAGCAACAAAAACTGGACACTGCCCAGAGGAGAGGAAGAACAGCTGTGACTGTAGGAACCCCCAGGGAAAGGTGGGGAAAGTGATACTGTTAATCTGTGAGACCAGCTTGCATTCTGTACCCACCTTGATGGACAAATTGTTCCTTGTGTTTATTTGAATCAAGCAAGGCCGAAATCAGATCTTTGGAAAAGCTTTCCAATTAACAAGAAAACTTAAATCCTGGAACAAATTCTGAATTACTGAGTTGCTGCTTTTGCAGAGAGAGGGATGTTTTCCAAGAGTGTGTCAGAACAACATCTGTCAGGGATCACCTAAACCTAACTGATGTGATGCCTTATTTGGGTCTCCTCCAGGCCATGAATCTCTGTGGTAGGTGCATTTCTGCCAGACATGAACACCTGGTTCACAGCTGAGATGATCCCTGTTCCTGTTTGATTCTCAGGGACACTTTGGACAAGTCCCTCTGACCCTCAGTATCCTCAGGCATTTATTTCATCAGAGCAATTTGCTTGTCAGACATTCTCCTCCATTATTTCCCTAAATGTTATCCAGGAATATGGTCTGCTAAAACAGAAATGTGCCAAAGCTCTGGTGTTGTTCCCAAAAGGAGGAATCACCAGAAAAGCACAGGGACAGCCGCAGTGCTGAGCTCTCCATCATGCCTGAGGCTGGAAGGAGCCCTTCCTGCGATCCCTCAGGTTGTTCCAGATGGTTTGCCAGGTGCGTGGAAGGGAGTGGGCACTGCTGACATGGGGTGGCCAGCACTGCCTGCTCCGGGGTGTCCAGCTCAGGGGTGAATAACAGCCACAGAAATGCGCGATAAGCACCGGAACGTCGGGTTCCACCGGGCAGCTGCGAGGTGTGGAGCACCAGATCTCCAGTGGACATGGGTGGCTCATGGAGGAATTGAATCCACTTTGAGTCATAGCAGGAGGAGAAGGACAAACCTGTACTTAAAGCATTTTTCTTGCCATGACCCCTCTTCCCACAAAGATTTGCAGAGATTTGGGCAGAGCTGCGCTCCTTCCCTTGCGCTGTCCCTGCATCATCTTGATGTTGATGGAAAGCTCTTTGAGCATGACTTTGCTTTTCCATTGCTCCTGTCAAGTGCCAGCTTGGAGTTGTAGTAATAGTGTCAATCTCAAACCAATTAATTTCACTCACTCCACTGTTGTAACTTTAAACTTTGCCTATTATCCAGAAACTCCAGTCTATTATGCTTGGTGCTGATGTGTCCTGGGCAGGCCAGCCCTTAAGTTCTCCTATCCTATTGATACTCAAATGAAGCCTTGAATATTTGACCTACAAAAATCTGCAAAGAATCTCATGTGTGAAACAGTAGCCTTGAATTGAGGGCATTTTGCATGTGGAAGGAGGGAGCTCCTGGTGCTGCTGCCAGGTGCTCTTGCCCTGTTCCTGTTCCATCCGGGATGGCAGGGCCAGGACAGGCTCCTGCCTGCAGCAGAGCCCAGCACTGGGGTCACTGATAAAGGTCACTGATAAAGGTCATCTCAACATAGATTCCTGTTGAGAGCAGCAGTGAAGAATCTGCCTCTGTGCAGTCCTGGTTTCCCCTTCCGTCCTCCAGTCCTTGTGCTGTCCTCCTTGGAGTGCAGCCAGGCCTGGATCCTGCTTCTGCCTTGGCTGTAGGTGGAGCTGGAGTGGCTCTTTGGTAAACAGAATTAGAGGCAAATGTAGGAGGTTCCTGAAGTCACCTGTGAGCTGCCTCCTCCCATTCCTGGACCCGGGCTGCCTGCGAGGCACTTTAAATTGCTGGTTGGCACAGCCCTGGACACAGACTTCATCAGCATGGCACGAGGCATCCTCCTGCTGGGGCTCCTCGCCCTGTGCGTGCAGCTGCAGGCAGCACCCATTGCAGGCAAGTATGAGCGGGTGGGTGGGAAGAATAGTTTAGAATGTTTTTTCCTTATTTTCATAGAATCACAGGTGTTTTGCAGGTGCTGGCAGGTGCCAGGTTGCTGCCGTGTGAGGGCCAGGGAAGCTGTGGTGGGAGTGGGGTGGGATGAGCCCCAGTGATGTGGGGATCACTGCAGTGATGGCACAGTGCCATCTCCCCCTGACTCCCCAGTGCAGATGGGACCACCTCTGGCTGCTGACCCCAGGGCAGAGGTGCCCAGGAGGCCCTTCAGGCACCAGCCCCACCACACACTGCCATGAGCTGGGAGACACCAGCATGGCCTTGGGCTGAGTTGTTTCAGTCTTGAGGGGTCAGGCAGAGCCCTGAAAACCCACCCAGAAAAGCTGCAGAAGAGAAGATAGCACAGCATCCTGGTAAACTGGGCTGCTGGGTGGGAGCAGTGAATGGGAGGGCAGCATGCTGGGACTGATGCTGCTGCTTTCTGCTCTCCTAGAGTTCCATGGAGTAGCTCCAGCTGGGTGGCCACCACCAGGACATCTGGCAAGTGCCCTGAGCCTTGAGCCTGGGAAAGAGCCCAGCACAGTGCCTGACAAGGATGATGGTGATGGTGATAATGACAACAGCTCCAATAGCCATGAAATGGGGGACTCCAGTAGCAGTGAAACTGGTGGTGATGGCAACAATGCAAATGACTATGATGGTGGTGATGGTAATAAAAATCAGCTTTGTGATGGCAATGACCATGATCATGGTGACAACAGTGATGATGGCGATGGTGATGATGATAATGATGATGATGATGATGATGGTAATGGTGGTGATGATGATGATGATGGTGATGATGATGCCAACGGTGACAATTCCAATAGCAATGAAGATGGTGATGATGGTGATACAAATGACCTTTCTGATGGCGAGGACAATGACAATGATAATGGGGATGATGGCAGTGATGATGGTGATGATGGCTATGAAGATGGTGATGATGGCATCCATGATGAACATTCCAATAGCAATTATAATGTTGATGATGACATCAGCAGTGACAGTTCCAATAGCCATGAAGATGGTGACTACAATGACAACGAATATGATCACTCCAACAGCAATGAAAATGGTGCTGATTATGGGGGGTGGAGATTTTAGATCGTAAGGGTGTCATTGCCCTGGGATTTTCAGAGATTTTTGGGTTCCTCTTGTGCAGCACCCAGCTCAGGCTGCCAGGTTTCATAATTGATCTGTGGCAATAAATGTATCTAGTGAACATGAGCGCTTAGTGTCAAAAATTTCTTTAACAGCTTGGCAACTCAAATGGGGCAGTTGGTCACTTGCCCTTTTACTTCTAAGCACCAGATATCCAAATTTACAACAATGTGTGGTTTCACCCAGGAGCTCTGGAGTAAGGAAGGACTGAATACTGAGTGTCAAATCTCTAAAGGAGGTTCAAATCCTGCCTTCTTCAAGTTTGAGTTTTGTGGGTTTTGGGAAAGATGAGCAATGTACCTGGCATAAAGAAGGGGATGCCCTTAGCTGAGGTACTGCAGAACTCAGAGAAGAGAGTTGGCACTACTAAATGATCTCTAAAGCTCACAGTGATATTATACCAGGAGGAATGGCCATATATTACTTGGTGTGCTGGGGGGAAACCTGCAGAAATGTGGCCCACACAGGGGGTTTCAAAGAGATTGTTTTGATTTGCCTTCAAAAATATATTACAGGACTGATACACAGGGCAGGTGGACTATTGATGTATATGGGATAACTGAGCTTGGGAAAAGCAGCATCTTGGGAGTGGGGTTGGTACGTGATATCCTGAGGTAAATTCTAGCCCAGACTCTGCTCCTCCCTGTGTGTCCACTAAAAAATACTTTTCACTGTCTGTTCCTGTTGCTTTGCTTTCTATGTTCACTGCTACTTCACCTACAACTGCCCCAATCCAATCTGGACAATTTATGTGAGTACTGTTATTAATGGGCAGCCAACAATTGTTTTAACTTATATCCATTGGCCTTGGATTACAGGAGATTTAGTGTTGTGGGCTACTAACAGGCCAAGGCTGAGGGAAGATGCAGAGCGATGTGCTCAATGATTTTCTTTCAGATTTGTGCTCCACATGATGAAAACTGGCATGATTGGAAAGCCGTGGAAGAAAAGCTAAAGGTGGCCAGGAACTATATAAAAGATAAAAAGAGCAAAGGAAATTTTTGTAAAATATTAGACACCTGCATAGAAGTAGCCTGTTATGATAGGAAAAACCATGGCAGAGAGAAACAAAATCTGAGAGAGAAATAGAAGATTGAAAAGAAGCTGTATTATTGTCTTTGAAAATTCAGAAGCTGCCTAAACAGGAAGAAAAGCTACAGGAAGAAAAGAAAAAAATAAAAGTCAGAAAAAAAGATTGCAGTTATATTTATGCGTACTCCCTGTCCCATGACAGTGTATAGATTAGAAAACTAGCTGTTATCCCCTGAAGAATGAAATTGGAAACATTTGGGGTAGCCCTGACCATAGTGAACCTGGAGAAGGTGATTCTTTGTTTCCTTCAAATCCCCCTGAATATGAAACCAGACTCATTACAGAGACGGAAGAAACCAGTGGACCTTGGAATAGAGTGGGAAATTATACTCCAAACTGGCCCCATTTGATTTGATTTAGATGACTGATTTGCAGGAGCACTGTGGCTGTAAGCCAGGCCAGACTGAAATCTGGCAAGTGAAATTCTATTAATGCAGACATAATAATGGTCCAGACATTCTGATGCTATTGGACCTCATCAAAAATTAATTCAATTTTTAACAGACACAGGAGCATGAGATTCAATTTTAACACAACAGAAAGTTGTTGGGTGTTCAACCTGGTGAGTAAAGAGTTAAAGTTACTAAAGTAAACTGAACAAGTTCCAAATGCCAAACTACCCAGGTTAATTCATAGCCCCTGGGCAAGAAGCACACATTGGCATGAAGTGCATGTCAGCCACTTGCTTTGCAGTTAAAGATCATAATGAAAACATTTGGGTTTTGATGTTCTGAAAGGCCAAGCCTGGTGTTTGCTCTTCAGCAGGGTGTGGTCCTTCTGCTCAAATACCAACCCTAACCCTGAAATCAGGAGGTTGCAGTGTGTGCCCTGCAGCACCTGCACTCCCTGATTCAGTAATGTACCACAATACCCAACTTCTGCTGCAGCACAGAGTGGGATTTCTGCAGCCACACACCCATGGATGGCAGCACTGGATACGAAAGATGTATCCTTTGTAGCCCCCTTAATAGACAAGAAAACAGAAATTGGCTTTTCATTGAGAATTGACAATATACCTTTAACAAACTCTCACTGGGGTGTAAACATTTGCTGAATGTTTATAGCAATTCCCCTGGCAAGAAACCCAGTTAAAGGAAAGAAATCGCACAATGTGAGGGAAGACTGACTAGGGAAAAACCAGAGGTTGTAGCAAAGCTGGAGACTGGTGGGAAGCTGGCGTCAGGGGAGAGATCTGTACCAGGGGAAAAAACAGGGATGGGGAGAAGGCAAATGACAGCTGGGGAGAACCTGAGCTGTGGGAGAAGCCAGAGATTGGGGGGGAAGGCAGAGAAGCCTGAGGTGGGAAAGAATCCTGGATCTGACCATGGTGACAGGGAGGCAGATGATGGCAATGATGGTGATGATAGTGATGGTGATGATGACAACAGTGATGATGGCTGTTGAAAATTTTCTATTATTTGAAAGTGGCTGAGTGCTTGTTTGATATCAGGAGCTGGACCTGTTAGGTGCAAGTTGAACTTTATTTAAACCATATTGGGTGTGTTGTGTGGGTTAAAAGACAGAGAGTAGTGAGACCCAGGGCTGACAATCTGAGCATTAATACTAGAATAGATGAAGCTGTTGCCTAAATGTTACTTAAAAATTAATAGCAGGTGTGGACAGCCCATAGATCACGGTGTATGAACTGTGACAACTATATTGTAACATGGAGCACAGAACTGAGTGAAATTCTCACCTAAACTGGCTCAAGAGGGTGTGAAAATGACCACTTGGCAACAAAACAGTGAGGCAATGAAGAGTGAGAAGACCCCAGAGCCTAACAATACTCTCGATTTGGACTGTCATGTGAGGGATGAGGAGTTTACACTGTAAGGGTGTAATTGCCCAGAGATTTCTTAGTTTGGGGTCCTCCTTTTGAGGCTGTGGCTCAAGCTACCAGATTTTGTGATGGATCTGTGCCAATAAATCTATCTGATGGAGATGAGAGCCTGCTGTCAAAAATTTCTTTAACACCGATGATGATATGATGATGATGATGGTTACAGTGATGGTGACAGTGATTACACTTGTTGACTGATGCCATAAGGTAAATGAGGAATATGTGAGGTGAGGAGAGCCCACAGTGTGTGGGTGCAGGGGCCTCTTCCTCTGCCTCACTCTACCAGGGCTGATCCTGGGCACAGCGGTGTTTTGGGCAGGACCTTCTCTTTCCTCATTAACCCCAAACTGGCCACTGGCTGGGTGTAACGAGCTGACCTTGATCAGTGCCTGGCACAGTCAGGTCATTGTGGCTGCCCCAGCCCTGTCCCTGCACAGGGACTCTGGTGCTGCTCCTGCCCAGGGTGGGCTCAGCAGGGCCCTCCACACAGGAAAATCCTTCTGTTCCCTGTGGGAGACCCTCAGAGACAGCCCCAGGCACACACCCACCCAGGACCCACAGAGCATATCTGGATCAGAGGAAACCTCCCCATAGGGTTTGTGGCTTCAGCTCCCTGAGGCTCCCCAAGAATCCTCCAAAAGCTTGACCAGGAGCCATGAGGACAGGTACCCCATCCCTCCCACAGGGACTGAAGGTGTCTCAGCAGCTAGTGGGGGCTCACCAGGAGACAGATGCAGCAGGAGCCAGGCATTGTTCATCACAGACTGGGTTTACTGAGGGGTGGGAGGCACAGAGACCCCTATAGTAAGCACAGAGCTGAGGGTGCTGAGGTGGGGTTGGGAGGCTGGGTGATTATCCAGCAGCTGTTGGAGCCCTCCATGGCTGGCTGTCCAGCTGTCCAGCTGTCTGGCTGTCTGGTGTGGGCTGGCTGCATAGACTGGGTCCTTGGTCCAGGTCCAGGTAGGGCCTAGGTGAATTCTGGAAAAGACAGGAATCCGTGCTCAGGCCCTCACTCTGTAGCATGACTGGGCACATCTGCCAGCCCCACAGCAGGGGTGAAGGCTCCAGAGACCCTCAAATAGCTCTCCCAGGGAGCTGTGGGGGGTTTGGTGGTCATTTCTGCAGCATGAAAAGATGGAGGGGAGATGGCACAGGTGGGATGCTGTGGTGTCTGTGCCCATGGCCACACATCCCCCTGCAGCACTGTTCCACTGGCTCCCACATCCACCTGTGCCCACCCGTGCCCACCCACACTCACCTGGGGAGACCAGGCGTGCCCAGAGGCAGCAGAGCCCCAGCAGCAGGAGCAGCGACAGCAGCCGCATGGCGTGGATGGGCAGCGTGGGGGCTGCCCCTCTGGGCACAGGCAGGGGTTTAAATCCTCCTGGGGCAGAAGGTTGGTGCCCATGACCTGGCTCATGCCCCAGCATCTGACACGCTCCATCTGAGCGTGAACCCTCCCCTCCCTCCCGCGGGCAGCTGCTGCTGGACAAGCCTCGGGAGAGGCAGGAAGATGCTGCTGCTTGGTGCTGGGCTCCGTGCAGCCCCAAGAGAGCAACACTGCCACAAGACAAGAGCAGCCAGTGCAACTTCCCACTGCAGGAGACAGCTACGGGGCAGGCAGCAGCAAAAGGCCGGGGGACCCCGCTTGGGGCTGCCCTGGTGGAACAGTGGAGGAGGTTCCCCGGGCCGGGCGCTGTGGAGCAGCCCGTGGTGCCCTGGCAGCTCTCCGGGCATTGTTCTGCCTCTGAGAACAATCGCTGGTTCTTCAGGGACGTCCTGTGACCGGACACGGTCCACAGCCCCACACTGCCACCGGCCCCTCAGCCCTGCATCTCTTGGCCAGGCGCTGCCCAGCTGGCCCAGCACCTGGAGAGCAGGAAAGGTCCAGGGCCATGGAGTCCTGCTGCTGGGGACAGGGGGATGGGGGCTCTGCGTGGGCACCAGCACTTCAGGGCTGCAGCAAAGGGTCCCGTGTCCTTGCCAGAGGCAGAGTGGGTGCTCAATTTCCCGTCACATGGTGCTCAAGCTGCCTCTGCCCTTCCATGGGATTGGCCGCACTGGACACTGCAGTGTCGCAAGTACAGCAGGGGAGCTGCGGGGGCTTTCCCTGACAGTCCCTTCCGGGAGTGCCCGTCCCTGGGAGAGGCAGGAGGGTTCATTCACTCTGCACGTGTGTGTGTGTGTGTGTGCAGTGCACGTGGAGCCAGCTGTGGACACGTGTGTGTGCATTCCACGCTCTGCCCCTCGGCATCGCTCCTGCCGCGCGCCCTGGCCTGGCCAGGAGCATCTTCCCAGTGGCACAGCGCCGCCTCTGTCCCTGTCCCTGTCCCTGTTGGGTGCCGCATTCCTGGATGTTCCCTGGGTACCCCATAGACGAGGTCTGGCTGGTGGCTGTGCCCTACGGCCGCACCCATTGCTTACCCTGCGGGTCCCTGGTGTCAGGGCAGACACGGGGGTACGACACACGTCCTCCTCTGGGGGTGATCTTCTGTCATGTGAAACCTCAACATCTACCTGGGACAAGCCCCCACTTAATCTCTGGGACCATGCATGTCCCTGCATCCACCGTGGTGTTGTCTCAGCCTGACCATGGTGTTATTGCTGGCGCAGGGACAGGCAGGGCTGCTCTGGAAGATGCCATCAGTCTGTCCAGGGATCACCAGGCCGCTGCGATTCCCCGGGGAGACAGCAGGAAAAATTCAGCCCCGGTGGATTTTGGCGCTGTGGTCACCGAGGGTGGCCACTAAGTCCCTGGACCGGTGTATCTTTCCCACTGCCCACCCTGACTCTGCACCCCCGACCGACCCCGGCACGTCCCTCCGGATTTGCTCCCACTCCTGCTACTGCTCAGGACTGACAACATCGCCGTGTCCCATGCCAGGGACACTGCCAGGACCTCATCCTGGTGCTTCGGAGGAGAGGCAGGAAAAGCTGCGGTGGGGCGTGGGCGGGGGGCGTCACCGCCCTCCAAACCCCACCCTGACTCCGATTTTCTTGGTCCCTCCCCACGGAGCTTTCCTCGTCCTCCGCTTCCCCTTTGGGACAGTAATTACGGCAGTAATTAGGAAGACAATTATTCTTGCTGAATGGGAATATCTTAATCTGTTTCTCCCTCCTTGGCAGGTTTCACCCCACGCCCGCCCACGGGTACCGGCGGTGCCTCCCAGGGCCCTGCGCTGCCGTGGGCTCGCCCCCCTGGAAGCTGAGGCTGCTGCGAGCCATGAACCAGCCCCAGGGACCACCCAGGCATGATAGAGCCGCTGGATCCCCCCCGCTGCCTTCCACAGGGCACAGGACCCTGCTCTGCACTGTGTTCCCCAGGAGGAGAGCGGGTGAAAGCCCCAAACCGGGAGAGGGTGATGGAGGAGGCGGCAAAGGGACAGAAATGTCCACCGGGTGGGAATGGATGGGAGCATCACCATCCAGCGGGACCTGCCTTCCACAGCCACAACGGGAGGCAGCGAGGTGCTCCACAAGCCCTGTGTGAGAGCCCTCCTGCCCAGGATGTTCTCTGTCAGACACGAGGGAGCATGGGAGAAGGCGATGAAGGGATACAGCTCTGGCACAGACTTTCCTCAGGACTTGCGCCACAGGGAGCATAGGGAGAGTGGTGCTGCACCATGCCGTGCCCCAGCCCTTCCCTGGCTGGCAGCTTTCCATGCCCTGGCATGGCACTGTGATGATCCCTGGCAATGGAGAGGCCAGTGCCAATCTTCCCATGTCTGTCGCCAACACAGGCTTGTCCCCAGGAGGCTGCGGGCTGTCCCCAGCCCAGCCTAGGCATGCTGCCACCACCCAGCTGGGCCCCCTGAGGGCTGTGCCGGGACAGCTGGCCTGTCCTACCGGTCCCCCCAGCTCGAGGGCTGTGGCCAGGATGCCACCAGGGAGAGCAGGCCCCGCCTGGGTGTGGCTCATTACCTGCATGGCAGGAATTAGCTGGGTTTAGGCACCAGCCCTGCTCCCTCCGCCCCACCTCCACACCTTAAATCCCGGCCCACCACACCCAGAGCCAGACCCGGCTATCCAGGGCACCATGGAGCTGCCACCTGGCTGTCTTCTCCTCCTTGCTGCCCTGCTCCCCCTTGCCGAGCGGTCCAGCCCGGCCCCGCACAAAGCTGGACAAGAGGAGCTGGGGATGGGTGAGTGTGGCTGGGGCATGGCCAGGGAATGGAGATGCTCTGGGTGCTGCTGTTGTGCAGTGCTTCCCACTGCCCCAAAAGCTGCCAGGTGCCTACAAGTGTGGGACTGTGGGAGCCTGGGGTCTGATCCCGGGTGCTGCTGTGGCCCCTGCTCTGTGCCTCTTACTGGTGGCCACTGTGTCCTGCAGTAAAGCCTGGGTACTGCTACCACATCTCAGAGGTGGAGGACCTGCTGGACAAGGACTGTGGCTCCTGCCACACGGGTGCCTCCTGTCCGCGCTGCACCAGCGATGCCGACTGCCGTGGAGTCACCAAGTGCTGTCCCAGCAAGTGTGGCCACACGTGCCAGGAGCCAGTGTTGGGTGAGGACTCAGTGCTGTGGTGGGGGGGCTCTGGAGTGGCAGTGTGGCATTCATAGGGGCGGGTGACAGGAGGGGTGTTGGCTGACATGGGGTGACAAACTGAGAAGGGAGGTCCCTGGGGTTTCCTGAGCTCTTGGTGGGTCTTGCAGACCCTGGGGGTCACCCCATTGTACTGGCGTGCAGGGCTGTGGGCAGGGGGTGCGGGGCTGTGTGCTGGCACAAAGGGTATAGCAGCATAAAGGAACCAGAACTGTGCACAGCTGTCCGAGGCCTGAGGGTGCTGAGGCATGGTGGTGTCCCCCCCTGCCCTGGCTCAGCCTGTCCCCTTTGGATCATGCAGACTTCTGCTACCTGCCCTCAGTCTGTGGGAACTGCAAGGCGCTCTTCCGCCGCTTCTTCTTCAATGCCTCCAGCCAGCAGTGTGAGGAGTTCATCTACGGCGGCTGCGGCGGCAACAGGAACAACTTCGAGACCAAGGGCGAGTGCTTCCAGGCCTGCTCCCATGTCAGTAACTAGCAGTGTGCTGTGGGCCACAGATGGCAGCTGTTCCTGGCCCCTCTCCTGATGTCCCAGCTCTCAGTTCCAGGTGCCTGGTAGTGCTGGCCTGGGAAGTGGGGGCTTCTGCACAGCCCCTGCCGGGGGGAAGCTGCTGCTGGTGGCCACATCCCCAACCCTACAGGGAGACCATGGGACAGGTGGCAATGAGGGCTGTGGGCCAGGGTGGCCATGCTGGGGGCTGTGGTTTGCCTGGAATGCTCACTGGCCTAAGGACAGGGACATGTGCCCATGCCAGCATGGATGCCCCCTCCTATGCCTGGTGCCTGACCCGAGGAGCCTGTCCCTCCCCTTGGACCGTGACAATACAAGGACGGGTCCCTGGATGAGCAGGTCTGGGTCTGGTCCTTCCTGCCTGTGCTGGCACGAGCAGACAGTGCCCGTCCCTCTGGGCACTCCTCCCTCATGGGCATGGGCGGTGGGTGCCTCCAGCAGCATGGCATGGCAGGGCTCACCCAGCCACCACCCCTGCAGCTCCCATTGCCACGGATGGGCTCCCAGCCCAACCCTGCCTTCAAGCTGCCGACACGACCTGACTGGGAGCTGGAGCCACTGAATGGAGGAGGAACAGCTCCTGCCTTGATGGATGCCTGGGGAGGTGCCTGTCCCCAGCCTTCCTGACCCGGGTCTGTGTCTGCACTGCTCCACTGGCGCTGTGGCACCAACTCTGGCTGAACCTCCTGGCCCTGGAGGCCTCAGGTGATTTCAAGGCCACTCCAGGACCATATGGGGCAGCTGGAGGCAGACAAGCACAACTTTATTGCTGGAGGTGGTGGGGAGGGGACAGGCCAGCTGGGGCTCATGACTCTCCCATGTCCCCTAATGAAGTAATCTTCCTGCTGCAGAGGAACTGCTCTCCCATCACACAGCATCTGAAAAGGAGGATGTGCTTTTAGGGAGCAACGAGACTGCAGGAGTGAGGGACCAGTGGCCATGACTGCAGCCATGCTGGCCAGCTCCATGAGAGCTCCATCCCACTCTGCATCACTTCAGATCCCCTTGCCCTGCAGAGGCATCTGCTGGGAGCAGAGCAATGGGGCAGCAGTGGGAACTGGCCTCACAGTGATGCTGAGCTGGGAGGATGCTGAGGGCTGTGTCAGCATACAGGTCAGCTGGCACCCTGCATGACCTGGTGTTACCCCTGATGCTGGCCTCCTTAGGGTGGCCATAGGCCTCCTTACCACCAGACACCCGTGTGCAGACGTGGCCACAGCCATTGCTGCAGCACTTGTGACCCCAGGGACACTCCTCATCGAGGCTGCACAGGTCCAGGCAGGTCTTACTAATGCCCACAGGCATGGGGCACTCTCCACCTCTGCCTGCAAGGCAGAGCACTTTTCCATGGACCACCTGGCTGAGACACCCCACATCTCCTGGGGCAACACTGGGTCTCCTGTGCCTCACCTCCAGGAGTGTCCACACAGACACGGCCGCAGGAGGTGTGGGTGCACCTCTGTCCCCAGGGACACTGTGAGTCCGCCTCGCACTCCTCCGAGCACCGCTCAGCACTGGGCTGGGGCACAGGCACAGTGTCACGCTCTGTGGGCAGGGAAGGGTGGTCACCTGGTGACTGAGCGGAGGCTGTGTGTGCTGATCACTTGCATGGAAAGAAGGGTGGGGCCAGGTCATATCTGTGGAGGGTGTGAGACCCCCAGGGTACAGCTGCCTTGGCAGAGCCAGCTCAGGGCTCCAGTGTGGTCATGGTGAGGGGTCCTCATTGGGGATGAAGGGCCAGGATGCCCCGGGGTGGGTGCCAAGGGGACCTGGGCTCTGTCCCTGCTGGGCTGGGTGGGTGTGAGGGGCTGACCTTGCAGAGAGGCTGGCGTGCAGACGTGCCCACAGCCGTTACTGCAGCACTTGTGGCCCCAGGGACACTCCTCGTCGAAGTTGCACAGGTCCAAGCATGTACCCGCATCCCTGGGGATGGGGCACACTCCCACTCTGCCTGCAAGGTAATCACCCAGCTGGGAGACATCTGGCCCGGGGCGCCTCACCATGGGGCATTCCAGGGCAGACACACATGGCTCCTAGAGGGCCTGGCTGGTTCTCACCTCCAGGGATGTCCATGCAGACATGGCCACAGCCGATGCTGGTGCATCGCTGTCCCCGGGGACAGTGTGAATCAGCCTGGCACTCCTCCACACACCGGCCATCAGCTTTGTCCCCGCTGTCTGCAGGGGCACCAACTTGCTGTCACCTGGCTGCCCCTGGGGGGCTGGGGCCAGCTCCCCCCAAACAGGCTGTGCCCTCTACCTCTGGGCACGGCCACGCACTCCCAGCCACAGCCGGTGTCACAGCACTTCTCCTCTCGCCGGCAGACGCTGTCATCCAGGCACTGGCTCCCGCGCCGGCGCCGCGGGTCCCAGCACGGCTCTGCCCGGGGGCACTCTCCGGGGTGCTCTGCCAAAGGAGGGGATCCAGGTGAGGGCGGAGGTCCCAGCCCTGCTCTCACATCATTCCCTCTGCTGGTGGCCGCCACACTCACCTTGGGCAGGGCGGGTGCAGCGCATGGCGCAGCCAGAGAAGCAGCACTTCTCCTGCCGGGAGCAGTCCCTGTCGTGGGTGCAGGAGTCCGTCTCCGTGCACGGCTCTGATGTGTGCTGTGGCCTCACCTTTGGGCACTCACCGGGTTTGTCTGAGAGGGGCAGGAGGAGGGACCACCCTGTATTGCAGGCACCTCCTTTTCTGCAGCCTCGGGGTGCCCTGACGGCTGCACCTGGGGATCTGAGGGCCTGCCCTATGGCAGCGCCGTCACACATCCTGCAGTCAGGAGCTTTGACAGCATTCCTGGCAGAATCACTGTTCTAGCGACCATCTCCTCACCTGGTTCGGGAGCTGAGCACACATAGCCACATCTGCTGCTGCTGCAGCACTTCTCAGCCCCCGGGCACTGCCAGTCCTTGGTGCAGGGGGTGCCACATGGAGCCAGTGGAGCCTCCTCAGCCAGCGGGCAGATACCTGGTTTCTCTGGGGGCAGGAGGCAGCGGGGCTGGGAGCGCAAGCAGCGACAGCGGCTCTTCCCCACCTAGTTTCACAGTCCCTGGAACTGGGGGACACCCCTGCCCGTATGTGTCACCTCGGGATGGGGGCAGGCAGACATAGTCACAGCCACGGAGACAGCACTTCTCCTCGTGGGGACATTCGCCATCGTGCCAGCACCAGGCTCTGCAGTTGTAACTGGGGAACAGCCCGGCACGGACTGGGCAGAATCCGTCCTTCCCTGCAGGCATGGTGTGGCATGCAGTGGCTGCAGTGCCACTGCTTGGAGACACAGCTGTGGGGATCAGGGCACGTGGGGCTGTCGAATCTTTGGGGTGGCTCCCAGCCCCCTCACCTTGACTGTTTTCCACGCAGTGCCTGCTGCACAGCTGGTGACAGCACACGTAGTTTGGGGGACAGTCCTGGTCCGTGAGGCATCCCCACAGGTGCTGCAGTGGCCTTTGAGTGACTGGGGCAGGGCTGGTGTCCTCTGCACCGTGGAGCAGGATCAGAGCATGACGGTGGCCTCACCAGAGGGCAGTTGCACTGTTCCCTTCCCTCCCACTCCAGTGCCCACCTGGGGGCTGTGCAATGTCCTTCCCCCAGACCCGGCAGAGCCCACCTTGGCAAGATAGGGTGAGGGGTCCCGTTCGTGCCACTGCTCTGTGCCATTGTGGCTGCTACCCCCGGCATCATTCCCGGTTTCTGAGTCGTGTCCCCGCCCTCACTGCCCATCCTGTCCCATCCTGCCCCATCCTGCCTCACCGGCCGGTGCTCCCGGCAGGCACTGGTGGCCGCAGCTGCTGTTGCAGCATTTCTGCGCGTCGGGGCAGTCGCCGTCGCCTCGGCACCGCTCCCGGAATGGTCCTGGCTGCACCGTGGGGCCCTCGCTGGGCTTGGGCTGGTCTGACAGGGCGGAAGGGGTGTGACGATTCAGCATCCCCACCGGCCGCCCTGCCTGCCCCGGGGGTCCCTGGTTCCTGCCGTGACCCGCACATTCCTGGTGCCTGCGGCCACATCCCGGTGTGGGGTTTTCCCGGCAGCTTTCAGGAGCTGCCGGTGCAGGGAAAGCTGCGTGTGCTGCCCCAGGGGCCAGGACGTCAGGGGGACAACTATGGCCCGACAGGGTCCGTGGGGTGAGCCAGGGCTCGCAGCCGTCCCCGCCGAGTGCTTACCCTGCGCCGGCTCCAAGCAGGCAGAGCCGCAGCCCAGCGGGCAGCACTTCTGCGCTCCCAGGCAGTCCTTGTCCTCCAGGCAGGGGAAGGAGCAGGGGGCAGTGAGCCTCTCGGGGGCTGCTGCCGGGCAGGCACCGGGCTTCTCTGCAGCGCCGAGGGGCCGAGAGGTGAGGCTGTACTGCAGTATCCTAGAGCAGTATCCTATGCCCCTGCCAGACCCCTCTGCCTCGCCCTGGCTGCAGCCCTTCCTGTGTCCCATCCCAGCCACATATCCCAGCGGCGGTCAAGGAGGCTGCTGGCAGGGAGCTGCTCTATAGCAATGCGGATTGCACAGGGAATGGGACAGGGAGAAGGGTGCCAGCTGCCCCGGGACAGAGGTGGTGTCAGCGGCTGGATTGCGGTGCCGTCCGTACCTTCTGCCGGGGGGATGCAGCGGAGCCGGCACTCCCAGTGGCAGCACTTGAGCCCGGCGGGGCAGCTGGAGTCATTGGCACAGAGTGGGGACTCCAGGCGCAAGCAGCGCATGAAGTCCCGTGGACACCTCCCTGGTTTCTGGGAGTCCCCTGTGTTGGGATGGCGATGTGAGAACAGCGCCAGAGCCCCTCATCCTCCATCCCTGGGGAAGCAGGATGTGGGTCTCTCAGAAGGGACCAGGGAACTGGAGCAGGGACTGCAGCCCGGGGCCGGGAGACTTCTCTGCATCATGGCCTGGGGTTGCTGGACACATCAAGACCTGCATGGCACAGCACCATGTGGCACAGTGTAGCACATGTAGCACAGCACAGTGTCACTGGCCCTTGTCAGGGTGAAGCCAGCACAGTGCCAGCACCAGCTGGAGGTCAGGGTCTATTCCTGAGCATCCTTCTGCCGTGGGGATCCTCACTGCAAGCAGCACACTCCTCACTGCTGCTCTTCCTTCTCCTTCTTCTTCTCTTTGGCACCCTGTGCTCCTCTTGGCCATGTCGGGAAACCCTGGACAGCCCTGCCTCTGGTACAGGCGAGCTCTAGCTGGCGCTTGTGCCCGGCTCCTGCTGCCAGCTGGGGCTGTGGCAGGGCCGGGTGTTTGGGCTGCAAACAGACGCTGACGGAGTTTCACTGCAAACAGCAGCTGCTTGGTTCAAACAAAGAGGCACCGGCTGTGGCCTCGGTGTGGGCAGAGCCCTGCAGCTGCTGGGCACCATCACCCCAGGCATTGTCCCTTGGGGAGGCTGGCAGCAGGGTTTGTGCCCAGGGTGCAGCACAGACCTGCTGCACGTGATATTGCTGAGAGCTGACAGTTGCTGTGCCCATGGGGTGCAGGGGGTGCCCAAGGGGCTGAAGGCATGCACACATGCCCCTGCACCCTGGGGTGGGGTTCAGGGCCCCCCAGGCAGGGCTGCAGTGCAGATGCTGCAGCCAGCTGGGACGTAGTCCCTGTCAGCATGGGCTGGGCAGGGACAGAGGGGACATGGCAGGGACATGGGGCAGGGATGAAGGAGCTGCTCCCAGGCTGCCTGTGCCTGGCAGCTGCTGGGTTTGACTCCTGGTACTCACCGCCCTTCTCTGGTGTTACACTCGGCTCTGCCCTGAGGATGAGGAGGCACAGGAGGAGGAAAACTCTTAGGCTCATGGTGCTGCCAAGGATGTTGTGCATGTCTGGAGCTGAGCTGGGGCTTGGTTTAAAGTCTGTGCCTGAAGTGCCAGGGCAGCTGAAGTTGTGCTGCCTGCTGTGGCAGCTGATTGTGCTATGGACAGGAGGGGCAGGAGGAGGGGCAGTTCCCAGAACCCGTTGGTGCCCTGCCAGCCATCCCGCTTATCTCTGCCCAAACCCTGCTTTGGGGTCAGGGTGACCTGTGGGGCTTGGAAGGCCAGATGGGGTCAGGCACTGCTGTCCCCCATGTTGCACCGCCCCATCCTTGCTGGAGCTGGCTACCGCTGGTTCTCTGGGTTTCCTTACAGCCCCACTCACTCTGCTCCCTGGAGTGGGGGTTGTGGTCCTGGCATGGCAGTGGGAGCAGCACGAGGGGTTCTAACAGCTCTGCTGCTACACTGCTGCCGCCAAGTGCAGCTCCCATGCATGGGGCTGCTTGGGATCTAGCACCATGAGTAAGCAGGTCCTGCCGTGGCCCCCGACACATGGGTGATGCTCCCTGCCCCCTTCCTTGTCCAGGTGATTCATCTGTCCTGACCCCTGATTGCTTTTCCCACCAGGCTTTCACACTCTGGGATGCAAATGAGCCCTTCCTTGGCACAAGGAATCTGAGTGAACTGGTTTTCCAGTCCATGACTGCTGAGGGGACTTCATGCAGCCTCCAGGCCCAGCAGGACGGTTACCATGGAATGATGATGGCTGGAAGTCACCTGCATGGAACTGGGACCCTCCCCCTCCCCTGGGGCAGTGCCTTTGTGCAGGGATGGCTGCCTGCACCTCCCTGCCTGCACGCAGCCCAGGCTGCCAGCACTTCTGGGAACCAGAGCACAGAACAGGGATGGACACAGAGCAGAGGTGGCTGTGGGATGGTTTATTCTGTCTCAGTGCTGTGGAGCGGCTGGGGCCATTGTGGATGCAGAGTTTTAACTCATGCGGGGTCATTAAGAATCTTGGTCGTGGGGTAGTGCAGGCAGCGTGCAGCCCTTAATGGTACAGCTAGTGGTGCCAGGGACCCAGAAGCATCAGAGTCAATGCTGGTGCCATCCTGCCAGTGCACAGAGTCCAGCACAGGGAGAGGTGTGCAGCAGCAGCAGCTCTGCTCAGCCTGCAGAAGTGGGGTGCAGGATGACCCTGAAATGGCAGCTCCTGGTGCAGCCCTTCCTGGCCATGGCTATGCTGTACCTGGAAGAGGCAAGTGAGGTGGTCAGTGAGGATGCCTCAGTGCTCCTTCTCTGAGGGACGGGGGGCCCTGTGGCATGCCCACCCTGGGCCCCCCTCTGTCCCCTCCAGGCTGGACCCAGGAGGCAGCAGGCTGGAGGGGACATACCCCACAGTGGGTGGACGCAGACCCAGCTGCAGCCCTGCAGGCAGCACTTCTGGCCAAGGGGACAATCCTTATCCTGCAGGCACAGGAGGAGGCATTTGCCTGCCTGATCATGCTCTGCTGCAGGGGGACAGAGACCTGGCCACACTGGCACATGTGGAGAGAGAAATGAGTGAGGGGCTCAGGGCACCCCTCCAGGGTGGGGGAGCTGCCCTGCCTGCAGGGGTGAGCTCCTCACTGAGCTCCTGCCCCACTGGACGGCAGCTCAGTCCCCAGCTTCCCATTGCCCCTGGGAGGGTCACAATGACAGGTAGGGAGGGGGCACAGGGGTCTTGGCCCCACAGGGTGCTGATGGTTTACCCTTAGGTGGTTTGCAGACGTGGCCACAGCCGGTGGTGCAGCACTTGTCGTCCCCAGTGCAGTCACTGTCGGTGTCACACAGCTCCAGGCAGGGCCCCAAGGAGCCCCGCAGCACCATGGGGCACACACCAGGCTTCTCTGCAGCACGGTGGCTCTCTGGTGACAGTGAGGAGTGAGGCTGTGCCAGGATTCTGTCCCCAGTTCCACTCCTGGCATGGCCTCGGTCTCCATCCTGGCCCTATCCTGCACCTCCATCTTCCTTCCCAGAGCACTGTGATGCCCTCAGTCCACAGCCTCACCCAGTGAGACCAGTCACAGCTCAGTATGGAGTGCCAGCTGGTAGCTGGAGTGGTGAAGGACAACCCCTGCTCTGGTTGTGGCAGCACACAGTCAGAGGGGGCTGCAGGAGGGAGGGTCAGGAGGAGCCTTTCACACACTTGGAGCCATCTCCCACCCGTCACAGAAGAGCTGGGTTTGGGGATCCCTTCCCAGAGCACCCTGAGGGCCAGCTCTTGGCAAGGGGCTCCTGAGGGCTGGGGCTGTGCCCAGGGCAGGCGTGTGGCACCAGGAGCCGCAGCCAGTGGCACACACTCCCTGGGGCCTGGATGGACGCCACCAGCTGCACACTTGGCCGGGCACAGCCGCTGTGGCTTGTCCAGCAGCATGGCTGGGCACACGCTGGGCTCTGCCAGTGGGGAGCTGGGCTAGCACCAGTGCAGTGGGGGGCTGGACATGGGGATCAGAGAGGGCAGGCAGGGCTGTACCTGTGTCTGGAGGGGTGCAGGCCAACCCACAGCCAGAGAAGCAGCATTTGTGCTCCCCAGGGCAGTCCCGGTCATCAGTGCAGCGGTTGGGGCAGGCAGCAGCTCTCCTCTCAGCACGCTTCCAAGGGCAGAACCCAGGTTTGGCTGGAGGGAAGGCTCAGATTTTGTCATGCACCCAGCCTAGCCCCACTGTCCACAGCTCCCCTGAAGTGTGATGGGGGCTGCAGACCCCTGGGACTGTCCCCGGGCATCCTCAGCCTGGCACGGGGATCTCCAGCACACCTCACTCACCTGGCTCAGCGGGCACACAGCGGGTGCAGCAGCCGCGGGTGCAGCACTTCTCCCCGGACTGGCATGTGGTGTCGTTGTGGCATCTTGTCCCACAGCTTGGCCCAATGGCACTCTCAGCACGGGGGCAGTAGCCTGGGCTCTCTGCAGAAGAAGATGTTCCATGCAGCTGTGTCCCAGGGAGCAGGGCTTGCTCCAGGGGCACCAACGCAGGCACCAGCCCACACCCCCCCATTGCTGATCCTCGCGCCGGCATCCCTTGGAGTGAGCAGCGGTACCTGTGGTGGGCAGGAGGCAGGTCCAGACTTTCCCAATCTGGCAGCACTTCTCAGCACCAGGGCAGCCATGGTCAGAGAGGCAGTACAATCTGGGGGGCCAAGGGGCTTTGCTCTCCCCCGCCGGGCACTCACCCACTTTAGGGGGGGCAGGCGGGGCAGTGGGGGTCCAGCGTCCCTGCAGGGCCCCGTGTGGGGATGCAGTGAAGGTGAGGGCAGTGCTCTGGTCCCTGGGGCTGTGCTGCTGGGCCAGGGCCAGCAGTGCCAGGAGCACCAGAAGAAGGGTGCAGTGGCCCAGCATCGTGCTGCAATCTATGTGCTTCTGGGCAATGGGCTGGGATTTAAACCCTGCTGGAGTGGGGGCTGGCCAAGCCAAGCTGCTCCTTCTCATGGCAGCACAGTTTCAGGATTGTGGGAGTGCTGAGCATGAACAATTCAGCTGGGGGAGACTCCCAGGGCAGTGCTGGGCTCGTGGCCCATGGCTGACACATCTGCAGCTCCCTTTCCAGGTCACTGGTGACCTGTGAGCAGCTGGGCCAAGGGCTGAGCAGCACTCCCAGAGCCACACCATTGTGAGCATGGATGGGACACAGGAGCAGTGTCCTCTCCCAGTCTTCAGTGTCCGTTGGAGCCTTCTGGGACATGTGGAGCAGGGAGAGCTGCTGTGGAGCTGTGGTGCTGGCACAGCCTGCACCTGTACCACAGAGAGGAACCAGCTCCAGACACTGGGCAGTGCTGGGCAAGGTGGGGGACTCAGTCCCAGGGGATGGCTGTGCTCTGTCCCCTACCAAGAGTAGCAGCTCTGGGGGTGCCAGCCCCTCTCAGGCAGGAGGGACATGCTCTGATCCCAGGGACTGGGAGCAGGAGCAGACAGGTATGGAAGGAACAGGAGTCCTGTGGAGAACAGGAATTACCAGGGGAAAGCGGGACAGGAGCAGGGGCTCAGCTTTGAGCAGGTGGGGAGCAACATGGAAGGGGCAGGCATGGGACCAGGGCATGTGAGTTGCACTGCTGAAAGCTCCTTAAGGCTTCTGCTGTGGGCAAGGTGCCACGGCCAGGCTGGGAGGGTGGAGGTAAGGAGGAGTTTGGGTGATGCTCGTGTATGGGCACGCATTGCAGCCTGTTTGTCCCCTGGCCATTGCAGAGCAGGGAGCAGAGAGCACCTCTGCTCTGATGGGACATGGACACAGCTGCACCTCGACAGCTGTGCTCTGAGTGTGGTGGAAGAGCCAAGGTGGAGGAGCCAGTGTGCAGGGACAGCTGGGGCCATGGACCCATAGGACAGCCCCAGGCTGGGCATAGGCTAGGGACCCTTGGAGGTATGACAGAGTGAGTTGATGCTGCTGCTTGTGTGAAGCCCTTCCAGGCATCCCTGGCATGGGAAGGAGAGGCAGTCATGGCTTGCAATGGAGAGGTGGCCACAGCATGGAACAAAGACACAGACACGGTGTGGGATGGAGAGACAGCCACAGTGTGACAGGGAGAAGCTGCTTTATTGGTGAGAGTGCACGGGGCTTGCCCCGAGCAGAGAACCCCAGGGAGAAAACTGAGGCTGAAGGCTCCAATCCGGGGGGATGGTGCAGGGCCAGGGCCAGGGCATGTAGGATGGGCATCGGGCAGCAGCTTCCCTGTGGCTGGGCTGGCAGGAGGTGGCTGCACCTGCAAAGGAGCAGAGGCTGTGAGCACGATGGGTGCACAGGTGCTGTGCCACGGTGCTGTTGGATCCCTGGGGGTGGAATGCCCCCAACTGACCTCAGTGGAGGGGTGTCACACAGGAGACCTTGCCGCAGCCATTCCTGCAACACTTCTGGACCCCGGAGCAGTCGGCATCGGTCTTGCACTGGTTGGTGCAGAGGCCCAGCATGGGGATGCCTGGGTTGACAGATGGGCAGGTGCCAGGCTTCTCTGAAAGGCAAAGGAACATGGTTGAGACTTGCTGGCCCTGGCATGGAGGGCAGGGCTCACCCTGCAGCTCCCAAAGCTGCAGGCCCCTATTTGCCGTGGAGGAGGGACCACCATGGTACCCAGCATTTCCCCCATCCCATAGCTCTGCTTGTTGGTGCTCCTTGACAGCTGGACCTGATGGGGACATGTCAGGGAGGCCACATGGCATGGGGGTCGCCACTGGTCCCTATGCCCATTGTTCCTGCTCAGAACACGTGGCTGGCACAGGATGCACAGCTGCAACATGCAGATATGATGGAGGCCTTGGCCCTGCTGTCCTCTACAACTGCCATGGATGGTCCTGGCTGTTTGTTCATGGCATGTGGCTGCAGCCTAGGCCTCAGCCAGGATCACATGCCCTCCAAACAGCCTTTCCCTGGCAGTGTGGGGACCCTGCCCTGCTGTCCCACTGCCTGCCACTGGCATTGCGCTCTGGCTCTGCACCATGCTGCCCTCCACTGTGATGCAGCCAAGCCAGCGCTGTCCCACAGGCAGCCATGGAGGCACTGGAGCCTCCAGGTCACATCCATCTGTCTGCAGCTGTGGATTCCAACTCCTGCACCCATCTCCTTGGGTTGCTGTCCAGAAGGACTGTTGTGGTGACCAGCAGAACAGTGCCCACATTCTGGGCTGGCAGCTGCCCACAAAGCTGAGCAGGCAACAAAGGCTGCAATGGGGAGAGGCGCAGACCCCACCCTCCACCCAAAACCCAGCATCATTTGGGGGTGTCCACTCAGCCCCTGCACCACTGAGAGGAGGAAGGGTGAGCATGGCTCAGCAGGAGCACACTCCGAGCCTGCTGGGCTTCCGTGCAGCCCCCAGTCCCCGTGCTGCAGCTGGACACTCATCGGGCACCCAGGCCTGCGGCCACCACTGCACCCTGGAGCACCAGGACTGCCGGCTGGGACGGGCTGCTGGCTCGTGGCAGTGGCACCGACTCTGGGCACCACGGCCAGGAGGGAGTGTTACCGTCAGGCTTCTGGCAGGCCTTGCCGCAGGCTGCCGGGCAGCACTTGAGGGTGCTCTCGCAGTCGCCATCGGACTGGCACCCCACTGTGCAGTTCACCGCATCCATCGCGGGGCTCGGGCACACGCCGGCTTTCGCTGCAAGGCAAAGGTGGGGCCGTGGGCAGCGCGGGGCGGCCGGCGCCGGGCAGGGCGAGGGCTGCGTCCCTTTCCGGGAGATGCTGCCCCGGCCCCAGGGCTGGGTCCAGGGATGCTGCCGAGCCCAGCCGAGCCGGGCACGGGCTGGGGCTCGCCCCGGCCCCCACGCCGGCTGCCCTGGGGCTGGGAGGGAGGGAGGGATGCTGCCCGCTCGCCGGGCGTGCCGTGACCAGCCGTGCTGGGCCATGCGCTCATACTCACTGGTGTCATTCTGGGCGGATGCTGCCGGCAGCTCTGCCCAGAGAGCCAGGAGCCCCGCCAAGATGAGGACGCTGCGGGCCGTGGGCATGGTGCAGGAACCGGCTGCGCTGTGGCCGCCCGGCCGGCCTTTAAGCTCCTCTCCAGGTGGGGCCGGCGGGCTCGGCCTTCCGGGTGGCTCCCAAGGGCCGGGCAGGGCCAGGCTCCCCCTTCGCGCTTGCACAACCCGAGTATCAGGTATCTGCTGCTGCTGGCTGCCGACCAGGGAGGGGGAGCCTCGAGGAGACTGGGCGGCCATGCTGAGAACTCGCCCGGCAGGAACAGCAGCCAGCCGCCCCTGGCCACGGCCCCCGCCCGCCGGACCCCGGACAGCCCCGCGCTGAGCCCACCGGGACGCTGGGTCACCGTGGCCCTGCGAGCCGATCGGCCGCGGGGATGAAGTGGTGCCGCTGGCAGGGAGGGAGGCAGGTGCGAGTGCACCGGGGACGGGCCATGACCCGTCCCTGCCCCGACTCACACGGCACTGCACAGTCATGTGCCTGAATGGAGCCCCTGGCCTGGGTTCCTGATGCCCCGAGGCCGAGAGGAACCAGCAATGCACACAGGGCTGTGGCTCAGCTGTGCTGCTGCTCACCCAGCTCCTGCTCTTGTTCCAGCCACCCTTCTCCAGCTCTTGCTCCTCTAATGAAGGGTCCTCCAGGCTGCCTGTGCCTTGGGCAGGTTCCTGCCTCAGGGCTGCCCTGCGCGTTCCCACAGCTACGGGAGCTCCTGCCAGGCTGTGGTCCTGTCCCACAGACCCTGCCATCCTCACAGCCTCCCACAGCACCGGGGATGCAGATGGATCATCCTACAGCACCATTTGTGCAAGTGGCTGTCAGTGAGTCACTGACATGCACTCCCAGCGCTCGGGGGCATGGTGGTACTGGGGCTGTACGACCCCAGTCCCTTTGGCCTGTCCAAGATACCCTTCCCGTGGCACATCTGGCTGGGTCAGGACACTTCACTGCCCCTGGCAATGTCAAGCTGGGGATGGTTTGAACGGGCCCAGCTCTCCCACCTGGCATGGCTGCCCTGCTCACATTAGCGTTTGCTACTCTGCCAGCACCCATCTCCTCCACAACCTCCTGCAGGAGAATAAAACCTGCCCTGTTCCTGGTGATGTGCCCTTGCTGCTGGCAGAGGCATCCCCAGCTCCAGGCATCTTGCAAACTTGCATGGGCCAAAGGTACATGGGGCCGGGACATGATCCCTGCCTGAGTCACGAGCTGGCTTCTGCTCTGCCGGGGTCCGTCTCCAGGTAATTTAACCCCACAGTCAACAATGTGGCATGGCGGTGTGGCAGTAAATCAGTAACTGTTTGCCTTTGCCTGTGGTCCCCTCCCTGCCGGGTGTTTATGCAGGAACAGGAGCCAGCACTCACCTGCCTGCCCCACTGCCGCACCTCATGTCACCGCTGTCGACAGCGGGAGTGACACATGGGCAGAGATCATCAAGGCAGCCTTTTTCCCTGTGCCCTCCAGGATGGAGACCTGCTGAGGAGCTGCTGGGACCTGACCACGTTCAGGCTCAGTGGGATGCTCCCGCAGTGAACCCAGGGCCAACACTGGGATGCCAGCAATGAAAACAACCATCTTGCACCAGTGTCCCCTGCACCAGGGCTGGAGCATAGTGCTGTGTCAGCCCGGGTGGGATAGGGGTGGTAACAGCTGGGAGGTGAGCACACTGCCCACCAGGATGGAGGGGTGGGGCCTGCACCATCCCTACCTGTGCTGCACAGGGACAGAGCCCACCTGGACCCAGCAGCAGCTTCTCTAGAGCAGCAGCACTGCTGCCAGTCCCACACCGCCCACCCAGGGTCACTGGTGCCCTGCTGTGACTTGGCTGTGGCACTGTACTGGTGCTGTCTTTGAGCATCATCACCCTGGTCTGACCCTGTGACAGCTCTGAGCCAGCATGGGGTGACCCCAGCGTGGGGTGACCTTGGTGCTGGAAGTGAGCAGCCAGCACTGGGAGGCTGTGAGGGTGGATACCAGCAGCCAGGGTGCTCAGGAGCTGCTGGATGACAGCAGATGGGAGCCCAGAAATGTAAGGCTCATGGAAGGAGATGAGGGCAGAACCACAGGGGAAGCAGAGAGCTGGTGAGAGCAGTGTGGCCACCAGTGGTTTTGCCCACAGTTGTACCTCAGCTCCAAGGTGCCCAGCTGGCTGCTGAGGGGATAATCCAGCTGAAGCTGCCCCCAGCTAGCTGGAGCACCTGGAGAGGGAGTGAGCAAGCTGGCAGCAGGGCCAGCAGCTCCAGCCCACGCAGCTGGCATCACCTTTTGGGACAATGCTTTGGCTCCTGCCCTCAGTGTATGGTGTTTAGGATATTGGTGTCCCCACCCCGGCTCTGCCAGGTGCTTCTTCAGCAGAGGCTGAGGATGGCTGTGGGGAGTACAGGGGTCTGCCAGCTGTCCCCATGGCCAGGGAGGATCCTGGCTGAGCACATGGGATCAGCAGCCCCAAGCCAAACCCCAAAGGCCCATCTTTGCTGCATCCCTCAGGAGCTGTGCCTGACTGAGCCTGGTCATGGTGGCTGCGCCCAAGCCTTGCAGGTGACCGTGGCTCCTCCATGGCAGCAGGAAAGGTACTAGAATCACATCTCCTGACTGCTGAGGGAACGTGGTCAATGATTAAAAGGGGCACTGTGAGGTGCCCCCGAGCAGTGAGCCAGCCTCCTGCTGCTGGCACAGAGCAGGGTCAGCAAGTACAGGGATACAGAGGGACACTCCATCCTCTGGAGACGCTGGGCCCCTCAGTCGGCAGCTCAGGGTCCCCACACCATGAGCATGGACTGTGCATGGCCCCTCAGGTCCAGCTGTGCACCTGCTGAGGGCTCCTGCCACACTGTCACATCCTGCCACTGCCAAGCCCACACTGCCCACACACCTTGGTGGCCCTGCTCTGTGGCACGGCCACAGATTCAGTGGTGCTTGGATGCTCCATAGCTTTGGATGTGCCTGGCTCTGTGCTATGGGATTGTTCCTACCTGCTTGTTCCATGTGGGACCCCAGCCCCAATCAGCCCTGCAGTGCTCCAAGGGCTAGCAGAAGGCATCTACCCCAACATCCCCAGCACTCACCTTTTTTTGTTTCGTCCCGAGCAGCCGCAGGGGCTGCCTGCAGTTGGGCACACAGGGCCAGGATGCCCAGGAGCAAAATGATGGTGGTCTTCATGTTGGTGAATGCCACAGGTATGGATGGGTAGTGCGGTTTGGCAGGGTTTATATCTGTGTGGGGCTGGGGAGGGGCCATGCACACAACCTTCGTGTGCCAAAGCACTCAGTGCTGCCGCGTGTCACAGTTGTGCCCGAGGCAATAACTTCCTGAGAAATGATTTACCTGGCCTTCTCCAGCCCTGGCAACCCAGCTGCACTAGGGGGAAGGACCCTCAGCACCTCTATGGGGAAAGGGAGGTGAGGCCATGAACTGGGATCACCTTACAGCCATGGGGAGCCTAGAACTACCCACCTGTGACAAGTGATTAGATGAATTTGTGAGATAGGAACCCAGAGGGGGCCGCTCAGGAGGATGTTCCCCTGGGGGCTGCTGTCGTGGCAGCGTGTCAATGGAATAACACAGGGCTGTGGGTCTGCTGAGCTGTGCCCATCCCACAGACCCAGTGGCTGCCTGTCCCAGTCCTGGCATGGTGCCTGCATCATGCCACGTCCGCTGGTGGAGCCTCAGGGGACAACTGGCTGGGTCCCTGCGGGCAAGCATGGCCTCAGGGGGAACAGAGCGTGGGAAGCCTCCATGAGACACAAAGCTGGGTGCACCCGTTGCTGAGCACCATTCCTCCGTGGGGACAGGCTGGTGGCTCAGTGCCGACACGTCGCTGGCTGCAGACGTGTCCCAGCAGATGGGTGCTGTGGCGGGGTCAGCCCTGCGGCTGCCTCTCACCTCCTCATGCTCCCAGACTGGTGAGAGGTGATCCAGGATGCCCAAGGTCAAAGGTGTGCAGGGGTCACAGGGAGCCCAACTGAGCACATGAAGGGTGACCATGCCAAGGGTGAGGTGTGCTCTTGGGGACCCCATGGTGCTGCCACTGCCAGGCCTGAGACCCTGCCAAGCAGGACCTCTGCTTCCTGCATCCCATTCCATGCAGACAGGGGCATGGTCAAGGGACTGCAGCCCTGCCAGGGGTCTGTTCTGTGGCTCCTGTCATTGTTGAACTGTGGCCATGCAGGCACAGCTCTGTGCCTCACCGAATGGCAAAGGGCACCTGCAGGTGCTCCCGGCAAGTTGGGCAGAGGCAGCCTGGCGTGGGGGACAGAGCAGGGGACTGGCAGGGCTGCAGCAAAGCTCAGGGAACAGCCGGGGCTGCAATGGGTGGAGAGGGACAGAACCAGGCTTTTTAAGGGGCTGGTGGAAGACACTTGTCCTGTGCTGGAGCTGGAGAATGGACTCAGATGGGGTCCCAGTGTGTGGAGGGACACCAGGGACATGCCCTGCCTGGGAAGCTGTGTCAAGGCCAGCCTGCCAGGATGCAGGCATCTGTGCTGAAGCCAATGTGACCTCTGTGTCCTTATCCAGGGTTTTACAGCTTAACGATTGTACTTTCCCACTTGGAAATTCTTGTGTGCGTCATCCCTGTTCTGAGTAGCCGAATGTATTTGTTGCTGCCAGAACTCTGTGTTTGAAGCAAAAGGAGACATAAACAGGAACCAGGGACTTTGAGAGCAGCCTGCTCACATGCATGGGGACACACCTTTGCCCCGATGTGGCATGTGCCACAGTGCAGTGGTGGCGATGTGGGGGTCACCTGCCTCTCCCGAGCATCCCTTTGGCTGGCGCTGGCGGCCCCTGGCACTGCGGGAGCCTTGCACTCTTCCTGCCCCGGCTGCTGTGTGCCCGATGCGTGTCACGGCGTGGAGAGGCATCAGTGCCAGTCGTGCGAGCCTGGCGTGCCCTCTGCCACTGGGCTGTGGGGCATGGCCCCCCCGGTCCGGGCAGCCCCTTCCCCAGCTGCACCCACCTCCTCCCGCAGCTCCTCCCAGCCGGTGCCGGTGCCTCTGGCAGCTCCCCCGTCCCCTCCCGCCGTGTGGCGCCGCTCGGGGGCCGGTCCCGTCCCGGTGCCGGTGCCGATCCCTTTCGGCGGCCGGCAGAGGAGGCTGTTGCACCGCCGGAGCGGACCGGGAGCGGGCCCGGGCTCTGCCGGGCTCTGCCAGCGCTGCCCCATCCCGTCCCCGAGGGTGACCCAGCACAGGAAGAATGTGGAGCTGCTGCAGCGGGTCCGGAGGAGACCACGGAGATGCTCCGAGGGCTGAAGCATCTCTGCTCTGGAGCCAGGCTGGGAGAGCTGGCAGTGTTCAGCCTGGAGAAGAGAAGGCTCCGTGGAGATCTTATGGCACCTTCCAGTGCCTAAAAAGGCCCCAAGAGAGCTGGAGAGGGACTTTGGACAAGGGCGTGGAGTGACAGAACAAGGCAGGATGACTTCCCACTGACAGAGGACAGGGTTAGATTAGAGATTAGGAAGGAATTCTTCTCTGTGAGGACAGTGAGGAACTGGAACAGGCTGTCCAGAGAAGCTATGGCTTCCTCATCCCTGGAAAATGTTCAAGGCCAAGTTGGATGGGGGTTGCAGTAGTGGAAGTGCCCAGTGTCCCTGCCCATGTGCTCTAGGACTGGCCCCGAGCTGGCACCGTGGCTGCTGCTGGGTGCTGACATGAAAATTCCTGTGTGTGGGAGGCAGGGGGCTGGGACCTCATCCCCAGCACCCTGTTCCTAGAGCTGGGGGAGCTGACAGAGATCAGGCAGGACCACAGCTGACCCCCAGCTCAGGGTGAGGAGGGTGCCCAGCACAGGCAGGGTACTGTCTGCTGCAGCCCCACTCAGCCTTGAGCTGTCCCTCACAATCTGGGGGTTAAACAGCACTGGCTGCCTGAACACCCGCAGGGACTGCTGCTCAATAGCAGCTCTAATAGCCCCTATCCATAATGCAGTGAAGCCAAGACAAGATGCAGGGGTCTAGGCTGGGCTGCTGCTGGCTGCTCACGGCTCTGTGCCACGCGTGGCACCCGGCTGGTGGTACGGCCACGCGTGGCGCCTGGCTGGCGGCGCGGGAAGGCGGCCTCCCAAAATGGGGATTTTATTACAGCCATACATCACGGCGGCGGCCTGATGCGGGCAGACGGCGGTGATTTTTCTTCATGGTTTACAGACAAATGAGGGGAAGGAAAATTGATGTGAACTTTGCTATAGCGAGAGGTCGGGCATGGGCAGGGAGCTGGTTATGGATGAGCCAGGGACTGCTGGGGCTGCCTGTCCCTGGGGCCCCTCCCAGCCCCCTGCTCCAGGCCGGATGGATGGGAGCACTGGCACAGCAGGACTGGGAGCATCATGGAGACTGTGCTGCTGCTCCAGAGGGTTGAAAGAGCAGGGGCTCCCATACCTGTGGAGGGATGCCTGGAGGGATGCTCTGCTGCTCAGGGGAACCATGTGAGCAGAGTTATTAATTCCAACATGGTTTGGCCCTGCAGTGACAGGTGGGCTGCTGTCACTGGCTGCTGGCGAGACCTTGGCTGCTCTTACCACCATTAAAGTTGCCTCCTAACATCACAGTCCTGCCCAGTGTAAGATAACAGCTAATACCCTCCAATAGCAGTTATCAGCTTCTCCATATGGTCCATAAATATTAATACAATTCTAATTAGTTCCTTTAAATACATTGCCTAATTTCCAGGGCAATAAATCAGGAGCAGGTTGTCCACTCACTCTGCTCATGCCCATTGCACAGGGACTGATAAACCCCAGGGTTTATCATTAACCCCTCCCCCTAGATTCAAGGAGAAGAGGGGCCCAGGTACAGTGTGTGAGCTCAGAACTCCCTGTAACCCTCATCAGCAGTAATTCCTTGATGTATTTCCCCAGGTGTGCCTGGTTTGCATTCCCAGAGATTTGCTCAATACCAGGACTGCCCGTGTCTCACCCTGCCAGACAGTGGCTCTGGATCGATGACTCTGTGCCAGTGTGCTCCTCTGAAGATCTGGTCCAGCTGCAGGAGTGCCATGTGTCCCCCTAGCACAAGGCAGTCCCTGACCCTTGGGGCAGGAGGGGGCTGGGGGTGCTCTGTGTACACCCTGGCCTTCACCCCCTACCTCTGATTCTTTCTTCTCCTGGGAGAAGCAGTGAAGGTCACAGCAGTGACCATCCTGCTCAGAGCTCTCCTGTGAGCTGGAGGAGATGAGATCCCTTCAAAGGTGCTGTGTGTGGGGATGAATATGTGCCCAGGGTGACATTGCTCACAGGGGTGCAAGGGTCACAGAGCACCAGCTGGGGCACAGGCATTAGGTCTGAGGGGAGCATGGCATCCATCCTTCTGCCGCTCTGGCTTTGGCAGTACCGGAAAAGAACAAATACCAAACTCATTTGCTTGAGGAGGAATTAATATGGTGTGAAGCCTGTAGTGGATGATTTAGGAAGTGAATTTAAAATCTCAACACAAATAGATTTTTTTATAAGGTCAGAGGAAAGATTAAATGCTACAGACAAGCACAGCACTTGCCATTTCCAGCATCACTTTCACCATAAATATTTTGGGCTGGCGCTGTCCCTGCGCTGTCCACGTGGGTCTGAGGCTGCTCTCCATGGCAGGATGGATGTCCCCATGGAGGGCAGGATGCCTCACCATCCCCTTCCTTACCAGATGGCTGCCAGCAGCTAGTGATGTTCCATGGCGAGAAGGAGAGGTAGTGTGTGCGGCCACGCTGCTGGTGGTACTGGAGAAACCAGCTGTAACTGCTCCAGCCTGGACAGGATCCGTTCCCAGACCCCTCCAGTATTCCTGCCAGTGGTGCAGGGGGAATCCAAGCTATGGTGCTCACCTGGCACAGTGTGTGCCCATTGCCAGTTCCTGGCTCCTTCCCAGTGCCTGGCAGTGACCAGGATTGATGGCAAGAGTTTTGAAAAGCTCCAAATATGGAGGTTATAGCACTGAGCCACCCCCATCCATCACTGGTCATTCATTACCAAGTAACACCCTGCACGCTGGGCTGATTTCACACCTTATCTGAACCCAGCAGCTGTGCCCTAAATCCTGAGTGCCGAGACTGTCTGGAGGAATTCGGCTGCCTGTGCTTAAAATTAGTGTTAGCATCTATCATTTCCCTACACCAAATGGCTTTTGTGTCGGCACTTGGCAGCGCTCATCTGTCACCGTGGCTCCAGGCTGCCCAGCACCATGCCCTCTCTGTCACTGTCACAGGACCCCTTGTTGGCAAAATGTCACCCAAACGACAAGTGCAGCAGCTTGGCCTCTCCTTTCAGCTGGCCTGATGGCACTGCCAGCAGTGAGGGTGTCCTTTGTCCCCTCAGCATGGCAGGCTCCAGCTCTGCTCTGGCCCCACTGCAGCAAGGCATCTGGCGTGGGCACAGCCTGACACGTGTCCTCTGGCACGGTGGCTCACTGCCTCAGGTGCCAGCACAGCCATGGGGCAGGTGCCTCTGGCAGCAGTGCCCGCAGCCATTCCCGGTGAGGTGAGTCGCTCCTGCCAGGCTGGTGCTGCCGGAGCTGTCGGTGTGATGAAAAGCCTCCCACAGCAATGCAGATAACATACAAGCACAGGTCAGGCACGGCCCCTGTAGCCCATCCATCAGGCACAGCAGCTACAGGCGCTCCTGGTGCCACCATCTGATGCACGTTATCCGGCACAAATGTGTTTCTTCCCCCAAGGTTAAACGGATGAGTGAGGTTCAGGCGCTGACAGCTCCGCCTGCCCCGCGCTAGCGATAAATGAGCTGCAAGAACCAGAGGGAAAAAAAAAGGTTTGTTTTCTGTCAAATGCTTCTTTTGATGGTGTTGGCACGAGGATGGCAGCAGTGCTGAGATGAGTGTGAGGATGGGACCTGCTCCTGGTGTGGCTGCAGGGCAGCCAGTGATGGCACCATCATAGCTGTGATAGCACCATCATAGCTGTGCTGGGTGACGGGCAAGGGCTTGGTGAGCTACTGGAGTACTGAGCGATGCTGGCAGCAGGCACTTGGTGTGGCCCCAGCATGCTGTCAAGCCATGCTGGGATGGCAGAGATTTGATGGGATGGTGGCGAGCCTGGTCCTCCCCAGGGTGCCTGCCTGCCCTGGGCATTGCCCCAGATAGAGTGCCAGGTGGGAGCCCCCCACCCTTTGCAATGTCCCTGCCAGGCTGCTGTTGCCCTGCTCAATGTCACACTCAGAGCCTGTCAACGTGAAAAAAGGTTTGCAGGCGATAAGCGATGGGGCTGCGGCCGCGCCTGCCGCCCGCGCGTGATTTACTGCGGCGTCGCTAACGGAGCGCAGATTTTTCTTAATCTAAATTGAAAACTACTCAAGTAGAAAAATAATTTCATTGCCTCATCCTGAAGGGGCGGGGGGAAGAGGGAGGGGAAAGCTGTGCCAGGGCAGGCAGGGCCACAGATGCCTGCACCCCCTGCGTCACCATTCCCCATGGCCTTGGGCAGCTCCTACGCTGGGGACATGTGGCACCTGCTCCAGCTCGGGCAGAAAAACCGGATTGTGTGGGGAGGGGGTAGCTGCCAGGACTTAGTTCTGGGGTGACAGGGCATGCCCAGTCCCACCTGGGATGCAGCCCCCCAGCGCAGGCTGATGCTGGCACAGGTGGGGATGTGCAGCCTCACAGATAGATTGGTAATTTGGAGCACAAGTGAATTCTGGGAGCATTTGCTGAGCTGGATAATAACGTGCCCAGTGAGCTGCATCCCATGCATGCTGCCAAATTAAAGAAATTTTTTTCTCCTTTAATTTAAAAGTCACCGTTGGGAAATCTCCACTGGCCGCAGCAGTGATTTCCCCTAGGCTGCCTTTCTGGAGAAATCTTTAATTTTGATTGTCACACTTTGTGGAGTTTATCTCAGGGAAGTAGAGCCATAAATAAGGTGCTGCTTCAGCACCCAGGCTCCAGCTGTAGGACAGTGAATGGCCCCAGCACAGGTGGGGAGCAGGGAGAGCCTGACCACAGGCACCTTCTCCTCTTACACCTTCCTCTTCACTCCCCCATCCAGCCCCATCTACCCTGGGCTCCGTGCCTGGCTTCTCACAGCCTGATTTCACAGGTCACCAGCCTTTAATTACGTGGGCCTGTCCCCACCCCTCCCACCAAATGATTCTCAAGTTCATGAAAATCTCATTAACCATTATACCACAGCTGGATTCCCGTGCTGGCACTGGAGCCCTCCAGCTCCTGCCGTGCTGCAGGCCCAGCCAGTGCTGTGCCCCAGCATCCAGCACCACAGCCCCCAGGACCAAGCATGCAGGGATCCAGGAGCTGTGCCACGCTTTCAGGGTGGGGAGGTGGCACTGCAGAGGGAGGGCACAAGGCTGTGCCTTTTTTGCTCCATGCTTACACCTTCACAGCCCCAGCTCAGCTGGTCACGGTGCTGTGGGGCTGGAACGGGTGTCATGGTCAGACTGGGGAGGTGGCAGCTCCCAGGGCTTCCCCAGTGCCTCCAGCTCTGGGGAACCAGCACACAACCCTGACAAGGAGCCTGGGGAGGGCATCTCCCAGCAGCTTTTGATCAATTAAGAAGCGGGAAGGGATTGAGGCAGCTCCCTTCAGCTCAGAGCCAGTGCAGCAGTGCCGGGTGAGCTCAGGAAAGGTTACACCATTTGCATTTTACCCTTCAGTAATTCCAACACTTACGGGTGCAATTAAGCGGCAGCCTGGTGTTATGAAGCTATCAGGGCGGAGAGACCTGCATCCCAACGAAGTCCGGGTGCGTGCCTGCCCCAGACTGTTCCATCTGTCTGCGGTGACACCGCGGCGATGCCGGCGGGTCCAGGGATGGGCTTTGATTCCATCCAATGCCCATTGCTCCCCTGCCAGCAGCTCAGCCCTGTCCAGGGACCTGGTTTTGGTACTCACAGAGAGTGAGCACAGACACCACGGAGGGGAGTGAGTGTTGGGATGGTGGAGCAGGTCCAGGCTGGTGCCATACTCATCAGCACAACAAAGCATTGATCTGATGGCGCCCTCCAAAGAACAGCCCCTTTATGTGTGACCCCCTGGTGCTGCAGAGCTGGACAAGATGCCTGTGCCAGTGGCACATGTCTCCTGTGGAACAGGGTCTCCTCAGTGTTTGGTGGCCCCTACCCTCTGTGGGAGGACAGGGCCCCTGTGGCCATTCTCCTTTCCTGCTTCAGTGGGACAGCAGGCTGGCAGAACCGCTGCCTTCCCCTTTAAGCATCATCCCAGCTTAATTCGATGGTTTTGAGTCCCGGCTCATGATTTCTGCAGCAATTTGGGCTGAGATTTCTCTCTTTCCCTCCATTATCCACTCTGATTAACTCAGCTGGCCCTGTCAGCTCCCATTCCGGTGCGGGGAGCCCTGTGAGAGCCTGTTAAAATGCATGAGACTGTGGCAGTCGCTCCACTGCCCAGCAAGGCTGAACCGAGGGAAGGGGCTGCAGGCAGCAGGGCCATGGTGGGGAGCTGGGGGCTGTGGGGGTCCAGGGCTGGGGTGCAGGTGCTGTGGGGGTGCCAGTGTCCCCCTCTGTCAGCATGGGGGTGTCCTGGCCAGAGCTGAGCAGAGGGGGACCCTGTGGAGTGTAGGATCCAGTCACCCCCACATGCCAGGCTGTTGGGCAGCTGAATCTTCCCCCATGCAAAGGCTCATTTCCCATTCCAGCTCTGACTTGTTCTCTTTTTCTCATTTTAATAAAGACGAAAGCATCCGGAAACGCGGCTGCACCCGCCAAAGAGCGAGATCTGACATAATTAAAAAGTGGCTTCAATCAGGCTGTTTTCCTAATGGTTTGTCATATCAGCCCGCACGGCCCTGCACCCCCTGTGCTCCCAACCCCCTGAGGCATCATTTACATTTCTTAATAACCCCTCATTAATATTCATGACGTGGGGAGGGTAATAACGGCTGAGTGCACACCACTAATTCAATTTCAGCGAGCCTCAGTGTGTTTAGTTAATCACTGGGGGACCTGGGTTACTCAGTACAATTATTTATTCGGAATTAGATCTCGAGGCATCTGGGTTGAAACCTGAACTCGGAATAAAATTAAACCAGGATTCTCTTCCTCTCCTCCTCCTCCCACCTCCGTTCCCATCCATGGTTCTGAGCATCCCCTGCAGCTAAGCTTTGCTGGGATGAGGAATTGGTGTTTCCATGCTGGGACCATTGCAGTGGCTGAGGCTTCTCCTCATCTGTGGCTGCTGCTGGGTTCTGGCTCCTCTGTGCCCATCCAGGGAAAAGTGTTAGGAAAACCCTGGGGACATGGTCAGCCCCGAGGGTGGCACCCCATCCCCTGTGGCAGGTGAGTCCCTGGGAACAGGAAGCCAGGATTTCTGGAGTCTTTGTTCTCCCCACCAAGCCAAGTCCCAGGGTTTGCTCCAGCTTATCCAGAGCCTTCAGCCTCTTACCCAGCTTTGTTGCATGTCCCACACAGGAGAGGCTGGTGCCAGCCCCATGCAGCACCCAGGGCAGCTGCTCGTCTCCATCCTTCATTAATTTCCTTGAGAGTTTTTTTAGTACTTTGATTTTGCTCCTGGTTTCATTTTTAATTGAATATTTTGTCCCTGTGCTCCAACTCACCTTATTGGATAAAAATTCTGTTATTGAATTCTGCCCTGTAGGACTGGATGAGAATTGGGTTTCTCAGGCAGCAATGTGGTGCCTTGGTTACTCAAATTCCTGCTTTTGTTTTTTTTTGAGTGCTCCCCCTGGCCTTTGAGTCCCGTCAGGCAGGTGAATTGAACATTTTCTATCCCTTTATTTTACAAGAAGCTCAAGGCAAAGGTGCTGGCCTCACTCGCTGTGCTGAGGTTGGGGCTCTTCTTGCCATTGACCATTTTTGCCTTCCCCCAGCACCTCCCAGAGCTGATCCACTCAGCAGGAATGACGTGGAGGAGAAGCCTTGCGGTAGGAGCAGGTCATCATATTCTGTGTGACCGTGGATGGTCAGTTCTTGTCCCCACTGCTCTGTGTGTGTGCTACACCCGCTTGTTGTGGTTATCCCTGGATGGGGGTCAAGCTTCCCAGTAGCTGAATCCTGTTCCCAGTATGTGCCAGTACCCCTCAAGGGTCTCCAAATGTGGTTGTTTCATAGCTGGGGAATTATCTGTACACTCAATACCCCAAAGGCAGATGAGCTAATAATTATCTTCTATTTATCTCATCTTTAACATGCAGATTTGTTGAGTTAATTTTGCTGTGACCGATCTCCTATATTTTCTTGAAACAATGGGGGATGCGAGGGACTCCTTCAAAAACATTATATATATTTTTTAATTTTCTGAGATTTCTCAAACCAGACTCCTGCTGAGATAACTGCTAATAACTGCGATCATTATGAAAAATTATTTTAGCTCAAAACTGTTTTTTAAAGCACAGTTGAAATAAATTCAGAAGGATTTTGGCCGAGTTGACTCTCTCCTAATTATTCTTATTTGTTAAATTGAGAAATGTCTCGGGTTCTGCTTCTTGTGGAATTACAGAGCGATTTGTCACGACCTCAGCAAACAGAGGGGCTGTCACGTCGCTGCTGCCGCACTCAGAGCCCAGTTATTGGCCTGTTTTCAAGGTGACAGCGGTTAATGACGCCGGGTATAAATAGAAGTGTGTTGTCAATAAACGCCGGCAGCAGCCGCCTGCATTCCCGAGCGCGGGGAGCGTTTGTAGAAGGTTATGGAAAATGTGTCACGAGAAAACGCTGGTTCCAGCGGGGCTCTGCTGGGGGTCGCTTTTCCCCTGGGTACAGCAGCACCCGGGGCACAGCGGGGACCGGACCCCGCTTCGCCCGTGGCACCGGGCGCTCAGGGCAGGGAGAGCCCTCCTGTCACCGCGGGTGCGCCGGGTCCCGTACCCTCCCTGCCTTGTACCACGTCGGACCGGGGGACAGCCGGCACACCCCCAGCCCTGCCCCGGCGGCCCCGGCGGGGCTCGCACTGTGGGGCGGTGGTTGTCCCGCTCCGCCCACTCCTCTTCGCGACATCCCGCGCTGCTTGACGGCAGTGTGGCACCTCCCGCCCTCCATTTCCGGCACGGCCCCCCTCGCCTCGCTTTCCGGCAGTGTGGCGCCCCGCCACCCGGCCTGCGCTGCCTGCCTTACGGCAAGTGTCGCACGGCCCCGGTGGTTTGCGACAGGTTCCCGGTGGCGGGGCCCGGTGGGTGCGATGGACGTGGGGGAGCTGCTCAGCTACCAGGTGAGCTCGGGAGCTTGGGCCGTGCTGGGAGTGTCGCGGAGGTGCTCTGGTCCGTGGCATGATGCTGCTCCAGCTCCGGTGCGGCCGCGGGCCTGGAGCGGCCGCCGTGCGGGGCCTGCCCCGCCGCACTGGGTGCGCTCTCACGGGGTCTGGTTAAAATGCCGCTAAGTTTTGGAGGTCTCTCCCCCTCTTCGGAGCAGCGGTGCCCGGTGGGACCCGGTTACCGGGGGCTCCGCGGGACCGCGGCTTTGCCGGTGGCGTTTCGGCCACAGATGGGCAGATTGGTGCTCGCCTGTGCCTGGAGGGAAGCCTGAGCTGGTTACATGGCTGTTCCAGCATGTCTTTAGCTCTCTGTTTTATTACAAAACCCATTCAATTTCATTTTTATCAAAATATTTTTTAAAAAGTTTTCCTTGTAAAAGTTTTCCTTTATTCGGTGCATTTTGTTGTCTTGCCCTGCGGTCACTGATTGCTCGCTGTGTGCAGGTATTAAGTGTGTTGGCTTATTGTCCCAGAAGCAGAGTTTAGGTGTTCCCTGTGAAACAGGGAATGGAGATATGAACTACAATAACATTTTAATACTTGGTTGGGATAGTGTTGGGCATTGCTTCGGTTCTCAGCCCGGCTGCAGCAGTGGGGTTTCCCTGGGTAAGGAAAACACCCTGGGACATTATCAACTCAGGTCTGCTCGGGAGCTGAGAGCACAGAATTCCTTGTGGAGCTCAGTGCCATCCTGGTGTGCCTCATTCCGTGGGGCACAGAGGTGAAGGCAGTGTCTTCACTCCATGTTTGTGCTTTGGGGATGTGTTGTTTGGAGATGCTCAGGGGAAAAGGGAAAGTTGCTGCTGGGTTTGAAAGTTTCTCAGCTGTTTTCCTAATGGTATTGAAGTGTCTGGGGCATGGCTATGGGAGGAGTCTGTCTTTGAGAGCTCTGCTGGATTCCTCCTTGATAATCTCCAAGATGTTCCCTTCTGTGGATTGCTCCGTGTCGAGCATCCTTTCCCATCCTGCTGCATCCAACAGCACAGGCGTGCTAGTCTGAGATCTAATCCACTTCTGTAATTCTCTATATTTTTAAAATGTGATTTTTCAACATCAAATTAGAATTTTCATTTCTTATGTTCCTTTGATTCTTTGGCCTTCACCACCCCATCTGGGGGTTAGTAGTGTCATCCCTTACATGTCTGGGATGCAGGTTAAGGGCACAGAGAGGTAAACCTCAATGAACTTTGTAATTTTTTAGCCAAGTTCCAGTTTGGGGTTTTGTTAGTTGGTTTTTCTCTTACAGTCAGAATGTGAACTCCCCAGGATTCCCTCCATTCTGGAGGGAAGTGTCCATCCACTTTGCTTTGCTCACTTGGATTTTGTACAGCTTTCCTTTGGATGAGCTTTCAACACGGCAAGGGGGTGATTGCTTGTGACAGCAGGGGCTGAATTCTGTCGAGGTAAAGAAATGCTGCTTAGCTGCAGGGTATCTAAATTTTCATTTCATTTCTTGCTGCTGAAATTGTTCTTAGCTGTGGGGAAAAGCATTCTGCAGCTTTCAACCAGCTGCTGAAATAGCTCCTGAAGGATTTGTCCTGGCTCTGTGCTCTCCTGGTCTCTCACCTGAATGCAGGTGGTTCTTGTGTCACTAGCTGAGGTGATGCTTTAGTGAGCACTGCAAGTCAGTGGTGCAGAATTCTGACCTCCAGAACTGGGTACAATGGTGAGTACAGGTGAAAAAAGTGGAGAAGCAGAAGGCAGGAAAACAGCTCTGGTTCTGAGAAAACAAGATTCCCTTCTGTGAGGGCATTCTGGCTGGGGATAGGGAAAAGTAGTTGGAAACAGCAGATTTCACTGCCTCCCATCCTGTGGGTCAAGCTCTGCCTTTGGGGAGGGTGGTTTGAAGAAGATGGCCAGGGGAGGGTGGCTTGGCAGCTCACCCAGCCACTCCTGGCCCACTCCAGCCCTGGATTTGGGAGCTTCCCTGCTCTGTGCTGAGCTGTGGGCTGGCTCAAGGTCTTCTTGGTTGTCCTCCTTGCAGGAATGGTACTGGCTGTCGGGGAGGTGGTGTGATTCCTCATCTCTCTGATTTTAATCTCTTGCTGCAAATGAGTTGGTCTTCTCAACCTCCCTCAGCACAACCCAAAATAATTGCTTTCCTCTTACACTGTTTTGAATTTTCTCCTCTAAATGTGTAATCTGTGCCCTTGCTTCGGCAAGATGATGTTCTCCCTGAGAGCCAAACTTGGCGTGGAACACTGCAGGCACCGTGCCACAGTTCAGCACCAAGTGTCTGCCAGAACGGGGAAGAAACCTCTTGCAACAAAAAATACAATTAAACAGCACCTGGCCGTTTATACAAAGCTCAGGAATCCATAAACTTTACGTGTTGCTGCAAAACAGTTGCAGATGGTCTAAAGTGATGATTAAATATTACTGCTGTTTGCCCAGATCCTCCGTGTTTGGTCTCTGATTACAGAGGGTAATTAAGAGGACAAAGCCAACTCCGGGGCTATTCAGAGTCTTCTTTCAGTTGTCTTGGGAGGGAATAAGGGAGATTATTTGAATTCTCATTAAAGGCAGATTTCATCACCGAGAGCAATCATTACAAACTGTTATTTTTTTGATGGAATGTCAGCAAAATCAAACAGCAGAAGGAGCAGTAACTAATGGGGTGAGGTCTGAGTGCACCATGCTGGGCGATGTCCCGTGGTCGGTCAGGGTTGAGTGCGGTGTGTGCCGGGATGAATCTCTGTGTATCCATGGGGCACATCATCATTTCTGCTGCTGGTACAGATAATTTGGTGTCAATTTGCAATGCAGTGGATGCATCTGATGGTAGGGCAGCTCAGCTGAGCTGGCTGTTGACTACTTACAGCATTCTTACCCCAGTAGCTCCTCTCCTGCTGGCAGTTAAAACAAGGAGCCAGCATTGGCTCAGCTGTCTGTCTCATCCCTTGGCTGTGCTCCTGGGAGTACAGCCCTGTGCTGCCAGAGCTGTCTTGGTGCTCTCACAGGGTGGCAAGTGAATCTCTAGTTTACTTCCCAATGTATTGTCTCTGACCACCAAATCAGAGAGTGTCAAGAAAGACCCTTGTCCTGCACTTTCCTTGTGTGCTCCTTGGGTGGTTCAGAACCTCAGAAAGGAGGCTGGAGGGCACAGGGGGTCATTCCCTCTGAAATTGATAATCCGTATCCGTGTGGATACTGTGTGCACCTCTCATTGCATTTTCCTCAGTTTGTGTGATTTTGGAACTCTTGGGTCTCTGAGATTTCTGATTTTTCTGGGGTACCAGTTCTTCCAGTTTTTAGCACTCAGATCCTGCACCATTTAGAAGAGCTGTGTGTCATGCTTCAGGAATAAAAAACATGGAAAAGTGAGATTGATAGTAGCCTGGTTTATCACGATCATTGAAAACAAAATTAGGAAGTCATTGAAGATTCCTCTGGAGATTAGGATCCCAAACTGACAGCTGCTGTGCTGTTTTTTGAGTGGCCTTTTGGAGCAGGCTGGGATGTGGGCACAGAAGAAGCTGTATCATTTATGAAGATTTATTTCAGATCTCATTAACAAAAAATTTCTGAGCTTCACAGTAATGAGATTACTTACAAAACAGATACCTTAGTAATATGAAACTCCTGAGTATTTCCTGAGTAATATGAAACTACAGAGACGTCCTGTTTGACGAAGGCTGAAGCAATCAGGATTCTGAGAAATGTGTGTTCTGATTTTGTGGGGTACTTAACCCTGATATTAATGTGCAATCACTGCTTGGAGGGAGCCCAGAGGCGCTGGCAGATTATTGTGCTTTGATTTAGGACGTTGTTTCCCTTTCCCTCGTTGCACTCGTGGTGGATGCTGCTCCTGCCACCCACACCAAAGGCAGGCTGGGCCTTACCTGGCTGTGCATAAAGCAGGACCTGTGTCAGGTGTGCCTGGGGAAAGTCTGTCCCCAAAGGCTTGGCCCCAGGGAGTGTCAGCTCAGGGTATGTGAGATAACAGACACAACCAGTACAGGAGGACTACCAGAGAAAGGCAAAGATAATTCTCCTGTTCCCAATTACCAGCTTCTGTTTACTTTGTCATATTTTATAAACAGTAGCTTTTTTTAAAACCCTTTTGTATTCATTGGTTTTTGTGTGATGCTATCAGTGTTAGATTTAAATGAAAATGCCTACTGAATAAATTACTGTGAATGCCCTGCATTCAACAGGAACAAAATTAAGCTTAGCTAACAAAACAATTGAAAAATGCTTTTCTTGTGCATTTTCTAATGAATTCCAACTTCTTGCCAGATTCACCTTAGCATAACTAAGTAAAAAACCTCACATTTTGTTTATCAAATGATTAACTTTCTCTTCTCTATCAGAAAGGCAGAACTTGTGCAGATGTCTGTGGAGCTGTGGAATTGGTTAAATAAATGTGTTTGGACACAATCTGTGTGTTTGCTGAGTGAAATGTGCCAGGCTCAGTGCAGCAACCTATGGGCTTCGTTCTTGCTAGTTGGTAACAGTCCTTTGCAAAACACAAATGCAAACCCAAGATGAAAATCAATGAACAGAAAGTAATGCCTGCCTTAAATCAGTTGTTCATGACTGTGCATCTCTTGTGGAATGAGCAGGACCCAGGTGTTCCACTTGGGCCTTGGTTTTGTGGCTTTAATAAGTGCTGGTTGGGAGCAGTAGTGTTCTTAGTGAGGTTTTGCATAACATCAATAAGGAGAGGCAAAGCCTTAATGCCTGCTTAATAGCGTTTGCCCAGAATTCAATTACTGCCTATTGCCAGGCTGCTGGCAGCGTTAATGATCGCACGCGGGGCACTTCCATGATTTATCATAATGATTCTGCTGTGTGTTAGAGACGCCTCCCCCAGCAATGCATAAATACAAAAAAGGGGAAAATAATTGAGATGGAGGCAAGGGTGTAAATTCTGATCTTGAGGATTGTGTATTCAGAAGAAATGGGGGATGTTTTGTGGTGGAGTTTTAATTTATGTTTTGTTCTGGGATGCAGTCCCTTCCCATGGTACATTACTTTGCATCTGACAGACCCTCAGCTCCCTCAGCCTCTCCTCACATCTCAAGCTTGCCAGGGGTTTTGGTCTTTTTTAATGTTTAGAAATATGAGGGAGGAAAGAGATTCCAGTTTCAAATTAGGAACATCCATGGCTAATCTTGTTGAGATTTAGATGTAAATTTTGGGATTTATGTCACTAATTGCTTTATTTGTATTTGTGACATTAAGCTGTCAAAGATGGTTTAGGATGAGTAGGGTATTATCAAGGAATGAATGGAAGGGAATAGGGAGGGCAGGACCCTTTGTGGCATCAAGGACATTGAGTAAAGAGTATGAATTTACTGAAGTTTTTTCCTTGGATGATGTAATTTAGCAAACACCTTTTCCTTGTTCTTTTTATGGGGCTGCTGGTTGCTCAGGGAGTGTGTGAATTATTAGTTGTTGTCAATGACACGTTTGTTTCCAAATGGATCTATGTGAAATTATATTTTAATGTACCTAGAAGATAAGTAATAGGAATCTGCTTTAAAAAAAAAAAGCCCAATCCACAAAACCCTTCAAGCAAATAAATTTTTCATTTCACAGAATCTCTGGGTATGCTTCCACGTCATGGCTATTGAATTATGAGCTGAGTAACTGCTTTAAAAGTGCATGGAGGCACTTTAGAAGGGTTTTGAGTCAGGAATGTACCATCTGTAATGGAAATGGCAGAGAAGATATAGGGAGAAAGGAGACAGATAACAGAGCTTGAGCAGGTCTGCCTGGGAGCGAGCAGACCCAGCTCTGATTTGTGCTAATGTGTTGTCTGGGAAACTTGATTCTGCATCTTCCCTAAAGTGGTGACAAGGTGGTAACCCTGAGAACAAGGTGATCCTAGCCAGGCTGCTGTCTGGCCTGTCTTTTAGCTATAATTGTGCTTTTTGGGGCTGGCTGGGGGTGGGGGGGCTTTATTTTTTTACATCTCCTGAAAGCAGCATTTTCTCCAGGGCGAATCATTTACCAGCTTCTCATTGGTTCTGGGCTGTGCCACTGCTGCAGCATGTGGTGGAACTGCAACCACAGCTGGATTTCCTTAGGAGCCTGGAAGGTTTATTGCCCTCTGCAGCCCAAAGTTCCTCACCTGCCAGGGAGCTGGAAATTCCTGTCTTGATGCTCACACTAGTGCCAGACCTGGCAGGAGAATGACACTGTCACTTATTTCCTCTGCACCTTTCTTTAGATCAAACATGAGAAGGATCCCAGTCTCAGATAAAAGCATGGCCTGTGTTCATGGAAGCCTGGTGTGACTTTTGCCATTCCCATACAGCAGATGAGTAGGGGCTGCCTGCCAGGTGGTGTTTTATAAATTAAGCTAATGAGGTTACAAAATCACCTACCAGGTGACTTGAGCAGTGATGTAAGTTAAAAGTATTTTTGTTATTATTTTATTATTCTTGATACATACACTTCTTTTGAATAGTAAATAATTAAGCTTTATTTTGCTGTAGTTATAGAACATGGAGCACTTCCATTCCAGCTTGGTTGTCCTTCAAAAATGTGACAGACCAAATTTAATATCCTTGTAGTTTTTGAGGGGGAAGTTTTTCCTTCTGTTGTAAATGCTTTTATCCCTTTCTGCCTGAATGAAAACATGGGATTAGGATTAATGGACTTCTTGTCCTTGGCAAATTACCTTTAGTTTTGACAATCAACTAGAAATAGTGGAATAAAATAATAGGTTGTTCCAAGCAAACCATGACGGTTTGGGCGCTTTTAATCCAGTGCCAAGCCTCTGCAGAGCTGCAGCAAGCAGCAGTCCTCCTTGAACTGCCTACACTGAGTTGGGCTGATTCTGCTTTTACTTGTCAGCAAACTTCAGCCAGAAGGATGGGGGTGAAATGGGATGCACACAGGAATTCAATATAATCTTGTATACGTTGTGTGTAAAAAATTATCTTTCCTTGCTGTCTGCTGAGCATATCAGTCTGCTGGCTGTGAAATGTGGGGTTGTCTCAGCTGAGTCAGCAGATTGGGGTTCTTTGATGGGCAGCTGTGCCCCACTGAGCAGGGCTGTTTGGCCACTCCTTGTCTGTGCACTCCTTGTCCTTGCTGTCTATGAAGATATTTTCCCATGAATTGTGTTCATAGATCAAAGGAGGTAGGATGTTGACACAGCTCTTGGCAGAGGCATTCATCTACTCATGTGATGTTCCACTTCACTAAATTAATTTCCTTTCCAGTTTTCAGAGTTGTTAAGTGTCATGTAAGCAAATCTTTTAAACAACTAGTAAGAATTTCCTTGGTATGGCTTATAACATTGGTATTCTGCTTTGCAGGGGTCACTAAACAGTTGTATTCATTCACCTTTTATTGCTCTGACTTCAGCCTAATAGAGGGACAAAAAGACCCCGTGATGAAGAGGAAGAGGAAATCAAAGCACGTCGGAAACAAGCCAGTGCCCGAGAGCATGGTCGTCATAGAGAAGAGGAGTCTGCTGCTCTGGATGAAACTGAGGATGAGAAGAAGAAACTCCTTCAGATAATTGAAAGGGATGGAGAAGAGGAAGATGAGGAAGTAAGTCCTCTGGGAAAAGAGAGGCAGTGGAAAAAAGCCAACACCAAACCCCTTCTCTATGATTTCCATTTCTTACCATGTTGGTGGTGAGGCTTAACGTGATTTTCCTGTGCTTGTACAGCTTCAGTTTGTGGGTTTGCTTTCCTGCTCTGCGGGGTGTTCATTAATTTCAAATTTCTCAAATATATCAGCTGAAGATTTAAAGCAGGGGCAAAAGGGAGAAGCTTTCAAGTCTAATCTCTGTTTGGTCTGAGAATACCCAAATCACCCTCTAAAGTATAATTTTAGGAAACAGTTTCTGTGTTCTAACCAATTTCCTGACTATTGTTCTCATCGGTACCCCCAACCATGCAGCTTCTCCCCCCCTCTTTGTAGCTGTGCGGCAGCAGCAGCAAATAAACAAACATTCTTCTGTACAGGAAAGGTCTTGGGTCAGAGGAGGGGGGTGGCAGCTGTCAAGGGTAAATGATTTCAAGCCTTGGAGACAGAAATCCAATGCTGCATTGGCCTTTCTGCCAAGGGCCAGGAAAAAGATCACTTTATAAATGTGACACATGGATTGGTATAAATCTAGAAGATATTTGCTTCCTGCTGCCTGTGTCCTGTTTGATAAAAAAACAAGTGATATTCACCACTGCAGAATCATGTAGCTTTGTAAAATATCATTGTCCTTTGTATACAGCATTGCCAGCATCCGTCTTGGAGAATCTCTCGTTTTTTTGACGTTGAGCTATTGCCATGACAGTTGTTGCTGATAGCAGAGAAAGATAATGCAGGATTTCTGTAGCATTTCAGCTCCAGGGAGGATGGATCGAGAGGAGAGTCCTCCTGACTGGCTAGTCTTGTGGATTCCTGCAGTGTGCCAGTCCCTCATCTTTGTCAAGTGGAGTCTTCCCAGCCAGACATTTTAAAGGCTGAAAGTCCAGTCTTTCTTTAGAACGCAAATCACTTGTTTATTACTTTGGACTGCAGTTAATACAAGTGCCATTAAAATGTGCTTTGCCCCAGTAAATTTGATGTGAAGAAGCTAATCTCCAGGACACTGCAATACTGAATGCAAATTCAATACCAGATATAAAGCAGATCCTAATGGAGATATCGTAGTGATATGTGTTAGAGGAAGCAAAGAATCAAAGGAAACAGAGGGAAGCAGTGTCAGCATGTGTGGTTCAAATCCCACTGCGAGAAGAATGTGCTTTGGGCACTGTAGTATTGATTGGCTGACTGGGGTGGTGACATGAGTGGGATGGCAATGAGACATGTTGGGCAAAGGAATGGAGGAAATCCAATAATAACTGAAGGCTGGGGCTGGTGTTGTTGTTGTAATGGAGTTTGCTGAAGAAATGGAGGTTTTTTCCTCTCATACCAGATTGCTGCTTAGAGTCACTGACCAAAGAGTCTGCAACACCAGCAGCAACTCTTGATGTAATCCTGAGCAGGGGATGGGCACAAAACTTGGCTTAAAATGGGAGGGTGTCTGGTTTGGGTTTTATTTTGAGAGCTTCTCTTAAATAGTGGTTGTAACACAGTCAAACAGAGGAGAGGGAAGAGGTCACCCAGGGAAATCTATATCATCAATTTTTTAATAAAAGAGGTGCATTAGAATCATAAACTAAGGAAAATGTTTGTAGGTGTCAGGGAGGCAGCAGAAGTTGCATTGCTACTGTACAGCAAATATACAACCCCAACTGAGAAACGCCTTGGAGCATTTACAAAATAAAGAGAAAATATAGAATAGAATATTGATTTATTTTTTTTTCTTTAGGAGAAGGTTTTAAGATAGCAGTGAAAGCTTATCCAAGTGAGGAAAATGCGGAAGAACATAAATTCAGGGCAGTTAAATGTAGACTTACAGAAAGAAATAGCGCAAGGGACTTGTGCAGAGAAGCTCTCTGTGGGCCCAGGCTATGAGTGCAGGTTTGCTCTGTGTCAGAAGCAAAAAAGCCTGGATGTCTTCTGTGGTGCCAGGCTATAACAGGTATAAAAGGACAGCTCGAGGTCTGAGCTGGAGTGGGCAGTGATGGTGTGTGAGGTGTTTGGCAGCTTTCTGCAGTGAGATTCCAGAGCTGGCTGCAATTCCAAGGGCCCTGGGCCTGGCTGCAGTCCCACCACTTTGCTGATATTTCTCCAGCCATCCAAAGCTCACTTCTCTGCCTTTTCTGATTTGGTCAGGAGGAACCTTTGGATGAAAGTTCAGTGAAGAAGATGATTCTCACCTTTGAGAAGAGATCCTACAAAAACCAGGAACTGCGGATCAAGTTTCCTGATAATCCAGAGAAGTAAGACTATGCTTAACTTTTTTTCCTTTGATTTCAGGTATAAGACTAAATCAATTGCAGGAATATAGAGATGTTTTCAGTTACATAAGGCTTATGTAACAGCAGTTATTGCCTTGTAGTTCTTCTAAATATTATTTGAAACTGACTTGGTTAATTAAAAATGGCTTTGTTGAGATCTGGCGGGGCCAATATATGGCTGGCAGCACAAAAAACCATCCTCAGCAATAATTAAAGGTTTCATCCCATCATTTGATGTGAAGGTGTGTGCTTGCATACCAGCCAGAGGTGTATGTGGGGAGGAAATCATTTCATGTTCCCCACTGCTGTGGTGAGCAGAATGGCTGGATGGGCTCGGAGAGCCAGATATGGTGTTTGTGTTCTGGAAGCCTCTTCCTCCCTTCAAGGTGTTCTGTTATTCACATTAAAGGGATTTCTTCCTGCACTTCAGTGTCATTATTGTTTGTCCAGTTTGCTGTCCTTTCCCTTTGCCATCTTATTTTTATGGACTTCAGACTCATGCAACCCACATACTAATATGTGCTGGCTAGGGAAGGTGCAGTGCTCCGCAGAATTCATTTTATAAGCAGGTTTTTTCGTGTGTGGCTGCAGCATCTTGAATTTAATTTTTTCTTGAAATTCTAGAACTGATTTACAGAATTGGAACAAATCTGCTTATTAACTCTATGTAAATTTTACAGTAGGAATGTTTATGCTGCTGCAGGATTCAACATCAAGGGGCAGGCATAGGACAGGGAGGATGGAAATGCTGGTGCCATATGTACCTGGAGTGACAAGTCCTACCTGGTGTCTCCTGGAAGGCAGTGGTCTCTTCTTGCCTTTTTATTACCCTTTTTTGTCTTGCCTCAGGTTTATGGAGTCGGAACTGGATTTAAATGACATCATTCAGGAAATGCACGTGATCGCGACGATGCCCGGCCTGTATCACCTGCTGGTGGAGCTGAACGCTGTGCAGTCTCTGCTCGGGCTGTTGGGACATGACAACACAGATATCCTTCACTTGTTAAAGCAGCTCTCATGGGAGAGGCTTTCTACAGACTTTTCTGTAATCCCTCATATCCTCTTTCCCAGACTCCTGTAGATGTTTTTGTCGTCTTCCCACCACACAGAATTTATATGTTGGTTTTTGGTTTTTTTTTCACAGTGAAAGCCCTCTTTGTTCAAGTAATATTGATTCTGAATTTTTTTTTTCAGTGCTGTTATTCTTCTTTCTTATTTTATGGCCCTTTCATCTAGTTTTGAGTGGCAGTGTTAGAGTGTGAGCAGATGAGCAGCAGAGAAGTGAAGACCTGGGCTTAGCAGTGATAATCTCAGACTCTGCAAACTTTGTCTGGAGTAGCCCCAGTGAAAATGAAACTGTTTTACCCGTTCTTGCTGAGAGCTGAGCTGTCAGGCTGTCAGCTGTTTGTCATGGATTAGCTCACTGCATACTTCACCTTATTTTGTAAATGTGCCCTCTTCATGTGCCCACACCTTTAGTCTGGTGTGCACAAAGCTCGAGGCTGTGGGTGGCCCCTCTGGTTAAGTACATATCCAGAGACAATTCCATTTTCATGCTCAGTGAGGTCCAGTGTCACTGACCCTGATCCCTCTATGCTCCTGGCTCTTGTACCTCTGAAGCTCTGAGGACATCTGAGAAAGAGTTTCCCATTTTGGAAAATGTTTTGTTGATCAAAACCAGTGCCAATTTTTGAGTATCCTGGTGCCTTGATGCTTAGCTGTCAGCTGGGAACTGGCACTATGCCCAGCTCCCCAGTGTGCAGTCTGTAAAAGCAGACCTCAGCCTGCTTTGTTTGTAAAATATTCTATAGCAGATTAAGATGAAAAATTGTTACATGACTTGGGAGATTGCCTGTCTGTGTCCTGAAAATATCAGTGAGTGGAGGGAGCAGTGAATCCCCATGGAAAGGGCACTAGGTGTCGACTTGGGACTCAGGCAGTCCTTTTTCCATTTTTATTGATCCATGGCCTTAGGAAGGTAATTTATTCTTTGCTTCTTTATGTATAAAGCAGGACATAACACTTACCAGCTTTCCTGAGGTGTTTTGGAATATACAATGTGAAAAGGCCTGTTAGTGCTGCATGTTGTGGTCTGATGCACAGATCTTGGTTTTCTTTTTTAGCACTTTTCTTTATAGCACCATCTATTGAGAATTCATAATTCATTCTTTCTAAGTGGGTGCAGTGATCAGAAGCTAAAACCAAAGCATAAATATTTTATTGCATGCCAGTTTATATTAGAGAGCACTGTATTTGGGTATTTTGACTTGCATCAGGTAGAACCTTGATGTGGTGAATGCTGCTCCCTGCAAAACAGTAAACCCCACAGCTTCCCTTATCCAAGATCTGCAAGGAAATGGCTCTCAAAATAACTGTTAACAATTTATGTTGTACAGGGAGAAGCTCCTCCCATGCAAATCAAATTTTGTGGTTACTGTAGTTTAATTATTTATTTTATACCAGACACCACAGACTTGTTTGTACTGTAGACTTTTATACTGAATTTCTCATTCATAGGGAGAAAAGGAACTGTGGGAATATTGACTGGGATAGCAGAGCTGTTTTCCATATGAAGTGTGCTGGAGTACAGCTTGCTTTGTCCTGTCAGCCATGGAAAGCTTTGTGCTGGGGTCACTGCTACTGTCAAAGACTTGTCAGGGTTTTCACTGTGAACTCCTTTTATTTGGTTTGCAACTTTCCTTTCAGTGAGTTTATGGGTAGGAATTTGGCCTGAGAACTGCAATTTTGGGGAAAGTATATTTCTTGTTATAAAACTGCTGAAGTGTTTTGAGCTCCATTGGAAGCAGAGACTGCTGCTGCTCACGTACAGAGTAGAAGCACTATTAAAGTGAAGCATCTAGACATAAAACTGCATTGATACAGCTCAGGTTTTCTAATGATGCTTTGTTAAAACAAATGGGAAAATATTTTTTAAAATGAGTTCTTCAAGGAGAGAACTAAACAAATGGCTCTTCAGATGTGATTTAAATATGGTGTCTTGAGGAACTAATGCAAGGAGACAAAAGCAATGTCCAGGGGGAGCAAATAATCTGCTGAATGATTCATACAGTTTTACACAAAACATGTGAATGAAAGATGATCACCAACAAGATTTTATTAATGAAAAACATGAAAGCTTCAAGCAAGGCTTTGCTTTACTATCTCCTAAATTTTATAGGGCAGCTGATACTCTCACTGCAAGCCTCAACAGAAGTCCCCAGACAGGAATGCTCTGCATGATGAACTCTGCTGAGTTCTTCGCTGTGCACTCTCAAAAGAACCTGGTTCAGTTATCTTAGTAGCACCCAGGGGACAGCAGAAATCTTTAACTGATTCCTCCCTGAGCTTTCTCTCCCATGAGCTGATGAAACCACATTCCTTCAATTTGTCCTCATCCATCATGCATTAACACCTCAGTGGTCCTCTGCTCTCCCAAGCCCAGTATATCAAGGTCTCTCTTTTTCTGGGAGAGCCCACAACTGAACAAAATATTCTGCAAATTGCCCCATGAGAACCAAGGAGAAGATAAGAATTCCTTCTGTTGGCTTGCTGGTGTACTGCAGTGTGTGATTAGCCTTTGTCACTGCAGTGACACTGCTGAGGTGACACTTGGCTGAAGTGACATTCTGGTGGCTTGCCTGCAGCTTGTCCAGCAGAAGGTCCAGGCTCTGTCTTGCAGAGCTCACCTCTCCAGCTAGCCCCAGCACACTGCTGAACCTCACTAAGAAAAGACAGATGAAAATACTTTTCCTGTTGCTGCTTGTGTGTCTGAGCAAATGCACAAATAGGAGACCTGGGAGCTGGTTTGTCAGCCTGGGCACTTGAGAGAGATCCATCACAGTGTGGTTATTTAGGACATGCAGAAAACCACGTCTCCTGCTCTGCCCCTGGGACGCAGGCAGGATTGATCAGTGTGTCTGAGAGAATAGGGAAGTGGGTCTAATGAGCTGGAATACGTCTTGTCGTACAAGGGAGCTGTGCAGCAGGCAGGGGAGCTGTGTGTTATGCAGCCCAGAGTTAATGAGTGAAAATTGGGCTGGCAGAAGCTCTGCTGTTCCTGCGAGGGCTGCGGTTTGAGGAGTGTGCTGCCCTAATTGGGCTGGGCAGAGGGGGGTGATGGTGCTGGCAGTGCCCTCGTTAGGGGTGTGTGTGTATCAGGTTAGCAGGGCTATCACTGAGAGCACAATACCCAAATCACATTATTATAACTCATTTCTCTTTGCTTGTGTTCAGTCTTGACAATGCAAGACGGTGCCTTGTTAGATCAACTCCAGCATGTTTGATTTGAAAAAAATAAGTAACTACCATGAAGAAACAGTAAAATTGCCTGATAGAGTAACCTCAGAATCACATTTGTTTTTATCATTCCTGATTGTTCAGATTCCCTCATTTTAGTGCTTGTGGGGAAGGTCTGCTGCAGTAGTCTGTGTGCTCTTGTGTCTGCTGTGATTGTAATGCATTGTATCACCTCACTAGTAATGTATTGCCAGTTGCTTTGGGGTCATGTCATGAACACACTGGTCTAAGAGCCATCTGCTATTGATACTAAATGTGTTTGCCTCCCTGTTGGTGGTCCTTAACACCCAGCACATGTTTCCATAGCTGTGGTTGACTTGCTGCAAGAGCTGACTGATATTGATACTCTCCATGAGAGTGAAGAAGGAGCCGAAGTCCTCATAGACGCTCTTGTAAGTAGAAAACCCCAGATTATTTCAGTGCCTCAACATCTGCCTCAGCCCAGTAATGAACACTGACCCACCCTACTTTCTGCAACTCTGGGTGTCTTTGCTGCCAGCATCATGATGGAGACAGCCAGGAGAAGCCTGTTCTGTACCTGAGACCACAATGACTGTTTTTGATTAAATGCTAGAGTTTGGGGAGTGGGTCGTTGCACCATTTGCACATTGTTGCACGACTTCTTTTTTGGAAGGAACACTGTCATATTGCAAAATTTTGTGGGCTGGGAGATTTTTTGGTGCAGGGAGGGGGAACAAAGTAATAATATTTGTGACTTGGACAGTGTCCCATTGAAAACAGGAGCTTTGTTTGCATTTCCCTTCTCTCCTGTGGAAAAGGGTGACCTAAGTTCACTCATGGAGAACTGAAGTTTGTGACAGGGACTGTTACCCAAAGGACAGTGATGCCACTGTGATCTGTCAGTCTCACCTTTTGCACAGGAGACTGCTTGTCTTCTGCCCAGAAACTCTTGTTTCAAGCCCAAAAATCTGGGCTTGAATTGGGGCATCTGTCAGTGGTGGTGGGATTTTTTTCTTAACAAGAAGTAAAAACTTGAAAGTTTCCATGTAGCAGAGCAAATGAACTTTGAAGGGTGGAGGAGGGTCCAGAGGTAAGGATCCCTTTTGGCACAGAGAGTGAACCAACCCAGAAAATTACCTGGGTGGGTAGGAGATAAATTGATTGGTATTAAGTGTTCCCTGCACCATGAACTCTCTGAGTACCTCTTGGCCTCTGTGGGGGTGGATTTCCCCTTTTCCTGGTGTTTGTGCTCCCCAGCTGCAGAAGGAGGATACCAAACCCTCCACAGAGGTGGTGCCCAGCCAAACATGAGTTTTACAGGTCTGTCCTGCCTTGGAGCTGGTGGATTGGCTGCCTTTGAGAGTTGCTATGGCTGTGGCTGATTTTGTAACTATTGTGTTGAATTTGGAAGACAGGGAATTACAGGTTTTCTTTTGTTTGCTTTGTTTGGCTACTCTGTTTTCTCCTCCAGTCCTTCTTGTCCAGTCACTATAATGTTACTTTCTAAAGGTTAATGACAGTGCCCAGAGCCCAGTTCCTCCAGCTGGCCTCTGGGCTGTTGTTAATTACTCTGCCTTGGCGGGGAGATTGCTGGGTGAATGAAATGGGAGAGAGGAACTGCTAGAAAAGATGTTTTCTATAAAATATGTGGAGAGGTAGTAAATCAAGTGAAGTTCTTTCTCTGTTTTCATTGTCACCAGCCCACTGATAACAGCCATGTTTAGAGGTTTCATTGTCCTACTTGAAAGAAACAGGTCAGGCCTATCTTGGGAGAAATGTTTAGAAATCTGCTTTTTAGATTACTTTTTTTTTTAAAAGAAAGTAGGTAAAAGTTTATAAGATATCTGAAGATTGGTGCATTGTTTTCTGCAGCAGTCTATATATGTTGTTTTTCCACATATTTACTGGACCCAAAGCTGCATAAGAGTGTTTGAATTGGTTGAATTATTTTGTTTAACTGTTCCAATATAATGTCCCCAACGGAAAGTTTGCCAGAGTCAAGCTGGACTGTTTCCAATTCCAGTTTTAAAAGTGCATTTTGGGTGTGAGCTCTGTGATCCAGGGACATCCCCCTGCCTCTCTGATTTTCCTTAACTCGCTGAAGTCAACTTGGTGCATTCATCTTGTGAGGATTTAACTGCAGGACTTCAGCTGGTGATGGTTCAACTCGTGGGTTTGGATATGTGGGTCTGAGCATTGTTCTGTCAACTTTTTGTACCTGTTAGGTGGAAGGTCCAGCAGCAATGTAGGCAGCCAGCAGTGACCAGCTGGGAGTGCTCACAGTGCTCACAGTTCTATCCACAATGGTTTGTGAGCCTTGTGCTTCAGAATTTGGAGGGATTTTAAATCAGTCAGGCTGGTTCAGGAAGTAAGACAAAGTGCGTGTTTGTTTCCTGGTGCTTTTCTGTTTAATCTGAAACAGAAAAGTTGATTCATTGATTAGGAAAAACATAGTGACAGATTTTCAGTCTTGTTTCTTATCTCTTTATCTTCTCCATGACCCTGGGGATTTAGGTGGAGGGTCAGGTCGTGGCCTTGTTGGTCCAGAATTTAGAGCGCCTGGACGAAAGTGTGAAAGAGGAGGCTGATGGTGTCCACAACACTCTGGGTAAGCGGCTGCTGCACAGCCCCTTGCTTCTTTCTGTGGTTTGTACCAAAGAGTGTGAGTTATCCCTTCCTTTCCCTCCTCTTCTTTTTCCCTTAAACTGCCAGCATTGCAGTACAGAATCTGGTGCAGGCACAGCTTGGAATCACTTGTCCCTGGAGTGAGAGCTTGTCCTTTGTCCCATGGCTGCATGAAAGGTGCCTCTTCCCAAACCAGTTGTGTTGGGAGGTGTGGATCACTGCACTGCACTAGAGGCAATCACAGAGCTGTTTAGGTTGGTAAAGCTGTCTAAGATCAGAGTCCAGCTATTAACCCAGCACTGTCAAAACCACCACTAAGCCATGCCCAAAGTGCCACATCTCCACAGCTTTTAAAAACCTCCAGGAAAGTGCTCCACTATCCATGTATTTACTATAAACATATCTGTGAGCTATACTTTGTTTTTGTCTTAGCAGTATATTTAACTTCCAGGTAGTAAAACATTCGCAATTCATGGAAGGACATAACTGCCTCTCTGCTCCCTGATCTTTGCACAGTGCAGAACCATTGCAGGGTGGTGCCACTGTTGGCAGTCAGACCATCACACACTCCTTACAGTCCTTCAGGATTGCAATCTCCCAGGACTGTAAGAATGAGAGAGGCTGGAAACATGATGTTTGTAACTTTTGGTGGGGAAAATAATCTGTTTTCTGTGTCTTCCTTTCCAGGAATCGTGGAGAACATGGCAGAGTTCCGGCCGGAGATGTGCACGGAGGCTGCACAACAGGGCCTCATGCAGTGGCTGCTCAAGAGGCTGAAGGTGACCTGGTTTCTCACTTTCCTTCTACAGACCAGTTAGCGCAAAAACTAGCTTAAGAAAAGCCAGTCATGCTTGTGTGTGTTGTGAAAGTCCAATTAAGGACAAAAAGTTACAGTTCAGGGTCTATGTCCGCAGCAGTTTTAGTTTGGACACATGCTTTGGTCTTATTTTGCAGTATTTTGCAGTAGAAATTGTCTCTTTTATATTTTCATATGATTCATGTATGTTGGATTTCCATGTGTGAGATCTGTAGGACTACAAAAGCTGACCAGAGAGAGGGGACACCAGTATTAACCATTTAATGGCCTTTGCTTTCCACATTTCTAACACTTCTTTGAGTTTTAAGTGATGTCTGTGTTTAAATCCTGCTGAGGACAGCTTTTGCTCTGAACTCAGCTAATTGCCTTTTAAATTAAAAGCTGCTTTTCATTCACTGCACCCTGTGATAGTGAGTTACACACGTTAACTCTTGTGTGAAAAGATGCCTAAACATTCACTGGAAAATGCTGTAGAAAAGGAATGGATAGTTCAGCCCTCTCACAGAAATAGTAAAGGAAATTTAGCAAAGAAATTCAGGCTGTTCTCTAACCTGTCAGTAATGCATTAGCACTTCCAGGCTTAGAAGTGATTAGAAAGCCTTTGAATTCCAGAAATTCTCCATCAGCTGTGTAAGTGCAGGTACCCCTCTGAGTGCTTCACATGCTTGTTAGCAGAAGTAACCTGTAATTTCTCACTACAGTAGTAACATAATGATGTCCTTTGGTTAAAAAGAAAAAGTGAAGTTAATTTTAGTTTTGGCAGGTAGGTACTGCTGCCTGCCTTGGAATTGCTGTGGCAGCTGAAAGACTGAGCAACTTGAGGAAGCAAAATAATCCCAACTAGGTTCCCTTGCCTGGTGCCACAGAACATGAATACTCAGTATTGGCTGTGTTATCCATCGATTTGGGATGTGGGATCAGACAGGGCTTTTTCTTGCCTGTACAGGGTTGTGGGGAACTAATGAACCCCTCTCCAGGTGCTTTGACTCTTGGCAGCACTTGGTCTTGAATCTCTTGCCCTGACAGATGTGTTTGGGATTAACCTAGGATCTTGGCAGCTGGGTAGAGCTGCTGTGAAATGTCTGTGGGATAAGTTTTAAGATCAGGGTTCTGTCTGGGTAGTGATGAGGACATCTGGCACACAGCACAGAGCATGACTTTCTGTTTCCTGACAACATTTCAGGTCTTATAATTGTATTGTGACTGTCAGAGCTGCCTCAGAAAGCTCAGGTGGAATGCTCATAGCTCACTTCTGCAAACACTGGCAGGGTTTGATGGTGTGTGCAGTCTTGGGAGATGAGATGTTTCCCAGGATTTGCAGGCCAGCAGTTGGTCACCCCATAGCAGAAGCTGGCAGGGCTGTGCAGCACTGAGCACCGTCCCCTCTCCTCCATGGTCTGCCTGGAGGTGTCACCTGACAGCTGTAAATACCATCCTCTGCAGAGTGTCTGGGGATCATTTGGAATGAAAAGCTTTATTTAAAGGCAATACTTGGTGGTGTTTGGGGTCTTCCTGCTTTCCATATTTCTGTGTGTTGTGTGGTGCTTGCACACCATGCTCTGTTCCATGGCAGGACTGTCCATTGTGCTGCAGGGAGTTGTGTGTTTGGGGAAAAAACTGGGGGAGAAATACTGTATTTTAAGCCTAGTACATCTTCTTTTTCCCTTCTTGAACAGTGGAGTATAAAAAGCTGGTAACTGATGATTTTAAAATTTGTTTTATTTTATGAGTCCCTCAATAAATCAGGTTGTGTTATTATCTGATTGGTTAATGTTCAGTCTCTTTCTGTAGATGAAGCAGCTTTGGCAGCATGCAAAAACATTGGATCCAGTTCAGAATCCACTCTAGGGATTTTTTTTTTGTTCAAATTCAACATTTTCATTTCATTGTGACTTCTTTAGCATATGTGAGGATGGAGGGAATATCTGAAATGGAAGTTATGTGATTGTGCAGGCAAAACCCATCTCATGTTCTTCTCACTGTGACACTCTGATCCTCACAGGAAACTCTGGCAGTTATTATATAATGTTATTGTGATGTATGTTCTGAAATTCTGGTTTTGCTGACAGGCACAGACTTCCAGAGCAGAGATAAGTGCTGTGCACCCACGTAACATTGTGGAAAATATATCACAGGAAAGAGATTCTGTGTGGCAAACAACTGGAGACTGTTCTTAGGGGTTTTGATCCGACTTGGCCAAACCTACTGATGTAGGGCCATGTGAAGAATCACAGTGAACCTTCTACATGTGTGCATGAGCCCACATGCACCTCCCATCACCCCTATCAGAATTGTTACTGTTCTGTCACTGATGAAAACTGCAGAATTACTGCAGTTGGGTTTTATTTTAAGTGCTGCTCATACATTTGGTGATGTGATTAATGTGTTCTTCAAATCAGTGAGATGCTGAGGGCCGTGCCCTGATGGGTCTCTTATTCCTTCCCCCACAGGCTAAGATGCCTTTTGATGCCAACAAGCTGTACTGCAGTGAGGTGCTGGCAATTCTGCTCCAGAATAATGATGGTGAGCCATGCCTGCCATATCTCTGTCAGTGAGGGCAAAATCCAGGCTTCTCTCAGATCACAGCAGCCCTTTTCTGCCTCCAGCTCCCCTTTGTTGGCTTAACTCTCCCCCATGTGCTCCCTCGCCTCCACCTTCTCTTTCTCTGCAGCTTTTGTGCTCTGTCAAGCTGTATTGATTTTGTTTGCTGATGTATCAGTGTTAGATAGCTGTAAAATCTGACAGTTAGCTTCATTTTTCTCTCTCTTTTCCCCCTTCCCCCCACCTCCGTCTAGACAACAGAGAATTGCTTGGGGAGCTGGATGGGATTGATGTGCTGCTTCAGCAGTTATCTGTGAGTAATTCCCACATGCCTTCTCTTCCACTGCTGGGCTGGGTGGGAGGAGTGGAAAATATCCAGGGTGCAGGTGCTGTCCTAGCAGTGCTTCACATTTGGTGAGGCATAATCCCCAAATACCTTCCATGTGGTGTGTCATCCGTGGTCAGTGTGATGAATCTCTTTTGTAAAGATGTTAATGTTGAGGTACATGGAAATTTAATTATTACATTATAATTTCATGGCAAGTTGGAGGTAGGAAGTATTGGAATTGGTGCATCTTCAGCACACTCCTCTCCAAGCCCAGGGCTGCCCATGTTTGAGCTGGCTGAAGGCAGTGTGTTCATAGCTCACCTATGTTTCTTCAGGCAGTGCTGCCTGCAGCACCCTCAGGTATGGATTGTGTAGGAACTCTGCTAATCAGATTATCCACATACTTGAGTGTGAATTTGCCCTTCCCCTTGCAGGCCCTGTGTCTTATCCCTTAAATCTTGCACCAGGCTGCTTTACATTTGTGGATGCACAGTCAGGGCAGCAAAGGGCAGCAGATACAGAGGATGCAGCAGTGACCTGTGTGATCACTGGCTGACACTGTCAGGTGCTAGAGCTTTTTTTTGCTTTTTTTTTTTACAGCCCAACATTTGGGGGTAATTTTGCTTTCTTTGTCATTCAGGTGTTTAAACGGCACAATCCAAGTACAGCAGAGGAGCAGGAAATGATGGAGAACCTGTTTGACTCCCTTTGCTCCTGCCTAATGCTCAGCTCCAACCGTGATCGCTTCCTGAAGGGTGAGGGTCTGCAGCTGATGAACCTGATGCTCAGGTACCTCATTAACATTGTGATTTCCTTCCTGCTTTTGATGTGCCAATACATGTTCTGGCTAGATATTTGTGGTTTTGTTTTAAAATTTCTGTGTTAGGATATTTGTCTGTCTTCTCTTTTTTTTCCCAGCAGGTAGGTAAGTTGGACTTTCTCAGACATGAGGTCTCCACTTTTTGTCTTTGTTTCCTAAGAACTGAGGTTGCCACAGTGGCTGCTGGAAAGTGGCAGATCTTTTGTCTGGGTGTCTACCATAGAGAATGCTGTAGGTCAGGTAAACCCTCTGAGGATTTAAATGACCTTTATGAGGGCAGAAAAGACCTTTGGATGTCTCTAGGGAAAACATTTTTCCTTTTGTTCCCCTGTTCCGGCTCCACTGTGTTGTGTAGCCTCTGAGCTGCTGAATTTTTGTGGATGCTGACACAAAAATTACTTAGTGAATGGGGCATAAGTTTGCATTTCTGGTGCTGTGCTTTGTCACACCCTGAACCTCTGGGGTTTCTCTGCTCTCTCTTCACTTTTCCTTGCTGGCCTAGCACCGAGTTGTGTCTGCTGGGCTGTCTGGCTCCCCAGAGCTGCGGGAGGGCACAGCGGGCTCCGTCTGGCTGTCCCCAGAGTGCCAGGCTGTGTGCTGGAGGGTTAGCAAACACCAGCCTGGAATGCTGAGCTCCTGCAGCTCAGGGCTGGGGAATGTGTGGCAGCAGGGAACTGAATAAATAACCCAACTTGGATTATTCAAATAGGAACACTGGGTTTTCTTGAGGCTAATTAAGGAAAAGCTCCAAAACTAAGAACGGGAGGGAGTCTTCCCTCTGCCTGGAGTCCTAAGCTGCTAAACCAGCCTTGCAGAACTAATTAGTTGGAGTTCTTGTGCCATGTGGGTGGGATTCAGTGTTTGGATTTTTAAGAGCTTTTTACCCATTTTTTGACTCTATTGTTTACCACTCTCTGCACCAGCATCCCAGCTGGAATATTATCACAAGAGGAAAATTTCTCCTTGGCTACGTTTTGCCCCCCACAGTAGTCGCAAAGGGGTTGGGAGGGACAGAGTGTGATGGATCTGTCAGCAGCAACTCTGTCTGATGGACAGAGTTTCCAAGGCCTCAATTTGTGGATTCTGCAGTTTGACTGGGATTGGTAAAGTCACAGTGGAAAAAAACTAGCAATTCACAGAATTTATTCTAGAAGCTTCTGTCACTGCTGTCCACAGGCACGTACTGTACTGGCAGCTGATTATTTTATATTATTTTAAACTCTTCTAATCTAGTTTTAGTGCTTAGAAGCTCTCACAGGTGCTCAGTTTTTTTTGGACAGAGCAACTTAGGTGACCACAATCTGATGTTGTAAATAAGGAGTGCATGTGGATAGTTGTGATCTGGAGCTGTACATCTGTATCTTCTTGATACCTTCATGATAAACAGCAGGGAGCAGACATGCCATTCAGTTGTGATTGGCCACCTTGCCCACAAAGAAGGCAGAGTATTTTTCTCTCCTGTTGGTGTCCTCTGAAGGCTGGGGGCAGAGATCTGTTATTTTTTTGATTTTACTTTGGAGGTGGTTAATCACTGTACCACAGTCTGTGCGGATGAAAGGACAAATAGGCAAAGTTGAAAGTGTATTGACATGATGTGAGATAGATAAGCTGTGTGAGAATAAAGATATCAGGCTTGAATCTCCATTACTGTCGTAGGGAACACAGCATTCTGTGTCTGGTGCTGCCCAATCCATCCAGTCAAGTTGTTCCATTATTGATGGTTGTGCACACAGGCCTGCAGAGAGCTGCAGCAGCTTTCAATGAGTATTTAATGGGCTCATGATATTCCTACAGATAGTCATGAGAACAGGATGGTTTCTGTTGTGCTGAGCCTTTAAATGTGTGGCCAACAGCAAAAGGTGATGTTGTATCATGTGAACTTCTCCTGGTTTATGGGGGGTCAGTGGTAATGCCTGAAAATGAGTCCAGTGTGGCTGATGTGCCTTATGTGCATGTCCACAGCCAGATGGGTCCTGGACTCATGCTGTGATCTGGGAGTTGATTCAGGGTTGGCCCTGAAAGAATTGGGGCTTCACCAAGCAGGTACATGGGAGGTGAGCAGAGGGTCTGGGAGAAAAGCAGGTCGAGAGGGATGAATCTGGGGTGAAGGAGTTTGGAGATACAGTGAGAGCAGGACTATATATAATTATTTAATTTACATCTCTGCACCACGGGAAGCTTGTTTATTTTATGTCGCATCTTTATCAAAACCAAAATAATTTATCAAGGTAGTAGGCACCAGCAGAAAATTTAGAAATATCCCTTAGAATTAAACTAAATTTTCTTTTTAGGTCAGGAAGTACTTCTTAGTGCTCAGACTTCTTAGCCTTCCCCTAGTAACCTAACTGCAGTTGAGCCAAAAGAGAGGAGAACAGGCTTGTCCTGCTCTCTGGTCACTGACAGGCAGCTCATTGCTTTGGCTGTACAGCTGTGTGGGGCTGGAGGAGATGCAGCTGTGCTGCTCCCAGGGAATGTGTCAGGGAGATTCTTTGTTGCTCAGGAAAATGACGTGTGGCTTTCCCAGCTATGAACTGAGGAGCTTGTGTATGCACAGAGACAAATACAGCCCAGGGAGCTCACGGACCTGCATCATTTGGGCCACAAAATGTTCTGTCCTGCAGCTATGCTGGGACTTTTCTTGGCCTCAATAAAAGCTTTTGTCTCCTGTACAGCCAAACAGGGTGAACAACTCCTCATGGGTCCCTGAAGCTTTTCTGTAGCTATTTCAGGGTATATTTTTTTATGATTATTAAAATATTTCTGTTTTCTTATCCTGCTGTTCCTAATGACCCCTGGAAACATAAGCTGTCTCTTTACTAAATCTTCTGGTTAATTAAACGGAACCATTTTATGCACACTTTCCCAGGAAATCTAGTGTTCTGCTTCTGCTGGTGTTTTGGAAAGTTAAATGTTCTGCTAATGTGGAAAGTACAAATAATGTCAGCACCTCTATTTTTTTTAAATAATAGAATGTATCAAAAGAATTGTCTCAGATGTAAAGGTGTTAAAAGGGGGAAAACAGTGGCCAGTGAATAAAGTTGTAATTCAGAGTTTCAGTGAAACTGAAACCCCTCCTCATTTGGTGATTCTCATGTTTGCTTGTCTGTGAATTAGTGTTCAGCTAAAAGTTCCCTCAATGAGCACAGATGAGACTAAGATAAACTGCTTGCCCTCCGGCAGAATAAATATTTCAAATAAAATCAACTCCAGACAGTCCAGGCAAGCAGCTATTGATCTCTAAAAGCCTGAACTTAAACCCAATGAATATTCCAGAGCTCAGCTCTGCACAGCCTTCCTAAATGCTGATCAATATGCAATTACTTCCCCTGAAAACATTTCTGGTGTCATCTGGCCTAAGGAGTACGTTATTTTTAGCTTTCTGTAGTGGGGATGTGGGGGTGCCAAACTACCCTCCTGCATAGCCCTTGGCTGGTGGGGGGGAACTCAGGGTCCAGCTCCCCTGTGCCCTCCCACCACGGGGTCAGAAGTGCCTGTGGCTGCACAGGGCAGGGTCACTTCAGGCTGAAGTGTTCATATATGGGTATTTTAGTTTGCCTAGAACAGGCCAGGGTCTGTCTGCTTCCTCCCATTGTGTGGTTGCTGGTGATGGGATTTCATTATTAACTGACCCAGCTATGCTCACCAAACTTACGCCTTTATTAAATTAAACTACTGTTAGATCAAAATCCTGATCTTTTTGGCATGATAGTATTTGCCTTTTGTATCCAACACAGCCTCCCCTTCTGTTTTTTGCCAGTGTTTGTAAAGGAGTAAAAAAATATCTTCTTCAGTAGCCAAGAAATAAGAAAAAAACCCCATGACAATAAAATACATAAAATGGAATAAAAATAGAGAATAAAAAGAAATAAAAGACATTAAAAAAGAAATAACCAAGACAATATTCTCAGCCACAGTTTTGAAAAGAGTTACTGTTGATGCAATGTTTTGGCTTCTAGAAGAGAAATCTAGCTTACAGCTTGTGCTCAGACTCTTCATCTTGTCCTTGTCGTGTTCCTTTCCCTTGTCTCCTTAAAGTAGAATGCTCCAAAGCTCCTCATGTCCCTGTACAATTTAATTTACCTCTTTTCACAGAGAGAAGAAGATTTCCCGCAGCAGTGCCCTGAAGGTGCTGGACCATGCCATGATTGGACCAGAGGGCACTGACAACTGTCACAAGTTTGTGGACATCCTTGGGCTGAGAACCATCTTCCCTCTCTTCATGAAATCACCCAAAAAGATAAAGAAAGTTGGAACAACTGAAAAAGAACACGAAGGTAGGTGTGCTTCCAGATCTTTCTTATTGCCATGGAGGAGGTGAAGGGACAGCCAGTGTCTGAAAAGTACCTGCAGGGAGGAGGGAAGGGCACAGCACCCATCTCTTTGCAGCTTTCAGGTTTGAGTGTCCAGCCTGCTGCTCCCTGATACAGCTGGCTGTTGAGGGCACACTTGTCCTGCTTGTTTTGGTATCAGCAGCTCCTGGCGATTCCATTTTGTGTGCTGTTAATAAGTTATTTTACTCCTGTAGAGTCTGTTGTTTGAAGCTCTTACTCTGATGCAAAACTCTTTTGAAAAGAGTAATGAGGCAACTACAAATGTCACCTCAAAAGCAGTGTTTTCATGGCTCTGAGCACTGAAGTGTGACTGGATGAACATCAGGCATTGCAGAAACAAACTGCATTGCTTTTGAAGTTGTTTTTTTTTCCCTTTTTATATTTTTAACTCTCTGCCCTGGAAAACTGCTTTAACAGAGATCTGCTGTAGAATAAAACTATGATTACTGTGGGACCTTTTGCTGAGCTGAGTGGTCAGTCCCTCCTGCTCCTGGTAACACTGCCTTTCCCATTTTGTTGATCATGGATTATGTCTTGGAAGAAACTTCAAATACTACCAGTGATGCTTAAGGTTTTGTACCAGTTCATTGCTCACATCATTTCTACAGAGGGTGAATATTGTCTAAAGCTGAAGAGGTGTGAGTAGGTCTCACATGTGCCTAGGATCCATCCTGAACTCCTGCAGCAAGCCAAGGGAAAATGGAAGGAAATAGCAAAAGCATGGGAGCTCTAAACCCCAGTTCCCTGTTTTGGGACAGTTCTGGCAGCTCAGCTGGAACTCAGGTGTTTTCCCAAGGCCAGGAGGGAGGTGCTGTCCCTGCAGAGCTCTCTGGGTGCTGGCTGTGGCATTGGCTGGGACTGAGCAGCTCCTTTCTCTGGCTGAGCTGGGGACAGCAGCTGCTTGTTCTCCCTCCTGAGGACAAGGAATGGGCACTGGCATGGGATGAGCATATGTGTGGCACTTTCCCCCACATATGGAGAGTTTGGGCTCACCTGTCACCCAACCCCAGAGCAATTCACTCACCTGCTGACAGTTCTGGTTACTTTATTTGCCTTGTGTTGGTTGTCTTGTGTAGATAATGATGAGGGAGAAGTGCTGTTGTGTAGTTTGGGGTTAATTCAGTGGACTTGCAGAGATTGGTTTCTCTAGGTTATGTAATAAAATTGCAGGTTTATATAATAAAATGTGCAATTTATGCTTCGAGGGATTTTGGGGATGTTTTGAAATTTTCATTTGCAGTATGAAAATGAGGTTTGTTTAATTCTTCTTACTGAGAGAAAGCTTCAGCTGGAATAGGAGGTTCTGAGTAGAGATCTATCTATGGCTCATGCCATTGACTTAATTTTTCAGTTTTGGAAAGTGAGCTAATCTCTGTCTCATCTGCTGCTTCTGGAGACTGCAGCTGATACCTGTGTGCAGTCCTGGCTGCTGTGAGGATTAGTCTGGAAAGCCCTGACAGGGTCAGTTCCTGACTATTTCTGTGATAGCATGAAAAGCCAATCTGGCCTCAGGAAAACTAAGTGATCCATGCAAACAGGATTTGTATCACACCTCCATCTCATTATCATGCTGGAGAAATGGAGAACATTAAGATGAGTCCAGAAATCAGTTCTATTAAAATAAACTCTCCCTAAAAGGCTGTGGTAGTCCAATTTTCTTTGTTTTGCATCACTGGGCAGGTGAGTTACTGAATTTCTAACGACAGGAGGTAATAGAGATGTTCAACAGGGTTCCCTGGAGCCTGTCACGCCGTTGTCCTGACACGGTGTAAGCAGCACAGTGTGTGCTTTTACCCTGCTGAGTATTGCCCCAACCATGCAGCAGTTGCTCCTGGGGGAACATGGCACAGGCACCTGGGTGCCTCTGGCTTTAAGGGAAATGGTACAGGTGTGGCATGATGCAGCTGGTTCCCTCTGTGCTGTTCTGGTCCTAGGACTGTGCTGCTTTTTGCTTATCTCTTTGTTTATTGATCAGAAAGAATGCTTGTGTTCAGTCTTTGTCTTTTCTCATAAAAACTTTATCCGGTGTTCAATCTGTTTAAAAAAAAAATATTTAGAACAGTCTTGTATTAGGAGAGCTTTCATGTGTATGCCAAATGGGGGAAGATATTCCTTTAAAGGATTCTTTGGAATGGCTTTGCAGCAGTGGCATCAGTATTTATTTAAAGCATCTCTGAGGAGCTGGGCTGTGCTTGCCCTCTCTGCATTACTGCTGGGATGGTGTCAGGCTGGGCAGCCCAGGCTGTGCTGTAAAACACAAAATCCTCAGTGGGTCTGAAACCTGGGGCCTAATTACAGCTGCCTAAAAGCCAGCCTTGCTGAAATGCTCCAGGGCTGGATGAGGTACCAAACAGCTCTGCTGAAGGGTTTGTCCTGCCTGTCCCTTTGTGGCTGGGGGTCCTGGAACCCGCTGTGGCTCCAGGTACATCACCTCTCACAGGACATCCAGTGCTCAATCTCTAGAGCACCAAATATTCTGTATGTATCTGATGGTTGTAGGAAAATATCCCCTTGTCTTTATTTTATAGCAGTGTTGCTATTTACATAAGAGATAGTCTATAAAACCATGTTTGTTTTATTGTCTCTAAGGCGGTGTTCTGAATGTGACAAAATAATAAATACCCCGGTGGAAAAAAAAATCTCAATGTGACTTACTGAGCTTTTATTTATTGCAGAAATTTATAATCCAAATTAAATTTGATAAAAGTAACTTCTCTGTAATGTATTTCTTCCTTTCTAAATGCTAGCATAAAGGTGTCAGTGCTGGTTAGCTACATTTTAAACACTGTCAGTGTTTAAAAATTATTTTACTCTAGGGAGCCTGTGAACAATTTAAATCCAAACTGCACGTATTTATGCTTTATGTACACTATGTAATTAGGAAAAAAGAAGGAGAAAATTTCTTAACCATCTTTATGGATGATCTGAGCCTGAAGATTGGGCCTGTGGTGTCTAACTGAGTGCACATTATCTACACTTGAATTTTGCCTGTGTTTGTACAGATCATTATATTAGGATATTAGATTTGGGAGAAGATACTCGGAAACAATTTCCCTTTTTCTGAGGCAGTGAAGCAACTCAAACCAGAAATATTTTGCAGTTGAAGACAGAAATGGCTTAGAGTTTTCCTGTGTCTGTGGGGTTGCAGTGTTCATGTGAGTGCCCAGCTGGGTTGGACAGCCACAGAGAGAACCAGCCTGGCTGTGTAGGAGGTTGTGTGCTGTGAACTGCTTGAACAGCAGTGTCCCTGTAGTGTCTGTGATTGCAGGGAATGGACAGAAATCTGCCTCTGGGTGGTTCTTGGCATAAATAGAGGGTAAGATTTTAAAGAACACTTCTGTGTTGAGACTTTTGAAATGTGGGGGTTGCTATATGAGCATCTGCATTCCCAAAACCTTCCTGTTGCACAGCTGAGGGTCAGGATGTCCCCCTGTCCATGAGGGTGCAGCAGCTCAGCACACTCGAGTCACAGCACAGTTGGATGTTAGCTTGAAATTCTTGAACAGTCTCAGTGAACTAAAAATGAAGAAAACACAAATTCCTCCTGAATTAGAGTCTAGTGAAGCAATCATAGCTGGCTCGACAGGCTGTATATCCTCCTGCTCCTTCTCAGGGTGGTTATTTGCAGTCGAGTTTTGCTCACTTGGAGAGTGTAATGAACTATAAAAGGATGTTTGTCCAATTCATCTTCATTTAAAAGCCTTCTCTTGTCTTAGATGTCAGTTTTACTTAGGAATGCTTAATTTGATAACCTGAGAATTAGTTCAGCCTGTTTCCAAAGGAGAATTCCTATCACTGGGGTGTTTTGCTTGTTTGCCCTCTATCAATAACAAAGCCTCTTTTGGAGATCCTCAGCTACACCCTCCCTTTAAAAACAACAACAAAACCCATTTCTTAGTAAATATACTCTTACTCCTTTGTGATGTGCACTGAAGGCAGCAGAGCCTTTGGAATTAATGTCTGCTGCAGAACCAGATTCCCTGGGCATGGGGCAGCATGAAAGTGAGAAGGCAGGAGCAGAAGCATGGCCTGATAGGGAGTTATTGGTATAAACTGAGCACCCTCTGCCAGCCAGCAGAAAGTGTTTTTCTTTCGGTGGTCTTGAGGAGTGAGCACCCAGGGAAGGCATCAGTCTGTTTAAGCAGAACTTTATTATGCCAATTTGTTATTTCACCATCACCCTCCGACAGGAACCTGTGATTTGAGTGAGCCATGATGCTGAGAACAGAGTTAAATTTATCTCAATTAAAGCGAGCGTGCTCTCTTGCAAGAACATCAGAAAAATAAACTTTCTCAGTCAATAGAAAAAAATTTTGTTTTACATTCATCTTGATGGCTGGATCTGACTCACTAGGGCTGTTGCATGTGGAGCTCTTCCAACCCTCCCAGGCCCCCCCTTTGCCCATCCATAAAATTGGTGTTTCTTGCTTGCTCTCAGTATTTTAAGATACGATTTTTCTTGACAAAATGCAGTGATGCTTGAGTGGGTTGGTCTTCTGAAATGTAGATTATTAATGCACGTGAAAACAAGGCAGGTTATCAGATGCAACACCACTGGAATAGCATGTCCCAGTGCCTCCTGTAATACTGGGATGGGCCAGTGGCTTCATCCAGGTTTCCCAGCAGCCCTGAAGCCACAGAGTTGTGTGCCTAGGAGGGGCAGAAATATCTCAAAGAGCTGACTTGCTTTTTTCTAGTATTTTTCTGCTTCTAGTTAGAAACTACAATTTATCTTAAGCATTCTTTACAAGACAGAAGGCTCTTAAATGTGTTCTGCTGGATTCACCAGATCATCCTGCTTGGCCTCTAACTGGCTGCTGGCAGAACTGCCTGCTATCCCCTTCCTGCAGGATGATGCTTGCCTCCTCTTCCTCACTGTTGAGCTTCCTCCCCTGCCAGGCAGATGTCCATTATAATGAGATGTAAAAAGAAAAAAACAAAAAGCAAGGGGTGGGGATAATAAAGCCAGAGGAGTGTAGTGTTACAGCTTGATTTGACAGGACCTCCTGCTGTTGCAGCTGCCAGTGCCAGCCATGGAATAGATTAATCTGTATTCCAACACGCCGAGCTGAAGTCAAGATCGATCTAATTAGGGTGTTTTAAACACTGCTTGCATGCTGAAGTCTCTGTGCCTGTCTGGAGAGGGAAAGGCTTCCAAGAGCTTGAAGTGATTCTGGGCTAAGCAGGACCCTGGTGCTGCTGCAGGAAGCACATGGATTATGACCTCCTAGAGCCAGGGATGTGTCTGGGATGGTGCCCTGCAGGATTGGGATCGTGGGGAGCAGCAGGGCTTGCATGTGAGCTGGCCATGGGGCAGCAGCAGTGCTGCTGGCTGATGAGAGAGAAGCTTCCCATCTTCCCATATCCATGAATTTAGGGGATTTTGGGATATTTGTGTGAAAAAAGTTGTTCTTTCAGCTGGTACCTGTTATTTCTGTGAAGGCACCTTTGTAGTGCTTCAGTGCAGCTTGGTTTGGTGTTTGCTTCTCAAAGGAATCACTTTTAGTCATTCTTTGAAGTAGGTCTCGTCTGCAACCTCTGCCTCTGGCCTCGTCTGTGCCCTTCCTGGAAGTGATGCGTTTTGTGCAGGTGTTGTGGACTTTGGCTGAGTATTACATTCCTATGGAGAAGCTCCCAGAATGTTCTGTAGAAGGGAGGCTGCCTCTGGCTTTACCCTGGGGCAATGCACAGCTCATGGCCTCTGTCTGCACTGAGATCAAAGCCAGGCAGCTGCAGGTTCTGCCTCCTGGGGACTCAGAACAGCATCAACTGCTCACCGTTTCCCAAGGAGATCCAACCCTCAGTAAATATTGTGATAACGGCTTTTAAAATGTTGCACATGTGCGATGGAGATTGGGTCAGTCCACAGTAAAATGGTGAGACCCCATCTGTGGGAACCTGCACCCCAAGATTAGTGTTTCTCCCTTCCCATGGCTGTGCAAGCACTTTAATCCACTGAATCGTGGACTCAGCCTCTCATTCCATCAAGCTTTGCCCTCATTTTGGCCAGTGTCCTTGCCCATGGATGTTGGTATTTATTGGGCCAGGACTTGCATTATCAGGCATAACCTTGATTTGGGGGTGTGGCATAAAACACACTAGTGTGTTATTTTTCAGGAAGCTGATAAGAAACCAGTTTAGATAGTTCAGAAATACTTCTGCAAAATATTTCTTTGATCATTTTGACCAGGCAACTGAATATTTCCTGGATTTTCTGCAGTGATATGTTGAAAGAATAACCTTGTTCTCAAAACCTCTGTGTCAGCTCCTTTAGACTTGTCAGTAGTTTTAAAGATTTTATTGATAAAATGGATAAATATCTGCATACAACCACCAAAGCAAAAATGATGGCTAAAATATATTTCCTAGTAAAGGAATATTGGAAAAAAGCAATGAAGACAGATCATTGGTGAGAATACTGCTACTAAAATGCTGCATCAACACTTCCAAAAAAAGAAGGTTGGGGAAGAAAATAGCGTGACATACAGAATGCTGACTTCTTCCTTAACCAGCAGAGCATATGTTGGCATATATGGGGAAAAAAAAAATCTTCATTTTGTTGAATCTTTCTCCTTAAGAAAATAGGATCTTGCAAGAACTTGAAGGTTTTTTACAACGCTTTTAATGTCAACACTTAATTTGGTGTAGCTTTTTGTGGAGTAACAGTCTGTGTGCAGTGGGAGCGGGCGGTGCCGCCCCTGGAGCCATCCTTCACCCCGTTAGGCTGTCGGGATGACGGAGCAGCCACACGGCGCGGCCACCCGATAAACCTGTTATCTGCCTGCTCCTCCTGCCGGCAGCGCTCCCAATCTCCTTGGAACATGAAAAATTGACACCACCTCAGGCAGAAATCTGTTTCCAAAAGGAAGCTCCATTTATAAGCAGCTAATGAAATGGGGGGTGTGCGTGTGTGCCTGTGCAGCCTCTCATCGTGCTGCCCTTGTGCAGGATGGAGATAATCCGTGCAGCAGGGAGCGCAGGCACCCCTGGCCAGGCAGCCTGTGTGACTTCACCTTCCAGGGCACAGGCACTTGGGAGCAGGAGCTCCCAGTAAGCATAGTGGTGTTGTTCATTCTTTGTGCTGGAGTGATCAATCAGGGCTGCTCGTGGCTCTGAGCTGGGCAGTGCTGGGGAAGTGCATGGTGTGACAGCAGTGAGATGGTGATCTCTCTCCTCTGCACCCTGTGTTTCCCCCTCTGAAAATGCTAATTCCCTCTCTGCATGCTGTGTTTCCCCCTCTGAAAATATCAAATCATTACTCCCCACCACCATGTGTGAGGAAGTGTTTATGACCGTTAATTTTCACCAGTCTTAATCAGCAAGATTAGAGTGAGGACATCTTGGAGAAGCTAGGATGGCTAAACCACCAGGTGTGTGTTTAGTGCAGTCATGCAGGTGGGATAGAGATTCAAGCCCTTCTCCTTTGCTTTGCACTGCTGTGAGTGGCTCAGTCACCTCTCAGAGTGGTGGGACATTGACACAGGTGTCTCCTGTGTGTTTGCAGCCTTGACTTTTTGTCTCCTTGGTTTGTGCTGAAAAATATGACCCCCAAGTGCAATTCAGAAGACTGTAAATATGTTTATTTGGTCGTTTCTGGTTTGTTGTGGCCCATTTATATTCATTGAAGAGATTTTCTGTAAATCAAAGTGGTTGGTTTGAGAATTTTTCCACTAACTCATACCACTTCAGTGTCTGCAGGAGTGCACTTGTTCCCTTTCTCCAGCTCTCATTTCAGTAGCTGTCTCTGCTTTGGTGACCTGAGGGTCATTTGGGTGACAGTTCTGGTTTTGGTCAGGGCTCCTTCAGGCCCAAAAGAGGAGAAAACAAGAGTGGAACTTGTTCTCTATGTAAGGTGCTTTAGGTCCCTGAGGCAGAGGAGGAGGAGACCTCACTGGCTGGGCTGGAATGAGGAATTATCTGTGCTCCCTGCAAATGTGGCTTGTGGCTCTCATTGCTGCTCTGTCTCCCTTCACCATGATGGGAAGGAACCATGGTTCTGCTTATCAACAGCTACGCACTGGAGTGTTAATAGTAAATTTAATGGCATGTTACAGAGGGAAATAAGCTCCTCTTCCTGATGTCAGCATGTAATTTTCATTTTGTATTTCTAGAACATGTCTGTTCCATCCTGGCCTCCCTTCTGCGAAACCTGAGAGGGCAGCAGAGGACACGGTTACTGAATAAATTCACAGAGAATGACAGTGAGAAGGTGAGTGCTGAATGTGTGTCTCAGTCTCTGGGCTGCCAGGCTGGGAGGGTTCTTGCTCAGGGTGCCTGGTGCACTCGCTGAGTTACAAAAAGCCATCCTTGTACCTGTCTGCAGAGACTTCTGCTGTCACGGACCTTTGTTCTCTCATTCACATTGTATCTGCAAACTGCAAAACTGGACATTTAGTGCATGGCCTCCACATCCCCTGTGCTCTTGTTTGCTGTTGCTCTTGCATATGGTAGTAAGCAGTTCTGTCCTGGGTTGTGCCTCTACTGAAACCTGGCTGTAGAAGACAATCTGTGGTTTTACATTGTGCTGGCTCTGAGATCAGGACAGCATGGAAAGGTGCCAGTGTGTCTGGTGAAGCTCTTTTACAGAGAGTCTAGGAGTTGCTGTGGTACATATTTAACATTCCCCACTCTTCTCCTAGACTGTTTCACTTTAGTGTATTTGCTCTGGGAAATTCTTCCCAAAATATTTACACGGTAGTGGATAGATCAAAGCTTTGCAGAAAAGAAATAGCTTTTGCAAACCAGGGATCCCAAGGGATTTGTAAATTCTGCCACTGGGAAAATACTGGTTCCTTAGTATTCCTCATTAGTGTGTTTTAAAGGTGTTTTTCATAACCTGTTCTAGCAATTGTAGATAATTACTAGATAGGATTTCAGCTGCCCTGACACAGTTCAGAGGAGAGTGGGAGAGCTGGAACATCCAGCACAGATAGACAAGTCCACTGGGGAAACCAGGAGCCTGGAGGACCACAGCACAGAGAGTAGTGAGCTGGGGACACGTGTCTGTTTGCTGCCGTTATGTGGCACTGATGGGACCGTGTTCCCATCCAGGATGACATCCAAACGCCTGCAGCCCCAGCATGTTCATCCAGCCAGCACTTGTACCCTCCTTCTGTAACACATTCCTTCCCAGGAGGGACAGAGCTGCCTGTTGCTTTGCGAAGGCCAAAGCTGAGAGGAAGACAAAATTGCAGGAAGGATTAAAGATGAATGCATTATTCTTTTTTCTTGCTTACATCTCTCTCTTCTGCCCTTGCAGGTTGATAGGCTGATGGAACTGTATTTTAAGTACCTGGATGCAATGCAGGCAGCTGATAAGAAGATTGATGGGGAGAAACACGTATGTATTGCTTTAGTTTTTCCAGGTCATGTCTGTAACACCTCTGCGCAGCCATGTCATCTGCACACTCACTGTTCTCAGGTGTGCCCTCACACCTGTGCTGTTGCCTCTTAATTCCTTTTGCCTCACTTCCCGAGTCCCAGGTAACCTCAGATAAAGTGGGCCAAGAATTTCTCTACAAGTGCTTCTGGCTGTCTCTCAGAGTGAATTTTACTAGAAGTACCTAAGTCTGTGCTTCAATTTGCCTTTGCTTTTACCTGGCTGCAATCCTGCTTGGTTTGGCAGATGGAGAGCAGGTGAAATGCAGAGAGACAATTACATGATAATGTGTGAGGCCTCCTACCCTGGTCTGCAGAGCTGTGATCAGCAGCAAGAAAGTGTCTGTGTTGATGAGTTGGCTGAGGTGCAGCCGAGGGCTGTGTGCTCTCTGCACACCAGCAGCGAACATTTGAGTGACACGAGCCTTGGTACCGCACAGCACTTTCTTGGAACTGAAGCTGGAACAGACCTTTTGAAAGGGAACGAGCGGCTGGAGTCAGGAAGCAGCTTGCAGAGCTGTTAGCGAGCTTGGCCAGCTTCCCACAAGATTATCTGTATCAGTGCTGGGGAGGGAGTGAGATTGATTAGCACCGATGGAGAGCAATGGCTGCAGCTGCCGTCCCGCACGCCGCGCGCTCTGCGTGCCACGGGCAGCCGCCCCCCACCAGGCCCCAACAAACAGCTGCCTGCCCGCTGCCAAGGCTGCTTCTCTGGGCACTGCCAAACATTCCGAGGGCATCAGAGCGCTGCTGCTGCTCAAAGAGGCGCAGGAGTGAGTGATGAATGGAGCTGCTTTTGCTGCCAGCACTCAGGCTCCATATGGACAGCGGCAGCGTCACCACCGAGCAGTGGCCTGGAGGAAAACAGCGTTTACCCTTTCCTGCTTTCCTTCCCTGCTCTGTCCTTCCTCCTCAGAGCGGGGCAATAAATTATTTATTCTTTATGTTTTGGTGTTGGTGAGGGGGTTTTAGAACTCAAAAACCAGAATGGATTTTTTCAGCTGAAGCCTTGTAGTGTGTTGAAGCTGCCCTAAAATACTACATGCAGTGAGGGTATGTGCCCTTTACCTAGGAACACCCTGGAGCGGGCTGCAAACGTTAACAGCTGTAGCAAACAGCCAGCACAAAGCAGGAGTGGAGGGAATTTGAGTGTAAAGAAGCTTTTGTGGAAGCTTTTCAATTAATGATATTAACCCATTCATGTCTACTAAATGCACAAAAGAAGTAAAATCAAGGAATGTCAGATTCTCCTCCTGTATCCAAAATAAATGGCCTACAATTCTTCACCTTCTATTAGATCTAGTAATGGGATTTGGCAGAAGCATCTCATGGGTGCAACATACTGGCCACAACACGTATAAAATATGATGTTGATGTTCATTCCTAGCTTGGAACACTTTTGGAGAATTATAATTTGCTTTATTTTGTAGCATCATCAGATGGCCAGTGGGACATGTTCTCCTGAGATGTGAGGTGGCTCAAATGTTTTCCCCACACAGAAATAGGCAAAAGCCATCATTCTGTCTGTCACATCACAGCACTGTCTGGCTGTGACAGGATTTATGGGGCACTTTAATGTTCCTTGTTGTGGCACATGAATCATTGAGGTGGATTGTATGAACACTTTAGAAACTGTGCTCTGTCACTGGGGGGGCTTTTGGCCTTCCCCTTGCAGTAGAGGACATAGTACCCCCAAAATCTGGTGTACAGATCCTCACCTTTCTCCCTGCCCCATGGAAAAATGATACTTGGTGAGATTTTACAGGTTCAGCCTACACTGACGAGAGTGAGATCCGAGTGTGATGGACAGAGTATCCTGGTATAAGTCTTGCATTACAAGGAGTGAAAAGCTGCTTACACAAGGAATGACTGAGTGCTTTATCTTTAGTAGTGCAGCTGGCATAAGAAGCTCCTGCTCTTGCAATTCTCCTCCTTTTTATTTCTTTTAGCTTGGCTTATTTTAGTGATCTGGTTTATAGCCCTGCTTTTCAGCCCATGGCAGTGATGGTAGGGGAATAGTTGAGGGTGGAAGGGAGGGGAGGAATTTCAGCTGTTTTGAGCAGGAACAGTTGCAATAATCTGCACCCTAATCTAGACTGTGAAACAGGATGAGGTCATTGAGCCCCTTCTCAGTGTTACCCCTTGTTTGCTTCAGTGGAATCTGTTCAGAAAGGTTCAGAGGTGATAACGTGGTGATTATGCTAATCACCATGGGAAACCCAGGAGCAAAGTCCATGAGAGCATTGTCTCCAGCACCTGATGCCTGTCTTAGCACTTTTCTCAGAGTTTTTAGTTAATGAAAATACCTTGTTCTCCTCTCAATTTCTTTAATTATTTCTGTAGGAAACGGTGCAACATCCTGTGGCCTTTACCTCTCTCTAAAATGAGGTATAATTATGGGTGGCAGCAATAGCCTTGATGATCTCTAAAGATGGTAGGAAATGACAAGAGATAGTTTAATATTTTTATAGTTCCACAGAAAATTATGCTCATCAGGTTTATTCAATAAAACATTCTCAGCAGACACTTTGTGCTATAATGACTTACAAATTACATGCTAATTGTGCTACAGCTCAGCCACTCCATCCTTGAAAGGAAGAGGTAGAACTCCTAGGATGAGTGTGGTATCCACAGGTGGGGATTTGTGTCAGCCCATCCTTTCAGTTTGCTGTAGAAAGACCAAGTGCTGAGGGCAGGATGTGGATGTGGCTCTTAGACTGTGGTCTGCAGGCCCCTCCTGAGCATGTCTTGCATCCCTCAGCTCTTGCCAATGATACAGACAGAAAGTAGTAAGGGGAGAGACTCCATCCTTAGAGTGAGAGACACATTGTGGTGGTTGTTTTAGTGCACAACTATTTGGAACATGCTCATTTCTGTCCACCCACATTGGCCTCACTGTTCCATGTGGTGAGGATGTAAAACCAGGATCCTGGAGGTGTTCTTTGTTCTTGATCAGTGCCCATCCCTTTTGCTCTGCCCAGTTTCCAACAGAAGGTGAGTGATGGATGAAGAGGGAGGAGGATGCAGAAATCTCCTCCAGAGTCCATGTGGAAAAATGTGATTTTTGGTACAGCATGGCACATCCATTGCATCTTTAGGCTTGGAATCTCTGCTTGACACCTCGAGGCCTGTCAGTCCTACCTCATTAGTGTGAGAGAAGCTCATTTTAGCTTCACAGAAGCCCATCTTATTGCTGTCTTCTCCCATCAGCAAGGGGCATCTCAGTACATATTGCTGGCAGATTAGAAATGGCACCTGAGCGCTCATTTGGAGGTTAGCGACTGACAGCTTTGAAAGAGAGACCAAGTGGGAAAGGGACTGCTTGGTACTGTACTGGAGGCAGATTAGCACTGAAAGGGTGTTAAAAAATAAGAGGACTGTGAAAAGGCACCTTAAAACTGTACTTGTCTTCTAATTCATATCTGCTTAATTTACTGCACAAAATAATCTTCTGTGCCGAGAGGGGCTGTTGGAGCCGCCACCGCTGTGTAATCAAGAGCGCGGCTGCCTGGATCCAGCTCCTGTGATCGCCGTGCTCGGATCAGAATACAGAGCAGACCCAGCCTTTGTTTCTTGCTCTGGAGATTCAGAGTCCTGGCCTGTGGATGTTTTTCTGCTCAGAAATTTAGCACTGTTGAGCAGAGCAGCCAGTGAGCCTGTGTGCGGTGTGGAGTGTGAGCAGTGGTTCAGGAGTGAGTGTGTTGTCTTTCTTGAGTGTTTTTTTTTGATAATTCAGTCAGTGTTCAGCTCTCTCACTAGCCAGACTCATCATTGCTTAGCTTTAGAGACCAGATTTGAGCCATTTGGCATGGATTTAGGGTGAGAGAAGTCACTCTCTGCACAAAATTGGATTTTTCTATTTACTGGCAGGAACTCACATGCAGGCTTTGCCCAGTCATGCCTGTGCCCACGATTTTGAGAACCTGGAGTAAATGACAGTCATGCATGTGTTGGAGTCTTTAGGATCTGATGCTAAAGCATCACATCTGAGTGTAGCCAAAGCAGTTGATTTCACAACACAATTAAGAAGGCACCGGCTTCTAAACTTGTTCTTTTACTGGCAGACTGGATTTCTAGGAGGAAAGGCTTTCACTACCTAAGCTTTCCTCTCCCTTTCAAGAGTAAGTGAGAATCAGCTGTCTAAGTCACTCTATCAGATTTCTCTCCAGGCAGCATCCATTACTCCCCTCCAGGGCTCATTTTCCTTCTTACACCTAAAACCCTCAACTCACCATGAGGTGCGAGGGCTTGACTTGACAGAACAGCAAAATTTGGCAGCCTCAGTCAGCTTTGGTGCTGGTGACCTTGCATGTGCTCGTGCCTGGAGTGCGTGTGCCCGAGGAGGCGCGTCCTGTGGAGCGTTGCAGGTAGGGAGAGCTCGCAGGTGATGGCTCTAATGAGGAAATATCGCTCGGCTGGTGCGCGCCCACCTGCCAGACGGCTGCGGAATAAATCACAGAGCTGCAGCGAGCTCGCAGGGCTGATGAGCTGCTTCCTTTGTTTAAGAACGAATCCACAAGACAAACCCCAAAGTGCAGAAGGTGACAGTGTTGTTTGGGCCTGTCAGCCCCCCAGAGGGTGGAGTGCAGGCGCGTCCTGGGGGAGGCTCAGAGGAGCTGAGCTCGCTGCTGGGTGGCTCCTGCCAGTGTTTGAAGAAGATGGGCTCTCTGAACATGAGGGATGGAATGGAATGGAGGAATGGAATGGCTCCTTTCATTCTTCCTCTGGCCTCTCTCTGGGCAGGTCTGTGGTGAAAGTCATGTATACAGAGGAAGGATGGGTGGTGGGACATCATTCCAATGGGAGTCAGTGCTCTTTGGCTAAAAAACCCTGTCCCAGGTCTGCCCTGGCAGCACCCCTTAGAAACACAGCTGGAGGAGCCTGGGTGGGCATGGAAAAGCTGGCCTTGTGCAGGATTTTCAGATGCATTTCCTCATCTGTCAGTCAATAATGAAACTAGAAGCCTGATAGGTCTTAGAGTGTGGTGGAGTCATGTTCTGCACTGCCAAACAGCACCCTCAGATGGCCAGTAAAAGTTTTGTTCCTGACAAATTCTGACAAAGAACTTGGAAATCACTTGTAAATCTGTTCCATAGTCACACACTCTCACCCCTCAATGAAGAAATTTGATTTTTATGTTTAAATTAAAATTTTAACTTTCAGATGGACACACTTCACAACCAGCAAAGGCAAAACTTCTTCAAAATTGAATTAAATGTTTTGTGAATTTAAATGAATTATTAAAAATACTTCTTTGGCAAGAAATATATGGCTAATAATGTTTGGGGGAATAAAACAGTTCTTAAGAAACCACAAACATCACCAACATTTTGTCCTAATGGGCAGTGCTCTGAGAGAATCCTCACACCTTTCCCTTGCGTGGCTTTACAGGACATGGTGCGCCGAGGGGAGATCATAGACGATGACATGGAAGATGAATTCTATCTGCGCCGTCTGGATGCTGGGCTCTTTGTGCTGCAGCTCATCTGTTACATCATGGCAGAGATCTGTAATGCCAACGTTCCCCAGGTAAAGCTGTCTATAAGGTTGGCAGATCATCTGTGTTTCCACAGGCTCTAAATCCTTGCATATGCTGTGTTGAATAATTGTTTCACTATTTCCCTTTTGGGGAGGAAAACACCTGTTTATTGCACTTGTGTCCATACAGCTCCATCAAGTTGTAGCAGATAGGAGGGCAGTAGTGGGGACAGAAGCTGATTATTGTCACTAAATTCATACAATCTGTGTGAGCAAGGTCAGGGTTTGAAATGGAAAGGCCATGTTGATGCCATGCTGAGGGAGCAGGGGAAAGGGACCTGCTCTCAGGAGGTCTCACAAGAGCAGAGCTACAGCATTTCTTGATCTGTGCAAAATGCTGCATCTCTGCTTCCTCTCTGAATACACTGGGGTTTGTGAATGCATTCTTATTTCTGTGCCATGTGCTTTCCTGGGTATTCCTGAGCAGATGCTGAGGGCTGCCAAGACTGAGTTGGCTTTTGTGATGCTCAGGTCTCTGCTTATCCCTCCACGTGGGAAAAAGTGGGGCTGTGCATGGGCTTATATTGAAGATCTCTTTCTTCTCTCTCCTACTCCCCATCAGATTCGTCAGAGAGTCCACCAGATCCTGAACATGAGAGGCAGCTCCATTAAAATTGTTCGACACATCCTGAAGGGTGAGTAGAGATATCTTTGTGCGAGTGTCTCATCGCTACCAGGGACAGCTTGGGCATCCTTTGCAGGACGAGCCTTCACATGTAATTCTCCTTGGTGTCCTGAGCATCTCCAGGCAGCAGCTGAGCAGTGTTCTGAGATCCTGGCAGGGCTGGAATCACCCTGATTAGTGGTGTGCTTTGCTTTGCCTCCGAGTTAGGGCACTTGCTGTAGTTGCTGTCAGAGAGCAGCACATCACGCTTCCGTCAGCTCCAGCCTGGCTGGAATTCACTGCTGGCATTAATGTGAGAGTAAATATTTAAGGGAAGTGTACATGCCTGCTAGAGGGAGGAATAGTGGAGTCTCATCTTTCATTAACATGGCCTTGCACTTTACCATCTGCACCCTATTAGTACCTATGGTGTATTTGTCTTGTTCTTAGTGTCAGATTAATGTGGATTATAGCATTAAAGTATCCTCTATAGCTTTAAAATGTAGCTGTTGTGATTTGCAATCCTGGTTTTAAAGTACTGCTTGTTATTTTTAATGCTCATGGTGAATTAGAGCAATGCCTATTTGAGCTGTGGCCCTCCTCTGCCTGCTGTCCTTCAGCAGCAGCAGCCAGTGGAACTGGGGAAGGGAAGGACAGCACTCAGCCTCTTCCCATGGCCCCTTGAAGCTGAGAGGTTTAGTGGGAGCAGCAGGGAGCCAGAGCTGCCCAGAGAAGATGTTCCCTTATGGAATATATCTGCTCCAAAGGGGCTGTATTGTTTTCAGGGTGGGGTGAGGAGTCTGTTTTTCTTCTGGGGGGAAAGGAAGTTTGGGAGCATTTCTGGGATACTGGACTGTGGGATGTGTTTCAATGTTTCTGCAACACTGTTCTCCTGGGCTTTTCTTGCCCCCACTTCAACAATGGCAGGTACACACAGCTTACATCCTGGAGAACGTGTCAGTTTTCTCCCTTCTCATATGCAGGAAAAAAAAGAATCAGTAGGCTGGTTGGTATGACAAAATTAAGAGTGATTTTCTGACAGTATGAGATTACCTGCAGCTATAGGCAATCTCTTTGGCCCTTGTCCTTGGCCACAAAGTGCAAGTTAATGCCTGCTGGTGAGCAGGGGGTCTGCATAGGATGTCTTTTCTGATTTTAATTATGATATTTGAAAATTCCTGCCTCTAAACTGCCCCTTTCCGTTGTGGAGTATGGCACACATCCACATTCAGATTCCCACATTTGCCCTGGGCCGTGTGTCCCTGAGGGAGTTGTCTGCACACCTCGCTGGATTTGCACACCTCACAGTCACGGCTCTCGATTGCTGACTTACATACCAAGCTGAATTGGAGGGCAGCTGCATTAAAATTTCATCTGATTCTTTCTTTCCCAGACAGTGACTTGCATTGTGAAACTTTCTGCGCGGTTGTATCGGGTGTTGCAAGCTCAGGGTCGTGCTGGGTTAGTGTTCTCAGCAGCACCACGTTCCCTGCCTGAAGGGGCACATTGGCTTCTTAATAATGCAGGAATGGGCACTGACTGCAGCTCTCTCCAACTCCTACACTTGCCAGTTTTAGAGACTTTTGGAGACAATAGTCAAAACCTCAGTGATGAATTTCTTAGTGGGTGCTTCTGAAGTCCCTGCAGCGGGACCCAGGAGGCAGGAGCAGCACTGGGATCTGAAATTTGAGCATTTCAGTAGTTACACACATCCCCAGTCAGCACAGATTCACAGCCTGGAACAGTAGCACCACCAGGGACATGCACCTGCTTCTCTGAAGGAGTCAGCTCCCTGGACACAGCTTCCCAGGAAAGCAGAGGGGTTGGAGCAGGGATTTGGCTGTGGGCCCTGCAGTGCACTGCTGGGGCCAGCAAGGGGCTTCCAAAACTTCACTGAAGTCAACTGCACTAGACTCTATTGCAAGTGACTGAGAGATCAGGAGCTTGGACCTTGGCTGGAATGTTTCCAGGCTACTTCCCAACTTGCTCTCAGGACAGATGAGGACTGGTTTATTTTTACTTTTCGTTCAGTGTTTTGCTCTTGTTGAGTTTTTATTTTCTATTTTTGCATACTAATTAGGTGCTCAGTTTTTAGTTTGATTTTTATGGCCTACATATTCTCCATGTTTCTCTGGCAACCTGACAGCTGATGGATCCCTTGGGGTGGCTCAGAATTACTTACGATGCAAGCAAGGAAGCGAGACTGTTTTCTTATGGTAGAGCTTTCAAGGGGGAGGAGTGGGCAGGGAATAACGGGAGGCTCATTAATGCATTTCTGCAGGCTGACCAGTCCTCCCACACTTCCTTTTTCTGGAAGATCAAGCATTTCTTGCAGCAGGACAGTTAGTTTATGCTTTGGAAGAAAACAACTGAGCAGTGTGTACCTTGGCTGGGTAGATGTTTTGGGGATGGAGGCTGGATTTGGGATGGCAGCAGTGTCTGTATCTTGGGGAGGTGCCTGGTCTCCATCTGTCACTGAGAATGGAGTGAGGTCTCTCTGAAGTGATATTTGGCTCTGAAATGGCAAATCTTCCTGTTCCTCAGTGATCCAGAGGGACTAGCTATTGATCCTGGCTCCCTCGGGAGCTCTGTCAGAGCTGCTCCTGCAGAGGTCCCTCCCCTCACACCTGGTGTCAGGTGAGTGGGAACACTGGGATCTGGGAATGTGGAATGTGGAATTGCACATTCCAGCCCAAACCTGTTAGCACAGGTAAACACAAAGGAAGGGTCAGTGTGCTCTGAGGATGGAGCTCAGTCGGCTCATGGTGCCTCCATCTGTGCAGGCTCCAGAGCTTCCAATATCCATTACAAGCCTCAGTATTTCCCAATTGATTTTTAGTGTTCTGTAACCATTGTATTTTGTCTAATGAAGCAGAAACCAATCTTGGGCCTTTTCCCTTTGTGTAGCCACAGCAGTGTGTAAGCTCTGGTTAACTGTTGGCAGGGGCAGCTTACATTTGCTATTTTTTTTAGCAGTCTCAGTGAAGTGGCGGAATTTTAAATAAAAAAGCAAATACATAAAATCTCAGTCAGAGATTTACTTTTTTAAGCCTGGTTCTGGGGGTTTTATCTGGTGTCTTCAAGCTGCTAATGCTTCAAATGAGCATTAGCAACTGTCATAACCCAGTAAACATTCTGCCTTGGAGTCACTGGGGTTTTAGTCTTACAAAGCCTAGATGTTTAGAAGGAGTAATGCTGAGCTTTTGGACAAGATAAGAAGAATTTGTGTCTTGTTTTTGTTTGGGTGATCTGGTACAAAAGAAGGGCAGTGTTATTAGTGGCACTCAGCAGCTCCCTGCTTGAGCCCTAGTCCAAGCAGTCTGGCCATCCTTACAGCTGGGGGCAGAGCTGCTGGCTGTGCCAGGCTTGGGGACTGTTGCTGTCCCTCACCTGGGCTTGGGGAGGTCACTGCAGGTGGGAAGTGTTGCCCTTGGGCTGCAATAAACTCCAGCCCTCTTATCCACTGCAGCTCTTCCAGAGGCACTTACCCTGCTGGAGCATGGAAGGGGCTGCTGGGGACAGAGCTGGCTCTGTTATTGCCTTGGGACAGGGAAGCCTGAGCTGAGTGCCAGCCTTGGCTGGGAAGGGGACCCCATCCCTGTGCCCTGGGATCATCTCCTGCCTGAGGTTTGGATCCCCAGTGCAGCCCTTGGCCAAAGCACGCACAGCACAGGGCTGTGCTGCCTCGCAGCAATCAGTCCATACACAGGGAGCTACAGGAAACTGTCCTTGTAGGAGCTTTCTGCTGCTTTTCAGTGCTGTGGAGAGGAGCTCCTCCATCGAGGGAAGGTGTCCTGAGCTGATCCCTTTGCTGGAACAGTGGGCAGCTCAGGTTCTCCTGCAGCAAACCTCAGCATTACCACCTGCTCATGTTACAGGTACTGGAGCGGTTTATAAATATTAAAAATATTTTTCCCAGAGGCTTGGCAAAGAACTCTACTGCTTTTACATGGAGAGAGAGAGAGAGTGTACGCACAAGAGGGAAGACTCCCACATCAGCTAACTTCTGCTTGTCCTCACTGCTTTCAGTGCTCCTGTAACAAAGGCTTTGATGGAGCTCAGAGCATGTAGCTGTGCTAAATGTATAAATATTAAAGCAAACTTTCTACAGCAACTTACCATTCAGTGCTGAATACAAGCTGTTCTGTTTGTTTGGAAGAAGGAAAAGAATGCAAGCAGGCGGAAGCAGGGAAGCTCTGTCTTAACCATCAGCCTGCTCCTGATTTCCTCAGATTTGTTCAGCTCCTTGCTTCCGCAGCTCAGAAGCTGCTTTTCATTTTTTCTTTTTAAACCGTCTTTGAAAATGCAGGTTCTGGTGCAGGAAGGAGGGAGCTGGTAGGGGATGAGGGCTTCCAGCTCCAAATGAATATCAGGAAGGAGAGCTACAGAGGGAATGCTTAGTTCTGTGCTGTCTGGCCATGTGCGTGGATGGGCAAGACTGTGGTCAGGGTCTGGTGTCCTCTACCTGATGACAAGGAGTTTGGTTTGTAGTTAAATCTGAACTGGTGGCTTTTCTTCTGTGTGGTTAAAAGCACTGGTAGATGGAGGAATTGGGGTCTCCTCAGCAAAAATCCTCATTCAGGATGCTTGGACAGCAGGCAGGTTACACCCAGGACTGGGAATGGTTAACAGTTGGCACAGACCCTGCCTGATCTTCATTGATGACACTCAATGTCCAAAGGGACCTAGGAAGCCAGTGATTTGCAGTGATTTATGGTACTGTTTGCATTTCTTGGGCATAATGCCATGATTCCCATGCCAGGGAATGGGTGCTCCTGGGTACTGGTGTCTGCCTGGGCCAGAGCAGGGAGTTCTCTGCCTCTGTCTGCCACAAAAGCTTTAATGAGCCTCAGCAGGTGTTTATTATGCAAAGCTTTAACCCTGGGGATGGGCAGGAAAACCATCAATGCTCCTTGAATTAATTCCCATTTGGCTGTTTGCAGTACTGTGGGTGTAGATTCTGCTGTGATGGCTGCAGGAGTTGTTGCCCTTGGTTTGTTCCTGTTGCACTCAGAGCCTGTGTCTCTCTGCTCTCTCCCTGCAGAGTACGCGGAGAACATTGGGGACGGGAAGAACCAGGAGTTTCGGGAGAGCGAGCAGAAGCGGATCCTGGATCTGCTGGAGAATTTCTGAGGACCTGGGAGACACCTCTGTGTCTGCCCACAAGGATGTGGCGCCAGTTCTCCCTCCTTCTGCCCCTCCTCCAGCCTCTACTGCACGATCAAAGTGATGTTTCTATGAAACTGCTTCTAAATGGGATTTGGGAGATATTAAAGATAGTTTGCTTTTTTTTAGTTCCTGGTTTGTTATTTGAACGGTGTTCTGTGAGTGGGACTGCAGCTGCATACCCAGCACAAAGCCAGCGTGAAGTTCCCATCATTTTTATCTTTTTCCCCCTAAATCAAGCTGCCAAGGATCAGTGTGAAACAATACAAATGTATGCGTGACCAGGAGGGCAGAGAGGAAGCCTGGATGGCTCGAGAAACATTGCAGGTTATTCCAGCCTGATCCAGTAGTGAAAATGTACAGCCCTTGCTCAGACAGGAACCATGGAGGCTGACATGGTGTTGTGTGTCCAGTTCATCCCTTCTTCAGTGGCAGAAGAGATCCAGGAATTGGCCACATCAGCCATTCCTGTTAAATCTTCCCACAGGTGAATGGGAATTGAAAGTAGGTTCTGGCACAGACTGGTCACTGTTCCCTCCTGAAGAGGGAAAAGAGGGAGTGAGTCTGTTGGGGCTTTACCCAGAACTAAGAGTGAGGGGTGGTAAGCAGTGACATGCCCAAATCCCACTGCCTTTCCTTCACAATCAGCTCTGGGTCTTGGCTGTGCTTGTTCAGTAGAAAACCAGTGCTGTGGCTCCTGGACAGGGAGCTTGGCTCTTGGCGCAGCAGCGAGTCCCCAAGAGCAGAGGGGTGGCCCTGCCTGCCCCAGGGAAAGGGGCCACAGCTTATTCTCATCACCCTCTGCACCACAGTGTGATTTTGGGTGTTGTTGTGCCAGACTCCAGTGCTTCCCTGAGCCAGGACTCCCAACTGGGGTAGGAAGTAGCAGAGGATATTTTCCTGCATCCTCTTTTCTGCTGTTGAAGTTAATGACTGTCATCACAAGCCATCGTGGCTCCTGCAAGCTGGGCTGTGCCTAATTTAGAGAGATTTGCATGCTGGCAGCATTCATTTTTTATCTCCAAGAAAAATGCATTGTCAGGGAAGCTTAAAGTCTTCCTTCAATCCTGACTGCACAGGCACTGCTGGCCTGGCGCTATTGAACGCTGGTGTTCAGGGGATCAGCATGGAAGTCGTGGCTTCAGCAGCCACAAAAAGCTGCAAAAATACTTTTTTTTTTTTTTTGTGCAGAACTTGTCAAATTCCTAATTTCTTTCTTCTGTTTTCAACCTGTTTCCTTTAAGGTGTTTTTTTCCTTTAGCTTTCAGGAGTGTTGAGGTTTTTACTTGAGTCTGGGAATCATTCCCTTTCCACACCAGTGGAGCTGTGGTCAGAGCTGGTCTCTGGTTTCCCCTGGAAGGTGACTGGCTGTTCCCTCACACTGCACTTGTGTTGGACAAGCTTAGGAGAAAGGGAGTGATGTAAGAGAGTTTGAGGCAGGGCAAAAAGAGGACTTAGTGAAGGAACAAGCACAGCCTGTGATGGAGCCTCAGCAACATCCTGTGAGGTGGTGTTCCCTCTGCAGGACTGGGGATATGGTGCCACCCCTGCACTGTCCCTCAGTTCTCAGGGCCATGGTGCTGCACCTGGGGAGCAGGAATGCCTTGGCATGAGTATTTTTGTGTTCCCCAGCTGAAAGATGAATTTGTGGGATTAAGGAGTGGCTGTGTGCTCAACCCAGCCCTGCCACTGTCCCTGTGATGGATGAGGGTGCTCCAGATGTTGCTGGAATTTGTGCAGAGATGGTTCCTGCAAGTCAGGCTTTTACAAGGTGGATGGCAAATTATTCTCTTCTAATTTCCAAGCTCTTTCAGAGGGAGGAACCCCACTGCTCCAAAGGAGCCCAGTCAGTTTTGATCCTGGTAACCACAGCAGGCCCTGCTATGCCCCCACACTCTGGCACCCCACCCCACTGCTGGGAAGTGCTGGATTCTCTGCCTTGGTCCCTGGGATAGGCTGGAGGCCTGCCTGGGCACACTGTTATTAATTAAGGTAATTATTCAGGTTAATGTGCTGCTCCTGGCCAGCTCATTTGGGCTGTCATATTGAGCAGCACAGAAAAGCCTTGGAGGTGTGAGGATGTGCACCCCGAGTCTTGGCAGTTGTGGAGAATGACGTTATTGTAATTGAGGGAGGATTAAAAGGTGGAGCTAATAGCAGATTTCCTTGAGGAAGCATCCATGGGCTGCAGACAAGGGGATTTGAGCCCTGGTTTAACCCTGCTGGTTCTGTGGCCCTGGAACAGCAGCATCACTGTTGGCTTTTGTGGGTTTCGCTAAATGTGGGTTTCGCTAAATGTGGGTTTTAGGAGAGGGTGTGGGAGCAGCACAACCCACAGGCAGCACCTGTGGGACTCTGTGCTGCTGGGAGTGATGGCAGGGACTGGGTGACAGGAGCCTGGTGGCCTTGGCTCCTCTGTGAGCCCTCATTGTGTTGAGCCATAATCTCCTGCCCGCTCTCAGACTAGCGGGCCAGCCTCGGGGCAGGGCAGCAGAACATGCAGGGACAGACTCCTCTCCATTGTACCCTTCCCTGGGCTGTGCTTTCTTGTCTCTGATTGTAAACAGATTTGACTAAAGAGGTAAATGAGAAGGTAATTAGAGGGAACATGATGGATGAGGCACTCTGGTGATGGGAAGCAGGAAACTTGCCCTCCAGGAGAAAGGAGCTGGGGGGTGTTTTACAGCAGAGCACGCGCAGTGCCTCCCACTTCCCTCTGCAGCAGGACCCTGGGATGCAGTGGTGGGAGCTCTGACCCCCGGGGATGCTCAAGGTTGCCCCAGGCTGAGACGAGCTGTGGGCAATGGCTGCTGCAGGCAGGGGTGAGCCTGTCATCCAGACACCCGGACCTTGCCGGGTTTGGCCCCAGGTGCACAAGGCTGCTGAGCACCAGCGCAGGATTTAAAAGCAGGAAAGCAGCAAAGGATGAGGGAGATGCTGTCCTCTGTCTTTGGGATCGTTGGATTCCTCTGCTCCATGGGGGTGCTTACCCTGGTGGGCTTGGTTGGGCTGAAGCAAGGCTGAGCTTGGCTGGGGCTGGGGAAATCCCGGGGCAAGTCCTGGGGAAGCAGGTATGGGAAGGGGGAGGGAGAGGGATGGTGACACCATCCATGCAGTGGATGACAGGGTGGGAGCCCCAGTGCTGGCAGTATCAGGGAGGGTGGGAGCACTGGTTTCCTCCTGCTGGGAGTGGCAGGAGCTGATGGTGTTTCCCACTGGCCTCTGGAGACGGGCACCGACCGTCCTCGCTGTGTGTCCAAATCCATCTTCAGCTCCGCTCCCGGCTGAGCCTCCCTAAACGGGGAGAAATGAGTGTAAATCATGGCTGAGGAACATCTCCTGATATCCCAGTGGAGGGACTGAGGCGCTGCTAAATACAGCGGGAGGCTGTCAGCACTGGGAACAAACCATCAGCTGCAAAATAAGTCACTTACACTATTGATTTTTTTAATATTTTTTTTCTTTTAAGGCCTTGCTCTCAGGGAAAGCTTTTCTCCTAGGGCAGAAAATTATTTGGAGGGGGAAAGGCTGGTTGGTTTGTGGTATTATTTGTTTTTTTACATGCAATTTTTTTGGTGCTTAATGGTTTGGAAAGAGGGAACTGTTCCACAGTGAGGGACACCTGTGATGTTGCTCCTTTCCATTGGGAACCTGGCGGTGGGTTCTGCAGAGGAAGGAGTTAATGGCCTGGAAACGGGCTTGAGTTCTCTGAAGAAATAATTCTTTTCAAGTCATTTTCTTCTGAATTTTATGCTTTGGAGATTTCCCTGTGCAGGGGCTGCTCTGGGCAGAGGCCTTTGAGTCCCAAAGCCCCCACATGCTGGGGGAGGGAGGTTCCTGCTGCCTTTCCCACACCGTGCTGGGACTCCCAGGACTCCCCAGGGTGGGGGGCCAGGGACACAGGGCTTGTGACCATTCCAACACAGGCAGGGGGACCAAAACACTGCATGTGCCTGCCCAGAAATGCTCCCTCCCACTGCTCTGCCAGCCAGGTCATGCTGCTGGGAAGGGCTGTGCTGGCAGTGACACAAGGAGCCCATGGTGGTGCTGGTGTCTGGAGCAGGGTTCCCTCTACTCAGAACCCCTCTCCCTCTCAGTCTGTTGTTTTTCATGCTGTTGTGGCTGTCGTGGTGTGGGTGGGTGGGTTGTGTTTGCTCACCTGAGCTCCCACCCTGCCTCCCTGGCTGCTCCCTGCGCTGGGGGATCCTGGCAGGCACTGCCTCCATGCTGGCTGTGCCCGGGATGATTTGTGGAGGAGCAGGCTCTAATGTTGCCTGGCGGGAGCATTGTTTTCCTGCAGCGCACGCAGACCTTTGCAAATAATCTAATAATGCAGGAATGTCAAACTTCAGCTGTGGAAGGAAATCCTTTTATACAGGAATTGTCAAGTCTCTAAACAAGTATCAGAAATGAGCTCAGTATCAATGTGGAGGGTGTTTATTCTGCCCGTCAGAGAGATGAACAGCCCAATTCACTCTCCCAGGCAGACACAAATTCAAGTGTTGGCTCCTGGACCTCAGGAGAGCTCGTGCTGAGCCTCGGGGTGCCCCTGCATGAACCCTTAAAGAGGTGAATTTCAAAATAATGCATGAGTCAGACCCCAGTGCTTCAGCAGCTCTGGGGTTTGGGGTTTGAGGTTTTTTTCTTCCAGTTGCTGGGCAGCTTTTGCAGTCAAAAGGGAGCACGGGGTGTTGGCATTGGAGTGAGCACGAGCAGCAGTCAGGAGCCAGGAAGGACCAATGCTCTTGCTTTCATTCTGGGTGTCCTTGGGCAACTCCATGTTAGAGCTGTGTCCCTGGGGATGTTCTTTGTGTCCCTCGGGGTCTGGGGGTCAGGATCTGAGGCTGATGCTCCATGAGCTGCTGCTGGTCTGGCTCGCCCCATCTCCTTCCAGCCTCATCCAGCTTTTCTGAGCTCCACCGCACCCTCCAGCTTTGCAGGTTGCCTTTTCCTGATGGACAGATGTCCCAGGGAATTTACATGCAAACCTCGTGGGCGCACGAGCTGTGACCGTGGTGGATGTGGTGCCTCTGGGATCTTTGTGGTTTCACTGCAGGGAAGTCCCCGCTGCTTTCCTCCATCTGGCGAGCACCCCCCCCGCGCAGAACTGAGCAGTGGGCAGGAACCTGGCACTGACAGAGATAAGGAGTGTTTCATCCTCGAGAGCGAGTCCCTGGGCCCGTTCTGCTGCAAGAGAAGCCCTGTGAGGGAGGCGCCGGCTGTTCAGAGCAGTAACTGAGCAGATAAGGGACCTCGCTACGCAGCGGGTGCCGGCTCGGCTCCGGGAGCCGCTGGCTCTGCTCCCTCCTCTGTATGTGACCCCCCCCAAATCCCTGTCAGACACACAGGAGGTGCTTTGGGGCTGCATGGGGCTCTGCTCCCTCCTCTGTGTGTGAGTGACCCCCCCCAAATCCCTGTCAGACACACAGGAGGTGCTTTGGGGCTGCATGGTTGCACTCACAGGCAGCACCTGCCCGAGGACTCGTCACTGATGGATTAAAATTGAGCAGGAGAATCAAACCTTCCCAGTGCACTTAAAACGTGGGCACTGGCACTTCCCTGTCTGCTGGGCCCTGCATGGCCCCAGTACCCGTTTTTCATCCACTGTGATGGCAGAAAATCTGCTGGAAATGGGACTTAATTCAGGCTCTGCCTCCGGAGGTGTTCCTGGCTCCAGGAGGAATTTATGCTCTTTGCTTCCTCCTGGCATGATTTAAATATCTCTGATGGTGCACAGGCAGATTCAACCCTTGAGGTGCAGCTGCATGACCTCGGCATCTCCCCAGTAGTGGAGGATGTGCTGCCCTCGTGTTGGGGTGCAGGACCTGGGCTGGAGCTGGGAATCCCTGCCCATGCCTGGGACGTGCAGTCAGCACTGGGTGACATCTCCAGCTCCTGGTCTGGCCACGCCTGTGGGTGGGTGCTTTGCAAAGTGGAGTGCCAAGTCCGGGTGAGCACAGTTTGTAGCTGCCACTTCAGTGTGGGCTTGGTTTTATTCCCTTGCTGGCCACTGGCAGAGGATGGAACCTGGCCCAGACAACAGCCATGAGACTGAGCCAATCACCCAAAATATGGAGCACACGAGTGCTTGGCCTTCACTGCTTCTCCTATTGCACTGGACCCTGTGCATGAACCCCATCTTTCAGTACATGAACTCTGTCTTTCAGTGAAAGAACCCCCTATTTTGGGAATTCATGAACCCTATCCATTGGTACATGAATCCCTCCGTTCAATGCATGAGTTTTGCCTCCACACGTGTTCTGGGAGATCTGATGCTTTTGCTTTGTCAGGATCCAGCTCCCTGACACAGCTGTGTTTGCTCAGCAGCTCCAGGCAGCTTTACCTCAGGACAGCCGAAGTCCTTTGCCACTGCTGCTGTTGCCATCCCAGAGTGGGACCCTCTGATCCCAACCAGCCATAGAAACTTCTAAATGCAGCCGGGCATGGCCATGATGCCCATTTGTCTGTCACCACTGCTCCCTCCTTCCCTCAGCTTTTAACTCCAGAGGGAGTAATGAACTTGGGCAGAGATCAATGCTCTGCTCTGAGCCAGGCTTTATTCTGACATGCAGCAAATGCTGCAGCAGGCACAACTTTTTTCTTTTTTTTTTTAATTATTGATTAGTAACGCAGGTACGAGGCAGCACAGCTTCTGGCCAGGGACCTGCCTTGCTGGAGGGGAATGGGAAGAATACCCCCACTCCTTCTGGAGCCCTGCCAAGGGAAGGCTGAGGAAATACAGTCAGTATTTTCAAATCCAATTTAAAGAATCTCTTTGCAGCCAGCATCTGTCATCTCATGGCAGAAAACACCTGAAATAATCTGATTTTTTCTGTTTATCTAGAGAGCAAATAATATCCTTTTGATTGCTCTGTTGCATACAGATACTCTTGTGTGAGTGACGCCTGCTCTGTGCTTCCCCTGGTGCTGAGGCCAGTGTTTAGGAAAGGGATACGGCACCACCGGGCCCCTTGGTGAATTTTAGGCTTTTCAAGAAAGGTGTATGAATTGCACAGGTGCTGGTGCTGTGGTTGTGACCTGCTGTGAGGTCTGGAAGTGTTGGTGCTGTTGATGGGTTTGGCCTCAGGATTTATGCACCCGAAAGGATGTCAGGATCCTCCTGGTTCTGTGAAATCCTGCTCGTGGCAGGAGCACCGTGGCCCTTCCAGCTCTCTCTGGTGCCACCGGCCACGCTCCAGCTGGGCTCCGAGGGTGCATGTGAGCTTGCAACCCACCCCAGCTGCAGGTTTTCCATTTTGAGAGAAATCTTGTGCAGTCTGGGACAGCGATCAGGATACACGTGGGGATGTGAGTCCTTGCTCTTGCTGTAGCGTTTCAAAAACCCCTCAAACCCCAGATGGGCCCTGGCACTTGTGGTGGAGCCGGAGCCCCGGGCACCGCACCCACCGGGCACTGCCCCTGCGGCCCTGCCTCTGCAGACTCTGGGACGGTGCTGAGATGAACTGGATTGCACTGGGCTGAGCGGTACTGGGCCGTGCCAGAACAGGCCGTGCTGTACCACACCGGGCCGTGCTGTACCACACCAGGCCGGGCCGTGCTGTACCACACCGGTCTGGGCCGTACCAGGCTGTGCTGTACCGTACTGGGCTGTGCTGTACTGTACCGGGCTGGGCCGTACCAGACCGTGCTGTACCGTACCGGGCAGTGCTGTACCGCACCGGGCCGTGCTGTATTCGCCCCGAGCGCTGTCCCGGGTGCTGAAGCCTCCCCCACCGACACCGGCGGTGCCCGGGATCTCGCCCCGCGGGGAACGGGAATGCTGGGGAGAAACCTTTCCCTGTGTGGGGCCTGTGGGAGCCGCGGGGCTCTGGCCGAGCCAGAGGGGTCCCAGCGAGGCTTGAGAATCCTGGCGGGACGGGGGTCCCTGGGGTGCCAAGGGGTCCCGAGTGGGCACGGCAGTGCAGAGGAGGGGTCCGGGTGGGGCGGTGCGAGGAATGCCGGCGGTGCCGGCGGGTCCCGGCGGGGCGGGACAGTACCGGGGGTGTCCCGGCGGAGCGGTATCGGCGTGTCCCGGTGCTGCAGTGCGGGGGGCGTCCCGGCGGTACCGAGGGTCCCGGCGGGACAGTACGGGGGGGTCCGGCGGTACCGGGGGTCCCGGCGGGACAGTACGGGGGGGTCCGGCGGTACCGGGGGTCCCGCCTTGGCGCGGCGGGTCCGGCCCCGCCCCGCGCAGTTTAAGAATGAACCGTGGGAAAAAAACTTGGGGGGTGCGCGCGGGCCGGGATCCCTCCGCCGGGCGGGGGAGGCTCCGGGCGAGCCGCGGCACCGCCTCGGCGCGCGGCGCCCTCCGCGCGAGGGAAGAGCTCCGCAGCGCGGCGGCGCCGGGACCGCGGCGCAGCCCCGGGGACAGGGCTCGGCCCAGCGGCGCCGCCGCCCCCGGGACGGACGCGCCCGCGGCAAGATGGGCGCCCTGGCCCTGGCCCTGGGGATTTTCCACTACCTGGGGCTCTACCTGCAGCTCGGCGCCGCCTCCCGGCACCCCCCGTGGGACGCCCCGGCGGCGGGCAGCGGTGAGGCGGCGGCCGGGGCTCGGGAAGGGGGCGGCTGAGCGGCGGGAGCTCCCAGGGCTCGGTGCCCCGTGGGGCTGGCGGAGGGTCGGGGCGGCTCCTGCCCCGGCAGCGGGAGGTGCGGGGGGTCGGGGGTCCCGGTCGGGCTCCGCCGCCGAGGGCAGCCCCGTGTCGCGGTCCGTCGCGCCGGCGGCTCGAGGAGCGGGGGCAGCCGGGGCGAGCTGGGGTTGGGCTCCGCCGCTCCCGTCTCCGGTGCCCGGGGGGCGGCCTCTGCCTTCGCCGCCGGGCTGCCGAGTCGGGGGCTCTGAACGGTGCGTCCCGGTGCCGGCAGCCACTCGCACCCCGTGTCCGTGAACCTCCCGGTGCCGCCGCTACCACCCTCACCCCGTGTCCGTGAACCTCCCGGTGCGCCTCCCGGTGCCCGCCGCCGTCCGCACCCCGTCTCCGTGTGTCTCACGGTGTCGCCGCCACCACCCGCACCCCGCATCCGTGAAGCTCCCGGTGCCGCCTCCCGCCCCGCCGTGCGGTGCCCCACGCCCCGGCAGCGGGGCTCTCCCGCCGCCCCCCGCTCCTCCACTCCCTCCGGTGCTCGGTGGTTCGGCGGGTCGGTGCTGCCGAGCCCGCTGGGATCCACCGGGCTCGGGGAAGGGGAACCTCTTCCTGCATCCTGCACCCTCCGGTGAGGAACCTGGCGTAGAGGCAGCTCCCTCATGGCTACCCAGAAGGTGACAGGGGACCAAGCCCCCTCGGAGGAGGCTGCTGAGACCCTCCTCGCTCTCTGTGAAGTGACACGGGCACGTTCAGTCTTAGCCAGAGGAGTGACCATGGGGACATGCTGGATGCCCGGGTCTCAGCTCTCCCCCTGCCCAGTTCCGGAGCCTCCCGTGTGCGGAGGGACCCAGTCTCTGCCCCGAGGAACCTCCAGGCACACACGGCCTCGGGCCACGCCAGGGTGGAAGGTGTGAGGTGTCCCGCAGTTTGTGGTGTCCCGCAGCAGTGCGTGGGCTGGCAGGTACCTGCCTGCCCAGGGAAGGGATGATCAGCCTCTGCATTGGTGGCTCACGGCAGGAGAGTTTCCAGACCTGCCAGGCTGGCATGCCAGACGGAAAGGGGGTGAAGAGCCTCCATTACCACCACTGCTCCCCTCAGAAATTCAGCAATTGGCAAATAAATAGTGAAATGGTCGCTGTGAGGGAACTGGGAGCCAAGGAGATGAAATATTCTGGGAGGGCGAGTGCACTTTGGAGCCACATTACAGCTTGCTACTCGAGCAGTTCTGCAGCAACTCACTTAATCACAACAGAAACCTTTATTAACGATACTGAAAAGCAGTGAATAAGTGGGTCATGTATAATAAGCCATTTGTGTTCAGTAGGTGAATACCAATTTGATAAAAGCTGTGTGTGCTGAAGACCTGTATAAATCGCTGTTTAGCAGATCGGAGACTGATCATTTCATTACTGGCTGGTGCAGCTTTCCCTCCACACCACGAGGGTCCAGCAGGTTGGAGACGTGGAGCGGGAGAGGGGCCGTGGCCGGCGGGATGGGTTCGGCCGTGGCAGGCGGGCACGGGCAGGTCCTGCCAGGCTGTGCCCGCAGCAGGCAGCGCCCGGAGCTCGCCGCCATCTCTGCCCGGTGCTGGAGGCCTGGAGGAGCCTCCACGGCATCGCGAGGCTGTGGCACAGCCCCGGAGTGCCTTCACTCTTCCTTTTAACTTGTCCACACCGGATGCAGCGAGGGAATTGACCGGGAGCAGCGTCTGCCCCGCGGGCATCGGCGAGCGGCCGTGAGCGCCTCTGGGGCGCGGGCGGCTCCCCCATCCTGCCACCCCACCGTGGGCAGCGAGCTTCTGCTCGCAGGGCAGCCACGGCTGTGGGGAGGGAAAAGTCAGGATCAAAGAAAGTCCTTTACCTGCTCCCACAGCAGAGGATGGAGCAGGATGGCAAGGACGCAGCCGGGATGGGCTCTAAGTGCCCCGTGAGAGCATCTGAGCCGCAGGATTCTTCCCACCATCCCTTCCCTACCCACTGTGCTGCCTCTCCCCCTTCTCTCCTCTCCTCAGGCTGGTGCCTTCAATTATTCATGCCCCCCATTGCAGCCTGTGCACGCTGGGCTGCTGCCATCGGCTTTTTCATGCGCTGGCTGGGAAGCTCCAGCCGCCTTCCCAGCCTGCTGGCTCTGGAGCGGGGCAGGGGAGCCGTGCCGTGAGGAGGAGCTGCCCGGCTTCTTCCCGGTGCCGTGTACAGGCGATCTCGCCTCAGCGGAGCCGCGGTGGAGGCAGCGGTGCCCCGGCTCCCCAGGGCGCTGCCCTGCTCCGTTGCCGCACACCCCGGTGATTATTCTATCAATTACTTTCATAAACACTTTGCATTCTGCCGGATTTTTTCACACTTCCTGGTGGGAATTCTCCATGCGATGTGTTTTTCCTGCTGCTGTTCGTGCAGTCATTCAACGCAATTACATCTGACACCTCTCCTCATCAAACGTCTGGGCTTTCTCTTCCCTTGAAGCGGCTGACAGACGACGGACCAGACACTGGGAATTATTACGTTAGGACAGTGACAGCTAATTTTAATCATAACGTTCCCTGTGAGCGAGGCAGGAATCAACCAACAGCCGGCAGGGCTGCACGCAGTCTGGGAGCTGTGGGCAGCACGGCAGGGCTGGAGTGAGGACCTGGAGTGGGCCGGGGAGCCGGAGGCTCTGCACTGCTGCCTCCTTCCTCAGGGGCTGCTCCGGGGACCGGATGGGTCCTCTCCCCTTCACGGCTCCTCTGGGGGTTTGGTGCATGGTGTGAGTGGGACTCGTGCACCTCGGGACACACAGCCCTTCGTGTCCCTGTCCTCGACAGCTCTGTCTCTCTCCGAGCTCCTCTGTTCCATGGCTGTTTCCCCTCCTGCAGGGCTCTTTCCTGCCCGGCTGCCCCCTTCCTAAGGCTCCGTCTGCGGTGGGTGCCCGACTGAGCCCCGGGGGTGTTGGCTGGGCTCGGCTGTGCCGGGGGCATTGGTGACTTGGATCGTGTGCTCCGTGTGAAGCTGGGCTGGGATGAGCTCGGCAGTGAAGGGGTGGTCAGAGCGGGGCAGGAGAGTGCCGTGTCCATGAGCACCAGGCACTGTGGTGTGGGCAGCTCTCGGCAGCGGCTGCCAGCGCCAGTGGCTCGTGTTTTAGGTGCTGGGTATGAGACCGGGGGGGCTGATCCCGTCTTCCCCATCCCATTCCTGCTGAATGATTCCGGCTGAGAATCCTCCTCTGGCTGCTGGGAACCATCCCCTGGCAGAGAGCAGCATCAGGGCGAGTGGTGGCTACACGCCGGCTGCACACACTGCTGGAGCCCCACTGGGAGCTGTCAAAAAAAGGCCGTTTTAGGGCTTTGCTACTTTTACTATCAAAGAACAGCTCTTCCTTGAGCCCCTTGGGAGGGAATTTTCTGAGAACTGCGAGTCCCCAGGAGCCAGATGGGAGCAGCAAGTCTCCTTGTGTGGGCAAAGCTTTGTGCAGCCGGGCCACACTGGAGAAAGTCGTCACTGACCTCTCTCTTGCTGAGGGGGTTAAACATTACGGGACTGGGAAGCGCTGGGGGCAGGAGCTGGGACAGCCCAACGCGATGGGGCACTGTTGGAAATACCTGCAGTTTTCAAGGTTAATTCCAGCTCTCTGGTGAGGTGAGTGCTGACCTGATCACAGTCACTGAGTTAGGTGGGTTTTTTTTTAATTTTAATTCACATGCTGCAAATTTGAGCTCCTGCTGCTGCTCATATGACAGCAAAGAGGGGCAGAGCAATGCGCTGCCATCCTCAGCGTGTGGTGGGAGCCTCCCGGCCCCAGGCACGGCCGCAGCGCTCCAGACGCGTCCCGTGGGAATGGAGATGGCTGGAGGAGAGCAGCGCTCACCGCCAAAGTCCTGCGGCCGCTCAGCTGCCGGGGCCGGAGCCACCTGCCCTCTCCCAGCAGTGACGCGGCCGTCACGCCGTGTTTATGCAGCGGTTTGCACCGCGATGTGTTTGCAGCGCCCCGGGGTCAGCATCCCTGCTCGCAGGCTTGTCAGGAGACGCATCCACAGCTGCTGGTGGCGGTGGGAAGGGGAGGGAGGGAAGCTGCGGCCCGACCTGTGCAGCAGCCTCTGGTGGGTCCGGTGTCCCGTGGTGGGGACAGTGTGGGTCACATAGGCACTTCTGGATCCATCTGGAGAGTGCCTCCTGTGCTTCCCGATCCCCCGGGATGGCTCTTGGGGGGCTGTGCCAAGGGGTGGGGGGTCCTGAGGCAGCCAGGAGGGTCCGTCTGTCTCTGGTGTCCCTGCCCGTGAGCTGAATTGTGTCCCTCCTGCTGGCAGGACTTGGGGCTATCTGTCGCTGTCCATCAGCCCCAGGAGCCGTGGGTTCCTGGGAAGCGGAGGGTGCTGGAGAGGTGATGGATGTCTGGGGAGGGGACGGTACCGGAGGATGCCTGGGGAGTGTCAGTGGTGGTGAATTCTGTTGGACACATTTGCTTTTCCTGCAGCAGTGCCGCACAAACCCAGCAGGTCAGAGCCGGCCCCACACCAGGGACACAGGGCAGGGTCTGGATGGACACTCCAGTGGGCAGGAGCAGGAGCAGAGGGACGTTTCAGCCCCCCCAGCCCCTGTCCCTGCCCAGTGTGAGACGGAGCCAGCCCCAGCCCCACCGCCTGCTTGGCACTTGTCACCCCACCAGCCTGGCTGCAGCTCCAGTGAGGGGAACCAGTTCCACTGGATGCAGAAAGAGGCTTCTGATTCCCAGCTTAGGGGAAAAATCCCTCCTGGAGCAGGAACCTGTGCTGACTGGGTGATTAACAGGCGTTTGCAAATGTCCAATGCATATTTCATTGTCCTCTGGTACATCTTTACACAACAATTAGGCTGAGCTCGTGCCCATGGCGCTGTTTCGGTGTCGTCCTTGGTGCCTTGTGGGGGCTGTGGTGGGAAGCTGGCACAGCTGTGGGATGGCAGGCAGAGCCCTGGAGAGGCTCCTGGGGGCCTCATGGCTTTCTGTGCTGCGTGGGGCCTACAGAACAGGCAGGGGGACGGAACAGGGGTCTGCAGTCATTTCCAGAGACTCAGGGCAATGCACGACCTGTTCTTGCCCCAGCAGAGCCCCATCCCCAGGCAGAGCGTGACCAAGGTGATGCCCACAGCAGGGAGGGAGCCTGCAGCCCGTCTGTCTCTGGTTTATGAGAGCACCAAGCAGTCCCAGCAGGCGTTTTCAATTCTGTTTATCTGTGTTTCTCCATTGAGTTCATTTTATTTCCCCTGATTTTTATTTCCTGGAAGATTTATTGATCCTGGTGTTCTCAGTTTATGACAGGTAGCAGACCATAAAGCACACGGAGCAGCGGCCCCCAATGGCCCCCTGCCTCCCTCCCGCTGTGGGGATGTGGCTCCAATGTCAGTGGGGGGAGAGGAACGGGGCTGGGGTGGGCAGGGGACCGGGACACTGCAGGGACAGGGCCCTGGCCAGAGTTGGTGACTTGTCCATGTTGGCAGGAGCAGTGTCCAGGCAGCTTGGCCGACCCAGTGCAGGGTCCATGCCCAGCCTGGGGGCTGCCTGGGGGGACCCTGCTCCCCTCTTGTGTCCCTGTGGGGGGCAGGGTTGGGGGTGCAGCGTCACCTCTGTCCAGGCAGCACCAGGGTCCACGGCATCCATCAGGGAGGGCACACGGTGATGCTGGAGGACATTTCTGAAAGAACATGTGTCCCCAGCAAAGGTGATGACCCTGGGTATCCCTCTGCAGCATCTTTGCTCCTCTGGATGCACTTGGAGGGGGCCGAGCTCTGGGGTTAATTAATACATATGCTTCTCAATTAAAATCGGAAAGAAAGAAGGCGCTTGATTCAATCCAGCCTTTTCTCAGCTTATCTGCCAAATTCCCGTCTTTGGGAGCAGATTTTAATTGTCTTCCCAGTAATTTGGACCTGGCTGGAGCCCTCAGGCCATCACCCCGCCCCTGCACTGCTGGAGCTGTGGTGTCTGGGGAGCTGGTGCAGGCTCTGCTGGACCCACGGGCTTTGGCCATTGCCCCTGCCAGCAGCAATTCTGTGTGGCAAGAGCCTGATCCTGGGTGCAGCCAGGGAATGGGTGGGCAAGTGCTCGTTGATGATTGGACACAACACTCTCAGCACCACCGTGGCTTGGAGCACAGAGGAACCCTTTGTCCTGTGCCAAGAAGACCCACAGCCCTCGGTCACCAGAGCTGTTCTCTTGCCTGGGGTTCCCTCCAGTTCCCGGCACAGATTCCATGTGGCTGCTGGTGCCTGGTTCTGGATGACTGGGATGTGGGAACAGCACTGGGAAGCCCACCAGGACACCCTGCCTTGGTAAACCCCGGTGTTGGGAATTTTTCTCTGCTCCCTGCTGAGATGGATTAAAGGAAAGCGATAAGTGGATGGGATTTCCATGCGTCCAGAGGGACAGGGAGATATTAGAGGTATTAACTTTTTGTCTGGGCTGGTAATAATTGGTTTTCAGAGGGATCAGGGCTGTAGAGAGTGTTGCTCCCGACAGGCTGTGTGTCCCAGAGGGCCCCCGTGGCTCCGATGGGACCTGCACTGAGGCTGAGCCGGCAGCGTGAGGTGGTGAGTGAAGACTGGAGCACAGGGAAGCAGTGACCGGGGTGTGCGGGGCTGGCAGCCCTGTCCCCATGCCGTGCCACGGAGAAGCCACTGCACGGATTGTGGCAGCAGCGTCTGCCGGGGCCCTGCACGCTGGGGCCGTCTGTACGGAGGAACAACAGTCTCTCCAGAGGAGATGAAAAGAATTCTAATTACATCTCTGAACAATATTTGTTTTGAGCGAGGAAAGCAAACCATATGGCGTGTGGGAGCCTGTTTGGGGCCGCATTAAGTGAGGATTTGTTTTTCACTTATGTCCTGGTCTGAGTGAGATGCGATCATACTCTATTTATTTCCTTCACCCCACAGGTGTGGCAGGTCCCGCACTCATTCTGGGGCAGGGGGCTGAGGGATGCCGTGGGAGCAGGGGGCCACAGGCTCCTGCTCCCTCCCTTTCCCCCCACTGCTCTTTGCAAAGTGCCTGGGGGGCGCAGGCAGCTCTGCTGGGGTGGGGACACTGGGAAAGGAGAAGCTGGGGATGGCAGAGACCTGTCTGTAGAGGCTGGGTCTATTTGTCCAGGGAAGGATCCAGGCACTCCTGGTGACTCTGCCTGCGTGGCCGGAGGCATTGTCCTTGACTGGGACAGTGCAGTGTCCCTGCAGGCACCCACAGCCCTCGCTCTGTCCACAGCAGCTCTTTTCACCGAGATCCCCCACGACATGACGGCGCAGGCGGGTGAGGATGTGGAGATGGCGTGTTCGTTCCGCGGCAGCGGCTCCCCCTCCTACTCCCTCGAGATCCAGTGGTGGTACGTCCGCAACCACAAGGACTGGACGGACAAACAGACGTGGGCTTCCAGTCAGGTAATGCCCCTCATCCTCCTCCTCCACAAGGCAGAGCCCTTGCCTGCCCTTGCCTTGGAAAGGGCTTTGTTTCCTCTGTTGGGTTTTGGTGGGGGACCCCAACCCGCAGCAGCATCGCCGGTGCTGACCAGCCCTGCAGAGCAGGGTTTCACCCTCTGCTCTGACAGAGACCAGCCCGGGGGTCCCGAGCTGCAATTAACAGTCTGCATGGGCTGCTCAGCCTCCAGCTGCACTGAGGATGCTCTGGGGCCAGTGGGGCTGGGCTGTCCTGGCTGTCCTTCCCAGCCGAGGAGGTGCCTGGCCCATTGCCAGCACCCGTCCCAGGCTGAGGCTTTGTTTTTGTGCTTGTGCCTTTGCCTATCTCATCACCAGCTCATCCCTCCTGGCTCTGCACCCTCCATCCCTCCCTTGTTCCCTGTTTCCCTGTGTATTGGTCCGGCAAACAGCCTCTCTTTATTTCTCTCTCTGTTCACACAGAGATAAGGGCCAAAGAATGGGAAACAGCTTTGGGGATTTTAATGAGCCTTTATTGTAGTGTCTTTGGCAGGGCTGCTGCTGGTGTTGCCATAAATTGAGAAGCCTCAGGGCAGTGCTGCCAGGATGGGGGAGAGCTGCCAGGGTTGAGGGTGGACAGGGTCAAGGCTGTTGGAGGCACTGGGAATGCACGGCCAGTGGCTGCTGGAAGATTGGTGGCAATGGGGCAGGTGCTGGCACTGATGGGGACGAAGTTCCAGAGACAGTGCCACAGTGATCAGGGCTCCATCCCCACTCCTGGACTGTGGGGAGCTGAGATGCAGTGGGACCTGTGAGTGAGCACCTCTGCTCCCTGGCTGCTGTGCTGCTGCTGGTTGCCCAGTGCCCGGGGCCCAGCGTGGCTTCATCTGCCCTTGGGTGCCTGAGTTTGCTGGGGCTGGGCAGTCTCATCTCCCTTCTCCCTTTCCCCTCTTCCGTCTTGCTTGGGGCAGCCATTCTGGACTGGGAAGGGGTCTGGTGGACTGAGCTGACCATTTCTCTTCCCTCTCTGGTCTCTCCCTCCCTGCTTTTTCCACAGCTGAAATCATCACCACCAGAGGAGCCCGCGAAAGAGGCGACAAAAATCAGTGTGAGTTTGGGTGATGCTTCTTGTGGGGGGCTGCACTTGAGGGCTCACCAGGACATTCCACTGCTCCCAGTGCCACAGGCTGGGAACACCAGGGTGGGAGAATTGGGTCTGCCTTGGCTCAGTCCTGGGGGTGGCTGGGTGAGGGGTGGCTGCCCTGTTCTCCCTGGCACTGAGAGGCACAGCCTGGACCCTGAGCCTTGTCCAGCGTCTGAGTGACACATTAATGCCAGGGATAAAATAATCCGATTGACTCAGCGGATTAGCGTCCCAAAGCCATTTAGGCTCATGTGAGCAGAATGAGGAGCCACTAATCAGTTAAATAAAACACTCTTGGCCTTCTGCTGCCCGGTGTGTGCCCCCCTGGCTCCCCCTGCCTTGGGGAGCTCTGTGTTTGGGGGTGCCACAGACACAGAGCTGTGCTGGAAAGCTTCCCACCATCACCTGGCTGCCTCTCCTGGCACTTCCATTTTCCCTTCACTGAGTGAGTAAGGGGGGATGGGGTTAGACAGGTACCTGTGGCTTCTCAGATGGGTGCCCCCCCTGACCCAGGATCTGTCTCATCCCTGGGAACCCTTACCAAGGGCGAGCATCACCTTTCAGCACCCATCTGCAGGATCAGTGCACGATTCTCTCGATGGTAGTGAATCCTCCTCCAGGGGTCATATCCCCTTTGATTAATTGTCACCCACAATCCATACCCAAACCCAAGCAGGTTCTTCCAGGACCTGTTCCTCACTACGGTGCTGTGGCTCCCTGCCCCACAAGCAGCAAAGTTCCAGGACTGCTCCTGGAGCAGCTAGAGCCTGGGCTCTGCCAGACCCTGTCTGCTCCAGGGCAGGAGGGGCTACAGAGGGTGCATAGAGCCATCCTGGGGCCAGCACTCCCTCCCAGCTCAACCCGTGCATGTTTCAGCATAATTAGGCAGTTAATTGCACACTGGGATGGAATTGATGGGTGTGCGAGTGTAACCAGGATTTATTTTGAATCATTCGAGGTCTCTGCTGCCTCCTCCAGATCCAGCCAGCAGGGAGAGGCTGGAGCTTCAAACCTCTTTTGTTTGTTGTTATTTCAAATGTCCTTGATCATTAAGTGTTTATGGAATGGAGGAGGTAAATGAGCATGGGCGGTTCTGATGGAACTTGAGGTACAGCCACAACAGCAGGTGACTGGGAACAAACAGCAGAGTCAAACAGTGAGGATGTAAATCCCAAGGAGGAGACACCGTGCCAGGCACCCCTTGGCCGTGTGTTATCCACCAAACACACCTGGTGCTGGAGATGCTTTGCAGAGATGAAGAGAAGTGAAACATGATGGGTCTGGGTTTATTTTTTCCCCCTTTTGAATCCAACAGCACAGAGCACAGGGCTGAGCTGGGGCTGGGCACAGCAAATCTGCCCATCCTGGCCCTGCCAGGGGCTCTGCCCCATTCCCACGGGCAGTGAGGGCCGACGCTGCCCTGCCTGTGCTGGCAGAGCCACAGGAGTTATGGCTGGTCATAAAATCTTCTCCCCTGAGGCTCAGTGACCTGCTGGGTAGCAGCTCCATGGCCACTGGTGGCACCAGCAAATTGGGGTTTTATTTTATTAGTTCTAAATTTCCCAGCCATTAATTTCAGTAACTTCTGGCTCTCCCAATGAAGAGGGTTTTTTTGGAGCTCCTTTCCCATGACAGTCTCAGCATCTGGGCACACTTGCAGCAGGGCCTGGCAGCTCCTGCCCCTGTCTTGTCCTGTCCCCCCAGACCCCCACTTCCAGCAGTGCAGGATTGGGGGTGCACATGGCCCCTGAGCAGCCCTGAGATGCTGTTTGGGGTGGCCCTGGCTGTGACCTGTGGCTCCAGCTGCCTCTCAGCAGCCCATGGTGTGCAGGGCAGCTGAATGCAGCAGCCTGTGTGTGCTCATGTGTGTTTGTACATGCATGTGTGGGCAGCTGTCTCCATGTTCCAGCACTGGATGCCCCCACAGCGAGGGGCTGAGGGGACATTGAGGGGTCCTGGTCCCCATGCTGCCTCCTGTGCTGTTTGGGGTGGGTTTTGCCAGCCCTGTTTCCAAACACCATAAAATCCTCAGCTAACAAATGCAGCGGCGAGTAGAAAAACGGCCTTTGCCATCCAGTGTGATTATAGGGAACAGAGCCAGGGGCCTCGGGGTGGGTTATAAATCTGATTTATTGACCCAGCCCAGAGCAGCCGCGGCTCTGGCTAGTGAGTAAGTCTTAAATTTCATTGGGTGATAAATACTGAGAGCGAATCAATTTGGTAGAAAAGCTAATTAGCCAGCGTGGTTCCGCATCGATCTCTGAGCCCTGCGTGGCCGGGTGCGAGCCAGGGCTTCCATCATCCTGCAGGTCCAGGCTGGGGCCGGGTCCCCCCGCACCAACTTCACCAACCTTTACCGTGTCCTGCCGTGGTGGCACACGCTCGGGGGTGGCACTGGGAGCGCTGGGGACCCCTGACCGCCCGTCTGTCCCCACGCAGGTGGTGAAGGTGGTCGGCAGCAACATCTCCCACAAGCTGCGGCTGTCGCGAGTGAAGCTGGAGGACGAGGGGACGTACGAGTGCCGGGTGATCGACTCCAGCGACGGCAAGGCACGGCACCACAAGGTGAAGGCGTACCTGCGGGTGGAGGCAGCGGGGGGCCCGGGGCACCCCCAGGACACCGAGCTGCGGGAGGCCCCGCTGGCAGAGCTGGCCGTGCCGGGCTCAGCCCACGCACACCATCACCACCACCACCACAAAGCCGGGAAGGAGCTGAAGAAGCGCTCGGCAGACACCTCCTGTGTGCTGTAGGTGGGCGGTGCGGGGGGACGCCGGAGCCCCCCTCCGCCCCGGACTCAGCGGAGCCATCAAGGGTCCCGCACCCCCTGCCAGAGACTGGCCCCAGCACCCCGTCTTGTCCAGCATCCCTCAGCATCCCCCTCTCCCCCAGGGCGCCGCGGGTTCCTCCCCACGCGGGGCGCAGCGGGGCCGGGCTCGGCGCGGTGCGGGGCCGGAGCTGTCAGTGCCATGGGTGATCGCCGGGGCTGTGCCCGGGGCCGGGCCGTGTGCCCACAGCGTTCCCCATCCCCCGGCCTTGTGCGGCTGGGTGCTCCCTGCCCGCCGCCACCGTGGTGCCGCGGGCTGTGCCGTGTCCCAGCGCTCTGCCCGGTGCGGACCCTCCCTGCCCTCCCCTCCCCTCCCCTGTGCTTCGCAGACCCAGCCGCCTGTTCCCGTAGGTTGCCCCGTTTAGTTGCTCGGTTCCAGCCCCACAGTGCGTATCTAAGTTCCAGCCTCATCCCACAGCCCGTGTGTATCTGCCCTGCCCCTGCCTGCCCCGCAGCCCCCAGCACGTCAAGGCCTGAGCTCAGCAGAGGAAGGACGGCACGGCACATTCCTGGCATCCCCCGGCACGCTCGGGCATCGCTCAGCCAGGCAGCTCCGTGCTCCGGGCGTGCCTGGGAAGGCGTGCTGGTCCCTTGCCCCCATCACTTCTCCTCCCCTGGCATTCCACAGAGGATGGGGCGCTCATCCGCCAGCCCCGTGCACCCTGGCCCCATCCCGCTGCCCGTGCGAGCCTCTCGGCCCCCTCTCACCCGAGCATCCCTCCCTCCCAGGCCACAGCACCACATCGCCCCGGGCAGGGTCTGTGCAAACAGCAGAGCCCGTCCCTGCTGCCCCCACGGGTGACCACGGCCACTGGGGACGGAGCTGTGGGGAGGGAGAGGGGGGTCCCGAGCCTCCCCGCCCGCTGCCGGGCACTGCTCCCCTGCTGCCCCCCAGCCTGCCACCATCAGACCTGCTGCAGCTAATAAAGCTCTTTAAACGAAGCCCCTGCGGGTCTGTGCTCTCTGTCTGTGGCACGGCAAGGGGACACGGCTTTGGCACTGCCTTGGGTGAAAGGGGACAGAGCTGGGGCTGCTGGACTGGGGCGGGTGGGGATGGGGATGGGCATCAACAGCACCACCTGCACCTGAGGGCTCAGAGCTTTAAAAAGCTGCAGCAGGGGAGCTCCTGCCCAGCCTGGGAGCTGCTGCCCTGAGAGGTGCAGGATACAGAGAGGTCCCAGGTGAGCTGGGGATGCTCCATGCTATGGCCATGGAGTGCTGAGTATTGTAGGGAGGCTGGGTGGGCTGCCAGGTGAAATCCTGACACCCACCTGGGCACTCAGACCAGATTTCCAGCCTGGTGGGAGGTGGGGGGGGGGGTCCCAAAGCAGGGTGCTGGCTGTCCCTGGGGCCTGGCTCTGCCTCTCCAGTGGGAGAGCAACTCCCAGCACTGGCAATGCCCAGCCTAGCCCAGTTGCCTGAAGTCCTGCAGCTCCTTTCCAGCTTGTGACTTCCTGGACCTCCATCATGCTCACCCCTTGCTATGCTGATGAGGATAAAGAGCTGGTGGCTCTTTCTGCCACCACAGATGTCAATCTGTGCTGGGTGGCAGAGGACCAGGCAGAGGTGGCTGGTGTCTCTGGAGCCACGGTCATCTCTGCCACCCCCAGAGCTGTGGTCTTGGGGAGCAAAGGGCACAGGAGAAAAACATTCAGGAACTGCAGGGCAAGGAGAGGCTGCTGGTGCAAAATTCCACTTTGCCACAAGCAATTACGGTGCCTGTGCTGTAGCAATCCCTGGCAGAGCTGTGGGGCTGGGGCTGTGCTCAAATTCTCCCAGTCAGGGAATGGGATTGCTGGGGGAAGAAGAGAGGTTGGGATGCATCAGTCACCAGTGCAGCAAAATACAGGACACAGAGGAAAAGGAAAACCCAGGGACATGCTAGGGAGGGCAGGAGACTGCAAATCACCTCAAATGGGGAGTAAACAAATTGCTGTACAGCATAGTGATTTGTAAAACCTGGAGGTGAGCTTTAACAATAACAGGTTTTATTAGAACAGATTAATTTTGCTGAGTTTATAGGAAATCTTGGGAGCAGGAGTGGAGGAGAGGACGCTGCTGGATCTGTGTGCGTGGCTCAGCAGTGCCTGGAGCCAGGGGCTGTGTGTGGGACTGTGCCCCCAGCCCTGGGTGTGGCAGTCCCCAGGGTCCTGGCTGGCTTTGTGCAGGGAGGAGGTGGCTGACACGGCTTTCTCGGCTCTCTGTCCCAGAGAGGGTGGCTGGAGTGGGGGGAGCTGGGGGTCCCCACCCCAGAGTGTTGGGGCTGCTTGGTGGAGGAGAGTTCTGGTGGGGAAAGCCCTGGGCTTGTGAAAGGACTGAGCTTAATATGCAAGTCACTGCTGGGGAGGAACCAGGCTCATGAAAATGCCATTTCCACGCAGTCCCTCTCCCAGCCATTATCCTGCCTCAGACAAAAGCAATTTACTCAGCCTCCAATAAAGCAAGGGCGATAACGAAGCTGAGAGGAGCTGACTGTGACAGGCAGGACAGCCTCTCCTGCCACCAGCACCTACCTGCTGGCTGGGGCTGAGGCTGTGGGGAAAACCTCTGGGCAGCACTGTGAATTACAGGTTCTGGGTGGGGTGTCCCGGTGCAGTCAGCTGTGCCAGAGCCCTGGCTGGGTGATGTGGTTGGTTCCTGGGCACTGGGCAGTGATGGGACAATGCTGCCCTTGAATCCCATGCCTGTCCTGCAGGATGGCAAGCCTTGGCAAGGGCAGGCTGGGTCCTTGGAGTCCCCACCACAGCACAGCTGAGCAGAGCGAGGCTGGATGCAGCATCTGCATCTAATGGATGAGTTTTGTCAACTGCTACAACAACCCAGAAAACTGCACCAGCCCCAAGGGCGCTTGGAAAGCAAAGACAGTATTTCACTTCCCTGCCTGCCCTGTCAGAGCAGCTCTGAAGGCTCCTTTGTATGGAACCCAACCAGCGTTAAGCACTGAACAGATATTAAAAAAGAGTAAAGCTGACCTGCAGCCCTGTCCTACTGGATAAAAAGCCACTGACTTGTGTTTTCCCTGGAGAAGCAAACAGGAGGAAAGCCTGAATAAAACCAGGAAGACAAAGAATCCTTCAGCTGAGGGATGTGGCAGCACAGACAGTGCCCTTGGGCCCCCCAGCAGAGACTTGTTTTGGATGTTGACCCAGGATCCCAACAGTGATGCACAAAGCCTGCTCCATGTAACAATCTATTTATTGCTTTGGTTTTTGTATTTCTGAGCTCGCTTCCAGATTTAGTCAAGATCTGCCCTTTTGCTTCACTTGCATAGATCTTCCCTGAGTGTCAGGAGGCAGCTGCTGCCAGGAGCTGCTCAGGTGAAGCTGAGGGATTGGGTGAGGTGTGGGAGCAGCTGAGCAAAGCAGTGCCTGTGGACAATCTCTGCAGTAAGAGCCTGGGGATGTGGGAGCTGGAGATCAGGGGAGAGGCTCCTCAGCAGGGGGAGTGAGCTGACCCCAAAGACTGGTCATCCTCTGCTCACTGTACCACGTTGTACCTGCTTTGACAAACCATGGCACTGCTGGGGTGCCACAGTGCTCACAGGCCCTGTCACCGCTAGCACTGTCTGACCACAGACAGACACAGAGGCTGTACTGGGGCACAGGCAGGTGCTTCATCTAATTCTCCTTGGGGTGGGGGTTAGAAATGGCCTGAGAACCGTGATCTGGGCATGGGAGAAGCTCTAAATCACTCCCAGGTGTAAATCAGGGCTGGCTGATTCTCTACAGAGCCTCACAGAGAGGGGGATAGAGAACAGAGCACGTTTGGCTGCCTCCATCTGGTCTCAGCAAGCTGCAGCCGTGAGGAGCAGCCCCGATGCTTCTGAGAGGACACGTTGCTCTTGCCAGTAGCAAAGGTGAGGAATTTATTGGAAATGCACTTCAACTTCTGAGATTAACTGCTTTTAAAGAGAACAGGTTTATAGTGCGCCCCAAACAAGATTCTCTTCCTGGGAAGGGTAAAGGCCAGAAAAAGCTTTTGCTTTGAGTCGTCAGTCACTGTCCAGCTGAGAATGGGAGGTATCATCACAGCTGTGAAGAGTTCAGAGAGGTGTAGGGGGTGCCAAAGGGGCACCCCCCCAGGGATCAAAGGTTAGGAAGTAATTTCTGGAAGATAACTCACTCTTCATACTGAAGAATTTGGAATAGATGTGCCATTTTCTCTGAATGTGGTGCTGGCGAGGCACAAGTCAGGAGGAGTCAGGGTCATGTACCCACTTCATCCTCAACCACCACTTCAAAAAACAAACCTTCTGCCATGGAGAGGTGTCTCAGCCAGTGCCCCAAGCTGGGCAGCCCTTCCTTTGCCCCTGAACCATTTGGGCCCTCAGTGATGATGTTTTCCCAGGTGAGCTCTATCCTGGTGGCTTCTCTTTCCCATCCCAGCTGCTGCGTAGGTATGTCAGGAAGGAGATGCCTGCTGTGTGCTGGTCCTGGGCCCTGTGCACTCAAGCTGCTGCAGCCTCTGGAGCAGGAGCAGCACGTTGTCTGTGAGCTCGTTCCGTGGCCGCCCCATCCCGCCGAGCTTCACGGGGCGCAGGCTGGGGTGGGGGGGCTCGTACCCCTCGGGGCAGCACACCTCACTCAGGAGCAGCCAGGTGCTGTCAGGGTCCACGTGCATCAAGTGCAGGAAAACACTTGGGAAAACAGCAGAAAGAGAGGAAAGAAGAGTGAGGACAAGGCCTTTTGGTTGGCACCCAGTGGGGTCATTAAGGAAAGGAAAGCCTTGATGCTGTTGGCAACCTCTGGCAGCTGCACAAATCTGGCTCTTCAGAAGGGGCAGTGCAGTGGCACCTGTGCCCAAGTAAGCAGCTCAGTGTTTCACAGATACTGGCACATGGGAGAAAAATATTTATGATACCACACAGTCACTTATGGACATGAAACAAGCAGCTGGTGCAGAACTGACCCAGGTTTGGTGCTGGCACTGAGCTGTTGCTGGCACAAGTGGTAAACCTGCCTGTCCCACATGCTGGGGAGGGGACTGTGGGTGACTGCATGTGCTGAGCATATCTGGGATCTTTTGGACAACAGCTCCTGCAGAGATCTTCAGAGAAGTTCTCTGTGTTGCTCACCACTCTCTCTGGTTTTTGGGGAGTGAGGGAGTTAACCCTGGAGAGTTAATCTGGGCTTCTCTGCCTTTCCAGAGGTGGCAAACCCAAGAGCATTTGGGGACAGCTGCCCAGGCTGGGCCCCAAGGGAAGCTCAACACTGTATTTGAGGGCTTTTTTCTCAAGTGAGATCTCTCACCATCCCAAGTCCTTAATAGCTGCCTCCAAATTTTTGTTGTTCTGCATAGCACCTTTCACAAAGCAGGACTTTAAACCAAAACCAAACGCAACCTTCATTAACAACAGAATGAAGGAAAAGAGGAATCTCAACTTCCTCTGCAGATTTTGTGCTGTGTTGATTGGTTTTCACTTTGCATTTCCAAACCTCAGTAAGATGGGATTTGCCTTTCCAGCATGCCCTTCACACAGGGCTCCAGCTGTGAGCTGCTGGGCCACAGCTGCTGCTGAAGAGCAGGAAGCTCAAGGAGTGAAAGGGCAAATGCTGATTTGTGTGACCTACACTTACCCACTGCCTCCTGCCAGTTCTCCCTGCAGCAACCTTTGGGCTTAGCTAGGTCTGTGTCAGGGTTTAATGCACAGAAGGTATACTGGGCTTAACTGGTGTCAAACTCTCTGGCCATACCCTGAACAAAATCAGACTGGAATTTGCAAGGCTTCTTCCTGAATGGTGCTGAGTGCTCTGTGAGCACCAAAGGCACTCAGCACTCACCACACCTATGGTACTGTTTTCCAAAATCCCAGTAAAGCCCAGCTATGGGTCTCCAGGTCTCTAGTTTTCAGTGAAATCGTGGAGCTGTGAGGAGAACAGCTGCCAGGTCAGGTAATGGGAAGAGAAATGAAGTAGGTCTGTCTCTGTTCTCCCAAGAAGCACAGGACTGAACTCCCTCTCTAAAAGCAAAGATCACTTGCTACAAAAGCCACACAAAATTCCGATCTGATTGCTGTCCAAATTTCTCCTGGAAGAGCTTTCATCCCTAAAGTGAGGTTGCTTCCAATGTAAAGCAGGGAGAAATCCCTTTGAGAAGCTCTCCTCTGAAAGGGAGTGCAGTGCCATGAGTAACGTGAAAGAACACAGAAATGAGATGAAGGTAGGAGAGTGCTGCCTCTCCTCATCACAATAACCCTGTGGATGTGACTTGTTACTCATACACAGCCAAAGCTCTTGCTTTTGCCTCTCTGGCATTAACACCTTGCCTGTCCCTCAGTGCAGGTCTCTGAACAGCAAGAGGGGAGATGTCACCACTGAAGCTGCTGGCAGTGTCCCCTCCCAAAGGTACTGGCAGTGCCTATCTCCCTGCTCCAGAGACACCAGTGGGAATGTGCTCTACAGTGATAGCTGGGCTTGGCAACAGCTGCCTCAGCAGCATGACCTTTTTTCTGTGGATTGGCCAGATGCAGGTGAGCTCACAGGACTCCTTCATTCCCCTGGCTTTGTTCCTGTAACTCTGCTGACTGCAAGGGGAGGACTGGCCCACTCACTTCCAGCCCAAGTGAGGGGCTGGCAGGGGCAGGGCACAGAGCTCTTGCTGCTGCCATCCTGGCTCCAGCTCTTCAGACACTGCCATGCCCTCAGCCAGGCTGTGACAGCTCTGTGTGCCAGCAAACACCAGCTCCCAGTGGTTCCACCCAGTTTCCAATGGGCTGCTGCTGGTGGGCAGCTGCAGAGATAATCCTTGCTCCTTATGGCTGGGATGGGAGCAGGCAAGGACAATGAATTGCTGTGAAGTGAACATAGGAATGAGGAATATTGTGCAGCAGGCTGCTGATCCCCAGCACACACACAGCTGTAGCTCTTACACTCACAGCACAGACACTCTGCTCTCCAACCTCTTCCCAATCAGTTGCTCCAGGGAGAGCGACCCTCAGAGATTATCCAGACCCTGGAGAACTCACTGCCTCTGGTGCCCATAATGGCTCAAGGTTGTGATTATCCCTGATAGCCTGGAGTGCTCTGCAGCTTAAAGAACAACTTGACTTATACATTTTCAAACTAACTCTGGGGTAGTTTCCAAGCAACCTGTTTCCATAGCAAAGAATCCTGGGGTTAATCCAAGTTTGTTTTCTGTTGTTGCCTTTTTCTTTTCTTTTTTTTTTTTTCTTAAATATCACTTTATTGAATTTTGCCTCGAGCAGGTGGCTGTTCTGGCATGCTTCAATCCAGCCTGGGAGTGACAGCTGACAATGAATATCTGACAAACCACACAAGCAAACCAGAAGAGGTAAGCTGCATAATCAACCTTGGTCTCAAAAAAGGTCCCAAAATAGCTCATATTTGTCCCAAATGTGCTAAACTTATTTTACTAGCACAGAGCAATTTGGCTTTTCTCTTCCCTTGTCTTTTCCCAAGCTCTAAGCAAAGCCATGGCACAGAGAGCAGACTGGCAGAAGGACAAGGCTTCCTGGCTTTCCATCCCTGCTGAATGTTTAGCTGCATACAGCCCACCATAAGCTTTGGTAAGAACTGAGGAAATTACTTCAGCGTCTTAGGGAAAAAAAAATTCCTATCCCAACTGCTGACTGAAAGGTCATGGGCTGCAAACATTTAGTAGGAATTAAGTCTACATTTCAAAATGTACACTTGAAACTGAAAGAATGGAAAACTACTTGTCAGTTTTGACAGGGGCCAGTGACAATTTCCTAATCTCTTTTCCTTCAAGGTTTTATTCCCTGAAGTGAAAAGCTTGTCAGGGATGATGCAACTTCATAAATTGACGAGAAGCTCAGATTTACATATTGGGGCTTTAGTTTCCACCATCTCTCCCCTGGCCTTGTTCCCAATAGCAAGGCCCCACACACCCTCCTCCCTTACTCAAGCCTTTCTGGGCACTTCCCCACTCTTGCATGGGCTTATCTTCTTTAATCATGGCTATCTTCTTCAATCATTCTAGTGCTCCTTGGCATTACCAAACTCTTCTTCAGTAGGTTTGGTCCCATTGGTGATTCTGCATTTGATTTTTATTTCTTGTTTGTTTTTTTTAAAAAGCTTTGGATAATACTCTCCTGGAATACTCCCAGCAGTCATCTTCTAGTAAAGCCTATTGTTATTGTCCCATTTTCTCTTCCTCAGATGTGCTGGAGTTCTTTTTTCCCCAGCATCTATTTTTGCCTGTTGAGTATTGCATGAAACTGCAGTTACAAAAATCACTTACTCCCACTGCTTCATCTAATAAAGCTACAGGGTCCCATAAATGGGATTAAGCAGACTCCTTGGGGCATGATAACATCCCTGGATGATAGCCAAACTCCCTTTTTCCTTTTTCTTTGTGTGGCTCGAGCACCTTGGCCAAAAATTCCTGCTCAGCCCTTTGCACATCTACAGTAGTCAGTGTATGATTTTGGGAGCTACAACTGACTTTGCAAATCCTGACCTTGCTCTTGACAGGTCACAACCCATCAGTTGAATAAGAATCCTAGGAGCTGAACAAAGGCCAGTTTGTATAAATCACCATGGCAAGCTGATTCCAAACATCCTTTTACCTCATATGATTTCTGCAGTGATAAAGCTGAGTTATGTGACGTACGCCAGCGCTCAGGCTGGGGCTAAGATTAGTTCTGGTCTATCTGTTTTTAGAAGCATTTAAAATGCAGAATTTCTCATGTATCAGGCTGATAACACTGCCCTTGCTTAGATGGAAAGGGCCTTATGTGTGACAGCCTGTGTCAGTTTGTAGGATTACTTTCAGGCACATGGAGAGTGAGAAGAGCCAGAACTTAGAGGAATGTGGTGGTTCAGCAGCTGGAGAACAGAAATGGAAGGGTGGCTGAGAAGTGATTCTCATCCTGATTGTTATGGTCCAAACTAATTTTGACTTTTCCAGGCTGAAACCTCATATCAGGAAAATACAGTTAAAAGTGAGTGTGATACGATGAACTCTGATACATCCAGGTTCCAAGACCAGGGATTGCACAGGACTAAACTGAAAAATTAAGCCCAAAAGAAACTTCCAAATGGTGCCATGTCTGTGGAGTGAGGCCAGGCATGATGCATGTCTCAGTGCACATGTCTGGTCAATAGAGTTAAACAGGAGACAGCAAGGGTTTCTATGAGCAGCTTGGTTCACTGACATGTGATATATGGTGCATCAAAAGCATGGGGGGAGGAGCAAAACATATGGCATTTTCCCCTTAAAATATAATAAAAGCAACATACAAGAGAAAAATGTTAGTTGCCCTGAACTTTGCTGCCCTTTTGCTCTTACAAGTGAGTTCACTTCACCACAGAGCTTCCAACAGGGCTCATTTCATATTCCCCCTACCCCTGCTGTTGGGGGGAAATTGCACAGCTTCTCAAGCTGCTTGGTTAATGATTTAAAAGCTTCAGATTCCAAATATCTAGACAAATCCTGGTGTTCTGCTTTTCATCCAGCATTGGACTCACAGACTGAGGCATTACTGCATTAAGGGGATGCACTCCCACAGCATAGAGCCCCTCTGCAGAACAAATGCTGCTGGAGCCTGCTGTGCTGCTGTGAAAGCCTCCAAGGTAAAAATAAACCTGCTCCTACCCGCGCAGAGATACAAACAAAGGAATGCTCCAGCTCCGGAGAGCGCTGCCTCTGAACTGCTGCCCAGCCACACAAAGCCCTTCACACCCTGCACCCCGGGAGCCTGGGCTTTGTGAAAGGGAATGGATGGGCTGCACTTCCCTTTGCTTCCCTTTCCAGCAGCCTGCCCTGAAAACCCGAAACCGCAGAGCCTGCAGAACCTGCTGCTTTCTCCTCCCCTCGGGGGAGGGCAGGGCTGGCCGCCCAGGAAGGTTGGGGGGGTTGGCTTTCACCCCCATCCTTCGGCAGAGGGGCTTTCTGATTTATGTCCTGTGTTCTGTACCTGGACTGGTTTTGTCTCTTGAAATCTCTGGCCTTGGTTCCAGGTGACAACGTATGACAATAGTGATTTCTTATCCTGACAGCAGAACATGCTGAGCAGGATTTTGTACACCAAGCAGCAAAGTATATCTGTCAACATTTTCTAGAACTGGAGTGTGTTCACCTAAACTGTCTTTGCTCTTTTAGATTCTCCCAGCCTTCTCAAGCAACACTGGTGCCAAGACTGACAGCTTCCCAAACAAACTCTGGTCCACCTGGCAGAGCCTGGGTTGGAGCCCAGGGAAATGGGAAGGATAACAGAAGTAAATCCCCCAGCCTGCAGAAGGTATTAAGTGATAAAATACAAGGGAATGCCTGGCACTTCCTCTTCCATAGCTGTCTTCCCTCTGCAGTTTGATGCCACCAGTGGGCCAACAGCCTCAAGTATTTGGTTAGGAGAAAAGCAAGCAGCACATCTTCCCCTCTGCACCCAAATGCACTGCCAGGTCACCTGTAATGTCTGTGCAAGCTGACAACTGACCTCTCTAACTTGTTTTGGGGAGTAAATTATACTTCACCACAGAAAACTTCCATGAGAGGCCCTGCTGAACAGGACTTGAACATGCTGGATGCAAAAGGAATGCCCCCTCTGTCCCCCACTATTTGTACACCCAACACACCTGCATTTAAGAGACATTACCTCTGGGCAGCTTCTTGCAGTTTCACAGGTTGCTTGGCACTGAGGTAAATCAGGCAGGCATCTGCCACTTTATTCAGGTCACTCTCGCCTGCAGAAATGGAACAGGAAAGAAGGGTAGGAGGTGACCTCCTCAGCAGCTGCTGCCTAATGGAATCAGCTCCAAATTGGCAGCAGAGGCTTCAGAGCTTTTGAGCTGTCTGACCTGGAGCTCTTCTGACCTTGCCTTTTAAGCATCTTGCTGCAAAGCCAGGAAAGCAACAAGGGCACTGAGAGGAAAAGAGCAACTAGCAAGCAAACCTTCTCCCTCATCAAAGTCAGTTCCAGAAATTTCACTTGGGGAGAATTTCAGAGTTTTGTTCAATAGAAGAGCATGACGTGCTGGATTTAAAGGGTCACCCAGAGATAAGCCCACAGTGGAACCAGTCAAGCTAGCCAGAAGTCTTATCTGGGCTCCAGTTTGTCCCGTAAGAACACAGCGTGGCCCAACAGGCCCTACAGCAGTTCAGGGACTCCACTGTGTACCCTCATCCACAAGTAGGATGAGCAGACAGATTTTGCATGTGGTGGGAACCTTCTCTCCCATTTGTCTCCTGGGGAGAAAAGAGTGCCCAGCACCTCTTTACAGAGCTCCCAAAGAGAACAGATTCAGGCTAGAGAAGATCATGAAATCAATTCTGTGGGCAGCAGGAAGAGAAGCAGCAAGTTGAGAGGAGAGAGTAAAGTCTGGCAGAAAGCCACACAACCTGTGCTTCCCCTGGTACTCACCCATGTCCAGCCTCTCGCAGAGAGAGCCCAGGCCCTGCAGCACAGCCAGCTGCAGCTTGAAGGCCAATGTGTGGCTGTACACAGGCCCAGCTCTGGCACTCACTGGGGCCTGACTGAGGAGGGAACTGGTCAGCTTGGGCAGGACATCTCTGGAGAATCTCTGCCTCAGAAAGTCCCCACATGTTTGAGCCAGGGTACACAGCACCTAAGAGAGACATCAGTTACAGGGGATAGTGCACACACTGGCCTGGGAGCAGCTCAGTGATCCACACCAGCCTGGGGGATTCAGACACTCACTCTCCCTGGAGAAGTGTTTTTGCAGGTGAGAGTATTGTGACCACACCTACCCCAGTTTCCCCATAATGAGCAGAAGATGAACATTTGAGAGGCTGAGTGAGCTGCACCCTGCTCTGCAGTGTCACCTGGCTGACCTCCCGGGCTGCCCTTCCCTCATTAGCACAGGAAAGGTAAGAGCAGCCGTGCAGTTTCACTCAGAATTAGTGGAGGAGGCTCTGATGGAAAATGCCATTAAATATCATTATATCCTCAAGTCTCTTTGTGGTGCAGACAACCCATCTTTCCAAGCACATCAGCAAGCAGAAAGGCCAAGTGGCCACAGGAAAGGGCACCCAACACTTCTGCTGTGTGCCCACGATCAAACTCAAACTGGGTAGAGAATGGCCCTCAATGCATGTAAAAACAAAGTGGGGTCCATGTGGCCAGAACACTGATTTCTCCTTTGGAACTTCACTGAGCTCATGGTCTCAGCATGCAGGACTGAGATGCTGGTTATGTTGTGCTTGCTTTATACTGATATGACACTTCTAGTGCTGGCATTTAGTCAGGAAGACACTTTGGGGGGAGCTCATACAGCAAAACCCAAGCTGGGTTCAAACTGTAATGATGACTTGAACTTTTCAAGAGTTAATTAGTTTTTGTACAGCAATCTCTACCTCCTTTTAAGGCAGGCACATGATAGCTATGGCTATTCTGAGATTCTAGTGCATGGCTTCTGGAATCTGGGCAATCAAATTATTCACACTGAAGGATTCTAAAATGAACCTCACTCTGCCCAGCAGACTAATTCCTCTGCAATGCTGAGGCTGGCAACCTCTGGAAACATGCTTTACTGGCCAGCCTGTGAGTCAAGAGGAGAAAGGAGCAAGCTGACAAGGTCAGGAGCTCTTTAATAACATCATTACAGGGCCAAGTCTTTATCCAACCTCTCCCCTCCCTTGCCAATGCCTCAATCATGAAATGTTCCCCTATCTTCAATCTGAGACTTCCAAGAGGATGCTGGGACTGTCTCCAGCAAGGCCAAGCCGCACTGTATGGTGTCCCTAACAGCTGCTCAGGCTGTAGAGCTGTTTTTCTCATCCCTGTAGTAACCACCAACATTGCTGCTTACCCCAGGAACAGCACCAAGGGTTTACCTGTGCACGAGCTGCAGTGAGAGCAGTACAAACCCACCCACTGCAGAGCATGGTGACCCCACGCTCCAAACCATATTTAAACATCACTGCAGGAGCTTGGTGCTCTCTCCTGAGCTGCAGCACTGCCTGAGCCACCTCCTGCCCAAGCCCCAGCTGGAAATGCTGCTGGCAGTCACAGCCATACCTTGAAGGCTCTGAGCACTGCCAGAGGGTCATCGCTGATCAGCCGGGTGACGAGAGCTGGCCAGACACGGTGGGCCATGGGAAGCAGATGGTTTTCATGAGGATGCAGCACGGTTACACAGAGCTCCAGCACATCCAGGACCTGGGTACGAGGGGAGGGAAGAGACTCTGAGTGCTGCAGTGCCAGGCATTCAGGTGGATCCCAGCATCACATCAGGAAGTTGGGAGGAGGGGTTGAACAGCAAAGGGTGCGGTTTTACTGCAGCAGGAATGGGGACAAGTGAACAGTGCTTAGAGATCAGGCCTGCTTGGAAAAGGACAAGCACTGCAGTGACACAACCTGTGCTGGGTACAGAGCTGGGCTGGGAGCAGGCAGGATTCCTGCCCTTGTCCCACAGGCTGAGCTGCACACTGGGACCCACTGCAGCTGTGGCAGCAGGATCACCTGGGAGAGCTGGGGCTGCTAGGATGAGAATCTGGGTTATGCCTCGTTTTTCTGTCTCACTTTGCACTTTAAAAGGAGGCCACCTTCAAAGGGTTTTCATAATTAAAAAAAAGCCAGGCTTTTAGCCCTGCTTATCATCACCCCAGCTACTTCAAAAACATTCATCAGCCTGTGCACTGCAGCCTGAGGAAGGGGGATGGGAGGCACAGATAGGAGAAAGATGCTTCTGTTTCCTCCACCAAAGGACAAAGCACAAGACTTAACTGTCATGAGCATCAAGGAAAAGTACTCAGTACAAAGCCACTCTTAAGATTCTGTAGTGCCTGGCTTCCATTCCTAATCCAGAGCACTCCCAATAAACCATCTTCCTTTCTCTGGCCAGGTTTGGAGGATCTGTCCTGCTCGAGCATATGGTAGCACAAACCTGGGGATGGCAGGGAGCCCAACGTGCATGGCACACACACTGATGAGCTACCAGCCCCTTCATGGGCACCATCTGTCCCCTCAGAGCCGGTGATTACCGACCTTCAGCCGCACTCGGAGGCTCCCGTCAGACAGCAAGTGGATGCACCTCTCCATCACATCCCTGGCCAGCTGAGCATGGCTTGGCATTGGAGCTTCTCCTTCTGTGTTGGAGTTGGGCTCTGGCTTAGCAAGGGAAACCTCATCTGGAAGACAAAACCACTACTGAAGCCATGAAAATGACTTGGGAGCCCTGGGAGATCACAGTACCCACCCACAACCACTCTGCAAATTTCTGAGTAAGGCCTTTTGGCATTTTTTAATGTGCTCAGATACAGTTAAGCCTATGAGTTCTGTGAGTTAGTGTCAGGTTCAGTTAAGAGTGTGGGGCTAGGGAACATTTGCTTTCTTCACTGGACAATGCAGCTGGTGTGACATTTGCAGTCTCTTCTCACCATGGACTTATTTCCCATTGATTTTTATTAAAAATGAAAAGCCTGGGTATTTAAACATGAAGTATTTAAAGGTCAGGATTGCAGTACAGCCCAGTGAAGACTAAAAAGTTCCCTATATGAATGTCTGCAGTGCCTTCCAAGGCCAATTGAGAAGGGAGCAGTGGCATCATTAGCCAGGAGAAAACAGTACAGAGATTCCTAAAGGAACATGAGGAAAATGCACAGCATCCTGGAAAGGGGAAACTTCAGGTCCTGAACCCAAATGAACTGTTATGAGGTAAGAAAAACCACAATGTGCTTGTGTCTCAGAGCTAGAGAAGCCTTAATCTGCAAACATTTGGCTCCCCCACTCAAACAGAACAAAGTGAGAACACCCAACAGCACTTTACACGTAGTGAAGGTCAGCTCAAAGACCTGAGACTGTCAGCCTGGTTCCAAGGCCCCCATGTGAAAAAAGGACACCTCAGAGGTCACAGTCTCCCTGCAAGCTGACCATGCTCCTCTGCAGCCATGCACTGCACTGACCTGCCTCCTCCTCCTCCTCCAGGTGAGGAAGATCACCCTCTGCGATCTTCTTCTGGCTGACATAGTCAAGGAAGAATTGTTCCACTTCTTGACTTGTGATTGTCACCTCCCACTGCCCCTGGGACCGAGTCCTGCTCTGCCCCTTGTCAGTCTGCCTTTGCTGGTGCTCCTCAGCGCTGGGCACTCCAAACCACTGCACTGCAAAAAAGGAACTGACATGTCACTGAGCAACCACGATCCCCTCCTGCAAGTCAGCAAGGTGCCGTGGATTTCATGAGAGATGAGATGGTTCTCACACCTCATGGGATTGCACCTGATTCAGGCATCTGCTGTCACATCCCAGTCACCTCCTTGGTAATATGGGAATATTAAAAAGGAATACATGCCATGTGCTCCTACAGAACGTTCACAGGAGCAGTGAATCCATCCTTTCTTAGCCACTAAAGGCCACGCTCCTGTGAAAGGCTGCAGGCCAGGCAGACTGGAGAGAAAAACCTACTGGTGATCTTTGCTTGAGCCCTGTCCCAGCAAGCAAAGCACTGTGACCATCACACTGCAACACCTTGGCTACCTGGAACCTCCCATGGTGGAGTGGAAAGGTGCAAGACAAATACCCTTAGTGACAGTAAGGCTGAATTACACAAAGTAACATTGTTTTGGTACCTAAAGCAGTCATGACTGAGTGAAGGACCCTGAGGAAGGTGGAAGCCTGGTTATTGTAAGACTGATCTAGTGCAGACAGGACATCTTGGATTACATCTTCTACCAGTGGCAGCAAGCTGGCATCCGAATTCTTCAGCATCGTGTCCAGGACCTGGGATGCCCGTGGCTGATACTCCAGCTGGCGCAAATTCAGGGAAATCCCATTCACCAGATAGTCAGAATTCTCATTGATCAAACACTGCACTGAGCTGTAACCACAGGCCTCACATATGTCTGCCAAAGTCCCCAGTGCTGTCTCACTGATGAGCAGAGTCCTGTCACCAGCCTTTTCTAGCACAGGGTAGAGAGCTGACAGCAGCAGCAGCTGGAACTCCTTCCCAAGGACAGCAGCAAAGCAGCCAACGCCCTCCAGCTGGATGCAGATCTGCCAGATGTTGCTGTTCATGGTGCGGGTTGTGACTCGGGGCTCAGAGGACAGGAGGAGAACATCACTGGACACCCCTCCTGCACGGACAGCGAGTCCTAAGCGCTGCTCTGACTGCTCAGGGCTGCTTTCCTCTGTGTCTACACTAGTGACCAAATACCAGTTCGCCTGGTCCATGTACTCATCCAGAATGGATGTTACAGACCCTTTGAGATCATCCACATTCAGTGGAACTTCCCTTTCCTGCAGGAAATCCACTCCCACTCCAGCAGCTCCCATGACCAGCTCGTTGAGGATCATGGCTGCCTGCTTTCTGTACAGGCCAGACTCGCTGTACAGCCCCATGAAGTGATCCACAAGCAAGTAGAGGTTCCCGTAGTAGCCAAGAACACGACACACTTGCTGAAGGAGCTGGAAAACCTTTTCCTCCGTGAAGAAGCGGAAGTATTTCTTCTGGCACCTGCCCTTCTGCACACCCTGCTGCAAGGGGCCCGGTGGCTCAGAGCGCCGGGCCTCCACAATCTTCACATCTGTCACATCCAGCTCCAGAACCTGCACCAGCGCCTTGGACAGGCGCTGCAGGTGGGACACGGAGTTGAGGACAATGTTAATCTTGGGGCCCAGCAGCTTCAGGTAGCCAAGCAATAAGCTCAGTGTGGAAACCTTGCCCATGTCATCCTGAGAGTTCATCAGGCGGGGAAGAGCTGTGGCGAGGGAATGGAGGTTCTCAGAGAGGACATCAGCAAGAGCCCTGTTCTGTGCCACAATCCTCTGCTCTGCAATCTCTTGCAGAACTGTGTTACACCTGCTCTGGACTTCGCTGTTTTCATCATTAACCAGCCCAACCAAGGCCTTTAAGAGGTGACTGAACGAGTCCACCAGTGACTGACTGCAGTTCCTCAGTAAGTGGTGCACCAGCTCCACCAGCTCCAGTCTCACCTTCCAGTGGGGGTGAACTGAAGAAGATTCAACCACTTTATGCAAGAGAAGAGAGAGTTTTTCAGCAGTACTTTTAGTCCAGTCAGGTCCTCTGTGGATCATTAGTTCTGATACTCTGCTGTGTTCCACTAGCAGCTTTTCCTTACTCTTTGGGATTCTGGCTAGCTGTTTGTCAGCCATGACCAAGCCAACAATCTGATAAAAGAGTCTGATGGCAGAAACGGTGGTTTTATGACCTTGTTTGATGTCTCCAGCAATAACTCGAGACAGTGCAATAGAAATCCCAGGCAGAAAAGAAGCAAACAAATCCCCACATTGCTGTTCCTCATCTTCATCCAGGTGTTGGTGCTCCTGGCAGTCACACTGCAAAACCAGGACCTGCAAGCACTCCAAAGCAGAGATCTTGATTTGCTTTGCTTTTTCTTGCTCTGCAAGTGTCAGAAGCAAAGACACAGCAAATCCTAAGAGCGGGAGGCTGGAAGGTTGGTACAGAGACAAGATAACATCCCCATAAGCCGAATGCATCAGGGTGTGGAGTGCCTGGATCACAGCCAGCTTCAGCTCCTCGGACAGTGGGGCAGCTTGGCCCGAGCTGGGAGGGGGAGCGAGGCAGGTGCAGAGCTCAGAAAAGAGCTCCTGCAGCAGCTCCTGCTTCTTCACGCACGTCGCAGCAAGCACGGAGGAGATGCACTGCACCAGGCTCTGCACCAGCCGCTCCTGCTTGGGCCCCGGCATCCGCAGAGCGAATCGCAGCGGGAACAGCACGTACTCCTGCAGCTCCTGCAGGGCCGCGCCGCTCACCCCGGCCAGGTGCGCCTGCAGCTGCCGCACGTTCTCCATCGTCTGCGCCCGCGTTAGCTGCACGCAGACGGGGCGCAGCGCCCCGAACGCTGCCTGCGGGGTGTCGAACACGGCCATGGCGGGGGACCGGGGCCGCGGGCCCTGGCCGGTGCCGGGGGATCCCGCCTGGGGCCGGGGCCGCGCCGGGGCCAGGCCGGGCAGCCCAGAGGGTGCCGGAAGTGACGCCACGGCACGAGCGCCACAAAGCTCCCGCTAAATGGGGCGGGCACTGTAAGAAAAGTCTTGGCTGTCCGCAACGCGCATGCGCTGGCGACGAGACACTGAACTTACGGGGCTGTGAGCGCCACAAAACTCCCGCGGGCCTGGGCGGGCGCTGTGAGAAAAATCGCGAGTGCTCATAGTGCGCAGGCGCCGCTGATGGTTGCGCATGCGCTGAGCCCGCCCGCCGTGAGGCCCGGCTCCCTCCGGCGCTCCGTACGATGCCGCCCCTCGCCCCGCGGCGGGGTCAGGGCGCGGGCGGCCATCTTGTGGTGGCGGCCCCGGCGGGTTGTTGTCGGTGAGGCCGCGCCGCGCCCCCTCCGCGGGCGGAGCAGCCCCGGCCCCATGTCCTCCTTCTCGGAGTCGGCGCTGGAGAAGAAGCTGTCGGAGCTGAGCAACTCGCAGCAGAGCGTGCAGACGCTCTCGCTGTGGCTCATCCACCACCGCAAGCACGCGGGGCCCATCGTCGCCGTTTGGCACCGGGAGCTCCGCAAAGGTGAGGGGAGGTTTGTCCGGCGGAGGCCGCTCTGGCAGCCCCCGCCCCGAGGTACCGGGGCCGCCCGCGGAGCTGCCGGTGAGCGCGGCCGGTTCCTCCTGGCGGGTCGGCACCGGGAGAAGTTGGTGCTCTGGAGTTTATGGGAGCCTGGGCGCTGTTTACCCGCTGTTGTTGTTGTTGTTGTTTACCAAACTTCGGGGGGAATATCACGTGTGAGGGGTGTGTATTCCGGTCATACCGGCGGCGGTTTTGGGAAGGCAGTGGATGGAGGCACAGCCAAGTGAGGGTTGTGTGAGAGAAGATGCTCAGCTCTGGGCGGGCGGTTTGGATGTTAAAAAGGAGATGTACGAATTATGTTCCCTTGGAAGTGCTTTAGCTGTTCAGCACCGTTTTTAAATTTTGGGTTTGGATTGGTACAACTCATCCGTTATAGAACTAGTGAGAGGAGATAAGCAAAGAAAAAGTAGCTGTAGAAGTTTATAAAACTTTTTGGTACTATCATCCAGGAGTATTTTGTGCGTGTTTTTCTTGTAGATTAACAAAAGATAATTTCCCAGATGGCTTCATCCAGCCAGTGCCTAGTGGAAGGCGCTCCTGCCCATGGCAGGAGATAGGAAAAGCTGATCTTTAAGGTCCCTTCCAGCCCAGCCCACTCTGGGATTCTGTGTGGATGCCCTGTCTGCCAGTGTCACCATTCCCCTGCGGGCACCAGCACTGTGAGGCCCTTGGAGCAGCTGGGCTATTTTCTGTGTGATTGCTAGTTTCTGTTGTTTGTAGTTTATTCATGAGTTTTTGGACGATCTGCGTTTGCCCTGTTGTGGAAATAAGCACCTTTGTTTTCTGCCTTCTGTGTGTTTGTGGTTGTTTTGCTTGGGAGAACAGTGAAACTCCCCAGTTCTGGCCATATTGAAATAGAAACTGGTGGTGTCAAAATAGGAAAACTGTGTATTGAAGAAATTTGATGTTTGAAGCATTGCTTGGAAAATTTTTGAGTTTCCACAATAGTTTTCTCCTACAGTTTCACTCAGTTCTGAGTTACACTGTTTTATTCAAGTAGTTTTCCTGAAGTTAATTAATGAAAAATAAACTAATTCTTTTATTAATGTGCTGATGGATTAGAACAGCCTGTTTTACTTGTGTTTAAAATTTATTGGTTTTTCAGAGTTGAGGTGTCACTGTGCACAAAAAGCATTAAACTCATGTTTATGAATTAATTAAAACAGGGCAGAAGTGAGGACATTGAGAACTACTTGACTTGAAAGCCCCTGATTTCCTTTGGTAACATGGAAAAACTTTTTTAGACTGCAAATCTAAAAACATCTTTGTAAGCACTGTTAAGGATTCCAGGTAAAAGAAGTGAGAAATAAATGCAAACTCTCTTTTTGTTTTTTCCTTTTTTCTTTTCTTTTTTTCTCCTTTCTCAGCAAAGTCAAGTAGGAAACTTACTTTCCTGTATTTAGCAAACGATGTCATCCAGAACAGTAAGAGGAAAGGTCCTGAATTTACCAGAGAGTTTGAGTCTGTTCTCGTGGATGCATTTTCTCATGTTGCCAGGTATGTTGCTGTATTTCTTCAGCTTTCTTTTCTAGGGATTTGTGTTCTTGTTATTCAATGCTTAATTCAGTTGAGTTTTGTTTTTTTTAAGTTTAGGAGGTGCTTGTATCTTCTCTGTAGTAGAGATTGGATCCTGGCTGCTTTGTGGTTGGGGACTGTTCAGTGTAAATGGCTAACTTTGTGTGAACCAGTCTTTCACATGTTTGTTCTCTACCTGCAGCTCCTATGGACTTCATTTCAATTGTTACATAAACATCTGTCAGATCTATTTATGGGCAGTGGAACTGAACAGTTGGGTGTGTTTATTAAAGCCACATAATGAATGATTGCCCCATTGTCAAATGACTTAAAAGGGCTGATGTTTTGGGTCACTAGATTCTCACCAACCTCCTGGTTTGAGCAGTTTCTTTGTGTGTTACCTGGTCAGTAATAACCTTGCTGGAGGAAGGAAGAATTTCCTAGTTGAAAGGGAAGAAGCGATGCAGCCAGTATCTTATCACAAATGCACTGTTGTTTAGTTAAGGTTGTGTCTAAACAGCATAATAGATCCAGTTATCTCAGCTAAACGACATTAATGCTCTGGGTATTTGTTCTGTCAGAGCACATTCTGAGTGCATTTAAGTGCCTAATGATCCAATCAACCTGGTTTTAACTGGGGTGTTATTGGCTGAAACAATGTTTAAAGTTAATACTCAGGGTGGTAAATTTGGCAGCTTCAGGGTTTTTTATGAACTCTTATTGCAAATTGTGAGCGATAGCAAGTTTTTTCTTTCACAGCTTTTCTGCCCTTACTTTGAGGTGGGAATGGTGGGGCACTTCCAGTCAATCTTTAGGTCAAATAAAGGGGAAAATTGGCCACAAGTGTGTTTTGCACAGTGTCTCAGACAGTATGAGCAAGATTCTCTCCAAATGTTCCCATATTGCAATGAGTGCAGCTGCCAGTTTGGAATATGAAAACATAAGGAGTGTTGATCAGCTGAACTGTAATGATGTCCTAATCTTTGAACAGAGAAGCAGACGAGGGCTGCAAGAAGCCCTTGGAACGATTGCTGAACATCTGGCAGGAGAGGAGTGTGTATGGCAGTGAGTTCATCCAGCAGCTCAAACTGTCTATGGAAGATTCCAACAGCCCCCAAACAAAAGGTGAATGCATTTTGCTTGTCATGTGTGTTTTGTTTTTAAATTGGTGCATGTTTCACTGGAAATGCTGTGAGGAGTCGAGCTCTAGGCTTGTTTAGTTGAGTTGTTGCTAGACCTAGTCATGGAGATTCTTCAGGACTGTGTTGAGAAGTCTGATTTTCATTAAACTCTCAGTTGTGATTTGCAGGTGTGCTGTCCTTTGCCTTGGGGCTGGCAGTGAGCTTACCTGGCTGTGATGTCTGCTTCTGCTTGTGCAGATACAGTGCTCCAGGGCTGCCTTCTGGGGTGAAAGCAAGTCAGTCATGCAGGGAGCTATTGTGTCCACCTCAAGTCAAGTGTCCCACTCTGTATCTCTGAGGCTGCTTAGCTGGGTTATTAGAGTGTTTTATTCAATGTTAGTGCTTTCATTCTCATATTTGTTTTGTTTTCCATAGTTACTGTATTTTATTATGATGCAGCAAGGAGTTTTGAGTAATTGAAGTCTGGAAGCTTGTCTGGTCACTTTTTTCTTACATCAGCTGATGTCATTTGGAGAAAACTCTAACTTTGCATAATTTAATATCATTAGAACATCACAGGTATAACGTTATTACTGCATGAGACCTGTGAGAAACTGAGTATGAGCCTTGTGTTTTTACTGTGCTTTGATTTACTGGTTTGGTAGATCTTGCCTCTTCTATAGCACTTGGAGGTGTTTCACTTGTAGTGCTCCAGTTGAAAGAAGGGAGCAGTGGGAAACCTAAACCATGGAAGGTGAGAGTCATTAAAAATCAAGAGTATTCTGGTTAAGGGGATATTTATCCATGTTACAGCTGAAGGAAGTGGGTGCTTCATTCCTAGAAGTGTCCAGGTTGGATGGGGCTCTGAGCAAGCTGGTCTTGTGGCAGGTGTTCCTGCCCATGGTGGAGGAGATGGAACATGATGGCCTTTAAGGTCCCTTCTGTTAAGCCATTCTATGAAGTGTCATTGTCTTCAAATGAGCTGGAATGCCACTGCTGCTCTGGTCATATTTTTTTCTATTCCCCACAGAGTTCTGATGGTGTGAGAGAGTAAGTTTGGTCATTAGTAAAAGGCTCTTATACCATTCTTAGGTGGTGAAAAGAAGGTCTGATTGAGTTGGTATTTAGTGTAGAATTAATATGAAGATGTGAGCATAAATGAGATCTGTATGTGAAAACATCTGTGGCTGTAGCTTTGTGCTTTTTCACACACTGCTTTGGGCAGGACTGCTGGGTGGATGCTTTAGCAGCTCACACCAGTGCCCTTCCACATGCCCCTGATTGAGTTAAACCTTTTGGGAGATTACTTTTGCAATTTTTTCCCCAAACTGCCTTGACTAAAGGGGTTGTCCCATCTGTATGGAGACAGAGGGAGTCTGTGCTCTGAGGGGTGAAGGTGAACAGTCTCTGCATGAACTGGCTCATACTGGGGTTTCTCTTGCCTGGGTGAATGAGGCACCTGTGTGTTATCAAAGGCCAGAATTTATACTCCAGATAACCCTGATCTGATTAACTGAGGATTTGGAACTTTAATTTAGTGTACCTGGGTAACTGTTGCACAGTGTTTAACTTTGAATCCAAAGGCACTGATAATTGACACCATGTGTTATTTCCTGGTCATCTGGCAGCCAGCTGTGGCTCAGTGTCCTTTGCATTTGGCTCAAGGTATCAACCACTTCTGCTACTGTCGTCTTCTCAACTTAAAAACATTTGTACAAAACCAAACTTCCTAAGAGTAACAGATCTTTGTCTGTGGGAAGCAGAGTAAGGGAATACAAGCCCTTTAAGAACTGCTGTGTGCACAGCTTCACTTGGCAAGAAACTTAGTTTTTGCCTGGGTAATTAGAGATATTAATGTAGTATCTTTTATTTGAAGGAAAGTTCAGGCCTTTTCATGAGTATGAATGTTACTGCCTTGTCAATTCATGGTCAAAAAGAAATTGGAAAAATTTAGCAGAGTTATCCTGTGGATTTTTTCATGCTTTGACTGGTGTGTGTAAATTAGCTTCTTGATGGTGTGAGCTAGTTTCACCTGGGGGTTTTATGGATTTCTGAGATAAATTGGTGTTTGAGTTTCTGGTGAGTTGCAGAAGGCTTTTTTATGGTTACTGTATTCCATTTCCAAACAGGTGAACATGAGGAAGATGGAGATTAAGGTGTCCCAGTTTACAGATCAAACAGTTGTCATAAATGTGGAAAACCATAGTCCAGTACTCCTCCAAAACCAATTCTGGGTTTGTGGATTCCCAAGGTAGACACAGCTGAGAAATGAGCAATGTTAGTGGCTGTAGATTGGTGCAAGCTGTGCTGTTAAAATGTTGGAGCTCCTTAAGGGCATCTGGTGCTGTTGATACCACCTGGTGCTGGGATGACAATTGTTCTTTTCTTCAGCTCGAGGTATGGCAATGGGTCAGTGTGGGTAGTTCTGTTGTTTTTCATACTGCAGTATCTTAAATTCCTGGGCTGGTGGATGCTTCTGTCTGAGAAGGATGGCTCTGCTTGTCTTGAGAGCACCACTTAGAATTGTGAGACTTGCCAAAATGCAGTGGAGTGCTGTATCAGTGAGGAAATAAATCTTTAAAGCTCATCAATGAGTGTTTCAGTGGTACAGTTTGTTTCTTGTTTTGTGAGTAGCAAGGCCTTGGGTAATGCACTGCAATTCAGTTGTCTGCACATGCTGAGTTCCTGCTGTGGAGCAGAGCTGATTTCCCTTCAGAGAGGCACAGGGGCAGACAACTAGCCCTTTCTAAGCGTTGTGTTCCCTGGTTTGACTGCTCAGTGGTGCAGCTGGCTACCAGATTTTAGTCTTTGGGGTTCCTTAAGGGGATATGCATATGCATGGAAATGAGCTTTTGAATATTGATACATTGTTTTATCTCTAAATGTATTCATTAAGCTTGCATTTGCTTTCTCAGTTATCTCATTTTTATTAGACTGTTTCTTTTCACAAGCAATAGGGAAGAAAAAAACTGCCCATTTCTCTCAAAGACTGGAAAAACTAGGTCTTAAAGGTTTGATGTGAAACCCTTCAGGAAATACAACTGATATATATAGCTGATGTGTTTTCTTTTTGTTGTCTCTGTAACAAGCAGTTGAAGAAGGTCCTTGAATGTGCTGTGATGTAGGAGTGTGTCACTCTTAACACAGAACCGAGCTGCTCCCTGACTGTTTTCATTGTGTTTATGTTGCAAATTCTGGTACAGAAAGTCAGACCTGTATTAAAATACAGGGAAGAACAGAGATGAGAGCAGGCAGGAAGGCTTCTGAGGGTAGATGAAATAAAAGCACCCTGGACACAGGGCTAGTTATGGTTTTGGAGCAGCCCAGCTCCAGTTGTGCTCACCCTAGGAGAGGCTGCCAACAAGTATTTATTGTAATGAGAACTTCAGCAACCACAAGTAATCTGCCCCCAAAGAGAGAAGGGTTTGGAACTGTTGAAGGGGGTGATGGCTCATTAGAAGCTTGTTTACCTCTGAACAGGCATCAAGAGTTGAGAACAAAAAAGTGAGCACCTGAGCTGGGAAGATCTCTCAGGTGTCCATCTGACAGGGAGAGTTTGTAGTTGTCAGCAAGGCCTTTGGCATTGCAACCTTCCTCAAGCCAGCAGAGATGTTTTGTAGTGTAAAAGCTGGTGCAGAAATATTTTTGCTAGTGTCTGTGGACTCTGCAACAGCAAGGTAACAACATCCTGGAGTGTCACTGCAAAGCTGTTAGGAGAGCAGTTGTCTGTGGTTTTGGAGAAACGGAGAGTGCTTTTTGCCCTCTGCAGACTTCAGGAGTAGTTCAGTTTCTGTGAAGAGCACAGCAAAGCAGGAGAGCTGACTTCATTGGGGTTTCTGTCTTCTTTATGTCCATGTCAAGGTGGTACAAGGATATCTTGATTGTTTTGGATATGTATTACATTCTGATCAGTTCTGGATGTTCTCACTGCTTATTTTCCCCTTCTCTGGCTGGATTTGCTAGTGTAGACTGTGATGGTTAAATTACTTCTGTCTGGCAGATTTTTAAGTTATCCAAGCAGGGTGTATTATAATCTGTGCTCTGCTTCTGTTCTCTTTCAGGAATCCTTTTGCTCCATATGCTCTTGGGTTTGCAAACAAGTATAGGGGTTTTTTTTCTATTTTGATGAAATTGGGATAGTGTTTGTAGAATTTTCCAGTGACTGGTACTTAGGTTTGCAGGTTCTCAGCACCACTGACTTCAGAGTGATTCCAGTCAGACTCACTTGGCCTTGTTCAGATGGAATATTCAATGAATTCTGAATCCTCTGTGTCAGAGTGGTGAGCAAGTGTAATGCTGTGTCTTGTGGTAGACCAGTTGGCAACACAGCAGGAATAACTCTTTAGCAATTTGAATCCCAGCTCTCAATTTAATTTCACTTGTGTGATCGCTGTGGTCATGCATTCATCTGTTGGTTGGCTCATGTGTATCCTCTGTTGGTTAATTATTTTATGATAAGTACATACAAGTGATAAATATTGATGACCTGTTGGGCTGGGTAATTTTAAATGCTCTCTTTGGCCACTTTATCATCTGCTCATCTCCTGTTCAACCCAACTCCTTTTTCTTGCAGACCTCTGTGGGCAGCAGCTGTTTTCCTTGTTGATCTGGTGCCTTACTGGCTTGTCAGTCAGATTGTCAAGCACTCATACATCAGTTGGATACATACAATAATTAGCTGTCCTTTTTCTAGCCTGGGTAGCTTTGTTCTATCAAACATCAACAATTCCTTTGGTTTAGGGTAACTTTTGTGTGCTGGTTTGCCTTCCATTGAGTCTGTTCTCTGCCAGACATGCTTGTCTGTGGGGAGATCATTCAGCTCTTTCCCCAGCAAGCAGGATGTAACAGCTCCTCTGGTTTCTCACCATTAGAATGAAGTTTTTTTCATATGTCCCACTTGACAAGGCAGGCAAAACTCTGCATTGAAGGACAGACCTTTCTATTTGGTTCCCCGTTAGAATGGGACAATCTGGTTTTATTTTAAATTGAGTGATCTTGGCTTTTCCTGTGAATCCAAGTATATACAGAGTCTGCTCTTGAACTCCATTATTATCTTGGATAGATGTTAGTACTGTCCAAAGATTTCTTACAAATTACCTTGTATCTTATTATCTTTGGTGGCAAGTCTGAAAAATTATCTACCTTCTTTTGAATGTTCTGTGGCTGGATCAAAGGGCTCATTATGACTTGTGACTCATTTAAATAAACTCTCTCTTCCCTTTCAAGCTAATGTTTGCCATGCTGAGGTTCATTTAACCAATGCTGTCTTGCTTTATGACATCCCTGTTTCTGAAGTGTTGCAGGTTACCTGCTTGGAGATCAACTCATGCTTTGCCCTTGCTGTTATTGCTGTCACATCTTGGAGTTGTAGTTTCACAGAACTGTCCTGAAGCCCTCATTTTGATGAAAGAGTGGAAGGTTGAATAACCAGCAGCTATTGTGTTGATTGTGGGACCACAGTGAGCGTACAGTTGGTGCAAAGGATAACTTGAAATTCTTCAGTCCTTACATACCTTCACATCAATGCTTCATTTCTACTGATAGAAATCCTCACCTGTACACTCAGTGTTAACCAGAGCATCTGGGGGTTGAAATCTGTAATTTATTGACAAATAGCATGTTCATTTGCCTTTCCTCCTTTCATTGTAGGAGACAAACACATAGGAAGTGCACACTGCTCATGTACCCTCAGGCTGGCGTGTACAGAGATACGGGCGGGGGGGGGGAAAATATCAATATTTTATTACTCTTTTGCATTTGAGTGTTTGGAATATGATGCCAACATTAAAGTCCAGCTATGGTCACTCCCTAGAGGGCTTAATCATCAGAGCATCCATCTGGTGTGATTCTTTGAAGTAGAGCTCGTTAAGGTGGGCAGATCTGGCATCCAAATGAGTTGTTTCTATGTCTTCAGTTGCAGAGGAGAAGAAGTCTTTAAAGAGAACTTTCCAGCAAATACAAGAGGAGGAAGATGATGATTACCCTGGGAGCTACTCACCCCAAGACCCCAGTGCTGGGCCACTGCTGGTATGTGGAATGGGTTGAGGCTGGGAGGAGCTCTGGAAGCCTTATGGCCACCTCCCCTGTGTCACAGCCACAAGGTGGAGCTGACAACAAGTGAAATGGGTTCAGTGACCAGATGCAGTTTGGGGTTGGGAAGTCCATGAGAAATGCAACAGATTCCTTTTTCCTGCTCCAATAGTGTGTCACTTCTGAGCAATTCCAGGTAGTCTAACCCAAGGTTTGAATAGTGCTGCCAGGAAAGAATCTCAAAAGACTGCTAGAAAAGCAAGCCATATTTTAAATTCTTTTTAAAATCAATGTGCAACCTGTAAAACCTAAAGCTGTGAACAGTTAATACACAATTTTCTTTTGTAGGCCATATCTTTCCATAAGTTATTAAAAAGCACAATATTTGTTACGTTTGTATGGAGCTGGTAGGAAAAGCAGCACGGAAGACTTTAGATGCTCCATGTTACTGATGAGGAAATATTTGAAATTAAATAGAAAATCATTGCAGCCAGTTGAGGCTACAGGATGAACATATGCTAACCCAGAGCCTATTTGAAGGGGATACAAAATTACACCATCCATCTGGTAAACTGTAAACATTGCAAAATAAAAATAAATAACAGTTGTCACAGAAATAAGTGAAAATTTTGTTGTTTTTGCCTCCAGATGCCTTGCAGCTTATGGTTTCTCTTGTTACTGTTGGAAACCGTTTGCAGGGAAGTAGTAAATATTAGGTAATGGACCTCTTTGTTTTTCAGATTAAGAAAATATTTATTTAAAAATTGTCAGTGTTTTCATTAGTTTAAAAATCAGTGCTTTTGTTTATGAGCCTAGTGTTCTGTTTCAAAAACCTCCCTACTTCCAGGATTTTTTTTTAAAAAGCAACACTTTGTTCTTTCTGTTCAGGGAGTTTCTCTGTTTAAATTTTTTTGAGCAAGAAGGAAATAGAACATGTCAGGAATGGTCCTCCTAGAGCTGTCCTCGTCCTTTTAAAGTTTGGATGCCTTTTGAGTGAGTTAATTCAGATTGACACATCTTTGCCCAGCGCACTAAAGCCAGTTGAGAGATGAGCTGAGGGCACACTCAGGAGCCCAGTTCAGTTGCAGAAAGCTGTGTGCTTGCAGAGAGCTGGGTGAGGACAGCCATGGCTTTGCAAAATCAGATTTCAAGGTTTGCTTTATTAGGAAGAGCTTTTATCATCATTGGAGTTTATAGTCAGTAACAAGTTACAGAATTCTAAACCTTGTCATGATGGAAATCTGATACAGTGTTGTTTGGACTGATGGAAATTTGGTGCTGGATGTTTTTGCTCTGTCAGAATGCAGCTTTGGAACAGAACAAAAAGGTGCCTGTACACTGCAGGGAGTAAAAGAGACTGTCAGGAATACTTGGGTGGAAGATTCAGTCCCAGCTGGAGGCAGCACACAGGGCTGGTGGTTCTCTGACTGGTGTGGTCATGTCCTACTCAGCTACATCTTAAATGATCACTTTTCTTAATTGGCTCAGAAGTTTCCCACTGCAGAGTCTTGAAAAGGACGAGCCTGCTGTAATTATGCAGGAGGAGCTGTACACTGGGATAGTGTAAACTCAATGAATACTCCTTGTGTTAGGTTTAAAAATTACATGAAGAAAATATTCCCTGGGCAGTGCCTTTTAGAGGTGGGTGAGCTCCTCTGCAGTGACCACATCCCTGTGAGCTGGATGTGGTTAAGGTTACCTGGTTTTACTGTTGGCTCACTTGTAGACTGAGGATTTGATCAAAGCCCTACAAGACCTGGAAAATGCAGCGTCAGGAGATGCGACAGTGCGGCAAAAAATTGCTTCCCTGCCTCAGGAAGTTCAAGATGTTTCATTACTGGAGAAAATTACAGGTATGAGAGTGGAAGATAAATGAACACTGGTCCAAAGAATAACTTAGTAATCAAAGTGGTTTTTGGTTTGTTTGGTTTTTTTTTTTTTTTAATAATCACAATGTATGGTGGAATGAATTCCTGCTTTTGTGTCCTTGCTTTGTAGTTCCGGGTAGTTAATAGATAGCAATCCTGTGGAGTAACACTGAAGATTAAATTTACATAGCTGCTTCTGTTTTTTCTGCCTTGGATTGAGGCTTTGGTACTTTGAGAGCATCATCACCATTTTGCAAGAATATAAAGGAAATTAGGCCAGAGTTCTCAAGTGGATGTGTTTGCTTTTGAACACCTCAACTGTTAATATATCTGGAAATTTTATCAGACTGTGTTGAGTACACACATAGTCCTTGATTGATATATTTTTGAGTTCTACCAGACTGCTGAGTACACACGTGCTCCTTGATTGCTATGGGAAAGGCAAATTGCTACCCCCATTAATCTGTCAGTCTTTGTTTAAATTAACTTTTGCAATTGCATTTGAAAAGTAATTTTAATAGAAACATTTAGTACTTGAACTGATTTGACTCTTGTTCCTGGAGGTAGTTTTAATTTAGAACTCATTATGAATTACCACTTATTTGGCTGTTCGTGGTGTATTCTTACAGTGTCCGACTGGACTGTGTGCAGTTCTTAGATTTGTGTCAATACACGTGAAATTACTCATATATAAGGGGAATTAACAAGTGCATGTGGTGTTTAAATGTAGATTTGTTTACCTGAAGGTACTTCCTAATATTTTAATTAACCTATTCATAGAGGCTTACTATTCATAGATGTATATCCCTGCTTTCAGTGATACCTGTGCCAGGATTAAATGCAGTTATGTCAGTGTCAAAAATACAGCCCACAAAGGGTGTGTGTCCTATTTCCTGTGTATCCCTGTGATAACAGCCCTTATTATCCTGTCAAACCAGAGGTATATTTACGAACAAGATGTTATTGTGCCTGCGGCTCATGGATTGCAGCCATTCTGTCAACAATTGGAAGTTTTAAACTTTGTCCTCTAAATCACCCAACGCTTTTGCACGCAGACAAAGAGGCTGCGGAGCGGCTGTCGAAGACGGTGGACGAGGCGTGTCTGCTGCTGGCCGAGTACAACGGGCGGCTGGCGGCCGAGCTGGAGGACCGGCGCCAGCTGGCACGGATGCTCATCGAGTACACCCAGAACCAGAAGGATGTGCTCATGGAGAAGGAAAAGAAGCTGGAGGTGAGTGCCTGTTACCGGGGCTGGCAAAACAATTAGCTCATCAAATGCTCGCCCGAGGTTTTCCGGGTTTCTTCCCGCTGTTATCTTTACACATTCCTGTGTTATCTTTACACGATTCCCACTGTTATCTTTATGTGATTCCAGGTCTTACCTTTACATTTCATTCCAGGTGTTATCTTTACTTTTGGTTTTAGGTTGTCTAAGTTCTAGTTGTCTTTACACTTGGAGTAAAACGGGTAGGAAAGCAGTGTTGTATCTGGAGAGTGTAAATCTGTTCTGATGTTTAGTCTAGATGTTTCAATGCACCTGGATAGCCCAGCGCTCTATAATTCTTAAAGAAAAATAGGCTTGCCTAACACATGGTGTATTTTGTTATGACATGCCCTTTGTCAAAAAATTAACCTTACTTTGGCATAGTTAGCTGAGTTTTTCTTATTCTACTTGGGTTTTTTGTTATTTCCTGATGGCTAGGTGTCCTTCATCTGCCTCTTGAGCCCCTGCTTGTTTAGGGGAAGCAGTTTAAGCCAGATCTTCTACTCTGCATCCTTTAACAGCCACATACCCACAGCTTCTGTGGTGCAGTGTAAATGGGGCTGGTAGTGAAAGACAATAACTTGTGCTTCCTGTGCAGTTCCTTTGAACAGGGAGGGCAGGACCCCAAAACAGCCTGGGGCTGAACTGAGCCCCCCTGCTCTGCCCAGCATTAGAGGGTGTGCAGACAGCTGTTTACAGCTGTTTGTCCAAAACGTACCTTCTCCATGGAAGTTCTTTCAGAAGCACGTTGTGGGACTAGCAAGGAGTTTAATTAATGACTGTGGTTGTATGTCACTCTGCCATCTGCTAAACCGCCCCTTGGCGGCACATTAAGGCTTCTCTGCACCGCGGTGCTGGTGATGAGCAGCTGCTGCGGGGTGGGATGGGAGGGGATGTGGAGGACAGAATCTCCTGGAAGGAGACTGAGCTGCAGCAATTGCAGTCTCTGTTTATTCTCATGGCAAAACTTCATCCTCTGATAGCTCGGCAACTTTGTTCCCAGATAAAATTCATTTGGAGTGTTTGCCTGTGTTTATATTGGAGTTTCTCAATGCCTTGTGACTGAGTTTCTTCAAGCATAGCATCAGTCTTATGACTGAGTCAGAAAAAACAGTTTTAGGAATGGATACAGATGATGTCATGAAACTAAATCTTGTTTGGCGACTGAATTATTTTCTGTGGAAGTCTTTTTCAGATTTTGGGATTTTTCTTGCTTAAAGAAGGACACCTGTGTGTATGTAAAAAATAAACATAAATGATAGATGTACTACTGTTTGCAGTAAATAAGTAGCAAAATGCTGCACAATAATGTTTTTAAGGGCCTAGAAAAATTTATAATTTTGAGTTAGTTTGAGAATGTGAAACTGAGAAATCTATAATGACAACATGAAATTAAAATTTCTAATGCATTAACTGAAGTGTTGTGACAGTTGTGGACGATTTTTGTTTGGAAAATATTCTTTTGGTAAAAACTGTTACTTGAAAATGAACACTGGCAGAGGCAGAAATATAACCCTGAAAATTAAGTGTTTTGCTGGCTGAGTTGCTTTGTTAATGATAGTAATTCTGCTGATGGCAATGGGATAGGGTTCTTGCTCACTGATAGGTGTAAATGCATCACTACATTAGAAAATGAAGAATGATCCTATTTAAATATTAGGATTTTATTAAATGTCTGTTTAGGTTGGCATCTTTGTCGTTCTGCCAGACAAGGTGGCCTCAGTGCTGTAGCAGTCTAAACAGAGTTGCAGGAAATGCCACTCCAGCAGTGAACATGAGACACAATTGATATTCGTGTCAGCTCTCAAACCTCAGTGAGGGATGTTGCCTGATTACAGTGTTCCATTGTTCTGCCCTTGTAGAGGGTTAATAAACAGTGGAAGATGCTGGTTACAGATAAAGCAGGGCAGATCTGCTTATCAGTTTTGTTTGAGTCTTTGATGTTCTCACATTATTGATAAGCCTGGATTTTTCTTTGTAGTGCTAATAAGCATTTTACTAGAAGGATCTGAAACTTGTAGCAATTAAAAATGTATTAAAAAACCAAAACATTTACTCAGGCAAGGTCTGAAATGAGAAAATAACTTAAAACAATCTAATTTTGCATATCTACTTGTTATAGGCTTTGGTCTCTTGAGGTATCTTTTGCAGAATCTTTGGTACTTTGAGTTTTTCCTCTTGTGCTCCAAGTTTCTTGACTTAGATTGAGAGGGTGTGTTGGGATAGAAGCTGGATTGTTTATTTCACCATCCTCATCTAGCCAAGACTGTTGGTTGGGAAGAGAGGCTTCTGAGAGAAATAAGTCAGGGCTGTATTTTAAGAGATACAAATACCTAATTTGGAAATTACCCTGGATGTTTTTTGTATTTTATTTACTCGCAAAGTCTTTCACTGTGATAGCAATGAAAGTAGCTAATCCTGTGTTGTTTTGAAAAGCAGCTTTTGTGGTCTAAAGAGCTGCAGTTGTTTACTAATCCTGTTAATGTTGTCTCATGAAACAGCAAATTATCAAAACATACATAAACTCAGTGTATCTCTGCCTTGTGGGCTAATGCTCAGAATATTCCACGTGTCAAACCCCTGTGACACAGCTCTTGTCACCAGTTGCAGTAAGGCTGTTTGAGGGACACTGCTGAGGAACATGGCTTTGGAAAGGAATTAAACATCAGCATGGATACAGCTGGCATGAGTAAAGATTAAAACAGTGGGGGGTGGAAAAGCACTGGTGATTTGAAGGGAGAAAGTTGGAACAAAGCCTGAAGATCATAACATATGGACAAACTCTGCTTTTAGGGTAGCAATAGAAAAAAATTGAAGTGTAATAATTAGGATTCCTTTATCCTGGAAGTGGTATTGTGGTAATTTGGCTGTAGTGTAAGAGCACTTAAGAAGGTAGGTTTTCTTTAATTCTCTCAGTCAGTAAAATCAGCTGGCCCCAAACTGATACTAAAAAGCCTATAACAAGGCATGTATTTTCAAAGGTAAGTATTTCCTCATGTTAACTTCTTCAAACATATGGGGGATACTTCATTCAGCAGCTGAATGCTGAATTTCTTTTAAAAGTACCAATTGTGGGCTTGGTACTGCAGCTGCTGTTTGATCTTCCGTGACTGGGATAGATCAGAGGTGGCCTGGACATTCACAATAGCAGATGACAGGAAATAAAATTCACATTCAGACAGGTATAGAACCAGGAACTGTTGTTTCTATAAGAATGAGATGTGTCCTTGTATCTCACAGTAGTATTGAACTTAAAATAGAAATTTCCTGATTTTTGTTATTTTTGGCCATTGCTGTCCCATTACAATTACTGAGCACAATCAGTACTCAGTACATGGGGAGGCTTTTTTGTCCTCTAGCACCTGAGCCTGAAGAACTTCAAGGAGAATTGTCTTTTGAAGTCAGAGCACTCTTCTGGAATGCATGGCAGGCAAGGAGAAAAAATCTGGGGAAGTAGTTTGTGTAAAATGGAAATGCAGTGGGGAGAACATCCCATGTTGGTGTACCAGGCAGCTGTAAAATGAAGTCAGATAAACAGATGAGACTGGAAGAAGCAAGGAAAAGTAGTGCAAGGAAATGGTAAACTGTGCAGAAGTTTCATGGGTACCTGAAATAACTACTGACAGTAAGAAACCTAGAGTGAGTGGAGGGAGGGTTGTTTTAATCTGATGGGGACAAGAGGCAGAAAAATAGAAGATTGTGCATTCAGAATTTTTGGTTTGATGTGCAGTTGGTGAAGGCAATTCTTCCACGCACCTTCTGTATCTGTGCTGGGGAAAGGTGGCACGAGGAACACTGTAGCATAGGCAGTGTGTGTGTGCTCAAATAAGTGTGTGTTTACATGTCTGCAGCTATAAATCTAAAGAGCATACTGTATTTGAGATCCACTTTAGGGGAAATATTCTGACTCTTGGCTGCAGCTGAAAAATTGTCACTTAGAGTCCTGCTGAGAGCTCTGGGGGTTTTTGGATGTTTGTGGGTTTTAATATTCATGACTTCAAGGCACCTTTAATAAGGTGTTAATGCTGTGCCCACACAAATTTGCAAACCCTCTTTGATAATGCATCTCTGAGGGATGAAGTGCATTCTCACTTGAGGTTTTCTGGACTGCCCAGCACCACACATTTTCTTGAAATACAATTTAGTTCAGTGGGTTAATAGGCAATTTATTGCTGTGCTGCTTCCACTGCCTGGGTCTGTGGAGTGTGTCACTGCTGGCACAGCTTTGTCGCAGCTTTGTGGCTGCTGCTTCCCTCAGACAGGAATTCTTGGGTTGTGTGGTATATTCATTTCAGTGGTTTAGACAGTGAAATAGGAGATGAAATTTTAGGATTCCTGCCAGGAAACAAAATTTGGTCAGTATTTGACATGTGTGAGGTAGCAGGAGCAGTTGTGGGAAGCAGCAGAGTGGGGTTGGCTCTGCAACCCTGGCAGGGAGATCCTGAGCTTGGAGCATCCAGACACTGTCAGACCTGGGTGACTGGTGAGGACCAAACTGGTGACTGGTGGGGCAAGCTGTGCACCAGTCCTGCCAGCTGTGAGCCACTGGTGCCTCTGGGTGGGACAAGAGCACAGGCTGCTCTGTAGGGATGTGAGCTGACAGCTGCAGGGAATGTGGGTCTGTCGGGCCGTGTATGGCTCGAGGCAACAGCTGTGTTTCTTTGTACAGTGAAAAGATACAGTTCCTCCACTTTGTAGATATTTATAATTACAGTAGTGCTGCAAATAAAATAATACTAAACAATGAAAGTGAATAAAAATACTACAATATTAACATACAATGTTTTTATGCATTTTGCTGAAATGAATGAGTGTATGACTCTCTTAGCTAGAAGAGTATTAAGATGCTTGGAGAGCTGAATATGTAGCTGTTGGCTTGTGCCCTGGATGTTGATTTTTGTGGTGAACATCAAATGCACCCCCCTCAATGTTTATTTCTGTAAGGGTATTTGGCAAATTAAATGATGATTTGTGTCTATCATAGAGTGGCAGCAACCTGGGCTTTTTCTGAGAGCTTTTGAACGTTGCAGAGGTTGAGGCATTCCCAGCAGCTGGAGAAATGCTCTGTGGAGGCCTCTACTGCTGCCTCTTGTGTTGTCCTAAACAAAGAGGAGAGCAAGGAAACGAGTTGTAGTTTGAGAGCGTGTGATTCTGTCAGGAGCGGAAGCACCATCTCTGCTGAAGTGTGATGAATGACAGAAGAAAGAGAAACCTTGTCAAATTTAAGAGCAAGACTGAGCAAGTTTAAGGTCTGAAAATGAACTGAAGACTCTGTAAGGAAATACATCATTCAATCTCTGATTCCTAGATAGCATCTTTCAGATTTGCTGTGGTTTAGTGCTGCTGCAGAATGAGGAAACCTGGCTTCACCATGGCATTTGGTTTCACTTTACTTTTGAGGAGGATTCTGATACAATGAGCTTGTGGAATGGCAGAAGTTTTCCTTTCTGTTCTTTTTCTAGTCTGTTTTGAAAGTACTTTGCATAGGTTAAGTGGCAAGGAGCAGAAGGGAAGGAATACCTAATCAATCTGCTGCAGTACTGTGGTGTGTTTAATGTTTTTAAAGAGAGAATATGCAGTCCCATGGCTGTCAGACCTCTCACTTCACTACATGCTCTCCAAATTTCTGCTGAGCCTCTGATGTATTTTCCCCCTGGCTTGTGGTCTTCTTTCTTACAGCTGGCTCAAGCTGCATCATATCAAAACTGCACCTGACCAGCTGCTCTTCCTATTCACTTTCCAAATTCTCATTAATGCTTAGCTTGATGTTTTTTCAGTAGATGCAATTGCTGTGATGACTTACAGCATGTTCCTTCTCGACCCTGTGCAGGAGAGGACGTGTCCAGTGCACACTCTGAGCCAAAATAAACTGAAATCTGTGCTGTGAAACGTGACAAGGTGAACCAGGCCACGCAGCAGTGCTCAGGATGAATTTCCTGTCATGTTGATTACAGTTAGTTCTATAATGTTCAAGCACGGCTACTTTGGAATGAAACACTCTGTCAGCTTCATTCAGCAGTGGTTAATTCTGATTTTGCATTTGTTTCAAGGACTGAGTATCTAATTCTTTTGGCCACTGAGGATGTAGAACGCCATGCACCGAAAGGAAATGTTGATTAGCAAAAGCATCCGTGTGGCACAGTGCCAGTTTTTTCCTCTGTCATCCTGAAACTCCTGCTTACAGCAGAGATCTCATTATTTTGTCTAAAAAAAGCAAATAGCATCCAAATACTATTAATCTTAATATAAGCCTACTGAGCAGTGAGGCAATTAGCTTGACACAGAGTACAAACGTAGGCCTTGGAAAGCAGCAGCTCATTTTAACTGGACTTTGTGTTGTTCAGTTTCATGAGATGAAAGGACCTTGTGAAAAAATCTGCAAGGTGCAGTTTCCAGGCATGCCATGGGCTACATGAATAACATGGTTTCCCATAAAACCTGCTTCCAGAGTTCTGTGTTGCAGAATGTGGCAGGAACATGTGGAAAAAGCGAAGCCCTCAAGCTGGAAGGGGGTTCCATGTCTCTGCTGTGCATTCTTGAGGGGAGCAGCCAGCATTCCCTGTCCCAGCTCTGGCTCGTGGGCTCTCCACTCCTTGACAGCTCTGTCAGGAGTCAGCACAGCATCTCAGGCCCAGAGGGATGGAGAGGGTTTAAGCATGGAGCAGACAGTTTTCTACCATGCTCTGTGATGTGTATCCAGTAAGTATTCATCTATTCTTGGAAATCTTGATTTCTGGATTATTCCCTTTGTTTCCATTCCTGAATTTAGTGATGTTTTTCTGAGCCAATTTTTAGTGGTTTGGGGGCTGTTGCTGCCTTTTCCTTGTGAGGAATTTTTTCTCTTATTTTTTCAGTTTGTTTTTTAACAGGTAATTACAAAACAAACTGAAAAAATTAGACCTTTGGTGTTGACTAGATAATACTTGCATTTACTTATTAATCAGGGGAGTTACTTAGAATTCAAAGGAATATGGTTCTGAAAGTGACTTGGTGTTTGTTTTTTGTCATCATATACATACAAAAGTCTCTCCAAATTGAGATGCTATTTCTGATAACTCAGTGTTCTTTGTAGCCCTCAATGCAGAGTATCCCTGAGAATAAGGACATGCTAAGAGCAATATTTTCCTCAACACTTGAAACTGTTAACTGTGAATCTGAAAGCAGGTTGGTGCTGTTAGTATGCAGAAGAATTGCCAACAGCAGTGTGGTTTGGACACATCTTGGTGGTTTTTCATTTGTCAATGTGTTTTATGAGAACTGGGCCATTGGCAAGATTCTCCCTCCCCTAAGTAGCTCTGGTGAGGAAGGAATGTTGTTTGCATCTAATATAACTTGAATGGTCACGCAAATCATCTTCAGCTCAAAAACCATCTCATTCCAGTCCTCACTGTCCATGAGAAGTGATGGCTCCTGGTCACCCCATCAATTTTGCCCTGAAAATGGCAGGACATTAGTCTTTCTGTGGAGGTTGTACCTGGTTTTGCATAACTGCTTTATGTGGATTCATAAACACATATTTTTGTGTGAATCTTGGCAATTCAAGCCATATTTGAGGTGTTTTCTTGGCTTATGCCTGGCATTTGCAACTTCTTTTGATCTTCACTGCCTGTTTATCAGACCTGGAGGACTTGCCAGCTGCCTTGGCCTTTTTTTTTTTTTTTGGTTCCTATCTTTAGTGGGAATTACTACAGAAAAAAGGAACACCTGCTGATACTCTCTCTTGACAGCTTGGCATTCTTGATGAGGAAATGCTGTTCATTCTTTCCTGGCTTGATATCCATCACTTCCTGACAATGGCCTAAATTATTGATTTTAAAATATTTTTAAGATGGTCTTCTGTGGCTCTCCAAGTCCAGCCTCTTCCACCTTTTCTGTGCCAGCATTTGGAGTAGAAGAGCTCAATAGGTGTTCCTGCTGTCTCTGCTGTGTGGGCAGGAGCTGGTGTGTTGCCTCCAGCCCTGGGGATGTGCCAGCCCTGAGCTGAGCACTCTGGGGCACTCTCTCCCTTTCCCCAGGATTGGCTCCCATGTTCTTTTGGAGCAGAATCCCAAGTGTAGGAATGCTGTGACTCCATGGCATCCCTCTTTATCTGCTGCTGTTCTCTATTAATGCTAAAGAATCTGGGGGGTTTGTTTTTGTTCTCTGTCTTCATCCCATGACTTTCTAAACTTGTTTCTCTCTTTAAAAATTCCCAAAGGAGTGTGATTAGAAACGTGGGTGCATTCTTTTTTTGGTCCTGATTCTGTCTTTCATTAAAACAAGACAAATCCTCACAAAATAAATGTGTGCACTTTGAGGTTTTTTTTTTAAATTACTGTTCTCTAAGCATGAGAACAGCACCCTGCAGTTCATGGAGCTGGGAAGGCTTTGTTTGGACTTGATTATTTCACTGTATATCCTGTATGTTAACAGAAGTGTTTGGTTATGTTAACTCCCTGAGCCTCATAAAGGATTGAAGTTTGAAATAGGCTGTTAAAAGACATTCCTGCTTGGTGCTGGCAGGAAATTTATGGGATACACTTACACAGCCATTGCAGGGGTATCGGGAGTTGTTGCAATTGACGGCTGCTCTCACTGTTCTAATTCAAAATAATGAAACACAGAGAGTGTAAAATCCTTGCTTGTAACCCCACAGGAACTGCTGGGCTTTGATGTTTGGAGAAGGTGAAGAGAATTTCCATCACTGAGAAGGTTAGAAAGTCTGGATTAAAGTTGTAAACTCTTCAGAAAGATGTTTTGATTAAACATGTGCCTAGTTTCATTTGATCTTCAGAGATAAAAACTTCTGTTCTCTTTGCCAAGTAATTAAGAAATGAAAAGTAAATTGATATTTTAGCTGGCTGTGTGACAGTCTGTTCTGTATTGTTTTTTTCCTTAAGCTCATTGTTTCTTGCATTCTGGAGGTGCCATGAAAAGTAGACCACATGTAGTTGAGCAAAGACTGGCACATTAAAAAAAAAATGTGCTACTGGAGTTTTCAGTTGCTGTCTTCTGTGATTGTTACATGAATCTGTAGAATCACAAAGCTTTGAAAATTTCATACAGTCTTTAATCTTCTCTGTTGGACAACTTGGATGTGTGCTGGGCTGCTCTTAAGTGACCTCTCACCAGAATTGACCAAGCTACAGTTAGTTTGTTCTTTCTTCCATTTTCTGGGTCCAAACTCCTCTCTCTCCTTATTATGAGCACAAGTCACTGGTGTCTCTGGGAGCTGGGGGAGTTTCTGCACATGGATAGGGGTTTCTTACTGCACTTTCTCTACTCAGTCCAGACCTCATTTGTGGAAAAACCACCCGCAACTTTCCTCTTTGGAGATTTTTAACTTGCTCTTTTTTTCCTTATGTAATAAAATCCTGAAGATTTTAGTGTCTGTATCCAGTGTGGATGTGCTTTTCCCTGGTTTACATTCAGCGGTCCTGCATGTGTTTCCATGGTGTCCCTGCCATTCCAGTCTCACAGCACAGCTGCTGGGGTTGTAATGTGAACCCTCCTTGACAATCAAAACTTGGGTTTGATTTAATGACTTGAAAGGGGAAATTGGATTAATTAAGTGTTCAAAACTGATCAAGTTTGAAAGCAATGAGCATTTTGGCAGCATAGTAATACTTGTGGTGTCCCTCAGCCTGTGGCCTCTGGCAGTGGAGGGGTGTCAGATGAACATTCTGGCAGCAGCTAGGAGTCAGTATTTGGGGAAGAGCACAAGGCTAAAGCAGCTGTGCACTGACACTTCTCTCAAATCAGGCCCCAGTGTGTGCTGGTTTGGGGACATTTTACATGTAAAATTGGTAAGGCAGGGCAGGGTTATTACTTTAGAGATGCCAGAGCCTGTCAGCAGGCTGTGGATTTGGGGCAGATGGCAGGGTCTGCAGTCATGCCAGCAGTTGCTCAGAGCACCAGGCCTGGCCACCTTCTGTGAGTCCTCACCTGGAAGATACTCCTGGTTTAACTAACAGCACTGCTAATTAACCTGCGCTTAATCTTTGTTCTCTTGTCTGTTTCCCTCAGGAGTATAAACAGAAGCTTGCTCGGGTAACCCAAGTGCGCAAGGAGCTGAAATCTCACATCCAGAGCCTTCCAGACCTGTCACTGCTGCCCAATGTCACAGGAGGTCTGGCACCTCTGCCATCTGCTGGGGACCTGTTTTCAACAGACTAGAACAAACCCTGTGTCCCAGTTTTCATTATTACCAGCAGAAGTGAGAAGACTCTGGTGTCAGCTGGAAGTCCAGTCTTCCAAGATCTGCAGTAGGAAGGAACTTGCAGACCCTGCTTTGAACCTCTTGGCTGCTCGTACTCACCCTCTCTGTGCACACTGGTTCAAGTGAGGGGAGGAAGAGGAGTGAGTTTTGTGAGCTTGAAGGGAGTGGGGTTGGTCTGTTTAGGCAAACTTCTCTCATCTTTTCCTGTACTCTTTAGTTGCTGTTTACTCTTAGCGCTTGTTACCCCCACAAAGATCACGAATCACAGACACACATACCTGGGAAGCTTCCAGAGGAAGGTTGGCCATGCAGCATCTTCCCTCTGTACAAATATTTTATTATTTTTGAATAAGTCTCATCTGTTTTAATTGGGTTTCTGAGCCCCATCTCTGGGAGCAGTGGGATGGCTCGTGGGCCTCGTAGGGATGTGTGTGCACGTGAGTCCTGTGCCACAGCGGCGTCAGGGGAGGGCATCTGCTCAGCACTGGTACAGGGAAAGAGTTTTCCTAAACCTGCAGTTCCTCATAATGCTGTGGCCTGATGTGAAGGTAGTTCCCATTTGGCATGGATGTAAATTGAAGTCACAGGCAATAAAAATAAACAGCTTTTCCTTGTGAATTAGAGGTAGACTCATAAGTTACACTGTGCTGAGCAAAGCAGAACTGGATGTTACCTAAGTGGGAGTGGAAGTAAATTTTGTTCTAGCTACCTTAGATTTATACCACATTTTTCCTCTTCATTATATGAAATCAGATGGTGATGGAAGCTTTGATTCAGTGACCTGAGAGGCTGGAATGGTGTGTGGCAGCTGCTGCTGTTCCTGTGACAGGCGCTGTTAGTTCTGCTCTCAGGATGGTTACATTGAAAATACAACAATACAAACTCTCCATAGCTTTAGTGAAGTTGTCTGATGCACAGAAGTTAAATGTGGTATAAATATTTATTTATATAGAAAATAGACCCATATATATGCATATATCCTGTATGCACATGTACCCTGTCCATGCATGTAGATATTAGAAGGATGTACTTAATTTTGTGTCACAGATTGTGAGTTGATTTTTATAATCAAGAAAAGTGTAAAAAAACAAGGTAAATTTTAAAAGCTCTTAATTCCATTATGTTGCTGGCTAGTGTTTTAGCTGCCAGGGGTGTAGTTACATTTCAGTTTGTGTGTTAGGTGTGACAAGCTGGACTCTGATCACTGAACCATTCCAATCTGGATACAATTCTGTTTAAATTTAGTACCTCTCACTGTAAAACAGGTTCTGTTTCTGGAGACACTTGATCTGCTAACACAGGTTTTGTAAGACAGAGGCTGAAGTGAGCTGAGATGCTCTTGCTCTCTCTGTGCCTCCCTGTGGTCTTGAGCTGGTGTCAAAGCCAGGAGAAGAAAATGCAGAAATGCAAAGCTTGTTCTGCTCCACGTTAATTTATTTTGCAGGCTGTTCAGTAGCCCGGTCAGCATTCAGGTACAGCAAACAACGCCACAGCATCTTTTGATCATTCAGTTGTTCAGAAGCTCACGTCCTTTTCCTACTGACACTTCCTTTTGTCCTTTTTTTATGCTCCTTGCACCCTCACTGCCCAGCCAACAGATGTTTTTTCTCTTTAGTTTACAGGAATTTTTCCAGTGCAGAACTATGCGTTCCCTGAGTCACTTTGACTGTGCAGCCTTTTTATGGTCCAGACTTTAGATTAAGCATTGTACATTCTCTCTGCTTTTGCCAAAAATGAAAAACAAACAACAAAAAAAACAACACCAAACTTCAAGAACCGAAACCAAAAGACTCTTCCATCCCGATTCAGCTCACAGAGTTACCCTGAGGCTGTTAAACCAGGTTATTTTGAGCATTGATTGAATGTGTATCCATTATAGGACAAAAGCTGTCAAAAAACTGATGTAGACAAATGTGTTGGCATCTCACGTTTGTGTTTTGGGCAGATCTGTGAAAGAGTTGTCTGTCTGTTTTGTTTATTTTTTAATTGAAATGTTTTGATTTTTTTTTTTCGAATATATGCGTGTGTTTTATTTTGCTTAATTTAAATGAACTCTTGTGGTTTTTAATTTTATTTGTTTTACTTTTTGGGCAAAGGGCATCTGGTGAACTGGGTGACATTTTCTGAAGGTTAAACAGATTTCCCCACAGTGTGTCTTTTTTAACAAAAGCTTAAATCTGTATATTAATTGACTTAGGAATTAATTTAGACATATAGGCTGCCATTTGACAGCAGTATATTCTGAAATGTCTCATAGATATCTATTTTTGAATAAAGAGGGTGTCATTCAACAGTAGTGTCCTTACTTCTTTCCTCAATGCTCTGGCACCCTGTGGGTTTTGTTTGGGGTTTTTTACCCTTCTAAAGCCCAGGCAGTGACTTGGGGAGATCCTTGTGTCAGTTTTCCATGCAGAGTGGAAATGGGGGATTTCTGTAGGATGTGTCAGTTGTTAGTCTGGGAAAAATACAAATAAAAGCCAAACCTGGAATGGAAGGAAGGTGCCTCCCTGCATGAGCACCAGGAGCTGCTGTTCCAGCAGGGTCAGTGTGCTCGAAGCCTCTCAGCTTTGGGGGTCTCCACACTGCCCTGGGAGTTAATTCTGGGTGTTCTGGGGAGGGGTTCTTCAATTAACCAGTCTGCAACAGCCTCTGTGGGCAAACAGTGATTGTTTCATATGCCCTGGAGAGGATCTGCAAAGCGGATTATGTTTTATACTGATTTACAAATCTTCCCTTAAAGGGACTATATTTAGCACTGCTTTCACAAAGGCTGAGCAGTGTTGTGGGAGCAGGAGGGAGCTGGTGTGGTTCCTCTAGTGAAAACCCCCTTTGTCTGTTGTTGCAGGAACTAAGGTGTGGTTTTCAAAGACATAAATGTGCCTGTCCTTCCTTGCCTTTGCAAATCAGGTTTTTGTTGTTTTTTTTTTTAAGAACCAGAACAAATGCCTCCAAAAATACTGGACTGTCAGGCAGCTGCCTTTGCAGTTCAGTACCTCAGTGTACTGGTGTGCATTCCCTGCTGTGTAAGCAGGGAAAGGTAGCTTATGTACCTGTACAAGGTGGGAAACTCACTCCTGCCTAGCTAACAGGTTAACTGTGAGAGCCCAGGTTGTGATGGGGATCAGGAAGGGCTGGCAGAGCCTTGGAAGGGGGGAGGGTGGGGAGTTGTGCTGCCAGAGTTTTGACCCAGGGCAGGCTGCTGTGGGCTTTGGATTTTTGGCCCAAGTTTTGATATGTTCCCTGGGCAGTTCCAAATTTTATGTATGTTTATCTCTATGATTCGTTGGAAAAGTATAACCCATCCCTAATGCTCTGAAAAAAGAAAATGACCTGGTAGAACACTTGGATGAAATATCACAGCAGACACGGCGCCAGTCTGTTGGAGTGAGGCTGGGACACATTTACCAGTGATTTCTCTGGCTTTAGGGATGTGCCACGAGCATCCTTTGCCTCTGTCTCACCTGCTGGAAGGCAGCAGTAGGTAGAAAACACATTATTTATTTTTATTTTCAATAGTGGCTTCATATAACAACATTTAGGAAGAAGTTTAGTAAAGGTCAAGGACCTCACAGGCATTTTTGTGTGCTGGAGCAGATGGAATTGTGGTCATGCTGGTCATGTACAGGTTTTGGGGCAAAACCTGGAAACCCCAGGATCAGCCAATGGGTGGGCAATGTTTAAGGAAAACAGACTGGGTACAGAAATGTCCCCTGCTTGCAGAGCAACCTGAGGGACTGCTGCTCTGCAACCCATCAAGATTGGACTCTGGACAGGGGTTGCAAATCCATGTCCCAGTGTTTTCCCTTGGCACTAGGATGTGATGGGTTGCAGCTTGACTGCATGGTGGCCAAGCATTGCTCTGCTGCTGACAGAGCAAATCTGTGTGACAACTAATAGTTAATCACTGACAGATTTAGGGTCTTGTCATTTCTTTCTGGGAAGAGGCAAATCTTTTCTCTTTCTAGGAAAAGACAAGTCTCATTTTGTCTTTCTGGGAAAAGACAAGGCTTGTCTTGTTCTGGGAAGGGACAAGCAACTGACAGTCAGCACATCCCTCTGCTGCCAGTGCCCAGCTGACCAGTCCTTACTGTCTGTGTGCCAGCACAGCCCACCACGAGGAGCAGGACAGGGACCTCACAGGGAATGGACAGGTGTGATCCTCTGGGAAGCTGCGTCAGGGATCAGGCCGGCACAGAGAGGCTGTTGGAGTTACCCATGGGCTGTCCATGCTGGGAAGAGGCATCGCTCCTTTGTGTCTCCTGCACCTTCTGTGGCTGTGGAAGAGGGGATGGTTTCTCATGGTTTCTTCTGCCATTGGGCATTTATTGTCTTTCTCGCTGCTTGATGGTGCCTCAGTTGGCTCATTGGATCAAGGAGAGTAAAAATGTGTTCCATGTTTGTGGAGGAGGAGGGAGACCTTTGGAGAGGCACTAGCATTTGGAAATCCCACAGCTTTGTTCTTGTGAAAGCTCTGATTTATGGGAATTTGTTCTATTTTCAATCCATCAATGAAGGTAAGTTAAAGGTCATCAAGTCTAAAATGAGTTTCCAATCAATTCTTGGCAAGTCAGCATCTCCAGCAAGCTGAGCTATATCCAGAACCTCTGCTCTCCAAGAATGCTCCTGCCTGGCTTTGGCACTTGGACTAGCACTGAATTACAAACCCTCCCACACAATGGATACTGGAAATATTTAATTTATAATTTATTTCTTGCACAGTGAGAGTGCCAAAGGGTCTGATGGATACAGCCCAGAACTGTGCCAGTGATCCAGCATGGGCACAGGGAGGGGGATGCAGTGTGGTACAGTGTCTGTGATCTGGAATGGGCACAGGGAGAGGGATGCAGTGTGGTACAGTGTCTGTGATCTGGAATGGGCACAGGGAGAGGGATGCAGTGTGATACAGTGTCAGTGATCCAGCATGGGCACAGGGAGGGGGATGCAGTGTTGGTACCATGTCAGTGATCCAGGATGGGCACAGGGAGAGGGATGCAGTGTGGTACAGTGTCTGTGATCTGGAATGGGCACAGGGAGAGGGATGCAGTGTGGTACAGTGTCTGTGATCTGGAATGGGCACAGGGAGAGGGATGCAGTGTGGTACAATGTCAGTGATCTGGGATGGGCACAGGGAGGAGGATGCAGTGTGATACAGTGTCTGTGATCCAGGATGGGCACACGGAGAGGGATGCAGTGTTGGTACCATGTCAGTGATCCAGGATGGGCACAGGGAGAGGGATGCTGTGTGGTATCACCTCAGTGATCTGGATTGGGTGCAGGGAAGTCGACCTTAGCTCTGTGGATAATGGAAGAAAAGCCAGCCCTGAGAGCCAGCCCCTACCGCTGTAACTGCAACATTTGGAGTCTGTTCCCTTGTCATCGGAGCAGCCTTGCTCTGCCGAGGCTCAGATGGATGGGAGTGACCTTCAGGAATAGCTGTTCTAATGTTTATTTTATCAGGACCCAGCTCCGAAGCAGTGGAGCTGCTGTTATTTTTAACCCAGGCGCGGAGCAGCTGGAGGCCTGGCTCAGCAGAGCCCAGTAACAAATGCTCTAAAGAGGGGCCGTGCATCATCGCTGGGCTGAGGAATGTCCTGACAGGGAAGGCAGCGCTGGTTCGTGCCGTTAACTCCTTCAGGATTCTCTGGGGCTCCGTGTGCTCTTGGCACTGGTGTCTGGGGGATTGGTGCTGCCAGAGCTGGGGGCTGGCATGGCTCCATCCCTTGCCCTGAGTGCAGGGGAGAATCCCCATCCCTCTCCTTCCTGGGGCTCCTGCCCTGTCCCCATGCCACCGCTCTGTCCCTTGGCAGAGCTGCTTGTGCAACTCCTTATCCCTCCCTGTGCCAGGCCCCATGTCTGTCCCCAGCCTCCAGCTGCCGTTTTGGGTTGTGTTTGAGCACAGCAGGACAGGGAGGTGTGGTGGTTAAAAGTTCTAACAGTTAGGGGAGGTGGATTGTGTGGTTCTCCTGGGGGGTTTCTTGAAAGGCTTTATCGGCCAAACAATCTGTGGCTGCTCGTGAGGCCTGGGCTCTGCTGTGCCCACTCAGGCTCCATGTTGGGAGCAGGAGCTGGGGCTGGAGCTGAGATGGAGCCTTGGCCTCCCACAGGGGAAACAGAGCCAGGGCTGGGGAGTTCTGGCCATGAACCCCAACCTGGCTTGGGGAAGCAGCAGCTGTGTCTGGAGCACTGCACATGGAGATTTTATCTTGCCCTAAAGACAAACAGGAGGAAAGCTGGAGAATGGGCTGTCCTTGACGGGAAACACTCCCAGCTGCCCATCCAGCCTGTGTCACGGCCAGGATGAGAGACCCCACAATGTCAGGGTGACTGGGACCAGCCTGTGTGAAGTGAGAGTCTCCTGTCCCACAGACTGTTCCCCCTCTGCTGGGGCTGTAGGGACTGTGGCTCTCTAATGGTTTTCATGGTGTTTGTCTACAGGAGCAGGGAAGCTCCCACCCTGTTTGTGGGGAGCATGTGGGAGGGCCATTCTGGCATGGAAAGTGTTTATCTTCAACAGAGCCTTGACCCTGTTTCCAGGTGTGACACAAATCCCCACTCTCCTCCTGCATTCCTGTGCAGGATCCAGTTACCCTTTACCTGCCCCAGGCTGGGTGGACAGAGCCTGGGTGTGCAAGACCCAGGGTTTGGGTTTGATTACTTGTAGTGCTCTCTCTCCAGACCTCTGAGCACAGTATGGAACCATTCCTGATAGGGAATGAGGGCTGAGTGTAGAGCACCCTGAGAACACCAGACCAGGCTGATTTGGGCAGAGGCAGTGGCCAATATGAGGCCAGTGTGGCTGCAGTGTCAGCCGAGGCAATGACCCCCCCACCTGAGTGATGCTGGGTCCTGCTGTGGGGAAAGGGCAAGAAGAGCCAGGTCTTGCTTTTAAAGTGAAAAATAGAGTTTTTATTTTATATAGAGTTTGCATAGTTGCTTCATATCAAGGTAACATCCCATCCCTGCCTGCAGTGTCTGCAGTGCCAGGATGGTTATCAAAGCCAATGCCTGGCTGTACCCAAGCAGGTTATTTGCAGTATGTATTTATAATTTGTTTTATAGGTATATAGTGCATAGACAGCTTTGTGCTCACAGTATAAAATCTCTCTCTATGGAGCTGCAGTCAGAGGATGGTGACAGCAGGGGCTGGAGGGGTCATTCTGCTGCTGCCTCTATGGAAATGGGCTCTGTGGGCCAGGGCTGCCAGCACTGCACAGAGGAGGGGGCAGGCACGGGGGTCCCGCTGTGCCCAGTGCTGGGGGACAGGCAGGACAGGGATGTTTCCAAGGTGGGAGAGCAGCAGTGAAGTGAGAGACTGCCACAGCAGCCCCAGACCTCACCAGCCCCTTGGTGTGTCTGTGCTCCCGGGGAGGAGCGTGGCATCGCTGCCACCGTGTCAGGGTCAGGCTGGGCTCTGGCAGTCACCCTGCTGGGACCATCCTGGGCTAAAGCGGGCGGGGGCCAGCGAGGCAGGGCTTCTGCTGCTGGGGGCTGCTCACACGGGCTGGGGGGCGATGATGACGTTTCGGTAGCCCTTGACCCCCGTCAGCTGGTCGCTCTCAAAGTCCACCATCAGCTTCTGCAGCCCCGACAGCCGTGGCATCAGATCCATCCGGAATTTGGCTTCTGCCTGCGGCTCCACTGGCTCCTCACTGTGGGAGGGAAGGGAGTCATTGTGGCCTGTCACCCTCAGAGCCCCCTGTCGCCCTCCCAGGGCCCATGGTGCCACAGGACAGTGCAGGGACTTTGGCAAGCAAAGATCTCTGTAAGGGTGGCCAAACCCCTTCCCCAGAAAGGTGTAGGGCATGGATTCTCTCAGTCCACAGGGACCTGCACAGCTCTGGCTCATGCTGTGCTCTGTGACTACCCTCCCTGGGATCTCCAGACACAGAAATCCACCCCCACACCACTCCCAACATCCCAGTGAAGGGGGAAAATCTCTTACAGCTCTTTGACCAACTGCCCATCGGTGAGGCCACTGCCCTCCACCACGAACACGCAGCCGTTCAGGGGCACTGCCAGGGGATTCACCAGGCTGATCTCTGCCACCAGCTTCCGATTCTGCATTGGCTCTCCTAAAATCTGTGAGTAAGAGAGGTTGGACCCCAAGCACTGCTGATCTTGGGGGCCATGGTGCTCCCCCTGCCCTGGGGCTGAGGCAGGACCTTAGGGATGCAGGTCCCAGGGGATGCAGCCCTGCTCAGTGAAGCAGGACCTGCTGCCCAAGCCCCAGGGGTAACACCCAGATGATCACAGCAACTCATTCCCCTCAGACCTGCCTGGCATGGGACATTGGACCCTTACCCTGATCTTGATTGGTGGATTCTCAACATAAATGTCTCTGACAGACAGGATGATGTCGCCAGTCTGGTGATCCTTCAGGAGAGCCACCACCTTGATGAGGTTGTCCTGGGTCAGTTTGTCCCTGTACTCCTCGTACAGGATGCGCATGGGCACCCTCTTCTCTGGAAGGGGAAGCAGAGAGGGGTCAGCACCCATGGCATCTCCAGCCCAGAGCCCACAGTCCTGTGCTGACACCCAGCTGCTGCTGGCATGGTTTGGGTTCCCCAGAAGCTTCTCCAGGTCCCTTGCAAGGATGGGGGAACTGGGGTTCCTGCAGGGCTGGGGTTCCAATACTGAATGCCAGCAAGGATGTTCAGGGTGTGGGGATTGGAAGGAGCCATGTCCTAGGGCAAGACTCCAGGGTCCTGCCTGCACCAGGGGTCCAGAGTGCCAGCCCTTGGCAGCCAATGTGGGCACTGGGAGGCAGCCAGGACCCTGGCATATCCCCTCACTCAGCCCTCAGCACTGTTTATCTAAAAGTCCTTCAGGTATGGGGCTGTCCAGAGGGAAGGACAGGGAAGGAGGCTGAAAGCAACCAGCTGCAGAACTGTCTGGAACAAGGAGCCCAGAGTGGCTGTGACCATGAGAAATGGAGCCTGATATTCACGAGGCAAGACTTGAAGTGCTGCGCATCAGCTGAGACTGTGGGGAGAGGAACAAGCCTGGCTTCCCACACTGGCATAAAATACTGGGGTGTCCTAAAGAACGCAGTCTGGGAAGTTCTGGGATCTGTATTCTGAGGGTAGAAGTCTCAGGAGCTCATAATTAATGTTTCAGAAAAAATGGTTTGCACAGGAATGTTAAGTGCTCCAAAGGCCACAGGGCTCCTATAGCAGGGTGAGCACGTGTCCCACTCCCCTGCAAAAGGCTCCAAATACCAGCTGGTGCTTCTGCCAGTATGAGCAGAGGCACATCGCTCTCCCCTCCATGGTGGCAAGAGCCAGCACATTCCTCATTCCTGTAAAGCAGCTCAACATCTGGAAGAGCGCCGAGCTCTGTGTTTGCAAGAGGAGCTGCTGAGGAGCAGGGCTCGGCGTAGGTAAACATTTGGCTGTTCCAGGACAGCAGATGTGTGGCCTTTCCAAGCCCTGAAGGGTCTCTGCAAACTCTCAAAAACCCAAACTCATGCTTAACGACCAGATGGTGATGTTCACGTGTGGCAGGGGTGAGGGAGGTTTGGGGGCTGTGCCAGGACAGCTCTGCAGCCGAACGCCCACCCAAGGAGACACCGAGAGCTTCAGCAGTGCTGGCCAGGAAACACAGTGCTTCTCACCTCCTCCAGCCTGGGACCATGCACTGAGGGCTGAGCTGGGCCAGTTCTGCTCTCCCTGGTGTGGGGAGATCCCACCAGAGAGCCCAGCCTAGCCCAAAGACTAGGGAAAGCAGGAGGGATGCAGACAAGCCACAAAGTGCCTGGGGCGCCTAGGGATGGCAGCCTGGGTGTGCCCAGCTCACTCCCTTGGCATAACAGCTACAGCAGCAGTGCCTAGTGCAGCTCCAAATGCATTTCTAGCCTCTGCCTGAGCAATTTCCTCATCCCCTCACCAAGATTACAAATCCCCAGTGGTAGTTAACTAAGGAGGATGCCCCAAAGTGGTATTGCCTACAGAGCAGCTGAACACAGGCTGCCCTGACCCCAGCCCTGCTGAAGCATCTCCTCCACCACCAGCGGGTCTCTTACCTGCCCTGGGCTCAATGTTGATGTCGACCGGGTCGATGAGGCCGCACTGGGGCCCGAAGGTGCCATTGTAGCTGGTGACACGGGCACACAGTGTCACCCTGCAGACACGCTCCTCGTCCGTGTTGTTGTTGATGACAGCGAAGACATCGAAGTCGCTGCCCTTGTTTGCACCTTCTGACACCTTGATCCTGAGGTGCAGCCCCTCATCCTCCTCCCCAATGGACTTCTTCTGATGCTCTGCCTTCTCAAACACTGCCCGCTCCTCCTCAGACCCTGCGGTGCACAAAATTCCTGTGATTCCCTGCAGTGTGGGGAGGGCCTGCTCTGGGCTGTTCTGCCCTGAGCCCTGGAACCCTCCTGCTGCAGCTGTTTCCCAGCAGCAGCATCCCTCCCGGGACATGTCTGCCCCTGAAATCCCCCATACCCTCCGGGTATTTGTAGTTGTGGGTGATGTCCTCCCGGCTGTCCCTGCCCACGCTCTTGGTGCTGATGAACTTCCCCACATCTGAGGATCGGATGCTCTGCTTCTGCACCCCATCGTCCTGCACCACCCAGTACACCACGTCGGCGTTCACCTCGGCGAAGATGAAGGGGATGTCGTACTTGAGCAGCATGTCCCCCTCTTTGATGGCTTTGACCGGGGCTGGCCCGCAGCAGTAAACTCCTGCATGGAGCAGAGCCACTGTCACCACTCCAGGGCTCAGCCACGAGGGGTGGCTGTGGTGGGGCAACCCAGCCGTGTCAGGGTGTGAGGTGATGGAGCTTCCATGTGGAGCACGTTGTACCTTCACTCTTCTCCTGAGGCGTCGGGTCCAGCACCTGCCACCCATCGTAGCCAGCTGCCAGGTCTGGACGGGCCATCCACGACTCCACCCAGCAGTGGAAGTTCCTGCAAGGGAAACGGGCATCTAGAAGTCTGAGCCTCCCCCAGCACCTGCCAGGCTCTGGGGAAGGGGCAGAAGTGGCTCAGGGCTGGGCAGGCTGAGGTCCTGCTGAGCTGCTCACCAGATCATGTCCCGGGACTCCCTCTCCGGCTGCCCCTTCTCATTGATGTAGTGGTCAATGGTCAGGTTGGCATTTGTGTCGTGGGCAGAGTTGAAGTTGGTCACCACCCGGCTGGGGATTCCCAGGCACCGCATGACTGCAGGGAGCAGGGCAGGGTGAGACAGGGGCCCAGGTTTGCAGCACTCCCATCCCACAGAGCCCCAGGTGTGAACAACTCCCTTCCCTTTGCCTGTTAAAGGGGTGCCTGGGGACTGATCCCCAGGAGAAGCCAGTTCCTGCATCCACAGCACACAGGAAAGCTGGCTGGGTGGAACCTGGCTCTGACAGCCTGACAGGTTTGATATTGCAGCAAAAAACAGGCACAGAAAGCATCTGTGAGAGCTTTGGAGGCAGAGTGTGGGCAGCCGTGCTGAACCCCGGATTTCATCTCCCAGCTGTCTTTCACTGCACAGAGAGCTCCCCAGGGAGAAGGAAGGCAGTTACAGTGCTTCAAAGGAAGGCTATAAACCTCTGTGAGTCGCTGAAAATTCACTTTAGTTTTCTGCTATTTCTCTCCTCTAAAAAGGGTCTTGTCTGTCTGTGACATCAATGCTGTCACAGGCAGCGTTTTTCTTGGGGCAAAACTGCACGAACATATGTGAGTGTTTCCCAGCAGCAGCAAGTCTGGAATTGTTCTCTTCTTTTTTTCCCAGACTGATTGCCCTGGTGGCCGTGACATTATTTTGATCTTAGTGGATTCGTGACTTTATTGCAAACTTGGCCTTAAAGCCACTTCCCTCATCCTGGTCTGCCTGGCCAGGGAGACAGTGCTGATTGAAAAAACAGAGCTCTCTTCTATATTTTTTCCCCTCTATTTCCTGACAAACTAGAGTAATAGAGAGTTAATTGCAAAGGCATCATTGCAGGCTGATTGCAGCTCTTCCCCTGGATGCAGCACCAGGAGAGGAGGGAGAGGGGTGACCCTGTCCTGTGGATGAGGGGGAGATCAGAGGAATCTGCTCTCACCAGTGCACGCCACAGCAGCAAAGACCCAGCACTGGCCGTACTTGACCGGCTGGCACCCAAAATTCTTCCACCTCTTGAGAACATCCACACTCCCGATCCAGGACATGGGGCTCATCCCATCATCGTAGCAGTTGTCCCACCGCCCCCACAGCACCCCTTGGTCGTCATTACAGTTTACCTGTTCAGGAGAAAAGGGGAAGGATGGAGGAGCAGGAACAAGCTGGGGAAGGAGGGAAAGAGCCTTTTCCCCATTCACATGCGCTATCACCTGCATTAATATTCTGTATCCATGCAAGAGCTCACTGGGATGTGAGTGGACATGGTGCTAATTAGAGATGAATTTTAGAAACACATCCTCCTGGCTGGGAATTTGGGAGTGATTATCCCAAACCTGCTGCTGGAATGGTCTGTGCTCATCCCTGCTATTAGTTTTCCTCTAAAAATCTCTTATACATATAGGAGCAGTAACAGGGAAAGGATGTAAAAGAGAGAGGAAACACCCCTGAGAAGGAAAATGGTGTAACTGCAGGGGGGTGGCAGATACTGTGTGCCATAGCTGGGGGGTGTTTGCCCCCAGGGAATGTGGGGTGCTGGGGATGCCCTGCTGGCTGCAGCCCGGACTCACCATGGCGCTCACCACCCTGCCGATGTACACGGGGTCATTGCGGCGGGAGCAATCCTGGTTCTGGTCCCGCAGGTGTTTGGGGTTTATGTCCAGCATGTCGAGGCAGATGGCCAAGATCTCATCCTCGAACTGGTGGAGAGCAGGGAGAAAACGTTGAGTGAGGTCCCCACAGGAGCTCTGCCACCTCTGTCCTCCCTCTCTGGCTCACTGCGATGACCCTGCCAGCAGAACTGCTGGGTACAGGGGGTCACACCTCCTCAGGGTCCCCTCCCTGGCCAGCATCCACTGAGTGACGTCCCCACTGTCCCCACTCAGCCTGTGAAGCTGGTGGATGAGCTCCTGCCTATGTACTGGGGCTGGATCTGATTTCCTGCAACTGCACAGGGTTCAGGGCATGGCCCTGACCTCCAGGAATATCTGTTCCTCAGGAAGGGCTGCGTCACAGCCCTTCCTTGAATTGAGGTGCAGATCCTCTGGAGGTCAAGGGCACCCCCCACTGCTGCGGGCCCCCAGCCCTTTGCTCAGAGAGGGTGGCTGAGCAGCCCCTGTGCCCGGGGGTGCAGCTCGGGGTGTGAGCACTGCCTTATCGGCACCCCTGGCACAGTGCCCAGGAATGTGTTATCAGGCACCAGGGTGGCACAGCAGGGCCACCCAGATTAGGACACATGGCCACGGGGCCCCCAGGAGCCCTGGGGAAACACTCCCCTTGCCATGCTTTGAAGTCAGCACATTCCCTCTTGGAAATGAGGTTCCAGTTTCTTTGACCCATGGCTGACTCCAAGGTGCAGACAGCATTTGGGGTGCTGTTTGTGAGGGGCACACACATGGCACTAGTCCCTGTGTCCTGCAGCACCACAGCTGCATGGCCTGGCTCAGCCAGGGGTCCCAAGGGTCCCAGGGAGCCTTGCCCACTCACCTGGCCAAAGTTCCAGGGGATAGAGAAGATGTACTTGTAGGTGCCCTGGTAGATAAGCCCGTGCTGGGACAGGACGTACTCACGTCGCTCGTTCTCGTCACGCAGGAAAACTGTGTCCTCTGTGGGGACAGCAGGTTTTGAGAACAAGGCTCTGCCCTGCAAACCAGCTTCCTGACCCCCTCCCTGTGGATGGATCCAGTGGGAAATGAGGCACCAGGGGCTGCAACTGTTCATGCCTTAAACAGCTGCCAGGGAATTTCATTCCAGGTTGATTTAAACTGATGGGAAAATTTCAGCAGCTTCGCGGTTTGCTTTTCATTCTTTCTCATGTCTCTGTCTTTCCTCCCTTTTATTTAATGGAGATGGATCAGGGAGGAGGGGAGATCTCCCTGGGGATGCAGTGAGTTGTGGGAGTGGGTGTGCTGGCTCAGCACAGCCAAAAAGCCATTTCACTCACAGCAGCTACTGCTGTGGAAATCAACATTTACTGGAAATGTTTGCAGAAGGAAACCCTACATGTCCACCCCCAGTGCTCAGCACAGCCCTGGTTGAGTAGAACTTCCTTATGGCCCCTTATCTCTGCAGATACAGCGTGGGACTCTGAGATCCAGGAAACCAGCTGGTCCAGAAGCAGGGGAAGGACATGGAGAGAGGAAAATCCCAGTGCTGTTGAACCTTACAGCACTGAATTGAAACTCTCCTCTGGGTCTGGCTACCCAAATTTCACCAGAACAGTGATATCCATGTCATTGAGTCCACAGCTGGGTGCCTTGGATGAGAATGGACCTGGTGGGGGCAACTAGGGACAACTGGGAGCATTTAGCAACCTGCATTTAGAGCAGTGCTTGGGACACCTGGGATGAGACCTGTGGGAGAGGTGCTTGGGGAGCATCAGGTGTTTGCCTGAGCCTTGGAATCCCTGGACTTGAGAGGTGAAAGCCTCACCTGGGTGCCAGGGGTTGAAGAGCAGGACAAAGTCCCCGATTTGGTAGCTGGAGCCCTGATAGTCAGTGCAGGTCTCCAGGGTCATGCTGTAGCGGCCGATGCGAGCGTCGGGTGGGGAGCAGAGCGAGACAGAAAGGGACTCCCCGTCCTGCTGCTGGATCACAGCACTCCAGCACGATTCCTCTGGGCAGTCAGTCAGGACAAAGTGGGAGCTGGTTCCTGATGTCTCACTGGGGCAGGGCCCTGTCAAGAAGGGAGTAGGTCAGTTCTCCCAGTGCTCCAGAGCCCCTGGGAATCCCGTGCCATGGAGGCTGCACCAAGGGGACCTGCTCCAAGCCCCCTGCCTTGCAGCAGCTGCCTGGATCTTGGCTGTCACAGTCTGGGAACATTCACCATGTAGTCTGTCAGGTACTGAGGGCACAGGGTAGCCCAGCTGAGGGGAGCTCAGGCATGTCTTTCACTGTTTGGGAAGGGACAGACTTGCGCTCTGGGGAGCTACCAGAGCACAGGGGTGCTTGCCCTGATGCTCACCCCAGGGCCAGATCTCTGCATCTCAGATTCTCCTCGCTCCTGCCTCTCCTCCGAGCAGTGCTGTGGAGTCCCTGCACCCATGGCATGGGGGCTGGCAGGGCCTGGCCATGAACCCCAGACCCCAGCACGGGGTGCCCCAGTACGTGTGTGCAGCCTCAGGCATTGCTGCACACATCCCAGCACTAGGGATGACCTCAGTGGCCAAAGCGCCGAGCCTGGGACAGTGTGATCCTTGCTGGCCCCTCCAAGCTGCAGCCATGGCCAAGCCACCTGCACCGAGCAGCTCCAGACCCGCTCCCGGAGCGGTGACGCCCAGCCCGGCTCTGGGGCTCCTGGGCCATGCAGGGCTGGCCAGCAGCCGTGGCAGTGCTGCTCCTGCTGTCCCCTCTCCTGGCCACAGCACAGCCCCGGCTGCTCCCCCGCCAGCCCTCGCCCACAGGCCAGTCACCAAAAATACTCGTGAACTCATGAAGTGACACAGTTTCTCCTCTCGCGGAGGCTGGGCTGAGTTCACCGTGTCCTTTGGGCAAGAGCCAGCCCAGCGCTGCTGTAGGCTGGGCAGACACGGGAGCCTTCCTCCTCCTCCTCCTCCTCCTCCTCCTCCTCCTCCTCCTCCTTCTGCCTCCACAGCCCACAACATCCCCCTGGACTCCGGCACTTGAACGGGGCTCTGCCCACACGGCTACTGCAAAAATGCACCTCTATTTTCACTCTATTCTTCCTTCCCTCTTCCTTTTGGGAGGCAGCACACGACCTCGGTGGCTTTGCTGTCCCAGGATGGAGGGACAGGTCTGGCAGTCCTTGCCTGGGCAGGTCCGGCCCCGGTGAGGAATGTGCTGGGTGGGGGGGCACTGCCACATGCCTCTGTGAGCACCAAAGCACCTTTGCCCTCTTTCTGCAACGCAGGGCTGAGCTCCAGCGCAGAGGAGCCTCTGCCAGCCTTGGCGTGGGAGGCTGTGCCTGTGGCTACTTCCCCTGCAAAACCAGCCCGGGACTGCCCGGCCGGGGAAACCCAGCGGTGGGAGTGGGTGGGCAGCCCCCAAGGGGCTGCTAGGGCACCGAGGGAGCTGCTGGTTTAGAGGGAAGCTGGGAGGTGCTGGGTTTTGTTTGGTCACCAGAGCTTTTGGGATGGAAAAAGGAGAATTTTAGTCTGCGAGGAAACTTGGGTGCAGTTTGACTTAGAATTCTGGCTGGGTTGACTCAGCGTGGTGCTTCAGTCCCAAAATAACTCCTGCCTGAGAAATAATTTCCTCTCCCTTTGCTCTGAGCTGGCGGAGCCGAGCCCCTGCCCGGCGGCTGCACCCAGCCCTGGCTGTGAGAGCAACAGCCCAGCCCTGGCCTGGCCTGGGGGGCTCCGTGGGAACATTTCCTTCCTCCAGGGTTTGTGTTTCCTGAGCAAACCCTACTCTGAGGATGTCTGAGAGGCAGCAGGGCTGGGTGTAAAGCCCATCAGCAGCTGTGAGAGCTCTGGCTGAATAGATACACCGGGCTGATGTTTCTCAGAGGGGCAGGAGGGATCCTGGCCACAGCCAAGGTACTTGCTGATGATCGGGCAGCTCTGTCGTGCCCATCATCCCATGGTTTGGCCCTGGGAGGAGGAGGAGGAGATGATGCTGGTGGCTTTTTGTTTTATTTCTTTATCGCTTCTCTTCCACCCTTATTAAGGAGACTAGTTTCTACCATTTTTCCTTGTGACACAAAAGCCTCTGCCAGGTGTGGAACAGGGACCGTGTGACATGGAGCAGCTCCGTGGGAGCACAGGTGAGCCCTGGAGCAGGGGCAGAGGGTGGTGACACCTCCACGTCCCTCCCTGGCGACACGAATGTGGTGGCACTCACCCGTCTGGACGTTGAAGGAGATTTTGTCCACGCCCTCCTGGTACTCGCGGCCCGAGAAGCGCAGGGTGATGGTGAAGGGCTGTCCCCGCCGCACCACCAGCTGCTTGCAGCCCATGTCCGCCGTCCGGTGCTCCTGCCCATTGCGGTCACAGTGCAGGTCCCACGTCTCCAGCACCAATTCTGCAAAGGCAGTGGCAGCTCTGACCCTGGGACCTGACGCTGTGGCCATCCCGAGCCCTGGTGAGGGGTCTGAGCCTCCCCCACCCACTCTGCGCTGTGCTCCCAGCTGTGCCGGGCAGAGCATCTCTCCAGCAGGGCACAGTGACCGCGCCAGACTCTGAGCACCCTCCCAGGAGCGCTCTGAGGGCTCAGCTCCTGTTGTGTGCTGTGAGAGGGGCACAGCTTTGGCAGCCAAGCTCACAGCGACTTTTTGCCCTCCTGATCCAGCCCTAGGCTGTGGAGCTGCCTCTGTGGTGTCACATGTGCTGCCAGAGCTGTGCCATGTGTGTCTCACAGCACCCAGCACCAGAGCAAAGCCCAGCACTCAGCTCTGCTCTCAGGGGGCCTTTCCCTGGGGCTGCTGTCTGTGTGCCCCCACCCCAAACACGTGCTGTGAGTGAGCCCAGGAACGTCCAGGATGTTCCTGTGCCTCAGCCAGGCCTCCAGCAGCTTTACTGTGCTGTGGCTGCTGACAAATTGGTGAGAACAAGTGTAAATTCAGCAATGGAGGGTGTCTGATGCCCCAGACACATGCAGGCTCTGCTCTGCTCGCAGCCCAGGCAGGGCTGTGTGCTGGAGCACCAGCAGCCACACCCCCACCACCCTGGGCACTGTGCTGGAGCGATGAGACATCGTTCATCATCACTCGGGGCCGCTGACCCTTGACTGCTCTGCAGTGACGTTTTAATCACCAGAATAACCAAAAGCATTCTGTGCAGCAGAGCACACAGTGCTAGCAAGGCCTGGGTAGATCAATGGGAATACTCAGCTTGCTGCCCCATTCCATGGCTCTCCTCGGCCATGCCCATCCTAGTACCAGCCCTGGTAGTCACCAAGCCCTCCTTGGACCAGTGACAAGTGGAAACAGCAGCCCATGAGCTCACTGTTCCCAGAGCCAAATGAAAACACCACCCCAGGCTCTCTGGGCAAGGTGACTGCAGTATGGGCCCAGTGGAGGGCAGTGAGCTTGCCAGTGTCCCCACCACAACGTGAAAGCTGCTTGAATAGTCCATATCTAAGGCCCCACAGACAGTCCATGGGAACTGTGAAGTGGGGACAGAGCACAGACAAGCCCTTTCCGTCCCTGCCTCCCTCTGTGAGCAGCACAGCCCAGTGCTACGGAACACGGACTGTACAAGTGGAATCTCATGGTTGACATGGAGCCAAACTTGCTGACAATAAGAACATGATCAGAGAACAGGATCCTCCTGTTCCAGTCCTCCTTGTCTCAGCCACCCTGGCATTTTTCACTCAGCAGATTCAGTAAAAAGCAGATTTCTCCAAGCACAGGTGCCTCTATCCAAACCAAAGGGTGCCAAGAGATGGGTGGGAAGGGAGCTGCAGTGCTGCAAGTGGTAACAGCATCCTGGGCACTCAGGAGCAGGAGCTGCCCAGTGTGCTCAGGGCAAGAGGACACAGTGTTAGGCTGCACCAGGGAAAACATTGGGAAAAAATTCTCCACAGAAAGAGTGATTGGGCTTTAGAATGTGCTGCCCAGGGAGATGGTGGAGCCATTGTCCCTGGAGGTATTTAAAAAAAGATTTGACGTGGCACTTAGTGCCAGAGACTAGTTGATAAGGTGTTAGGTCATAGGTTAGACTTGATGCTCTCAAAGGTCTTTTCCAACTTAGTTAATTCTGTGATTCTGTAGCAGCTCAGCTATGTGTCTGTGTGAGTGTCTGACCCGAGGGATCTGAGCTGGTATTGCTACAGCAGAGCTGGGAGCCAGGACAGCCTGGGGCACTGTGGCACAACAGAGTGATGCCGTCTCACCCAGAGGGCTGTGTGCCCGTGGGAATCACACAGACCCGTTTCCTGGCACTTTGGGAGCAGCTGTGTGGGAGGTGGGGGGTGTCTCTACCCTGAAAAGCCAGGCGTGAAGGATTCCCGAAGCCCAGAAGCTCTTTTTGTGCCTGAGCCTCCTGAAATCCCCTCACCCTGTCAGGACGTGGGCACACGCTCTCGGCCCAGCTGTCCACCCTCCTCTGCCGGGAAAGCTTTAAATAGCACCAAACTTCATCCTACGGGCACTGGCGACACCCGGGCCGGAGGAGAGGACTCGCACGGACCCTGCTAGGCTTGTTAAGCCGTCCCGCTTTAGCCTTTCCCGTTCCCCATCGCCCTTGACTTCGGCTGAGGGTCAGGGACCGGCTCCAGTCCCAAGCGAGCAGGGAGGGGCGCGGGGACCCCGAGCCCCGGTGGGTCGGGACCGAGCCCGGCACCTGCGGGGTTCGCGCTCCTACCTTCGGCCATGCTGCGGGCTGGGCGGTGCGGTGCTGCCGGTGCACGTCCCGGTCCTCAAGTAGCGCTGTCGGTGCCGATGCCGGTCCCTGTCGCGGTCCGGATGCCGGGGGAGCTGCCCCTCACCACCCGCTGTCCGGCCCCACTGCCCGTCCCATTTATCCCGCCCGCCCCCCCCACCCCCCCGCGCCGGCCGGCGGAGGGAAGAAAGGGAAAACAAGGAGGTTTCCAGGAAACGGGCGGGTTTAGGTCCCACCTATTGAAAACAGCCACCAAAAAAAAAAAAAAAAAAGGCAGAAAAGTAGCACGTTCCGGAGCGCCCCGGGTTGGCCCCACCGGAGTCTCCCGGGACCCCGGGTAGGAGATGTAGGAGATGACCGCGCTGCCGATCAAGAGGAGGGGAGAACAAGGGGGTGGAGAGGGGCTGCGCTGCTTCTCAGCGAAGTGCCAGGACTCGGGACTGTTTTCTCCTTATAAAGTTCTCTTCCTCTTCTGGCTGCGTCCGCATCCTGGGCAGTCCTGGTGGGATGTGCCTGTCGGGAATTGCATCCCCTTCCCGTAGCTGCATCCCTGAGAGATGGAGTTTGGAGGGAAAATGTGGTGAAAACTTTGTTGCTGGACAGCAGATGTGTGGAAATCAGCACTGTTGCTCTGGGACATGGGAGTATGCACGCAGTAGTGACTACCAAATTCCCTGGAAGTCCCTGCCCCATGCACTGGCCATTCCTCTCCTGCCTATTAGTCCCTGCCTCAGGGTTTTGCCGATGGTGCCAGCTGGGGCTGCCTGGCCTGTCCCAGCCCTTCCTGTGTGTCCTAAGGATCACCCAAGACACTAGAGACCACCTGTCAGGGACAGGAGGCTGAGACCCCACTCCTCCATGGGCTCTTGGGGTTTGGGAGTGCACCAGCAGCAGCATGGCTTGTTATGAAAAAAGTTTTGAGAAGTTTCTGGAATAACTTTGTCCAGTTACTGGACATGTGATTTAAGCTGCCCAGGACCAGGACCCAGGATGGGGGGCTGCTCCTGGTGGAGCCCTAAACTGACCCCCCTTGTCTGGCCCTTGCATGGATGCAGGATGCTGCAGCCTGGGCACTGGGAACCCTCCTGACAGGTTCCCAGACCCCTGAGCCCCTTCCCATCCCAGGTTTGGTGATTGGTCTCACTCCAGGGCCTTTGTGGGACCTTGTGGATGGTGCTGTCCTGTGAGATGGTTGGGATCCATCACCTGCTGTACTCAGGGTCACCCCACAGGGCCCCACAGGGGCTGTGCCCTGCTGCAGCCCCCCTGTCCTGGTGTGCCCCGTTGTCCCAGTGCGGGGAGCAGCTGGATCTGCCCTGCCCACATGTGGGGTGGTCCTGCTCAGGGTCCCCCAGATGTGGGCAGTGCTCTGCTCAGGCACGTCAGGGCACTGCACTGCGAGGGTCTGCTGTGGACTGGACTCCTCCTCCAGTTCTACAAAGGGATTTTTGGTACTGAGAGTTGGCAAGGTCTAAGCATGCCAAGGACAGAGATCAGAAATCCCATGTGCAGGGGGCTCCTGGTGTGTCCTGCTCTGGGGGCACATGGCTGGTGTTACAGAAGAACTGCCCCACAATGCAGCAGTGGCTGGGGGTGTCCCATCCTCCATCACCTTCTTTAAGGGAGGTGGGGAGGGACGTTGGAGCAGAAGCAGCAAATCCTCGAAGAGAGAATGCTTGGGACAGCTGGTTTTAATGGAAACAATTCATGTACTACTCCTCCATGTATTTGTATGGGCTGGGGGAGGGCAGCTCATAGTGGGGAACCTTTGCCAAGTGCACAATGGTGCCAGCAGGGCCCTCCTCACCCCAGCAGTGCCACCCCACTGCAGAAAGATCTGCACAGGAACAGCCTGACAGCACTGCCCTGTCAGTGTGCCACTTCCATGCTGGAGTCTTGCTCTCCTTGCTCAGATTTGAGAAGAGACACTGAAAATAAGACCCTCTTCCCAGACCCCTTGGTTGTCATGGGCAGGACTGGGTCCAGTTGTTCCCATGCATGCAGGGAGGGTCAGTGGGGGCGAGGGTCCCACAGGCCACCCCTCTGAGCATCAGGGCCACAGGAATTGTCCACTGCCAGGCCACTGTGATGCCTGGGGAGGGCTGGAGGCTGTGGGAGCTCACAGCTGGTGTCACCTGCCCCGAGCTGGCATTGCTCCCAAGGCTGCATCTGGCAAGCACAGGAACCTCTGCCACGGGCGATGACAAGGCTGCAGGGTGCTGCGTTCGGCTCTGCCTGCACAAGCCCTCTCTTCCTCCTGCACCCAGTGGGAACTCCGGATGCCCTCTGTAGTGGAAGTGCACATTCAGGACGTGTTGTTTGCTTGAGTTAATGTGTAACAAACTGCTGCGATGGAAGAGCACCGTCGGGCAGTGGAGGAATTGGAAGAGGCCATTTCTCACTGGGCTTGGAAGAACGAGCAGTATGTTGCTGTCAGGGGTGTAGGGGTGTGTGGGATCTGTGGGATTGGGCAAGATGGGGTGTTTGGTGCTGGGCAGGCTGTTGGGATTATGTTCTGCCTGGTTTCCTGGCCAAGCACAGAGCAGGAACCACTCACAGCACCTGTCCCTGCTCTGGCACCTTGGGCAGAAGTGGCAGGAGAAGTAGAAGTGCCTGGCTGTCCCCTGGGGCTGTCTCTCAGGGCTGTCCCTCTGGCTCTGTCCAGTGAGGACTGTCCCTCAGGGACTATCCAGGGATCTCTGGGCTTAGTGCCAGCATCTCACCAAGAGGAAACCTCCCTTGTTTCCAGCTTTAGTGCTCACTTCACTCACCACCTTGTATCGGGAAGCATCTCTCTGTCCAGGCACTGGAACAAACGCCGCCCATGGCAGGGCAGCCACACTGCTGGTGTTATTTTTACTCTCCTTACTAAGACAAGGTAGCATTAAGAGGGTGTTTGCACTGCGGAAGCCCAGAATAACTCCTCATTTGCTCAAGGTGTTCAGGACTGCGACTTTCCTCTCCCCCGCCCCGCTCCTGGAGCTGCTTCAAAGCGAGCCGGTGCCTGCAGTGCCGGTCCCTGCCGTGAGTCCCGCACAGACAGAGCCGCTGTTTGCTCTGCTGGGTGTGTGCCGGGGCGGCTGCAGCCCCTCCAGCGCCCGCACATCCTGACTCAGTCCCTTGTGCAGGCAGATAAACAACCCGTGAAAAGGGACAGTGTCTGCTCTGAGACTCCCTGTCAAGTCAACCGACTTCAGGAGCTCTGCCCATCTCCTGCGGTGCTTCCCGCCCCGGGTACTCCCCAAACTCAGCCCTGCAGCCCCTGCAGCCCCCGCAGCCCCCCGGAGCCCGTGTGCTCCGCGGTGGGGAGCCCGGAACCACCCCGGAGTGAGGGTCTGTAAGGGGCCCTGCAGGGATGTGACTTCAGGACAAAGTGTTTTGTGCCCATGAGGACAGGGCCATCGGGGGGCTCTGGGGGCTCTGGGGGCATCCTGGCATGCAAGATGCAGCAACTACCCCTCTCACACCTCTATTTGTGAGCATGGGGAAGTATTTCCCAAAGCTGGGATTAAAGACCCGGAGCTGCTCCGTATGTGGGGCAGAGCCAAGGGTCCATAGGGGCACACAGGCTGGGGCGAGGGAGGATGGAGTTGGTGACATCATGCTTGGTTTGGGGCTTTGGTTGCCACAGGCACCTCGGGCGCTGGGCCAGCGGCTGAGCCAGACGGGCTCGGTGCAGCACCGGGCTCCCCATGATGAGGTGATGGGTTAGAGCTGGTGTAAAAGGGGGGTTTGTTGTGGGCAGCTGCCTGCCAGGCCAAGCACTGCAGCCTTTCCTTTGGGAGGAGAAGTGGCCTTTGAAGGAGAAGTAGATTGTTTTTCCACCTGTCCCCCAGGCAGGCTGGTGTGCTCCGGTGTGGCAGCCACAGGGCAGATGCAGCCCGAGGAGCTGAGTCCACGGCTCTCAGGGCACGGGAGGGATGTGCGGTGGTGTCGGACGCAGTCCGGAGCTCTGGCTTCAGCTCACAGCACAGGCTGAGCCAGAGGCTGTTCCCGAAAAATAGCCTGGAGGGATCGGCCAGCAGCTGATAACCAGCTCCTCTTGGGAGTCCTGGCGCAGGGCACCGCCTCCCCCTCCCACGGGGGGATCAGGAGGAATTAATTATATAAAGGTCTTCGGTTTTGGGCGGAGTCTGTATTGTTATTTAAAAGAAATGAGAGAAAAAAAAAAAACTCACTAAAGTCTCCGAGTTAGTGGGTCTGCAGGTTAGGGGTAGGAAAGCTGGGGGCTTCCCTGGCAAGGCTCCCTGGAACGTGGGTCCTGTGTTGGACAGCAGCAATGCATGCAGGGGAGGTAAATTCTCCCGCTGTGCCAAACCTTTCCTTGCTGGTGGCCCCAGGATGGCCACACGGTCAGTCCCACTGTGGCAGGATCCCACAGCACTCGAGAGTGGGCTGCAGTGCTGCAGGATGGACTCACATCCACTGCCAGGATAGTCGTGAGCCAAACACAATGTTTTGCAAACTGATCTGGCTGTACCTGGTGCAAACTGAATTCCAGCCTCTGGCTGTCATTTCCCAGCAGTTTGTTGGAACCCCCCAGCCCTCCCTCCCCAGGGCGCCTGTTCCCCCAGGGCACCGCTCCCTGGTAATCCCTCACCACTTCAGAGCTTGCAGGCTCCAACGGGTCTGCAGGGGGAAACAAGAAGGGTCTGTGCTCCCCAGTTGGTGCATAGAGTGTTTGTGCTCCTCGCTGAGTTCACGTGTCCAGGTTTAATGCCTGAAGCTGGGTGGTTTCCCCAGGGCTGGTGCATGAGCCGCGTTGTCCTGGTGCAGGTCACCTGCCCTGTCATCATCTTCCCAGGGTGGGTGTCTGCAGGGTCCCTGAGTAAGCACTGGCAGAGGCGATTTCCATCCATCCCTCCGGATGCAGCACAGCTGGGATTTTGGAAAGCAGCCAGGCTGGCCTTTCCCTGGCCAGCTCAGATCACATAGAGTTACGTCCAGCCCTCAGAGCTCTACCCTTTGGCGTTACCCTTCACCCTTCCTGTTTTGCTCCGGTACCACTGGTTTCTTTGGTTTTCTATTTCTTGTGGCTATCCTGCAGCTCCCCAGAGCACCAGCAACCCAGCTCAGTGACAGGCAAGACCAGGAGGACAAATCCAGGCAAGACAGCGCTCCCACTGTGGCACAGACCAAACCCCCAACTTGTGCTTCTGAACTCCCATGGCTGTTTGTGGCTGAACCCCGGTTCCAGAGGCTGCCAGGACAGCAGTGGGCCTGTGGTGACTCTGCTGTGACCAGAACTGCTGGGGGGCCCATCTGGGATGCTCTGAATTTTCTCAAATGCTGTTGTCACTTCATCTCTGCCTTGTCACCCATTTCCCGCTCTTGACTGGGACAGGGCACAGCTGTGGCAATGTCTGGGAGTGTGGGAGCCCCAGCTCTTCCTGCTCTTCCTCTTTTTCTTTTCTTCTTCCCTCTGTCTTTTCACAATTGAACCAGTGACCCTCCAGCCCCTGCAATTCAGAAGAAGAGTGCTGTGGCTGTCTCGAGTTGGAGCTCCCTGTTCTGTGCCAACTCACATATTGTCTGCTCTGCTGGAGCAGGGCTCAGGAGCCACAGGGGACTGACCCAGGAACTGCCATGGGGCAGAGAAGGTCATTCCCTGGGGCTGGGATCTGTGCCTGACCCATGGCCTCTCCACTTCCCTGAGATGGTTTTGTCCTCTGCTGCGTCCAGTATTTTTGACCTTTTTTGACCCATTTGGGAAAAAGTATTTCCTGGGGTCTTGTGGGAGCTTCCCTCAAAGGCTGGAGGGTGCTCTGTGCCTGGCACTGCCAGCCCACACTGCTGGATCCCTGCCAGGCCCTGACAAATGATTTTGCCATTTCACAAGGGAAAGGAGACATTGATTAACTCCTATGCTTGCCTTTCTGGAAAGGTTATGGCTTAATTGGTCAGACTTGGGAGCCGTAAATCATGTGCTGGACCATAAGCAGAGATAAGAAAATTTCTGCAGAATGTTGCAAAACACTTTTTGGTAGGGTATGCCTACTCAGCTGTGGGGGCTGATGGCTCTTCATTGCACAGGTTCCTTCCAGGGAAACGATTCACTCTCCAGCCACAGGCCGGAAATTCCCCTTACTGTTATCGGTTTAACAGGATTTGGAAAATATCCTTTTTAAAATTTTACTTATGGAAAAAGAAAACAACAGGAAAGTCATTGTTTGCTTTATTCCGAAGAATCATAATTCCATCTGGTTTGAAAAATTACTTTCTCTTTCTTGCTGGAAAGTGCTATTTCTCTGACCTAAAAGCTGTAATAGGGGGATACAGCAGATCAGCTCTCAACAGAGTGGAAAATTGAGCAAGGGATCTGTCGGGCTTGACTTGCCACGATGATGGAGGGAGAAATGGTTTTTGGCTCTCACAGTGAGCTGGGCCACATCCAGGTGGGCACGGCTTGCATTAACCACATGGGATGGGGAGTGGGCATGCTCAGCTGTAAGGCATGGGGATGGGGAGCAGGAACATATTATGAAGAGGTAGAAATGTCCTGGCTCAGTGACCTTGATGCCACTCAGGATGTGGCACTACTGGAGAATGGAATGAACTCTAGGCTTGCACAGGACAAGCTGTCTTGGAACCCTGTCTGGGTTCTCCAGGACTTTTAAACCAAAAAGAATGGAATGGACCCAGAGACCAGGATTTCAGTGGAGCAGGGACAGAATTGTCAGTAGAGAAACCAGCGCTGAGCTGGGGAAGATGGAGTGTAAAAAAAATTGTAGGGAGAAGTAAAGAGCAGACAATTGAGCAGGTCTAGGAGTGGTGAGAGGCAGAGGTCCTGTGACAGGGCAGGGCCAGGGTCGATCCCGTTATTGCTTCAGTGATGACCCAGACAGGAGGAGCGTGGTGCCCACGGGGGGCAGCTGGGGCCGTGAGGAGCTCAGCGGGGCTTGGCTTCGGGATCTGGCAAAAACAAGGCTGAGCGGGGTATGAGTGATGCTCAGCCAGACTGGGATGGGCGAGCGCCCTTTGCCGAGGAGCAGCATCCCGCGGGGTGCGAGCCATGACCGTGCTGGGCTGGGAGGAGGAGTGTGTTTTTCTGGAATAGCCTCCAAGGCAGAGATTGCTTCTCCCCTGATGTCTCTTGATTAGCTCATGCTGTGGCTGCCCAGGGGGGCGGCCGGCAGTGCTGGCCCCGACACTCAGGGTCCCGCCTGCCATCGCCTGCTCCCGGGTGCCCAAACACGCAGTGCAGGGACGTGCCTGCGGGGACAGGCTCTCTGGGGACCTCGGGCTTCTTTGGACTGGGATTGGCAAGGTCGCACCCAGGCCAAATGGGCCCCAAATGCTTCAGGACAGTGCGTTCCCAAAACAGATGGGGGGCTGGGCAGGATGACACCACTCTGCTGATGTACTGGGAGGGAGAACAGGAGACCAAGGCACTTAACCCTTACAAAAAGGTCCTTTGAGCAGGACCAAGGTGCTGGCAGCAAGCAGGAGAGCCAGGCTGTGGGCACAGCCCATGTAGAGGGCACAGGGGGCATTCGTGGTGGCACCAGCTGCCCGTGGGCACTGTGCTGGGGTGGTGGGAGCAGCTGGAACTCGGGTGGAACCCCAGCAGCTGACTCTCATTGGGACACAACTGCTCACTCTCCTCCATGAGGGCCATCCAGGTGTCTCTCTTCAGGTTTATTAATGTTAATGGAGTTAGTCCCGTGTTAATGAGTGCACACAAACCCAGGGCACACTGCTGGGGCTCAGCCAGGGCTGCAGCCACAGCAAAGGGATGGTAAAACCATCCAGTGGAGCAGGGAGCACAGTCAGTGACAGGAACATCTCACAGGTCTGCACTCCCCTGGGATGCTCCAGACACAGCTTCTAATGTGGGAACCCTCCCCACTGCCTGAGACTAGGCTGGCACTGGTAGGGATAAAGGCACTTTATGGGAGGATTGCTACACATCTGGTAGATTGTGAATGAACCCTGTGAGCTGCTGATGGAATTAATGCTGATCCATGGCAGGGAGAGTGCTAAGGACAGGGAACCAAAGATTCTGGGACTGAGGGTGGGGTAAGAAGTTCCAGCATCCCACCTCTGAGCATAGGAAGTCTCATCAAGTCTGTGATCAAGACTTATGCAGCTGGACAGAAACAACCCCAACTGGAGGAACTGGTTACTTGGCATTTGTTTTAGCTGAACTTTCAGTGTGGTGGTTTTCCAGGTAAATGATCTGGTGGGCCTTTTCAGATGAGCAGGGTGGTCTGGGACTCTGGAGATCCCTAGGCAAAGCCAGGCTTGATGCTGGGGCTTCTTCCATGGAGTTCTGTGAATCAGAGTCTTCAGAGGAGAAACTGCTCTGGCTGGAAATCTGGAAGTACTGGGCAGCTTCTGCCCGTGGCCCCACTGGTGCAGCAGGTGTGCTGGGATCTGAGGCAGTCCCATGGGACACAGCAGTAGGACGTGGTGGGTCAGCACCTGGAAAGCGTGTCCAGGGAGGCAGGGTGAAGGGACGCCTCCGAGGGGGCTGGCTGCGCTCCTGGCCGACGTGTCCTGCTGCTCTCAGGCTGCCTTTGCTCTTGGCTTTGAGATGGGGGGTGTCAGCAGAGATATGGGGCTGAGAGGTGCGGGCACCCTGAGGCCTCTGCTGGCAGTGGGGCTGCAGAGAACTCTGCTCCACACCCAGAGTGGAGCCAGGAGTGCTGCTGGGCTGGGACTGTCCTGGCCCCTGGGGCTGTCCTGGCCCCTCAGTGCTGGTCTCTGGCTGCTCTGCCAACCCCCTGCCCCCCAACACTGCTGGCTCAGGGCTGGGGGCTGCTCTGCACACCAGGACTTCTGTGTGAGGGGCTGCAGACCCTGCGTTGGGGGAGCTGGAGGAGTCTCCCTTGTGCCCATCAGCTTGTGCTTCCCAGGCCTCCTGCAGTTCCGCCAGCATCTCCTCCAGGATCTGCCGGGTCTCCTGGTACCTGTGCTGTGCCTCTGTCCAGGCTGTCAACCCTTGGCTGCTCTGCATCCTGCGCACCTGAGCCTTCATCTCCTTCAGCTTCTCCAGGGCGAACTCCACCGAGAGCTTTTGGAAGGATCTCTGCAGGCACCGCAGTGCCTGACCCTCCCCGCGCTGCGCCCGGGCCGAGCACTGCCGGCAGTCCAGCTTCAGCCCCGCCACCTACAACACAGGTGAGAGTGGCTGGTTTTGTGGCCACCAGCAGCACCATGTCCTGCAGGGGAAGGTCCCCTTCACCCACCTTGTTGGAGAACCGGACGAGCTCCTGCAGCAGCTCCCGTTCTGCCTGCCGCCGCTCCAGCTGCTTGGAGAAGCTCATCAGTTTGGTCTGGAAAAGGGCTGCAGCCGCTTGGAAGGTATCTGCCTCAGGGAACGTCGTGTCTCGGACCTCAGCTGCCTCCTGGCACAGGGTCAGGCCATGCTGGTACCGAGCCTGCAGGGACAAGAGGAAGGAACAGCTCGACTCTTGGGAATGGTGCTGACCTGGGATACGTGTGCAGGGTGATGCGCTGCAGGGAGCTCATGACATCACCATTATGGATGGATGGTAAAACACTTCTGGGCAAGTGAGAAGAAACAAAGCAATGGGATTCTCCAAATCTTTGCTCTGCCCTGGCCTGGTTCAAAATGCACCAAACGCACCTCCTGTCCTGAGTGGGGTCACTATGCCTCACCCTTCCTGTGGTGCGTGTGACTAAAGGGCCTATACATTCAGGGGAAGGAGAAGATCGTCACCACAATGTTCTTTGTCGTCTGATGGATGCCCAGGTTTCGTAGGAAAAAGGAACTGCATGGATGGAGTGCAGCAGGGGTTGAGAACAGCAGTCCCAGCCCAGCACACATCAAGGAACAGCGCAGCCACCCCCTCACTGGAGCAGGACTGCCCAGAGTCCCCACAACGCTGAGCTTGACTGCAGTGTGACTCAACAACTTGAGGACACCCAGCTCTGCTCAGAAGCCTCTTTCCAAACCCAAGGGATGTCTGTGACAGAAAAGCCCCCCCAGACGTACTGTGGCCTGGGCAAGGAACTCCTTGAAGTGCTCAGCAGAGCCCTGGCAGTTGTCAGGACTCCAATCCTCAGTGCCCATCTCCTGCAGCCGAGCCGCTGCCTCCCCATCCAGCCAGGATCCCAGCTGTGAGAGAGCGGAACAGGGATCAGCAGCATGTCCACAGCACCTCCCCTTCCTGCCCCAGCCGGGCACCCCAGCCCAGGCTCAGTCACACACATGAAAATCAAAGCTCAGGCAATCCTGCCACTCTCCAGGCTTCCGGCATCATAAAAACCAAAGGAAATGCGACCAAAACATTCAACCATGGAACACCACAGAGGACAACTTCAACTTGTGGCACCCCAGGGACACCCAGCTCACCTTGCCAAACTCAGTCTCGAGCTCCCGGACCTTGCGGAGGAGCTCCAGGTGCTCCAGGCAGCTGTTGGATTGGGACACGAGGTTGTGAAGTTCTTCCTCCAGCTGACTGTACAGCCCCTCAGCCAAATCCATACCGGTCCTGGGGGTTGGGAGGAGAGGGGCCATCAGTGCCAGGTGCTGCCAGGTGAGCTCACGGATGCACAAGGTGAGGGGAGCAAGTCTCTTGCTCAGCTCCTGACCTCAGTCCTACAGGCACCCGGACATCTCCCCAACCCATGGAGCAAATGGATGGGAGGGACCAGGGAATGGGAAAGCTCTGTCTACCAGTGCAGCCAAACCCCACTGAGAGAAGGGAGCAGGAGGGAGCAGTGGATCAGTGCTGCCTGAATGCACGGACTGTGGAGCAGCACGGCATGGCTGGACCAGTGTGGCATCACCAGATGGGTGCAGCACTTCTGGCCGAGAGCGACATCACCGGGTGAGTGTGGAACGGCCCGATTACAGCACGGCTGGTGAGTAACAGCATGGCCAGATCACGGCATCACTGGGTGAGTATGGCACGTCCAGCTGGGGGTGACATTACTGGATGATACAGCACGGCCAGAGGAGCCACGCACGGCCGGACTGTGGCATCACTGGATGAGTGTGGCATGGCCAGACAAGTGCGACATCACCAGACGATCACGGTATGGCCGGATGAGCACAGCACAGCTGGCTGGGTGCAGCATGGCCGGGACTTGGCCCCATCTAGTGGCTTTTCCCGAGCGCAGCCCTAGGCATTGCTGCCGGCATTGCAGAGCAGTGACAGATTTGACCTGGCCCGGGGCAGGAGACCCTCTCAGGGGTCTGGCACCAGTGAGGATGAGGGGACTCCTGCAATGGGCTGCCCCAGACAGGTGGTCCATGCTTCCAGAGCAGGACTGAGCATGGCAACAGCTTGGGCTCATGGGGACCGGGCGGTCCTTGGGGAGGTGGCTCTGTCAGCCAGCAGGAATTGGGGGTCCCTGGCATTGGCACCCCTTGACCAGTGGAACTGCCCCTGACAGTGCCATGTCCTACCTGACATGGTCGGAGGCACAGAGGCGGGCGGCCTCCCTGCGCAGCCTGGCCAGCACAAACCCCCCCTCGCGCTGCGCCCGCACCAGATGAGGCTCACTCAGCACCTTCTGCATCAGCTCCCGGTGCCTCCTGATGCCCACAGCCACATCCTGTGGAGGAAGGGAGGGTCAGACAAGTGTCCTACCTGGGGCCTCACCTGGAGTCTCAGGTCAGGATGGGTACCTGGGGCTGCACCAGGTAGGAGCAGAGGTGACAGGGAACAGCCCCACGTGCAGGAGCAGCCAGTCTGGGAGCAGTTATGCCAAGTTTTGGGTGACTGGAGTGCAATGTTGCTGTGGCTGCACTGCAGATGGGCCCTTTGGAAATGTCCCCAACCTGTGGTGCTGCCACCCCTGTTACCTGTGTCCCTGCCGATGCGTCCGTGTTCCGCAGCTCCTGGATGCAGCGCTGCAGCAGCTCCGATGCCTGCTTGAGGCTGGCTGTGAAGGGCTGCAGCTTCTGTGGGGGACACATCAAGGTGGGTCAATGGGGGCAGCCTGCCCATGAGGGGAGGAGGAGCAGTGTCAGGACAGAGCAGGAAAAACAGTGAGGCACTGGGTTAAAGCTGATGGGGAAGGGAGTGTGGAGGTGGACAGGCAGCTGCAGGCACGAGCAGGTAGGAAGGAGCTTGACCCTCCTGTGGTCAGAGCTCTCCTTTTCATTCCCCCCTCCCAGCCCTTCCCGTTGCTTTTCCAGGGATGTGTGTGGGACAAGTAAGATGCAGTGGGGACAGAGGGACACGAGGGAGGTGAGGCAATGGCTCATGGCGTGGTAACAGACACCTGGAAGAATTGAACCCACTCGCCGTGGCAGTAGCGGAAGGCACCGTCCAGCTCTGGGGGCAGCTGGGAGCTGTCGACGTGGCGGGCCAGAGCCTTCAGTGATGTCAGGGTCTCCACCTGCAGGGCACAGGGCTTGTAAAGCTGCCTGGAGCAGGGAATAACCCCCTGTTGCACCAGCTCAGGGCACAGGGACAGGCTCACCTGCACCCCAGACAGCTTCTCACGGTGGGAGACCAGCTCCTTCTCGGCCAGGAGCAGCATGCTGTGGATGCAGCCTGGAGAGACACTCTGTGGGAGGCAGGGGAGAATCACCAGGGCAAACCCCACATGCAGCCCTCAGGTCACCCATGGCAGTGCTGGGTTTTCCTGGGTCGGCTGAGGCTGGTGAGCTCATTGCAAAGGAAAAGGCTCCCACTCTCACTGGTGTGGGAGATGGAAACACATCACTCAGGCCATGACCTTGTCCCAGCCACCAGCTCCCTGGCAAAGGACCATGGGAAGAGCCTCATGAGTGAACCTCTTCTCTCTCATCAGTGACACTTCTCCATGTGAGGAGCATCAGGGCCAACGTGGGTTTTATCAGGCACACAAATGCAAAGGGTGCTGTGGCAGGGGGGGACCCCATAGCCCTGGACAGCACAGGGCGCTCCTGGGGCACTACCTGGGCACGGGCACAAGGACTCTGCCATGACAGTGGATTGTCACCATGGAGCCCATTTCCTGGTGAATTCACATAGCAGGATAGTGGAGGGCTCTTGGTGACACCTGCCGGGTGATGGCAAGGCTCAGAGGGGACCTTTGGGGATCACATGGAGAGCAGGGACAGGGAAGGCTCTGAGGGACCCCCAAAGGGTGACAGCACTCCCTCCCAGACAGGGATACCCCTGGCATGTCTATGGCACAGGAACACAGAGCCTCGTGTACCTGGACAGAACGGAGGGCTGAGAACAGGACAGGAGCGGGCGGCTGCTTCCTGGCATCCACCACAACTGTCAGCCCAACTTCCTTCGCTTCTCGCCTCTCACCATTCTTCACTTCTTGCCTAGTGAGGGGAAACACAGCAGGAGCGGGGGTCCTTCCCTGGGCCAGGACCCTCTCAAAGCCCCCTCCCACATCCTGCACCCCCAGGCAGGCAGGAACCCACAGCCACAGGCAATGGCCTTGTCTCTGTGGGAAGCCCCTGCCAAGGGCTCAGAGCATTTCTCTCTGGAAAGGGCACGGTCCAGGGTCCTTGGGGATGTGCTTAAACCAGGGTGTGTGGGATGATGGGCATCCATCCTGACTTAGCCTGGGAGCCACCTGGGAGCCCTGAGCCAGGCAGCAGCTGGGGGTCACTGGCAGGTCCTGCTGGCCCTTACCTGGGGAGGGAGCAGAGGCAGAGGATGAGCCTTGCCAGCTCAGCAGCTGAGCACCACGAAGCCCGCCAGGCACTGCCACTGGTGGTCACCAGGAGGAGGGCCCTGCCCAGCCTGTCTGAGCTCCCTGGGGGGAAAGGGTGAGTGATCCCTCTGGCGGCCACCTGCCAGACCTGAGCACCCCACAATGGGCTGGGGTAACCATGAGTGCTGCCTCAACTCAGTGCAGCCCCTCTGGCCCTTCTGGAGGGGAGAAGCCAGCCCAGGGGGCCTCTCTGCATGAACGTCTGGAATTCCAGAGCTGCTGGGGACGTTTTTCCTGAGAAAAAGATGGGTTTTGTTACTGCTTTTCGGTTTTTGGGAAAAAGAAGGAGCCAAATGTTTAGTGTTTGGCAGCTAAAGCTGAACAGCTTCACTGCAGAGGAATGGTGTGGGAGGGCTTGGGGCGGCTGGGACTGGGGCAGCTGCTCTGCACAGGCTGCCTGCATTTATGTTTTTAATGTTTTTGCCCAGCTGAAAGGAAATTTTCTGCTTGGAGTACTTCTGGCCTCCAGCAAAGCCCTGAAACCTTCCTCCAAAACACCCTCTCCAGCAGCCTGTGTTTCCATCCAGAGGCCTCTCCCGCCCATTCCTCAGGCTCACGGTGCCAGCAGTACCTGGCAGGCAGATGATGCCTGAGCGCAGCAGCCCGGTGTGCAGGTCCTGCCAGGCTGGAGGCTCCTGACCAGCAGTGCCAGCGCTGGGCACAGAGGGACCATTCTTGCAGCTGGCACCTTCCTCCACGGGAGCAGCAGTGGCTGCATTTGTACCTGTGCACAGGGATAGAGGAGAGAAAAGCTAGTGACACTCAACAAAGCAGAGGACTAGCAAAGCCCCAGTAGTGCCTGCTCAGATGCTGCAGCCCCACAGGATGGTACCTTTCCCTGCTGCCCTGGCTCTGCCCATCCTGGGTGAGTAGATGGCTGACATCTTCTTCCAGGCCCCCTCATGCTGGCTGGTGACTCTTTCATCCCCGGGGGCTGCCCCGAGCCGTGTGCCCTTCAGGAAGGAGAACTTGTGGCTGGAACCTGGGGGGAGCTGGGGGCTGCCCTGCTGCACCAACCCCCACTGCCCTGGCGCCCCAGGAGTGGCTCGGCGGGACCGGCGGGAGAGGAGCATGGGGCTGCCAGCCCCCTTCCTGTGCTGTGCAGGGGTCTCACGGGGGGTGGCAGGGGGCAGCTCGGAGCCAGGGCTGTCGGGCTCCTCCAGGATGGCTGCCATCAGCCCAGAGCCGAAGTTCACCGGGTTCTGCTGCGCGGCCATGTAGGAGTCACGCTGGCGGCCCTTTGGGCCGTGTGGCCCTGGCTCCTGGCTCAGCTTCCTCCCCAGGCACGGGCTGCAGGGACTCTCCTCTGAGCTCAGTGCTCCCTCACAGGGCCAGGTGTCTGCTCCAAGTCCCTCATTTGCCCAGGGGAGCATCTCCTCGGCCCCAGCCCTTATTCTCCCTGGAGGGCAGGTGGGCAACAGGGATCTAAGGACGTCCATGTCCTCCTGGGATTGCTCCAGCAGGTCCACATACTCCCCCTCCAGGTTCTGGCTGATGATTTCACTGAGGCTGGGCACAGCCAGCGTGGCTGGCTTCTTCTGCAGACCCGCCTGCTCCACCTTGATCAGTCCTGGATATCGTCCCTGGCTTGACTTCCGAGAGGTGGCCTTGCAGCCTGGGATGGTGCCCGCAATGTTGCTGTAGGGCGTGGGGATATTCGCTGTGCCATGGGGCACAGGGGTGCTGGGTGCTACTGCCTCAGCAGCAGGTCCATGCCGGGCACCAGTGGGCACACTGTCAGCTCCAGCCCTGGGCTTGTCAGTGAACTCAGGCGTGGCAATCCGGCTCCACGGCAGTGGGGTGACGCCGTTCTCGGTGGCCACCAGGCAGGTGTGCAGGGGAGCTCCGGCCCAGCTGCTGTTCACCTCCTCCAGCCACGCATTAGTGAAGAGCAGTGCGTGGGTGGCCTCAGGGACAGGTGTCTCCTCCACAGAGCGCAGGTCCAGGGAGAGGTGCTTGATGGTGACACGTGCTGTGTGCTCCTCACAGGGCTCTGCTTGCAGGTAGAAGTCCCCAGGGCGCAGCAGGAGGGGGTTGAGTGGTGCGAGGTGCACAACCACCTTCTCGTGCAGACATAAGGGCCAGCCTTCATGGAGAAAGATGCGGTTAAAGTAGGGAGCCTGGGAGGGAGGAAGAACACAGTGCATGAGAGAGGCCTGCCAGCTCTGCGCCTCCCAGCCACCCCCACACACTCTCGCTGCCTGGTGCTGTGCTTCCCATGATGAGGATGGAAGAGCCTGGTGACCCAATGCACGTCCCTGAGCCAAGCCCTGCACCACAGCCCTGCAAGCCCACCCTGAGACATGGCTATTCCTAGGGTGCCTACCCATGCACTTACAGATCTCTCTAGGATCAAGACAAGATGACTGCAGAGTCCCCCTACCCTTATTGCAGGGACCACAAGTGCTGGACAAATCCCAGGGAGCTGGGCGTGCCATGGCCCTCTCCACAGGGAGTGGATGGGACAGGGAGTGCAGGGAGGGAGCCCACAGGTCAGAGTGCCCATGTGGGCAGGACTCCTCAGGGCAAACCCCCCGTGTCCGGGGGTGGCTCATGGGCACCGTCGTGGAGCACGGGGGCTTACACAGGCCGCCTGCCGCAGGCGCTCGAAGAGCCGCTTGGCCGGGATGAGGAACTGGAGCAGGCAGCAGAGCCCATCCCCCTGGTAGCTGGTCTCCAGCAGCCGAAACACCTGGCCCAGGACGGTGGGAGCAGTGGCTTCGAAGGGCGGGTAGAGGGCCTGGAGAGCACTTTGCACCGCCGCATCCAGCGACCCGGCGTCCTGCGGGAGGGAGGCAAGAGTCGTTGGTGGGAGAGTGGCCCCACAGCGGGGACCCCTGACCCGGTGCCCCTGCCCACATCCCACGCTGCGCTGTGCCACTGTCGGGGCCCTGGGATGCCCACACTGGCGATGCTGCTGTGCTCAGGAGCTCCAAGCCCTCCTGTGCTGGAAACAGGGTGTACCAGGAGTGGAGCAGAGCAAGCATGGCACAGCCAGCACGGCGGGTCCGGCTTCCAGCGCAGGGCTGTGGTTAAGGAGCCTGGGATAAGCCCCGAGGCAGCAGGCAGGCAGAGGCGGACGAGCCGCAGCAGCAGACGGGTTAAGCGGAGTCAGAGCAGACAGATCGTGGGGCTGTGCCGGGCTCCGCAGCTCGCTGCAGGAATGCAGCAGATGGGAGGAAGGACAAACATCTGAAGATGGATAGGGTGTTTTGGTCCAGACTCGCTGCTGAATTCGCCAAACTCAAAATTATTCCTGTATTTTCTGGGAAGCGTTCTGCCGCGTTGCATCCCCCTACACCACCCCAGAGTGAGGTGAGGACACTGGGTCTGCGCCACGTATGAACCAGCAGTTCCCAGTTCATCCTCTCGGTGCTGCAGGAGCTGTCAGCTGTGTGGCACGGCTGGTACATGGAGAGACGCCATCCCACGGCTCCAGTGATGCCCGGGCTGCGCTCCAGGCAGTGTGGGGATGAGTCTGGCACAGCTGTCAAGGAGACCCCATCAGCAAGAGGAGAAGAGGAGCATCCTCCAAGCAGCTGGGTCCTGCTCGTGTAAGAGCACCCAGGAAGTCTGGTGGGATTAGCTCAAGGTGAGCATTAGTTTCAGGCAGCTAATCCCTGGTTCAGGAGCCCATACAGAGGCAAAGGGGCCACGGTTAATTCAGCTTAATTAGTTTTAATGCGCTTTAGCTAAAGCACTTTGCAGTCATGCTCTGCTTAATTCTTCATGACTTTTTTCCCGTGTCTCGGCACAGGAATCTCCTGCTGTTGCACCTGACAGGAGAAGCGACAGAGCTGGGCAGAAGAGGAGGCAAGCCTTCTCGGGGCCCTGATCTGCCACTGTGTTTCCTGTCTAGGCTTTCTGCTCTTGGACCTTTCTCCTCAAGCTTTGTCTTATTTCCAGACTGGAGACCCTATTCTGGAAAATCCCTGATGAAAGGCAAAGCCCAGCACCCCATTCCACGTTGCTCCAGTGGGGCCTGGTGCAGCCACCTGGTCCCCACTGCTGAACCCAGCCGGGTGCCCACTCCATCCATTCCCAGCACTGCCAAGCTCAACTTCCTCCCCATCCCAAAATCAAGGCAAGGAGCCACAGCAGCACAGGAGCATCCACCCAGCTCCAAATGCTGCCATGAGAGATGAGACAGAACTGCCTGCTTTGCCTCCAACAGTCTTTTAAATCCTCCCAGGGGTGGTGACTCCACCACTGCTTGGGCAGCTCATGCCAGGGCTTGACAACCCATTCAGTGAAGAAGTTTTTCTCTAGTATCCAGTCTAACCCTCCCCTAGCACCACTTGAGGCTGTTTCCTGTGACCCTATTACCCAGGACTTCATCCAGTGGCAGGGACTGTGTGAGCCAGTGTCAGGAGCGAACCAGAAACTGATGGAGGCACCAGACACAGCCTGAGTTATGCTGGGGAATATTTTGGCCTGGAATGACTGACTAAAAATGTTTTCATGGAGTGTCACAAAGCACTTCATCACTGGGGGAGGCTTTCGGGGTAACCATGGTGCAGTGGCTCCGAGTTCGTAGGCGAAGCCGCATCCGGGCCGGCCAGGAGCCCGTAGGAATCCGAAAGCAGCCAGTTATCCCAGTGCCTCCACCCGCTGGGAGAGAGCCGCAACAAAGGCATTAGGGAGCATAAGGAGATTTACATTTGCAAAGCTATTTCCATTTTAATAAGCCAAAGTGCTGTTAAATAGAGATTGATATTTCTCCCCAAATACCCATATTTTTAAACTGGTTTACATCAACAAGACGGGCTGGGCTTTGGGGTTTTGGTGTGGTGAAGTTGTCTAACCCATGCCCAAAGCCACAGGGTGATTCGGCTCCAGCTCGTTTCTCCCCCGTGCTCAGGAAGGAGCGAGATTTGAGCCTGGGACCAGTCCTGAATACCAATTCCTCTGCCTCTCGGCAGCCCTTGCTGTCACCAGCTTTGGCAGGACACGGTGCAAGCGCTCAGCCTGGCCCAGATGGGGAGAGCCGCGCTCAGCACAGAGCCCGGGGCAACGGCACGTGCCGGCTGCGGTGACGAACGATCCAATGGCTCTGCCGAGCATCCCCCCGAGCTGGCACGGCTCACACAGCAGCTCCCCCACTCGCTGCACGCATCCCCCTCACAAACTTTGCAGCGAAGTTTAAGCATCGCAGGATGCAGCCCCGCACACACCTGCCCAAGCGGCGACGGCCACGTCCACACCTGATCCCCAACCTTGCACTGACTTCCACGGTCACACCCATCTCTCTCTGCCTTCCCACCCGCCTCTGCCCTGACACCCACCTCCACACCCACCTCTGCCTTTGCACCTCCTTCCACCTTCGCTCCCGCCCTCCGTCTGCCGCCGATCCCGCTGCCCCCACCCCGTGCCCACCCGGTGCCCGCGGGACCGGCAGCCACGGGGAGGGGCAGCGGCAGGGAGAGGGATGCCCCAGGAATTACCATGTTTCCCAGGAAGTGGCAGAGGGGCCGGGGGCTGCTGTACAGACCGTCCCGTCCCGCCTCCTCCTCCTCGCCGGCTCTCCCCGGCCCGGGGCTCCCGGCCGGTCCCCGTTCGGCCGGCGGCTCTTCCCGGCGCCGGCGCCTCCGGAGCCGCGGGCGGGGGCGGGCAGCCCCGGCCCCCCCGGCCCCCTCCGCCCGCCGCGCCTCTTCTCAGGGAAAAAAAAGAAGCAAAAAAAAAAAAAAAAGAAGAAAGAAAAGAAAAGAAAGAAAAGGCGAAGAAAGCGGGAGCGGGGCGGGGCGGGGGAGGGGAGAGAGTGGGCTGGCGGGGGTGGCCCGGAGGGAGCCGGGGGGGCGGGGGCCGCTTTCCTGTGCCCGCCGGCGGGAGCCCCCCGTAAGATCACGGCCACCCCGGGGACAGTCCCCCTGTGTGTCCCCCGGGCGGGGGGGGCGGCCCCCGGCGGGATGGGATGGGGTCGGAATGGAGGGAGAGAGAAACCCCGAGCGGGGGGCAGGAGGCGGCTGTAGCGGGGTCCTCCCCCAGCCCCCGCCGTCCCCCCCGAGCAGCTCCTGGAACACACCGGGAACACGCAGAGCTGCATGTGCGTGTGTGTGTGTACATGTGTACATGTCTGCAGAGGTACTCATACATGTATTTTGTGCGGGGGTGCCCCTCTTTTCCAATCCACCCAGTGTCAGTGTGATCCCCCGGCAGTGGTCTGTGTCCTGGATGGATCCCGTGGCTCCCAGTTCTTGAGTTGCCCCTAAAGTGCAGCAGCAGGACAGTGAGTGCCTCTCTGGGGACTTTGAGCTGTTCCAGGGATGGGAAGGACCTACCGAGGGGTAGGATCATGGGATTCAGCAACCAGAACTGTACAAAAACAACCAGCATAAGAGCCAAAGCCACAGACTTGGTCCCTTCTAAGGCAAAGTGTTGCTTCACACAGCCCTGCCAGTCCTGAGCACAGACACTTCTCCCAAGCCCAGGCATGCTGGGCACAGCTCTCCCAGCCGCAGGCACTGCGGGCACAGCATCACCAGCTCTGCCAGCCCTGCACAACGTCCAGCACTCTCAGCCTCTCTGCGCCTGCTGTCAGGCTGGAGTCATTTCCACTGTTGCATTCGTGGGAATGGGCTCAAGGCCGGGACTGGGGCTGGGAAAGGACCAGGGCGGGCGGGACGGCCACAGCGTGGGCTGCAGGCTGCCGGGGCAGTCTCGCTAGTGAACATTTGTCCAGGGATCAGCGAGCGGCCAAAGGACACGCTGTGAAAACAAGCCGAGACGGGAGGAGGTGCAGCTGGGCTGCTGGCGTGTGGGAGGGAGCACGGCGCCAGTGAGGCCTTTGCGTTTGCTTCCCATTTCCTTGGGAGCTGGTGAGAGCCCTCCTGCTGCCTGTATGGATCCTGAATACTGCAAGGGCTCAGGCACCAGTGGTCGTGCCGGGGAGCAGAGGTTTGGCCGTGGGTACCAGGCTGGGGTGCCCAGCTGAGCCCACTACAAGACTGGCCTTGGCTCCAAGCCAGCATCCCCAGTGCCAGCTGGGACCAGCTGGGCAGCTCCCCATCCCCACCAGCAGCCAATTGCTCCTGCAATTGTTAGTCCACTTACCAGCTTCAGGTTTTTCATAGCTCCTTTGAGTGCAGGGCAAGGTGAACTCAAGGCTGTGACCTTTTTTAATTGCTTGGTCACCTCTGAGACGGACCCAAGAGCTGTGGTTCTTGCATCTCTTAATAGACACCAGAGCCAGGAGAGGGCGTTGAGGGCAGCGAGGAGGACAGTGTGACTGTGTCCTGGCACAGCACAATGCATCGATTCCTCTGTGATCCTGGTGAGCAGGAAGATACAGATGTGGAGCTGAGCCCAGAGGGACCCCACCACCTGCACCCAGAGCAGCAGCTCCCCACCTGCACCTTGAGGTGTCTCTTGCCATCTGTGCTCAGCCGGGCCAATCCACAAAGGTAATCAATCAGCTTTACATCCCCAAAGCCCCCCATGCCCTCCGGCCAGCCTCAGACAGCAAGGCTGGGAGTCAGGGTGCTGGGGAGCAAGTCCAGAAAAAGGCAAAGCTTCTGGGGGCCACCCGGTGCCCCCAGGGCCCCTCACTCCATGAGCTCACCCTCCTCTGCTGCTCCTGCTCTCCATGTCCTGTTTGTCCTGAGCAGCTGCTGGGACGGCTGCATGTGGCCTCTTGCCCTGCCCCTCTGCCGGCACAGAGCCACCATTCAGATCCCCCCAGGCTCTGCCTGAGGTCACCATTCTTGCATTTTTATTTTTACTTTTCAGCAAAATCAACCCCCTCGGCTCTCTGTGTCCCCTTTTGTCTCCCATGAGGCCCCCAGACTGTCACAAGCTGGCGTGCTGTGAGAGGAGCCTGCCTGTCTGGGGGAATGCAGCCCTTGGGAGATACACTGAGTGCAGTGCTGGTCCCAAGGGTCCCCTGGGATGTCACTGGGATGTTGGGGTGGAGGGATGGTGGGAGTTGTGCCCAATATCAGAGAGGGTCTCTGGGGCTGGCTCCCGGTGGGAGCCTGGTGGCTCCTGCCCACATCCCCACATCCAGGGGCCATCCCCACATGGCTCTGGCTGTGTGAGCTCTGGGGTCCCTGGGTTTCCTCGCTGCCTGTGTTTGATGAAGTGGTCAGGGCTGGCGTCAGCAGTGACCCCACGCTGGCCCAGAGCCCTTCCAGCTACAGAAACAGCCGAGGCCAAGTCATGCTGAGCCTGCAGCTGGGAAAACAACTGTGGAGGAGCCCCTGCATGTTCCTCAGCTGTATTTTTAGTTGCTGCTGGGTCAGAGGCTGTCAGAGATGTGCAGGTGTTAGTGGACAGCATCAGGCTTTGTGGTGCAGTGGGCAGAAGCCGCAGCTGCCCACACCATGATGACAGGATTTCTCCGAGCTCTGGTGAAGTCCCTGTTGGTCTAGGGGCAACCACAGCTGCCACAGATCCTGACCACAGCCCAGTTCTGTGGGTGACAATGAACTTGCTGGAAATGGGTAGGGGAGGTTTTATTTTGGGCTGATGACTTCTCTTTCCAAGTTCTCTCCAAATACAGCCAGGCTGCTCGCACCTTTTTTGCTGAGTCCATGGGTTTTCCCTGATGTTTCCCCATCCCATATACACCTGCCAGTGGAAGGCTGGAGAGCAGCAGCAGTCATGCCTCTGGCACTGGTACAAGCTGCCCAGGGAATTCCCCGGCTGGTAACGGCACTGGGGAACACAAATGTGTTTGGATTTCCTTGCAGATGGTAAAAAGAGCTGGTGTCCTCATGTGCAGCCCCAACCCAGCTCCTGTCATCCCTGGGCAGCCCCAGCACTTGGCTGCAGGGGGGCTTGAGCCATGGCATCACGAGAGAGATGTGGAAAGAGCTGGGACAGGATGGGGAACTGCCCACACGTGCTGAGGAGAGTGTGGGGTCAGAGGGACTCCAGTCCTGGGGAGCAGGGGGTGGCCTATGGACAGTGGACAGAGGGGTCTTGACCTGCAGTGCTGGGCAAAGGACAGCTGCAGCACAGGTCTCCTGCAAGTCTCTACCCTCCTGGGCTCCTGACTCCCCTTTGACCATTCCCATGCCTTCTCCAGCAGCCTGGGGGAGCCAGCCTTTCCCCAGTGGAGCAGACCCCACACTCCCAGAACAGGCAGAGCTGAACAGGAGAAGCCTTCACCTGTCCAAAGGATTGGGGCAGGCAGGGCAGGATTTCATATTCTATCCCCTCTGTCACCACTTACAGGAAGCACTACTGGGACTGGCACATAGGTTGAGCTTTAGATGTGGTTTGGCTGCTCCTTGCCAAACACAGCAGTGTTTGGTCAGTGCACGGGTCTTTGAAGGCTTATTTTCAGTTCAACTTCAAAATTTGCTCAAAGCCACGGGTAGGACTTCCTGGTTTTGCTTCTCCTTTCTGTGCTATTCCCTATAAAATTTCATTTCTCTTTATGGAAGCATTCTGGTTCCTCCATGGTCCTCCTGAACTTCTTGATTGTTGTTTTGACACAGCCTTTCAGTGAGATGGGGTTGTCACCATGGGACGTTTGGGAGCTCCTGCTCCAAACTGAGCCAGACCCAGATAAGAGCTGATGATGGATGACAGGAAGGGTCACAATGCCAAGGAGGCTGTGAGTGGGGGTTTGGCCTTTTGCCTTCCTCCTCTGCTCTTGGATGTTTCTTTCTGGGCAAAAGAAGCTCTAGGGGAAAGGAGTAATGCCCTTGGGCTTCAGGCTCCCAGCGCTGGATTGGGCTGGCACTGATGGAGAGTCACAGCCTGTGGGTGGTGATGATGGGTGCCTGTGGAACACAGCTCTGCCCTGGGTGGTTTGTCCCTCTCTGCAGGCACCATTCTTGCCATGTCCCTGTTTCCCAGATTCCGGAGCTGACTGTGCCCCTTTCAAAAGTTGTAGCCACTCATATAAACCTTGAGAGCACATTCTGGGTGTCTGCCAGGCAGCCTGCAAGTGACCCTCGTGAAAACTTGTGGGAGAAAAGGCAAAGGGGAACAGAATGACTTGACCTCTCCATCCTCAAACTCCACGTGCAGAAATCCTATGGCATGCACTCCATGGCCTCATCCCTTGGGGTGTCCTGAGGCTGCACCACTGAGGGATTGCTGAGCTTGAGCAACAGCTGCATTTCACAACATCCTTGATTGGCTAAAGGATGTTGCCTCTGGCAGCCAGGACTTCCCTGGATCCAGCATGAAATTTGCCTGCATCAGCAACCATGGGTTTCCTGTGCCTGGACCCCAACAGGAAATGAAAGTAACTGAATCATTTGTTCTTCCCTCACTTTTGTCCTGCAAGAAGAGAGCAGTCAGCCCAGCTCTTCTGGCTGGGGGGACAGGGGTGTTCCCCCCTCACACCTGCCTGGCTGCACCCAGCTCCTGCCCCTCTCTCCAGCCATCGTGGCAAGAGCTGTGACATATCAGGCCTCAGCAGTGTTGTCTTTGGAGCTTGATCCTGGGGTGATGGATGTCTGCTCCTGGGCATGGCTGCTCTGTGCAGGAGCCCTGTGACAGGATCTGGAGGTGCAGGGTACCCCACTGAGGGAGTTGCCTTACTTCAGCTGCCCAGCCCAGGCAAGGAGCCCCTTTGTCAGCCCTGCTGGGTCTGGGGTATCCCTGGGGTCTGATCCCATGAGGTGAGAAGCTGTGACCTGCCTTCTTCAGCCATTGCTGTGCTCCAAGGCTGCTCTGGTGGCTTTGGCAGGCCTGTGGTGTGACAGAAGCAGCTCACAGAGTAGCCAGGAGAGCCATGGGACACGGACAGGAATGGAGAGCAGCAGGGCTGGGACCCTGCTCCTGGGCAGCCCAGGCTGTTCCCAGCTTTTGCTGGGTGCAGGCTGCAGGAACGTGGCTCTGTCAGGCTCAGGTGGCAGCGCCAATGCCAGCTCTGCTGCACTGAGGATGCCACAGGCAGGGACTTCTGGCACTGACTGACAGCTGGAAACTGGGCTGTTGCCTCCCCGTTTCCACTGCTCCTTCCCTGCTTTGGGTGATTGGCACCAGGTGTGCCTCTGTGCTGGGCCATGCCATGGTGCCAGCAGCACAGCCCAGCAGGGCAGGGGCCAAGCAGGAAGTCCTGGGGACACCCCCCGTGGCTCCACACACCACGCTCACTTGCAGTTCCCGTTTTGGCAGGGATATAAAGGTGGTGTGAGCAGGGAGAGCTCTGCACAGCCTGGACTGTGAAGCAAGGATGGGAGTGAAGAGCCTGGCAGTGGCTTGCGGGGCACTGGCCTTGTGCCTGGCACTCACCACAGCCACCAACCCCGGCTTCGTGGTGAGGATCACCCAGGCAGGCTTGGACTACGGTGGGTTCTGTTTCTGATTTCTCTCCTCACAGATGTGCTGGTGGCAGAGGTGTGGAGCCAGGTACCCTGTGAGAAGTGCAGGGTCCTGGGGCAGGATGGGGGATCAATGGCCGTAGGTGCCCATGTGAGGAGCACAGGGGCAGGATGGGGAAATCCTTGAACAGGGGTGCCAAATGCACCATGGCCCAGGGCTTGCCCTGCTGCACCTGTCTGCCCCCAACGCCACAACACAATGGAGCCCCTGCAGAGGGGACAGCCCTGTGGGGTCTCAGGGAGCTGCAGCCAGGCTGTGTGGGGGGCTGGCAGAGCAGGAGGGGGCTGGTCCCACAGCATGTCCAGGCAGCCAAGCCGTGAGCCCTGGAGGAGGGAGCTGCAGAGCAGACAGGAGCTGGGGAGTTTTTGGGTGGGGCAGTGACAGAGATGGATGGGCCATGTGCTGCTTTTATTGAGCCCCAGCTCCAGCAGAGCACAGTTATGGATTGAAATACACTGTGTGAGAAACAGCTCATTTACCAGGCAGCTCTGCCAGCTATGTGGGAGAGAACGTGACTCCCTTTCTTAGACGGAGGCAGGGGTGCAGCACCCATTGATGTTGTGCCACTCCCTGGTAAAACTCCCTCCATCTTTGCCTGCTGGCACTGGGCATGGAGCAGCCCAGTGCCTCGGACCTGTCACACACCTCACCTGGTTGACAGCCAGGAGAGTGAGGACTGGGACACCTCTCTCCTTTCTGTGGCCCCCACCTTCCCCTGGGGCTGCAAGCAGGGCACCAGGCAGCATTGCCTGTGTGCTCACAGGGCTCTGTGCACGGAGGTTTGCTTTAAAGCCAGCCTGGGAGGCAGCATCACCTCGATCTTTCCTCTGATCCTTCTCCTGTGCACCCAGTGTGTGCTCCAGCTTCTGTGGCAGTGGTGGAGTGATGCTCTCCCTGTGTTCCTTTAGCCCATGAGCAGGGGTTGGCAATCCTGGAGAAGGAGCTGGCCCAGCTGAAGCTGCCAGATATCTCAGGCGAATCTCGTGTCATGCGCGTGGGGAAGGTGCGCTATGAGCTGTCCAGGTGAGCCCTGCCAGTTCCTTGGAGCCACCCACTGCCCCCAGTCCAGGGTATGGCAGGAGATGTGGGGAGGGTGGGGAGCCCCCACAGCAGTGAGGACCATCCTGTCCCATTCACAGCTCCCTGAAATGTTGGCTCTGTCCTTGATACAGGCAGATATGTTCCCATTTCACTCCTTGCCCAAATCGAAAAAAGGGAACGGGGTCACGGCACTCTGGATGTGTGTGGATTGTGTGCAATCAGCTTGGATAGTGGAGATGGCCTTGCCGGTGTGACCAGAGCACACGTTCCCATGTGGAGCAGGAGCCCAGCCCCTGTGGAAATGCCAGCTCCCTGCTGCCCCAGGTTCCTCTCTGTTCCTGCAGTGCAGCGTTTGGAGCTGCCGTGGGTGCCTGCAAGGGTCACATTCCCAAAGGATCCCCTCTGCTGTGTGTGTCCCTGCCCAGCATTGCTTTGCAGCAGCAGAACTGCAGCTGGGGATGCTGCCAGTGCAGTGACACCACTCCCTCCTGCTCACCCTCCTTCCCTCCCTGATTGTCTCTCTCCCATCCTCCCTCCCTCCCTAGCACTGTGCTTGGGAGCAAGGAACTATTGTAACATGACTTTTCTTTTTATTCATGCATTTTCAGACTGCGCCTTCGTGATTTCCACTTGCCATACTCAAGGATTACCCCAATCTCCAACGTGGGCCTGCAGGTCTCCATCTCCAACGCCTTTACTGAGCTTGATGGGGACTGGAGGGTGAAGTTTTTCTTTGTGTGAGTTCCCAGCTCTTCCTCTCCCTATTCAGGCACCCACCCTGTGTCTCCAACACTGGATCCGGACAGGTTTTTCTCCTCTCCCTTTCTCTTGTGTTTTGGGCAGCTGTCACTTTGCTCCCCCAGATATAATGGATTAAACAGAGTGGGAACAGGCAGGAACAAGGCACACAGAAGGGGAGCTATACATGGATCCTCAGGTGTCTCTTCAACCTCCCCTACTTGCTCTCACTCCCCTCTATTTAAAGGTTACCTCTCCTAGTTTATGTGCCAGTGGAATTTGTTTCTCCCGAGTTAAAAATCTTTCCAAGTCTCCTCTGGATGCACCATACAAGGAGGAGAATGATCTAGCTAGATTATTCATCCTGAAGCTGATTTGAGGTCTCTTCACCACGCCTTGGCATTGACAAACATCCCTTTCTCATTCCCCTCTCCCTGCAGCCGGGACCATGGATCTTTTAACCTGAAGGTGGAAAATGTCTACATCAAAATCGCCCTGAGTCTGGGCAGTGACACCACTGGGAAGCCCACCATCAGCACCTCGGCCTGCAGTGCCAGCATCTCCCAAGTGCGGGCACTCTTTTCGGGCAAGTTAGGGTATGTAACTTCACTGGAAGTTCTGGAAGCACTGAGTGTTAGCCCCCCTGCCATAGGAATGTGGCTCTGGTGTGAGGAGTAAGTTGTTGGCAAATCTGAGGTGTCCTAGTCCAAAATCTGGCCTGAATCTGCTGCACATGTGGCTGCACATTGAAAGGGGGTGGGTGTGGTTAAGGCAGACACCAGACTTCTGTGGTTTACTAAACCCTGGGGCAAAGGCAGATCCAAATTGGTGTGGGAATGATGTTCCCAGGCTCTTGTATCTCTAGGGTCTGCCTTTCCTGGGCACATCCTTCTGCAGTATGGATCTGAGTTAGGGCTTCTCTCTGTGTTTCTCTGCAGGTGGCTTTACAACCTGTTCCACAAGGCTATTGAATCCAGGTTGCGAAACATTTTGGAGGACAAGGTATGTGAGCAGTGGAGGGCAGGTTTTCTGGTGGTCTGTAGCCGTCACTTGTAGGTGATGTGCTTGAAGGATCATATGTAGTGAGGTAACTAGAACCAGAGCACACAACTGTGTTGCCAATTCAGTAAAAACTAAAGGACTGGGCATTGCAGGCTCCATAGCATAGTGTGACTCAAGCTGAATTTGAAACCTGGAGCTTTTGCCAAAACCCAGCATAATTGGTTCCTAATTAACAAAGGCTTTTCTTTCCATGTGGTCAGTTAATTAGATCTTATGTCTCAAGCCAAACTCATTGTAACCTGATCAGAGCTGTCCTTTAACCAGCCATATTCTTGGAGGGCTTTGGGGAACACTGGGGGGAAACTCTCATTCCTGGATTTCAGACATTTGGTGTTTTGTTTTACTGAGGGGAGTCAGGGAGCTCTGGTACCGCTGCCTGGTACAGACACTGACATGCAGGAGACCTGCAACCAGACATGGAAACAAGCTGTTAGCAATAATTACTACAAGAATAACTGGCATGAGTTACAGCCTCTCTGGATGTGAACCTTGCTCGGGAAGGAGGCAGTTGGAGAACAGGCAAATCCCACTCCTGCAGCAGATCCCATCATCCCCAGACACTATTCCTAATTCCATGCAACACCTTTCCCAAGCCCCCTGGGGTCTGTGAGAGCAGATGGTCTGGCAGCCGGAGCAACACCAGGGCTCAGAAGCCTTTTCTGCTGTTTTGTCCCCTGGAAGGAGGACAGATCTGGGACTGCATGGGGACCCCACTGTCCTCTGCTCCTCCTCCAACCCCCTCTGCCCCACACACATTCTTCATTGTCTTTGTGGAGTGATGGTGTGAGGGGCAATGGGCAGGAGAGGGCAGGGATTGAGCTGTGCCCTGGGCACAGCTGGGCTGCAGCCCAGGCCAGGCAGCCTGTGTCTGCTTCCTGCTGTTGCTGCAATGCTTGGGCAGTGCTAGTACCCCCAGTTCTGGGACTCCGGTCACAGGGAGATCCCAGTCACAGGGAGATCCCAGTCACAGGGAAATCCAGGTCACAGGGAAATCCAGGTCTCAGGGAAATGTGGGTCATGGGGAAATCCCAGTCACTGGCACCAGGGCTGCATTTTTCTGCCTGCAGCAACCTCCTCTCAGGCAGTGATAGGGCATTTTCAGCACAGACAGAAAAATATCCCTGGGGACAGGGAAGAGCTGCAACCTGCTGTCACGAAGGCCATGCACAAGGCTCTGTTGCCTCCTGCTCCTCTCTGTCATTGTGGTAGCTGCCCCTCTACAGTGCTGCATCTCACCATCAGCTCTGTGGGCTGCATGCCCAGTCAGACAGATGACAGACAGATCCTGCCCATGGATGTCGTGATATTACAGTGAAAAAATTGAAAGGAGCTTGTGCTGATTTCCTCAGCCATCTGCAAGATGGTGCCCTGCAGTAAATTTCCCAGGCTAGTGGTGAACCTGCCCTTTGAGTAGCTCTGCTTTAGCCGAGGCCTGGTTGCTCAGCACAGTTCATTCCTGTATGAGCCACATGAGAGTCCTTGCAAGGGAGCTGAACTGTGCCACAGGAAAAGCACTGCAAGCAGTTGCTTGTATTTATAAACCCTGCTTGTGTCTTTGACAGTTAATGTGGTGCCTGATTAATGGAGACAATCACCACTGTGTGCTCTTTGATTTAAGCAGGCTTTGTCATGGGGCAGGGAGTGTGGCTGAGGTTTCGAGTGGGGACTGTGACCCTGTCACCCCTGCTCAGCTCTGTGGCCTTTCTGTCCCACAGGTCTGTGACATTGTGGCCAAGTCTGTACGCAATGACCTCCAGACATACATCCAGACGCTGCCAGGTACTGGGGGGCTGCAAGTGGGTTTAGGAGCAGCTCTTCCTAGCTCTTCCAGCCATGAGGAATGTTTTAATTTGTGTCCACTCCCCATCTCTTAGTGTGCCAGCACCCAAGCTGGAGCTCTGGAGCATCTTCTCAGCAAATACAAATCACTCTGTGTCCTGTCAGGCTGTTAAGATCCCTTCAGGATCTGTGTCCAAGGACTTGTGAGGGCATGGGCTGCCTTAGCTGGGGAATCCAGGCCATTCCTCAGATCCAGGAGATGGTTGTAAAAAAGCTTGGAGAAAAATGGGGGGACTTTGCTTCTTAGCAGAAGCAAGCACCAGGGCAGTTGGTACTGAGCTGATGCACCAGGCAGCCCAGGTATGGCACTGCCCAGATGTCAGTGGAGGCTGTCTGCTCCCAGCTTTCCCAATCATGTCATTGTCACTCATCTCTCTTCCTCATGTTTACAGTCACAGCCAGAATAGATGACAAGACTGGGATCGATTACTCCTTGGTGGGACCCCCAAGAGCTACTGCCCAATCCCTGGATGCGGACCTGAAGGTGAGAGGCAACCCTAGAGACACTTCAATTTACCAATACCATTGCCACAGGAAGGTGGGAACCAAGGTTTTGGTACCTGCTGCAAATTCATTTTGGCAGCCTGAGTCAGCAGATGAGCCCCATGGCTGCTGCACCCCTTCTCCAAGTCTCTCTCTCCTCCCAGGGTGAATTCTACTCCCTAGCTCACCGCTCCACTGTCCCCTTCTCACCACTGCCACTGGCCTTCCCCTCGGATCACGAACGCATGGTTTACTTTGGAGCCTCCAGCTACTTCTTCAACACAGCTAGCATTGCCTACCACAAGGCTGGGGCACTGGTCTTTGAAGTTACAGATGCCATGGTGAGTGGCACAAGTGGGACAGGGCTGGGAAAGAGGTTCCATTTGCTGAGGTGCTCTGGGAGCAGCCAGCAGTCTTGGAGAAGCCCCAGTGAGAGAGTTGGGGGCTGTGGAATGGGGCTGGGCTGTTGGACATGGCAGCATTTGAGGATGGGAGGGCTCACCATGGGATCCTCTGGGACAAACTGCACCAGTGTGACAGTCCTCTCCTGCAGATCCCAAAGGAAACAGGATTCAAATTGGAAACCTCTGTCTTCTCAGCCTTCATTCCCCAGGTGAGCAGTCTGGCCCTGCCTGCCCAGAGCTCTTGCACACACGGGCTTTGCTCTGTGCCAGGTGCTCTCCCTCAGGTCCAGGGCTTGGCTCCATCATTCCCATCCTCTCCCTACTCCCACACAGCTGGAGGAGATGTACCCCAACATGCCAATGAAGTTCAGGCTGTCAGCTCCCACTGCTCCATTCCTGACTATTGGACCAGGAGGAATCTCGTTCCAGCCCGTTGTGGATGCCCAGGCTTATGCCATCCTTCCCAACTCCAGCCTGGCTCCTCTCTTCCTCCTCAGCCTGGTGAGCTCAAACACAGCCTGTGGCAGTGGGGCAGAAGGGAGTTTGAGCTGGGCCCAGTCCTGTTGCTCAGATCCTGCCAGGGGAGGTGCTGGGTGCTGACCAGGCACAGTGGGGGTGTCCCCAACAGAACAATCGCTGAGCTGAGAAATGCCAGCTTTAATGCTGGGTGCAAACACGCCCCTGAATGGGCAGTGGTGTGCTTCAGCTGGTCAGAGCCATTGCTCCGGGTGTCTGCTTTGAGGTGAGGTGGGAGGAGCATTGCCAGAGCTCTGTGCTCTCTCCCAGACAGGGAACGTGTCTGCTGTCATCAACGTGAGATCCGGCCGCATCGTTGGGAGCCTGGATGTGGGCAGGTACAGAGGGGAGCAGCGACTGACTGGGCAGGCGGTGGCTGGGGGTGTTTCTGTTTTGTGTGCCGTGGGACAGAGAAGGGGGGGTGGGAAGGCCCAGGGATGTGGGCTTGGTGTGGAAGGAACGAGCTGGGGCTGGAGGGAGAGGGATCTGCATGGCCATCGATGGGTGGAATTGCTCCCTCTGTTGGGACATCCTCCACAGCACCACTTCTGTCCCTGCGCAGGATCAGGCTCTCTCTGAAGGACTCGGCTGTTGGCACTTTCCAGGTAAGCTCTCCTTGACCATGACCAGAACCCTCAGCATGGAGCTGGCAGCCTGCTGGGGCTGGAACAAAGGCTCATTCCCTGCTGCGTCCCAACATGGGACCCCTCACTGATCCTGCAGCCTCCTCCTGCCTCAGCCTGCTGGCTGGGAAAGGATCCATTGCTCCTCTCACCGCAATATTTCCTACCCTTCCAAAGCTGCTGGTCTCTGGCAAAGCATGTGCCCATCCCAGCTCTTTTTTCTTTTCCTTTTTTCCTTTTTTCTAATTATCCTCCAGTGCCATTATGTCTCCTGTCCTGCAGGCTAAAGCTTTTCCTCCCTCTCTCCCCACTTCCCAGGTTCGAAGGATGCAGAACCTCATGAACGTCTTGACTTCCAGTATCCTGCTCCCTCGTCTCAATGGTGAGAACCTACTGGAGGGAATGGGGAAGCTGGAGCACCCTCCACTCAGGTTGCTCCATCCAAGTGGCCCAGCTCACTAATTAAATCCTCATTGCCAAGGCTGATCAGGGAAAAGTGCATGCAGGAGGCGGTAGTGAAGCAGTGGCAGCCTCTTGCTGCTCTGACAGGCTCCCAGCAGCAAATGCAATGGAAAAAATGAGCCCTAGCATATCCTTCCTAATGCTTTCCAGACTCTCTCCCCAAATCCCTGCTTCTCCTGCCTAGCCAGCAGCTCACACAGAGTGGGGCTGGTGGCTGGAGGGCCCGAGGGGGCTGTCGTGGTACAGCAGGCAGCGCTACCTCAGGAGCTTGGGAGGAGTTTCCTCTGCCTGCCCCAGGAGCAGTGGAGGAGAGGAAAGGGCTGGGGGAGGGAGGTGGCCACGTTCTGTGTGTGCTCTGTGCTGCCTTGAGTCCCATTCCCATCCCAATGCAGGCACGTGTGTTGTCTTTTCCAGCCCGGTTAGATGAGGGCTTCCCTCTGCCGCTTCTGGACAGGATTCAGCTCTCCAATATCCTTGTGAAGTTCCACCAGGTGAGTGAGGGTAGAGCATCTGGTCCCAGCTGGGGCCCATCCTGCTGCCCCCAAAACCCTGCTTACCCGCACAGCCTCCAAATCCAGTTCCCCCAGGCATGCTGGGAAGTGATGGATGGGAAGGGTGCTCTCGCAGCAAACCAGTGCTCTGCTTTTCCTGGCCACTTGGTGCGAGTCTAGGATGGCACCACATTGTTCTCCAGTTCTTATATGTGGGGAGGTCTTAATTTCCCATGACCATTTTTATAGAAGCATCAACCCCAAATCCCCACTCTCCCTGACTTGCAGTACCTGGATTGGTGTGATGCCTGCTAGGATAAAACCCCTGCCTGCCCTGGTGGAAGGAACTGTGCCAGGTCCAAGGGAGCAGAGAGCCCCCATGATGGGGTACCTTGGGAAGCCACAAAGCAGGGTCCCCATGGGGATGCCAAATAGCTGTAGTGAGGTGTGGCTGTGAAATTTCTCCAGAGCCTGCCAGGGGGAAACATAGGCACAGGGGTTGGCGGAGCCACAGGTACCAATCCATTCTTCCTTCAGGAATGTGTGGGTGCTGGGCAATGCAGCTGCCAGGGCCTGTAGCAGCCCAGTGCTTTCTCTCTTTCTCACAGAATTTCCTGCTGCTTGGAGCAGACGTTCACTTCCAGCGCCGGGGATGAAGATAAGGTGATGAGAGCCTATGCTCCATTCACCACATTGCCTTTCCCTGCCCTCCTGCATGTGCCAAAGCCCATCAGACCTGCCACTGTCCTGCACTGCTGCCTTGGCCTGGACCCCTGGGTTGGGCTCGCCTGGTGCTACCCTGAGCCGGGGGTGCCCTGCCCTGGGCCAGCCCCTCCCCTCCTCCCTCTGAGCAGTAATAAAGGTGCTGGTTCTGGGGCTATGGTGGTGGTGTCACTGTCTGCACCTCAGGCCACACGGGGCCAGGTGGGAGCTGGATTGGGACCATCTGGTTTGGTGTTTCCATGGCCATGGTGAGGCACCATGGAGCACTGGTGTCCTGGTGTCCTGTCCTGTCACTCCAGACCTGGGGCAACATGGTTGCAAAGAGCGCAATGGAAAAGGCTCTGGGGGTGCTGCTCAACAACAGCTGAACATGAGCACCAGGTGGCCAAGAAGGCCAGGGGCAAACTGGCCTGGATCAACCGTTGTGGGGAAACAGGACCAGGGAAGGGATTGCGCTTTGTCCGGTTCTGGGCCCCTCATTTCAAGAAGGGCATGGAGGTGCTGGAGCATGCCCAGAGAAGGGCAGTGGAGCTGGAAAAGAGGCAGGAGCACCAGGAGAGGGTGAGGGAGCTGGGTGGGGCTCAGCCTGGAGAAAAGGAGGCTCGGGGCAATTTTCTCACCCTCACAACTCGCCAACAGGAGGGTGCAGCCAGGTCGGGAATCAGGCTCTGCTCCCAGGTGAACAAGGGAAGGGTAAGAGGACATGGTCTTAAGCAGCATATGAGGAGATTTAGGTTGGATATTGGGAAGAATTTCTTCACAGAGAGAAATGGGCTGTCCAGGGAGGTGAAGTCACTGTCACTGGGGGTGTTTAAGGGAAGACTGGACATGGCACTCAGTGCCCTGGTCTAGTTGACAGGATTCTTCTGGGCCACACGTTGAACTCGATGATCTCAGAGGTCTTTTCCAACTTAATTAATTCTGTGATGTTGTGATTCCTGCGGTGGCACTGCCAAGCAGCAGGGCAGGCCCAAAATGGCGGCAGGGCGGAGGCGGCGTGGGGCCAATCTGTGGGCGCTCGGCAAGGCCGCTGCGTGCCTGGCTGTCCGGTCTGACCCCCAAAGCAACCCTGTGTGCTGTGGCCAAGACACTTCTTCTTTCCATGAGTTTAGTCCCTGAGGTGTTTCTGCAATGGAGATGCTCTCAGGCAGGCAAAGTGATAGCAGATAAGATAGAGTCAAGACATAATCCTCACACCACAAACGGCACTCTCAGGTGCCATTCGATTCCCTGCCTTTAGCTGAATTCTCTTCACAAAGCACTAGGGCTGCTTAAGACTGGTGTTATGCTCAAGAGCAGCAGGTGGAATAGGCAGGTTTGCTGTCTCCCCAGGGAGAAGGCAGAGCAGGCCATCTGGAACCGTCTGCAGCACCTCAAGGCGCTGAAGGCCCGGCGGCCCCAGGCTCGCGCTCCGCTCCGCATCGGGATCCTGGGTATGGCCGTGCTGCATCACCTGTATCCCTCTGGCAGCACCCGCCTTTCCCTGGGGTGAGAGCAGCTGGGAAGGGCTGCAGGGAGCAATGGAGAGCAGGCACTGCCTCATGAGCACCCTTCTCCTTTGCTGGCAGGATGCATGGCCGAGAGGCTCAGGGAGGAGATTCTGCACAGGGAGAAGCCGCTTGAGCTGGTCGTGGCAGCCCTGATGCCTACTGTGACCTCTCTGTGCTGAAGTGTCTGTTGGTCTAACAACAACCACAGTTGCCACAGATCCTGACCGTAGCCCAGTTCTGTGGGTGACAATGAACTTGTCCTGGCTGGAAATGAGTAGGGAAGGTTTTCTTTTGGGCTGATGACTTCTCTTTCCAAGTTCTGTCAATATCCAGCCAGGCTGCTCACACTTTTCTTGCTGAGTCCATGGGTTTGCTCTGATGTTTCCCCATCCCACATGCACCTGCCAGTGGAAGGCTGGAGAGCAGCAGCAGTCATGCCTCTGGCACTGGTACAAACTGCCCAGGGAATTCCCCGGCTGGTAATGGCACTGGGGAACACGGATATTTCCGGATTTCCTTGCAGATGGCAAATGGACAGGTTACGGCAACACAGAACAAAGATGCATTCAGATTTCTTTGCAGATGGCAAATGTGCCTGGTTTGCTCACAACCCAAGGAGCAGAACTGCCTCAGCATGAACCCTGTAGTACCTGGGCAGCCCCAGCACTTGGCTGCAGGGTGGCTTGAGCCATGGCATCACGAGAGAGATGTGGAAAGAGCTGGGGCAGGATGGGGAACTGCCCACACGTGCTGAGGAGTGTGCGGGGCCAGAGGGAATCTTGACGTGGGGAGCAGGGGGTGGCCTGTGGACAGAGGGGTCTTGACCTGCAGTGCTGGGCAAAGGACAGCTGCAGCACAGGTCTCCTGCAAGTCTCTACCCTCCTGGGCTCCTGGCTCCCCTTTGACCATTCCCATTCCTTCTCCAGCAGCCTGGGGGAGCCAGCCTTTCCCCAGTGGAGCAGACCCCACACTCCCAGAACAGGCAGAGCTGAACAGGAGAAGCCTTCACCTGTCCAAAGGATTGGGGCAGACAGGGCAGGATTTCATATTCTATCCCCTCTGTCACCACTTACAGGAAGCACTGCTGGGACTGACACATAGGTTGAGCTTTAGATGTGGTTTGGCTGCTCCTTGCCAAACACAGCAGTGTTTGGTCAGTGCACTGCTCTTTGAAGGATTTTCTGCAGGTCACCTTCAAAATTTGCTCAAAGCCAGGGGTAGGACTTCCTGGTTTTGCTTCTTCTTTCTGTGCTATTCACTATAAAATTTCATTTTTCTTTATGAAAGAGTTCTGGTTCCTCCATGGTCCTCCTGAACGTCTTGAGTGTTCTTTTGATACAGCCCTTCAGTGAGATGGGGTTGTCACCATGGGACGTTTGGGAGCTCCTGCTCCAAACTGAGCTCTGGAGCAGGAGCTTATTTTAGCCAGTCCCAGATAAGAGCTGATGATGGATGACAGGAAGGGTCACAATGCCAAGGAGGCTGTGAGCGGGGATTTGGCCTTTTGCCTTTCTCCTCTGCTTTTGGATGCTTCTTTCTGAGCAAAAGAAGCTCTGGGGAAAAGGAGCACTGCCCATGGGCTTCAGTGTCAAGGATGTTTCCTCTGGCAGCCAGGACTTCCCTGGATCCAGCATGAGATCTGTCTGCAACAGCAGCCAGGGTCTCATTTGCCTAGACCCCAGGCCCAGGATATGAAAGTGACTGAATTATTTCTTCCTCCTGCATCTTTATTTTACAGCCAGCCCAGCTCTCGTGGCTGAGGGGTCAGGGGTGTTCCCCCCTCACACCTGCCTGGCTGCACCCAGCTCCTGCCCCTCTCTCCAGCCATCGTGACAAGAGCTGTGACATATCAGGCCTCAGCAGTTTTGTTTTTGGAGCTTGATCCTGGGGTGATGGATGTCTGCTCCTGTGCATGGCTGCTCTGTGCAGGAGCTCTGTGACAGGGTCTGGAGGTGCAGGGCACCCCAGTGAAGTACTTGCCCTGGTACAGCTGCCCAGCCCAGGCAGGAGCCCCTTTGTCAGCCCTGCTGGGTCTGGAGTGTCCCTGGGGTCTGATCCCACGAGGTGAGAAGCTGTGACCTGCCTTCTTCAGCCATTGCTGTGCTCCAAGGCTGCTCTGGTGCCCCAAGGCTGCTCTGGTGGCTTTGGCAGGCCTATGGTGTGACAGAAGAAGCTCACAGAGTAGCCAAGAGGGCCATGGGACAGGGACAGGAAAGGAGAGCAGCAGGGCTGGGACCCTGCTCCTGGGCAGCCCAGGCTGTTCCCAGCTTTTGCTGGGTGCAGGCTGCAGGAATGTGGCTCTGTCAGGCTCAGCTGGCAGTGCCAACGCCAGCTCTGCTCCACTGAGGATGCCACAGGCAGGGACTGCTGGCACTGACTGACAGCTGGAAACTGGGCTGTTGCCTCCCAGTTTCCACTGCTCCTTCCCTGTTTTGGGTGATTGGCACCAGGTGTGCCTCTGTGCTGGGCCATGCCATGGTGCCAGCAGCACAGCGCAGCAGGGCAGGGGCCAAGCAGGAAGTCCTCGGACACCCCCTGTGGCTCCACACACCACCCTCACTTGCAGTTCCCGTTTTGGCAGGGATATAAAGGTGGTGTGAGCAGGGAGAGCTCTGCACAACATGAACTGTGGGAACCAAGGATGGGAGTGAAGAGCCTGGCAGTGGCTTGCGGGTCACTGGCCTTGTGCCTGGCACTCACCACAGCCACCAACCCCGGCTTCGTGGATCAGGACCACCTTCCTTGGCTGTTTCCATGGCCATGGCGAGGCACCATGGAGCACCTGTGTCCTGCTGTCCTGTCCTGTCACTCCAGACTTGCAGTTGCTTGGTTGGAAAGAGCACAGTGAAAAAGGCTCTGGAGGTGCTGCTCAACAGCAGCTGAACATGAGCACCAGGTGGCCAAGAAGGCCAGGGGCAAACTGGCCTGGATCAACCATTGTGGGAAAACAGGACCAGGGAAGAGGTTGCACTTTGTCCATCTCTGGGCCCCTCACTTCAAGAAGGACATGGAGGTGCTGGAGCATGCCCAGAGAAGGGCAGTGGAGCTGGGAAAGGGGCAGGAGCACGAGGAAAGGCTCAGCCTGGAGAAAAGGAGGCTCAGGGGCAATTTTCTCACCCTCAGAAGTCTCCAGCAGGGGGGTGCAGCCAGGTCAGGGATCAGGTTCTCAGGTTTTTCTGCAATGGAGATGCTCTCAGGCAGGCAAAGTGATAGCAGATAAGATAGAGTCAAGACATAATCCTCACACCACAAACAGCACTCTCGGGTGCCATTCGATTCCCTGCCTTTAGCTGAATTCTCTTCACAAAGCACTAGGGCTGCTTAAGACTGGTATTCTGCTCAAGAGCAGCAGGTGGAATAGGCAGGTTTGCTGTCTCCCCAGGGAGAAGGCAGAGCAGGCCATCTGGAACCGTCTGCAGCACCTCAAGGCGCTGAAGGCCCGGCGGCCCCAGGCTCGCGCTCCGCTCCGCATCAGGATCCTGGGTACGGCCGTGCTGCATCACCTGTATCCCTCTGGCAGCACCTGCCTTTCCCTGGGGTGAGAGCAGCTGGGAAGGGCTGCAGGGAGCAATGGAGAGCAGGCACTGCCTCATGAGCACCCTTCTCCTTTGCTGGCAGGATGCATGGCCGAGAGGCTCAGGGAGGAGATTCTGCACAGGGAGAAGCCGCTTGAGCTGGTCGTGGCAGCCCTGATGCCTACTGTGACCTCTCTGTGCTGAAGTGTCTGTTGGTCTAACAACAACCACAGTTGCCACAGATCCTGACCGTAGCCCAGTTCTGTGGGTGACAATGAACTTGTCCTGGCTGGAAATGAGTAGGGAAGGTTTTCTTTTGGGCTGATGACTTCTCTTTCCAAGTTCTGTCAATATCCAGCCAGGCTGCTCACACTTTTCTTGCTGAGTCCATGGGTTTGCTCTGATGTTTCCCCATGCCATATACACCTGCCAGTGGAAGGCTGGAGAGCAGCAGCAGTCATGCCTCTGGCACTGGTACAAGCTACCCGGGGAATTCCCCGGCTGGTAATGGCACTGGGGAACACGGATATTTCCGGATTTCCTTGCAGATGGCAAATGGACAGGTTACGGCAACACAGAACAAAGATGCATTCAGATTTCTTTGCAGATGGCAAATGTGCCTGGTTTGCTCACAACCCAAGGAGCAGAACTGCCTCAGCATGTACCCTGTAGTACCTGGGCAGCCCCAGCACTTGGCTGCAGGGGGGCTTGAGCCATGGCATCACGAGAGAGATGTGGAAAGAGCTGGGGCAGGATGGGGAACTGCCCACACATGCTGAGGACCGTGTGGGGCCAGAGGGAATCTTGACGTGGGGAGCAGGGGGTGGCCTGTGGACAGAGGGGTCTTGACCTGCAGTGCTGGGCAAAGGCAGAGCTGAGCAGGAGAAGCCTTCACCTGTCCAAAGGTTGGGGCAGACAGGGCAGGATTTCATATTCTATCCCCTCTGTCACCACTTGCAGAAAGCACTGCTGGGACTGGCACATAGGTTGAGCTTTAGATGTGGTTTGGCTGCTCCTTGCCAAACACAGCAGTGTTTGGTCAGTGCATGGCTCTTTGAAGGATTTTTTACAGTTCACCTTCAAAATTTGCTCAAAGCCAGGGTGAAGACTTTTTGGTTTTGCTTCTTCTCTCTGTTCTATTCCCTATAAAATTTCATTTTTCTTTATGAAAGAGTTCTGGTTCCTCCATGGTCCTCCTGAACTTCTTGAGTGTTGTTTAGACACAGCATTTCAGTGAGATGGGGTTTTCACCATGGGACGTTTGGGAGCTCCTGCTCCAAACTGAGCTCTGGAGCAGGAGCTTATTTTAGCCAGACCCAGATAAGAGCTGATGATGGATGACAGGAAGGGTCACAATGCCAAGGAGGCTGTGAGCGGGGATTTGGCCTTTTGCCTTTCTCCTCTGCTCTTGGATTTTTCTTTCTGGACAAAAGAAGCTCTAGGGAAAGGAGCACTGCCCATGGGCTTCAGTGTCAAGGATGTTTCCTCTGACAGCCAGGACTTCCCTGGATCCAGCATGAGATCTGTCTGCAACAGCAGCCATGGGTCTCATTTGCCTAGACCCCAGGCCCAGGATATGAAAGTGACTGAATTATTTCTTCCTCCTGCACCTTTAACTTACAACAAGAGAACAGCCAGCCCTGCTTTTGTGGCTGGTGTTCCCCCCTCTCCCCTGCCTGGCTGCACCCACCTCCTGCCCTGATGGAGTCTGTAATCAAGCGTCTCTCTGAATTCTTCAGTGAGAATTCAAAATGTAGGGATTGAACTAAAACCTTTAGATAGATTGAAGTATGTTAAACTAGTCACACATAAAGTAGTGGTGTAAGTTTAAGTTTTAGAATAAGTAAGCAAGTAAGTATGGAATTAAGAATAAGCTTTAAGTGTTTTTAATAGATAAAGGGTCTCAGATGCCAGAGAAGAAGTGGAAGTTCTAGAGAAGGTTGAAAAACATAGTTCTAAATACTAATATTTCCATGGAAGCTCCAGGAATATTGTTTTAAACATAATAAAACTATAGTAAGAATATTGCTTACATTTTTGAGATAGAACAAAATAGTCCATATGCGTGGTTCATACATAACATGGCATGATAAAAAACTAAAATTCTAATAGGTTAAAAAGTAGTAGTTCAAATTTGTGTATTTAGCTTGTTATGAAGTTTCCATATAAGAATCTATGCATAGGGGAGAGCTTCACCTTTTCCACTTCATTTTGCCTTTTGCTTTGGTTCCTGCTCTTCCACCACCATCATCATCACACAAAGAAGACAGGAGCTGCTGCAGCAACATCGGCCCTGCTGGGACCCTGGGGAGCAGCTTCTGCTTCTATTTGAAACTCTATAGAAAAACTTAACATGGACTTCAACGTTTGTGACTCTTTGCCTTTCAAGATTAATGTGCCTTTGCAATAAACGATTTTATAGCAACTATTAGCTACTTAGATTTTTAAGGAAGACAACCACAAGCTGAAGTATGGTGCCCAGAACATCTAAGATATAACCCAGCTCCTGCCCCTCTCTCCAGCCATCGTGACAAGAGCTGTGACATATCAGGCCTCAGCAGCGTTGTCTTTGGAGCCTGATCCTGGCATGATGGATGGCTGCTCCTGTGCATGGCTGCTCTGTGCAGGAGCCCTGTGACAGGGTCTGGAGGTGCAGGGCACCCCAGTGAAGTACTTGCCCTGGTACAGCTGCCCAGCCCAGGCAGGAGCCCCTTTGTCAGCCCTGCTGGGTCTGGGGTATCCCTGGGGTCTGATCCCATGAGGTGAGAAGCTGTGACCTGCCTTCTTCAGCCACTGCTGTGCTCCAAGGCTGCTCTGGTGCCCCAAGGCTGCTCTGGTGGCTTTGGCAGGCCTATGGTGTGACAGAAGAAGCTCACAGAGTAGCCAGGAGAGCCATGGGACAGGGACAGGAATGGAGAGCAGCAGGGCTGGGACCCTGCTCCTGGGCAGCCCAGGCTGTTCCCAGCTTTTGCTGGGTGCAGGCTGCAGGAATGTGGCTCTGTCAGGCTCAGGTGGCAGCGCCAACGCCAGCTCTGCTCCACTGAGGATGCCACAGGCAGGGACTGCTGGCACTGACTGACAGCTGGAAACTGGGCTGTTGCCTCCCAGTTTCCACTGCTCCTTCTCTGCTTTGGGTGATTGGCACCAGGTGTGCCTCTGTGCTGGGCCATGCCATGGTGCCAGCAGCACAGCGCAGCAGGGCAGGGGCCAAGCAGGAAGTCCTGGGGACACCCCCCGTGGCTCCAAATACCACCTGTGCCTGTGGTTCCTGTTTTGGCAGGGATATAAAGGTGGTGTGAGCAGGGAGAGCTCTGCACAGGGTGGGCTGTGAAGCAAGGATGGGAGTGAAGAGCCTGGCAGTGGCTTGCGGGGCACTGGCCTTGTGCCTGGCACTCACCACAGCCACCAACCCCGGCTTCGTGGTGAGGATCACCCAGGCAGGCTTGGACTACGGTGGGTTCTGTTTCAGATTTCTCTCCTCACAGATGTGCTGGTGGCAGAGGTGTGGAGCCAGGTACCCTGTGAGAAGTGCAGGGTCCTGGGGCAGGATGGGGGATCAATGGCCATGGGTGCCCATGTGAGGAGCACAGGGGCAGGGTGGGGAAATCCTTGAACAGGGGTGCCAAATGCACCATGGCCCAGGGCTTGCCCTGCTGCACCTGTCTGCCCCCAGCCCCACAACACAATGGAGTCCGTGCAGAGGGGACAGCCCTGTGGGGTCTCAGGGAGCTGCAGCCAGGCTGTGTGGGGGGCTGGCAGAGCAGGAGGGTGCTGGTCCCACAGCATGTCCAGGCAGCCAAGCCATGAGCCCTGGAGGAGGGAGCTGCAGAGCAGACAGGAGCTGAGGAATTTCAGAGGCCAGTGACAGAGATGGATGGGCCATGTGCTGGTTTTATGGAGCAGGCAGAGCTCCGGCTCCAGCAGAGCAGAGTTATGGATTGAAATACACTGTGTGAGAAATACACAGCAGCCTGGTGCCTTGGACCTCCTGCAGATATCATCCAGTGCACAGCCAGGAGAGTTAGGACTGGGACACCTCTCTCCTTTCTGTGGCCCCCACCTTCCCCTGGGGCTGCAAGCAGGGCACCAGGCAGCATTGCCTGTGTGCTCACAGGGCTCTGTGCACGGAGGTTTCCTTTAAAGCCAGCCTGGGAGGCAGCATCACCTCGATCTTTCCTCTGATCCTTCTCCTGTGCACCCAGTGTGTGCTCCAGCTTCTGTGGCAGTGGTGGAGTGATGATCTCCCTGTGTTCTTGCAGTGAATCAGCAGGGGATGGCGATCCTGGAGAAGGAGCTGGCCCAGTTGAAGCTGCCAGACATCTCGGGTAAATCAGGGAAAGTGCGCTATGAGCTGTCCAGGTGAGCCCTGCCAGTTCCTTGGAGCCACCCACTGCCCCCAGTCCAGGGTATGGCAGGAGAAGTGGGGAGGGTGGGGAGCCCCCACAGCAGTGAGGACCATCCTGTCCCATTCACAGCTCCCTGAAATGTTGGCTCTGTCCTTGATACAGGCAGATATGTTCCCATTTCACTCCTTGCCCAAATCGAAAAAAGGGAACGGGGTCACGGCACTCTGGATGTGTGTGGATTGTGTGCAATCAAAGCTTGGATAGTGGAGATGGCCTTGCCTGTGTGACCAGAGCACACATTCCCATGTGGAGCAGGAGCCCAGCCCCTGTGGAAATGCCAGCTCCCTGCTGCCCCAGGTTCCTCTCTGTTCCTGCAGTGCAGCGTTTGGAGCTGCCGTGGGTGCCTGCAAGGGTCACATTCCCAAAGGATCCCCTCTGCTGTGTGTGTCCCTGCCAGGCATTGCTTTGCAGCAGCAGAACAGCAGCTGGGGATGCTGCCAGTGCAGTGACACCACTCCCTCCTGCTCACCCTCCTTCCCTCCCCGATTGTCTCTCTCCCATCCTCCCTCCCTACCTTTGTGCTTGGGAGCAAGGAACTATTGTAACATGACTTTTCTTTTTATTCATGCATTTTTAGACTCCGTATTCCCAATTTCCGCTTCCCACACTCAAGGATTACCCCAATCTCCAACGTGGGCCTGCAGGTCTCCATCTCCAACGCCTTTGCTGAGCTTGATGGGGACTGGAGGGTGAAGATGGCTTTTATGTGAGTTCCCATGTCTTCCTCTCCCTATTCAGGCACCCACCCTGTGTCTCCAACACTGGATCCGGACAGGTTTTTCTCCTCTCCCTTTCTCTTGTGTTTTGGGCAGCTGTCACTTTGCTCCCCCAGATATAATGGATTAAACAGGGTGGGAACAGGCAGGAACACGGCACACAGAAGGGGAGCTATACATGGACCCTCAGGTGTCTCTTCAACCTCCCCTACTTGCTCTCACTCCCCTCTATTTAAAGGTTACCTCTCCTAGTTTTTGTGCCAGTGGAATTTGTTTCTCCCGAGTTAAAAATCTTTCCAAGTCTCCTCTGGATGCACCATACAAGGAGGAGAATGATCTAGCTAGATTATTCATCCTGAAGCTGATTTGAGGTCTCTTCACCAGGCCTTGGCATTGACAAACATCCCTTTCTCATTCCCTTCACCCTGCAGCCGGAGCAGCGGATCTTTTAACCTGAAGGTGGAAGGTGTCTCCATCAAACTCACCCTGAGTCTGGGCAGTGACACCACTGGGAAGCCCACCATCAGCACCTCGGCCTGCAGTGCCAGCATTTCCGATGTCCGTGTGCGCTTTTCTGGGAAGCTGCGGTATGTAACTTCACTGGAAGTTCTGGAAGCACTGAGTGTTAGCCCCCCTGCCATAGGAATGTGGCTCTGGTGTGAGGAGTAAGTTGTTGGCAAATCTGAGGCGTCCTGGTCTTAAATCTGGCCCAAATTTCTCCTGCTCCACATGTGGCTGCACATTGAAAGGGGGTGGGTGTGGTTAAGGCAGACACCAGACTTCTGTGGTTTACCAACGAGTCTGTTTGCAAATCTAAACCCTGGGGCAAAGGCAGATCCAAATTGGTGTGGGAACGATGTTCCCAGGCTCTTGGATCTCTAGGGTCTGCCTTTCCTGGGCACATCCTTCTGCAGTATGGATCTGAATTAAACAGGGCTTCTCTCTGTGTTTCTCTGCAGGTGGCTTTACAACCTGTTCCACAAGGCTATTGAATCCAGATTGAAGAAGAGTTTTCAGAGCAAGGTATGTGAGGAGTGGAGGGCTGGGCCCTGGGTTTTCTGGTGGTCTTTAGCCCTCACTTGTAGTGATGTGCTCAAAGGATCAGATGTGGAGATGTAACTACAGCCAGAGCACTCCCCTGTGGGGTGGTTGAATCATCTCTGTTGCTCTTCTTCAGCCACATCCTGGCTATTCAGCACAGTTCATTGCTGTATGGGTCACCTGAGATTCCTTCCTGGGGTCTCCCCAGAGCCGAACTGTGCCGCAGGGACATTGCTGCAAGCAGATGCTTGTATGTATAAACCCTGCTTGTGTGTCTGACAGTTAATGTGCTGCCTGATGAATGGAGACAATCACCACTGTGTGCTCTTTGATTTAAGCAGGCTTTGTCACGGAGTAGGGAGTGTGGCTGGGGCTCCAAGTGGGGACTGTGACCCTGTCACCCCTGCTCAGCTCTGTGGCCTTTCTGTCCCACAGGTCTGTGACAGTGTGGCCAAGTCTGTAAAAAACGTGTTCCAGAAGAAGGTCCAGACCCTGCCAGGTACTGGGGGACTGCAAATGGGTTTAGGAGCAGCTCTTCCTAGCTTTTCCCAGCCATGAGGAATGTTTTAATTTGTGTCCACTCCCCATCTCTTAGTGTGCCAGCACCCAAGCTGGAGCTGTAGATCAACTTGTCTTTGTCCTGTCTAGCTGTGGAGATCTGTGCCCAGGGACTTGCATGGTCTTGGACTGCCTTAGCTGGGGGATCCAGGCCATTCTTCGGGTCCATGGCTGTGAAAAAGCTTGGAGAAAAATGGGGGAACTTTGCTTCTTAGCAGAAGCAAGCACAGGGGCAGTTGGTACTCAGCTGATGCACCAGGCAGCCCAGGCATGGCACTGCCCAGATGCCAGTGGAGACTGTCTGCTCCCGGCTTTCCCAATCATGTCATTGTCACTCATCTCTCTTCCTCGTGTTTACAGTCACAGCCAGAATAGATGACAACACTGGGATCGATTTCTCCTTGGTGGGACCCCCAAGAGCTACTGCCCAGTCCCTCGATCTGGACCTGAAGGTGAGAGGCATCCCTAGAGACACTTCAATTTGCCAATACCATTGCCACAGGAAGGTGGGAACCAAGGTTTTGGTACCTGCTGCAAATGCATTTTGGCAGCCTGAGTCAGCAGATGAGCGCCATGGCTGCTGCACCCCTTCTCCAAGTCTCTCTCTCCTCCCAGGGTGAATTCTACTCCCTGGCTCACCGTTCCACTGTCCCCTTCTCACCACTGCCACTGGCCTTCCCGTCGGATCACGACCGCATGGTTTACTTTGGAGCCTCCAGCTACTTCTTCAACACAGCTAGCATTGCCTACCACAAGGCTGGGGCACTGGTCTTTGAGGTTACAGATGCCATGGTGAGTGGTACAAGTGGGACAGGGCTGGGAAAGAGGTTCCATTTGCTGAGGTGCTCTGGGAGCAGCCAGCAGTCTTGGAGAAGCCCCAGTGAGAGAGTTGGGGGCTGTGGAATGGGGCTGGGCTGTTGGACATGGCAGCATTTGAGGGCGGGAGGGCTCACCATGGGATCCTCTGGGACAAACTGCACCAGTGTGACAGTCCTCTCCTGCAGATCCCAAAGGATACAGTGTTCAGATTGGAAACCTCTCTCCTCTCAGCCTTCATTCCCCAGGTGAGCAGTCTGGCCCTGCCTGCCCAGAGCTCTTGCACACACGGGCTTTGCTCTGTGCCAGGTGCTCTCCCTCAGATCCAGGGCTTGGCTCCATCATTCCCATCCTCTCCCTACTCCCACACAGCTGGAGGAGATGTACCCCAACATGCCAATGAAGTTCAGGCTGTCAGCTCCCACTGCTCCATTCCTGACTATTGGACCAGGAGGAATCTCGTTCCAGCCCGTTGTGGATGCCCAGGCTTATGCCATCCTTCCCAACTCCAGCCTGGCTCCTCTCTTCCTCCTCAGCCTGGTGAGCTCAAACACAGCCTGTGGCAGTGGGGCAGAAGGGAGTTTGAGCTGGGCCCAGTCCTGTTGCTCAGATCCTGCCAGGGGAGGTGCTGGGTGCTGACCAGGCACAGTGGGGGTGTCCCCAACAGAACAATCGCTGAGCTGAGAAATGCCAGCTTTAATGCTGGGTGCAAACACGCCCCTGAATGGGCAGTGGTGTGCTTCAGCTGGTCAGAGCCATTGCTCCGGGTGTCTGCTTTGGGGTGAGGTGGGAGGAGCATTGCCAGAGCTCTGTGCTCTCTCCCAGACAGGGAACGTGTCCGCTGTCATCAACGTGAGATCCGGCCGCATCGTTGGGAGCCTGGATGTGGGCAGGTACAGAGGGGAGCAGCGACTGACTGGGCAGGGGGTCGCTGGGGGTGTTTCTGTTTTGTGTGCCATGGGACAGAGAAGGGGGAGTGGGAAGGCCCAGGGATGTGGGCTTGGTGTGGAAGGAACGAGCTGGGGCTGGAGGGAGAGGGATCTGCATGGCCATCGATGGGTGGAATTGCTCCCTCTGTTGGGACATCCTCCACAGCACCACTTCTGTCCCTGCGCAGGATCAGGCTCTCTCTGAAGGACTCGGCTGTTGGCACTTTCCAGGTAAGCTCTCCTTGACCATGACCAGAACCCTCTGCATGGAGCTGGCAGCCTGCTGGGGCTGGAACAAAGGCTCATTTCCCTGCTGCATCCCAACATGGGACCCCTCACTGATCCTGCAGCCTCCTCCTGCCTCAGCCTGCTGGCTGGGAAAGGATCCATTGCTGCTCTCATCCCAACATTTCCTACCATGCCTGTTTGGCCAGACAAAGCTGCTGGTCTCTGGCAAAGCATGTGCCCATCCCAGCTCCTTATCTCTTTTTCTTTTCTGAATTATCCCCCAGTGCCAGCATGTCTCCTGTCGTGCAGGCTAAAGTTTTTCCTCCTTCTCTCCCCACTCCCCAGGTTGAATCTCTGCAGTCCATAATGAATGTCTTGACTTCCAGAGTCGTGCTCCCACGTCTCAATGGTGAGAACCTACTGGAGGGAATGGGGGTGCTGGAGCACCCTCCACTCAGGTTGCTCCATCCAAGTGGCCCAGCTCACTAATTAAATCCTCATTGCCAAGGCTGATCAGGGAAAAGTGCATGCAGGAGGCGGCAGTGAAGCAGTGGGAGCCTCTTGCTGCTCTGACAGGCTCCCAGCAGCAAACACAATGGAAAATATGAGCCCTAGCATATCCTAATGCTTTCCAGACCCTCTCCCCAAATCCCTGCTTCTCCTGCCTAGCCAGCAGCTCACACCAGAGTGGGGCTGGTGGCTGGAGGCCCCGAGGGGGCTGTCATGGCACAACAGGCAGCCCTACCTCAGGAGCTTGGGAGGAGTTTCCTCTGCCTGCCCCAGGAGCAGTGGAGGAGAGGAAAGGGCTGGGGGAGGGAGGTGGCCACGTTCTGTGTGTGCTCTGTGCTGCCTTGAGTCCCATTCCCATCCCAATGCAGACACATGTGTTGTCTTTTCCAGCCCGGTTAGATGAGGGTTTGCGTCTCCCCATGCCAAATGGAATTCAGCTCTCCAATATCCTTGTGAAGTTCCACCAGGTGAGTGAGGGTAGAGCATCTGGTCCCAGCTGGGGCCCATCCTGCTGCCCCCAAAGCCCTGCTTACCAGCACAGCCTCCTAATCCAGTTCCCCCAGCTCTGATGGGAAATGATGGATTGGAGGGTGCTTTTCCCTGAGATCCCAGTGGTCCAGCAGCAAACCAGAGCACACGTGCCAATCCATGCTCCCTTCAGGGATCTGGTGGGTGCTCGGCAATGCAGCTGCCAGGGCCAGTGGCAGCTCAGCACTTTGTCTCTTTCTGCCAGGATTTCCTGCTTGTTGGAGCAGATGTTCACGTCTAGCCCTGGGATGAAGATAAGGCGATGAGAACTCTTCAGCACCTAAATATGCTGCATTCTTGCCCTTCTCTGCCTCTGATCCCAGCACCAAAGATCACTGCTTCTGCCAGTGCCCTGCAACGCTGCCTTGGCCCAGACCCTCCATCCTCCTCCTGGGGCCTCACCTGGCGCTACCATGAGCTGGGGCTGCCCTGTCCCAAGCTACCTCCCCCTCCTTCCTCTGCACAGCAATAAAAGTGCTGGTGCTGGGACCTGAGTGTCAGTGTCACTGTCTGTGCTTGGGGTTTCACTGGGCCAGTGGGAGCTGGATTGGGACCATCTGGTTTGGTGTTTCCATGGCCATGGTGAGGCACCATGGAGCACTGGTGTCCTGTCCTGTCACTCCAGACCTGGGGCAACATGGTTGCAAAGAGCACAGTGGAAAAGGCTCTGGGGGTGCTGCTCAACAGCAGCTGAACATGAGCACCAGGTGGCCAAGAAGGCCAGGGGCAAACTGGCCTGGATCATCCTGGTTTGTAACCAGTGGGGCAGCCAGACCACAGAAGTGATTGTCCCCCTGGCATTGGTGAGTCCTACAACTCCAGTCCAGTTTCCATTTCTAGGCCCCTCACTTGGAAATGGACATGGAGGTGCTGGAGCATGTCCAGAGAAGGGCAGTGGAGCTGGGAAATGGGCTGGAGCACCAGGAGAGGCTGAAGGAGCTGGAGGGGCTCAGCCTGGGGAAAAGGAGGCTCAGGGCAAATCTTCTCACCCTGACAACTCCCCAACAGGAGGGTGCAGCCAGGTCGGGGATCAGGCTCTGCTTCCAGAGAGCAAGCAACAGGACAAGTGGACATGCTGCACCAGGGGACTTTTAGGTTGGATATTAGGAAAAATTCCTTCATACAAAGGGTCATTAGAATTTGGAACAGGCTGCCCAGGGAGGTCATGGAGTCACTGTCACTGGTGGTGTTTACGGAGACTGGACGTGGCACTCAGTGCCCTGGTCTGATTGACAGGGTCGTTCTGGGTCACAGCTCGAACTCGATGATCTCGGAGGTCTTTTCCAACCTAATTAATTCTGTGATTTTATGATTCCCGCGGCGCTGCTGCCCAGCAGCGGGGCGGGCCCGGAACGGCGGTGGGGCGGAACGCGGCGCCGAGGGGCGGAGGCAGCGGCGGGGCCGCATTCTCGGCGCACGGCGGGGCTGCTCCGTGCCTAGCCGGCCGGTCCGTCCCCCAAAGCGGCCCCTCGGTTGTGGCCATGCTGCCCGGCGCCCGAGCGCTGCGGGCGGCGGGGCTGCTCCGCCCGCCCGGGGCCGCCCCGCGCACCGGGGCCGCCCGCAGAGCGCGCTGCGGGCCGGGACAGCGGCCGGTGGGGCGCGGTGTCGCGCTGCCCGCCGGGCCCGACCTGCGGCACTTCCTGAGGGCAGCTGCCGTGGGGCAGCCGGGGCCGTCGCCGGAGCTGCCGCCTGAGCCGGGCTGTACCCCCGGGGCCCCGAAAGGTCTGTGGGACTTCGGGGCCGGAGCTGTTGGGGTCAGCCGAACCCCGCTGCTGTGGCCTCGCTGCCCGGTCAAGGGCAGCCGTAAGGCCGGTGTAGACAGTGGTGCTGCACAGCCTGACCAGAGCTGGGAAAATGGGTTGTTCGGGAGCTTTTGAGGCTCTAACAGGGTCTTGACGCTAGAAAGGGTTTAGTCCTTGGCTGCAAAGTCGTGTGTGTTCTTCTACCATGGAGCTGGGCAGAGAGCAGGTTGCTCTGGCACATGGCAGCAGTACGTGCTGGGCTCTCAGTGGGGCTGTGGTAGCCCCTGTGCGGCTGCGGTGCCCTGGCAGGGATGGTTTTCATTTCCATCAGCGTTGTATCTTAGTAAGGACAGCTGCTGCTGCTCTGCAGTCACAGCCCAGCCCTGTTGTTGTTGCAGAGCACACAGGTTTCCCAGACCCTGTACTTCGGTTTATTCTTTGTGGGCTGCAGGTGCAGGCAGTTTTTGTGCTGCTTCCTTGACTCCAGTGGTGGCATTGAAGGCTTCTTCCCGCAGAGCAGGAGATAGGACCGGTTGTGGATGGGAGCTGGGCAGGCTCCTGCATCCCATGCCCTTTGTTGCAGTGTACCTGGAGACCTACGGCTGCCAGATGAACGTCAATGACACGGAGATTGCCTGGGCCATCCTGCAGAAGAGTGGCTATGCCAGAACAAAGAAGCTGGATGAGGTAAGGCAGCACCTTGGCAGCTCTCCTGGAGCACAGCCCTGGTAAGCCCTGGCGTGCCTGCAAGTCCCAGCTTTTCTTTTGTGTGTACCCCTGTGGGATGAGTTTTGAGTTATGAGTTTGAGTTATGAGTTTTGCACTCTGAGTTCTGTGAAGGAAACTACTTAACAAGTGTGGTAGAAAGCTGTGGGTTGTCTTTTTTCTTTAAACTACTGGGCTCTGTCTCAGTTGGAGAGGGATTGGACACAGCGGGATCCTCCTGTCTCATCTTTGAGTTTACTTTTACCATTTAGTGAAGATTCTGCTTGTCTTCTGTTTCTTTCTTGCAACTCTTTTTGTTGAAGCCTGCTGTGTACTCAGGCAGGTCTTTTTCCCTGAGTTAAGTGAGTTTTATAGTGTACCTCTTCAGGTTACCAGGGCAGGGCAGGAGAACTTACTGTTTGGCTTTTAAAGATTTTTCTCTTTTTGTTGCTTTTGATTTAGGCAGATGTGGTTCTTCTTGTCACCTGTTCCGTGAGGTAAGGAAATGTTGTCACTGGTTTGGGACAGTTTTTGAGGAATTACCATTTGAAAAAAAGACAATAAAGGTGTTGCATGAGGAAAGGAGTGTGCAGGTGTGAAACTGGCTGTTTAGTTGAGGATAGGGCTGGCTATGATTTACAATGTTAATTTTGCTATGAATTGCTTCTCTGGGTAGTGAGAAGTTCTTTGGTAGTATAAGCTCTGTGTATATGCCATGGGCAGTGAGAGACCTGCACAATTAATGATTTTATTTTCAACTATTCTGTATTCTCTTGAAGCGACTCTCTAGTACAATGTCTGTACTTTAAAAATGTGAGAAATACGTTTAGGGGCAATTTGATAGAAAGGGAACTTTGCTTGTTTTTACTGAATGCAGAAGACACCAAATGCTCACTGTCACTTGCAGGATACTTTGTACTGTTGCCAAGACGCTTTTTCTCCCTAAGAGCTTAGTTCCTGAGGTGTTTCTGCAATGGAGATGCTCTCAGGCAAGCAAAGTGATAGCAGATAAGATAGAGTCAAGACATAATCCTCACACCACAAACGGCACTCTCAGGTGCCATTCGATTCCCTGCCTTTAGCTGAATTCTCCTCACCAAGCACTAGGGCTGCTTAAGACTGGTGTTGTGCTCAAGAGCAGCAGGTGGAATAGGCAGGTTTGCTGTCTCCCCAGGGAGAAGGCAGAGCAGGCCATCTGGAACCGTCTGCAGCACCTCAAGGCGCTGAAGGCCCGGCGGCCCCAGGCTCGCGCTCCGCTCCGCATCGGGATCCTGGGTACGGCCGTGCTGCATCACCTGTATCCCTCTGGCAGCACCTGCCTTTCCCTGGGGTGAGAGCAGCTGGGAAGGGCTGCAGGGAGCAATGGAGAGCAGGCACTGCCTCATGAGCACCCTTCTCCTTTGCTGGCAGGATGCATGGCCGAGAGGCTTAAGGAGGAGATTCTGCACAGGGAGAAGCTGGTCGATGTGGTGGCAGGCCCTGATGCCTACCGTGACCTTCCCCGGCTGCTGGCAGTGGCAGAGTCTGGCCAGCAAGCTGCCAATGTCCTGCTGTCCCTAGATGAGACTTACGCTGACATTCTCCCAGTCCAGACTAGTGCAGGTGGCACAACAGCATTTGTGTGAGTACCTTTTCTCAGTGCTTGTTTCTTTGGCTCCTGTTTGGAAATCTGGTGTGCAGAGCAGATGTGTCAGTGACAGCAGCTGCCCAGGAGATACAGTGCCTGGCTGCACTGAATCTCCCAGAGTGTGTGTGTGTTTGCTGCTGCTTTGCTGTGTGACTGAGCCCTGAGCTCTGGCTGTTGTAGACTTCTCTTCCTCTCCTTTGGGAATGCTGACTCTCAACTTGATGCTGCACTGATTTCTGTGCCACTGTTCCTTCCTGAAGTCCATGTCTCTCTCATCCCTTGCCTTCTGTGGTGCCCTGCCCAGCTTCTGCTATTTATTCTTCTAATCCTCTACACATTATAATTTCTGATTGTTTCGTTTTGGTGAAAACATTGTCAGACATGAAATCAGACTCTGCTTGGTGTGGCTGTAGGGTATGGAAGGACAGTAATGCTCTCTGCAGGAATGGGATGTGGACGGATCTTTGATCACTGCCGGGCTGCAGTGGCCGTCTGTGCCTCATTAGTTCTTTCCAGCTTTCTTGGAAATGCATGTGAAAAATCAGGAGATGTTAGCTCAGGGCAAGCTGAATCCAGTGTGGATGGTCTGTGTGTGGAGCTGGCTGCAAGCAGCAGTACTAGGCTCATCCTGGGCAGGATGCAGCGTGGACAGTTCTGGAGGAGTGGGGTGTGACCTGTGCTTTACCTCTTGGCAGGTCCATCATGCGGGGCTGTGACAACATGTGCAGTTACTGCATCGTGCCCTTCACCCGAGGCCGGGAAAGGAGCCGCCCCATCGCCTCCATCCTGCAGGAAGTGAAGATGCTCTCAGATCAGGTGAGGCAGAGCCTCCTCTCACCTGTCCCAAACCATGGGAGAAAGGGTGGTTCCTGGTGACAGTGTTTACAAGCGGTACTTGTAACCAGTGTCACTGCCTTTCTCTACAGAGATGAGGTTGTGGTGGGGTTCCACCAATGGCTTTTTGATTCGCTTCATAATACTCCATGACAGATAGGGAGTGGAGGGCTTCTGTTGGAAACTCTGTGGAGTAAAACCATGGCCATCCTGCCCAGGTTGTATTTTTTCTTCTCTGTTTATTTTGTAGGGAGTGAAAGAAGTGACCCTCTTGGGTCAGAATGTCAACAGCTTTCGAGACCTGTCTGAGGTGCAGTTTCAGTCGGTGGCTGCCCCAGGCCTCAGCCGTGGCTTTAGCACAGTCTACAAAGCCAAACCAGGAGGTTTGCGCTTCTCACACCTGCTGGACCAGGTCTCTAGGATTGATCCAGAAATGAGGATCCGTTTCACCTCTCCGCACCCCAAGGATTTTCCTGATGAGGCAAGTGTAAAATAAACACCTTGGCCTCTGCTTGCAGGCAGTGAGGCAGCTCTGAAATGTGAGGTATGGGCTGTGCTGCCGTCCCAAGGAGAATGTAGATTCTTCAACTGGGAGCAGCAGCTCCTGGGACTTGCATGTTGGGGCTAAAGCTGGCAGGTTTGCAGTTTGCTGGCTTTTATCCAAGAAAGACTTTTCCTTGGCACCCTGGTACAGTTAAGCTGTCTGAGATATCTCCTGCTCACTTACCACAGGTCCTGCAGCTCATCCAGGAGCGACACAACATCTGCAAGCAGCTGCACCTCCCAGCCCAGAGTGGGAGCACACGAGTCCTGGAGGCCATGCGGCGAGGGTGGGTCACCCCACGAGGAGCCCTGTGTCCTGCCCTCTGGTTTGGGCTGCTGGTTTCTTCTCACTGATGTTGTGGGTTTCCAGTTAGCAAATCCATGTGCTGTTCATTGCAGATACACAAGAGAAGCATATTTAGAGCTTGTGCGCCACGTGCGTGACTCTATTCCAGGTGCGTGTTCCTGTGGCTTGGTCTGAACTCAGCACAGCCGCATCTCACTGTCCTTTCCCGAGTCCAGCATTCCTGTCTTCCATGAGGGGAGTGTACAGCTGTGTGTGTGTGTTACAGGAGTGAGCCTGAGCAGTGATTTCATCACTGGGTTCTGCGGAGAGACAGAGGAGGATCACCAGCAGACAGTGTCCTTGCTGCGGGAAGTCCGCTACAACATCGGCTTCCTGTTCGCCTACAGCATGAGACAGGTGAGTGCAGGCCCTGGTGGAGAGGGCTGTTATCTCTGTGTGTGTCCCCTAAACTCCTCAGTGCTGTTTATCACAGTAACACATTTTTTAAAAAGCTGTTGAAAAATCTTACCCAAAGACTTGGTTTACTGGTAGATGCCATTTGTCCCAGGCAGCACTTGTAGGGTATGGGGTTCTGCAAGGCTTCCAGCTTCTCTGTAGCAGTGTCAGGGTTGGTAACTGCTCGGTCACCTGGCTCTGCAGATGCTCCAGGGTCATTGCAGGGAAGCAACTGTTTCAGAAGAGGCTGCAAATACATTATTTGCTGAGGAGGAATGTGCTGATGGACCCAGGCTGGAGCCCAGCTATAAGCGTCTGTCAGTCAGGTCTGGAGGGAAGTGGTGAATTTTTGAGAAGGTATTTTCGTGAGAAAAGTGGGTAGTTGGTAAGTCTCCATTAGAATCCTCTCCAGAGTGTATGATACTGTTGGGGAAGAGGACAGAAAGTTGGGAAATATAAGGAAGCAAAGGGATTTGGATCATCATTCAGTACATAAATTAGAAGTAGTAGAATCTGTTGTCTATGAACAGATAGGCACAGGCACATCCCACACAGGAGCTGCAGAACTGTTTCACAGCCACTGATACTCAGTGCCCTGCATCAGACCTTCTGCCTAAAAGGGGGAAGAGAAAGATGCAAGTAGCACGAGGACGTGGCTGGCACTGGAATAGTTTCTTTGTGATACAAACTGAAATGCTGTTGGAACATGGGAAGCTGTTGCTGGAAGAGCAGTGCACCTGGCTGGGGTCAGACAAACGAGGTTCTGGGGTCAGACAAGGCGCTGAGCTCGGGCTGGGTGCTGAGGGGATGCACTGGCTCTGTTTGTGCAGAAGACCCGGGCGCATCACCGGCTGCAGGACGATGTCCCCGCGGAAGTGAAGAAGCGGCGGCTGGAGCAGCTCATTGCCACCTTCCGGGAGGAGGCTGCGAGGGCCAACGCAGCGCTGGTGGGACAGGCCCAGCTGGTGCTGGTGGAAGGGGTGAGTGGGCCTGGGATGGAATTGTCCTCCTCCTTTCTTGCTGGATCTCAGGCTATGCACAACAGTCACCACTTGTGCCTTCCCTTCTCGCTTTCCCCTTGTAATCCCAGGACTCCCAATACTGTTTCTTCACATCTAAGCAGACAGCCTGACTTTTCCAGAGCACTGGGCTGAGCACAGGGAATGGGATCAGTTAGGGATGCGTTTCTGGCCAAGCACAGAATTTGTGCTTTGGTGTGTGAGTGTCACCCAGCAGCTCTCGCCACAGTGCTCTGTTCCAGGGCTTGGTTAATGTGAGTTTAATACCATCAATAGTGCTCAATTAATTCCTGAGGCAATAAAGCCTAGCAGTGAATCAGAGCAATTGCCATGCAGGTAATGTTCCCTGTCCTTTTTCCAGCCTAGCAAACGCTCTGCCTCGGAGCTGTGTGGGAGGAACGACGGCAACATCAAGGTGATCTTCCCCGACGCCGAGCTGGAGGATGCTGCTGAGTGCAGGGCTCCAGGCAGAGCCCAGCCAGGGGACTATGTGATGGTGAAGGTGACCTACCTGCAGTGCTCATTTCCTTGCACAGTGCTGTTCTCTAGGGCAGCTGATGCCAGAAGAGCCTAAAATTAGAATGGATCCTCCCCAGCCTTTCCATGCCTGAGGACCTGTGCTGTTTCTTTCAGGTAACCTCTGCCAGCTCGCAGACCCTGCGGGGAGTTCCACTCTGCCGGACCACGCTGTCCCGTGCTGCTGCTGCTCACTGAGGGATCCCTGCTGCCCCAGGATGGAAGCAACATGTATTCTCCATAAAGAAACAAGGAAGTGTGATCAGGTGGAGATATGGTAGAACCAGGGAGATACATATGTATATTAAAATTTATTTATGACATAATAAAACATATATATTTCTGCTTTGGTGTCAACTTGCCCCTCATAGATGTGTGCAGTTTCAAAGTGGTAGAACCTCTGTGTGAACTTTAAAAATCCAAGTACTGTGAGACTGTGTATTTTGACTTACCCTGAGGCTTGTCCCACCCTCAGTGCTGCAGGTCTGTCCTCTGACTGTTATCACGTCCACTTGCACCGCCGAGTCTGAGAGATGGATGTGCAGAGCAGTTCCTTCCTATGAGCTCAGCTGAATTTAGGAGCTGCAAAAACTGGTAGTACCTACAAAACACAGCCCCAGTAGTTGCTGGAGAATGGTGGGAGTATTATCAAGGGGTAGAAAGAACTGAAATAACAGAAGATTTATTAATTCTTTCCAAATATTGGCAAAACGCTTGGAAAGGGGATGCAAGAACTCACACCATGCTTACGTGTTGGAATGTGGCACTGGACTGTGGAATGAAAAATGGTGTTTAACGTGCACCAGTGAATCTGTTGTGTCTGGGGCTGAAGGAATGCAGCCTTGCCCTGGTACTGGGGAGGATTGGATCTTTCTGGAGAAGATTTCTGTGTTTCCAGGCCTAGGGGTTGCATGGGAAGAGATGGCTGCTAGTTGAGGGCCATCTCTGACCTCTTAAAATCTGGGGTGCAGTTTTGTAATCCAAATATCTGTGAGTGTCCTTCCCTTTGCTTACTAAGAGAGGTGGTTGTATTGATTTAAATGGCCAGTAAGTTCTTCGAGTGCATCTGACAGTTCCTTGTTTTAATCAACCTGCAGCTGACCCTGGCTGCACAGTGTCACATTCCAGCCTGCTCTGTGAAATTCAAACAAGGACCTGTGACCTGCACTTGTGAGTAAACTGAGATGTGAGTTTCATACAATAATCATGTCATTAAAATAAATCCTTGTAAAAGGCTCTAGCCAGTGACCAGTTCTGAAGGAACAGCTGGTAGCAGGACAGTCACAACATGAATTTGCAGAATTTTAAAATAAACGTGAAAGGGTTTTGCTTGAAAGTTGCCTCTCCTGCTCAGCTCCTTCTGGGCTGTAATTGCAATCTCTTTGAAAACAGCATGGTTCACTGAATATTCATTAGGCTTCAAGAAACAAATACATTTAGCTTATTATGTCAGAGCTGAGTCCCTTCTAGAAGTGAATCTGCACACTCAGCGCAGTCCGTGTGGGCTCTGAGGTGCTGACAGGCACACAGGGCTGGTCTTCCCTCCTGCTTCCACATGGGAAAGTGTCTTTGGCCCAAGTTAACAAGCCAGGGCCTGAACCTCTGCTGCCTAGCGAGAGTGAGCCTGTGGCCCAGGGGGGTTTCAGGAAGGGGCAGCAGTTTGGGATGAACTCCCAAAGGAAGCAGCAGCATGTATAAACAACAGCTCTCAGAGATGATGGGCACTGAGGCCAATGCTTGGCTCATCAGGCACACTGGGCAGTGGCCAAATTTAACTGCCCTATGGCAAATCTTTCAGCTCGTGATTCCCAGGCAATTTGGGACCAGGGCTCGAGCCAGCACCCTGGAAAGGGCTGACACCCACCTTTCCCTGCTTACTTTGACCTCCCCAGCAGCCCCTATTCAGAGTGGGAAGTGCCGACGAGAGTGTGCCCTCCCCCCTCCATCCTGCTTTGAGGCCAGCTGTGACCGTTTTACAATCATTATTTTAAGAGCGGGAGTCTAATGAGGAGAAGAACTGGGTTTTACATTTTGATGAGGAGGTGATAATGCTCACTGCACGGGCTCCCCGGGGAGCCGTAGCACTCACCATTTGCTTCGCCTCCTTAGTTTTTATTGGCCTCGGGAATGAAGACCGAGGTTTTAAGGCAGCAAAGCATCCATTAGGAAGTGCTTACGGTGACCTTGGAGGCTGAGTCAGTCCTTTGGCACTGCGTGGAAGGAGGAACGTGTTGTTTTCCTTGAGGCCTGGAGGTGGGATGCGGGAGGTGGGATGTGGGTTCTGTGTCACTTGTCAGGTTTGCTGCCTAAATCGTGCTGTTGGGAAAGCTGAACTTGCACCTCGTGTTCTTTCTCGCACGTTTCTGTTCCCACCCTGAGCAGGGACGAGAGCCCTGAACTCTCCCATCTCCCTGATGTACACCTGTACCTTCTGCAGGTTGAAGTAGGGCCCTTCCAGTCACTCGTGCCCCAGTTACACCCATGGGCAAACACCTAAGGAGGCGTTTGGCAGATCAGGTTTCCCAGCACAGACCTGAAGTGCTGGGATGACATTTACTTTCCAACAGCAGCCGTGCCCTGAGGGTGTCTCCTGACACCGGAATTTTGTAACACACAGCCTGCACTTTCCTTTCTGCTGGCAGGGTGTGTGGGCGAGGCAGGACATCACCCGCACACACAAATAGCTTCACCTGGCACAAAGGTCGCTGTCAGGGAGAACAAGAGCCCGTTTGTTCCCTGGATCCCCATCAGAGAGCAAACTTGTTTGTCCTCAGATCTTGGCTGTGCTCAGGGAGTGGAGGGACAGACAGCAGCAGGCACTCACAGCCCCTGTTCCCTGCTCAGGCTTTTACTGGCCTGAGGACAGCCTCAAAATTGATGCCCATCATTGCCTACACTCACCTGCCCAAACTTGCTCCCTTCTCCAAGACTTTTGAAGCAGAGCAGTCAGGCTTTTCCCAGTGCCAGAGCTGCCCATGGTGTATCACGTCCTCCCCCAGAATCCCTCGAGCTCTGCAGTCTGTTTTTTCTCTGCATGCCATGGTGCTGGTGGAGGGAAGGATGGATGTTTTCACTGATGGAAGCTGTAAGCTTGCTTTAGGTCAGCTGGAGCCTCGCTCTGCTGAGGGGGTGGCAGGTGACAAGGCATTGCCTCTGAGTGATGCCAGCAGTCTGTCAGGCTGTGCCAGGGGAAATGCTTTCCTCCTCTTTTCATGGGTTTGCACTTCAGCAGACAGACTCCATGTGCCTGCCAGCCCATTCCCCCAGGCCTCCCCCTCCTCCCTGCTCTGGGGCTGCTGTGGGCTGGGGGTCCAGGGAGTTTTCCTTCAGCAGCTTTTCATCATCTCACCATTTCTGAAGCCAGCTCTTTGCACAGAGCTCTGGGATTTAATGCAGCATAAAGAAATTTAAAAACTGTTTTCCACTTCTAAAATCAGTTCCATCCTTAGTTCACTCCTTTCTGAGACTGGCAGTGGTTGGGTTCTGGCAGGGCAGGTACAGCTGCTCCTACAGGCTCCCCTGCAGCCGGTGGTGAACTCTGTGCTGTGCTGGAAACGCAGCAAGCTCACTCTCCATTGCCATTGCTTGGTGCACCCCCAGACCAGCCCCAAGCTGCTCTGCAGCCCCCCCAGGTTGGCATTGTCTGTCCCCAGCGCCCCTCCATGCCCATGTGCCTTCCTGGAGCCCTGCTGGGCTGTGACCTGCATGGCAATGACAGAGGCACCGGTGAGTGGCAGCTCCGAGTTCTGGGGGCTGTGAATTCAGTCTGTCACAGGCACTGCTGCTCTCTGGGGCCCAGCAGTCCTGCAGCTTTTCCTTCTCCCTTGTGAGCAATTTATTTCCTTTACTGACAGACAACTATTGACTTCTCATTCTCCTGAAGATGAGATGTCTTGTCTCATCAGGTTTAAATTAGTTTTATCTTTAGCCTTTCCTATTAATAAGCTCTCATCGCGGTGTCATTACTTGATATCTATTTTCTGATGTTTTTCATTAATGGCTCTATTTCTTCCAGATATATTTTCAAGGTTTTTTTTTTCCACTGCTGCTGAGTTATTTAACAGCCAGACACAGATCAGAGACGTGAAGATGGTCTGATGCTGGTTAGAGACAGCGTGGAATGGCCCAGCACCACTTGGTGTGCAGGGCAGGGCACTGGGACTGTGATGGGGCGGCAGTGGGGCTGCACTGGGGCTGTCAGGGATGGTCATGCATTCCCTCTCTGTCTCTCTGCATCCCTCTGATCCCAGCCTGAGCTCTGACATGCCTGGGGCTCTCAGGAGCACGAGTCAATAGAGTAATTAAAATGCCTCCCGTGAGGCGAAGGTGCTGCAATTCCTTTGGACAGCTGTATCTGTGAACAACAGAGCACTACTTTCTGTGATTCGTGTGCCTGGCAGGGGCTCTTTCCCTTCAGCAGAACTTCCACTAGGAAATGTGAAAGGGGATTATTTCACATTATTTGAAGGGGGCCCCTGCCCAGGGTCCCTGCTCTGGCTGGGTCTGAGCCACCTCCCCCAGCAGCCATTCTGGGGCAGCTGCCACTGCCACCAGGAAGGTGGAGCTGGATGTACGCCAGCCTGGGGACAGGCAGGGCTGCCAGCACAAGGACAAGACAGGGCTTTCTTATTATGTCTTCGAGGGTGTCAAAAGCAAAGTCCATTGGTGTTGAAAACACCCAAATCTCAACCTCACTGCCCTACATTTGCTTCTTGCATTAAGGAGGAGGGGAAAGGTGTCTAATTCCTGGAGAGCAATCCCAGGGATGACAGCAGCCTGATGCACAGTGGCATATGTCTACCAGAGCTGTCAGGGTGTTCAGGGACACTGCTGGGCTGTGTTTGCCACTTACAGAGCCAGGTCACTGCGGGATCCCTCACCCACCCCAGCTGTGGCTCCCATGGAATTAGAGAGCAGCTCCAGGATGGGCAGTTTGCAGCAGCACCTCCAGCAGAGGGTTTGAGGGTGATTAATATTCAGCACACTGCTGTGAAAATGAACAGCCAGAAAGGATTGTCCTCCTCTCCTTCCTGCATCCATGAGGATAGTGAGTGGAACAGAACTGAAATTCACTTTTGATCAGGCTGGTTATGGGGTTTTGAGACTAAACAAGGTGCTCCCTTCTCTTTGGGTAATTTAGTGTCTTTTAGTCTGTACAATTTTTTTTTAAAGTAATCTTTCTGTAATTTAATTACAAGAAGTTTGAAAAAGAATAGTAGGAGGCTTTGGTTGAAGCTATCAGAACCAAACAGGAGGCAATTCCAAAACCAGCTTCCCTTTAAAAAGGGGAAATATTCTGACATTTAATTAAAGGAAAGATTCTTCCCACAATTTCCTATCCAAAGTCCAAAGCTTTCCCTATCCTGTGCTCAGCCGCCAGTACAGCAGAACCTGGCAGGAGCAGTGGGGACACTGACAGAACCCCTGGGATGCTCTGCACAGCAGACAGGTGTCATTGGGTGCAGAAGCCTGGGAGAGGCTCAGAGCAGCTTCCACAGAGGAACCCAGAAGGGTGAGAGGAACTTCAGGAAAAACCCCATGATGCCCTTGCAGCCAGAGCTGGCAAAGATCTGAGCTGTTCCAGAGTCACCTGCCCTGGCACACTGGGGCTGGGTGGTGCCAGCAGCAGGGACATCCCCCGTGGCACAGTTTTTATTACTGTTAGTGGGTCAGACAGTGCAAGTGCTGCTGCTGTCCCCACAGGGCTCACAGTGGACAGTGGCTGCCCACCCCTGCCTCTGTGGCAGCAGAGGTGGGACCCAGCCCGATGGCACTGTGCCACCTGGGGAGGTTTGGGGGTTGGCATTTGGCTCTAGGGTTACTGAGGGAATATTTACACTGCTTTCAGCAATCATTCACATTCACAGCAAGCGTTCCTTCATCCTCCTCCCTCTGTTCCCTTGAATTGGAAACTGAAGGCGCCCAGTGAGGTGTTACAGATTCAATAACTTCGGCCAAGGCACTGCCACCCATCCTGTCCTCTTCCTCTGACAGAGCTCTGCCACTGTCTTCAAAGGTACCTGGCACCTGCTCTGAGTGCACACAGATCATCAGCACCAAGGTCCATTCCCAGCGTGTGGTGTCCCTGCAGCCAGAGCGAGGTGCTCTGGGTGCAGCCTGGGCGTGCCCAGCGCCCGTATCTCGTTAGCATTGTTACCTCTGCCATTAATTGGAAGGGCATTGGCAGCTCGGGGTATGGCTCACTCACAATTGTGAGGTAAAGGGAGTGAAGGAGCAGCAGGAGAGGCTGGGTTGTGGTCCTGTGGCGCTGGTGACACATCAGCCACACCATTACCTTGGGAAAAGAGCAGCGAGAACCTCCAGGTTTTTCAGGAGAACATTTAGCCATCAGGAGATGTGAGCAGCAGCCCTGGCAGTGTGGTACCAGGCTGCAAACTCTCAGCTAACAGCACCAGGACTCCCTTGTGGCTGTGGGATGGGGCTCTGGGGCCCTGGGCAGGAACAGAGGGACCCACACTGGGCAGAGGCAGAGCAGGGTGTAGGTGCTGCCCACCAGGAATGCCCAGCAGAGCCAGTGTGGACACTCAGAAATGGTTGGTGGCACAGGGTGCTGTGCCAGTGGATCTGGAGGCTGCAGGGCTCGGGTGTCTCTCACCATGCAGCCTCTCTGTCCTGGGGCTGTGGCACAGCCAGCCCTGGGGTGAGGTTTGATGCCAATGCAGCCAGGAGAGAGCTCCTATGCCCAGGAGTTTGCTGGTACTGCCACTGCTCTCCCTGGGTTCCTGGCTTCCCCCAGCCTGGGGGCAGCTGTCTCTCTGGGGCCCCAGGGATGTGTTTGTTCATGTCAAACAGCTCCCAGCTCACTGGCAACAGGCAGGAGTGGGAATACACACTAAAAGAACCAGCAGCTCAGGAATAGGGGCAGAATAAATCTGCATAAATACGAATGAGGGGAATATTTATTTGCCACATTGCCCACGTTTCTGTAGCTACTTTAAGCTGTGACAGTGGGGGTCCAGCAGCCTGGGCAGGGTTTGGGCTCCACTCAGGCCTGGCTCTGGGGCTCCAGCCCCTGTGGTTCCCCACCTTTCAGCAGACTCACCTATTCAATATTCCTCACATGAGTTACTCCTGTAGCTGATGGGAGAGATAAATAACAAAACCCTTGCAAATGCAAAAATCCTTTGGCAGTTTGGAAAGGAACCAAGTCACGTGCTGAATGCAGATGAAGAAAAATCATTTTTATTGTAAGGAGTAACAGAAGGATGTGAATCTGCCTCAAATCCACCTCACCCACAATGCAGCACATCCAAATCCACTTGGAGATTACAAGGCAGGATAGCGTTCACTCTGATCTGTTCAAAGCATCGCTGTTTGGGAACAAATAGGCTGAGTGTGCGCCTGGATTAGGCTGGGGGCTTTTTTGCCTCTTTTTCAGTATGAAATCACTGGAAACAGCAAAAATCCCTTTTGAAATGGTAAGCCAATCAAGAAGCAGAAGGAGAGCAAAGACAAAGTGTTTACAGCTCATTGAATTCGTCCCTTTTCTCTCTTCCCTTCTCAGAAGGATTTGTGCAGTTGGTGCAAACTAATTAAATTCCTGAGGGGACCAAACCTCTGCCTGACTGCATCCAGCACCTGGAATGTTCCCTCTGTGCTGAGCCATTACCTGGCCTAAACCCCAGCCCAAGCAAAGCTGGGGTGGGCGTGAGGAAAAACCAGGGGACCAAGGTCATCCCTTCTTCATTGAGTGCCATAACAAGAGGTTTGTGGCCATGACAGCCAGGAGGAACCTCCTGACTCCACAGTCACAGTGTCATCAACATGGCTGATCATCAACATAGCTAATTATCAAAATGGCTAATTATCAACGTAGCTCACCATTGGCACAGATTATCATTGGCACAGATAATTCTAGGCTGGACAGAGACACCAAAATCTGAGAAGGCTGAAAGGTAGAGCAGAAGAAAGAGTCTTTTCTTGGTTGGGTTTCTCCATTTTCATCTCCATTTCCACCTACTGAGTCGTTTTCCTCCCTTCCCTCCTCCTCCTTGAGAATCACCTGCAGGGGGACCTGGAGGGGTACCAGAGTTGAGATTTTTGGCAGCCCTAAAAGTGACCCCTGTCACCTCCCATACCAGGTAGCAGGGTCAGGGCTCTTCTCACCCAGCCCAGGTACTGGCACCGGCACAATCAGCAGCAGAGCTCTGAGCCAGGTCCCAGACAGCAAATCCTCCTTACCCCAGGGTGCTGCCAGTCCTCCAGCTATGGATTGATCCCAGGATTGACACCTGCAGCTGGGGGAGACACCAGGTCAGTGCACGCCCTTCTCCAGGTCCCCAAAGCCTGACAGTCCCCTGGTGTCCCCCACCACAGCACCAGGCTCAGCAGTGCCTGAAGTACCACTGGCCTGAGAGCCCCCCGCTTTATGGGCAGGGATGATTTAGTGCCCTCAGGAATACGGCTCTGGGGAAGCTGGGAAGACTTCCAACTCTTCCTTCCCTTCCCTATATATTAACTTTCCATGCATATGAAGCTGAAAGCTCTTCCAATCACCTCTGCAAATATTAATTAATCCTCGCAGCATCCTGAGGACCATTATTCACTCTTATTAAGCAAATATTATTAAATCCTTTTATAAGAGGTGAAGTGACTTTTCCAGGGCTGTGCAGGGCACAAGTAGCAGTGCACAGACTTTCTCTTGCTACTGTATTCCAGACTTGCCATTGCACAGGGGCAAAGCTGCTCCCATTTGAGCTGGGGGCCGTGTTTAAGAGCCAGGGACCCCCAGCACCCCCAGCACTGCCGTGCCCTGTGAGGTACAAATGTTCTGTGGGGCTGTTCTGAGATGCACAGCACCTGGCAGCTCTGCTGCACCCTGGAGCCATGAGAACCCTCCCCAGTCCTGGCCACTACCCAAGGCTGTGTCCCCATTGCAGCTGCCCCATTCTGGCTCACAGGCACCAGTGGGGATCTCTGTGGAAGCACTGCGGCTGGACTTACTCTGAAGGAGCCAGTCGATGAAGGTGCTTGGGAATGGGGAATTCTGCAAAGAACAAGGAGGTAAAAGTGGAGGGAGGGCAGCAGTGTGGGGACATGGATGGGAAACAGGACGGGACATGGCTCTACCTGCAGATCCAGCTCCACATAGTGCCCAGCTGTCACTGGCAGTTTGGAGAGGGCAGAGTAGATTTTCCCCAGAAGCCCAAAGGAGATGACACCTGGGGACAGGCAGAGGCCATCAGGGCTGGGCAGAGCTGCCCGTGGGTCCCTGCTGGAGCCCTGTGCCCACCCAGAATATCTGGCAGGGGCTGGGAGAGCAATGTCCTGCCCAGCAAGGAGGAAAATCTCCTTGTCCTTCCTATAGATCTCAAACTCCCTGGGGTTCAAAGGTGTTTATGAAAACTGACCTGGAGCTCCCAGGTGTAGATCCCATCACAAGGGAAATGTTGGGGGTAAATGGAGAGGGACAGTTCTGCTTTCAGCAGAGCAGCAATTGTGCAAGAGGTTTGACATGGACAGAGCTGGAGAGGAGAAACCCTCTGGCTCTGGGACTGCACCTGGGGGTCCTGGCATGGCCAACTCTTGGCAGCAGCTTGGGTCTAGCCCTGGTTAGAAAAACACCCATAAGGAGAGTGGGACTGTGGTGTGTGGCAGTGGTGGTGAGCCAGGACTGTGCCACCCAAGCAGCTTCGTCAGCAGAGAAAAGCTGCTCCTGCTCCATGCAGAGACGTCTGCTTCCACAGCTCCAGCTCTCCCAAGGACACCTTCTGACCACAGAGGTGGCCAGACACACAAACCCTGAGTGTCATTCTAAAACCTAATATAGGAAAGAAAATTTAATGACTTACGGTTGAGGAATTGCAGATTAATGTTGATGATGCTGATCCAGATGTTCACTAATGGGCAGAGCTGCAATGGCAAGTGGCACAGTGTCAATGAGAGCACTGTGGGTGCAGCAGCGTGCTCCCCAGCACCACTCAAGTTCCACAGATTTAAATCAGGATGGGACAAACAGTGTGATTTCATCCTAGAATATAGCTCTTCCATAGAAAAACAGTGACATTATTTGTCCAGCCCCCTTCTCAAAATGACACAGGTTCTACTGAACAAGGTAAAGGATCCTCTAAAAGGCCACTTTGCTCTGAATGGGGCTGCTGCTTCTGCTCACCCCCACAGGGAGCAGCTGAATATAAATTACCCTGTAACATTGCATGATGAAATTGAAATTACTCCTAACAAATAAATTGTGACTGGAAGGAAGATCAAGCAATTCTGTGTAACTCACTTATGGGCTACAGGCATGTATCTGTGCATGCACAAAGATATATTGTGTATGTATGTGTGTATATATATATAATATATATATTGTTCCTGCCAAGAGGAGGGGGATTGGAACTTTGAGGTCCTTTCCAGTCCAAACTGTTCTGTGATTCTGTGTGTGTGTGTGTAAATCTAGCAGGCAGTTCTGGCAGGAGCACTGACTGCAGCTGAAATGCATCTTCACAGCAAAGAGTGTTCAGACACTCACCAGCGCAGGGACAAGGGACTTCAGAGACTTGTTCAGCAAGCTGCTCACCAGATTGGTGAGAAGGCTGGGGAGGGAAAAGACAGACAAAAATTACCAGGGAAGTTGTCAAAACCCAGGACTCGATATAAGAAAGAACTGAGCTCAAAACTGAGCTCCCCTGTAGAGGAGCCCCCTCCTCTTCTCTGATGTTAAGAGATGCCGCAAGCCCAGAGCTCCCCCAGGCTTCAGCAGGAATTACAGATGCTCAGGACTGTGCTATCTGAATCCCAAAATCTGCTTGTTATGCTGTCAATTCGTGCCCAGATTTGAGACTGAAGTTCTGCTCCACTGCCAACTTGCAGGAGCTGACCCCCACGCTCACCCCTTCCGCAGGCTGACGCTGAAGCCGCCAAGGAGGTTGTTGCAATCCTTGAGCACCAGCTTGAGGTCACCAGGGGTGTCCTGGGTCACAGCAATGTGTGATGTGATGTTTGCTTCGACTGAGGATCCACTCAGAAACTGAAAAATCCTGGAAAAAGGAAGTGACATGGAAGGCTATGGAGGAAGCCAAAGCAGCACAGGAGAGCGGTGCCTGTGGCAGAGCCTCAAGCACAGCCTTGGCTGGGACACTGCTTCAGTTTTGGGACTTCTCTCAGGCTCCTTGCCTGTAGGAGATCACAGACCCATAGATTTGTTCAGGTTGGGAAAGACCTCTAAGATCCAGAAGTCAATTATCAACCTGTGTTCATCAAACCATGTTCTCAAGAGCCATATCCACCTGTTTTATGAACACTTCCATGGATGGTGAGTGTCTGTGGAGTGAGGACAGCTGGAAACGGTTCCAGAGTGAGTCAGCAGCACAGCTTTCCTCACCAGCTCTTGCTCAGTGTTTGGGGATGTTTGTCCAGCACTCTGGAGTGTCCCATCCTCCCCAGTGCCCTCAGGTCCCCGTGGCCTCGCCCTCCGGTCTCACTCACCCTGGAAAGCGCAGCACCAGCTTCGAGTACAGGTTCAGCACAAGCTCAGTCCCACGAACAACCTTCCATGACACTCGGGCGTTCTCGAGGTTCAGCACCTTCAACCTGGGGGGTGACACCGAGGCAAACCCGCCCTGAGATGGCAGGATCAGCAGGAGCAGATCCTGCAGTCCCATCTCTTCCTGCTCCTTGTTCGACCTGGGGATATTCCTGGGTAAAACCCATTCTTTGAAGGTGGGGAAGGATCAGCTCCTACTCTGCAAACAGCCAATCTCAAAGCTTGGTCAGGTTTCTCAAGGCTGTGTCCTCCTGAGTCTCAGCCCTTTCCATGGCAGTGTCACACTGCTCCCAAGGGTAAGATTTTCCCCATTTTCCATGGTTGGAATTTCCCCTATTGCAGATTCTCATGTGAGCTGCGAGCCCATGACTGGTAGCTTGCATGAGAGGGAGGGTCTGATCCCCTGGATGTTGTGGGTACCCTGCAGTGAGCCCCACCATGGGGCTTCTGACTCACCAGGCGTAGCGTGTCATCTTCTGGGAGGCTCCTGCACCCAGCAGTCCTCCTGCTCCACCCAGCAGTCCTCCTGCTCCACCCAGCAGTCCTCCTGCTTCACCCAGCAGTCCTCCTGCTTCACCCAGAAGACCATCGAGTCCAAGCAGACTTCCATTGCCTAGGAGACCTCCTTTTCCAAGCAGCCCTGTGCCAAGCAGACCTGTCTCTCCAAGAAGGCTGTTATTGCCAAGGAGACCATTGCCAAGGAGACCATTGCCGAGGACACCATTGCCAAGTCCTTCCCCACCAAGGATTCCTGTGCCAAGTCCTTCCCCACCAAGGAGGCCTGCTCCAAGTCCTTCCCCACCCAGGATTCCTGTTCCAAGTCCTTCTCCACCAAGGAGGCCTGCTCCAAGTCCTTTTCCACCAAGGATTCCTGTTCCAAGTCCTTCTCCACCAAGGAGGCCTGCTCCAAGTCCTTTTCCACCAAGGATTCCTGTGCCAAGCAGCCCGTTGCTGCCAGGTTGGACTCCTGCAATAGCCAGAACTTTGTTACTCTCCTGTCCTTCAGCACCCAGAAACCCTCCTCTCCCAACCCCACCCTGTGCCAAGGACCCCCGCTCTGCTGGGTTCATTACCTGCACCAATGGGAACTCCACTGTCTGCTCCACTTGGACTTCCTTTGCCCAGGAGGCCAGTGTCAAGCAGCCCACCTTCACCAAGGGCACCTGTGCCAGGCAAACCAGTGCCAAGCAGGCCTGCACCAAGAGAATCCCAATTACTGATTGGACTTCCACTCCTGGGAGGATTTCATTGACAGGAAAGGTGGGTTTGGCCACGTTGGGGTGCTCTGCTGGTGAGGTCTCACAGGGACCCCTGAGCATCCTTGAACAAAGTTGTGTTTCCCATGGAGATGGGCCTGCCAGGAGGCAGCTCCGTGATGAGCAGAGGGACATGCCATGAGCCCAAAATGGCACAGCACTGTGCCAAAACTCTCCCTTGGAAACACAGAAAATATCTGAACTCACCACTGCTGAGTTGTGCTGGGTTCAGCAGGTTGAGGAGGCCCTGGGAGGGGGGCAGGAGGCCCCCAAGAAAGATGAGACACCAGAAGGGTGGCATGTTCTGGCACAGCACCTGTGGAAAGACCCACATCACCCCAAGCACCAGTTTCACATGGGTACCGACAGCCTGGTCCAGCTCTCCATCCTTCATGTGCACTGCCCTGGGGTGGAGGGGAGATTCCTCCTGGACATACAGCCTCCAGACATCATCCCCCCCATCCCAGGAGGTCAGCCCAGACCTGCAGCCCCCTTTTCCTACTTCTGGTTATCAGGGAGCAGCTGAAGACCAGTGCCACTCTGCTCCAGATGTCTCTGTGCCTGCCTGGGCTCCCCACTGCAGAGCTGGGTGCCTGACACTGCAGGGAAGTGAAAATGCCATTTTAAGAGAGGAAGAGGGATGGAGATGAGGCAGGAGGACCTTGTACTGAGAGAGACGGATGGCTTCCAAGCACTCTGAAATGGCCCTGAAGAGGAACACTCACAGGGGCACAGCTGAATAAAAAATGACGAGTGTCACAGTCGTGTCCTTCTGCCTGCTCTGAAGAGCACCCTGTGTTATTGAAGTTCAAAGCACGGCCAGAATCAGACTCACATTCCCGTGGGCAGGTTGTTTGTTTTTCTCATCTTGTTCCACTCAAGCTGTGAAAAGAGCCCGTTTTCCCTGTGTTTGATCTGCCCCCAGCCAAAAGAAAGCACCTTCAAGGACCTTCTGTTCCTGCCTGAGCTGGGCTTCTCAGGGTGGCAGTGCAGGCTGGGGAGTATTTGTTTATGCACAGAAAGGTGTTTGCAAAGAAATGAGAAAATTGTCTCTCTACAGCACTGCCAGGGGTCCCAGCTCTAGGAGCACTTTCCTGGACAGCTCATGTCGTGGACAGACACCTCAGCTTGTCCCTTCTGAGAAAAACAATGTACAGGATGCAGATTGCAGAGGTTCAGCACTGAGAAATAACATTATTTAGGTCAGACTGAACAACTTCTTTATGTCTTCCAGATACTTTAAAAAAATCCCTCTATGACAGTTCTCGGCACAATTAAATTAGACTTTAATTCACTCGACTGTCTTTTACATTTTCCCTTTGATCAGCACGTAATGATGCACAGCTCCTGTAGCTGTGATTATTGAACAGGGGAGAAGGAGAGAGGCTCGAGCAGCTTCTATTGAAAATCGTGTCAAATAAAATCAGTGGGATTTGTTGGAGGGGCTCTGAAAGACGTGTGCAGCATTGTAAAAGGGTACCAAAATGGATGTCAGGACTCTTAGAAGAGCTCTTAGAGAGAATACGTGACCATGCAGGCACCTATCTCTGCAGTTATTAACAATATCTACCAGGGTGCTGCTCCTCGGTCACACACATTTCACTGAGCCGAGCATCTTGCACATGCAAAAGGCACGTCTGGCTTTGCAGATAAACACTTATTTTACACCAGCTGAGATGAGGTCTGGAGAGCTGAAAATTGCTCTGAATTCTGGTCACCAAGATCATGAAAAAACTCCCAGTCCTTTCTGCCAGCTTAGTCATTATCACAAACTTAACAACAACAGGAATAAACGTGGAATTTAACAAGCGAGAGCTCTGCTAGCTTTAAAAATTAATTTTCATAAATGATTAAATGCTGCTACAGAAATCAAAGGAAGGCATCATTAAAATTCCTGCTTTTCAAGCTGGGTAATGCTGTGCTGTAGGTCGCCTGATGGAGCCGGCACGGTGGCCAAGGTCCTTCAGTGCCACTTACCTGGACCCTTTGGTATTGAGGTGGAGCTGCCCATGGTCACGGCTGCTGGCAGCTGCTTTTATATACCCGAGCTGCAGGAATGAGGAAAGCCAAGGAAAGGATGCAGCAGGGACAGTTCCCTTTTGCTGGCTGTGAAATGTGACCCCTGCACCAGCCTGACCCTGAACACCACACGTTGCTGTGGCCAGCAGCATCCAGCCAGCCCAGCAGCTCACCCCTTACCCTGGGGGTGAGCACCACAGCTCTGGGGAGTGTCCCGGGCTTGGTTCAGGACAGCTCTGTGCCATCATATGGAGCAGAATGAGTCCAAGGACAGTGAGAGGTGAGCAATTACCTCCCAATGAGTTAATTACATACAGAAACATCACAAATTGCAAAACAAATGAAAGAGAGCGTGGGTTGGTGGCACACCGTCTGCTCTGAGAAACTGCCTGTGCCCCAGAGGCAAGCAGGAGCTGGCTGTGCATCCAAGAAAAATCTCCACGGTTTAAAGGAGGCTTGAGAGACAACAGATAAAATAAAACAGGAAAATAAATAGAGGGGAAAGGAAAAGGAACATCAAAGATGATAGAAAAATCTGATTCTGATGTTCCAGGTGTGTTTCAGGTGGATGTGGGCTGGAGCAGGGCAGCACAGTCTCACAAGCAGCAATGCTGCAGCTGTCCCAGCTACTCCTCACCCCAGGAGCAGTGGGTGGCTTTAGAGCCTTAAATTAGCAGAAGTGATTCATGTGGTTCAGGCAGAGCTCAGGGGCATTGCTGGGTGATTTCCCCCCCAGGTCCCTAAGTGCTCCCAGGACAAAGCCCTGTAAAGCCCAGGGCAGGTGAGGGTGTGATGGGTGCTCAGCATGAACAAGATACCCCACAGCTTTGGGCCCAGGCCCTGAAGACAGGTTTGGCTCTGACACAGCATTTGCTGGCAGAGCTCTGCACCCCCTGAGCTGAGGATGGACAAAGGGGACTGCAGCCCTCCCACCCAAGGTTGTCCTGAGCCCAGGAGTTTCACCAGAGCTGGCCATCCCCACAGGCTTCAACACCTGCTGTGGCTGCAGAGAGGGCTGGACTTTATTGAACCTGAGCACAAGAATGCAAAGTACACCCACACCCTTCCCAGCACCCACAAAAGAGTCCAACACACAATGTTCCATGGAAAACACACGTGTGTCCCTTCTGCTCAAGAATGCAGGCAGGATGCAACATTTACAGGGATAACACCAGCTGCTGTTGTGCTGTGTTGGGTGTAGAGAGACGCTCAGTGGGATCCTTGGGCAGGTGAAGTAAATTTGTGACCAGGTTGCCCCCTGATGCAGCAACTGCCCAGTGCAGCTCTCCAGGACGGGTCTGATCCTGAATTCCTGCAACCCAGCACAGCTGTATCTCAGCTGAAGAAGGTCAAGAGGCCCAGAGGGAGGATCTGGTGTCCACTGTGGGTGGCAGGGGGGGCATGGGGCCCTGTGGGGGTTTGGGGACAGGCTGTGGCTTTCCCAGTGGATAGTCCACCAGGCCTCCAGCCACATGATAAATGACAGTCTGGAGTCACAGGGGAAGGAAACACAAGTCAAAACGTTTGCAATATTTGCCTTTACGGTCAACTTCATGTTCCCTCGCTGTGAAATGGCTGCACGCACGGCCTCACCAAGTCAGGGCCCGTGACACTTCCTTCTCCAAAATTCTGTGAAACCTAAACCCTGCTGTTCTCTCCCATGACAGAGGTGACAGCAAGGCATGAAGCCAGGATCTCTGCCAGCTTCCACAGTCCCCTGCCCATCTGTACACGGCTGAAGGAAACCTTGATGAACCTAAGGGAAATATCCCAAGCCCTGTGCACAGATGGAAGGAGAAGATGCAGGACTCACATTGAGAACTGGCCAGTTACCAGGGGAAGGCTGGACATGGTGTACTGGGTGCTGCCCAGCAGATCCAGGGCCACCAGGGCTGGGGGGAGAGGAAGGGAGGCAGTGATTCCTTGTTGGACTTGGCTGCAAATCTCCCTCCCCTACCTGAAGTTCCTTTTCATCCAGAAGAGCCTGGCTTTCAAGTGGCTCTGGGCAGGGAGCTCCTAGGGAGCTGCTCCCTGCTCCTGGCAGATCTGGGGCCAGGGTGGAGCAGAGGAGGGAAATGTGTCCCAGTCCTCCCTCAGCTGGAGTGGGTGACACACAGCACAAGGCAGGACAAGGCAGCACAAGGCAGCACAAGGCAGCACAAGGCAGCACAAGGCCTGGGACCCACCATGTGCTCACAGTTCAGGAGTCCCAGCTGGTCACTGATGAGCCCCAGGGCAATGTCGAGCACTGGGCAGAGCTGCAAGACTTGGGGAAGGACAGAGCCAGAGAAGGACACACAGCCCTGCTTGGCTCTGCCCAGGCTTTCCCTGGGCATGGCAGCACTGGGCACACTCCTCAGAGAAGTGGAGAGACCCAGGAGCCCATGGGGGATGGCTAGAAAGACCCTGGGGTTTTCAGGGGGAGGAGAAATTCCATGAATCCATAGCACAGTCCAGGACATCATTAGAAACTCTCAGCATTTGGGCAGACATTGCATTGGGAATGAAGGAAAGAGAAGCTTTTCCCAGGCTGATGGGAGACATGGAATGTGTTTTCCACTACTCCCAAGGTACTGGGTGGATGCAGCAGCCCTTGGCTCTGCTCCTTCTCCAGGCATCAGTGATGCCACAGAGAGCTGCACCACATCTTTTCAGACTCATTGCTCCTTTATTTTTCTGACTTACCAGATTAGGAAGAAGTCTGTTCAGGACACTTGCCAATAAATTATCCGCAACTGGGAGCAGGCTGTGGAAAAATAAAGGAGCACCATGAAAACAACCTGCTGCAAAGCAAATGGGTCTTGTTAAACAATTCCCCGTGAATAGTGTGGAGCACAGACCTCCCGGAGCAAGGCAATTGCAGCAGCAGAGTGAATCGTTTCTGCTTGGATTTTGCATGAGATAACTGTAATTTGCATCCCAAAATAGCCGATGGGAAATTTATTGCTGCCTTTTATCTGCTAGTGTATAGTCTCCTTAAATGAGCAGAGAAAATCTCAGGCTGAGTGGTTCCTACACTCCGTGCTCACGTCTCAGAAGACTCATGCTCCACATCTGTTAAAAAACCTCTGAACGTGGCACATGGGACAGAATTGTGCCCTGAGATCTCTGGGACAGCACACCGCTCACTGTGGCTGTGTGAGGGGTGCAGAGACCAGCACACCGCCCCTGTGACACGGCCAGTGGGTGGCTGTCACCTGCAGGGATGCTGGGGACAGAGCTATAACAGGGAAATGCCCTCTTACATTTGCCATTCGCAGGGTGTGGGTTGGGTTTGGCAGAACGTGATGGCGAGGTGGCTCATGCCAGCAGGGGAGGACACCTCCATCACTCGCCCTCTCAGGAGTCTGATTTTAACCCCGCCAAGCAGCCACACACCAGCCCCAGCCCGGCCCACCTCTTGCATCGAGGGCACTCGGGTGTGGGCTTGGGGTAAGCACCCCTGGCAGGCAGGAGCTGCAGGGACACCCTGGGGACCGCCAGCTCCGCGTCCTCATCCTGCAGGGACAGCAGGAGGGACACTGCGAGGGACACTGAGCCCAGCACACAGCCCTGGGGACCGCCAGCTCCGCGTCCTCATCCTGCAGGGACAGCAGGAGGGACACTGCGAGGGACACTGAGCCCAGCACACAGCCCTGCTCAAGGGGAGGGGGGGTCAGCGGCCACTCAGACCAGAACTGGCAAAACACACCGAATTTTCTCATTTGTTTTCCTGTTTAAGTTACTTCCCAGTTTTATCCGAGGCTTAGTTCTTTTGCCTTGGTTTTTCTTCTGCTTCTGCCGGGTTTCCAAGCGGAGCGGGGCAGCCCCGGAGCTGCGCGCAGTTCGGGCACCCTCTACGGGCAGAGGCTCCTGCCCTGCCTGCCCTGCCCGGCTCAGGAGCCTCTCCTGCCCTGCCTGCCCTGCCCGGCTCGGGAGCCTCTCCTGCCCTGCCTGCCCTGCCTGCCCTGCCCGGCTCGGGAGCCTCTCCTGCCCTGCCTGCTCTGCCTGCCCTGCCCGGCTCGGGAGCCTCTCCTGCTCTGCCTGCCCTGCCCGGCTCGGGAGCCTCTCCTGCTCTGCAGACCTGCGGGATTCCCAGGCAGCCACCACGTCCCACACAGAGCTTCCTTCTTCCAAGAGCCTGGCCCGTTGAAATTTTAATTACATGAACAAAACTGCTGCAGACTCAGATTGGAAGGGGGAGTTTGTTCGTCGTGCTCTTCTCCTTCCCTGTGCAATTCCTCTCCCTTTCCTGGCTGATCCTGGGTGCTGTGTGAGGTGTCAATCCCAAAGAACCCCCACTGGTTCCTGTCTTCCAGAGTGACCCACCATCACTCAAAACTCCTTTACTTTACTCCTTTACAGCCCAACCTGAGCCCACCTCACCCTGAGGCGAGTTGAGCAAATTAAGGCTGAAATTGTATCAGTGACTCACACTGGCCTTTCTTATTAAAATGGCCCATTTTAACCTTATAATGATAAAAATAATCAGAACCTCAAAAGAATATCACTACACAAAACCTCCTTAAGCTTCCATGTTAAATGAATGGATTTTCAGAAAAGGGTTTTTATTTTGCTGTAACTGCCTCTTTTCTGATTTTTCAGACTAGTCACTAAATATAAACTAGAATTACTCACCTTCATTCCTACTATTGTTAGATTTATTCCCGTGTTTTCTCTTGGCTCACTGTAGTATATCACAAGGTTTGGGGGTAAAACAGAGGCTCTGTCCCCCCAAGCTCACAGTACCTTATACTACTTTTTGAACTCTTTTTCTTTACCTGACCTTATCCTGAATTTCAAGCCTGGCTTTGCTCAGCTCCTTCTAAAGTGAGGCCTTGGTCCATGGGCATCTCTGCTTTAACCCACACAGCAGATCCTTCTACAGTGATGGTGCTGCAGGAAAAGTGGAAAGGTGCTTACATTTTCAAAGCTGGCTAGTGGATTGAGGATGTAAAGCTCTGTTTGTGAGTTTCATATAGTCCAGTATAAATAAAGATTTGTAAAAAAAGCATTGAGCCACAGATTACTGGACAGCCAGTATTGGGCAGCACTGTTACCCCAGAGCCCAGGGCAAAAGGGAAGGAAAAGGTGTCTAAAACTCCGTGGCTGCAGCACATGAGGCTGCCCTGACCTGAAAGAGCCGTGCTGGGAAATCAGCCCCTTCCACAGAAATCCCTGCTGACACCTGCACACGGGCTGGCACGCACAGGTTACCGTATCAGGAAGAATGTTTTAAGTTTCCAACAAGTGCATGGGGAAGCTTTGGAATAGTGCCTGGAGATTTTTGTCCCCTTTAGTGCTCGAGGAACCTCAAAAAATGTTTCCTGAGGCTTGTCCCACCCATCCTGCAGCTGCCAGCTCCTTCCTGGCAGATGGTGTTTCCTCCAAAAAATCCCTGTGCTGGGTCACCCCCACGGCCACTCCTGACCATAAGGGCACTTTTGTTCTGGTGCCCTCAACACTTAATACCTTTGTGAGATCAAATGTGCTTTTTTTGACAACCTGGCTGGTCTTACACAACAAGGGGATAATACACACCCAAATAAATCCCTGTGGAGTGCGTGGTCACATTATCTGTGTCTGGCTCTGGACAGAGCCTTGCACAACCAGCAGCAGGAGGCTCCATGTGGGACTTGCTGCCAGCAGGAGCTGCTCCAAAGGACTCCAGAGGAGAGGGAGATATCAGCAAGAGCTGTGCCAGCTGCATCACAAACTCCCCTCTGCCCCCACCAGTTGGGCACGAGAGATGGGCTGCAGCACAGCCCCCACCTGCACCCAACCCAGCGCCTCTCTGAGAGGCTGGCTCACACCTGGTGCCACAGGCTGAGCTTCAGAAATGCTCTCTTAAGTGCCAGTTTGTCCTCTGAAGGCACAGCCTCCCCACCCATCCCTGTGCCACACAGCACAGGAGCATGGAGCAGGCAAACAGGTGTGGGGAGCCAGAAACACATGGGAATAAATATCCAGAGAGGAAAATACTGTGACAGTGAGAGATTTTATTGAAAGAGCAACATGAGAGCAGCCTTTGTGCCTAAGAGCTCTGCTTCCTGGCTATGGATGTTAAAAGTGGCCACAGGAACCCCCAAACATCCATCAGCTGAGCAGCTTTCCCACCCTGCTGGCCAGAGCTGCTGCCTGTCCTGCTCAGGGCACAGCCACAGCCCAGGGCAGCACTTCAGAGAAGGGAAGAGGGAGAGGGTGGAGCAGAGCAGGGCTTGGGGTGCATGTGCTGCCTCAGAAAGGGAGCAGCATCGAGGCTCCTCTCGAGCAGGAATTTCCTAGAGTGGTCTGGCCAGAAAACTCGTCCACCTGGAAGAAGCAGAACAAAAACTACTCAGTTTTCTCATTCAGACTTTCACCAGCTTTTTTTCTGTATCCCAGGTGAGGTTTTCCAGCAGAGGGAAACTGGGAGCAGCCAATGGGAAATGGGATTGGCCAGAGTGATGCAGGGCTGAGGGATCTGTGTGTCCCAGCCCTGGGTGGGCACATTCCCACTCCCCAGGACACAGCACAGCGGGAAAACTCAATCCTTACATCAGTGATGTCGACTTCAGCATTCCCAAGGTTGATGTTGAGGACGTTGGGCAGTGGGACAGACACATGGAAGGCATCTGCAAAAACAGGTGTAAGAATTTCATCACAGGGATGAAAGCTGGAATGAAGGCAGCAAGGGGAGGGGGAGAGCCCCAAGTCCAGCTGAATCTGAGATGAGAGGGCACCCTGACTGCCCATACCTCTAACAGAAGGCACATATACAGCTGTGAGGACCTTCTTGAGCCATTCTGCAAACGAGGAGGCCTGCAGGGAAGAGGATGTGTCAGTAGCAGAAGAGAGCAATGGTATTGAGCCATGTCAGGGTTATCAGTTGAGTTCTACTCAGTTTGCTATGAAATTAAAGAACTAGGAAGCTTCCTTCAGTGAAACACTCCCAGGACTGAGGGTGGATATGCTCTTTGGGTAATTTATATTTAATTATTCCTGTCCCATTCCCAGCACCTCCATTGTGCTGCCAACAAGTGAGAGAGACACACGAGTGTCGCTGCTGTAGGGCACAGGGGATCTGCAGGGAAGAGGGCAATTTCCCACTGCCAAGAGAAGTAGAAGGGTGAAAACTGAAGAAGAATTAGCTTTTGGTTTTCCTCCCCCACCCAGAGCCTCTGGCCATTGCATCACTCAATGCAACACCTCGATCCAGTGCTTGCACTTACGGTGGAAGCGTCAAGACTTGGGGGGAACCGTGTCAGGTTGATGCTATAAAAGATAAAAACAAGGAAGAGTTGGGCTGTGTTCCAGCCTCCTCCAGGCGTTTTCTCAGTCTGAAAGTTTTCTCACCCTCTTAAAGATACAGGATTTTAGAATTAGAACAATTTTTTTACAAATCTCTCATCATGTCAGCCGTGCAGTTGGTCTGAGGTTGGGGCTGGGAGGGGGCAGCCCTTGACATCTTTACCATGTTTACATCCCTGTCCTCCACCAGCCCCATTTGTCCCCAGGCAAAGTCCCATTTGTCCCTGGGCAGAGCCCCCCCATCCACAGAGCTGGGCTCTACCTGTCAAGAGCCAGGGAGGTTTGCAGTTTGCCATCAGAGACTGATGGGGTGATGCTCAGAACGATGTCCTGGAAATGGAACAATGAAAGAAATGAGGTTATTCCCCTGCACAGCTCCCAAGACTGAAAAGTGTATTTGTAAATTACCCATTCTGAGAAAAAACACTTGTCTGTGCCGAGAAGCCACATTTTTGTGACAGATGGCATCATGTATCTCTCTCCCCAGGGTTCGCCTTCCTGTCTTTATTTTGTGTTATTTCAGAAACATTTCACTTACACTTTATGCTTGGTTATGAGCCTGTTTAAAGGGCTGGGGCATCACCGCTTTGATGATGCAGTAAATACAAAAGTAGAAATGCTGCAGGGCCAAGTGTAGGGCAAGCCAAGGGGATGGCAGCAGTCATCCAGCCTCAGCCATCGCCCTGTTACAGCATCTCATCCCCTGGGAGCTCACTCACCACATCGACAGAGAACAGGACCCCCTGGGCAGTCTGTAGGGCAGGGCTGGCAACGTCAATAGTGGCTTTGAGGGTGACAGTGGCTCTTCCATCCCTCACAGTCACCACTGGCTCTTTGCTTACTCGGACGTGCAGCTCCAGTGGCAGAGAGCCAGGGAGGACCCGGGTGAGCTGCAGGGGCAGAGGAGGTCAGGGCAGGGGTGGGGTGAGTGATGGGGTTGGAATCAATGCACATGGAGAAGGTGACTGACCTGAGGGATGACGGGGAAGAGGGCAGACATGGTCAGCGAGTTGCTGTGGGTCACCTGTGGGAACAGCACCGGTGACATCGTGCCCAGGAGGGGCTGTGCAAAGCCCACACTGCAGGCAAAGGTGGGAGCCCTTGGGTCACCCAGGAGCAGGCAGGACACTGACCTGGCCTTGCAGAGGGGAATTGCTACCCATCAAGCTGGTGATGCTGAGGTTGAGGTCTCCCTGCCCCTGGACCTGCTCCAGCAGGGCGCTGAGGGTGTCCTGGGAGAGGCTGAGCCGGGGCGGGCGGCCAGTGACCAACTTCAGGCTGGCAGTGAGTGGCAGTCCCTGCATGGGGGTCATCATGCCAGCCCTGGCATTCTCAGAGAGGAGCTGCAGGGGACAGAGCAGGGAGGGACGTTGGTGGGGCTCGGAGGATTGCACTGGGCACCCTGCCTGCCTGTGCACCTCGTGGGGAGCCTCACACGAGGTTTGTCAGCACTTAAATGATGACAGAGATGCTCCAGGCTGCTCTGGCACAGGCAAGGGCTGCATCTGCTGCACCTTCCCCACTGAAACACTGCCACATATCCTGGTTGGAAAGACACATTGCTGGTATTTTATGCATGATTCTGGTCCCTTTGACAAACCATTTATAAACAGAACATGCCTGTGAGCAGTGATTGCTGCTCCTGTATGAAATTAAACTTTTCTGATTAAAAACTATGAGAGTGCTACAATTATGCTTAATTAAGTAGCATCAAACCCCTCTTGCTCATGCCACCACCATCAAAGATTAACAGGCAAAACATAAGGTAGAGACCCAGCAGTCTGGATGAGCCCAGGGATGTGGCTGGTGCAGACTCATCAGAACCTTCCTGTGAACACTTGCCTGAAGGCAGCCGAAACCTGAGTAGCCTTTGACTAACAGCCACCATGAATCCCCCAAAGTCAGAGGTTTTGGGACCAGGGAACACAGCAGCACTTACATTCAGATCCATCTGGATGGCGTCACCACTGAGGATGGAGAAGGAGGGCAGGTCCCCCAGAGCCCCGAGTGGGAGCACCTCTGTGAACACAGGGAAGAAAGATCTTCAGCTGCCGTGGCAGGGGATGCTCCCAAATCCCATGGGCCCAAGAGTTACTGGAACCAGCAGCAGCTCCTGCTCAGAGCATTCCCAGATAGAAAAAACACTAGAAAACAATAGTTTGCAGCAAAAATGTTGTTTCTAAAAGCAACAGCAATTCCTGTGCTGGGTTTCTGCAGGAAGAGCTGACTGCTGCCTCTGGGGCAGTGTTTTCAGAAAATTGCTAAAGTATTTGTATTTACCTAATGTAAAAAGCCAAGCAATGCTGAGGGCAGGATGTCACAGGGCGGAGGGGAACAGAAGGTGTCAACACTTACGGTTCCTGGAGCCGAGCAGGGAGCTCAACACCTTGAGCTTGGCGTTGATGACATTGCAGCCCTGGGGAAGGAAAAGGGAGTGAGAGGGTCCTGGGACCTGCTGCACCAGTGGGTGAGATAGCACCAACACAGCCAGTGACAGTGGGCTCTGCTGGGCTGTACTTGTGTATTTGTACACATCCCATCACACAGGGCTCAGCATTGAGTGGGTGAGCGGCCCCTCTGAGCCTGCGTGGGTCTCACCCAGGGCAGTGGCTGCTAAACCAGCACCTGGCTCTGTTTGCCGGCAGAGCCTGGCACAGGTGATGGTCCTGGTGCCTTTCAGCAGGACAGGCTGACCGCCCCATTGAGCTCACAGCTGTGCAAATATCCACATCCATGGGGCAGCCTGGCCTCCTGCCTGCCCTGCCCATGCTGCCTGCCCACCCGGTGCTGTGCTGGGGGATCCCATCAAGGTGGCTCTGCAGACTCACCAGATCCTGCAGGACATTGCTAAGGAGGCGTTTCAAAGGCTCCTCCAGAACTGGCACTCTGGGTCTGGTAACAGGAAAATAGGAAATAGCAAGTGACAAATAATGCTGGGAAGTAAGAGGACTTCACACAAGAGAAACATGAGGCCTCGCTTGCATTGTCCATACTCAGTGCTGAAATATTACCATTCCCAAGCCCTCTGAATCCTGACCAGTGCTAGGTTTGCCACACCCAGAAATATTCTTTTCTTAGCCCAAGTTTTAGAAAAAGATCAATAGTTCCCCTCTGAGCCTGGCAGCTGGATCACCTTCAAGGCACCAGGCAGAAAAGTGCTGCCATCAATTACCAACAGCACCGAGGAGTCCCACTGCCACAAGAGCCACGGGCTGGCCATGGGCCACCCACTCCCATGGATGTTACCTCACACCTGATCCATACCTCACATAGGTGTTTATGTCAACAGTCTTGCAGTTCAGAGCGTTCTGGTGAGCTGTCCACGTGTCCTGGACCACCATGGTCGCGTCTACCTCCACCTGCTCACAGAGCGGCTGGCCCGGCACGCTGCCCAGGGGAAGCACAGCAGCAGCTCAGGACCCTTGCTGACCATTCCAAAGAGATGGTGGCCCCCTGCCCCAAGCCATGCCCCTGAGGGACATGCCATACCTGCTCTCTACCAGCAGCTGTGTGTTGAAGTCTATCTGATGCCCAAAGCCTGGCAGGGAGCGCAGACTGATTTTGGGGAGGGTGTTGTTCAAAATTCTCAGTCTGGATGGTTGAAACAAGGAAAAGGCAGTGAACAGCACAGTGAACAGCCCTGTCCCCTCAGTCCCCAGCACTGGGCTGTGCTCTTGGGGTCCTTTTCCCCCTGGGTCATCAGGCACCCCCACCAGCCAGGAGCAGCTTGTGGCACATACAAGGCACAGGCAGAAACTCCCAGCAGATGAATCCCTATTTGGGAACCCACCCCAGGAGGGGAGGGAGGGGCTTTTGTGTGCAGGCTCCAGAACAGAACCTCCTTTCCCCAGCATGGCTCAGACACACGGGGCTGCTCAGAGACACCATCTCCCACTCACACTCACCCCATGAGTTCTTCACCATTTCTACCAAGAAGGCTGCCAACGAGACCGTTCTTGCCAAGCAGACCGTTTTTGCCAATGAGAAGCTCAAGGACGGTGTCAAGCAGGGTATCAACAAGGCCATCTTTGCCAAGGAGACCATCGATGACACCACCTTTGCCAAGGACACCACCGAGGATACCATCTTGGCCAAGGAGACCACCAACTACGCTGTCTTGGCCAAGGAGACCACCTAGGAGACCATCTCCATCAAGGAGACCATTTCCTCCAAGGAGGCCACCAAGGAGACCATCTCCACCAAGGAGACCTCCAACAGGACCATCTCCTCCAAGGAGGCCGCCAAGGAGACCATCTCCACCCAGAAGACTACCAACAGCTCCATCTTTGCCAAGGAGACTACCAACAGCTCCATCTTTGCCAAGGAGACTACCAACAGCTCCATCTTTGCCAAGGAGACTGCCAACAGCTCCATCTTTGCCAAGGAGACTGCCAACAGCTCCATCTTTTCCAAGGAGACTGCCAACAACTCCATCTTTTCCAAGAAGACTGCCAACAGCACCATCTTTGCCAAGGAGACTGCCAACAGGACCGTCTTTGCCCAGAAGACCTCCAACGACTCCGCCGAGTAGATTGCCACCAAGGAGACCACTTGGAGGTCTCTGGGGAACACCTTTGGCTGGAGTATCTCTAAAACCTGAAGAACAGGATCAGAGGTCACTGTGAGCTGCATGGACTAAGCATACAAGCTGTGCCAGCCTGTCTCTTCCCTCCCCTCCCTTGTCCCTTTTCATACAAAAGAGGTGGTGGCAGCAGCCACAGTGAAATAACTGGAGTGCCATCTCTCAAGTGCTTTATAAAAGCAAATTACCAGCATTGCCACTACTGCTGGGCAGATCTGCACCAGCTTCTGATTTTCTGAGCATGGTCAAGAGACAAAAAGAGAAAAAATGGCCTCAAAAGAAGGATAAATTCTGTCTCTTGCATGCACTTACCATTCATATCTGCTCTGTCAGCCAAGGACAGGAGTCCAAGTCCTTGTGAAGGGATCAGCAGGCTGTTTAGGAGGACAAGAGTCCACAACACCGACATCTTTGGTCCTGATAACTGTGGGAAGTGTTTGCCATGAGTGCAGTGCTGGGAGAGCGAGCACCAGCACATAAAGGGAGGAAAGAGAAGGGAAGGAGGAGAAAGGAGGATGGAAGGAGAAAGAAGGAATGCCTGTCAGGGAAAACAAAATCAAGGAGGAGGCTGCTGGCACCTCTCCTGCTCCTCATCACACTGGTGGTGATGGACAGTAATCCTCCTGGTGGCACTTTCCTGCAGGAGGAACCAGAATGTCGACACCAGTTACTCCAAAGACTGATGGCCAGAGCAGCCAAGGGAAAGGAAAGGGCTGTTGGGGTGTTCCTGCTGTGACCCCCCAGTGCTGGTGAGCAATGGAATGACTGAGCTGTGTGATCTGGGGCACATCCATTCTGGATGGGGATTTCTCCAAGAAACAAACCCTACATGCCACAGAATGGGGAAACAAGACATTTCTGACAACAATTGTCTCTAGAAGAAAAGCAACAAAATCTACAGAATACAAATGCACCAACGTGTCTAGCAAGGAGACAATCTCCAGGGTGAATGTCATGATTTCTGCACAAACATCAGAATCTGATGCTTCTCTCTGCATGGAAAAACCGGATGGATTTGTAAGAAAGAGAAAGTAAACTTCAACATTTCAGTGTCATTGAAATATTTCTGTGGGACCTACAACTTGAAGTAGCTTCTTTTTCTTTTTTAAAGAACCAAAATGAACTTTATTGCTCTAAATCTATTTAAATGTAAATAACTCATCAAAAAGGGATCAAAATAAGTGTGAGAGGTCTAATTCACCTTAGCTAGAAATCCATGGCAGATAATCGAGTTATACCAAAGATAATTTAAGTGATAATTGTTTATGGAAACCCTGAAATACCCTTTCTTCTGCAAGGACTGCAAATCCAATGAACACACACATCTCTTCAGAAAAACTCGCAGTGAAAGGCACCATTTACTTCTCAGAGCATAATTCAGGCAGGCAGCAGGCAAGAATGACAATTTTTTTTAAAAGGCCAACACTCCCAAAGGAACACTGAGGGTTTGCAGAGGCAGAAGCAAGGAGGACACATTTTGAGGAATAAGTTTGCTCTTACCTGACCAATCTCTCTCTCCAGTCAGCGTCCCTGTCTTCTGAAGATCACTGGGATCCAGGATATTCATATATAGAGCTTCACAGCAGGAAAAAGGCAGGTGATGTCATTTGGGACATCCAAAATAATTGGTGGGGAGCAAAACAAACAAGGTCTTGTTTCTGGTGACTTCCACTGCAAATATTTCCTTGGAGATATTAGGAGTTAGGTAAATCATTGAGCAACGACCTGTAGGCACAGACTCAGCCAGCTCTGGGTGCCTGGTTTGGTACATCATCCTTTCAGCCTGTCAGGATGGGAGATGTCATTCTCTGATAAAATACCTCCCTTTTTTGTTTTTTTTTCCTAAATAAAATTGATGTTCTGACTAAAAACACTGGTCACCCCTGGCTGGTCGTACTTCTGCAGTTTCAGGGCTGCAGCACTGAGCAGTAAGCCCTTGTGGGGATGTGCCACATGTTGTGATAAATGAAGGACCAAGCAGCACCTTTTCCAGTGTAAAGAAAGAATGTGGAGATAGTAACAGAGCCAGGTGTTCCCTATCCAGGCCACCAGGACATGCCCAGCATTCCCATCCAACTTGCCACAGCCTGGTCAGACACACGGCTTCACAGGTACCCTGAGCTGACAGATTCTTTGGAGGGACCCCGCCTAACTGCTCCTATCTAACCAGCATGGAATTGCTTCCAAATCCATCACCTCTGCTCAGAGTGCTCCAGAGGGCTGGAGGTGGGGTGTGCTTTAACTGGAAGACACTGTTGAGAGGCTGATGCCACTGACCTGCAAGCTCCCAGGCCAGAGCTTGTTGGTTTGGGGTTTTTTTGAAGTTCTGGAAGGATTGTTGATCCCATTGTGGGCACACCTTCCTGTCATACCAGCCCATGCAATAGATGTGCTGCAGCTGCTTAAGGGACACACTTCTGTCTCCTCCCTGCAGCTCTCTCCAGGCCCCTGCCCTGGTTGCTGCCCAGGAGACACAGAGACACTGCAGCAGCTCTTTGGGAAATGAAAACGGAAAAGAAACCTTCCTCCATGGGCCCCAGACCAAACGTGGTCCCCATGCATGGAGCACATCCCAAAAGCTGTCTGTGCTGAAGGGAGAATGCACCAGCTGAGGGGACTGGGGTGAACTCTTCACTCCCTGATATCCTCATTGGCAACAGGAGTGGATGGCAATGGCTGCTCCCCAGCTCTGCTGAAAAATAATCCTGAAAAATTGCTTGTTCAGTGTTAATACTTTCTGTAAACTTAGAAATAAATATTTCCAGCAGATTAGCCAGCTTTGGACACACATTATTTCCAGCTTTGAAAAAATACCTTAGTTAAAGGCCAAGGAAGGGGTGGCAAAGATGTCAAAGCACTAAAGGAGTTGTCACTCCTCTTGCAACCTGATCAGCCAGGAGCTGTGGAGCACAAAGCCCAGCTGTCATGGTGAGATCATGACCTCTGATAAGATGGACGAGGGTGTTAACAAGATGGTATTATGTTATCATCCATCCTGAATCGCTTCATACTCCAGGAGCCACTGTCCAAAACCTGAATTACCATGAACACAGCCCTGATACTGGTCAGTGCACAGGGAAGGGGCAGGGTGGCAGCTCTGGGAATAGCTCCTGTGCAGTGACCTTTCAGGCATGACAGTAACTTGGCTCTCCCCAGCAGCTGCTGAATGCAGAGGTCTCTGACCATTGGATATTTTGGAAAAACCGAAGCAGATTCCCATAAAGACAATGACATGGTGATGTCCGGGTCTCGCTAAAGTGACTTTCAAAGCCCCAAGAACACAAAGCCAAATTGCTGGGTGGGGACAGAAACATGGAGGAAACCACAACAGATTTGGCCAAAGGGAGAAGAATAGGGTTGATTTGAACAGATATGTTTGCCTCAGTTCTCTGTGCTTGGAACGCCTGAAGTGAAGCTGCCAGACAAACAGTAAGGGGCACATATTCCCAAAAAGAGTCTGAGACCTTGACAATGGCAGGCTCCAGTCAGAGCAGGCTGGGGCAAATGTCCTAGCTGTGTCGGAAAGTGAGGTGGATCTGCTCTGCTCTCCCATTGATGGCATCATTCAGACATGACCTGTCTGCCTGAGGAAATCAAGGTTTGCCCTGCCATCCCTCTGGGACCACTGAGAGGCTGGTACATCCCTGCTGCTGAGGGATGGGGCTTCTGGGTCCATGTAGGGCTCCAGGGAACAGTGCTGGACAAGGCTGCACATCCACCCCAGGTCACCACTGCCAGTGACATGATAGTGTGGCTTGGCAGCAGAGATGGTTCATGAAAAATTAACTATGTGCTCCCTGAGACTCCCAGCCTTGAATTCTCTGGGTAAGCTGTGGACAGATATTTGGATTCTTTTTTAAAATTATTTTTTGCTCAAAGGATTGAGACTCAAACTATTTGTCTGTTAGCTAACCCAAGTCCAGTAAGAGAAATCTGGCCCATGCTGGCACTGACATGAAGAGAGGCATCACAAACCCCAGTTTTCATGGGGAGCTGGTTTTACAGCTCCTTCCTCACTGCTGAGAACTCCCAAGGAGAATGATTGCTTACACAGGATGCAGAACAAATCCCTGTGGAGGACAGACAGGGTTCTCAGAGCCTGCCTCCTGAGCAGCTTTTCCTGGGAGTAATTTTAAAAACACAACAATCTTTCCAAAGATATCTTCAATTCAGTGCCAGCCTCCTGTCACCAGGAAAAGATGTTCAAATCATGTCAGCTCGATGAATTCAGGATCAAAGCTGTTTATTGACTTACTAATGACAAGAAATTATCCAGGAGTCAGTGAGTTACACACTCAGGATCAATATCAGTGAAACAGCTGATAAATACCAACACCAGCCCGAACCTAACTCCTTCTGGGGTCCTAATCCCTGGGCACACTCCCCACCCCTCACACCATGTGCCCCTGGGAGCAGGGGGTCATTTTCTTGCATCTTGTCTTGTGGGAGGTGTGCATGATGCACCCAGGCAATGCAAACGTGATTTATTTAGGAATCAGCTCTTTCAGGACTCTCAGCCTCTGCCAGCCATGCCCAGCTGTTTGGACAGTCTCACCATGGGGTCATGCCAGGAAGCCCAGCACCTGCTGCTCCCTCCCCATCCATTCCTGAGTCCTGGCCCCAGTGGGATTGGGGCTGCAGCCACAGGGTCCCCATCCCTCAGGTCTCAGTGACAGGCACGTCCAGCACCATGCTCTGTGGATTTGACAGCAAAAAGCACCTGGGTGGGATTTCACAGCTGATTCTGTGTTTGTGTGTGACGGGCTAATGGCACAAAGTCCTGGGCTGGCCCAGGGTATGGCAAAGCCACCACAGCATCCCTACCTTTCCCCAGTGATGTTGTGGGTGCTGCCCAGCGGGTCAGACAGGATCCCTGGACACAGCACCCCTGAAACCAGGAGGAGACATTATCAGAGACATCTCAGCTGTGGTGGGCACTGCCAGCATCTCCAGCATTTCCCTGCCTACCAAAGGATTTTGGGAATACTCAGAGGGAAAATCAACAGGGTGGGAGTCCTTGGGTTTGTGTATTTTAGTTTTTTGTATTTTTGTATTTAGTCTCTGCTTTTGGCATACTTCCCACATGAGTTAAGTAGATAAATGGATGCTGCAAGGTGGGGAATTTTGCTGCCATTTCAGCTGGGTTTAGGCGTGGTTAAGGGAGATGCACTGATTTTTAGGGATTTCAGAAAGCAGATCATTGTGATAGGAAGGGGGTTTGATTCTGAGGACAGGAACAATGTTCCAAGAGGCTTCAGAGGAGCTGTCTGCATCCTTTGCAGTGGCTCTGTCTGTGCAGGCAGATCCCTCCTGCCTCTGAAGGGCTGAGCCCGACTGGAGGCACTGCCCAACACTTCCCTCTCCAGCTGCACTGCGATGGAATGGCTGGAAAGTGACTGTCCTGGCAGGACCCCTGACAGTCCTGGGGACAGGGGGAATCTGCCAGGTTCCCACCCCTCAGGTGCCACCAGGAGAGCACCTGGTGGCCAAAACGCTGCCACGAATGCACACTGTACATTGGGAGCAGGGATCACTTCTGAGCATTTGTGCCTGTGGGAAAACAGCTTAGGAGGCTGATTTATCATTTGTTATTCCTTGAAATATTATTCCTTGAACTAACATTTTAATTTTCAGGGTACACTTCTGGTGGGAGCAGTACTTTGAGGCTCCCAGAGCAATGCAGATCTCACCCAAAAACATCAGGAGCCTCCACTGCTGGTTACACAAACCAGGACTTGCCTCAGTTTTCTCTGTCCCTGGCTGAACTGGGTTATTCTGGATTAAACCTGACTTAAACTGAGTGAAGAGCAGGGCCAGATCCCCACAGCTGACTAAAATGGGCTGGCTTTATGACGTGCTGGAGGGCTGCAAGTCTGCCCTTTGACAGCCTTTGGGAATCAGGTGCTCAGCCCCAAGGGCAGCTCTGTCCGAGCACCACATCCCTACCTGGGACAAGGAGATTTCCAGCTGCATAAACCCAGGGATGGCTGGAAATGCTGCTTTTCACCAGTCTGAAAGCTCCTTTGTGTGGCAAAACTGTGAAATCTGTTACAGTGCACTGAGAAGAAGGAGGAGGCGGAGGAGGTGGAGGAGGAGAAGGAGGAGAGGGAGGAGGAAATGATCTCTGGGAAACAAGGATGGGAGGAGGATGGGACTTACAGAGCTGGCAGCACTTTCTGAAGGGTGCTGTGAAGGACCTTGGGTTGCACACTGGGCAGGGAGAGCACATCACCCTCAGAGCCCTCATGCACCCAGCAATAATTATTTATTGAAGATCAAAAGGTGGGAAAGTCACTCACTGAAGAAATTGATCTGGTACAGATTAGGGCAAAATTTGCCTCGTGTCTAATAAAATGTGTTTTCTCTCCTTGCAAATCTTTTCTCAAGAATGCCATCTTCTGGTTTTAAATGAAGCTGAAGGTTTTCATCCCTAAAGGAAGCTCTGACAGTCTGTGTGTACAAAGCAGATAAATATGCACATTGCATGGAATAGCACAACTAGAGCATGTCTGAATTTGTCCATAAAACCTTTGTTTAGTGGAAAAAAAGAACTGCAAAAAGTATTTGTGTGCTGTAGAAATCCAGACATGAAGCCTGAAACATCTGACAGTGCTGTTACCTGCCCCTGAGGAATTGCCAAAGCTGCCAAACCAGCCATGTGTGCTTTGGGATTTACCTGCTGGGGGTGGTTCTAACACTGACAAAGGTGATGTGGGAGCTCCTGGGGCTGGACCTCAGGGTGCCCGTGGTGTCCTGCCCCAGCCACCCTCTGACCATCAGCTTTGCAGCCAGAGTGATTTCCATGTTTCCTCTCTAAAGCTGCTCAGGGCAAAGTTTGGTCAGGGCAGGATAACCCCAGGGATGAGTGAGCCCCCCCAGATTCCCCAGCCATGCTCCCCATGGGCACTGGCTCCCATTAACCTTTTCCCAGTGATTCTCATTTGGATTAAGCCATGAAGAGCCCTGAGCCAGGGGAGAACACCAGAAAGGTCACCAGGAAACAGAAACTTTTCACCTTCATCCTGAAGGAAAGACAGAAAAAAAGCTGGCTAAAGGGGAACAGGCCCTGATGCCTGGGATTTGATGCTCACAGCAAAGTCTCCTCTTGCTGATATTCTCATTACCTTTTTCTTCCCCTTCTTCTTCAAGCTTTCCATTTAAATCTATTTTTAAATTCAGAAACATGTTTCTTCCCAATGAAAAATCACATTCTCTAATTTTGAAAAAAATCAGGAAAAAATTGTTTTGGCATTCGAAATATCTCCATGCCCCCATCCAGCATGGATCTGGGGGATGGAGAGCTGACTCTGATTCCCCAGAAATTCAGGGGTTTCACTGGGACATCATCACAAAATCTGGGCAGTCCCCAACCCTGCAGAGCTCACACCTGCCCCTGACTGTGTGAGGCAGGAGCTGATGCGCTTTGCTGCCTTTAAGGTACAGCTTCTCCGTGTGTTTGTAGACACAACCATGCAGAAAATCACCAGCTTTAATATCCCACTTGTTAGTGGGGAGTGATTCGTGGCTGCCTCCGGGCTGACACTTCCCAACCTCCCACTTTTATTTGCTTGTCCCTGGTTCTGGGCTGTGGCTCATCACTCACCCTGAGATGCTTTTCATGGGCTTGGTGTTGGGCTTTTTTTTTTTCCTGCCATTTTCTGCAGAACATCACTCCCATTCAGAGCAGCTGAACTGCTGGAGAATTTGCAGAATGTGAGGAGTTCAGCACAAACCCCTCAGGGAGGAGCCTGTGCTGGAGGGTGAGGGGTTGCAGTGCTACCCCTCATATAAAACATATAAATTATCATATTTAGCTTATAAAACATCTCTATTAACATATCCCATCCCAACACACCCAGGACCCTGCTGATCTTCTGCAGAGAGGTAAGGAAGAGTCAGGCTATAAAACCTGACTGAGAAAGAGGAGAACCATAGAATTAAAGGGCTGGGTGATGTTGCTGTGTGAGCTGGTCCCTGAGGGTTTCCAACATCTGCCAATACAAATAATTTCACTGATAAATCTGAAAGTCTGGGCAAGCTCTCAGTCTTGGGTTCCAAATGAGAGCTCCCAGCCAGCAGAGATTTGTGCACCAAGTCTGAAGGAAAAACCTCACCTGCTTAATTATGTGGTATAGACAGAAGTGGGAGCAAGAAGAAACCAAAAGTGGGCAGTGGTGAATTCTGCTCTTGGGGGCACACAGGTAATTGTGGCTCTTGGAGGAGTAGCTCCCCAAAGGTTCATCAGGTTGTGCAAACACTGGGGAAGGACATGGGCTAAGCTGGGGGAAAACCCAGTGAAAATTGTAATAACCTCAGTAATATTCCTTCTTATTTCAGGCAGGGTTAGGGTGAGGATGAGAAGAACCTTCACCTACCCAGAGAATGGGTTCCTCAGCCCCAACCCTGTCCTAATTCCATGTGGGAGATCCACACATCCCACCAGCCTGCAAACAGGCTGCACAGAACCCTCCTCCAGGCTGCTGCTGTCCCTTTGGTGCCCCTTTGACTTGGGGCCACCACTGTGTCCTCCCCCATCCCCTCCTGGGCACCCCACCCGGCAGGACCCAGCTGTGGGAGCTCAGCCTGGTGAGGTAATGCAGCACAAAGTAATTTATTTCCTCTCTTCATTTCTGTATAAAACTTGTCATGAGGTTTAATCCGTCATTACCTCCCTCCCAGAGCTGTGCTCAGTGGCCTGCTGCTAAGCCCAGACAAGGAGATTTACATCTTATCTAACAGGAGTGTAAGATTTATGGATAACTCCCGACGAGGAGCACATCATGCCAGACAGACACTTTTGTGCTAGTAACTTGATCAGTCATTATGCTGTGAGTTGACATCTAATTAAGCCTCCACAGGCATCATCAGGTCCAGAACAGCTCTTCAGGAGGAGAAAATCCACCTCCAAGCACGGTGGTGGCAGCTTATCCCCAACCCTTGCACTGCTGGAAGCGATAATAACGCTCCCCAGAAAATCCCCAACCTCAGGGAGAGCTGGTGATGTCACCTGCACTGGAAAAAGGAACCACAGGGGCAAATTCCCAACTGCTGCTCTAAAACACAGCAAAGACTCATTTCTCTGAGACCTTCCTAGGCTGTGTCCATGTCCCCAACAAAGTCAGATCCTGCAAAACACCTCCCATGGCTGCAGGGGACTGGGCTGAGGGTTACAACCTTCTCAAATGGATTTGCTTTTCTGAACACATTTCTTGCCTCTCAGAGGTTGCCTGCATCAGTGTGGAAGTGTAAATCCTGCTCTCCCTTGGCAGGCTGCTCGATCTTCATATTTCCTCTTGACACTTCTTCCAGGATGCCTTGGATGGAAATGCACGGCGTGGCTGGAATGCTGCTGTTCTTGGCATTTCCCTGCCATGCTGAGCAGGAAAGTAACACAGTGCTGGGGAGAGCCAAGGGCTGTGAACGTGTCAGGATGCACCTGGAACCAGAGCCCAGCCCCTCACGTCACCCATGACAAAGGACAATGGCTGCTGCCCAGGCTGCAGGTGTTTCAACAAGCCCTGAGCACCTCACCCCCCTGCCAAGGCGGTCAGACCAAAATGGGCAACTCAACCCTCCCTGGGACACTGGTCATGCTGAGGTCACAGCGCTGGGGAGGGGCAGAACGCAAAGGGGAGCTGGTAAGGCCATGCAGGGTTTGTGCATGTGGGGTTTGCAGGTGGTCCATGCTCTGTCCTCCAGGCCAAAAGGAAACCAGAAAACGTGATGGACACCAAGCACAGGAAGGAGAGGAACTCCTATTGCCTCCAGTGAAGGGTTTCACTGTTTGTAGAGATATTAACAAAGAGAGTGGGTGCCACTCACTGTGTTTTCAGCCAATTGTAATAAATATTGCCAGTGGCTTTTGATAGGGAATGGGTTTAAGAGAGGAAGGGATTATTGCACATGGGCCATTTCAGATCTTCTGTCTGGTCTAAAACTCACTGAACCCTTTTGTTACCTTCAAAAGACTTACCCAGCCTTGATGGAACCAAAGAATGTCCTTAATAAATTACCAGGATCTCCTTCAGGTCATGTCCCAGTCTCATCCCTTCTGGTCTGAGCTACCCAGGCAGGAGAGTGACACAAGCCACAGCAGCCTCACATAGAATCCTGGAACAGTCTGGGTTGTGAGAGACCTTAAAACTCACTCAGTTCCAAAGCCCTGCCATGGGCAGGGACACTTTCCTCTAGACTTTTCCAAGTCCCATCCAGCCTGGACTTAAACACTTCAGGGATGGGACAGCCACAGCTTCTCTGGACAGCCTGTGCCAGGGCATCTCCACACCAACAGGGAAGAATTATTTTCCTAATCTCTAACAGAACCCTGCATTCTGTCAGTTTAAAGCCACTGTCCCTTGTCCTGTCATTCCATGACCTAACCACAGGTCTCTCTGCAACTCTCTTGGAGCCCCTTTAGGCACTGGAAGGGGCTCAAAGGTCTCCCTGGAGCTTTCTCTTCTCCAGGCTGGACAACCCAAGCTCTCTCAGTGTGTCCATAGCAGAGGTGGACACAGAGGTGCTGTCCCTGTGGTGTTCAGAAGAAAGGGTGGCTGCAGAGCAAAGAACTCCACGTTTGCTTTCAAACAATGTTTGATTTCTTGGCACCCTCCACCCAAGGCCTTTCTTTGTGCTCCTCAGGAACACCACAGGGAAGACAAGCTGCCCCAGCACCTGCTGTTCAATCCTTCACCTCGTCAGGTCAATGGCCAAAGTAATCAATTCTGTGGGGAAACAATAAAAATGGTACAGAAAACAACCCGTCCCCCCACTGCCCTGGTTCCCAGCCCCTTTGCCAATTCCTGCCCCATCAGCTTTGGTTGGGAGGGTATATAAAACCAGCAGAATTTCTTGGTGTGGCAACAGCAAGACACAGACTGAGTCAGAAGAATGGGAAGACCAGCCAGGAGAGGTAAAGATGCTTTTGCAGACTGAATAACTCGGTACAGGCATTGCTCCTACTTTTGTGTGTCTCCATAAGGGTCAGGAGTGATGTTTTCTGCAAACACTGAGATAAATATGTATGTTTCCTACAGGTTAAACTTTCTGAATTACTTGTTTTCGTAACATTGTAAGAGCATTACAGACATTATAAACAATTCCCAAATGTTTTTCAGAGACAGATAAAACTTCCACCTTTTCATTTGACTTTATAACTTCTCTGTAACTTCCATTCCTTACTCTATTAATTTTAGCTTCTGTTTATTTGCTGTTTTTATTCCAGCTGTGGCCATTCTGTGCTCCTCAGTAAGTGAGATATCGCTGCAGGCACTGTTCTAGCTCACAAGATTGCAGAGGCTCTTCAAGGCTGAGCCTTCTGTCAGTGCTTTTAAGATACCACACGAGAGCTGTGGGTTGTTATTGCAGCAAAGCTGACAAGCTCCACTCCACAACCCAAATCAAAGAGCAGATCTGTGGCTCTGTGCCTCAGTGGCCAGACAAGGGCCATGTTGTTCTGACCAGGCTGCTGTGGGTGCCCTTTTCCTCCCCCTCCTCCTCCTCTTCCTCCAGGTGCCGGCATGGCGATGCTCCGCACCCTGAGCATCCTCCTGAGCCTCCTGCTCCCAGCTCACAGCGCCAGGTCACCCGACTGTGGGGGCATCCTCACTCCCTCTGGACTGAGATACCGTAAGTGCAGACCCACATCTCCCCTGCCAGCAGCAGGGACAGGAGGCAGTGACACCATCTGCTCTGGTGGTGAAACATCAAATGCTGGCCCCAGAATCTCATGCCACTAGTCAGCCCACCTGCCTCACCCCCTGCCCATTGCTAGCAGTAAGGGATGAAAATGGGTTTCAGTCTGTCCATCAGGACACTCCAGAGCTCCAGAGGCTCTCATAAAACATCTGCCCTGTTTCACAGTTGCTGAAGTGTCAAAGCCACATGCAGAGTCAGTGCTCAGGAAGGACCTCATGGCCCAGCCAGCGCCAGACCCATCTCCCACCTCCCCAAGCAGGTGAGTTGCCCTCTCTTGCCCAGGCTTTGCTGCCACACCCCTGGTTCACACTGGTGTTTGAATATTGTCACAAAAGGCGCTTTGCCAGCGAGAACAAAAATCCCCCTGCAGACCAGGAGGTTCAGAAATGAGGTTCTAACTCCTTTGTTGGTGTCCAGCAGTAGCAGAACCCACGCTGCTCTCAGGGTGTGGATTTATCTGTGAAACTTTTGGGGTTTCTCAGGGTCTGTTCTGGTCTCCTGACACCTTCCCTTCTGCTCCAGCAGGAACCAAATTACCTCTGTCAAAGTTGACAATTTTTCCCTGACCCTGATCCCTGACACCGGGATGCGGCTGAGCATCGAGGTGGATCTTGGCGTCACATCTGCCCCGTGAGTGCTGGGGCTGCCGGGCTGGAACCAGCCCAAGCTCCTGGCTGAAGTGACAAGGCACCTGCAGGAGCAAGGGTGGCCTGGGGGCAGTGTGGCCAGGACCATTCCCCAGCTCCAGCCTCCTCCTCTCCTCCCTGGCACAGCTCAGCCACCAAGGAGATGAGGCTGTCCATCCTGGCAGACCTCCACGTGGAGATGAACCCCGATGGGAACCTGGAGCTGGTGACCTCTGACTGCAAACCCACCCTGGAGGAGGTGCAGAGCAGCGAGGAGACAGACAGGTCAGCCCCACAGTTTTGCTCCCTGTGGGATTTGGGTAATGGGTGAAAGAAGAAACTGAGGCACAAGTGTTTCTAAGCAGGAAGGTGATTGGATTGAGACTTGCTCACTGCCCTCAAGGCTAACAAGGCCAACATTAAAACTTCACTTTCAGGGGAGGAACTTTGCTCTGCTTTTGGGGTGGTTTTCCCATTTTAAGAGAGTTTCAGTCTGTTATAAGGGAGTGGTCCTTCTAGACTTGTGCAGATGGAATGCTTTTAATGCAAATCCAGTGGCAATTCTCCAGTGGTTTGGGATTCAGAATGGTAATCACAGCTTAATAAATGATAAAAAAAAATGGTAATTCTGTCTCTGGATGCCTTTTGTGTCAGATAAAAGACACCCACCTTTGGCTGATCTGGTTCTCTCCTAACTCCTGCTCTGTTGTTTTCTCACAGCAAGTCCTCAGGATCCGATATCAACAAGCAGATCAACGTTGAAAAAGTAAGATAAAGTTTGTAAAGGCATAAAGACAGCATTACACAGGTCTGTAAGAATTAGAGCACTTTATGTCTACCTGGTGCTTTTCCAGATTTCCCCCACAGCTCCGTGCTCACTGGGCACTGCCATCATCCCCTGGCTCCTGCCACCAGCCAATGGCAGCACCCACCTCAGGGGTTTTCTGGGGAATTCCAGCAGAGCCCCATGTCCATCTATCACCTCTCTTTTTGCTCTTTATTCCACAGATTTGCCTGGAAGTCTCCAAACTGCTGCTTTTCCCAAATGAACGGCTGATGTCTCTGGCAGGTGGGCAGCTGGCTTTCAGTCCCATTTTGGACTGAGGGTTTCAAGGAGCATTTTGGAGCAGAATGTGAGGTGGGACAAATTCCTACCCTGCAGCAGTAGAGGCTCTGCTGCCATCATCTCCCTGGGGATCTGCTCTCTCTGCCCAGCTCTTTCCCTTTTTTACTCTTCAAACCTAGACACTTCCCAGAGCCTGGCACTGCTTCCCTCCTCTTCCTGAGCATCCCTGTGCTCCATTTACAGCTCCATTCCCCATCACACCAAGCTGCCAAGTCCAGTACCTGCCCCTGGCTGCCCCCATGTACTCTGAGCAGGGAATCATCATCTCATTGCAAGTAAGTCCTCACTTTCCAGCTTTTACAGCCCAGCTCCAGTCCTTGGAAGAGCTGCTTCCACTGAATGCTACAGCCCTGAGACACTTGAAATTAATTTTCTCTTTGCCTGTGTCCCTGCAGACAACTTTCCAAGTGTCAGGAACAGTGATCCCCCTGCCAATCAGCCCTGTGCCTTTCAGCATGCCTGAGCCAGCGAGATCCAGCTCTTCCCACGTCATCCTGGCCTTCTCTGAGCACTTCTACACCAGCTTATTCTCTGCCTTGGAAGAGTCTGGAGCTCTCAACGTGAGTCTCCTGGTGAGTGGAACAAGGGAGGAAGGAAGGAGTGGGAGATACACACTTGGAGGGACAGCCCTGCCCTGGGAGTGTCTTGGAAGATCCACAAGCCCTATTCAGAAATGAGTGTGTCCGAGCACCTGCAGGAGTCACAGCCCCTCACCCCCAAGCTCCTAAAAATATTCCTGGTCTAAAGGAGCACGGAGAGTTTGCCATGAGGAGTAACCTGCACACAGCTCCTGGCATGGGCTGGTGTGAGGAGGGCTCCTGCCCGTGCCCAGGGGTGGGATGGTGCCCATCAGAGGGGCTGCACGGCCACGCTGGGCACGAGCCCTGGAGCAGCAGCCCCAGGTCTGATCATGAGCTGTGCTTTGTGTTTCAGAGCTCGCTGACCACTGCCACCCTGTCTGAGAGGATCACTCAGGTGTGTTGCTGTCACTGTAACCCCAAGGGGCACAACCCCAGCCCAGGCAGTGCCCACCCCTCTCCCTGGGGGCACAGGGGTGGCTGCCTTGCCCAAGAACAACCTTGCTCCCTCGGCAGATGGGCTCCCTCTTCCAAGAGGACCTGCCAGTGGTGCTCCAAGCTGTGACCCGCAGTTCACCTCATGTGGTGCTGGAGGAAGACAAAGCAATCGTGCAGCTTTTCCTGACTGCCCAGATCGGAGCAGGATCCCTTTTCCAGAGCTTCCTGAGTGTGAACGTGGTGAGTGGAAGCACACTGAGCTTGGGAAGTGTGTGCTGTGAGTGTGTCCCTGCTGCCCCTTTACTCTGAGCCCCGGCCCCACTGCAGGGGCTGATTCAGCCTTTCCATCACAGCACTCCCAGTATCCAGCAGCGTTTTCCCATGTGCCATCATGCAGGATGCAGGGAGCACATGGATGGGGGCATCACACCCCACCCAGCCTAAGTTTCCTCACTGATCCTGCCCTCTGTTCCCCTCACAGGATGTGACTGCCAGGCTCCACCTCAGCGTTGTGGACACGAGGATGATCATCTCTGTGGCAGCCATCGAGTAATGACCCCACCTGCACTGCAGGAGCCCAAGGGGACACGTCCCAGCCACAGCGGGGAAAGGAGAGGCAAAGTGACCTGGGGAGGGTTTTACCTTTTAGAGCTTGGGCATTGCAGATGTGGCTTCTTCCCCAGGGAGACAGTGACATTCCAGAAACATGGCTAGGGAGAAAAGTGGGAACTGCAGCTTCCATCCTCCCACAAAGGCCCTGAGCCCACATGGGGAAACAGGGGAAACTGCTCAGTGGAGCTCAGCACCAGCAGCTCCTCTGCTGCTCTTTGTTTTCCAGGGACATCGAGCTCAGCCTGGCTGCCTCTGATGTGGGTCCTATACTGGTAGGTACCTCCAGCCACTCCTGGTACCGTCCTCTAAGAGCCTGCTCCCCCTCAGCTGCCCCAGCCATCCTGGGCAGCAGGTGCCAGCAGGGAAATGTGGAAATATTGACTTTGGGTGCTTGCTGCCCCTGGTGGGAGGGACAGCTGGGTCCTTGTGGGATGGGAAGGATGCACCAGTGAGCATCAGGATCCTCTCACAGGTCTCTGCTCCTCTCCTCCTGCTTTAGCCCCACACTGTGAGCTGACCCTGACTTTCCCCCACAGGCTGCCTTGCTGGAGGAGTTGTTCCTGCCCACAATCCGTGAGGAGGTGACAGCCCAGATAAACGGTGAGGAGATGGGGGCTCTGCAGGTGCTGCCATGCTGGATGCTCCACATGGATGCAGGCAGCATCCAGCTGGCAACTTTCCCTCTTTCTTTCTCTCAGTGGTCCTGAGACAAGGTGTTTTCCTGCCCCACATTGCCAGTTTCACTTACACTGATGTCAACATCACAATTCACAAGGTAGGAAATAAGACATTTAAATTGCTCCCTGCTGTGCTTGATTTAAAGGAAGCCTGGGAGCAATGCTAACCTCCCAGCTCCAGAATAAATCAGAGCCTGATTGTTCAGCCCTGGTGACTTGCAGGACCAAGTTCCATTCCCTTAAATAGGCTGAGCCCATCTTTAGCCCGATGGACCCAGGCAGTGGTTGGGGCTGTGGGTGTGATGGTGAAGCCCTGTGTGGGCTGATGAGGACACACAGGCACCATGCTCAGTCCTCCTTCCTTCCTTCCTTCCTTGCTCAGGATTATGTCTTGATCCCCTGTAACCTCCAGCTAGAGGCAAAGACACGGACCTGGAAGTGAAGTCCAGTGTCCGGAGTAGAAGAGTGAAGAATCATTCAGTTGACTCTCACATCATGCTCTGTGGTTTGCCAGTGCTTAAAACGTTGAAAATCTTCTTTCTTGACTCATTAAAACATCATGGTTTTATATTCTGGATAGTAATGGTGTTGCACTAGCACCTTTCTCTTCCAGCCCTGCTCCTGGTAGTTTTTTTGCAGAGAATGGATTGTAACAACGTTTAGTGCTTTAATTAAACATTTCTCTTTAATTCTGCATTTGCTGGTGTGACTATTGACGTTTTTCTCCCCTCAAGAATTAATACCTATAAACAGATAAATTTTGCCCATCATGTCCAGAACCTCTATTTAATTAATTCCACACATTTACAAGGATGCTAAACAGACTTGTGCCTCTCAGCTGCAGAACAACATAGCCCCTTCAACGAGAGATCTTTCATCTGCTTTTCCTCCATGTCTTGTGTTACTATGGGAACATTACAGCTGGTGAGTTTCCTGGGTCAGAAAGAAGAGGAGGGGGAGGAAATCAGTCTGCAGAATGGTTTCTAATTTTAGACCTGAAGGCAGTTATATTTTCAACACTTTGCTTCTGAGGAAGCTCATCACAGAGAAAATGCTGAATGAGAGGTGACTGCAGGCGTCAGACTGCGCCGGCGCCGCGGTCGTTGGTGTTGGGATGCTCTTTCCTACTGACCAAACACATCTCCCGGCTGTTCAGGAACATAAAGTGGGAGGAAAAACACCCACAACAGACACAAGCATCCAAAAGGGGAGGGTAGGGGGTAGAAGAGCTTCAAAAGCTGCCCCAGTCACTGGGTGCTGCTGGCATCTGCCCCAGACAGGGTGAACCTGTGACTGTGCTGATGAGAATCCTCACCCCTGACTGTGCAGCCCAGGAGGAGAATCCTTGTCCCTGATCATCCAGCTCCCACCTCAGCACTCCCATGGTGATGCTTCCTGTAACACCTCAGCCATGAAACCTTATTTACATCTACATCTGCTTTCACTTGCTACAACTATACCCATCATTTCTGCCCTCTGAAGCTGCTGAAAAACACTTCAAAACCTTGTATTTGAAAGGTTCAGAAACAGGAAAGCAAACAAAACAAGCCAGGTTGATTTACTGCAAGGAGTAAAGAACCCTGAAGGTTTATATGCCCAGAGTGGGACCTGACTAATGATGTTAATGCCCGAGGTTGGCCATAGCAGGAACAGCTCCTAATAAAAGTTTCCTGGTAGAGCTGCAACCATTATTCTTTGGTTAATATATGTTAAACCAGTTTCCCAAAAGGAATAAGCTACAGTAGTGAAAAGATGCATGTCTCTGGCAGGGAATATTCTGGCTCCAAGCTTCACTGCAGGACTCTGCCTCTCCAACTCAGGAGCTGCACCCACAGCTGCCAGCCCCGCCTGGGAATAGCCACGGGCTTAGAGCAGAGCTGGCTCATGCTGGAGAATGAGGGTCTCATGCTTCTTCCTCCAGTCACCCCATTTACTGAGACCCCCAGCACAGCCACAGAAAAAGAATGCAGAAAAAAATAGTTTGCATTAGCCCCTTTGTCAAACACAAAATCCATCACTTTCCTGGGCAGTCCTGCAAGAAGAGCTGCCTGGTGACCCCCAGCTTCCCTCTCCACTGGCACATGGAGCAGCATGCACCAGCCAGACAGTTCAAAGGCTGGAGCAGGGGGAACAAGCCCCTTCTCCAGCCCCCACAAAACAGCAGAGGGATGGAGCTTTTGCCAGGGGCATTGCTGGAGCAAGAGCCAGAGACCTCCAACAAACCCACAAACCACCGGCAGCACAGCCAGTCCCTGGCAAAACCTCCTGCTGCTCACCCAGCAAAAGATTTTCCAGCTTGTCAAGGTTTCAATGTTAAAGAAATTTTCCTGAACATGCTTATCCTAGCTTTTAAGGGTTCTGGACTGCAGTTTCCTGCTCTGGGAATACTCCTGAAGCCACTAGAAATTCAGAGCATTAGATGTACAAGTTGCAGAAGTGACAAGTAACGCTGAGAAGATGCTGCCCTTTCCTTAGGAAAAGGCTCCTCTGCTGCTTCCCCCTCGGTGCCATGTGATGAGCAGCATGATGGAGGCCAGACCCCAAGAGGAAAAGCCTTTTCCAGGGCCATAAGATGACTTTTCCACTCTCCTGTGACCCTGGGCTCGCTGTGCCAGTGCTCCATGCAGCAGCGAGATCTCATCACATGTTCTTGCCTCACTGTTTTCTTTCTCAAAACAGCAGAGGCCTGGGGCAGTGCCAGATCACAGAGAATGTGCCAGAGAAATGAATGCCTCCCAGTAGAGCAGAATACACACAGAAGTGATGGCCAAATGGGAATGAAAAGGGGGCCTAAACTTTACTTACTGCCCAGGAGGTATTTGCTCGGGAACCAGAATAAATCCTTGCATCAACACAGCCTGCTCTGCCAATCTGTGGGCAAAAAGGATGAATGGTGACACCAAATCCCAGCAGTGCAGGAGCCCTGAGGTGGCACAAAGCAGGTGCCAGCACAGGTTGCTGAGGAGTTGTCACTCATCCCATCCTCCAGGTACCAGGGTCACACAGACCCCAAACCCTGCTCTGCCAGCTCTGAGTGTGCTGGTGTCAGAGAACATGAGCAATGGGATCTGAGCTCCCTGCTCCTGCCTCCTGAGCAGGCTCCAAAGCTCCACAGTGCTCACTCTTGTTGGCATTTCATTCCAGGGGGTTCAGCTGGTGATGGAGCTGTACCCAGCTGCTTTAGTGCAGTCCCTGTCACCACACAGGAGCAGCACTCCTGCCCAGGGACAGGACAAGGCTCGTGTCACCAGCAGCTGAAGTCTCTGGGAGCACAGCCCCACGGCCCCCTGCACCATGCTGGGAAGCAAAGGAGCTGTTTATACTCACCAGGACACCCATCTTCAATGTTACCACAGACTCCAACCCACCCAGAGCCTTTCTGCTGGACACAAGGCAGGCCAGCCCATGTGGTGACAGTGTGTGACACCAGGCTTGTGTTTGGCACAGCTCAGCACTGACCAGTTCACACAGAGGGACCCCCAATGGGTCCAGCACCTTCTCTGTGTGTTCAGTGATTCCTCTGCATCATCTCACAGCGATGCTGGGAGTTCATGAAGCAGCCACAGGTCTGGGCCCTGCAGACCCTGAGCTATTCCTACCTTCAGCAGAAATGCAGAGGGGAATATTGCCTCATCCCTCACCTGGTCAGTGCCAGGCTGCCACAGCCTCTGGGGTGAGAAACACCCTCGTAATAACATCCAGTGCTGGGAAAACTGGTGTTGGAGAGGCCATTTAAAACCTGAGATTCATTTGGGGTTCTTTTAACCCAGAATAATTTGGGCTTTTCAAAATCCGAAATGCATGACTTGTGACATCAGCCTGAGCAGAGGTGGCTCTCCAGGCAGACAGATGCTCTCCAGGACTGTCAGACCCCTCAGTCCTCTGGTAAGGAAGTTTTCCCTCCAGATTCTAGTAGGAAATGCTTCATGACCTTTGGAAATTCGATTTAATTTTGATTTCTGCTTGTGGATTAGCATTTGGTCAGCAGGTTATCATGCCAGGAGGAGCCACTGAAAGTTCAATTTTTTTTCTCATGAAGTTCAAGTGGGAAGAGTTTTCAAACCCAAACTCAAAATATTGATTGTCACAAAGGAACCAGATCCCAGAAAGGAGGCAGGACAGAAGCTCACCCCAAGAAGTATCAGAAACCAGAACTTCATTTCAAGCACTAAAATCGTAGGAACATTTATTAAATTAGTTATATGACAAATGTATTCTGAGATCCCACTCAGCACGTCACACCCTCCTGGACAAGGATGGGGAGATTCACTTCCACATGCAACAAATTCACTTTCTCACTCTATCAGGAAAAGTTTCACCTCAGAACAAATTTCCCAGTTCCACTGCCGCACCACATCCAACTGCTGTGACTGTGACCCCAAGATCACAGCAACTTCTCTAAATAAATATTTGTACACAGAGCTGCCAGTCAGGTTTGGCTTATGCAAGTGTCAAACTGTACTCACATATACACCAATTCACTTTAAAGTGTCTTAAATATTATTAAGAATATTGAATCACGTTTGGTAAAGAAAATCAGATAATGCTGGTCCTGGCACTCCATCCTTGCTGCTCTCCCTCTCTCTGCCCTCACAGTCCTCTTCCATGCCTCAGGCTCCACAGCTCAGACCAGAAACACCAGCAGGCCCTGAAGGAGAGCAGGGAGAAACACAAACACATTATCTGCTGTCAAGGGATGTTGGTTCACAACACATAGAGCCCTCCTGCAAAAGTCCTCATGTCCAGTTTGTAATGAGGAGGACACAGAACTTCTTGGGAAGTGTTGGGGAATATCCTGGCCCCTCCAGGACACCTCCAGAGTGAACTGGGCTGGAACTTGGGACTATTCAAGACTCTTTGAATGGTGCCACTGGAGAGGGCTTGCCTGAATGCCTGGATCCACAGTGGAGCTGCTCCCACTGAGTTCTCCTGAAAGAAAAGGGGGCCTGGACAGAGAACTGGGACCTGCCCCAGTGCACTGCTCACGGTCACATCCTCAGGCAGCATTCCTGACCTGAGGGGGTCAGACACAGCAGCCCTCTCAGTCTTTCAGGAATTAAAATCTACAGTCCTTGCACACACAGCCACCATTGGCAGGGTCCTGCAAACAGCCCTGGTGCCTTGCAGGAGGGAGCAGCCCATCCCAGCACTCACCGCCTTTATCTGGAAATCCACGTTCACTAAGGGGATGCGCAGCACCTTGGGCAGGGGGATCCCGATGCTCAGGGCACCTGCAGGGCACAGACAGGTCCTCACATGCTGAACCAGCTCCCACCCAGACAGCTGCCCCAGGGAGGGCACAGGGAGCAGCTTCTCAGGGCCATCCCTGTGTGCTTGGCTTTCCTGAGGCTCTCCATCACTGACTGCTGCCAGAACTGACGCTGGGGTGGGATGGTGCAAATGTAAGGTTGGACTTCTAACTGCATCCTCAGAATGGGGATTTCAGGGTTTTTATGGCTCCAGCACTCCTAGTACATCCTGCAAACACACACACACCCACACACACAACCCCCTCTTCCCTCCTTGCCCAGAACTCAAAGTGCTCCCAGCATTCCAGCCATCCAGGTCACCCTACCATTGATTGCAGGCAGGAATGTTTCCACAAGCAAACTGCTGCAGTGGGGCCTCAGGGTGGAGATCTGAATCAGACAAAACAGCCATGTGAGCAGCACTGCCTGGCCCATGCCAGCAGCAAGCAGGACCCTTGGGACTGCACACCACTGCCCACTGACACAACAAAAGAACAGCCCCTCTTCTCTTTAAAGTGAATCTGTTTTTCTTCTTCAATTTGTATTCAGTCCTTCCCTTAGAAAAACTTCTGCCTCATGATGCCTCTGCTGCAGCTTGATGTGAGCTTTGCCCAAGCAGAGGTGAATAAACAGATTTCAGCTTTACATTTTCTTTATTAGAAAAGGCAGAAGGGAAAAAGAAAACCCCAGCAACAGAGGAATTGCTACAACCTACACCACAGAGCAGCTAAGAGCTCTGACCCTCAGCAGGGGTAATCCATCACAGCACCCCACAGCACTGCCTGGCTCTCTCCCTCCCCAAGAGCCACAGGGTATCATGCTTGGCTGCTCTCCCTGCCCAGTAAAGCCCAGACTAGTGTTAGAGACTTACATTACTGATGCCAACATCAGAAGACTCCAAGGAGAGGGAAGTGCTGCAGGGGAAGGAGAGCAAACAGCAGGTCAGACACAAGGCACCAGCCAGAGCTCACAGCCAGACCCCAGCTACCTCCAAGCACACTCAGCCCAGGGGCAGAGACCCACAAAGGGACACCTGCATTGTAACACAAAAAACAGAGACTGGCACACTTGCAAGAGAGACAAGAAAATAGGAAAAGAAAAGCTTAACCTAATTTAAATTTCCTTGTCAATGATGCAGCACTGCAGCAGGACACACGCACAGCTCCTGGCTGCGCCTTCCCTCTCCCTGCCCAGATTATTCACTTTCAGGAAGGAGGCAGATCCTGGCCAGCTGAGAGCAGAGCTTCTGGAAAACCATGGTAGGGGGGTTGGAACTGGATGATCTTTAAGATCCCTTCCAACCCAAACCATTCTGTGAGCCTAGGTAAAAGCACAGAGTCTGGATTTAAGGACCTGGTGAATTTTCTACAGCTCCTCATCTATCACTGCAATCACACCACTATCCATACCTAAAATGGATGCTTTATTTCCACTTTCAATTTCTCTTTTCTACTTCTGTTGAATCTTGTTATACCCTTGTCTATTGAATTAAAAACCTTTTGAAGCATTTCTATTCCCTATATCACTGCATACAAGCTATTCCAATTTTGCTTCTAAATCCAGCTCTTTGACAAGCTAAATGGCCCCAAATCCTCAAACCTCCTGCTATAAGGAATGCTCTCCAATCTTTAATCATACCTTGACTGGCATTAATGACAGCACTTTCCTTTACTGCTTTATCATTCATGTCCAATATCAGGCATTTCGAATCACTGCCCAGGATCAAAGTCAAGCTGACAGTCTTACAATTATTCAGGTTACCTCATTCCTCCTTGTTATAAAACTGACACACTTCTCCTCCAGCCTCTTAAAACTTTCCAGCTGCTGCAATCCTTCCTGAACTACCCCATCCGCCTCATACCATCAGTCAGGCATGAAATTCTCACATTCAGGGAATGGTTTGCAGACACAGAAAACATTTCAAGCCAGGAGCCCCAGAGCCAACACTGCAGCACAGAGAATGTCCCCACCTGTAGGAGGGGACAGCTCACCTGCCCAGGGCCAGCTGCAGCACCAGCCTGCCCCCAACAATCGACACTTGGACGTTTAGACCAAGGTCCTGCAAGCAGAGGGGGAGAGGATCAGCACAGGGAAACATCCCCATCCCCTCCACACCCCTGGGGACAACTCCATCCACACTCACAGCCTTCAGCAGCAGGAAATTGAGGATGGATCCATCCAAGTGGTTGCTGAACAGCTGAATCAGGACTGAAAGCCTGACACTGGCTTTGTTTTCTTCCAAGAGGATGAGCGGGTTCCCTCTCAACACCAGTTTGATGCTCAGGGGACTGGTTCCCCTGCAGGCGGAGCACTGTGGGAATTGAGGAGGCATGGAGGTGGCTGCTGGCACCCCACACAGGCAGGGGACTGGCAGTCTCTCACAGCCCTATAACTCCACAGGGCTTCCCTAAGGTCACACACACCCTGGACAAGCTAAATTTACAGAGCAAATAGGTCTGGCAGCACGGATCAGCTCTCCATGCTGAGGGCATAAGGGGCTGAGGAAGGAAAGGTGGACACAGAGGGCTGTGGGTGTCAGAGGGTGCCCAAGAAATGGGATATACCAGACAAGGTAACAGGAGATACTCATCAGCTTCTAGTCAATGGCTACAAGGTGAGAGAAGGCTTTCCCCTGGTCAGGGAGCAGGAGAAGGCTGGAACAGACAATGGCACACCGGGCAGGGGCTGTGCAAACCCCCCGTGCCTCCTCCCACTCCCATCAGCTGGTCAGGCACCAGGACAGGCTCAGGCACCAGGACAGGCTCAGGCCGTGCTGGTGCAAGAGGAGGGGAGCACAAGGTGTTCCAGGTGTCTCCTGGAGAGGTTTACACAAACCCTGGTGCCAGAACAAGTTCCTCACCCCGGCAGGAGCGATGGTCCCCACGGCTTCGCGCAGGCGGCTGGCACCGGAGAACTGCGGGGACAGAGATACCAGCAGCCCTGGTGAGCAGATTGCAACAACACCCACCCTGCCAGCGCCACCCCAGTACACAGCACCCATGGTTCCCCAGCTGTCTGGGTGACTCCTGGCAGTTGTCAAGGTGATAGCACCCAGCCATGGAAGGTGATGTCCCCCAGAGGCTTTCAGCACCTGCCAGTGTGTGGACCCCTAACATTTCCCATTGGGAGCAGAGATCAGAGGCACAGGAAATGCAAACACCCAAGGAATGGCACTGCAGACAGGCAATGTCTTTTCTCAGTGGCACTTTGCAGACTCCTTGGAAGGGGTCACAGCCTGCAGGAGTCCAAGGCACAACCAGTACACAGCTGGTCTCAGCTGGTGTCCCCAGAGGGTCCTGACAGACAGGAGCACAGCTGGGCAGTGTGGGTGCTATTGCAGCTCTCTGAGAAGGGCAGGAGGGAGGCAGTGCTGGGGTGGAGCAGGGAGCAGGCACAATGCACACCCTGGGACAGGCACAAACACCCTTCCTGGGCAGAGCCTGTCCCTTGTCGCTTGCTCCAGCTGAAACACAGGCCCTGCTGTACTCACAACATCTGGCGTGCAGGGGAAGGTCTGTGGTGGCAGCTGGAGCAGGAGGGACAGGACTGCATTGAGGAAGCTCTGGCGCATCACCAAGAGCAGGAGCCTGTCCATCAGAGGAGGCAAAGCAGAGGGGGATGAGTCGTGGGCGATGGTGCTGCCTCCCACCTGCTTCACCACACCCTGAAAGAGAGGCACACAGACATCAGTGCTCAGAGCCTCGAGGCACGTTCAGATCCTCACAGGAGTGAGGAGCGGTGCCAGCTGCAGTTCTCGGAGCAGTTCTCTCTGTTTCATCAATGGCAGGAGCTGGTAAAGCTGAAGTGTTATTAGCTAATTACACACTTTGTCCAAATCACAAATCACTGCTTCACTTCATCCTTGAGGTCTCTCCCCAAGCACGAGGGGTGATGGGGATGCACCCTGTGTTCCCAGACCTCCCTCCAGCCCCACAGAAACCACGCTGACAACCACACTGACAACCACACTGACACCGACTTTTTGCTAAGGAGACGATTCTGCCCATCTGGGAGGCTTGGGGGGCAAAGGCTCCTCCTACTGAAGCAATTGCACCAAAGCCAGTGCAGCAGCAGGGGTTTCACAGGCTGCAGGGTTTGCTATCAGCCCTGTCCCTCTTTAGCACTCATGTCCCACTTGCTTATCTCCAGCTGCTTGTTTATTTTTAAGCTCTCCTGTTTGCAAGTAGTTCGCTTTTTGCTGCTTCTTTTCCCTTCCACAGCGAGACAGAAGTGAAAAATACATCAATTAACCTGATTTAGCATTCACCCATCACAGAGACTGAAGAGCAAAGGCAAAAAGCACCAACACCAGGGCAAGAGAGAAGAGGAAAACTGTTCATCCCACAAGAAGGAGAACTGCTCATCCCAGCAGCCACATCCAACAGACACAGCCCCGAGCACACTCAGGGTAAGTTGGCATACAAAACAAACAAAATAAAAAGCACACACAGTGCTTAGTGGTGATCTGGATAAAGATCTAAGCACTTAGGAGCTGCATTTCCAGGACAAGCCCAGCTCCTCGTGGGATTCTACAGCTCCCATGGGATGAGGTGAGCACACTGAAAGGCAATGCCCAACCACACTCCCAGCTCCCAGCATTAACTTACATCTAAATCCAGCCCCAGGAACTTGCCAGAGGTGTAGGGGATGCTGGCCAGCTGGTAGTGGATGGTCCCTGCTGTGCCGACCGGGATCACCGCTGCACACAGGAAAAGGATCGTTCCAGCTCCAGGAATCAGCAGCAGCACAACCTCCCTGACCCCAAAGGCCACCAGCCCCCCACCCACAAACAGCATTCAGGGCTGAGGGGTGCTTGCTGCTACTCCAAAAGGCCAGGGCATCCCAAACTCAGCTTGGTGGGATCTGCCTTTAGGATATAGCACAAAAAGAGCATCAAAAACGATAAGAAAAATCCAAAGGTGATGCATAAAAATGGAATAAGGAGGGCCAAGGTGGGAGCAGCTCATTGGAATGCTGGGGTGTGAATTCCAGGCTCAACAACAGCCCTGCAGAAGTGCTGGACTTCTGTTGATGCACTGAGGGACTTGACATGGGAAATGGGTCTTGTCTCCCACTGTGGGGAACACAGGGAAGCAGTGCCTCAGCCTCCACAAGCAACCCACCATTGAGAGTGCTCAGGAGATGGATGTTCACGAGGTTCATCACAATATCGACCACGGGACAGAGCTGCAACACAAAGCAGGAATGTGTCTGCTCAGCCCCCCTCACCACCACCACCCACAGCCTGCCCAGATCCCTGCTTTCCCCTCCAGGGAAAAAGTTGCATGGCAATAGACACAGCTGGGATGCTGTAAAAGGTTTGGGGGAGTGGAGCATCCCTGGAGCTGTGGGACCACACTGAAGGGGATTGTTTTCATCTGGGGAACATCGATGGGCAGCAGCCCTGTGGACACCCCAGCCCCATGGCCCGTGCCAGGGATGTGGGAGAGCAGCACAAAGAGACAGTGGGTCTTGCTGTGGCCTTGTAACCAGTTTTTTTCCCCAGTATTTCTGTGTTTCAGCTGTGAAAGGACAATCCTCAGCCGTACCAAAGCGGGCAGAGTCGCTGTCAGCTGGCGAAGCACCAGCTCATTCACTGACAGGGTGAGCAAGCTGGAAAAGAAAGGAAAAAACTACAAATCAGCACAAACAAAGCTCCAGGACAGAGACAAAAAGATCTCCAGCCTTCATTTTACATTTTCCTACACCCTCAGTCATCCCTTCAGAGCCAGGGGCTGATGCTCACCAGAGCAGGGGCTGGAGAGACAAAAGAGCCACTTACCCCACTGAGGGGAGGATTTGACTCATTGCTGAGAATCACAGAATCATTAAGGCTGGAAAATACATCTAAAATTATCAAGTCCAACCATCAGCTCTGCACCACCATCATGTTCCCCACTAAATCATGTCCTCAAGTGCCATAGCCCCATTTTTTTAGCACCTCCAGGGGTGGTGTCTCTACCACTTCCTTGGGCAGCCTGTTCCAATGCTTGACAACCCTTTCTGGGAAGAAATTTTTCCTTCAGCTCTCACTACACGAAAAGAGTGAGCCTCTCACAGCCTAACCTTGTGTTTGGTATTTCCCTCTGGTATTTAAATCAGTGCTGTAGTTAAGGGAAGAGGGAGCTGTTAGGAAATATCTTCATGTTAGTTACTGGGAGCAAACAATTTGCATCTGGAATAACAAGAGGAGAAATCTGCTGTGTGACATTTCCACACTGCTGCTGAACAACTCGCTCAGGACGTGTGATGCCTGCAGCAGCACAGAGGCAGTTTTGTCTGATAATCAATATATTTCTGGACTGTTGAGTTGGCAACACACAGAAAGCAGGAATTCATAAAGCACCTGTTATTTATGCCCAAATTCTGCCTACAAATGCATCTGAGGAGCTGCCATGAAGTCATTTGTGTATATCTACACTCCCCTTGCCCCCCTCCCTCAGGAGTTCACTTCCTGCAAACCATCACTTTAATCCTGCTAAAAATTAAAACATGACCCCCAGAGCAGATGAGCTGTGTTCCTCTCTTCACTCACACAGCATTTTTCAAAGCAGCTGCTGCACTGATTGAAATATAATGGCTAATGCAAAAATTAATTAGGAGAATTTCGATGAGCCTGAAAAGTGAGTAATTCAAAAGCAATAGAAGAAAACATTTCCCATGATCAATTTACTGCTGTGTTCATCAATACATGAAGTCAGCAAATCCTTGCTGTCAAGAATTTAATAAGACTGAGCAAGAGATGGGACATTTGCATGGAATTACACACAACCACAGCAGTGAGAGGGAAACTCCACATGCCAGGCATTCTCCTGGGACAGCAGCCAAAGGCAGAGTACAAAACTAGGGAAAGTAATGGTCCTGTTTTCCTGGAATTCTCCCAGCCCTATTACTCCTACCCTTTGGATATCAATTCTCTAGCTCAGTCTAGAGAAAGTGTATTGGGAAAGGTACCAAACTTCATGCTTCAGATCTTAAAATTTCCACAGGCAAACAGGGCAAATTAACCCTCGTTCCACTGAAGCAACTGGCATTGGCAATAGGGAAGAAATTCCATCCCTGAGGCCTGGCTCTGTGTCAGCTGAGCACCGTCTGTGTCCTGGCACACTGTCCATATTGTTGGATAAAGAGGAGAGGACTGCACATAACAGAACCATAAACCCACAGGCACTCACCCAGAAAGGACCTTGATCTTTATGGCCCCAAGAATGCAGAGGCAGTCTTCAGTGACAACCTGGAACGTGCCAGATTCAAAATTTGTGCATTTAATGTTTGCAGTAATGTTCACCTCCACTAAGATATCAATGAGTTCTGAAAGCAGGCCAACCAAGCTGCAAAAAAACCAAATAGGATTATTCCATCTCTCATTTCTCAGAGAAACTCACCAAAGCCAGGAGAAATAGAGTTCTCCTCCATCTCCTGCAGACCACTACCAATGCCACAGGTCATTTTTCAGTGTCTGTTTTGCTCTGTGACTTTATTATAGGCAAGAAACACCTCAAAATCCTTAAGAGATGCAAAATATGTCAGGGCAGGGGTTTCCCTCATCATCCATCCCGAACCCCCACTCACCAGTTGCCTCTGAGCTGCAGCTTTGCCCCGATGGTGAGCTGGACCCCGATCCCTGGCAGCAGCACCACCGACAGCCTGGGCACCCGGACCTTGATGAGGTGCAGGCTGTGAACAACAGCAAAGGCTGGCACAAACTGAAAACACCTTCCAGCAGCCAGGCAGCTGTACCCAGGGGGGAACCTGCAGCACCCCAGCTACCTCCAGCTGGAGGCACCAGGATAAGGGACAGCTGACTACAAGAAGGCAGCCTAGAACCAGACTGGGCTGGAAGCCGACTTTGGAGAGCCATCGACTTTTCCCCTCTGTGGTCTCTTTTCCCTCTCTCAGTGCTGTCAGGCATTAACAGCACCCCCAGGGTTGTCATTCTGCACCTGCACCCATAACCTGCAGTGTCCCTTGCCACCCACCCTGCGACCACCCAGACATTATTCAGGTCAGAATTCCAGTATCATGATGAAACAAGGGTAACAGCCCTGACCAGCCATGCCAGGGGCAGCTCAGCTCATCTTTTGAGAGCTGATGCTGAAGGTGCACTCACAGCACAGCACTTACTCCGTGATGCTGGTGGGAGAGTTCAGCTGACTCCCTTCACCCATGATGTTGGGAACCACGAGACCCTGCAGGTGCTGGTGGATGAGCCCATTATGGATTATGGCATCTGAGAGAACTGGAAAACATCTGTGCATGAGGAGCAGCACGGACAGCAGTGACCTCTCCCCACTCAGGCAGATCCATCCTGGCACAGCAAAACCCCTCCACACCCCAGAATTCCTCATGGAGACATCAGCTGTGTCCATGCAGTCAAATAACACAGGGATGATATTTTACAACTTTGGTGCTATAAACCAAAGCTGGCCTTGATGAAGTAAACAGGAAGGGCAGCAGTGGAAAGCATCCCAGCCTCCAATTCAAATGTCACAGTTTGGCTGTGCACTGCCAGGAGCACCAGTGACCCCACTCACAGGCTGGGCTTCCACTCACAACTCATTTCCCCTTTGTCAGGGGGTTTTTATTTGTTGATTTTTGCCTGTTTATTTTTGCTTTTGGAGTTTTTTTAGTAGGAGCAACTTGAAACAAGCCTGAACATTGCAAATATATTATTATGTCTGCTACTTCACAGCAGCTGTTTTGTCAAATATCAGCTGCTCCAATATGGAAATGAGAAACTGAGACAAAAAGAGCAAACAACCCAGATCTAGCCCTGAAATTCTGTGTAGCTGCTTGGAGCTGAAACATGCCCCAGTTCTGGAGCAGAGATTTCCCTGACCCATGAATCTGGTGATGGCTCTCAGGGGCTCTGAGCAAAGTCTGCAGCCCTGAGGAATATGAAATAAAGATGAGCACTCTCAGGAAATTTTACTGCCCATCACAGTCCCTCAGAGCCCTCAAAGCAAACACAACCTGTGCCTTTTTGTAGTTACCATTCTGCATGGCCCGTGGGCTGACAGCACAGGACAGACCAGACAAGACTTGCTGCGAGGGTGAGAGGAGGCCACAGAAAAAGATGATTCCAAAAAGCTTCAAAACCATCATCTCCAGAAGATGCCCCTGCTGGCAAGGGAGACATCAGAGGGGACAGTGAGGAAGAAGACTCTCAGAAGTGACCCCTGTGTCTTTATGAGGAAAGAAATCAAGAAAGGAATCCCTCTTTTTATCTGGATCAAAGGGGGCTCTGCTCAAGCCCAAAGCAACAGAACCTTCTTCATGTCCACACACATGGACAGACTCCATGTGTGGGCCAATAAAAGCCCTTTCCTTATCCCTTGTGACTGGCCCAAAATGTTCACAAAAAGAAGCCAAACTTGATGTTTAAGTTATTTCTGTATCCCTGCAATGCACAGTTACAGGTGTTTTGGTGAGGGGCTTTGCCAAGGGAAGCATCTGAGGATTATCTGTGTTCCTTCTGCCTTTCAAAAGCAATAAACTAAAGCACAGGTGACAAAAATAAGCTACCTAGAAGTTACAACTTAATAATTACTAGCATAAAGTTAATTATGGCATAGCAGACAGAGGGAGGAGATCAGGAGCTCGGTGCCCAGCACAATCTCCAACCAAAGCAGTCAAGCACTTCCAGAGTGAGGACCCTGCCACTGCCCCGTCACACAGCCAGCACTCAGAGGATGTTACCTGACTCAGCTGCAGCCAGCTGGGATGGGCTCTTGGCTCCACTCAGGCTCCCCTGGGCTCCTGCAGACTCTGTGATTTACCCCACAGCTGAGATGAAAGCAGTGGCCCTTATATAAAAGCTGCAGCCAGGCAGACACACCTTTTCCACTCAGCCTCCCTGGCCCAGGAGCAGCCATCCCTTTGCTCCTGCTCCTTGCAAGCAACACCCAGCTGCCACCTCTCTTGATTGATACGAGGCAACGTCACCAACATCACCAACGTCACCACTGCCTTGAGCAGCTGCCATTGCCCTCGGTGGCCTGGATCACTCAGATCCTGCTTTTCCCCCACCTCCAACCTGTCTTAAAAAGGATGCCCTGCAATGGTGGATCCAGTGGGGATCCCTATGCTTTGAGGAAAACAAATTTCTGGGAAATTGTGAGAGTTACTGAAGGATCTGTATCTGGCTGATGGGGCTGCCTGTGCAGGGAGGCAGCACACAGAGCACAGGAGCACGGGTTCAAGGAGACTGAGAGTAGGAAACCATCAACCTTTGCCAGTCCCTGAGGAAGTGTGAAATTTAAAAGACTCATTCCTGTTTCAAGTAGACTCCTGGGAAAAGATTTTCTTGACAAAAAGCAATGTGGAGAGTTGCAGAGGTCTGATAAAGGTTGGCATTTAAATTGATTTAAGATAGATCTGTAAAGTGTCACGAATCCACTGTAAAAAATGAAGTTGTACTGAAATGCACAAAGCCAAAGATAAACATAATTTTGAAAAAGCAACACTTATGGTAGCTGAACACTGGTAGCAACACAGATTTCAAAGGGAAGTCTCATCCTGCAGGAATGAGACTCTCACCCCTCAGCAGATGCCTTGGCTGGGCTTTGCAGAAGTTTCCATTGTGCAGGGCCCCAGGAAGATCTTATCTGGGCACTTTGTTTGGGTCTGGTCACCCGTGCTCAACTGGGATGGACTGGGGGAAACTGGGCAGCAAAGGGCTGCTGAGAGAGCTGGGGAGCCAGAGAGGGGCCGTGTGCTCAGCCTCATGGAACATGGAGCAGCAGAGATAGAATCATTCTCCACAAACATGGGAGAGGAGAGAGGGAGGAGAGCTGCCCGGGCTCAGGGACAGGGCTGGCACAGGAACAAACACAAGCTGATACACTCAGGTTGAAGGTAGGAGAAAGCTGCTACCACCACAGTGAGTTTAGGGCTAGTTGTCCCTGGGAATACAGGAGGCAGAAAAACATTCTCAGGATGCTCTTCAGTGCTGCACAAGGTGTGTTCTTGCAGCAGCAGCAGCAAAGGGCTCACGCCGAGTCCCTCAGCATGGGCTGCCCTGGGCTCAGGCTCATGGGGCAATCTTTGCTTGTCACAGAAACTGTTTTATTTAACACTCAGCTAGGACTGCATTTGATGTGCTGGTGACAGTCTAGTCCCAAAACCAGGAGTTGAACTAGATGATCTTAAAGGGCAACCTATCCATGCTGCTCCTTTTTCGTCGCCTTTCAAAGATCCAAACGCAGCAGGCTGAGCAGCCACCATGAACACACCACAGTGAAGTGTTCATGAGACTGCTGCAGCCACGTACAGGCTGCAGGAATATCACTGCTGGCAAAAGCCAGCTGCTGAGCATGAACAAATGTGGATTTCCAGCAGGTTGCAGAGTGCCCCTGTGTGTGCAGAGAGCACCTGAATCTCTGTACACTCACATGGCACAGCCACGCACTCCCAGCAGATCCTCTCACTGTTCCATGGCAGAAGCAGAGATCTGTGTCCATCACACACAGCCTGAACCACACCTGAACCGTGGCAGTGACAGCAGCTGTGAGGAACGTGGCCCATTTCACACACCCTGTCCATATTTCTTCTTGCTCTGTGACTTTTCCCTCCTCAGTCACATCCCTTGTCTCCCCTCTCATGTGCCCATATTTCATCCTCTCCTTGCAGCAGTGATTTAGATATCACTTACCAGGAGGCTGCATTCAGTCCTGCAGTGACAAGGGAAGATATATTAAAATAAAGCATTGCAAGAAATTGTAGAAGAGATTGTCTCAACACAACTGATGGAAAGCAGAAGGGCTCAAGGAAAGACCAACACCCACAGAGAAGAAAAGCTGCAGAGCAGCCTCTGGCATCCTGCACTGCCCCAGGCTTGGGTTCTGCAAGAAGGCAAGTTTAACAGCAACAGGACCTTTAGAGGAGTAATATTAAAGTAATTAAATATAATAATTTATTAAATATGATTACATTAACTGATTTTTTTCTCTAATATTCAGAACCATGGAAGCCTAGGGAAAACTTAGGAGAATTGCACCATACAGGTCAAATTAAAATGCTGAGCAATGCTGAAGATGAAATAAAGTCAGAATTTTTGCACTGCATTTTAATGACAGACGGTGGTTTTGAGATATCCCAGAGGTTTGCAGGCTACAGGAGCACAACTTTTCTTCACTTGTATGTGACAAAAAATAAAAATTAAAAACTAAAAGGAGTAACCTCAGACTGTTAAAATTCTTTAATGGGCAAATAGTAACTCCTTATTAAGAGTATACATAAACTGAATCATCTCTCTTGAGGTGAAAAGCCTAAATCTGGTGGCAGGACTTGCAGCCTGTGATGGAGCTGCTTTGTACAGATGTTCAGCCTTTTCCCTCCCAGGGACACCTCCTGGAAGTCCCTGACTGCTTCCAAATGGGTGCTGTGGACATGAATGGATTGCTCAGCCCAGACATCCATGGAAGTAACTCCCTGATGCCAACAAGACGGTGGCAGCTCGAGGGGAAGGAGAAAGCACTGGGGGAGGAAAATGACCCAGCAAACTGCTGTGCTGGAACAGAAACTGGGAAAGGGCAGGAGGCAACAAAATGAACTTTCAAGTGCTGACTGCAGCAGGGCTGTGAACTCCCAGCCTGGTCTCTGAAATGCTGAAGTTCAGGTGATGAATTGTTTTCCCCACCTGGTGTTTTCCTGGGGAATATGGCAACACACCAGATCTGCCCTGGGAGGGGGTCGGGCACCTCGGCCAGGGGCTGGAAAACAGGCACATGGAAAAGTGTCACTCCCTGTTCTGCTTCTCCTGCCTCTCTGTGAGCTGGCTTGCTCAGGGGAGACTTTTCCCCTCTCCTGTTAATGAAGTTGCTCAGGGAAGTGGAAGGAAGGAGCTGTCTCTGAGCTCCCCAGTGCAGTGTAACACGCTGGATTCCGCACCAGAAACACGGCATTAGCGCAGCTCTGTCTCTGTAGAATCACCTGTGTTCTGGTTGGTTTGGGATGGATTAATCCTCCCAGAGCCAGGCTCCAAAACTAATTTCTAGCAATAGGATTTGCCAGAACATAAACTGGAGTCTCCTAGAAAGGACCTGGAAGTTTTTAGTAAGAACTGAAGGACTCAAACCCTCCTCAAGTTTTGGGACTCGGCACGGGATTGACAGAAACCCACAGTCCCCAGGGCCAGATTTACAGCTGGTTTAGCAGCTCCATTGTCAGCAGCCCAGGAGGGCAGAGCAGTTTAATTAATACCCATCACTCCTGGCCAGGCTCACGCTGACCTGGGGCTGCTGCTTGGCACACAAAGCCCAGAGCCGTGTGCGTGGGCAGACGTCAGAACCCTCCTTTCCAGCTGTACCCGTGTCTGATCACTCAGCCGAGCACTTTCCTACACGGGGAACCTGAGAAGCATGACCATAACCTCAGGCAAGGGCCACACAGAGAGCCCAGGCAGGGAAAACAGGGAGAAGGACACAGAGGCACAGCTCCCAGGAGTGCCTGTCAGGAGGAGGCAGAGCAGCAGCATTGATTTCTGGAAGCATCCGCAATGCTGAGCATAAACAGTAAAGCTGAGTAAAATCACTGCCATGAGATAAGCACAAATCGATGTCTCCAGGAATTTTGTAGACAGGAAATTTTCTTCTTCTGAAACGCTCACGGAAGCAGGAGGAGCATAATGTTATCAGCCCCCAAAAAGGAGCAAACTTCATTAGGCAGATGCAGCACAGTGAGATGGAAAGGAAAGGCACAGAAAAGCGTCACTTGCTGGACACTCTGCAGTGCAGAAATGGAGGCACTTCTGCAGGAGTGTTCAGACCTTGCTCAGAGCTCCCCAGCACAACACTGACAGCAGCACAGGCTGGAGGGCTCACAGGGACACCTTGCAAATCCCTTCCCAGCTGCTTTGGGCAGGCACTGGCTTCACCAAGTTTTGAATATTTCATCAGTATCTGTCACTGCAAAGACCAAAGTGCAGCCAAAGTGCTGCCCCGAGCACCTTTCTGGGTGGATAATTTGCGTCTGGGCTTTCTGGTTTGGCCCATTCCAGGTTTCCCTGGGGCATCCTTTCTCAGCTGGCCCTGCAGAAGGCACACTTGGTGAGCAGAAGAGGTTGTGACCTCCCTGAAGGACTGCCAGGAGCTTCCAGTGATGGACCATGGGCACACACCCGCTGTCTGCCCGGGGTTTGGGGTGCATGGCCGGATCCATCCCTGGTTTCTGCAGCAGCTGACCTACACCAGCATCTCTCCATCCCTCCCTTCCTGCTGCTGCCCAGCACAACCCCAGCACAGCCATGGCAGCCTGGGCTCCTCAGTGATGCAACGTGCACCTCCAAGTCAATTCCAGCTCTATGTTTTAAGCAAATGAATCCCTCTCCTGCTTTCTTCCCATCACTTCCAATCACTCGCACTGCGAGTGCTGTGAATGCCTCAATTCCTCCTCACTCTTCATTCTTCCAATTTATTTTTGCTTTCCTCTCAGGCTGGAAAATGGATTTCTGTCCATTTTGTTGTCTCAGAAAGTGTTGGCACTGTGGTGCCAGCAGAGACTTTTTAAATAAAGACAGCTAATTCTATTTGACTGAAGGATAGTGACACAGACTCAAAGTCATGTTTCTGCCTTGCCTGTGGTTTGGGGAAGCTTTGCTTTACAAAAAGAAAGGCAGTATTGAGTGAAATTGTCCTTGATAGTCTCCATTAATCCCTGGGAAGAATTAGCAGCAGCTTTATATTACATTCATACATCTTCTAGAAGTAAAGATTTCAGGCTTTCTGTCTTATTCACAGCTTTTAATAGAGACTTGACACGGTCTCTTCGGACACATCATCAGCACAGGTGGCAGAATTAGTGCCCTGCTTTGTCCAGATGCTCCTCAGGGGATAAATTACAGCCCTGCAGGCTGGCAGGGTTTGGAGTCAGCGTTATGGAAATAAATGCTTATATCCAGGAAGACACCGACTGCTCTAAAGAAATTGCAGCTGAAACCAGAGAGTGAATTCATGTTAAACAAACCTTGCTGATGAGTTAATTAGTCTGACGAGCATGGATGAGGTCTAACTCACCCGGGTGCCATTTCCCTTCCATCAGTTTGGTGATGGTGTGTCAATCCAGTCTCAGGGCAGAAGCATCAAAACAACAGATGTGGTTCTGAAAGGAGGAGACAAAAAGGCATTAAAGGACCAAGAGGCACTAAAATCCCGAGCAGGCTGGAGGGCAAAGAACAGTCACACCGGACAGGTAGGTGGGTGTCCTGCCTCTGACCCCGCAGAGCTCAGCATCCCAGCTCACACCACAGCTGGTGCTGGTGTTTGTGAGCACCCAGCCCGTGTCCTGTGCACCGAGGAGATGCCACATATCTCACACATCCTCCCTGGGTCCCCACTCTTCCCCTCCTAAGAGCCAAAAATGGGCGAGGACCTCGGCTCCGGGAGAGACGGGAGTGAGGAGCAGCCACGCAGAGCTAAACTGTGGACAGGCCTGGAGGGTTCTGCTGCTGGAATACACGCACGTAGCACAACGAGCACCAGGGAGAGCCCACGGAGCGAACTCCGGGAGCGGGGAGAGCGACCCGGACACCCAGCATGGGACTGGAACCCGCGGGACTCGAACCCGCGACCCCCGGAGCTCAGAGCGGCTCCCTTGGGCTGCAGCGCCCCCTGCTGGCCAAGAGCGGCCCCGCGGGACCCCGCCCCGGGAAGGGAAAGGGAAAGGGAAAGGGAAAGGGAAAGGGAAAGGGAAAGGGAAAGGGAAAGGGAAAGGGAAAGGGAAAGGGAAAGGGAAAGGGAAAGGGAAAGGGAAAGGGGAAAGGGAAAGGGGAAAGGGAAAGGGGAAAGGGGAAAGGGGAAAGGGGAAGGGAAAGGGAAAGGGGAAAGGGAAAGGGGAAAGGGAAAGGGAAAGGGAAAGGGAAAGGGAAAGGGAAAGGGAAAGGGGAAAGGGAAAGGGAAAGGGGAAAGGGAAAGGGGAAAGGGGAAAGGGGAAAGGAAGATGGGGCACTGCAGGGTGGCAGGAGGGTGCTGATGAAAGGCTGGGTTCTTGGAGCTGGAATGGAAAATGCCCTGGTTGGGAAGGTTCCGCACAAAAAGGTTCATGAAGGGGATAAAGCTCCTTAAAGAGACTCCCGGTGACGGCAGATCGATTCCTGTGTATCAAATGCAATAAACACGAAATAGAGAGAGACCATTTAACTCCCCCTTCACTAAGAAGAGCTATTTGGCATCGACCTGACCCATGGCAATGCCAGCCCTGAGCACAGACAGCCCAGGGGCTTGGGGCACATGCCAGGGCCAGGTACCTCACACTACAGCATCCCAGAGGCACACTCAGAGTGATGGGAACAGACATTTCAGCAGGGCCTGCTCCCTAAAACACAGAAGAGTTAGACTAGAGATAAGGATGAAGATTTTTATAATGAGGTTGGTAAGACATTGGCACAGGTTGGCCAGAGAAGCTGTGGCTGCCCCCTCAAAGTGCTCAAGGTCAGGTTGGAGCAACCTGGTCTGTGCTGGACCAACTGGAAAATGTCCATGCCCATTGCAGGGAGGTTGGATTAGATGACTTTGGAAGGTTCCTTTCTACCCAAACGGTTCTATGATTCTAAGTTACAAAAACAATGTGGCTCAAGGCTGATTTTCCTCACACAGTAAAAGCAAAACTTTGATAGCACAGACTGATCCGTTAACAACATCCATTAAGAAGCTCCACAGCAGAGCTCCTCACGTGCACAAAGGGACAAACTCATTGGCACAGCCATGCCAAAGGTCACAGCCACACCACATTCTGTGGAAAAGAACCGTGTGTCCCTCACCTGCGCAGCAGCAAGGAAGGAAAGTCATGGTTAAAACCCACTACAACACTAATTAAAACCTAAATAACCTTCCATAATTGCTTTTAGCATCCCATCACTGAGCAAGAAACACCCTTTGTAAACATTTGGGGGTACAGGTGCTTACAACAGGAATTTGTGTGTGAAATCACCATGTGTTCCACCAAGGCGTTTCAGCTGGATCATCCTGGCACCCAAACACTGAACCACAGCATGCAGCCCTCCAAACTGCCTTCAAAATGAAGAACAGGGCTTTTCACAGCATCACCAGGATCTGGTAATTTCCAGCAGCCTCTCCTGCCTGCAGATGCTCAGACTGTAAATAATCACTACACATTTTTGCTGCCACTGATATTTTCTCGCCGGAGGCAGCCGCTCGCCGTCCTGCCTCCGAGATAAGGCTGGGGAGCTTCACAGGGTTTGGGCATTTTGAGTGGAATCTTCTCAACATCAAAGTCCCAGTAGGGTTTTTAGTGAGGCTTTAGAACCAAGTTAAGGATTTTTAATGTGCCATGCAGCACCCGGCATCAAAGGGACAGCGTCTGCAGGGGCCTGCTGTTAACAAAGCCACCAATAGCATGGAAATGCAGCTGAACTAAACAGCTCCATCACCACTATTTTGAGCAACTTTTATGTACAGGAGATGAGCACTCTGGAGGTTTACTTGGTGCAGAGAGTCTGAATAAAAAAAACCTGACTCCCCTATTGGCCATGTGAAATTAGTCAGATGGAAATGAGGAGTTGGGAATCTTTGAGCTTGTGCCATGTACATCAGTGTAAATATTCTCACTGAATTGTGACACTTTTCAGGCCTCACACACGGAATCAAGGTCATCAGCAGCAGTTGGCAGGAGAGCTCTGCTCCCTCAGCTTTGCTGTTCCAGGATGCAGTTGGTTTTTCTCTTCCAGCAGAAGTTATTGTGAGCAGGGGCTAGCTGGGCTGTCAGGGTGTGTTCAACATGGGCAGCAGGAGCATTGCTGCGTGTGAAACACGCTGCACGAGACACTCTGGTGACACCAGCACCCTGCAAGTCCTTCCCTCCTGTTGGGCATTTCTTCCCAGGAACCTCGAGCATCCTGTCACTCACACTGAATTCCCCACCTGCCTCAGGCACAGGGCTCTCCAGAGCCACTGGTGAAGAGGCTCAGGAGGAAACCCCAGCACTGAGGGTGACAGTGCTGCCTTGACCAAGTGACAGCGACACTGAGGGCAGCACTGCACCTCCATCCCAGTGCTTGGCAGCCAAGCACAGCTCACACACAGAAATCCAGCCCTGCTTCTGCCCTGTGAGCTGGAACACTCTCAGAAACACAAGCTGTTTTTCTGGAAGCTGGAGCAAATACACATTTTCCACCAGTTGCCTCTGTTTTTTTAGAGAATAAGTAAGACAAGCAAGGGCAAAGCACTGTGGCAGAGCGGGATCCAAGGCTCCCCTCTGCAGCATTCCACACCAAACAGAGGTGAAACTCCTGCTGCCTCCCCCAGGTGAGTGGGCATTAAGGACATAACACAGCAAACACCATGGCAGTGGCCGTTTGTCCCACAGCAGCAATTTCAGAGCCACAAGCTTCTCACTTATTTTTGCCAGGCTTTGATGCAAGGAGGAGATAATAATAAAAAAAATAAGCCTCAAGCTGTCTTATTTTTAAAGTAACAGTCTCCAGCACCTTTTCAGACCAGCAGGAGCATCCCTACAGATGTCAGGGCCCCATTACTGAGCGTGACACTGATTGCCTTTGTGCAAAGCACTGATCTGAATTCAGAGGCTTTGGACAGCCTCTCCCCTTGGCCAGCAGCAGATTCTGCTGTGCACCATGGCTGGGTGGCTGCAGAGCTCCCAGCTGCCACACAGCAGAGAAAATCAAACTAATATTATTAAGTTAACGCCAGCCCTGGGTGCCTCCACCAGCGATCAAAGCCACCTTCGGCTTCACCGACACGCAGTGACTTGTAAAAGGCTGAGCTGAAACAGTATTTCACGGCTTGAATTGCTTCAAATCCCCCAGGAACAAGTGTCAGGGCTTTCAATAGCTATAGTGCTAATAATAAAACAGGGACCTCTTCCAGTATCACAGCACAAACAGTAGTTATTTCTCTCTCAAAGCTTTGATTCCTAAAACCTTTCTTACATTCAGCTTGACATCAAAACACCCATCTCATTCACTCAGGCTGTCACAGGAGAGTCGTGTGCTGCTATTAGAAATAGCCCTGAGGTGAATTAAGAACAGTCTGTAATGATGTTCCACTACAGCAACTTTATTTCTACCAAACCAAATAAATGAGCAATATTTTATCTGATGTGCCTGGGCTCAGCAGAGAACGGCAGCTGCTCCCCTTATGATTTATTGAATGGATATTTTCTAAATAGCCAAAGCTGGTCTCTGAAACCAGCCACGAAATCTCCCATTCCTAACAGCCCAGCAGAGATAGGAGAGGGACGTTCAGGTTCTGGATAGTGGCAAGTTTGGACATGATTTCTTTTATTTGCAATTTTCTCCATATAAACAAAATGCATAAACAAGAAGCTGTATTTTAAAAAATTCTATAAATATTGATGCTCAAGAGCTGGCAGCAGATACAGGGCACAGACAAAACTCTTCCTGTACAGCTGCAGAAGCAACAGAGTCCTGCACAATCAGGGGAGCTTTAGTTGTTCTAGGTGGTGTCAAGAGACTGGGATTGGGGAAAGGAAAGGGTGGAGGGGTCGTGGAAAGATGAAATTTGGAATGTTTGTGGGGGTGGTACAGGCAGCACATCCCAGCACTGCAGACACCCAGGGCATGGTGGGTCCCTGCCCATCACCCCAGAGCAGCAGCCACAGCACCACGGTGAGGTGAGCAGGGAGAGAAGAAAATAAAACAACCCCAGAGGCACCAGCCCTGCAGCGAGCAGGACAGTAGCAGACACAGCTGAAGTGGGATTTGGGGCCTCTGGAAAACTGGCAGGAGGAAAGGCATGGTCACAACAGTGATTAAAATGTGGGATATTCTGCCAGAGGACAGCTCCTAAGCCAAGAAGTTGATGAGATGCAAAACAGGTCTGGGCATTCACATGGATACTAAGGACACAGGGAAACATTGCAGGAGCAGCAACACATTTCATGGGCATCCCACTTTGGGGACATGCCAATTCATGGACATCCCACTCCAGTGGGCTCTGGCTCCCAGAGACTCCAGCCCCAGCACAGTGAGGGGAGGCAGGTGGGTGTTTTAACACGTGCTGCAGGGCGCTGGTGCCTCTGGAGGGCCTGACAGCAGAGCTCCAGCAAGGAGTGACAGTCCCAAGGGACAGAGAGGATCTGCTTGGGCTGTTTTAGTTCCTTTAATACCAGAGCAAAGGGAAAGCTGATGAAGGGCAGAGCAAAATCCTGACCAGGCAGCAAGTGCTCAGTGTGGGCACCACTGGGATTCCTGCCCTGAGAGAGGAAAAATGCTCCAATATTTATAGCCTGAGGAATGCCAAGCACTTCATTCCACACACTGGCTGAATGTTTGCCCCAGAGGCAGAAGCAGGAGCAGCAGTCTCTGGGGATAAGGGAGTGAAAGGCCTCCAGACCATACTGGGAAGACACCAGCCCCAGGAGCTCCCGTCTGTGGAATTGCTGATTAAACACAGCCAGGCTGGGGGAAAGCTCCAGAGCATGGCTTTGTTGGAGTTAGTCAGCACATCAGCCCTGTCTGATGAAATAGGGAAGCCTGAAGGGAAAACAGCTTAAAACCTTCACAAAAATCTCACAAAGGCTTGTCCTGATGCCAGTTCAAGTCCCTGTCAGCAGATTCCCAAACCAAAGCAGCTTTTGATGCCAGCTGGGCACACATTCCCCACAATATTTCACTCAAAGGCTATAAAAACAACAACAAAAAGAATTTCTCTGATACTTTGCCCTTGACTAATGTGCACTTACAGAAATAAATAACCACCTGGTCTTGCCATTGAAGAGTAACACAAATATTGCCACAAGCAGATTATTGACCAGAAATACAGAAGCCAAGTTATAAACAGGTTCGTAATTCAATAAACAGAACTGTAAAGCATTTCCAAACAGACCATACAAACCTCACTCTACCTGCCTCCAACAAAGGAAGTCAAATATCTATTTATGAGATTCTAACTCCCTATTTTCTATGCCATTCAGCACAAAGAAGAAAAAAGAATCAAGATAAAGAGAGGGCATATTTTAGCTGTACAGGATTTATTCATTCCATTTACATTTGAATCAATTATCCAGGCAAAGCTCGAACACTGCCAACGTGATTCAGGTGGCTGAACACACATCATAAATAGTGCAGCATTCAAGTCATATAATCCATGCCTACCATTCCTGGATCGCTCCATAAGCAGGAAGAATATCCTGACTCACAGTGTGCCATTATTTCCAAGTAGGAGTGTGCTTGGCTACAGCTTGGAACAGCCTCTGAAACGTCTCACACAAAGCCCTGGCTAACATCCAGCCCAGAGGATTAGGGATAAACCCCTGGAAGGCTGGGCCAAGCCCCCAGCACTGAGCAGGGCAGGGCAGGGACCCACCTGGCTGGGCTGGACATTTGTCACTTAAAGAGCAGTGAGGTCATTGATGGCTCCTGGGTTGGGAGAGCCCCTAGATCCTGCTGTGCCCACAGCAAATGTCACAGAGCTGCCTCTTGCAGGTTGTGGCAACTCACAGTCCACCTCAGGATTCCCTTTTCCTGGCTGTAGCTGTGGCACACAATGCATCTCTCTGAGAAAAACAGATGAGAAGACTCGACTCATTTCACAACCAGAGAAATGAGAGCAGAGCCTCTCCTCTGCACAGCTTTTCTCCAGCAGAACGTTTCTGCGCTGCAATGGAGTTTAGCTTTGCACAAACACAAGAAAGGAGACAAAGAATTATGAAGCCATGTATCCCATTAGCATCCAAATGCAGCTGTGGAGGCAAGGGGTTTTTTGGAAGATAAGGTATTTTTTGAAACAGTACTAGGAAGAGGAAAAATTTCTTTTATGAAACACATTTTTCACAGACATGAAATCCACAGTGCATTATAAAACTGAATTTGTTGCTGTTGTTTTTATTTTACAGCATTAATCACTAAAGGCTTGCTTAGGTGGGCAGGAAAAAAATCCATTTCCCATTGTCTTAACTTCACACAATTTAAGAAGCTTTTCAAGGCCCACATAAATGCAAGTGAAGACTCCCAAGCCTGGCTGGTCCTGCACTGCCCAGGGACACAGGTGCTGGAAGCACATCAGCTGGACTTGCCTGACACTCCAGAGGTGGAGAGCACTTTAATCCTGGAGCTCCATCACTCAATTTAGTGTCTGTAGGAAATGAGCTTTCCCAGAACCATTTCCTCTGGGATAGAGAATGAGAGGAGATTCAGCCTCTGTCCCAGAGGATTACCTGTGCCATGGAGGCAGCAAACACCCTCAGATCCTGAGTGCTGGGATCTTTCCACCTTTGAGATTCTGTGAATTAACAAACACTTCCCTCATTTGGCCTCCCCAGTCCCACATTAAGATTTCATGAGAACAAGTGCACAGGGTGAAGGGAAGAGCCAGAAAGGTTCACTGAAGATATTTAACAAAACTCTTTTGTATTTGCTAGAGCAGATGTGCAGTTACAACACAGAACTGTTACCCCAGTGACAGCAGACTGCCTTTAGTCAATTCTTAGTAAAATTATCTTATTTCAATGTGGAGAAACAGATGGATTTGGTGCATCATCTGGAGATAAACAGACCCAGGTCAGGTGTAGGCAGAAACACACATCAGAGCTTTGGAATTTTACTGCTCACTCCCCCAGAAAACTACATTTTCATACGTATACAATGTACATAAACACTGTTTTGGCACATGAACAGCACAGCCTAAGAGCCAAACTGATGGCTGTGTATATGCAGGTTCCTAATGCCCAGCTTGACTTTTAAGAATCAACACAAATACAATATGCAATTGCTCCAGCAAAGAACAGGCACTTGGACTGTTCCAAAAGGGGAATTTAAAAAAGAAAAACAACAAAAATCAACCAAAACAAAACAACAATAACCAAAAAAAAACCCTTGGCTTATAATTTCAATTTTGTATAAGGAGTAATCAGGGAAGAAAACATCCCTGTGGACTTGCAATTGATTTTCAGAACAAAAGCTCCCAAGGGATCTTGAAGGAGGTTGATGTGCAAAACAAAAGATGACCTTCTAGGCCAGTCACAAGAGCACATCACTGCAATCCTCCCCCTGTCATCCAGAGGAAGGAGAGATGCTGGAGAAAGGCTTTGCACATCATTGCCACGTTAGCAGGAGCTGGTGTGAAAGCAGCTCTGGCACTGTCGCAGCTTTGTCCCCCCTGCCCCAGCCTCTGGGAGCGGCTCTCACACAGCTGCTGCAGAAAATGTCAGAAACTGTTGTGAAACTTCAGCCTCACGACAGACACTGAGCTCACACTCACCTCCCCAGGCATTTCAGAGCAGTAATTATGGGTGGCTTGGGCACACACATGCTTTCCCCTTTCTGAAATGCAATTACAGCTGCAGAGAAACAGAAGGAGATTTATGGAGGGAACACCAGAAGAATCAATATATCAGCCCAGGTGAAAGACCATGATTTTGAGCTGCTGCTGAACTACACTAAACCACCTAAATTACCTTAATTAGGTGTCAAAACAAGTTTACTTGATATATAAGAGATACTTGTTTTAAAAAACCTCTCAGTCCAGTTTAAAAAAGCAGGCTTGGCTCTCAATCAACATAACTCCTCCAATCAACTTTTAAAGACTGCATGTACCATGAGACAGACGTTTTATAGTTCATCTCAAAGTTTTATTTAGATAACAGGCATTCAGCAATTTACACACAAAATCAAATCAGAAATATCAGCCAACTGATTCAAGAGAAAATAAGGAGGCAGTCTAGGATGAAAGGAAACCTTTACATGCCTAAGCTTCTGTACTGCCACAATTAGCTGTTCACATATCTGGATGGTGACAGCCACTTCTGAAGATTTTTAATGTATAAATGTGTATGTGTATCTATATGAATATATAAAGAATTTAGTCCATTCCCTCCTTTTCCATAAGTTTTTCACTTTAGGGCAGCATTTTCACACACAGTAACTTGTCTAAACCATTAGTGAGCACTCCACCATGGCAGGCTCTGTCCTGAAGCTGGGGACAGATGTGAGTGCAGTTGAACAGGCACATTGCAAACGGGGTGCCCACAGCACTGCAGCCCATTGCAAACACCTGACAGAGCAGGAAAGCACCAGGCACCCCCCAGCACTGCCAGGGACACAAGGACACCTGAAAAGAAGCTTCAATTACAATTTGTATGGTACAGCAGCTCCTGTGTCCAATGGAGAAGCAGCTGGAAATATGAGGATGTTATTGAATTTCAGGCTCAGAGATTTAGGTTTAAGTCAGGGAGAAAGCCAGGCCTGATTGTTTTCCTTTTTGCAGTGGCAGGTCTCACCTGCGCTGTCACGCACGGTTCCAGAGAGGCTGTGATTCATCAGCAGTGCAGAGCAGAGATCTGCTGCAGAGCTGGGGCACAGGGGAGCACACTGCTCAAACACAGGCTGCTCAGGAGGGCTCAGGGTGTGGGACACACAGGGACCCTCCTGTGCAGCCCTGGGCAGGTGACATTGCCACAGCCAGGGACACAAAGCAGGGTCCTGCCCTGCTCCAGGGGAGGCTTTGTAAAAGGTGTCTCAGGAGCACACAGTCCATGGCTGCATCATGGAGCTGAGTGAGAAAAATCCCTCTTCTCCTCCTCATGGCTCCAGGGAATGCCATCAGAAATGAGCTGGGCCTTGGTTTGTAATTTAGACAGGATGTGCTGCCACACTCGCATCAGCACTGCTGCAGACAAAGCGAAACTTCTGTGGAACAAAACAAACCATTAGCAGACAAGAGCAATTAGAGACATCATCAGGAGACGATATGAACCCAGTTTAGTGTTTTGAAGTGCTGCCTCAGGAGAGGGCAGCCTCAGCAAGCAGCTGGACCCTGCTCCTCTCCCCGGAGCAGGGAGCACACGAAGCTCCCCAGGCTCTGCTCCAGGGCCCCCATGGCCAGCCAGGGTCACAAAAGTCCAAATCCTTGCCCAGAGCCTGCTGCTGAGCCCAGGGTCTGGATCCAGGGAGATCCCAGCACTGCCAGGGCGTTCCCTAAGGTCCTGTGCCACTGCTGGATCCCAGCTTTTCTCTGGAATAACCCACCCAACATCTGTGCTTGCAGGGACTGAACTGCTTTACAAGGCTGCTCTGAGTTGCTATTTGAAGTACACCTTTAAGCAACATGAGTCTCTGTTTTTATTTAACACACTCCAGTCTGTACAGGGAACACTCCCTTAAGGAAGGACAGAGCCAGACGTGCTTCCCTGAGACACCTACTCCAAAATCCAGCTCTGGCAGGAGCTGCTCACAGAGCAGCCACCCAACCAACACTGGGTGTGCCTTGTAAATCCCAACCCTCCCTGCTCCTCTGTGCAGCTGTTAGGATTCTCTGCTCCCCAAACCATGGAGGAAAGATCATTATGTACATAATAATATAGTTACCTTTATAGGATATTACAGACCTCACCCTGTTGCTTTATTCTTATCTCTAAGGAGGAGAAAAATGTGCTTAGTGCTGGGAAGATGAGTGATAAGGTCTGGATACAAACAGCCCCACGGTGCAAAGGCTGAGGAACATTAAAAAATCAGAAAAATGCCCTAAAATGTTAGGTAAAGTAGAATGCATGTCCCATGAGCTAATGCTCCTTCCCAGAAGCACCTCTTGGGTCCCTCTTCCTCCAGACAAAGGCCAAGGTCACCTGCAGACCTCCCCAGCTGCACCACCAAGCCAAAGTCCTGCCCTCTCCCACTAGACTGAGCCAATAAACACGAATTAATAAAAAACCAAGGCACAGTACACAGCATTGTTCCACCACTGGTGTTTACCTTTGTGTTCAACACCACTAAAGCTCAGTAAAGCTCAGGCTTAGATTAGAAAAAGCAGCATTCGTTTCTTGTTAAAAGCATTTACAGCATCCCTTTATTTCCTTACAGCCATGCAGACAACTCGGGCTCCCAGGGTGATCCCCTGCCCCCAAAATCTGTTCCTCTGTGCCTGGCTGAGGGAGCTGCTCCCCCTGCCCCTTTTTAAGCTGCAATCCAAGCCTTGCTGGTGCTCACAGAATGATGAAGTGGAAGCTGACACATGTTTAAGCTTTCCTAATTGTCCCCTATGGTCCACTAAGTATAATTACCAAATAATGCCTGGGAACACAACTGCATCCTTGGCAATTAGGGTGATGGCACAGAAGGGCCACCAGCCCTCCCAGCATCTCCTGCTGCAGGTCCCTGGCCATGCACCTCATCCCAAAGCAGAACAGCACCCAAAATTCCACCTTCCTCTAACCAGAGCGGCTGCTGGGGATTTCAGGCCATGGAAATAACAAACTGCCAGCATTGTAAGGATCTAGTGCTCAGAGGAAGGATGAGGATGATGAGCCTGTACAAATGGTTTATCTGCACTTCACACCAGCTGCTCCCCTGTGGAAATGCTCTGGCCAGGTCTGTTCCCCACTGAGCTTCACCTGTGGGTCTCATCCCTCAGATCCTGTGGCCCATCCTGCTGCAGAGCCATGGGATGGAGCTGTGGCAGACACCACCCTCAACACCACAATGCCACAGAGCCAAAAGGAAGAAGGGCATGAAGCCAGAGAGGACTGCAGAGGAGATGCTTTAGCCACTGATAAAAATAACAAAGCTCGTGCATCCTTTTCTTACTCTCAGATCTCTGCTCTTTCCAGCAATCCTGTACCTGCCCTCAACAGAATTCCTTCTTAAATAAGAGGCAGTGCCATGTCTGCACAGCTCATCAGCTCTCAGCAACCTGCTCAGCCAGTTCCTGATGAGTTTTGTTTTTAAATCACCTATTTTGAGAAATGTCATGCTGTCACTGGGAGGATGGAACACCCACACCAGGCACCCAAAAACCCTGCCAGGAGTGGGCAAGGCTGCAGTGGCTCCTGCCCAACGGTGCTGGCACCCTGCAAGAGCTGCATCTGGGAGTGTTCTGCTGGTGATTGGGCTCCAGAAATTCCCTGCTCCACCTGCAGCCTGGGCTCAGCAGCCAGGTCAGGGTACATTCACCAACACTGCAGTTATTGTAAACATGAAGATTGGCTGTAAGTATTCCTGGTAAAAAATGATAGTGTGAGCTGATGAGAATTGCAGCATTTTCACACTGCTTTTAATTGCATTTTGGCCATGCTGAAGTTAATTTTTATTTGCTATAACTCCAAAATGTGTCTGCCTCTAAACTGAGGCTGAACACAGATTTGCTTGCTCATGAGCACAGATCTTGCAGCATTTTAGGAGATCAAAAGCTAGAGGCCAAAATAACTAACTCTTTAGGGACAAGGCAATTAAAAATAAGCAGAGATAAATATTTATGTGTTTCTTTTTTTAAAAAACCTACTGTAAAGTCTGTCAGGGGCCCTTAAGGGCCATGGGCTGCTCTGCCCCTGCCTCACTTCAGCTCCTTCGGTGTCTGCACCTGCTGGCACCTCAGCTGGGCTCCAGTCCTGCTCCTGAATTCCCACAACTGACCCAAGAACACCATTTCATAGGAGCCAGGCATCCTCCTATACTTTCAAATAAGAATAATATACAGAGTACAAACAAATCACAAGTTGATTATAAACCCGGTGATAGCAGCAAAGAAAACACTGGAAGGTAAATATCTGCTCAGGTGAGATAATTCTGCCACAGAACCAATGTCCTGCTCCACAAAAGACCAGCTCCTATTAACAGGTGAGTATTCCATGGGGTTTACCTGCCTCTCTTCCCAGGAGCTTCCACCCCCTGACATCAAAGCTGCTGCTGAAGTAATGATAAGCCAGAAACTTTTTATATACAAAATGTGAGATATGTTCTTCAAGTGACCCTCCAGGATCTCAGGAGCTCTGAAGGGATGAAATCCAACCACTGGCAAACTGCTGAACAGATAAAATAAAATTAATTCATTAAGATTTTCTCTAAAGACAAGCTCAACAATTTATGGGGGTTCTTGACAGTTTACGCTTTGCAGCTTTAAGAAACAGCAAGAAAGTGATCTGTGGGGAGAAAAAAAATTAGAAAGAAAAAAGAGGATTTTGATCACTCCAGCAGTGGACAGCAATATAAAATGATTGTAGTTCACAGCAAATATTAGACCAAAAATATTAGATCTCCTGCTTCCTCCTCCAGTGATGGAGCAGGACCACAGCCTTCCTCAGTGCTGATGATGAGGATGGTCATGCCAGAATTTTGCTCACATGTCTCTTGTAAAATCACCTGGAAGGGAGGATGCAGTGACTCATGTGCTGTCTGCTGCCCTTCCTCTGTGCCCAGCAGGTGGGCTGAAGCACAGGACCAACACTTCCCACCTTTTGTACAGCTGCTGCTTCACTCCTCAGACTTTTTGCCAGTTTTGCACATTTTGTTTTTGTTAGAACTTAAAATTTTAGCAGCAGCTCTCTGGGTCTTGAGAGAATCAGCTCTTGACATTTTCACCTTCTGCTGGTGGGGTTGTCTGCAAATGTCAGAAGCATCATCACATTCCTAAAGCTCCTACACTTCAAATCACACCCCATGGACCATTACAGTCCTGTTTTTATCTGAAGTACATTCAACACGTTTGAAGTCTAAAAGTACTTCTTGAGGGGCATTACTTCTTTTCAAGATTAAGAGAATGTCATGCAAAGACAGATTCTGCAGCAACTTTACTGGAATATAAAATAACCAGAATTAGAAAGTTATAGTGCTGTCCAAGACAAGGCAGAGAGAAGCAAGGACACCAGGAGGTGATGCTTCCTCACCTCTGAAAGGGTTTGTGGCTTTGGAGCAGGATTCATGGAGAAGCAGTAATAGTGCTGGGACAGTGAGCAGGGTTTGGGTTGAGCCTGTCTTGGCTCCAGCTCTTACCCAAGCCCAGAACCACACTGGGCAATGTCTTCTGGCCTGGGCAGTGTCCTCCTTTGGGCTTTTCATGGCAAGAAGAGCCAAGTCTCTGCAGAAGGAAAACAGGAAATGGGAGTGTGGCTGTGAGAGCCCACCCAGCACATGTTCATCCCAGAGCACTTGCAGCTCACACAAAAACTTTCTGTTTCTTTTGAATACTTCTCATGGATTCCTCTGGATTCTCAGTAACTGTCTGAGCACAGAAATAAGTCGTGTTTCATCATGAAAGCCTCTATTGTTTTTTTTTCTACTTTTTTTTCCAGCATGCTGCATTTAATACCACCCATTGGCTCCAAGAGTACTAAGAGAAACAGAATCCACTGCTAGAAGCATTCAGAAGTCGAATCCCTGGTTTAGGGACATTTGTGTGGGACATTTCCATTGGAGTCAGCTTCTAATGGCTCCATAGGGAACAGAACAGAGCCATCAGCTCAGCACAGGATAAGCTCCACATCCAAGCAATATTGATTAAAATACCAAGAATACAAACTCCCCCCCTACTTCCCTCAAAAATCAACTGTTTGGAGAAATGTATGGCAAACAGCATGATGCATTTGCAAGTAACAGCCCCACTCAGGTGCTGGCAATGCCTCTGGAAGCTGGAAGAGATTCTGAACATGTACATCAGAGCACTGAGTCATGATCAGAGCTTTAATCTAAATTTGTTCCATTGATGTGGCAGATTTGTTCCACACCAAGCTGTTTATGTTTCAATGTGCAAGTGAGTAGATTTAGCTCATGTTTCAGTCTTCTAGAAGTCAAAATATTTCTTAGAAATGCAGTCCATTTAATTTTGCTTGTTCTTTGCTGCTGGAACACTATTAATATGCATGATGCTTTTATTTGGATGCCTTCCTATCACTCTTCAACTCATTTCTAGTGGGCACTCCTCCAAAACCATAATCCCCCATACAGGCAATTCACTTAAGAGTGGGGCTCAGTGATCCTTGTGGGCCCAAATATTCTGTAATACCTCCACAAACATTCTCTGTGGTCCCAGCCCAGAGAAGGTCAGAGACAGCCTGGACTGCAAAACAATGATAAGGCATAATGCAGCAAAGATCATCTCCATGTGTTAATCAGCACTGATGAAAAACAAATTTAACATTTTTCAAATCCCTTAAGTGTAATTTGATGGGCTGGACAATGTGCAGCTGGAGTTTCTGAATCAACCAAAGCTTCCAGCAGAGCTGGTGATGTCATTGCCCAGGGAGGAGGGGAGCAGGTACCTGTGCCATCAGGGCTGGAGCAGTGTCACCACACACCTGATCCCACCAGGAGATCAGCTCTGCTTCCAGTGCTGGAAAACCTGCACCTTGCACAGCTCATCCAGGGCTCACAAAGGATGCCTTGGCACCCCTGACAGATCATGGGCTGGGTTCAGGTGAGCCACCCCCAGGAGGAGGGAGCACGTCCAGATCCCATCAGCTACACACCAACTCTGTAAGGCACAACTTCAGAACTGCTCATTAGACAAATCCTCAAACGTGCAAAAAGAGCAAACCCATTACTGGCTGTGCTTGGCATCAGACAGGTGCAGGAGATAACTGGATTGGGAGACCCATAAATGCAGCTTGTTGGGATTGGAAGCTCTGTAACAATTTTAAAGGAGAAGGGAAACAATGCCCCAAAGCCATCAGTAGTGCCTGTGAGGAGGAAAAGATCCTCAAAGCCCAGCACATACTGAAACCCTGGCCATGCAGAGTCTGAATCATTATCTCCTTGCAGGCACACTGAGAAGGATTTCTCCTCTCACCCATGTCCCTCTCCCACCGGGAAGGTGGAGCACATGAAGGTGTTCACTGTGCTGGAACCAGCATCAAAAACAGGACAATGATCCAACATATTCCTGCCAGGAATTATTTGCAGACAAAAGTGATCCGTCAAGTACAGCCCAGGAAAAACCACATTAACATGCAACAAACATCGTGAGGCCAAAAAGACAAGGAATCAGGAGGCAGAAAAACTAATTGCATGAAGGCTGCTTAATTATTTTTAAGGTTACAAGAGAAGCCTGACAGAATGTGGGCTCAATACAGCAGACATTGCAGAAATTTCTATCAATCTTATCACAATTCTGCCCTCCTACTAGAGCAGTACAGCCATGAATGCTGACCAGCATCAACTGACTGATTAAGACACAAATCTCAGTATTACTAATAAAACAGCAAGTGCCAGAAATAATAGGCACTATGAGCATGTTCAGTTTCAGCTGCAGAATGGAGAAAAAAAGAACTTTTATGGTGTCTTGCCAATAAATTCATCTCTGGGGAGCCATCAAAACAGAGGATGCCTTTCTGTAAAGCAATCACTGATGGCCTATGAGCAGAGGAAATATCCAGCTCTGCATAACAATGACAGCAGGGCATGAGCCACAGAGCAGATCCTCAGCCAAGCTGAGTGGGACAGGTCCCTGTGTCTGCCAGGCTGCATGGAGGAGAGGAATTCCAGGGCAAATAAAGAGGGCACTAAAGGGAAAGTTATAGAAAATCGGAGAATATTAAAGAGGAGAGGTTAGATTAAGAAAAGGCAAGGCAAAGAAAGGAACAGAGCAGAGAAATTTATAAAAATATCCACACTTTGAACCTCTGCAGTGGTCACAAACAGATTTAGACAGTGAAGCTCAATCAATTAGATCCTCATCCAGGTTAAACAAGATTTGAGAAGAGCAAGGGGCATGCCTGGCCTTCCTTCCATGCAAAGCCAGTGCCACACACAAGTGCTGTGCAAATCCTCACTCTGCTTCCAGAAGGAAAAGCAGAGAAACCTGGCACAGAGCTGGTGCTCTTTTCTGAGGAATATGGGAGCAAGAGGAAATCTCCTTTTGCACTGGGAGGCTGTAGAATTTTGGGAGCTGTTAAAAACTGCAGGGAGAAGGAGAGACAAAGATGCATGATCCCATAATCCATACAGAAAAGGCAGCAGAGAAACAAGATTTGGAAAGGGTTGCTCAGAGAAGGATGCACCATGTGCTCTTCCTGCAAGCAGGAAAAACTGGGAAGCTGAAGTCAAAGGCAGCTGCTCTTTATACAATCCCTTGGATAGGACAGCAGCCAGGCCTGGGCTCTGGCAAGTCAGTGATTTACAACCTAAAATCAGAGAGTCCTAATAGAAAAATAACAGCCTGTCAGAGTAAGTGATGGTGCTTGCAGAGACCTGCCAGCCTCCTGGAGCAGCTGCTCACTGTGACCTGCAGGGAATGGGAATGACCAGGAGAAAACAGGCTGTTCTGCAGGAGGCATGGGGGATTTCTCAGGTTTACAGGTCCTGGACAACCCCCTGAGCAGGATGCTCAGACACCCAGCAGTGCTCTCCAGATTCAGCAGCACTCTATGGAAGACACACAGTTTCTGCTAAAAACAAGAATGTCAGTGAAAAATGAGGTGAATGCTGCAAGCACAGGTGGAAAAGGAAGCATGGGGACAACTGATTAAAAACCAAGATCAAATTGTCTTTGAATAGGGGCCCAGGCAAGAAGCTCACACCTTAGCCATGTACCAAAATACCTGGAAATTTGTACCTCCCTGTACTAGAGAAAACTGCTTGGCAAACAGAAAAGGCATTTCTAAGAGGAACCTCTTTTGACCTTTCCTCCATTCCTTTGCCCTGGAGCACAGTGGGGGTGGCTGGGGAGCAGCTCTGGCCCTGCAGCACCTCCCAGGTTTGCTCAGTTCCTAAAAAACCCAAACAAATTGTGGTTTGAAAGGATCCAGTACACATTAACAGCAGCAACAGGAGTCCAGAGAAACAATTTAAACAGCCAAATTCTAAATATTTGTGAGTAGTCAAGAATTTGCAAGCTGCTCATGGGCTGAAATTTCCCCATATGCAAAGCTTATGTGCAAATAACAAAACAAACCCCAAAAATTCCGCAGAGATGACCCAGGTTAATCCCACCGTATAATCCCATTTCCCAGCTCCTTCACTGAAAGCCCAACACAAACCCCAGGCTGGTCAGAGCACAAACTAAAGCCCAACATTACCACCTGGTGGAGATCCTCTTCTGCTACAGCCACAAGCAGAAAAATCGTTAAATTCATTTTGCAGGGTGAAAGAAGCCAAGTTCAGGCAGTGGCAGTGTTTCACCAATATCGAGTCCTGCACACCAAGGGCCCACCAGGGGCTCTGGGTTTACAAAAGACAAGTTTGGCAGCACAGAAAAATTGCTTTTTCAGAGAGAAAGGCAACAAGCCCACATGCAAAGCAGGCTCTGCATGCCCATGACATTTCCCTTGAGTCCATCTCTACAGATGCCAAAGAGGATGCACAAGAAGGATTTTTTTAATAATCTTAACACAAAATTTAAAATTTACAGATGGATGGATCATGACAGCCACAGAAGACTCAATGCTACCCTACCCACCAGCATCAAACCCAGCCATTTAGGAGCCCAGGTGCCAGCAGTCAGGATTTTGGACTCTGGGAAGCAGTGATTTAACATTCACATCTTTTGTTATTGCAAAATTGTTTGGACAGGAGAACCCCTTGTTGCAGAGACCTCCAATTCCCAGGCACACATTGCTCAGCCTGTGCTGCTGAGCACAGCCCAAAGAGGGAAAACAGGGAGGAAACAGCAAGGAAAACAGCACAAACAATACAGCTGTAGATACAAAAAAGGTCAGAGATCTCCCAGCTTCATGGCAGCCCAGATACAGAACCCTGTTTGGGCAGTTTCCAGCATCTTAAACATGGGGCTGGCTCCTTGCTGGACCTCATCAGCGTTTGGGAGGTGGTGGATGGCTGAAAACAGCACAGAAGGGGGATGGGAGAATGCAGAGACAGAGAGGGAAAAAGTAAGAAACAGGAACGAGATGCAAATAAAGACACAATCAAGAAGTGTGAATTAAAAAAAAAAAAAAAAAAAAAAAGAAGATGGGAAGAAAAGCAAAAAGGAAGTTTAAATGTTGGGAAAGTTTGGTATGAGAATGTTTGACTTGGAAGGAAGTTAATGTTAAAATCCCAGCAGCATGGCCTGGCTCCATTGTGCCGTGGAGAAATCCCAGATCTGAGGCACAGAGCTGTCCTGCAGGAGCCTGCCTGTGTGATTTTAATGGGAGCAAAGGAAGCACCACAGATCTTATCAGTGGCTGAGCAGGAGACAAGGCTGAGCTGAGGAATGAACTTTATCTGGTGGTGCCAGTTCCCAAGGAACACCTGCAGAAGAGGAAGGATCTCACAGGATGAGGCAGTGCTTGGAGCCCCAGTGCCTGTGAGTGCCTTGTTTTGGGGATGTGGCAGGGGAGGGCATTGGGTTCAGGCCATTGCTTCTGCTTCCTCAGGAGAGTCCTATGGGACATAAACAGTGCAGGGTGAGGCTGAGGGAAATGAAAGGGAATGGAGGGGACTGGCCACTGAAGGTGGAGAAAGGGAAAACAGAAAGGGGAACAGAGGAGCTACAGCATTTCTGTGACAGACAGGAGCTGAAGGTGCATCCCTGGCACTGGGTAGAGCAGCAACATCCCCCCAGGATTGCCCACTACACCCCAGAGCAAAGGTTGTGTGAGGACCCACAGCCTGCAGGGGCAGTGCCAGGAGTGGGCAGAGCCCAGAGCTGCAGGAGGATCGTGACCAAGGTCCCAGAGAGCTGGTCTGGGGTGCAGCCACCATCTCCCAGGGACACAGAAGGGGCAGGAGCATCAGCAGCAAAGTACAATTCCCATTTTGATATGGAAAAGGAGAACTGTGGGAGAGCCACTGGTCCACTGCTGTCCATATTTATATTATGCCAGTATCTTATGAGCAATAAACAAATCCAAGGACAATTTTACAGGCCAGATTCACAGCCCATTTGAGACAAAGTCACAATAACAGTTTGCTACACTGTCTTACATGAGGCCTTCGAAGTCCAGAGCTCTTGGAGAGAATCTGTGAGAGATTGTTTCCTGGCTAGCTGTGAGCCTGGAAGAAAGTTACAAATGGCTGATAAACATAATTTCTCCATAAAATAGATATATTTCAGACATATTTAATTGTTTCCACATATTATTTTGCAGAAAATAGTAAAAAAAATAAATAAACTTATAACCTGCAAAGCACAGATGAGAAATGAGTGGTGACCTCAAATACTCCATGAGTAAGAAATTTGCAGAGTACCCAGGAGCTGCCAGCATTGCTTTACAGCAGGGAATGCTCAGGGCACCCTAGGGACCCCCTTCCCCAAAAGGAGGCACAGATCCCCAAGCTCCTGGTGTAAAGGAGGCATTTACCCCTTTGCAGCAGCATCCCACCCATAATCCAAGGCTGTGGCACAGCCCTCCCTCCCACTAGGGAGGAGATCCTGACACATTTGTTGTCACAGATATCAGAGAATTTGGTGCCAGGTCTGCCGAGGGAGATGCTGTGACACAGCAGTAACACGTGGTGGCTTTGCACACTTTTAACCCACAGCCATTTCCGCAGCATGCAGGGTCTTGGATGTGCTGGTGACATCCCTAAATCCCAAACCAGCTGACAAAGGCAACATTCCTTTGGTTTCCAAGAAAAGGACACTGCATGGCCCCAGAACAGGCAGGAATTTTTGTAAATGTCACAGAATCACTGTCTGGTTGGAAGGAACCTTAAACTTCACCTAATTTCAACCCCCTGCCAGGGCCAGGGACACCTTCCACTATCCCAGGTTGCTCCAAGCCCCATCCAACCTGGCCTTGAGCACTTCCAGGAATGGGGTAGCCACAGCTTCTCTGGCCAACAGCTCCACCCAGCAGAGTGATGTTGCTCAAACCCACCTTTTTGATGGTTGATTAATAGCCCCTGATGAATGTCCCAGGCTGCAGAGAAGAAACGGGTTGTTTTCAGAATTCAGGCAGAGGCTGCCACCATCTGCCCCTCTAGACTTCACTGTCACCTGAAGTGACAAACAGGCTTCCTCCTGCCTCTGCTCTTGGATCAGCTCTATCCCAAAAGAACTGTAAGTCAAATGTTTTTAAGCCACAGTAACCTTTAGAGACAAACTAAAAGTTCAATAAAAACTTCACAAACAATGTCAGCTTGAAGCTCACTGATGCCAAAAAGGAGAGAAAGAAGAATTAAGGGTCCAACTGCACCTCTCCAGAATCCACCCTTGTAACCTTGTGCTCAGCCTAGAATGCTTCACTCAGCCAGCAGAACCTAAGTGAGGATGAGATGATCCTGTTTAAACAGACCCTACCAGGAAATTTTAAAAAAAATTTGTTTGTTCTCCATCTCAGTTTCTAAGAGGCAGCAATACAAATGAAAATTATTTCTCTCAGACATACTCAACCATCAATCCATGCACACTCCCACCTTGTGACACTGCCCTGTCCCTGCTGTCTCAGCATCCAGGTGTGCAAACCCTGAAATCTCCTTGAAGGGTTTTACTCTGGATGAAGGAGAGAGAGGTACAAGACCAAGGAAAAATCTGGGAGTGGGATGAAGTAGGAGGGGGTTCTCTCATATTTCATCTCACTGAAAACCTTTATAATCCCTAAAGAATCAGAAATGTTTGGGTTTTGAAGCACAGAATCAAAACTGGAAATGGAGGGACCTTGCAGCAGAGGGGGGATGCAATGCAACACCTGTTATGGTGGAGCTGGAACCTTTATCCTTCTGTTAAATGTCTATAGAACTTCTGCACTTTTCCTTAGAAATTCACGCTCTAGTCCTGCCCTGACTCTAGTATTAGAAAGTGTTCAATGTGGAATTTAATTCTCTGAGTTCATTTCACCATGGACACAGACTGTTTTTGCAAAAGGCTCTTAAAATTTTAGTCTCCTCCTCCAGCCCCAGTGCAGTCTCTCTCCCGGTTGGATTAACCTCAGTTCTTTCAATCTTCCTGAATAGACCGTTTTACCTCTAAATCCAGACCCCATGAAGGAGAATAGCTGTCATAACTTATATCCTGATTTGCCTTTGTAACAGGCACAATCTTCCACATTCATGGTCTCATATGCAATAGTCTAACCAGACTGGTTAAACCCAAAGAGAACCCATTTGAAGGGGTCATTTATCACCAAATCTATTACTTTCTAAGAGACATTCTTAAATGAGGAGCAGGTTTATTAAGCCAATTCCATCAGGGAGGACTCTGATGTTTTCTGTTTGATGGAGAAATGAATGCTTAAGGAGCAGACACATTTCCTGGCAGCACAAGAGAACCAGTTAAAGTGGAAGACAAATCCCAGCAGCTCTGGATGCAGGGTTGGGCCTCAGAAAAACCCTAGAGTCAGAATGGCTTTCCAGCATGGGATCCCTGCTTCTGAATTTGGGTTGCACATAGTCCAGTGACATCACTGCACAGCACCAAAGGGAGCAGAATTAATTACTGAGGTTCTGTGGTGCTGACAGGAGGAACTATGGAATATGACCATGAAAATAAACACCACCTACCACCAGTAACAAATGGTGCTCCTTTTCTTTCTTTTTTCTTTTTTTTAAAGTACATCAGGAAATTACTTTTGCAACTGCTACTCCTTCAGCTTCATCTTTCATCCCAGAGGACAGTGTCATTAGCCAGGCTGTGAAGCATCACAGTCAATGTCAGCCTTCAGAAAGTGTCATCAATGTCTCTATTGTTAATATTATCTATAATTTCTTTCATTGCCTGCAGAATCTATTCAAACCTGTGAAAACAAGCATTGTAAATTCAGACCTAGATTTAACCAGGTAATTCATAACTGAGGAAAAAAGATCATAAACATGGCAGGCTGTAATAGATCTATCAAAAGTGAACCCCAAAAGAACCCTGCGGCACACTTCCAGAGTTTCCAAACCATTTATTAGAAGCCTGAATTGTGCAGTTCATGGCTAGACAGGTATGACAAAGTTATTTTTAAATTGGCTATTTGAACATGCTGCTTTCCAGCTTGCACACATAGTTGCAGTGATTTTGCACATAGAACAAACCACTATGTAACTCTGAAGTATTAAATTTGCATTGTGATTGCCAACTCACTAATCAAAACTTTCCTGAATTGGTCAAAAGGGAATCACAGGTTGCAGCTGTTACCTTGCCTTACTACTGGAAGCCTCGAGCCTGAATGCTATTGCCTTTAAAAATTGAATGTATGAAGGAGGAAACAAAGGAACATTTTTCATAAGAAGCATGTCATAAATTAGGAGGAGAGGAAATTCATTTCCTCAAGTATTTCCAGAGATGTTTCCCAGGCAGTTTGTTGTTTGCTGTAAGTGATCAGAAATAGGATCTTCCTCTTGTTGAGCATGAGAGGTATCTGTCAAAGGCAGTCATTGACCTCTGTCTCAGAGTTTCCTTGACTAAAAAACAGTCCAATTCCTGAATGGATCACGTGGAGTTTGACAGCACAGGGAATCTCATCACCATACCCTGCAGAAAGGGAGGAACAGGGGTGCTACAGTAAATGGCTTCTAATTATGCCAGGGAGAGGTTTAGATTGCATATTAGGGGCAATTTCTTCCCTGACAGGGTGGCACAGGTGGCCCAGGGCAGTGGTGGAGTCCCCATCCTTGGAGGAACTTAAAAGCTGTGTGGATGTAGCACAGTTGGGGACAGGGTTTGGTGGTGGCCTTGGCAGTGCTGGGGGAACAATGGGACTCAATAATCCTGGAGGGCTTTTCCAACCCTAACAATTCAGTGATTTTTACAAGGTCACTCTTTCTGACACTCTCTCTGAGGAAAGGCCTCTGCTTGCCAAGCTTTAGCACCCCAGGTAACCCCTCACAGCTCCTGCCAGCTGAAGATGCTTCACACAGATCAGCCTTACCTCAAACAGAGGGAAACCAGTTACCTCCAGCTCTTTGTGTCCCACGTTGCAGCACTGTGGTGGAGGGAGGTGGTTGTCACTTGCTGTGACGCCTCTCACCCTTGCAGCAGCACATTCCATCTGCTCCCACCTCCCTGAGCATCCCCAGCCCACAGGGAGAGGCTCCAGGGTGGCTGCCCTCCCTCCCACCTCTGCTGTGGGGCCACTGCCACAAACCTCTCCTGCCATTTCCCTCCCAGAAACCCCTCCTTTAAAGAAAAGCCAAGATTAAACACTGGTTTATATTCAGGTCTTGGAAACGGACCCACCTCCACCATCCCTCATTTTAATCTCATCTGCTCATCACTCCATAAATATCAACCTGCAGAGCTTTGGACATGTTAAGATTTATATCCATGCTGTCCCCTGAGATTTAATGCCTCCTGAATGTCCATTCATCCTTATGCATACCCTGGGGACAAAATCAGAGTCAGAGAAGATTGACAGGCAACCATTTCATGAAATATTTTTAAGAGGAAAATGTCCGCGAAACATCTGTTGGACTTGAAAACAAAAATTACACCAGTTCCTGTGTCCTACAGTGCTGACAGGTCAGACAAAAGAATTTTTTAATATATAAATGCATCTCTATATATTTATATATAAATAATAGAAATGTATATAACACAGTTACATATAATATGTAATATTATTGTATGTTGTCATACTGTTTCAATATTTATATATTGTTTAAATAAATATTTATACCTATAATAATATATATCAAAGTTAAATATATATTATCTAAAGGCCACAGTTCACAAAGCCAGCCAGCTGTGTTGAAAAAGAGAAGAATCATTTTTATAGAGAGTGGCCTTTGCCTCCTCAAAGCTGGGGTTGCCTTTTGAAAACTTCCTTTTAGGTCTTAGACATTTCTGTTTGGTTTAACTTTGTTCCTTCTCTATGAAAAAAGAAAAGGAAAAGATTAAGTGGAAGATAAAGATTGTCATATTGACAGTTTACATCTGCATAACCTCAAAAAGACCCGTTTCTTCCAGAGAGCCTGATTTCTTCAGCTTAACAGATGTTGCTAAAGAGAAACCCCACTTGTTTCACCTTTCTTTGGCCGGACTTTGTCCGTATCAAACTCAGCTCCCTTCCTGCAGCACAGCAGGGCCCCTCTGTCCTGCCCAGTGCCTCTGCACCCATCCCTGCACTCTTCCTCCCTTTCCCTAGGGCTGTCTTCCCACACCAGACACTTTGCAGTTTTCCCTGTACCACTCCATGGCACAATTTTGCTCTTACGCATTTATCCTCATCCATTATCACCGCAACCTTCTCAAATTTCTACTCCCACACACACCCACCACGTTCTCTGGTCACACATTGATCATCCCTCCTTCCACTGACTCCAGGCCCTTTAACTCTCCAAACAGAATTTCTGTGAGGAACCAACAAGCCCAGACACATCCCAGCCCCAGTGATGTCACTCCCGAGGTCGCTGAGGTCTCCTTGCTGCAGATCACACTTTGGATTTGCTCCCTGCCTTCAGAGCATCACCAGAGCAGTGCTGCTCTCCCTCCACCCGCTGCCATTTCACACTGCAATTAACCACAAGTGGTTATTATGAATCGGCAGGGATCCATCTCACCTCATTTTCTCCACATTAGAAGATCAGTAATTGCTCAGCTGTCCTGACACAGATTCCCTCTCCTCTGCCAGTACTCTGCAATAACAGCCCCTGTTATCACCCCCTTGTTCTTGGACTAATACAGGATTAGAGCACAGGCTGTGCACCATCAGAATGGCTTGAAATCTATGGTACAGCCCTTTGAGTTTACACCCCATCTTGAAAAACACACTTTTCCCTTGTGAGCAGCAGATTCGAGCCTTATCCTTGACAGGATGCCCTCAACTCCCACTCCTGAACCTGTTCCTGTGAAAGGATATTCCACCAGACAGCCTACGAGATGACTGAGCGTTCAAGCAGCCACATTAAACCATGATATGATATGACAACAAGAAAGTTTCTGGCCTTTATTTGAAGGCTTTTTACCAGTTACAGTAAGAATTGTCATTGCAAACCAGGAATTTTTTAAAAAATGAATAATAAAAGTTAAAAAAAAAAACATCCACGAGTCCACCTGCAAGTAAGACATGTTGGTACAGAAAGGAGACATGAGCTTTTGCTTCTTCCATTCTGTTTGTTTTTCAAACAACTGATAGAACTAAGGTACTAGGAAAGGTTGGATGCTATGGGAATCATTCCAGCAGGTGAGCATTTAACAGCATATACTGTACCAGGGAAACAGAGTAGCTATGTTAAGTCTATGGGTTTGAGTTGAGCCTATTGTAATTTGCTTCCCAAAAAGGACATTAAAAACCACATTATGCCAAGATGTTATAATGGAGCCATAAGTTGGCTACCTGAGTTTGTCCACATTCTATTTATGACTCATCTTGGTAGCAAAAAAGTGATGTAAACAGCTGGAAATCTGAGCAGTGTGTGGCTGACCAGATTGCCACTGCAATTCAGCTTTATAATGCACATCCAGTATGTCCACACATCCATGGGCCTCCCAAGGCACACCAGCAGCAATTCTGACTCAGCCTTCTCTTAGCAGGAAAGGCTTTACCAAAATTTTGCTTTGACCAAAATCAACCCATCTGATGACCTGTTGCTTCCCAGTTCCATACATGCAATCCTCTTGGGAAGAGACTTGAAGCAACCAGGTCCCAGTGCACAACTTCTGACCTCCCAAAGTCATCTTCACCTTCAGCCACATCCTGCTGCCACCTTTTGCCTCGAGTTGCTGGAATAATGGAATATTTAGAGTCGAAAAAAATATGCTTCCGACTTCAAAGCAAGGAAGTAATGGGAAAGAAGATTTTATGTGCATCAAACCCCGGGTCTACATCCACACTTCTGCAGTCCAGCCCCAGCTGTGCCACAGCAGCAGGCAGTGCCAGCAGTGCCTGTTCTCCACAGGAAGGCACCCACAGAGCCCTCAGGGGCAGGGAAGGTGCTCCCCAGCACAAGAGCAGCCCTGCAGGGATCACTTCCCATCCCAAGGTCAGACACATCCCATGAGCACTTCTCTGCAGATGCTCGTCTGTGCACACAGCTGTGACAGGAACATTTAAGCTCACCTAAGAAACACAATTCAAGTCAAACAAATCAACTCAGTTTACAGTCAGTCTGCTCACAGAGCCTGGTGACAGAAACAATTAACATCTAGTTTGTCTGTAACTCATAACCAGTGTGTTAGCAGTTTCAAAACACCTTAAATACACGTAAAGTCAGGTGACAGCATTCCTCTAACACATCCCTATTCCCACACCAAGAGGAGGAGGAGGAAGTCAACACCACACTCACATCCCATTGACTTGTGGGAGGGAAAATAGAGAAAGAAAAAAAACCTAAAAAAATAAAAAATAAAACAGCCATTTGTACCAGCACACTCCAACAAGGTTCCAAGACTACTGCTACTGAGGTTAGCAATGCCTGGGGCTGGGGAATGGAAGCTGAAATTCCAGGTCCTGCAAGCTTCACCATGAAACTACCACGGGCTTCAGCTCTGCCTAATCGAATCTGAAAGCATGAGAGACTCCAGCAGACAGGACACTCTTGAAATACAGAACTTTATTTAGAAACTGCTTAAAATAGAAAAACCCTGTCAAGAAAAATCCAAGTCAAATATGGTTTCTCAGTAAAATGGAGTTTTAGGGCAACAAAAGTCTAAAAGGCCACAAGAGAAATAGCACCACTGCAATTTTAAACAATGGCTAGAAACTTGCATTTTTGGCATTCACTGAATTTGGGTTTTTCTCTGAACTTCACAAAGATTCATGCACTACACAATTACCATAAAATGCTCTCCTACACACATTTTAGGACAAGCTACCACCAGAAACAAATGAATACAAGCACAACAGGACTGATCAATCTCAGTAGTGAAGGGGGGTCAGAAGTCTTGCAGGATCTTGCCAAACACAACAGAAATGAGGGGCATGATAGCAAAAAAGGACAGTTAAGGAAAGTATTTTAAATATTAATATTTAAGTTAGTCTCAGTACTGTATTTTCTGCAATAACATTAGCTCTGTTAGCCAGCATCTTTTAGTTTTTACCCCAGAAGACTACTGAACTGGCAAGTGTTATTACTAATATGCCCTGGTTCAAAGGGGGGAAAAAAAAAAGAAAGCAGACAGAAAAATATCATCCTCATGTGCTCAATTCACTTTCATTCAAAGCCAGTTGCACAGTGCAAGTCCTGTTACAACTATTGGGCGTGTTCAGCATTCCTTGGGATGGGAAAGGGAGAAGTGAGAGAACAGAAGGGATTCCAACAGAAATTAAAATAAACAGAACAAATAAAAACAAGAGCCAGGAAGAAAAATTACTTCTGAAGTACATTTCAGGCAGTAAGACTGTGTGCCCTTTGCTTTGTTTTGCTTTTCTTACAGAAAACACAGTACGTTTTGGCAAAGCCACAATGCCACAGAAAAAGGCTTCAGCACTCTTCAAGGTAATTTATGTGTCTCAGCTGTTCATACTCCCTCTAATCTTGTGACAGGCAACGTTAAGGCCCATTTCATCGAGAACTAATCACTTAGTAAGCAGCTTTACATAGGAATGGAGTTTTGTTTTAATAGCCCCTTTTGAGCACTTGCTGACACAGTGAGACTGCCACGCAAGGGCTCTCGGACAGCAGTGAATGGAGTTAAACAAACGTCTACCCCAATATGAAGCACATAAAATCTCCCATCACATTACTTCAATTTGGCATATGGAAGCATATTTTAAATACTCTTAAGGCATTTATTATAATTTCTGTTCTGCAATTTCACATTAACTCAATCTTTCTGTGAGTCAGTCTTTTAATTTCTCTACTGCACACCGCCTTAGATACAAAAAGAGTCTTCCCACAAACCAGTGTTTTACCAGCAAACCATTCTGCAACGAGTTCCAAATATTCAGCCTCTTGCTCCCTAAATATACCACCTCGATGTGAATACTGCTCTGCTACAGCGTGAGAAAGAGCTCCTAACTCAAACCCACTGCAAAAGTGAAACTTCCGCAAAGTGCACTTTAAGAAGAGGTACTTTTTGCTTATGAAAAGAAACCAGTGAGTCCTCTAAGAATAAAGTGGAGTATTTTACAGTTAAGCACATGATCTGGGGCAAAGAATTCTGATGTTGCTGCTCTGCTGGTACAGTATGTGGTCTGTTAATACTCTTCTTGTTCCTCCTGTGGCGCTCCTTCGTCAGGTATCACAAAGCCTTCCTGAAGGGGAAGAAAACAAGTGCTTTAATGAAAATGTGATGTCAAACCAGTTCCTGGCTACTCTGTAAGTACCTTTTTTCCCCTCTTACTCCAGGTAAGACACCCTTAAGTCACTTTTAGTGTCAAGATGTATTGCCAAAGGTATTTTCCTCACCTTTGATCTATTTGTTACATACTACTCATGAAAGGTCTACCTTGTTTGCTGTCTGACTACAATTAAGTTATCTGATCCTTTATCACAGGAAAAAGCTGGGCCATAAACCTCACAGGGAAAAATAAAAACTTAGATCTAGAGGGAGCCCTGGAAAGCAAACCAGCTTCTAATTACAAGGGCAGGCAGAAGTGTGCAACCCAGTCTATAACAGATTACTTACATCTGTGGCATAAAGAATTTCCACAATCCTCTGCAACACTGGATCGTTCTCCCCTTCGTTCTCCTGGCAGATCAATTCAATGTTCCTCAATTTGCCAAAGTAGAAGTCTCTCTCCTTCTCCAGATCTTCAACAGTCATTTTCAATGCGTTAATCTGGCAAGGGGCATCAATAATAATTACATCCACCAGAGACAGAATTCAGTAGGATCTATGCAAAAGGGGTGTCCCAAAAGTTCTCAGAAGGGTGTTGATATGCAAAGCACTTCAGCAGTAACCAGGATAAGGGGGGAGGGGGGATTGTGAGAGGGGAAAAAGGGTCATTTCTCAAATTTTAATATCACTGCCACAACAAACAGTCCAACACACACAAATCCACGTGGAAATACTAAAGGCTGATTCCATGAAGTAGGTAAAGCACTGAGTTCTAAAGCAGTTCTCTCTGCTCACACATTCTTTCACGACCACTCTCCTGCTGACAGCAGGTTCAGTTGTGTTGCACTCCGGATCTCAGCGGAGGAGCAGCTGCTCATAGCTCTGTTGGAATGCTGGGAGAGCTGCAACACAGCTGTGGGAATACTTACAAACCCTGCTATGTGTGACACAGCCCACACTGGGGTGAAATGTCTGGGCACTCGTGTGCTACAAGGAGGGGTTTTGCTTCCATCAGGAGAGCAAGACCATTGTAACAAAAGGTTCCAATTAAGTGATTTTAAATGAGCTGATTCAGATTGTTTTCTTCCATCTGCCTGACCCAGACATTGTGATATTGGAAAAATAAACCTGCACATAACTCTATCAAGCAGAGGTCAGTCACAGGGTTGTCCTGTACACACCTGCTCGATCAATCCTGCCGATTCATCGTCTCCTCCACCCTTTTTGCCCATCCCAGGCCCAGCTTTGGGACCTGCTGGGGTCCTCTGTGCAACAATGGGCCTCTGCGGTGCTGCAAGATCAATTCACCAATTAATTCAAATTCTCCCTCCTATAATAGGTACTATCCCCCCCCAAACATCCTTAGGCATGAAAGAGTTTGAAGATATGTTCCTTCCTTAACTCCTAAACATGTCCTTTCTTTTTGCCACACTTGGCACCAATCCTTGACATTTTCTCTTTTATAGAAGACTGTTCCTTCTGTAGCCTCCAGACATCTGGGTACTACAGCAGCCTCAGTCTTTGAGCCTGGCATGTCTGAAACAAGATGCAAAATACTAGAATCCCATACACTGATTTTAAACAGCAACCCAGTCTTCATTTCCCCTGAGTTTTTCATGATCTAGATCGTATTTTAACTATTTTCTCTACCTGCACTGCCAGTACCAAGAGATTTCCTGGCTTTGTTCACAACTGGAGTAACAAGGTTTGGTGCTATTGTGTCTTGGCCTTGTCGAGCAGCAACAGGATCATATTCTTTCCCGTCATAGTTTGCATCAAAAAATTTTTTGAACCACTGAACAAATTCAAAGTTGTCCTGAAATTTTCCTTTCACTAATTTGTCCACAGGAATTATCTGAAGAGGGGGAAAAAAGAAAAAAAAATAGTCAGACTCATTAAGGGCAAAGAATCTCTAAGTTTTTATATAAAGTTTTCAAGTTAATGCACTCTAAAGATATGCAAATTTAATTCTTGTCCAGTCTAGGGAAAATCCCCCTTGACCACAACTATGTCAAATAACAAGATTTTTGTAATTATTGGAATGAAAAACAAATCATGATTTGCCTTTGAGGGTCCAAATAATTTTAAATAATTCTGTAGCAAAGTTTCTGCTAGATCAAGTTTACAGACAAAACTAAAACTTCTTCCTGTCCACACAAAGCTGGTTCTGATGAATCTGAAGTGATGACCAACTCCAGAACTGCTAAAGAGCTAAACATCACTGTTATAGCAGACTCCAGCTTCTCTGGGATGAGGTGTATAACTAAAGACTATTAAAAAGATGCAGCAAATAGTGAAGTTCTGTTTGTAGAGAAAATTATTTTTCATAAGGGATTTGGAAGCCAGGCTAGTCAGAACTGTCATTCCATCTAAACAAGCTTTTTTCACAATTTCATTTTCACTAGCTAAAAATCACATCTTTTAATACTTGGAGGCATTTAAAAGCCATGTAGATGTGGCACTTGGGGACATGGTTTAGTGATGGGCTTGGTAGTGTTGGGGGAACAATTGGATTTGATGTTCTCAGAAAGATTTTCCAACCTTAATAATGAGGTAATTCTATACAGTTATAAAGAGGAATTTGGAATCCTTAGGAGTATCATAGCAGTAGGTTATGGTAACATACCTCCTACAAGAATGGTCCAAAGAGGAAGCTCAAGCAAACCTTATCTCATAGAAATTTCCATATTATCTTGTGCCACAGAAGTTGCACAGAATTAAAAGGGTAACATTCATCTCATCATTAAGAACTGGAAACCTGACCTTGGCTGGAATAAAGCAAATTGCATCCTAATTGATGTGAGGACCCCAAGGCAAACCAAAACAAAAAGGTTTGACATTTATAAACCAAAATCAAACTCTGTTCCCAGATTTATTCAGTTTTAAATGTCAAAGTTCATCCCATGTACATTAATATTAAAAGCAGAGAGTCAGTTATAGCCCAGCTTACTTTATCAACACCCATTCGTTTAAAACCTGCTTGTAGAACTTTGAAGTTTTGAATGTATTCATGTTCCAATTTTGCTTGAAATTTCACTTTCTTGAGTGCTACAGAACCTGGGAAGAGCATGTCCATGAACTGACAGTATGCAGCACCTGCCAAAAGGAAAGAACACAAATCCCAGGATGAATTAAGCCAGCTCAGCTCTCTAACCTTCATGAGTTTCTTTCCAGTCAGGTCAGCAAACTGACCTGACTCACTCCTCAGTCACACAAGCCCTTTAAAGGCAACAAAGGCAAGAAAACAGGAACCTTCAGTCTCCTTTTTAGTGCAGCATGGACATAAATAAGCTTAAAGGACCTGGAGAACCAAACTTTTGGGCTCATGACTTGAACTCTTATGAATAAGAACAAACTTGCCTCTTTAATTCCATGGGAAAAAAAAAATCTAATTAATAACTTGACTTCCCTTTCTTCATGGACTCAGTACAGATCTGAGAGGTTACATGTGTCTAACAGGCATGTAACTTTCTTTTAACAATACTAATAGAACTAAATCAGAAAAGCATTGTTCTAAAAATTGTGTTTAACCATTATTGAAATCGTAATACATTTACCTCCTACAAACAGAACCTATACACAATTCAAGGTGCTCTCCTAGATAAGAGGCTAATTAAGCTGAATTGTATTTAAAGCAGGCCTTAATCAAAGAACCAAAATAAGATAAGTGCTTCTTCCTATTAATTTAAAACCTTCACATCCTCCAATTCAGGACTTGCTGTAGTAAGAGGAAAAGAGATTCAGTTCAGCCACAGAGTGGACAACCACCTCCATATCTGTAGAACATACACACATAGTAAAAAAAAGTGGTTTTAAACTAGATCCTCACCCTGCAGTGATGATACACAACCAATAAAAGCACAACATTCAAAGCATCATTCCCACACCAACATGAATGAATTAAGGAGTAATGGGAATCCTAACCTAAACCATCCAACAGCTACACAACAAGCTCTTGGGAGCTATTGAAGGCCAAGAAGGAATATTTCATCTCTACCACATCCTATAACTGTTCACTCTCTTATCAAGATACTTTGCAGGCACTCCCACTTTCACCTGGCACCAGAAGATTGATGTCATCCACTGGTGCAAATTAAAACCAACAAACCAGCTCTTGCTGTTTGCCCTCCACTGTTCTCAGTTCACTTGCTACAGAACTCCAATCCCAACTCAAACACAGAGGAGCTGCCAGAAACCAGGGGTTTGCTCACTATTGGCAGTTGAAGAGGTAACTGTGATAAAAACAGAGGGATCACAGTGAAAGTCAAAGGGCAGTTTTTGTGCATTTATGCAACCTCAAACTGCTCTGTCACTGCTCCCCTTGCCAAAGACAGCAAAACAAGCTTGGGAACTCCAGCTTCCACAGGACTATGACAGCAAAAGCCACTTCATCCCTGCCAAGGCACAAAGCATTTTTGCAGACGCAGAAAAGGAACGTTACTCAGTACGTACCACATCAACAATTCTCAGTCTTGTCCCAAAAACAGGTGAGCTGGAATTCTGCAGAGCCAGTACCAATTATCCTCACTTCAACACAGAGCTCTCACAGCATTCAAGACACACCAATCCCATGCAAATCAACCCTGCACACAACAGGGTTTAACCTGTCTATCTGAAAGCAGACAGTGCTTATCACTTCCCTTCCTCCTGTGGTCCTAGATCTTTAGTTCCCTCACCCTTACAGTTCTTACATCATCTCACTAGACAAAAGCCACTACAAATACCTGTCAAATGCCTGTTGAGTCCCTTGCTTCTCTGTAATCTTTGGGATTGTTTCTTCCATAGACTCAACCACACCCTGTACTGACAGTCCAAAAACTCACTTTTAATTAATTCCTCCTTTTATTCCACCTCCAGTTTCCACATCTCTCCTCCCCTGAGCAACATCTGATCTTAAAGCTACTGTATGAACCACACTTCCACTTTTCACCTAGTGCCTGTGGAAGTTATCCAAATTACCTTGTACCCAGGCTGCATTCTTAGCCTTGGGATTTTTTTTAGCTCTTACTCCACAAACTATTACCTTTTATTCGTTCTTACAAGCCTCCTCCTCCCACACACTTCTCCCTATGATGACACTTGACTTCATTTCTGCACCACACACACTTCCCCTTTCCTGCCTGCTATACATGAGATTGAGCTGTGCTGAAGTTGGTTCAACCCCAGGTAAACTGGGCTGACACAGACTGGATGTGCTCCAGGACCACGAGGAGTTGTAAAGTCCTGCAGATGACTGCACGAATCACTGTTCTATCTTCATCACACTCCAGAACAAATCTGGTTTTGCTGTTACACTTGTAAGACTTACTCTATCCATGCAGACTAAAGGCATAATAATTCCTCATGGGAAAACACCCTCTTCCTCAGTGTCTCTTTTTCACATTAACACCCATTCCTTACAGCATCTATGCTGTAGTGAGTCACGAGAACGTGCCTTTTCATTACACCGACATTATTAACAACCACTTCAATAGCACTCTGACCATAACTGGATCATAACACTGACCACGAAACTGTTCACACCAGGAACTAACCAGGAGCACAGCTACAGCAGGGCAGCAAAGAACCAGGGTGCACATCCCACGTGGAACTGCCCTCGGGGTGAACCCCCTTACCTGAGCACAGCTGTTCAATCTTGGTCAGCGTCAGCTGCAGAGACTCATTGATCCACGCCAGCATGTCATGTCGGCTCAAGTTATCGCTGGTCACTGAAGTAGAATACACATTCACTGCCATTTTCTGAAAGACAGAACGAGGTGTGAGTGCCACAGACGCTGGGCTGCGGTAGAGCCGCTTCCTTTGGAGCCTTCCCGACACATCAGCGAGAGAATCGCGACGCAACCGCGGGCTGCCAACAGCTGGGAGGACCCTCCCGCACCACCGCTGCAAAGGGCTCGGCTCCGGGATTTTTAACGAAAAATCAGCACCGAGGCGCTCACGTGGGAACCGCTGAAAGGAATCAGGGCTGCGGCAAGTTACTCATCCCTCTCCCCCGCGCCACCGGGCACGGCTGAAGCACTTCCTGCCCGGCCACGGTATCTCCCCGGGGATCAATACCGAGCGGCCGGTCCCCGCCCAGCCCCGCCGGCACAAAGCGGAGCCGCCGGTGCAGCTGCCGCCGGGCAGGGCCACCCGCGCGGCGGGCGGGGCGCGGCCCGCGCTCCCCCCGTTCCCACTGCTCACCAACCCCCGCCGGTCCCTCCGCCCCGCCACCCCCGGTCCCCGCCGCACCTCCGCCCGCCGAGGGGCGCGGCCCGGCCCTGCAGGCCTCGCGCCGGTGCCCTCACGGCGGCGGCGCCCCGCCGGGCCGCTCCCCGAGCCCGGGGCCCTCTCCGCTCCCTCCCGGCGGCCCCGCCGCGGCCCCGGCCCGGTACCTGCGCCGCGCTCGCCCCGTCGGCCCCGCGTTCAAACCGGCCCCGCCCGCCCTGACCGGGACCGCGTCACGCGCTCGCTGCGCGCCTGCGTCACGGGCACGTCACGGCCCGCGCGGGGAGCGCCGCGCGCCGGCACGGGGCGGGGGGCGGTTGGCAGAGGGCGGGGCGAGCTGCTCTGTTGCTATGGAGACGCCACGCCCACCCCGCCCGAGGGCTCGCCTGCCATTGGCCGAGCCGCTGGCCCCGCCCACACCGGGGGGTCCCGCGTGCCTGAGGAGCCGGGCTGGGCCTGAGGGTGCGACGGGGCCGCCCGGCAGCGAGCACCGGCACGGCCCGGCCGTGACCCACGGCACGGCACGGCACGGCAGCGAGCACCGGCACGGCCAGGCCGTGACCCACGGCACGGCACGGCACGGCACGGCACGGCACGGCACAGCCCTGTGAACACCCGGCACGGCCCGGCACTGATGCCCAGCACAGCCGGACACCGAGCCCACAGCCCGGCCCCGACCCTCGGCCCAGCCGGACCCCGAACCCCGGCACAGCCCGGCACTGATGCCCGGCCCAGCCAGGCCCTGTCAACCCCCGGCACAGCCGGACCCCAAACCCCCAGCACAGCCCGGTCCCCGGCGCAGCCTGGCCTTGTGAACCCCAGCACAGCCCGGCTCCAAGCCCCGGCACAGCCAGACCCCGAACCCCCAGCACTGCTCCAACTCTCCCAGCACACCAGCACCGGCCCCCTTGGTGTCAACTGGTGTCACCTCAGCAGGAGCAGGGCAGCTCGAGTTGCTGGCTGTGCCCCTCCTCCCACTGTGAACCCCGTTTACTTAGCAAATAAGACTGTCCAGCCATACAGAAATACTCATTTTTAATCAAACATGATAAATGGTAAACTGTCGACTTTTTTTTTTTCCCACATGGTCACCAGTGAAATCATGTGGACAAGGCACAGTTGCTAGTTTCCACACTTTAGATACAAAAAAACGTGAAATGTGTCAAAAACTATACATTTCTGTCATTTAAAAAGATTGTATAAAAACCCGCAACATGTTCAAAGTTAAAAATCCTTAACCTAAAAAAATAGCACCAGGGAGTTAGAAACCTTTAAAAAGTATTAAAAAGGAATTTCTGCGATCCCCCTCCCTTAACAACATTTTATAAGCTCATAATAAAAGGCAGCTCTTACAGGGAAAAACATTTCAAGGAAGACTTGTCTACTACAATTCTCATCAAGTGAGCTTAATGCCAAGACAATTCTCATTCCTCTTTTATCTTTGTTTACTTTCCCCAAGTCCTTTTTTTCCCCCTCAACTATTTGTTTTCCTTTTGATCAGATAGGAAAGGATGTGAGATCTGGAGTATATAAGATCAGGGATGCCATGGAGTGGAGGGCACAGAAAAACCAAGCCCATCAGAGCAGAGGATGGCTGTCACCCTGAGCCCCTGCACCGGGTGGTTGTTTGCCCTCAGGCCCCACGCTGGGCTCCAAATGGGGACTGCAAGGACCTGGGATGAGGAATTAGTGTTGTGGCTGGCATCCAGCTGGACACAAGGATCACAGATTGGCAAGGAGTCCAAAAGCAGCTGGTGCGGTGCTGGCAATGCCAAGGTTTCCCAAACACCTCCAGCATGCACAAAACCCAGTCCAGGGGCTGGTGACAAAAGGGTGCTACATGTCCCCAAGCACTTGTCAAGCATTGGAGGTGCCAGAAGTGGCATGAACCAACCTGCTTGGCTTTCCTCAGAGTTTTCTTAATGTGCCTTGAACCCCCAAGGAGTTCTCTCTAAAAAGTAACCTCCAGGTTAAAACAGGGAAAAAAAGCCTTTGAATTACCTGGGCTTCCCTTGCTGTCCATTCCCAAGCACAGCCTTGGATTGGAGACCAAGAGAAGATGGTCCTCAGAGCTGGGATGGAAAACTGCACACAAGGGTGGAAATGGGAGGCTGCTGTCCTCCACCACGGGGACAGGGTGCCAGAGAGGTAGAAGGAGCTGGGAGAGAAGCTCTTCCCAGGGATGCTGTACAGCACCTTGCAAGAGAGCAAGGCAGCCTGGCATTGATTGGGTGGAGGGTTGGCCCATGCTTTCAACCTGAATAATTTTGAGAAGAAGCCCGAGAGCTCTTCCAGAGCCAGGTGAACACAGAGGTAGGGGAGGACAGAAGGGGGAAGTCGTTTCAGTGCATTGAAATGTGCATTGGAATTCAGGATCCCCAGAGATGCCTGCTGGAAGAGTAGCCCAGTGGCTAGGGAAAACCCGGTGGAAATGGACACAGGCACCTGCACCTGCCTGGTGGGCACAGGCTCAGCATGCCCAGGACTTCATGGAAAACATGATAATAACTGTGGCAAAACTGGGGAGTAGAGGAAGACAATCAAAATTGAGCACAGTGGTGACCACAGGAGCCCCAGTTTGGGGGTACAGCCCCAGGAGCCCCCAGGGCACTGCCAGGCTGGGGCTGGGCACACAATCCCACCTCTGTGCACAGGGATGCACAGGGAGATGGGAGAGCAGGGGAGGAGAGGTACAGCCCCTGCCTGCAGACCCCAAGACCCCCAGCAGTGGCAGTGCTGTCCTGCCTCACTGTCCCATTCCCTGTGCACAGCATCAGATGGGCACAGGCAAGAGCAGTGCTGCACTCCTGTTGGGTGGGATTTTCCCTGGAAGGAATGCCCTGCCACCACTGCTTGGGTTCATGACATCCTGCATGACATTGGGGGTGCTGACATTTGAGGGTGCCATTGACCATTCACTGTCCTTCCTGCTGACATTCATTTAGGAAATGGATGCTCCAAGAACATTTTCCTTTACAGACCCTGGAGCCCAAATCCTCCCTCCAGTTAATATGTAAGCTTTCAAACCATTCAGCAGGATTTTAAAATGTAAGGAAAGGTTTTAGATGCTTTAAAAAGGAAGTAGTGAATATTTGTAAACTACAACCAAACATATAAAACATAATTTCTTTAGTTCTAGCTAGAAAAGTAATTCTATCACCTCACAGTTCAGTTTCAGCTACATTCAGGTCTAGGAATCTCCACATTCTTATGTAATGCCTTAAAGCAGCAATAGACATTAAAACAACAAAATTAAATTTTATCCAAAAAAAAATAAAAACAAAAAAAGATTTGGTTTCTGTATGATTCTGTGTTCAGTGTGTAACCTGAGCAGGGTCCCTTACACCTGCTGCTATGGGGTTTGGGGATTTTTGGCAGTTACTTCAAGAGGTTTTGTTTGTTTAGGAAAAGCACCAATTCACTGTAGTTCAGGTTTGCCTGCAGCTCCCCAGCAGCTGCCCTCACACTGCTGCTCAGCAAGTGGTGACTTCCCAGCTCCAGGCTAAACCAGAATAGTTAATGCTCTGGAGGATGAGACTCCCCATCTCATCAGTGATGCATAGAGCTCCGTGTGCTGGGTAATTAAAGCTTCATCCATCATTTCCTAGGTATCACTGTTAGTCCCTTTAAAGAAGTTACCCTGCCAGGTTCTTTGGTTACAGACATTCCTCGGCACGTGGCACGCCGGCGGCCGTGCCCGTCCCTCTCCCGCCACAGCAGCGGTGCTGTGCATCTTTACCAGAGAGACAGGGACGCTCCAGTTTGCTATTCACAGGCAAAGTAATCCTTGAGTGGGGAGAAGAGGTGCCGGATCACAGGGACGTTCCACGATCCCCCCAGCAGCTTCTGGCGAGTCCCACGGCTGATGTTGGAGACTTCTGTGTAGGGGAGGGGAAAGCCAAAGATCCTGCAGAGCAGAGGCAGGAGAGGGTAGGTGAGGCACAGCAGGAGCAGGAATCCCTTTCCCTGGGCAGCACTGCTCCCAGGCCATGCAAAGACATTTTGGAGCATCAGGAGTCTCCTATGGGGATGGGATTCAGCTCTCCAGCATGACTGGAGCAGTGTCACCATCCAGCAATTCTGGATGGGGCCAGGAGGTTTCTTTCCACCATCCCCAGTGCCCTCCACCTTGTAGGATTTCCTGGCAAAGCTCCTGTGCCTGGGCATCCTGCCTGCCTCTGCTCAGCAGCACATCTGCAAGCATTGCCCCGGGGCTACTCCATGGAGAGAGGGACTGAGTAGCTCTGGGTAGCTCTGAGTCATGGGCTGGGCACTTCCTTTACAATCAGATGAAAGTCCAAGAGCCATTTCACATGACAAAGCCTTGGAATTGTTATTTTACTTGCAAATGCCTTTAGCTAAGTGTTAACTCCAACAAACACTGGAAATTTAAATATGAGCAAGCAAAACTATTTAACCCCAGCCCTGTGTTTACTGGCCAGAAGCATCCAGGGTGCAAAAACTTCAGGTTTTGTCACACCTACTTGGTGAGCAGGACTGCCAGTAATTGGATTTATCTACTCCCAGTCCTTTTGTTATGCTTTGCCATGAATTCAGGGTGCTACAGGGTGTGAAGTGTGGAGCAGGGTGCACTCATGCCTTGCCACAGCAGCTGCTGGCTGTAGTGTGAGCTTCCCCCACCCAGCACAGCCACAGTGGCCCCTCCATAAAGCCACAGCCACGGCACTGAGCAGGGCACAGCACTGCCATACACACCCCCACATCAGCCTGCGCCTTACCCCAAGGCCAGCCCACGTGTGCACCCCCAGCCAGACCCACCACAGCATCCTGAGCAAGCCCCATCACTCCTCCCTCCAAAACCTTCAGGGCCAGGGCAGGGGATGCTGCTACCCTTCTCCCCCGCAGTCTCATCATTGCTTATTAGTAAGTGCATTAATTATCATGTGCACATCACTGCAGGGAAGCTGCCCCGTGTGAAGTTGTGGCTCCCAGGAACTGGGCTTAGAGCCAGAGAGACAAAAAAACCCACACGAACAGGCACTACAAAACAAACCAAAACTACCATGAGAGATCCAAGAGGACAGCAGACTGAATGATTACCTGTCCATGCCAGGAAGGTTGCCCCAGAAGTAACGAGCTCGGTGAGCAGCTGATATCTTGATAGCATCAACCATAACTGGGTTACACTGGGGGACAAAATTAAGGGAAATAAAAGTTAGAAGAAATGTTGGCTTGATTCTCTCCTGCATGGACAACCCTTTCCACTGCACTGCAGGGACTTAGAAGTTGTCAGCAAATCCTCAAAACTATGTAGCTCCCACAGACCATGTTTCACATCACAGAACAGCCTGGGTGGCCACACGAGCTCCCAGGTCATGGCAATGGCCAGCAGCTATTGACCATCACAGGGTGCTCATCTGGTTCCCATGGACCAGGATCACGACTGACAGCCTTCAATGGTGATTTTACACCAGAGGTCCCTGCTGACCCACAGCCCATCCTGGCTACCACAGAGTTAAAACTCCTTTCCAGGCACTGACCACACCCTCTCCCTAGAAATAACAGGCATTGCTGGGAACAGATGCTTTCTGCAGGGCTGGCAAAACCCCTCCCCCAGAGGACTAGTGCTTGGGTTTGACTGATGAAAGCCAGAGGGGAGGATCCAGAGCCAAGACTAAACTTGATTCCTTGGCATGTGCACCAGGCAGGGGGTTTTCCAGCATCAGGGCCACAGGAAACCATAGCCAGACCCGGCACACCCTGCACAGCCCAGCAAATGTCACCTGCTCCAACGCCTTTCCCACAGCTGTCAGCAATCCCTACCTCCAGAAACCGGGAAATGTCCCTCTTGTCGTTGAGCCTCATGGCCACCACATTCTCAAACATCCAGAAGAAGGGCCGCTCCTCGCCCGCCTTGGGCCGAGCGTAGTTGAGCAGGTGGTAGAACTCGAAGAACAGCCTCCCGGTTCCTTCTGCGAGGAAAAAGCCAAGCAGCAGGTTGGGACCAGCTGGGGCACGGGGTGTGGGGCTGGGGGGACCTGGCTGCCCTCCCCACCAGGAGGGGCATGGAGACAGCCCATCACCAAGACAGCCTGGGGCTGAACCACCTCCCCAGGCTGTAAAGTGGCTCCATGGCCCAGGAACATCCCGAGGTACGCAGCCCAAAGCAGCCTTACCAAAGAGAGCCTTCCTGGTTGGATTGACAAGGGAGACATCGTCACAGGGGCTGCCACCGATCACCAGGTCAAAAGGACCCCACTCCTCAATCTACAGAGAACAGAATCCACAGTTAAGAGATGCCACAGAAACAGGTCTCTCCTCCCCGATGGGGCAGAGCACAAGCTCGTCCCAGAGCTGGTGGGGTGAGAGCCATGTCCCCGTGGTGCCATGTCCCTCAGGCTCCCACAGAAGCAGAGCTCACTTTTCTCTTGGTTATGTTCCTGACATCCCGCACGTAGGTGATATTGCCCTCGGGCCGCACGGTGCTTGCAGCCATGGGCTTCTCGCAGATCTCTGAGGCAATGTACTTCTCCACTTGGATGCCCAAGTCCTTCAGCACCGTGTACCCTGCCAACGGACACAGGTCCGAGGTCGCAGTCCTGCTCTCTTTCGCCTCCGAGTCTCCTTCGTCAGCACCACTCGATGTGGTCGCTCCTGGATGGCCTAGGTGGGTGCAGCCAAACAGCACTTCAGGGTGAGTAAACTTTTATTTGACCCATTCCTCCAGGCAGGTTTGCTCCCAGAAAGCAGAATGCCAGAGCTGAGTGAACTGAGCCAAACCAGTTGCCCTCAGGCACTTCAGAGTAGAGGTTACTGGTGTCCAACACTCTGGCTTCTCAAGGGAACCAGCCACCCCAGATCACACTTGGCACAGCAGGAACACCTCTGTGAGGTGCCCACACATGCCCTCCCCTCCATCCCTTCACCTTCCATGCCCTCCCTCCATCCCTCCCTTCCTCCACAGCCCTATCCAGCAGGAAAGGGAGACCCTGCCCTGATCCCTCTCCTGATGGAGATCTCCCTGCTTTCATCCCCTCCTCCCCATCAAGCTTTTAGAGACAGGTTTGAACCCACTGAATGATTCATCCCCAATGCCAGTGCCAAGAGATGCCCAGCAGTTCTTCCCTACTGCCTCACCTGTAGCCACCCCATCGAACAACGAGAGCACTCGAATTGGTCTCCTCTTCGCTGGAGGAACTGTAGGGTAGATTTTGGGTGCAGCCTGCAATGGAGACAGCTGTGAAGCCCCAGACCTGGCAGTGCTGCTTTGTCCCACAAGGCTCTGAATACAGCACCTCCACCTTTCAGGAGAGCATCTGTGGGACCAAGAGCCTGGCACTCTTGGAAAGGATGGATGAACAAGACCAAGGCAGAGGGAAGGGGAAGCCCAGGTTGCTCACCCTGCCCTCAGTGACCCTCTTCCCCATATCCCAGCACATTTGGCTCCCTGGCCCCAGCCCTTACGAATTCCTGTCCCTTGTCACTGGTGAAGAAGTCCTGCAGGCGAGTGTTCCAGTCCTGCCGGTGCTGCAGCACGCCGCAGTTCTGCTGAGGCTGGCACATGTAGCAGTTCCAGGGCTCCTGCTCTTTTACTCTGGCCGATGTCCCTCGCCCCACCAGCACATCCAGACACTCCACACAGAAGCACCTGCCCAAACCACAACAGCTGTGCTTGTCACCCCAGCAACTCCTTTGGGTCACCCCAGCTTCTCCTGGAGTCCCTCCTGCCATGCACTGGAGCCCCAGCATTTTACAGGATATTTTCCCAGGCAGTACCCTGGGTTTTAGGGCTGCTGACACAAGCTGGTTACCAAGGCATGGGTAAGCCTCCTACCAACCTACACAGAGCTTTTTCAGGTAATACCAGGCTCATGGAGGACCCTGCTTCCTGCAGTTCCCTGGGAATGATGCCAGGCCCTCAGCTCCAGGAGCAGAGACTTGGACTCACCTGCAGCAGCTGGCATTGCTGCAGAGCAGCAGCTCCTTGCCTGCACAGCAGACAGTGCAGTAGGACTGGTACCCATCTTCATCATACATGTAGAAGTACTCCAGGAATCTATCCTAGCAAAGGGACAGTGAGGAGCAGAGAAGGACAGAGGATCAGAAGCTGTGCTCAGAGGGTGGAGAACACAGATTTGCACCATTTCCAGTACACACTGAGAGCTCAGAAATGCATCTTTGGTGTTTCAGGTGGTGAGAACATGCTGAGGGACAGCCCCACGGTGACACAGCACGGCCAGGACCTGTCCCAGCAGCACTGGCTGGACCCCAGCCCAATCCTCTGGCCCCAGGCTCCTGCTCAGCCCCAGCACAGCAGCACTTACCCTGCAGGTCTGGCAGAGGCCCCCCTTGAACAGTGGGTGGAAGGTGGCCGGGTTCCTCCTCCCGCAGGACAAGCAGCTGTCTGTGGGACAGAGAGAGCTGTGCTCACCCAGGGCAGGGAGCACCCAGGGTAGGGACCCCTTAACCCCACCACAGGCTGCACAGGCTGGAGCTGTGTCTGGATTAAGCCTGCCCTCAGAACTGCATCAAATGGGGCCTGCCCTTGGAACCACATCTGGATGCAGCTGTGGCTCCCCATGGAGGATCTGGTCAGCACCCTGCACCCACAGCACTGTTCCCCCTCCTACATGGTGCAGTTGAAAAGGGACCCATGACCCTTGCTGAGCACTCCCAGCACCTCACACCTCTTCCAAGGAGAGACAGGGCCAGAATTTACCTTCCAGATTCCCATTGTTGTTCGTAACTTCGGAAACCATTTGCTCTTTATAAAATAGAAAAGAAAGAAAAAAAAATACATTATCATTCCTGATGTAACAAACTCTAAATGCACTCTGCTTACAGGTGCCTTGTTTCTTGCATTGGAACTGCTCCAGCTTTGCTGAGAGACTTTGGTGTAAAACCCACATCCCTTCACTGATGGAGTTACTAGAGCTCAGTGTCATGGTTATGTTTCAAGCTGAGCCACTAGTGGGGCCCAGTCCATGACTTGCAGTTGGATTTGCTGGCGTCTTGTCAGGCACAAGTGAGCACCACTAGACCACAAAAGCTTTTGCCTTCAGAAACCAGGCTCATGGTCCCTGGGAAGAGTCAAGCCTTTTGCCAGAATGGTTTCCCAGTGTTTTCAGGGTGCACAACCCAGGCTGAGCCAGTCCCCAGCTCTCTCTGTTGCTTACCTCGGGTCTGGTCCTCTTCCACACGCTGCTCCTTGCTGCTGTTGCAGGGGTAGGTCTTCAGCCTCTTGGTGGGGGGATACTGTTCAAGGGACACCACCTCCTCTGTCCCATTCCTCAGCACCCCATTCTCTGCAAGGAAAAGGAACCTCCATAAGGACAAGCCCCAAGGCACCTCCTGCCAAGCCCTGCCAGGTCTCACCCCAGCAACAGAAGGACCCTTCCTGGCCACCCAGGTCCCCATACACGGCATAAGGCTCTGCCAGGTCCGATTTCCATGGGGCGTGGAGGGTGCTTTGCTCCAGTTTTTAGCAATGCCACTCAGGAGACCCAGTGAGAAGCCCCAGAATCACCTTGAGACTGGACTGGCATGGCCACAGCACAGGGTGAGCAGGCTCAGCCAGGGCCAGTGGCCACTGCCCATGCCAGCCTCCCACCAGCCCCCAGCCAGCTGATACCACCATCTCACCTGAGCCTTTGGGTGGCTGCAGTCCCTTGAGCCCCAGGGGTTTGAAGCCAGTTACTGCCCAGTCAATCATGGGCTTCAGCTGCTCCTCCAGTGACTCCCTGGGGCCAGTTGCAAATGTCTTCCCTGACCGGCTCCGGGCAACCTGAGGATGGACAGAAGGGGACAGGGTGACAGGGTGGTCTCTGTCAGGGGAGCAGCCACAGCCTGCCCAGGCCCCCTCCCCACCCAGCACACACACACAGACACACACAGACACACACACAACTTGGTGGCCCTGGAACAGTGGCAGCTGATGGATTCCCGCTCGGGGTGTGCCCTTGGCCACACTCTGGTGCCTCCATCCCTGCAATGAGCCCATCTGTCCTCCACCAGCCCACACCATGCCAGAAGTAGGGGCAGCCCAGTCAGAGCCCTTGCCCAGATTCTGCACCCTGACAAGTGGCAGGAAGAAAAGGCAGGAGAGGTGCCTGTGGGTCTGCAGCCCCATACACTGATATGTGATGCACCCCTTGGATGGGGACTGGATTAATGGGTGCTCAGCACCAGCTCTGACTTCAAAGGGCATCCAGCACTGACCCAGGACACCTCTGGCCAGGCTGGCACTGCCCTGCTGCCATGATGCTGCCACATCCAAGCCCTCACAGGGAGCCTGGCCTGGGGTTCAGGAGCAGTGAGACCCTGGAGCAGCAGCAGCTACCCCTAAACCCAGGATAAGCAGAGTCTGGTCCCTCAGCTGCACTTGGAAATAATCTCAGCAGTGAAAGGAGGGTTTTACCACATCCCATCCCACTGGGCCCCCAGCCCAGCTGGTTCAGCCAGCACCTCCTCATCCACCCACCCCTGATGGTTACCTCCAGAACGTGGTAAATGGCACGGCGGTAGGACACCAGCTTGCTGAACGCAGAGGAATTGAAATGCTGCCTAAAGGCCACCAGTCCCACCAGTTTGTCTGCAGAAACCTGGGAGAGAGCACCAAGACCTCACCTGTGAGGTGGGAATGCCCTGCTTGGCCACATCCCCCCAGCACTGAGCAGTGCCCAGCTCCAGCACTGTGGCAGCTTTGCCAAGAGCAGCAGCGTGATAAGGACGGGTGGGTTGCACCCTCTGCTGGCACTGCTGGCGTGACACCAGCACAGCACTTCCTCCCTCCTGCCTGCAGCACCGAAGGGGTTGGATATCCTCCTTGGGTATTAGGAAAAGGTTCATGGTTGGGCACTGCAACACATTCTCCCTGACAGAGCTCAAGGAGTGTTTGGATGGCACATAGTGGGATTTTAGGATTGTCCTGTGCAGGGAAGGAGTGTGACTCAAGATCCTTGTGGGTCCCTTCCAACTCAGGAAATTCTGATTCTGTGAGGGTAATGGGGTCTGAGGGAACATCCCTCCCCCAGCAGGGACTGACAGGGGAAGCTCTGGAGCACAGCAAAACCCTGTGAAGTGGCCAGGCAGACGTCCCCATGTCTGGATGCTGTCACCAACCTATCAGTCATTAGTTACAGACACCAGAGCCATGAGAACCTGCCAGGGTCTGGCTGTGCTTAACACTGGGAGGGAAGGCCTGGGGGGCTGCAGGAGCACATACACCCCACAGCCAGCCTCAGGAGTGGGGCAGAAACGTGCAGGGAAGGGTGTTTTGGGCTGGGCAGCAGGCTTACCTCAGAGAACTTCCCGTCTCCAAACCACTGCACCCACCGCATGCCCGAGACCGCCTGGCGCTTGGCCGTGGCTCTGTGGGACACAACGATCGCAGGCCACCAGGAAAAACCCTTGATCTTTCCCCAGACGAGCTCCCCAATTCCAAATTCCTTCCCATCCTGAAAACACAACACAACAGATCAGCCAAAGGTACAAACTCCCCATTTCGTCTGGGCAGTCACTCAGGAGAGCCCCGGAGCACGGGGGACAGTCCTGGTGCGCCACAGTGTGTGTCACCAGTGTGGAACCTCTGTGCAGTGATCTACAAAAACTGCAGCCCCTCCCTCAAGCACAGGGCCAAGCCATTCCCCTCCAGCAGCACTGGATGCCAGCCCTGATCTGTGCGGAAGCTTGGCGGGGAGGCCTGTGTGTGCCAGCCCCATGCCGAGCCCGTGCCTGGCGCACGGCGTGGTGCATGCTCCGTCCTGCACAGCCCACCTGGCACCGGGCCCTGTGCGTGTCCACTCCTGCCTGCCCTGCCAGGGTCTCTGCAAACACAGGGAAGCCTTGCACCAAGGTTGCTCCCTGGGTGCCCTCAGCAGATGAGGCTCCTCCTTGGAACAGGGCAGCCCCTTCACAGGGCTCACAGCTCAGCCTGTGTGGTGTGGCTGCACCCCAGGGAGAGGGTACCCACCCCAGGGAGAGGGCACCCACTCACCCTCCTCTTGTTCCTACTGGGGAGAGCAGGAAATGTGGCAGAGAAGAAAAGGAAGAGCCAAGAATTTTGGTGTGACACATCGCAGGTCACGCTGGGTGCTGTGCACGGCAAGGCACCTCACACATAGCAAAGTCACCTCCGTGCCTGCAGAGCCCTCCTTCCTAGCTTTGTTCTGCAATTAGGTACTTAATTATGCAGGAAGATACAATTGCCCAATTCCTGCAAGTCTGGGGCCCTGCCCTAGGGCCCGCAGGCGCTGAATCCAGCTCTGCAGCCCCAGCAGCTTCAGTTCTCTCCAGCATCCCCGACAGAAATGTTTTCTGCACATGCAACTGCCTGTCTCAGCAGGGCACGGCACACGGCACACGCATGCGTGTCTGGCAGGCCCGTGTGTGGCACCAGTGGCAGCTTGGCAGGGCTGGTCCCCAAAACATCCAAACTTCATTGATGGAGACAGCCTGGTACCATCACACCCCTGGCATGCAGGGAAGGTGAGCAGGAGAAACACACTGAGGTTTTCAGTTTGTTCTGGGACAGGTCACAGAGGTTCATCCTTGCCCTGCCCTGGCAGAGTCCAGCCCCTCCATACCTGGTATTCCGGAGCCATGTCTCTGCTCTCTGACTCCTCGGCCCCCAGCTCAGCAGAGCCGTTCTGCCCCTCCTGGGAGCTGCTGCCAGAGAGTGTGCTGCTGCTGCGGGATGAGTCCTCAGAGTCCTCCTCCGTCAGGTCGATGGTCACAGGTGTGGACACGGCTGAGCGACGCCGGGAGCTCTGCATGGCGGAGGGAGGGGAGGCTGAGTGCAGCAGGGAGAGGGACAGGGGGAGCAGAGACCTGCCCCACATCACCTCCCATTCCCCACATCACACCCAGCCCTGGTCATCCCCCAGCCCTGCAGTCAGGATGGGAGAGGGGGAGCCAGGGAGTGGGGACACCACTGCAGCCATGAATAGAGAGGAGAGCTCTTAATGGAGGCATCTGCAGGAGAATTGCTCTGCTTTTACCTGCCAGACCCAGAGCAAGTGGTGCACCACTGCCCCCTCCCATTGCTCTGTCCCAAATCCACCCCAAGGTGCTCAATGCACCCAGTTCATAGCAGTGGCAAAATACAGCACAAACACACCCCTTTCAAAGGGGAAACTGAGGCACAGGGAAGCTGCCCCATCTCTGAAGACACCTGACCAGGGCACAGCAGCAGTGCAGGTCTCTGGAGCCCCAGGGAAGCCCCAGGGGAGCCCTGGCCCTGCCAGACCCTCACCCGCACAGGAGTTGGCAGGTCCCTGAGACTCTCCACACTGCGTGGTGGTTCCTTGATCCGCAATCTGTACCGGGTCCGCCCTGCCTGGAACATGAGGCAGAGGGTGGGCTTCTGCCTGAGGCTGCTCTCCCACCCAGCACTGCCCCAGGGTTGTGCCTGCTACCAGAACAGAAGGGTGGCACAGCATGGGTGCCCTCCTCACATGGAGACATGGACAGTCTGTGCCTCATGGGACTGAGCACCACGGGAAGTGCCCTGGGGAAGTGAGAGGAGACACCTTGTGCTGAGCCCCTTTGGGCAATACTCTGTTCCACAGCATCTCTGCAAGGCTCAGGAGCCTCATTGCTGTAGCCCACTGCACCCAGCATGACAGAGAGGGCAGGAGTCACAGCTGGGAGGACTGGGATGCCAGGAGAACCACAGACCACAGCAGAGCACCCGTCCCACTCACACCCCCTGGATGCTCTCACTCCCAGGGGTGCTCTTTCCCACAGCCAGCCCTGCAGCAGCACCCAGGGCAGCCTTTCCCTGGTGATCACAGTCTGGACTTGTTTCCAGCACCCAGCATAACAGAGGTTCATAACTAAAGGAGATTTTGCAGTGAAAAGCCCTCATACTGAACGTAGTGGAAAAGCTGAATTTTCACCCACTGGATTTATGGCTCTTTCTTTTGGAAGCTGCCTCATCTCAGGCAGATCTCCAACCTTGGGTTTTAATTCTAACTCAAAACAATAAAGCCAGAAGGCAAAAATGCTTCCAGACCCTGGAGGTTTGTCAACCTAGTCAACAAAAGAGGGCGGGTGAAATTGGGGTCCAGCCCCACTGCAGCTAAAAGCAGCTAACCCCAACAGTGGGAGGCATGAAATGCTTCATTCTATCAATATAGCCAAGATTTTAAAGAAAATATCAGCATAGTAATTATTAGGCTGCTGCAACATGTAATGGGCATTGCTGCATCCCACACCACCCCCTCCTACTGCTGTGGTATCATGAGAAGCAGGAATTTAAAAATTAAAATATTACACTGGTGAGTATTGCATCTACCATGGGTCTGTTCCTCTGACACTGAGCACAAGAGAAACCCAGAGGAAAAGAGATGAGGATCCTGGAAGCAGATGCCCCCCACAGACAGCCCCCAAAAAGCACCCGAGGTGTTCACTTACCCTCGGCGCCAGATCAAGTGGCCAGGCCAGGTCCTCCTTGGAGAGGTCTCCATTGCTATTCTCCTTCTTCAGGGGCAGCAGCCTCAGGCTCCTGGAATCTGTTCAGGGACAAGAGAGCAGCCTCAGGCTCTGCAAGCCCACTTGGCTGTGTCCCTGCATGCCCCAGCCTCCCACTGCTCCCACAGCACACCAAAACCTCATTTCAGAAACAGTGGCTGAGGACAGAGACAAGTGGTGTCCCCAGGCCACCCATGGTGGCACCACAGCCCCAGATCACCCACCTATCCCTAAAACTGGGAGGGATTAGCAGCAAGCATGGGGACATTTGTATCTACTCCTTTGTTCCTGAAAGCTCAGAGCTACAAGGGGGCCACAGCCTCCTCCTCAGGGCTTGTCAACAGGTCATTTAAAGTTCTTGTGAACCCAAGAGGTGGGATTTGGGATTTAGAGAATCCCTGGAGCAATGATGCAGCCCCTCAGGTCAATGGCACCCCTCAGGCTGGAGGGGCTCCCCTGCTTTTCTCACTCCATGGGGGTTAAATTATCAAGGGGCAGAGCCAGCATCCCAGTGCGGCACCCATTTCCACAACCATACCATGGCCTGGATGTGCTACTGGATCACAGAAATCCCGTGGGGTCATGGAAGGACTCTGGCCAGCAAGGCCCTGGGACAGATACCCCCAGCCCTGTGCATCCTTGCACATCCTGGGAGCACTCTGGGCTCGGCATGGTGACCCTCACCTGGAGTGCTGGGCTTCGCGTCCCGTATGGCAGGTACATCGTCCCCGTTGATCAGGACCAGCTTTGGCCTACAGTCCTTGTCCCGCCCATGGCTCTTGTCCTTTTTCATGGTCGCCTGTAAAAGCCAGAATGGAAAGGAAATTCAGCTGTGCAAGGAAGCCTCAGGGAGGGCAAAGCAGACAGCCTTGAGCCAGCTTTAACTCCATGCCCTTAGCAGAGCGCTCTGACTGGAGATGCATCCAAAGGTCCTGGGAAATCAAGGGCACTTGCACATAACCTCCACACAAACGTGGTGGCCCTAAAGACCAACCAGCTCCATCTAAAACAGGTCCCAGAAGCAACCCACTTATCCTTAGGGAACTCCAGATGTTACCCCAACATCTGCAGCTGGCTCGGAGCTGCCGAGCCCCAGCTCACACTGACACCCTGTCCGGAGGGGAGGCCACTTCCTGGCCGCCCTGCAGAAAGCAGGGGACAGCCCACCCCTGGGGACAGCCCACCCCTGGGGACAGCCCACCCCTGGGGACAGCCCACCCCTGGGGGGACAGTCTCCCTGTATCCTGGCCGCCCAGCACGCCAGAGGTGGGTGGGCTGTCCTTGCAGCAGCAGGACAGGCAGGCAGCCCGCCATGGGGGGCAAAGTCCTGGAGCCTGCATTCAACTCTCCCGGAGGGAGAAAACTCCTCCTGCCCCCGCTCCTGGCCTCAGCTCCCCCGCCCCAGGGTGAAGGGGCAGAGCAGGGGGCTGTGTCACAGCACCCCGGCACCCCTGCCCTGGTGTCCCCCTGCAGAGCTGGGGCTCGCCCTGCCCGCTGCCTTGCCTTGGGTGCCCTCCCCAGCTCCTGTTTGCGGAGTGGAAGCTCCCAGCTCTCCCAGACGCCATGAACTGTGCTGCCTCATTGCCGGGCTATGGGTCCGTGCTGCAACTTGCCCCTTCAGCAGCAGCACAGTCATTTTACTGCACGTGTAACTGAAGAGCTGAGGAGCTTGCAGGGCTTTGGCCACCTCCAGCCCTGTTAGGAAGCCAAAACAACACTCCCCTCAGCCCCAGAGACCCCAGCTCCAGCCCACCGCCCCTTCTGCGTCACTCTCACTCTGCATCGCCTCCAACCACTGCCCTAACAATTGAGATTTCTGCTTTGAAATCATCTGTCAGCACCTCTGACAAACAAAGACCAGTGTGAGTTTGATGTTTTGGATGCAGAGGGCAAAGTTAAAAACCTGGTAACACTCAAACACAAAACAAAACAGGTGTCCAGCGCCCACCTCCACAGGCAGAGACCCCGGCGCACACACTGCCTCCCCCCTGGACAAAGGGAGGAGGAGAGGAACGGCACCAGACACTGCCTAACCCCCCACAGCTGTGTGCAGAAATCCCTCTGCTGCAGCACATCTGCTCCCAGACCCAGCAAACAATTCCTGGGAGCTGCCCAGACTCGCCGCCTGCCCCCGGCCCAGGCGGATGGTCCCACATGGCCCCAGATGCTCCAGGATGCAGCAACCCACCACGGACCAGCACGGCCAGGTCAGGGTCAGCTCCTCCTGGTCTGCTTCCCCTCCCTAGCCCACGATGCTGCAGAGCAGCAGCAGCCATGCCTGGCAGCAATGCTGCCACCAAAACCAGCAAAACTCACCAAAAAAAGTGAATCTCCCTAGGGAATCCCTACAGGGAGGCATTAAAGACATCCTGCTCTCCCAGCATGAGGATGATCTGAACCAAAGGGTATGTATAAGGAGATGGAGCTGCATGAGGCAGGTAAGATTCAGGGAGGACAGAAGCAGGCAAGGATATTTCCCAGCTTTTCACAAAACTCCACTGGAACCCTCAGACGACCTCTACATTCATTCCTTTGTCAGGAACCTGAGTCCAGGAAGTTCAAACTTGCACTTCAAAATGGCTTTTCCTTTCTCAGCACAGGACTGCTGCATGTCCAGCACACCAGGCAAGGGTGCTCTGTCAGCCTGGCTCTGGGGAGGTGAAGGGCTAAGGTGACACAGTGGCCAGGTCTCCCCAGGGACACAGCCAGGACTCAACACCTGATGCCCCAAGCTCAGCTTTGCCACGTGCTTGGGGGACTCCTACATGGCCTTTATTCCAGTTATAAAGTGGGGAAAAAAGAGTTATCTTTTTGGAAGGATCTGCTCACTGGCAGAGCAGAGACCCACAGGTCACAGCTCTGTGGGTCCATGGCACAGGCCATGAGTGCAGGCACATCAGCTCCCTGCTTGGTCTGTGCCCTTCTCCAGCTGCACTGCCCAGGATCACTCGAGGACATCCCATCACCATCCTCTGACAGGAAAGGGAACAGCACACCATGGCACACACTGCTCATTAAAAGTCCCTCTCCCAAAATCCTACACCTATGCAGCAGAACTGAATTCCCAGCCCTTTTCCTACTGTTTCCACCAAGTGCTGAAGCCACACGAGCCCATCCTGCTGCCCACCAACCACCCAGGGTCCCCTGCAGGAGCAAAGTCCTTGTGAGCTCACCCCCTCCTGCTCGGGAGGAAGGCTTGGTTCTTTGTCCTCGCCTCCCCTCGCAGAAACACACCAACATGTGCACTCAGGGCATTGGTAATAAGAAACAGAGCCCTGCCCTCACATGTGCTGGCTCACGGGAGACCAACCCTGCAGGGTTTGCACTGTCCAGCAATTGCCCTGCAAACACACCGGGTGCTTCACAGCCGTGCACTCCAGAGACTCCACGAGGAGACAAATAATGCAGAATTCCAACTCCATTGCCGAAAGCTCCCCGAGAGCCCGGCCCCGGCACTGCCTGGTGACCAGGACGTGCCCTGCAGCCAAATCCCACCGAGAAGACAATGAACCCGCTGACTCCACAGCCCGCCCTCGTTTTGCAATACCAGTTTCTTTAAGATTTGCCAAACTGGTTAAAGACCATGCCACAGCATTAACTGCTTAGAGAGAATTCTGGTCCCTGCCTGGCCACCACTGCTGGCCACCCTGGAACGGGCAGAGCAGGCAGAGCGGGCAGGATGGCTGGGCTCACCTGGCAGAGAGGGCAGGGTGGGCAGGGCTCACCTGGACGGGCCATGCTCTGCACTGGACCCCTGCCCCTGCTCCCGGGGCTGCTCCTCCAGCCTGGCCCAGGCTGGTTTCAGTTTTCCTTGCTGGGAAAACAGGCCGCCCTGTTATCAGGTGCGTGTCCCCAGGAGGTGGGGAGGTTTCGGACTTTGCCTCCAGACAGGGGCATGCATATCAAAAGGCTGGAGGGAAGCTTTACCCACGGCTGGGATGGAGCCATCGCCCAAGCCCTGTTTCAATAACAAAAAGAAATAAAGGACCCTAATGGCCGGGCTGGCTCTGGGTTGTGGTGCACAATAATGGCCTTTAAGTCTCCCCAAACCCAACGTTTCCCTCTAATCCTGGGAAGAAAGGAGTTGCTGGGTTGGCAGTTCCGTAAGAAAGGCGCCAATTTCGCAGATGTGCTCGTTGGGAAGGGCAGGGGGCGAAGGGCAGGCTCCCCCTGCCCGCTTCCTGTGCCTGGCCTCTCTGCTCTCCCGCTCCAGCACTTCCCTCCATTTCCCCCGGTTTCCTCCTGCCCCGCTGCGCTCCCCGCGGCGCCCACCCCGGCTCTCCCCGCTGCCTCTCAGCAAAGCTGCGTTAAAGAAAAGAAACAAAACACAAACCGGCCCCTCCTCTCCCAGGGCAGACCAGGCTGGAGACGTCTCCCGGACAGCCACCATCCCCGCCAGCCGCTGCTCCAGCTGCCCCGGGCTCTTTACCATGTTCATCCCGGTGGGATCCGGCCGGGCCGAGCCCCCCGGCGTGGGGCAGGGGCTGCCAGTGGGCAGGAGCTGGGAGCTGTGGACAGGGCTGGAGGCTGTGGGAGCTCTGGGGGCTCTGGCACACAGGTGAGTCCCGATCAGCAGTGCCGAGTCTTCTGTCCGGAGTCGTCACCGCTTCATTCTCCCCCTGAATGAGAGGATATAAAGATGACAATGGCACCTTGCTGTCCCCATGGTTGCCCGACCAACCCCGTGCTGCCCTAGAGGTGGGACTGGGATACCTGGCCTTACTCCTCAGTTGATTAAAAACTGGAAACTGAGGCAGGAAAGGAAAGCACTAGTACTGCCTAGGGCACCCCCTCCTTGCCCTCTCCCGCTCCGACGGAGGTCGGTGCAGGACCACCTCTTGCCCCAGGACCACCACTCGCCCGGGGTCTCCCAACCCCTCCCTTGTCCCGGCTTCCCAAGTCCCCCACGCCGGGGCCACTCCGAAGAGTTCATTCCTCCTTCTTCGAGTATCTCCCCTCCCCGGGGGCTCCTCGCAGGCTCGGCAGAAGGCGGATGCCACCACAGCCCTCCGGTCGATACCTGCTCCGGCCACCCCGTCCCTCCGGATCGGCCCCGGGGGAGGCTTCGCGCCCGAGGCACCGCCGGGAATCTCTTTTCCTGCCGACAGAGAGGGAAGATGCGCTGTCAGATCCCCTACCGAGAACCGAAAACAAAGGTGTTCGGCCCGGGGCAGCAGCGCCACCGCGTCCCGGTACCCCCGGCAGCTCCCCACGGTGCCCCCGGCCTGGAGGCGGCGCTGCCCGGGACGACCGAGCCGGGCAGGGGGACCCCGGCCCCCGAACCACCCCCGCCCCGTCTCAGCGAGGGGACCCTCCCGCCGCAGGGTCTGGCTCAGCCTGGCCCGGCCCCGCGGATCGCGGGGGGTCCCGCACCGGCCCCGCCGTGACAGTCCCGGGACGCGCCCTCGGGGCTCGCGGTGCCTCCGCGGGAAACTCCGAAAGTTGCAACGGGACCGGAGGGGTGGGCGGGACCAGGGGGCTTAGGGGACCATGCCCGAGGATGTGGGAGCAACGATCCCCCCAACACGCCCCAAAGCCGAGTGCCAGCAACAAGTGGCGGCGGAGCCCACCACCCCCTGCTCCCTGCCCGAGCCGCTGGAGCGAAGCCGCGAGTCCCCGGTCACCGGGCACCGGGGCCGCCAGACCGGCCGGGGCGCTCCCGCCACCGCGCCCCGGTGCGCCCGGTGCCGCCTTCCCCTCCCGCCTCATTGTCCCCCGCCACCGCCTCGGACAACAAAGCCGCCCACGAGGATGTGCCACGGCCCCGGCTCGGACCCTCCGGTCCCCCCGATCCAGCGCTCACCTGCGCCGCGGCGGGACGCGCCGTCCAGCGGGGCCGCGCCGCTGCTCGCCGCTGCCCGCGCCCCGGCCGGCCCCCGACAGCCCCGCGCTCCGGTTACATGGCGCTTTAACCCTGCCCGTGCTGGGCAGCCCCTCCTCCTCCTCCTCCTCCTCCTCCTCCTCCTCCTTCGCCGCCCCATGGCGGGGGAGGGGAGCGCGGGGCCCGCACCGCCACCGCACCCGCCAGGCCCCCCAAGCCCCTCGGGGGTGCAGTTCTCGGCGTCCCGCATTGCCCCAGGGCCTGCATCCCCCGAGGCGCCACATCCTCTCCAGCCGCGACTCCACAACCTCCCGGTGCCCCAGTGTGTCCCATCCACTGCCCCACATCGCCTGGGACCACCGGCTAGCGCCCCACATCGCCCTCGCCTCGAGTCCCCGCACACCCTCCCCGGTGCTCTGCATCACCTCCGCGGGGTTCAGCATCCCTCTCCGGGGGCTCCACATTTCTCTGATGTCTCCCACCCTCCCGGGGCTCCCCACCCCCTGGTACCCTCCCGCGTCCTGGTATCACCTCCACTGCCCGGCATCACCCAGGGGATCGGCCCTCGGAGCCCCACGCAGCTCAATTCCCGAGGCAGAGGGGACTCCCTTGGCATCCCGGGGCCGGGGAGAGCCCTCGCTCGCCGAGCCGCCACTCTGCCCACCGCTTTCCAGCGGCACCATGCCCCACACAGCCCCACACAGCACAACCCCGCGCAGCAGACAAAGCCTTCCAAGTTTTACAGTCAGTTTTTGTTTGTTCTTTCTTTCCCTTTCCCATCCAGAGGCAGAGACACTTGCAGGGCTGCGCCGGGGCCAGGGACACAGCCCGCGCCTCTCCTGCCCCAGACAAAGCATCCGGAGTCCACGTGGGGTATAATCTTCCCTGCTTGCCTGTTATTCCTTCTAGATGCAGCAGAAAAGTGTATAACAGTAAGAAAAGGAATATGATTATCCTGGTGTGATAGAAACGAGCTTTCAAGGTCAGGAGGAAATCTCAGTTAGCCAAAGTGTCTGAAATCTGCAGGACCAGCCCTAGGCCTGTATGGCAGGTTCCCCCAAACCACTCCTCCATCCCTGCAGAACGCAAGCATGAAAAATTTGGCAACAAATGTAAAAAACGCTCTGCAAGTGAACAGGAGGAGCTGAGAAATCCACTCTGAACAAGCCCTTGGGGATACTAAACATCACCATTCAAACAAACATGTACCACATAAACCTAAAGCCAATTCGCAGCTCAGGCGAGTAGATTAAAACAAACAAATAAATTTTACTCCCATTTGTTTTTCCAGACTTTGTAAAGGGAAATGCTTTTGAGAGCTGTGCTCATGAGAGTTTCCAGGGCACTGTGAGGGTGGAATCAGCCTTTCCAGCATCCACGGGTTCCTCTCCCTTTCTACGGAAACCTTCCTGCTGCTGTTGGCCTCGCTGACCTGCCATCAATCTCCCGCCAGCTGAAACGCCCCCTTTCCCTCTCTGCCCCTCAGTTATCATTTAATTCAGGAGAGCAAGGCTCTGCAAACTGCTTGTGGGAAAGGTCTGGTACCAGACAAAGCAGCTCTGGCAGACGATGAGCCAAAGCCTGATCCTTTTCCTGTCTCTTCTACACACACCACAGACAGATGCTGAGAGTTTATTTCTTAACAATAAAGAGAATTTCTATGTCATTTAATAGGAAACAAGGTACCTCTACAGAGGATTTTATATCCAGGCTCCTGTCACACATTCCAGGTACCTGCATTAAGTTCTCAGCAGCTCCTGTTCAGCCAGGCCTGGCATCAGCAGCCTCAGTCAGGAGAGTACCAAAGCAGCTCCCTCACTGCTTCCCACCAGCCCTGTGGCTTTCCAGCACAGACCAATGATGGGACAAGGCTGTGTGGGCAAAGCTCCTCCACCCCAGAGCTGGGGCAGCTGCAAGGAGCAGGCAGCATGGCCAGGGCCCGTGTGAGCAGGGAGGGAGAACTGGGGGGTCCCTCCCCACCCCTGGGCATAAGCAGCATGTCCTCTGCACACCATGGCACTGACACATCCCTGCCCACGACGGAGGAATTCCCAGCAGCAGCAAGGCTAGGCTGCCCAGCTTCTGCAAAAAGTCATTCCAGCAAGAACCATTCCCCCATCTGGCTGCGCTCCTTTGGCTGGCTGGCATCTCAAATTCATGGAGCCAGTGACCAACCAGCTGAAGGAGCCATTCCCTGTCACTGTCACACAGTTGGGACTGGCATTCTATTCACATTGGAAATGACTCCTCATTTTTCACATGCTTCGCAGCAACCATGCCAGCTCTTCCACACATAACTCTTCATTCCCAACTCTAAATCCTTCTCTTCACTGAAGGCTGCTCAGCCCTTTCTGCAGTGCACCTGGGGGTATGGCACCAAGCCCAGCTCCTCTCCGTCCACCCAGTTCTCCAACTTCAAATCTCTTCCTTTGTCACCCTGGCCAGGCAAACCAATGCCACTCCCTGCCCAGAGCTCTGCTCTGGCTGCCACCACCTCCCATCCTTTTTTTCGCACCCAAGGGTTTGAATTGGGACCTACCCCATGTATCACAGTAGCATTCCTGGAGATCCTCCATAAATACAGCAATTGAGCAAATATGTGTCATTACCTACAGCTGTCAGCAGTGTAACCTTGTCACCTCCGGATCTTGTGGGTCCCAGATTCTCATGTCCCAGTAACAGCTGAGCACTTGTTTAGTCCTCTTACAGGCAGGGAGGAGCACCAGCACCATTAAATCAGCTTGGACAGTTGCAAGCTGGGACTGAGAGGAGCAGGAACTTCTCTTTCCACCGAAGTCAGCAGCGATGCTCCTGCTGTGATCAGGCTTCGGGGTTCCCATGTTGGTACACACACAGCTCAGTGGCTCTTTTCAGCCCAGTAACAGCATTGTCACTGCACAGCATTCTTCACTTCAAGACCCCATCAGAGCTCGTCCCACAGGATGTCTCCTCCTCTTCCATGAGTATCTTCATGTTCTGAGCCCTCACCCCAACCCTGCGCTGGCTGCCTGCCTCTCTACCAGCTCCACCAGTGCTGCTCCATCACAGCTCCCAGCAACCAGTCACTTCTCACTGCGGCTCCCCAGAGCAGATCTGTTCCTGGCACCTCTCCTGAGTCCAGGGAGAGCTGTGCCACTCAGCAGAGCTCTGGCTGCTGGAAGCAAGGTCTGTTCCCGTTGTGGGAGAGCCTCATCCTGCTGCCACATGTGGGAATACAGCCCCAGCCTGCCTTACAGCTAGCTTTTCCCATCTGGGGGGAATTGCTGTTTACACAGAGATAGGAAATGTTATCCCTCCTACAAGAAGTTTCTAGCCCTTCCTGTGGGCTGGCCAGACCCACATGATACAAACCTCTAATAAAAATAAGGTTAAAAATAAGTGTCATCCGTGTAACCAGAACATCTAGAAAGTCTGCAGCTACCCGCCTGCAAACTTCAAACGCCAAGGCACACAAAGAAAAATCTTCAATGCCTCTCTAACAAAGCTGGCCACAAAATCCTCTTTTTCCTAGAAAACAGGATATGCCTGCTACAGCCTAATCTGAAGTGACGAGGCCTCCCCAAACCACCCTCCTAAGCACATATACTTTTATTGAGAGGAACACTGCTCCCAGGGGGTGGTTGTGGCAGAGCCCCCCCCTCCATGCTGGGTCCAGAGCTGCTCCTGCCTGCCTGGCTCAAGGATTATGGTCCCTGCTCAGGAGCAGAGGAGCTGGTGAAGAGAGGGAGGGTTTTGTCTGTGGCTGCAAGGAAGGAGTGTGCCAGAGCCCAGCAGTGGAGCTCCCTCCCTGCTCCACCTTTACACAAAAGGCTGGCAGCCAGTTGCTCCTGCAGCAGTGTCTTCCAGGAACCAAAGGCTGAGAAGTGTGGTAGGGAGAGGAAGGGGTATTAAACTACAGCAGAAACTGAAATCCTGGTCTCAAAGATCTCATTTATCCTGGGGGACAGAACTAACTCCTTGCAAGTTTCAGCTGGGCAGCCGGGAGGAGTCACAGCATCCCTCAGACTGTGTCCTGAAATGTTCTCTTAGTACTTCCAGCCCAAGGCAGACACTGCAGGTGGGCAGGACACCCAGAGAGCTGGTGGGCTCTGAACAGCTGGGTGAAAGCCCCGCTGGCTTTTTCACACACTCTTGCATTTTCCAGGCCTTTCTCAGGCTGGCAAAAGCAGGCAATGTTCCCCACTTCAGCTGCAAGGCTGACCTGGGAGCCACTGCAAAGGGCTAGGAGAGCTTGGCATGGATAATGGCGCCAGAGAACAGGATGGGGACACCCTGGGATTTGATCTCTTGGGAATACATAATAAGGACCCTTCCCCGGGTAACATTCTCCAAATGCTGAGGATGCTTTTCAAGTTTGACATGTGAATGAAGCTGAAAAATGCATCTCAAGCAGGGCACCTGCATCCTCTGCTCAGTTTGAAGAGCACCGTTTTCAGACCCTTTTCCTGTGCGCCGGGTGTGTCCTCATCGCTTTTTTGCTGCTGCTTTTCCTTTGGTATTTATGGTGAACAGGGGCACATACCTGCAACTCCAAACTGCTGCCCTTGGCGTGTGCTCAGCTCTGATGAGTCCATCAGCGACGCGTTCTGCATGAGAATGGCCTGGCAGGAGCGCCCATGGGTTGATGGCTCCTGCACCCCTACGGAAGCCCTGGGGCTCTGCCCGGGATGCAGAACACCATCCCCCGCCAGACACCCCCATAACTATGGTCATCACACTGCAACCTGCTCTTTTATTCTAGTAAATCCTTCTTGATTTGGGAACTGAGTAAGTTCTGGCAACGCAGAGCCGCCCGTGCCATCGCTGGGCTCATGGCACTCGCATGCCACACCGCCCTGAACTCATGAGCCAGGAGGAAGGACCACCGAATTTCCTGGTGATTGTTTGAACAGGATGTTGTGATCACGTACCTCAGCCGAGACTCTTCTTCTTGGATCCCGTCACTCAACTTTCCTCAAGAATTTGGTTCGCTGCCTGAGAAATTGTTTAGCAGCGTTGGCGTCACCGTCCTGCCGTGCCTCCGGCGTGCTCGCACACGCGAGCACCCAGACCGCCCTTAAATAGCTCCTAAAGCATCACCCTGGGAAGACAAGGGGAAGGAAAGACCCGACTCTTGCCTGGTTTCAAGTTTTCTGACACATAGTACAGAGGAAATGTGGTGGCTGTGAAAATGTGCGATAATTAACCGCAGCTACTGATTTACACTCGGGGAAAAGTGCACAGGGCTGTATGCAGTACTTTAAAGCCAGGGAAGAATTCTGTGTTCACACATACTGGTGTCCAGTGCTACCCCCGGCATCCCATTCCCTGGAGGAGTTTTAGTTCAGATTAACTCATTTTTAGACGCAAGGATTTCCCATGGTTTGAACATGCTGACTTGGACGGTTCACCACAGAAACGAATACATTGTTCCAATAGGGAAAATGCCTACCTTGTTTAAAAGTGTCCTAAATATTTAGGATCAAATCCTTCAAGCACCTCCACATGCAATTTTTTCACCTCAAAGATCGAGGAGGTGCACAGTCTCACCTTGGATCTATGAAACAGAAACTTTCCCAGCTGGTCTGGGAGATAGAAGGAGAAGAAAAGGAAGTCGAAGCTATTTCCAGCCAGACGACCAGTAAATATCTCTTAACTCCCCATCATTAGCGGTACTTAGCTGCTTATCTCCTTGTTTATAAACCACTGCAGGGATAGACTCATAATGAAAGCGATATAAAATTTCCTATATTCGCATCCACAATTGCAAGTGTCAGTAATAAACCAGAAGACTTGTGGGCTGTCGAGGTTTTACCTTCCATAAAGGTTTTCACACACTGTCCTTTGTCCCGACAGGCAGGGAACACCTTCCCTGATAAAATGGATCAGACAAGTTCACACTGATGGTGGAATTCCGGAGAGTTCCTGCTCCTGCTCAAGGGGAGCTGTGAAATAGTAATTTAAGGCAAGGGAGTCTTTCAGGATGAGAACAGTTTCATTGTTCTCTGCGGGAATAAATCAAGTTTCAATATTCTTGGACCAAGGCCCTCCTCCCAAGACCGAACAGAAACGAGACTGTGTAACAGGGTGAGAAGGCAATTCCTCTGCCATCCTACAACACATCTTTGAGGCAAGGAGATCCCCTGCATATGGATTATGTCGAGAATCGAGCTGAAATCTCCCTATGGAGCCCTGACCCTGTGAACATCTGGGCGCTTTCTGCCCATGGGCTGGCTCATCCCAGGGCTGCTGCTTCCCTGCCCAACATCTGTCCATTCCACGGAGCCCAGTGCTGGGATGTGGGCTGCTTGTCCCTGGGCCACAAATCACCCTGAGCTGGGCAGAGCAGCAGTCAGAGAGCGAAAAGTACACCAAAGTTTTTTTCCCAAGTGGAATTTTTGGGTGAGGAAAAAACCAAAAAAGAAAAAAAGAAGAAAAAAAAAAGGTCATAAATATATATGGATATGCATATATATGTATATATATTCACCGTATAAATAATGTTTTTAAACAAATTTTAATTTTTTTTTTTAGGGTTTTGTACAATAAAACATCTTTAAGTGCCCAGCTGCCAGCCAGCTCTCAGACCCCGGCCCCACCGACCCCCGGCCCCGCTCGGGCTGCGGGGGCCAAGGGCCCACCCGGGGGTGCTGCCTGGGCCGGACGGGAGCCCCGGGTGCCCTCGGCGGTCCGGGAACGGTCCGGGTGCGGAAAGTGCGGCCGCCAATGCTCAGGCTGAGGCGGCGGCGGCTCCGCCCGCCCGGCCCAGCCCCGGCCCCGCCGCCGCCATGGGGCTGCTCAACTTCACCCGCGAGCCGGTGCCGGAGGCGGTGAGCGCCGACATGCACAACCTCAACCAGCTCAGCGCCCAGGTGCGCCGGGACGGGCGGGGCGGGGAGGGCACCGGGGGCAGCCCCGGACACGGAACGGGGACAGCGGCGGGGCCGGGAGGGGCGGGCGGGCCCGGGAGCTGTGGCCGGAGCAGTCCAGCACGGTGTGCGGGGCCCGCTGCCTGTCCAGGCCCAGTGCCCGCGGCTCTGCTGGGCCCCGTGCCCGGCGGTGCTGCCCCGATCCATCCCGGAGCTGTTCGAAGGGTGTTTGTAGAGCCAGGGAATCCCAGACCGGTTTCGGCTGGAAGGAACCTTAAACACCATCTAGTCCCGGCTGCCTGCATGGCAGGACACTGGGGAGTTCCTGATGGAGGGCTCAGATCGTGCCTGGTGGGCACTGGGGGTCCTGTCAAGCACTGAGGTTTGTGATGGGCCCACGAAGTGCTCAGGTTGTGATTCCCACCCCGGATTCCCACCGTGTGCTTCCTGCCTCAGGCTGCATGGTCCTGGTCATTGGTACCAGGTCACTGTCACACCGGGTGTGCAGTCTGGGCTGAAGGTAGTGGAAACGCTGAGGCTTTTCCAGCCCAGCTTGCCAGGACTGAGGATTTCAGCCTGGTAACACCCGGTGCCATCTCTGTTACATGGCCAAGGCCGAGGGCAGGATCTGCAGCCACAAAGCAGCCAAAGCAGCCACTTTTGGGCACACCCAGAAGGTCACAGCCAGCTGTGCTGGTGCCAGCAGAGGAGGATGCTGGTAGTGCTCTGCCATTCAGGCAGCCTCTCCATCCCTGCCTGCCAGCTGCACACCCAGAACGCTGAAAGTAGCAACTAGACCCTTAACCAGTTTCTCTTCCTTTCCCGAATTACTCTGGTTATCCCATGGGGTTTGTGAAACATGAGACTGGATGTTCACAACTTTTCCCACTCGCAGTTTTTGGATTGCACAAGATAGAACAGCGGCTTCTGATTAGCCTCAAGTCACAAAAGCCCTGTGCAGTGCCAGCTACCAGCTGCACAGACCTCTTGAGAGGCTCTGAAATGCATCCTGAGCAAATCCCATCCATGGGCATCACACAATGCCAAGGACAGGGTACCAGCACAGGTCCAGCTCTGGGGCCAGTGTGCTGAGATGGGTGGAGCTGGGTCAGGGGGTACATCACCACCTCATCGTGGTGCTGGTGGGGTGCTGAGGTGCTGATGTCCGAATCTAACACTGTCCTGTTTCTCCACAGCAATTCTCAGCGCTGACTGAAGTGCTTTTCCGCTTTCTGACAGAGCCCAAGGAGGTAAGGCAGAGCTAAAGAGAATTGTGAGTGCAGCTCTTGTCGGAAACACAGAAAAGATTTGGTCACCGCTCTTTTTTTTTGAGCAGGTAGAAAGATTTCTGACTCAGCTCTCAGACTTTGCAACCATGAATAAAATCAGCTTGGGCCCCCTGAAAAACATTGTAAAAAGTATTCTTCTGGTTCCCAACGGTAAGTGATGTATTTGCATATGCTGCCCTGAGGCCAAACTGTCCCAGCCATTCCCGCAGGGCTTGGTTTGCACAATAAGTGTTAATGGTAGCTAATACAGTGCTTAGCACTTAAGAATCAAAACTTCCCCCGTTTGGTGACTCTTTGTATTCTTTATACTCTTCTTGCATGCACATTTCTTGGGCTTAAGTAAACTCCCTTAAATATCTGTGCATTAAATGCAGCACAACACTGTGACGGTGCTTGGTTTAAGCAGTTCCTGTAAATCCCTTTTGCCAAACCAGGGCAGCCTCATGTTGGTACCGGGTCTCTGCAGGAACTTCCACCCAGGTGACCCAGTGCTGCAATTCCTCCAAGGACAAGCGCTGTTGGAGACAAATAAGACAGTGCATAGTCTGGGAACTGGTGCAGTTCTGGGCCACGTGAAGGAGACAGCTGACCTTGCAGTCCTGCTCTAGAGAAACACAACGTGTCCAGCTCTTTCTCCTTCATAAACAGTGACAGAGGTTTAGGGGGATTCCACTGGAATACCCTGGACTCCAGCTCTTTATGGGATTACTGTGACGTTGTGGCTGCTGTTTGACACGATAATGCATCAAACACTCGACGGCACATTCATCCCATTGATCCTTCCTGTTATTAATAGTCCCTTGCTATTACCCTTCAGCCCTGGGCTCCCTGTAACTTCCTTCACAGCCCTGATGCTGAGAACAACTGTTTTCTGAATTTGTGTTAAACTTGTTCCACTGCTTCAAGCCACTTTTCCTATCCAGGAATAACAACAATTTTCTTTCCTGCAACTGTCTGGTGGGGATTTAATGCGAATTTGTATTTTTTCCCCATCCTGACTCAGGCCTTGGTGCCCTCATCTTGTCGTTCCTGTGTGTGTGCCCTAGCTTCAATCCCGTTGTAACTTTTCCTCAGCTCTGGGATGCCACGGCCGATATCAGAACAGATCACAGCAGATAACTTTGTGCTGCACAGCCGGAAAGCCACGTGGGGCTGGCAGTCTCCTTGAATTTATGAGATTCCTGCTCTTGGCTTCAGAGAGCAGAATCCTTGTAGAGGTCCGTGTGCTGCCTGGGCCCCAGAACAAAGGGGGAAGGCGCAGCGGGGGAAAGTGTTATATGCACACGTTCACACCCATCATCCCAAACACAGCAGGTAGGTCAAATTAGCAGCCCGCCAGCCTTAACAGTTCTCCTTTAACAAGCAAAGCGGCTACGGGAGAGAAAGCAGCAGCTTCAAAACATAACCGCTGCCTCTGTTCCCATGGATACCTGCAATGGGATCTCGCCCTCTCCCAGGCATTCCCAGAGCCCGGACTTTTAAAGCACCGGGCATCTGCAGAGATACCGCCAGGCACGACTGGGTTTCCGATCTTTGAGGAGCTGTGGTTTGCTTCAAAACACAGCTCAGAAACAAGAGGCTTTCCATCGTCGGGTCCTGTCCCTGCCTCTATTTGACTCAGTAAAAATCGGTTTGACTCATTAAAAAGTGTTTGTTTTTTTCTTCTTCTTCTTTGTGGTATTTTTTCAGGTGCCTTGAAGAGGAATTTATCTTCTGAACAAGTCAGAGCAGATTTTATTGCGCTAGGTAGGTCACGTGATTTCCACTAAATAAAAGATAATTAATATTTATCACATATAGTAATCTCATATGGTTTTCCCCACAGGCCTCAGTGAAGAGAAAGCCAGTTATTTTGCAGAACAGGTATTCATATATTTTTGCTTGTTTCTAAGCTAACAAAATGTCAGTTCTGTGAGTGGGAACTCCTAAAACCCCACTGTGCTCCTGAGACACTTCAGCACTTTGGGTATTTTCTTCAAAACCAACTTGGGATTTTGAACTGAAGATCCTCAGAGAACTAATAAGGAGCAGTTTGTCTGATGATACCTCTGGTTTGCCAGGGCCTCTCCCCCATCAGTGTCACAGTTCCTGCACTGCTGTGTGGCTTTCATGTGATGTTTTTGTGCTTCCCATGCTTTGAGCCCTGAGGTCATGCAGTTACATGAACACATGGCTTTTTGCACAGATATTGTTACACTGATCCATGCTAAAACAAAACCAGTGAGTTTCATTTACAGAAGTGACAGGGCAGATGGAAATCCTAGCAGGACTCAAACACCTCTGAAAGACCTCCCAACCACATTAGTTCTCTCTTTACTCGAGGCTTCTGCCATCCTCTGCCTTCGTTCTGACTCCTGTTGAAGTTTCAGGTACAAACAGAGGCCTCTCCGAATTGATTGCTGGTGTCTTTTGCTCTTGTAGTGGAAGGTGAATTCCCCCACTCTAACACGCCTGGCTGTGGGTCAGACACTGATGATTAACCAGCTGATAGATATGGAGTGGAAGTTTGGAGGTAATAGAGCTACAACATAAACTGGAGGGGTTGGGAAACCCAACAGCAGCTCTTGGCTAAATAGCATTTTATTTCACCATTAGCTAACAGATTATCTGCCTTCTCTTCTTTCTGACTCACAGTGACTGCTGGGAGCAGTGAGCTGGAAAAAGTGGGAAGTATCTTCTTACAGGTAAATCTCCCACATCACAGAGTTCAGCTTGTAGGGCAGTTGAGGAACAAGCTCCAGCCAGGCATGTGGGAAGCCCTGGCTGTGAGGGGAAGGAGAGGGAAGCTGGGTCTCACAGGAATGGGCTCAGTGACCAGTCTCCAAGTGCTGCTGCCAGCAGAGAGCAGACACGCTGCTGTTTGTTTCTCCTCTGAAGACATGAGGTGTCACAGGAGCTTGGCCTGTTCTGCAAAGTTGTTCAAAAAGCTCAGTTTAGCAAAGATCAACCGTCTTGGGGAGGGAGGGGAAGTGGGATCAAGGACTTTCAGACATCTTCCCAGTGCCCAGGGTACCTGTTCCTACAGTGGCACTTCTTGAAAAGCCTGTCAAAGATGTGTGTGCTGTGCAGCAGTCAAACTCACTGCTGTGAGCAGACTCCTGCTCTGCTGTCCTCTCCTAGTGCTCAGATACAGGTCTCTGAGCTAAAATACTTCTGCTTTTCCTTTCCCCAAGCTGAAGCTGGTGATTAAAAAAGGGAGCCAATTGGAAAACGTGTATGTTGGTGAGTTAACAGTTCTGGACAAGAGGGAACCACGGGAAAGCTGCAATTTGTGGCTCGGGGGGGGTTGCTGGGGGTGGAGCAGTCTGGGGGAAGAACCAGGGTGGGGTCACTGCAAGAGCATCACTGTGGTTACTCCTGCCTCAGCCTCTCCATCACTGTGGCTGCTCCTGCCTCAGTCTCTCCCTGCCACAGGCACTCCAAAGCTGTTTAGGAACACGGACTGCTGGGCATCTTCACATCTGTGCCTCAGTAAACACAGATCTGCCACAGAGCACTCAGAGGAACAGGGCAGAGGAGGAAAATAAATGATTCCCAAGCATGGAGTGCTGTTGGGAGATCCCTTTCTGGGGGAGGATCCCAGCCTGGCCCCCCTGGCAGCCTGGCTAGCATAAGGAAACAGCTGCAGGGAATCACAGTGGTTAATCCTGCCCAGCTTAGGTGAACGAGTTGCTCCGTGGTAGCACCAGAACAGCTTTGTCAATGTTGGAAGTGTAACTTGAAATCTAAGGCTTGATGCCTTTTTTTTTTTTTTTTTCTCCTGCAGAGTTAACTTTGCCCCAGTTCTACAGTTTTCTGCATGAAATGGAACGGGTCAAAACCAGCCTGGAAAGCTTCAGCTGAAACTGCACAGACCTGAGCCGACATCTGTCCGGGATGTTTAATTCCTCCTCCTGGGTCTGCAGATCTGCTCTTTCCCAGCTGACTCTTCACACCCTGATAAGAGAAGACAAGCTGTGCAATGAGCAGTGGTGTCATGGCCCAGCAGGACCTATCAGTCCCTTAGAACCTGAAACTTGGGCTAAGTTTCAGCTTTTTCAAAGCACCTACAAGTCCACTCATCTTTTTTTTTTTTTTTTTTTTACTATACTATTATGAGAAACTGTGGTCAGAAGTAATGTGGCTACCTTTACTAAAATAGCAAAGAAATAAACCCATACCCATCCTGCTCCATTTGTATCACAATCTGATTTTGTGAGAAAAAGCGAAACAGGAGCAAAGAATTATTTTGAAACATGGAAGAATTAGCAGAGAGGAGAGAGAGGAGGAAAGCAAGAAGAGCATCTAATGTGGGGAATCACTTAGTGCTCCCTTCAAGCCTCTGCCTTCTCTTGTATTAGGAAACATGTTGATTAGCTTCTTCCCAATTGTGCCTCATTATGGAACAGTATCTCAGTGGTAGGTGATTTTAAATCTTAAACAACCAAACAGCTGTCTCTGTGCACAGAGGGGAGACATCTCGGGGGGTGGTGAGATAAATCTCATTTGGATGTGCTGCTCTTTAATCTGCAGCCTGTGTGACATGGCACAGTTAGACCCAGCCCGTTTCCCAGTGGACATATGTCCAAACCCCATGAAGTGCCATTAGCTCGACTCTTCAGTTGACTGAGGGCAAGGATGAGCTCTTCATCAGGAAGCAGAGGGGTGCTCCAACCCACCTGGGGCAGTGGCAATGTTACAGTCACTGAGAGTCCTCTCGTGTAGAATGTTGAGTTTAGCAGCCAGAGCTGGCTGAAGCCTCTCCCACAGCACAGGGATGAAGGAAGCGCCTCTTACATGTCCCATCTCTGTGTCCCTGGCACACTCAGCAGTTCCAGTGAAGGGAGTACACAGCATTACCAGGGAATATCCCAGTAAAATACTCAGTTTCCAGCCTCCACCTGAAGGATTCACTGTCCCATGGTATCCTGACAGACTGCTGTGGGCGTCTGTGCAGCAGCAGCAGCTGCTTCCAGTTAAACCCATCCTAAAAGATAATTTCTGTGAGAAAAGCATCACAAAGCTCCCTGCAACTCACAGCTTCACCCGTGGGTTTCCAGCTGCAGCAAACTCAGAACTGAATGGTCTCCACTGCATTTCTTGTGGTGCTGCAGGGGTGACTGGGAAAGACAGTGGGCATTGGCTGAGCCATCTATTTGGGAACTGGGCAATCCTGCTGGCAAACCCGGGAATGGATTTATTTATTTTCCCACATATCAGGTCAGTCACAAGCATTTCAAGCTTTGTCACATGATTACTGTAAAAATAAAATTAAAAAACCCAAAACCTCTGAAATAATGTTACACAGAATATTCTGTCTCCTTTAGTGTGGCAGGAAAAGCTATTTCAGGGAGGAAGAAGCAGTCCAAATGGCTGCTGTTTCCTCGAGACAAAAGCAATTTTTTTGCTATTCGTTTTCTGCTGCCTGTTCCCATTATTTCTCCTCACCCTCCCGGTGCCAGGGCGGCACCACTCGGCCCTATCCGGTTATGCCGGGAGGTGGCCACGGCGCTGCGGAGAAGATGCCAGGCTCGGTAGTGGGTCAGGAATCCGCCGTCCCCCCGCTCCTCCCCCTGCCCGGTTGGGATTAAGCCGCTCGGGGCTGACGCACGCCGAGCCCGCTGACCCCGAGTGCAGGGGTCACCCCCGTGCTGCTCCGCGGTCCCCACGGGCAGCTCTGTGACCTCGCCGCTGCCACCAGCGCCCTTTCATCTCCCGTGCTTGGCTGGGCATGAGCCGAGCTGGCAGCCCCGTGGGGAAGGGGTGCAGGGGGAGCCGGCTCCGGCGGCACCGGCAAGGGGTGATGCCAGCCGTGAGGGAATGGGGTCACCCTGCCAATGGGGCCGGCCAGGAGCAAGGGCCGCTCCAGGAGACAGCATGGCAGCTGTGCCCCTCCTGCACAAGCACGGGGGTGACGGCCGAGCGGCCAGAGCACAGCTGGCACAGCCACAGGGAGGGAAGGGGCGGCCCGGTGCCCATGCTGGGTTTCGGGCAGCCCGATGCCCGTTTTGCCCCGTGTTTCCGGGTGGCCCTGTGCCCATTTTGTCCGTGTTTCAGAGCAGCCTGGTGCCCGTTTTGCCCCGTGTTTCAGAGCACCCCGTGCCCGTTTTGCCCCGTGTTTCAGAGCACCCCGTGCCCGTTTTGCCCGGTGTTTCCGGGCGGCCCCGCCGTGCTCGTGTGCGCGGCCCCTTCCGCCTGCCCGTCAAGCCCAGCCAGCCGAGCGCTAATCTCGGCGGGACAGCGGGCAAGGGGGAAACAGGGGCCTCTCAGCAGCCTGGGGTGCAGCTAACCGTACTCCCGCAGCCGTTTGCCTCCCCAAGGCCTTTCCCGGCCCATTTCCTCCGGGGCGGCCGTGCCGCAGCCCCCGTGCCCGTCCCCGCTGCCTGGGGACACGCGGGTGCTGCAGCGGGACAGGGGCAGCTCAGCCGTGCCGAAGCCACACGGTCACCGCCCTGCATGCTCAGATGCTCTCTGCTGCTCAGTGCAGCCCCCCTCGCGGACTCTCTGCTGCCTCAGGCCACCTCAGCACAGCCCGGGCTGCCTGGCTGAGTGCAGGGGAGATGGCAGAGTGGCCCCAGCAGCCAGGCTGCAGTGGGCATCCTGTGCTGCTGCTCACCCCCGCCAGCTCCGGCAGCGCAGCAGAGAATGGGGGCTGCACTCTGGGGTCTGTCAGTTCCCAGCGTGGATTCAATGCTGTTGTGGCTCTCAGCCATGTCAGATGCTAATGACCAAGGGGACTGGGATGTTTTCAAATGAAGCATCTTCTCCCTGCTGGAAATGCCAATGCTGCTGCTCCCTTCGTGTGTGAAGGAATACTCCAAACCCTGAGAACAAAAGCCTCTTCTCAGAGGGAGCAGAGCAGATGTGGACTCCACTTATGCCTGTGAGCCCACAGGCAGGCAGGGAAGGAAGGAACTGGGGCTCCTCACTGCTGTCTCTGCCTGACCTTGAGCAGGTCGTGTGGGATCTGACAGAGCTCTCTTGGATATCCTGATTTCCAGGAGCTGCTCCATGCTGAGGCCTCTCAGCTTGGCCTGTATCCCTGTCCAAACTTCGCCATCTGCAGAACAGAGTGACAAATCTCAGGGTTGGCAAACACCAGGGAGGGAGCCATGGCAGGTGAGACAAGCCAGGGAGCAGAAATGGCAGGTGAGGGCCCCAAGGCAGCTGGAGCTCAGGAGCTCAGCCCAGTGCTGAAGAAAATCCTGCCCTTCCTCACCCCATGCCATCTTCCTCCCCAGTTTCTCCAGGTTTTGGGGTGATGCAGCACCCAGCAAAAACACCAGCTGTGAACTGCAGCTCCCCACATTGCTCTGTCTGCCTGGGAACAGCAGCCTTGAGCACATTGGAGGGCCCCAGGGCAGCACCACCACCCTGCTGTGCCACGTGAATCCTTGGGGACAGGGACCCACAGGGGCTGTGTGGGGCTCCCTGGGGCTCCCATGGCGCTTGCTGTCTCCTCACCAGAGCACACAGGCGAGGGTGGCACTTGGCACAGCACCATATGCAGCTGAGGACACACCCCCAGGGACGAGCCCTTGGCCTGCCTTGGGACAGGATTCTGCACCCACTCTGCTCAGAGCAGGGGGAAGGCATCCCACCCTGCCTGCAAAACCCAGCTGCTGCCTCCCATTCTTGTGTGAGGTGGGGGAAGAGACTGGTGGTGTCCAAGGCAGTGGAAATATTCCTAGCATGTCGTCTGCTCCTAAGCCTTGCCATCTCTCTAGGCAGTTCTTTGTCCAGGCACACTGGGAACAATTGGGGTTGCTCAGCCAGACCGCAGGCTGTCGATCAGCAGAGGGAATGAATGCTCCAGCATACGGAACCCATCTTCTCCCACAGCAAGGGGAGGTGGCCACCAGAAACCAGCCTGTGGCACAACAGCACAGGCAGAAACAATGCCCAGGCACCCACGGCAGTGCCAGCCCCGGGAAGGGGGGTGGTGCTCCCCAGCCCATCCAAGGAACAGCCCAATGGGAGGGGGTGGCTGGGCATCCCCAGACCCCATGTGGGGCTGGGGGTGGCATGGTTGGCACAGCCATGGTGACAAGGTCCCTGTGTGATCCCGCACTGCAGGTGGCTGAGGAGGAAGAGCTGAGTCCTGGGGGACAGAGAGGAGTCCCCAAGCTGTGGGGTCAGGGCCTGGCCAGCACCCCTCAGCACCCAGCACCTTGGGGGTGTCCTATCCAGGGCTGATGGCATTTAATCCCTTGCAGGAACAGCTTCACAAAGGAAGCCAGGCCCTGCAGTGACAAATCCACACTGTCCCCAAGAGCCTGATTCAGCTTCTCCTCTCCATGACACCCTGAGCAGCCACGGGCGTTTGGCGGGGGGAGCACCCACCAGCCCCCCGCTGAGGCAGCTCAGCCCATTTCCCAGCACTCAGCTCCAGTTTATAGGGCTGCTCTGTCCCAGGGGCATCGCTGCCACCGCTAACGAGGTTATCCCAGACCAGGCACCGACAGAGAGGGAAAGCAGGGTTAACCCTTGTGCCACTGACATATCCCACAGCACTGGGGAACACATTTGCTTGCAAACGAGCTCTTAACAAGCCCCAGTGGAGATGGGTGGCAATGAAACACCAGGTGAGGATTCCCGTGCCATCCCCATGCCAGCCCTGGCACCGCAGCATCCCTCCTCTTGGAGCAGCCCCAGATCCACGACAGCAGCACCAAGCCCTGAGGCTACACCTTGCAGCCGGTGCCCATGGCAGCAGCACAGAAAGGACGGTGCATGCCCCCATCGTGTCCCCATCCCTTTGTTTCACATCGGCAGCTGGGATGTGCATAAGGAGCAGGGTGCGGGCAGGAGACGTTGGTGGCCGAGGCCACTGCTGCCCACAGGGACACGGCACCACTCACATTCCTGCAAGAACATGTGAAGGCTGCAAGCAAGGTCAAGGGCCCTTCCCTTGCTGGGACTCGGCGTCACGCCAGCACCCGGGTGGCCCGACCCGCCGTCCCGCAGGGCTGGGGACTGTCCCTGCACCCTCACCCCACCGCCTTCATCTGCAGGGCTGCCTGGGGAAGGGTGGGTGCTGGCAGCGCTCCCCAGGGACCACCAACGCGGGCAGCCCTGCTCGGCCTGCTCAGCATCCCCCGCGGGGCGGGGATTGGGGTGGGATCCCCAGGCAGGGCCCCTCCTTTTCCATCCCTGCTGCTGAGACCCGACAAACTCACGGCACTGCCGGGCGGTGCCCCCCGCCCCCGCTGCGGTGCGCGGTGCGGGGCAGCAGAGGGAGCCAGAGCACCGCGCAGGGCCCCGCGCTCCCCCCATCCCACCCCGCACCCACCCAGTCCCACCCTCCGGACACCCCCATCGCTCCCCGCACCCACCCAGTCCCACCCTCCGGACACCCCCATCGCTCCCCGCACCCACCCAGTCCCACTCTCCGGACACCCCCATCGCTCCCCGCACCCACCCAGTCCCACCCTCCGGACACCCCCATCGCTCCCCGCACCCACCCAGTCCCACCCTCCGGACACCCCCATCGCTCCCCGCACCCACCCAGTCCCACCCTCCGGACACCCCCATCGCTCCCCGCACCCACCCAGTCCCACCCTCCGGACACCCCGCCCCGCGCCCTCCATTCTCCGGGCTTCGCTCCCGCATCCACCGCTCCCGTCCCCCGCCCTCTCTCTCCGGGGTATCCTGCCCGCCCTCCTCCAGGATATCTCCCTGCATCCTCAATCCCCGGGCATCCATCTCTCTCCCTCCCTCCCTCCCTCCCCCGTCCCCTTTCCTCGGCGCATTCCTCTCCCTCATCCTTTCCTCAGCCCCAATCCGTCTCCCGGCCCCATGGACCCTCCCTCCCCGCACCCGGCAGGCAGCCCCCCGACCTCGCCCCCCCCTCCTCCTGCCGCCAGCAGCACCATCTCCCCCGCAGTTCCCACAAGCGCTTTCCCAGCCGGGAGCCCCGGAGTCACACTTATCCTCGCCCACCCCAAACCCGGCGTCACCCCCCGTTACCGCCCGCCCGGACCATCCCACCCCAGCCCCCCCTGAACTGCCCCAGCCCCGAGCACCGCCTCCGGCAGAGCCCCCCACGCTGCTTCAGCTCCGGGTTGGGGGCAGGAGCCCACGGATTTATTCAAAAGCAATAAAACTGAACCCAAGTGTCCCTGTTCCTTTCTGTCACCCGCGGCTGGTGCTGGAGCGAGCTCCCGTCCCATCGCACACGCCCTGCGCTGTGCTGGGTCAGGCAGTTCTTCAGTCGGGCTGGCTTTGATAAGAGCAGATTAAAAATAATCATAACAATAACGAGAAGACCCGTCACCTCTCTGGGGGGCACCTCACGGCGCCTGCTCCCAGCCAGGCAGGCTGCGACTTTCAGCTTCCACTAAGGAACAAAAATACTGAGGAATTAGCTGTATTTATGCGTTTATCGATATTAGCCCACCCCACACCCCGGGGGATGCCGGAGGGTGCCTGTCCCACTGCAGGTGGCCTCAGCAGGGCCAGGTTCCAGGGAGGCAGCAGGATGCTGGACTCTCTGGAGCCCCCCTGGGTGCAGAGAAACCCGGTCTGAGGCAGAGCCTGAGCGCTGGCCCGGCTGCATGGGGTGGGACTTGGAGGGGAGCCAGAGCCCCCCTCTCCGGGCTGCGGGCGTGGAGCAGTTCCACAGAGCACCATCAGAGCAGGTAAAGGAGAGGGGGAGCACCCACCTTTCCACCAGTTTTCCTACTTGCTCCATCTCACATATAGCGAATTCTAAGCACACAATGCAGTTATTGAATAAAATTATGCTTTTTTTAGTACTTGTATGCATGTGGTTTTTAAGGCTCTGCCTAGAAACCAACCTCTGAGCCAGGAGCAGACAGATCGGAGGGGAAAGCCAGGCCAGCCCTGGACAGCTGTGGGACACAGAGATGCAAGCACAGCACTGTCAACCATAGCAGCTGGCAGGTGACACATCCAGCCCATGCAGGTGACGCGCCCATCACTCCTTCCACTCCAGGAAGAAGGAGAAAGCACTCCTGGCTGGGGCAGGGATCATTAGGGAGTGCGGCCAGCCCGGGGCTGCCTCGCCTCTCCTCTCCCTGTCGCTATCTCCGTCCCCCATGGCGCCAGCTCTGTCCCCCTCCCGCAGAGCTCTGCCTGTGCCCGTGAGGACGAGTCCTGCCTCCTCTCCGCCATCTCGCTCTCCCTCCAGGCAGCGGAGCCGCGGCGCTGCCAGCTCCATCTGCACAGTGCAGCGAGCATCGGGCCAAGGGGCAGGACCCACAATCACATTTCCTTGGAGCACATTGTGCTCCCGCCTCGCCGAGGGTGTTGAAAATGGGTGGCTGTAATAATGGCGCCGTGAATAACCACAGCTCGCTCACTGTGGCCTCCAAGCTCAGTGTGCTCCAGGTCCAGCTTCATCCCCTCCCAAGGCTGTTCCCTGCCATGATGTGCCCTGATTTCCAACCTGCCTCATAATCTTCTGCCGTGGCCCAGGTATCCACAGTCCCCACACTCACCCACAAGCTCCCATCAACACTTCCCCCATTGCAACTGGATTGGCTTTGACCCGTGTTCTCCTCCCAGCAGAACCCCCATGGACTGAGGACATAAAACCCCCAGACAGGGACTCTGCTGCCCTGTGACAGGCAGTGCTGCCCAGACGTGGTGCAGCACAAAGGGCTCATGGAGCTTTTATTGCTGCTGATCCTGCACGGCTCCCCCAGACCCGCCTGGAGCAGAGCCTGGCCTTGGAGCCAGCGCTCTGCAAACAGCATCCCTGGGGCCCTCCCCAGGGCTGGGGCGCAGGTCCCCACTCCCGCGGCAGGGCAGCAGGTTCTCCTCTGCCACCAAACCTGGCTGTGGCTGCACTGGTGCCATCTGTTCGTCAGGCACAGTCCCGTGTCACGCTGTGCTGTGGGAGCCGTGCCAAAGCTCCCGGACCCTGCTGGAGCACCCGCACTGGAACCGGGCTCTGAGTGCCGCGACCGATGCGATTTGCAGCCCCGGTGAAAAGATGAGGGCACAGATGCCAGCGGCGCTTCCTGGCTCTGGAGATGAGCCGTGTCGGGTGGGGCTGCGGGTGCTCGGGTTGTGGGGGCAGCTTGGAGGGGTGCTAGGGCTCAGGTGGGGGGCATCTCGCCAGACCACCCCCCAGCCGGGGAAATTGGTGCCCTGTGAGCTCCCAGCAAGGGCACGGTAGTTGCAGGGCTGGAGTGGCATTGGGAAGCCTCGGGGTGAGCTCTGTCCCGCTCTGCTTGCTCGAGAATGAAAGGATTTGTCAACAGGGAGCTGATGAGTCCCGCGGGCAGCGAGCTCGCCCTCCTCCCAGCACCCCCTGTCCAGCAGGTGGGCTCCTGACGGCACACGGCCATTGCAGGCTGTCCCCAAGCGCCGACTGCTCCAGAGGGTTTGAACCCACTGTCCCACCAAAGCCCCCAGTGAGGGGGCCTCGACCCCACCGGCCGGACAGCACAGCCCTGAGTGCTCTGAGGGGTCTGACCCTCTCAGGTGTTTCTGCAGGATGCTCAGTGCGACCCGGGCAGTGCCTGGCACACGGAGCAGCCACACGTGGCAGAGACAGGAATATGCTTTCACCAGGAGAACAAGAAGAGCCTCTGATGGCTGCCATGTCCCTTGTAAACACCAACTTTGAGAGCATCAGATTACAGCCGCTGCCTCGGCTCCAAACAAGATGGTAATCGGGAGCAAGGAGGCACCCTGCCTGCATCCTGCCTGCACAGCGGGGAGCACCGGGAGCCTGGTGGCACCGCAGAGGCCATGACACCCTCTCCTGCACTGCAGGACCGCCGGGGCTCGCTGCGCCCCGACCCCACACAGACAGCGACCCAGCGCGCCCCGGGCGAACGGGAGCTCCCCGCCCCCGGCGGAGCCGCTGCTCGCTTGTCCCCGAGTGCGTGCGCAGGGTCCCCGTGGCAGGAGCACGCCGGGGTTCGGTGCACCCCCGTTGGGGCACACCGCTGCCCGGGGGGGATGGCTCCCACCGCGGGCTGGGTGAACCGACACCCGTGGTCCCGGAGCCGCTGTGCTGTGAGCGTCCCGGCTCGGGAGATGTCGGTCCCACGGCCGCTCCCCGAGCGTCCCCGCTGCAAGGCCGGTGTCCGGGCAGCAGCCGCCGCCCCAAGGAGAGCTCGGTCAGGGCACAGCCGGGCAGGGCCATTCCCGGGGCCGCAGCTGGCGGGATTGGAGGCAGCTGCCCGCAGCGCGGGCCCCCCTCCTCCCGCTGCCCGCGGCCCCCCTTGCTCGGGCAGGAGCCGCTCCGGCCGCTCCCTGCTGAGCGGTCCGGGCTGCGGGGACAGAGCAGCCCCCACTCCCTCCTCCTCGGCCCCGGCCGCGGGCAGGACCGAGCGGTTCCTCCCTCCGCCGCCCCGCCGGTCCCGCATAGCGCAGGGACACCGGGACCGGCGCTCCCCGCCGCGGGGGCTCCTCGCTCGGCCGGCCCGGGGTGCGCGGTGCCGGCGGGGACACGCGGGACTGTGGCTGCGCCCACGCTGCGGCAGCTGGCGGGGGGTGGCGGGGATCAGCTGCGGCCGGGGATCAGCTGTGCCCCGCGCCGCCCCGCCGGGGCCCCCCCGCTCCCTTGGGGAGCGGCCCCGGCCCCCCCGCGCTGCCCGCACTGCCCGCCCTACCTGCCCGCCGCCCTCCCGGCCCTCCCCGGGGCGGCTGGCGGCCGCCCAGCCCGGAGCTGCCCTGCTCCCTCCTCCACCTCCTCCTCTTCTACTTCTCCTCCTCCCGCGGGCACAGCCCTGTCTAATCCCACGGGTGCCAAATCCACGGTGCGGCTTTGGCCGCGGCGGGGCCGGAGCGTATCGGATGGGGCTGGCGGGGAGGACGAGGGAGGAAGGCGCGGGATGCTCCGGCAGGGACACCCGGCCGAGCCCCCCCCCCCCCGCACACCGCAGCCATGGCAACGGCGATGGGCTGTCCCAGCCCGGCCGCAGCGCAGTGAAGGCGAGAGGGACGCAGGGAGGGAAGGAGCCGCCGGGCGATTCCTGAGGGGCTGGCACACACACAGCCGCTGGAAGCGACCGGAGCCAATCCCCCGGCTCCCTTTGTGATGCTTCCTGACACAGATTCCCTCTCCATGGCTGACTTTGCAAGTTTCCCCATCCTCTTCCCCTCCTCGCGCGGTTCCTTTTTATGCGACTAAATTATACACGAGAGGAGGGACATGCTGGAAATTCTAGTGACAAAATAGAAATGAGCAGATTTGCGCAGGCGGCTGCAGCCCGGCCGCCTCCGGGACTCCTGCGAGCCAAGAGGGACCGGACCTAGTCCCAGGGCAGCAGCATTAAAGCCCGTGAATTTTGAAACCATCAAGGGAAAGGCTTTTCCTGCGGCAGCAGAGAAGTGCGGGCGTGTATTGCAGGATCGCGGTGGGTGCCGGGACCGCGGCCCCTCCTCGCGGAGCGGCTGCTGTCCCAGCACACAGCACCCTCGGGGACGGCAGGCGACGCATTCACTTCCCCGGAGAAATGTCTTATTTGGGAGCCAGTAAAAAAATATGCAAATCTGAGAGGGCTGGGCCTCAGCCTCTGAGCAGCCTTTCTCCCCTTCCTCCCCATCCCAGAGCTCCGTGGGGCGAGCTGAGCCCTGGGCGACCGAGGGAAGGGAAAGGCAGAGCCGGGGGAGCGCGGGGGCGGCGGGCGAGGCAGCGGGATGAGATTTGGTGTGTCACGGAGCAGGACGGGGAGATGTGCGCGGGATAGCGGCTCCTCCAGACCGCGGGCATGCGGAGAAGGCTCCTGCTCCCGCAGCCGGGGTGGGTGGAGCATGCTGTCACTTTTTGGTGCTGGGCAAGCCCGGCATCGCTGTCGCAGGATTGCTGCCTGTGCAGTGAGTCAGGAGCAGCGCTGCCACGTTCTCCTCCTACAGGCAGCGTCCCGTGGCGGGTCGGTCGTGCTCCGCACCGGGACGCGCCCGCACACGCGGTGATGCTTCAGCTCCGACGCCACGTGGGTGGGTGAATCTCCGGCAGCGACTCTCCGGGGAAACCCCTCTGTTGCGAAGGATGAGGACACCGACCTGCAGCTCGGACGAGATGTGGAGCGCCTGGCTCAGGCAGTGATCCCACGGGACACGGGCATATTCCTGTGCCTGCGTCCCACCTCCTCTGCCAGACAATGAAACACTGCCCTCCTTCCCAAGTCGCAGCAGAACAAATAAAGCAAGCGCCATATGGTGCCAAGACACGCTGGAAATGGGGCCAAGCCCAGGAGGTAGGGGAGGTGGCAAGCCTCCATCCCCACACCAGTCCCCATGCCAGCTCCAAGCCAGGGCTGTCCTTGGGGGAGCCCTGTGCCCACTCCTCCTCCTTCCCCCCGCAGCCACTGCCCCACTGCCAGGCACAGCTCTGCATTTCAGCCGTGGCTTTGCCTGCAGTCCTGGGGGAGCACAGAAACCAAAGCTGTCCCTGAGAACACTTTCTCCTCTGAGGGCTCGCCCAGGGACACAGGTGTCACTGCTGGACTGACACTGTTGTCAGGGGATAATGCCCTGCACCCTGCCACAGGACCAGGGCACCCTGCTACCTCTCCCCCAGAATTACAGACAGGAGTGGGCACCACTGACAGCTTGTCCCCTAAAGCCCCTGCAGCCCAGGGGCTGGAGGAGAAGCCTCCCACCTGCTCCAGGCTGCCACAGATACCCCACTGCAAGAAGAAAGTGGCACCATCTTTCTGCCTGTCACAGCAATCCTCCTGCCTGGATCCTCCCACAGCCCTGCAGCTCCTGGATACCCTGTGTGTTTTCAGGCGAGTCACCTCCTAGCACAGGCACCCAGCAGTGAGGCTCCTCCCAGGGGACTTGGGCACCCTATGGCAGGGCTTTCAGAGGTGCTGAGTGCCTGCAATTTCCTGCAGCCTGCTCTGTGGAACAGAGCACATCTCTCTGAGACCCCAGCCTGCCCTGGCTGCCCACGGCCTGGCTCAGGACAGCAGATCCCAGAGCTTCCTTGGAGGCAGGATATGATGAGCTCCTGGGGGAAGAGGGGGACTCCAGGCGCCCTTCACACTCTAACAGACCTTCTGTATGTGTGGCAAGCAGATGCCAGCCTCATCTGTGCCTGGGAGCCACGGCACAGAGCTGATGTGGCACCTACCCACCTGCCACCCTTATTCAACCCATTCCCCGTGCAAGGGCCTCCAAAAGGGAAGCACCTTGCTCTCTCTCCAGGTTGAATCAAAGTAAGGATCTCTTTTGCTTTTGAGGCTTTGTAGCCACAGGGCTCAACTCTCTCACTGCAAAAGCGAGCAGATCATTTGCACCTGAGTCACAGAGATGAGAATCAAGTAACTTGTGCAAGCAAAGGACTTTGTTGAATCATACATAAAAATGTTGGGATGATAAGAATCAGACAGGACCCAGGAGTAGCCCACAGATCTCTCCATCTCTGTGCCATCCTCCTTCCTACTTTAAAGAGACAGCCTTCCCTGCTGGAGTGTCTCATGACCTGGTTCCATCCATACCTATCTATGCTCCCGTGACCTGGCTCCATCTCCCCTCTGGGAATGCTCCACACCAACGAGTGCTTGACATCTGCTTTAGAGATCCAAAGCACTGTGTGAAAATAGTATTATTTATTGACAATGTTATAGGTAATGAGAGAATCAGAAGGTGGTCTTGTCCTGCACAGCTCACCTGGATCATGGCAGAGGGTGCCAGCTGTGGTGCTGTTTGCTGACCAGTGGCTGTGGAGATCTGCCCTCATCCGGGTCCCAGCTCCACTTGGGCTTCTTACCCACCACGTGTTGATAAACAAAAAAAATGTACAATGGATGCATTGAAGTTCCCAGTTAAACAGAACAGCAGTGGCTGCTCAGAAGGGGAACTTCTGCATTATCTTTTGCTCTGTTAATTCAGAGGTGGGACTTGCTGAAACAGGGACAATCCACACGGTAGTATCTGGATTTTTGAACATCCCCCGGGTGAGATCTCAGGCAGGGTTAAATGCCAGCAGGCAAAAGAACAGCAGCAAACCCAGGAACAAAGGGGACGGGGCATTTTGGGGCAGGCTGACTCCTAGGAGCAGGACAAGGAGTTACTGGGAGAAGTGGGGTTAGGCCATGCCATGTTCCAGCACATGCAGCTGCAAGGTGAGGCCAGGGATCCCAGGTGGATCACCAGGTACTGACTGGCAATGGGCTCCACCAGAAGCCAGGGATCCTGCCTGGATCAGCAGGCAGCAGCTGGCAGCAGGCTCTGCTGGAGGCTGGAGATCCAGCCCTGGCACACAGGACAGTGCCCAGCTGCTGCAGGGTGAGCAGTGGGCACAGCTGAACCCAGCAAATCACTGAGCTGCAGGCAGGGAGAGCAGCAAGGAAGCCCAGACAGGGAGCACAAGCAGGGGAACCCAGGCAGAGTGTGCAGGCAGGGAACAGAGGCAGCAGTGGCACCAGCAGCAGCAGCAGCCTACCTAGGGGAGAACCAGGGAGAGCCTTGGGTCCACGCTGTGACCCAGGACCTTGCTGCTTCCCAAACCCCTGAGGGTGTGACAGTCCCGGGGGTCTGCATCCTGGTTTGTGCTGAGCTGGCAGGGTCCTGCTCAGCAGCAGCCAGGTGGGATCCTGCGCCTGGAGGAGGCACGGCAGGATGAGCCCAGAGCAATCTGTTCGGTTAGAAGTGGGTGGTAAATTAACGGCAATGGAAGAACCACTCCCCGGGAGCTCCAAAGTGGGGCGTCAGCAACGAGCCGAGCTCTAACGAGCCTCGAGAAGGCTGGAGCCCTCCGTGCCATTTCATCTCTGCTGCTCTGCGTCGGATTTCCCAGGAGCCCTGCAGCCTCGGCCACATTAATTATGCAAATGAAAAGGTGATGCCAACTCACCATTCCTCCGCAGGGTCCCTGCGAGTGAAGTTGGGCCCGAGCACCGGCCGCTGCCCTGGCTGGGCAGGGAGGGTCCGGGAGCACACCAGGCAGGATGGATGTTTGCAATAATTATCCAGTCATCCCCTTCAAGTGTACTGCAGCCATAGCAACAGACAGATGTTCTGTCCCAGCCAGAGTCCGCAGCGAGCTGGGGAGGGAAGCACAAAAATTAACCCGTTCAGCCCTAGGATGGCACAGAATCCACTTTATCCTGGGACCATCCCACACTTGGGACATCCCTGAGGAAATCAGGCAAAATCCCAATCACACGGTCTCCAAATTAATCCTGGAGAAATTGCCCCAGTGCTGCCTTGGCCACTGTCTGATGCAGAAAGTTGGATGAGAATCAGCAGCATCCCACGGGATGGGGTATGGCTCTGGGAGGGCTCTGCTGTCTCCTGTCCCACAGGAAGCAGCTTGGCTGAAGCTCAGCATCTCCTGGGGGTGATGCTGCAGGCAAGGATTTTCAGCTCTGCTGGTAACCAGCCTTTGGAGAGGGATGGATGGCACCAGGAACTTGGACAGAACCAGGAATTGTAGCATTAGTGACAGCCACAAGCAGCCATCAGCAGCCACACAGTGCCCCCAGCACAGACCCTGCTGGGCACCCAGCTAGGCAGAAGGGGATGGATGAGCCACATGGATCAGTGTCCACTTCTGAGTTAACAGCTGAGTCAAAGCCTTTAAAGTGTTCAGAGGTGGGATGCAGCCAGACCAAGGAATAGCTGGCATTTCATTATCCTGCTTCGGTACAAGTTCCCAGGATTCAGCCTGAGTCCATTAAATCACACCCAGAAATATCACCATGGGGGCCCTTGTGCCCCTCAACACACCAAAAATGTAAACCTGGCTATTCTTGGGAACAGGCAGTGCTCCTCAGGCACAAGGTGTCTTTTCCACCTGCCAGGAATTCCTACCAGCTTTGGCATTTAAATGTTGTAAGGTAAGAGCCAGACCCCCAGGCCTTCTTCTGGAAGGATCAGAGCTGCCTATCCCAGCTTTCCCCTCCTGTGCCAGCTGTGCCCAGGGATCCTGCACAAGCAGCAGGGATTCCTCAGAAAGCAGAGTAATGCCATGGCTTCAGAGCAGGCTCATTGGAAAGCCCCATCCAGATGTTTGCAGCTGCAGATGTTGCCAGAGTGTCCCCGTGGTGAGGATTTCAAAGGAGGGCGAAGGGGCTGGGTGGGATGCCCTGAGCAGATGTGCCTGGACTAACTAACAGATCACACCTGGAAAAATATAGAGGATCCTGTTCTGGACTGGTGGAGGAATACTGACCCCCTCCCAGCACAGAATCAGAGAATCAAGAAACCACAGAACTGCAAAGGATGGAAAAGACCTCTGAGATCATCGAGTCCTACTGTTAACCCAACACAACTGTGAGAGGTCACAGGAACAGTCTTACTTCTTAAACAGTAAGACTATTTTTGGTTGATATTCCTTCCCTCTTGTCCTCTACCACACAGACAATGAGATCTCCAGCTTGCTGAGGGCACCCCAGCTCCTCCTGGCTGCTCCTGGCTGCTCCCAGTGCCTGCTGACAGCTTGTGCCGCCTTAGCACAGCCTAGCCTGGAAATCTGTGGTCTCCTGGTTGCTTTTTTTTTTTTTTCCCTTCTTTCTCCTGAAGAGAAAAAGCAGGGAAGGGTGAATTTGCTGGTCTTGAAACTGAGGGAGACGTGGCATCATGTGCAGTCACAGAGGGTGTGGGCAGGTGCCATCAGCCTTCCCCACGCAGCTCTGGGAATGGAGCTCAGCCCTGCTCTGCAGCTCCCTGGCTGTTCCTGCCCAGGCTCCCACACAGCTCTGGCAGCTGCTGGGTATTTCGGTTCTTCCCCACAGTGCCAAGCTACCCCACTCCTTCTGTGGCTCTTCCCCCAAGCACATCAATCCAGTGGCCACGTGGTTTGATTCCCAGCCCGCTAAAGACACGCTGGAGACAGAATAAGAAGGTGGGAAAAATATCTATTATTTCCACAAATCCCCTCTCAATTTGTGACTCTGGCTGCTCTGCTTCTCTTAGCCCCAGGCCTCTCCCAAGCAGAAGCCAGACCCAATGATGTTTGGTGCCGTGATATGGACAGCAATCCAAGAGACTCCAGAAGGAATCCACACTCCTTGCTAACTTCCCTGAGCTGCTTCGACTTATTATCTGACCTGGATCTAAATTGGGTTTTGATTAAAGTCAAGAATAATTCTACTTGGGGAAACCTCATTGTTTAGGCTCAGAGTTAGCAAAAGCTACAGGAGAATAAAATCTGATTTTTCACTTTGGGGACAGAAACCCTGATGGGACTCCTGACAATGCCCAGTGTCAGCTGTGAGAGGCAGCCACACTGGACCATGGCACCCAGAACCTGACCAAGCTCCTTTTTGCAGCCACCAAGTTCTCTTCCCAGTTTTTCTCTGAGGTCACTCCTGTAGACCCTGATGGCTCCAATGCTTGGTCAGCATCTCCTCATTTCAGACACAGGGATATTCATGGTCTGTTCATTCTTACTCATCTTGTCCTAAGGTGGTGCCAGGGTTTAGCCCATGTCCCTCCCTGGTGTCTCTCTGATTTTCCACAAATGTGTCTTCTCTCAGCATCCATTTCTCAGAGATCAGGGAGCTGAGTCATCTCTGTACGACACTTTCCTCTCTCCTGAACAATCCAGCAAACTCTCTCTGCACTAGTTTCAGGCTAAATTCTCTCAGTGTGGCTCACCAGAACCAGGTGGCAGCCCGAAGTGTTGCCAGAGCCCTCATACTTTTCTGTGCCTCCCTTGAAATTACTCTCCCAAGACAACTTGGGATCATTCCCCTTTTCCATCCTGCTGGTGGATCACAGCTACCCAGTTGGTGGATCGCAGATCTCCCACCCAGCCTTGGTTCTCCCTTTGTGTTTGATGGGACAAATAAGGCAGTTCCAGTGAGCAATTCATCTCACTCCACAGGGAGTGTTCAGAGGATGGGGATGAATGGTTTCTGTGGGTGCTTGTTGTCTCACACTGACTGCAGACAGTTGGGACACCCAGGTACTACTGGCTGTGAATGTAAAGTTACAAGAGCCAAACATCATCCATAGTGGTTCCATAAGTACCTCAATATTCTCTGTCCTTCCCCAAAGAAGCACTCCTGGATTCCAGCAGAAGGGATGGTTATTAACGCCTGAGCTCCCTTTGTGTGGCTTGGCACTGAAGGATGTCTAAGGATGGGTCAGGTGCTGTCCTGCCCACCCCTCTGCCCAGCTCTGATCCCACCCAGCAACTCTCAAGGGCAGCCAGTAAATAGTTCCAGTTTGGGCTCTACTTGAGTACGTGTCCAGATGCTGACCAACAAGAGCAGGTGTTCAAGGCCAGGCTGGACAGGGCTTGGAGCAACCTGGTCTAGTGGAAGGTGCCTCTTCCACCACCCAGAGGGAGGATGTTGGTACGAGATGGTCTTTAAGGTTCCTTCCAGTCCAAACCATTCCATGTTTCTGTGATCTCTGGAGTATTTGATGGGATGTCTCTGGCAGCATGGCAGGATTTCTTCCCATCTTATGTGTTGTTCAGACCTCAGTAGGTCCCAACTGCTTTGCCCTGTGCATGTCCAGTCCCTGGTCCAGCTGAGCATTTTTGTCAGAAGACCAAAAATTCCCTTAGAACAAAATACAACTTTTGGAAAATTAGAAAGGAAAGAACAGCAGAGTGCTTAGATAAAATCCATATCCAACCTTTTATAAATAGCAATGGACCTGGAGTCACCACATGTTTGTTAATAAAAAAGCCATCAGAACTTCAGCCAGAGACCCTGTGCTGAACACACCCAGCACCTGACAGCCTGAACCAACAGCTGAAGGTCCAGTGCCACTGAACAATTCCACTTTCTTTCCCCCTACCTTTAAGGACAAGAGCGTCTCAACATCATGCATTCTAATCTGGAATGTCAAGTGCAAGTTAAACCCTCATTGAATCCATGCTGGATTTGACCTAAAACATTGATCTGAACCTTCAGGCCAGGTATGAATGGTCTGCCCTGAATCCTCACTCAGAGGACATCAGTTCTTGGCTGGTCTTGCATTCACAGCCTGGGGAAACTCCTGTCCACGCTCACCAGAGAGGGACCCTCTGCATTGCTTTATAAGCCAAAACCTTCCAGTGGTTGGGCTGAGGTAGAAGACTTCTGCCCCTGCCTATGGTGTGCAAGAGGACATTCCCTTTACACCAGCCCCTCAGCAGCTCAACTGCAAGGTGGGGAATTCAGTGGTGACCTCAGTGAGGAAGTCTGATCATGGTGAAAAGTGCAGCACCACGCCAGGGTAGACCAACTCCTCAGCAGAAGCAAAATGTTCTTTTACTCCCTTCCTTGCTCAACATTTCCTGCAAAGTGGCTGGACTCCAGAAACGGGATTTACCCTGGCTCTCCTGAACATCCAATGGTCCCCACATCTCTCACAATGCTGATTCACCAAGTTTTCATAGGATCCCCCATAGGCTCCCCTGTGCCACCCAGCTCTGAACAGCAGCTCAGCCAGTCACTGCTTTGTTTGGGGCGAGTGTATGCCCAGGGGCTGGAGCAGGCTGAGAGCTGAGCCTGACTTTATCCACAAATTCATTGTGAGAAAGTTGACCACTGGACACAAATTCTGCAGAGCATCTTTTTCTTTTCTTCCATTTCCATCCACTCACTGCTCCTCGCAGCCATTCCTGGAAAAAGCCATGCTTCCATGGCTGGCTGAGGCCTCAGAGGATGTCCATCCTGTTTGTAATGGTCATCAGAAATACTGCAGCACACCAGCAAGTTCCTGTAGGCATCCTGCACAACGTGCCTGGAGGTGAAAATCCACAACAGGGAAGACATTCTGAGCTGCCCAAGTCCCTCTCTATGACTTCATGTTGGGCCCAGAGCAAACAGGATGGTGACACTGAGAATTTTTGAGAGCTGTCCACATATTCAGTAGGGTACGGACAGTCAACAGGATCAATTCATGGCATATTGCAATAAGCAATGCCAATGCTCCAGGGTCATGGACACCCCCTGGTCTCACCACACCCCCTCTGGCATGGCTAGCCCATGGCTCAGCTCCTGCAGCATCTCATTCTCACCTCAAGATCTTTTGGATGGGTACCATGTGGCACAGGGCAGGGGACAGTGAAGAAAATTGTCCTTCAGCCATCAAGTGTCCTCATCTTCCCCTGTCTCCAGCCTTGGAACATGGCACTGCTGCCAGCTGTGCCCTGGTTGCTCCCATGCCACGCCCAGCACCTCCAGCACAGCCTCAGAGAATTCCCTGACACATCAAATTCCTTTTCCAGGTTCCAGCAGTCTTCCAGCTCCTGCTCCTACATCCTCATGCCAGCTGTGCTGCTGCTGCTCGTATGGACCACTACTGTGACCCTGACTTGGGGTGGAGCAAGTGGGTAGCACTGCTGGGTGGGCATGGAGCACAAGTGGCACTGCTGGACAGAGCAGGAGCACATGAATGGCACTGCCAGGTGGGTATGGAGCACACAGGTGGCACCAATGGGCGGACTGGGACCACACGTGTGGCACTGATGGACAGACAGAAAACGTGTATGGTGTTGATGGACAGACTGGGACCATGCAGGTCCCTGATGGACAGGGAGCACAGGTATGGGACAGATGGACAGATGGAGCACATGTGTGGCACTCAAGGACAGACTGGGAGCACATGCGTGGTAGTGATGGACAGACAAGGAACGTGTGGTGGCACCAGCAGGCAAACCAGAAGCAGAAACGTGGCACTGCTGGGTGAGCACGGAGCACACATGTGGCACTAATGGACAGACTGGGAGCACGTATGTGGCATTGATGGACAGACAGGGAACACACATGACACCAACAGACAGAAGAAGAGCACACACGTGACACTGCTGAGTGGGCATGGAACATGCATGTGGCACTGATGGACAGACCGGGAGCACACGTACGGCACTGATGGACAAGCAGCACATGCTGGGACCAATGAACAGACAGGGAGCATCTGTGTGGCATTGATGGGCAGACCAGGAGCACACGCGTGGCACCGCCGAGTGGGCATGGAGCACACATGTGACACCGATGGACAGATCGCGAGCACACGTGTGGCACCACCAGCATCTCGGCACATGCGTGTGAGCGCCAGGCAGAGCCCGAGCCGCAGCCGCCGGCCGGGACGGGCCGCCCTATCTCACCCCCCCGGGGCCCGCCGTGGCCGCCCTCGCCTCCGCCCCCTCGGGGCCGGAGCAGCGGGACCGTGTCCCGGCCCCCCCCGCTCGCCCCGCAGTGGCCGCGCTCGGTCCCGCCGCGGGACAGCCGCGGCTGCGGGGCGCGAGGCGGATGCGGAGGGCGGGGGAGCGGAGCGAGGCACCGGGGCCGGGGTCCGGCCTTTGTCTCCCGCTCCAGGGGCCGGCAGGACCGCGGCTGCCCCGGGGCCGGGCTTGGGGCGGGGTGCGGCTCTCCCGGTCCGGCGGGACAAGCCGCAGCCGCTCCGGTCAACCGAGGGCGCTGCGGGGCGATGCCGGTCCTCGCGGCGGGTGGCGGACCCCCCCCTCTTCACCTTCCCACCGCCGCTCCCGCTGCCCCCGCGGCTCCTCCCCGGCTCTGCGGCGGCTCGGCAGGTGCCCGCCTCCGCCCCCGCCGGCCCGTCCCGCCGCACACGTGCGCCCGCGCCCCGCCGGCCCTTTGTCTGGGACCGGCACCGGGACCCGCGCCCACCGACACCCCCTACCCCGCCTCGGCCGCTCGCCCCCCCGCTCTGCTATCCCGCTCCCCGGCCGTACGGGGCTGTATGGCCGGGGAGCGAGGAAGCGGGGGGGGCAGAGAGGCGGCCCAGCCAAGGGACCGCATCCCACCGGAGCCGGGGCGGGGGGAGCAGCTGCCCCGGGGCCGGGGGTTGAAGTGTGCGGGGGGACCCGTCGGTGGCGGCGAGGCCGCTCTAACAGGTGGGATCCCGCTGAGAGGAGGAGGCGGCCGGAGGGGGGCGGAGGAGGCAGGGACGGGCGGGCGGGCGGGCGGGCGGGCGGAGGGAGGGAGGGAGGGGGACGAGCCGGAGCCGCCTGTGATCCTGTGACAGGAGCGGCTGCTGCTGCTGCTGGCGCCGCCGGTGCCTCCCTCCGGTCGCTGTCCGAGCCCCGGTGCTCCCCCCACTCCCCGTTACAGCGGCCGCCACCCCTCCTGCGCCTCTTGCTCCCCGCTCCATCCCGTCCGCCGCCCCTGCAGCCCGTCCCGGGAGCGCCGCTGCCCCTCCGCCCGCTCCGGGACAGGGCGCGGGGCCGGGCGCCGCCGCTGCTGCTGCTACCGCCGCCGTTACCGCCGCCGCCGCCGGTCGGGCGATGCCGAAGCCGCCGTTACTGTTGCGGGGGAGCCGCCCCGGGGACAGCGAGCTGGGGCGGCAGTTCCGGGACTGGTGCCTGCGCACCTACGGGGACTCGGCCAAAACCAAGACGGTGACCCGGAGCAAGTACCAGCGCATCGCCGAGGTGCTGCAGGGGGGAACCGGCTCCGGCGGCGGCTCCGGCGGGGGGGAGAAAGGCAAGTTCCAGTTCTGGGTCCGGTCCAAGGGCTTCCGCCTGGGAAACGGCACCAGGGAGGCGACGAAGATGGGTCAAGTGGTGGTATATGTGCCGGTGAAAACGGGAACGGTTAGTGCGCTCCGTGCCCCGGGGGCTCTGTGTCTGTCTGTCTGCCTGCCTGTCCGTGTCTGTTTGTCCTCCCCGGGGGTGCGGGCTGGGAGGTGGGGGGGGAATTGCCCGGGGTGGGGGCGGGCACCCCCGGGGCCGCGGTCCCCTCCACCGCCGCGCCGGCCCTGTCCCGTCAGCACCGGGCGGCCCAGCCCCGCCGGCCGCCGGGAGCGCGCATGCCCCATGCGGGGCGCGACGCGGGGCCCGGCCGCTCCCGCAGCCCCCGCCGCTCCCGGGGCAGCCGCCGCGCCCCCGCCGCCCCGACCCGCCCGGGATGCGGATGGGGAGAGGCGCCCGCCCGGAGCCTCACACCTTCCGCCTCCCCCCCGATCCCCATCCCCATCCCCGTCCCATCCGGTGCTGCCTCCTTCCCCGGGCGCTGCCGGCGCGGGGGACGTGGGGGGGCGGCGGTGCCCCGCGCCCGCCGCCGTGCACCTGCCCCCGCGGGGGGGCCGCGCCGCCGCCCGGTGCGGGCCCCGCCGCCCCCCCGCCCTGTCCGATCACGTTCGCCCGGCATTTCCCATCCGCCCCACGGCCGGGGACAGGGCTGCAGTCAAGGGCAGCGGGCGGCGGGGAGGGGGCGCCGGCACCCCCGCCCCCCCGCGCCGCCGCCGCGCCCTGCCCGCCCCGCCGCCGCGCCGAGCCGAGCGGAGAGGAGCGGAGCGGAGAGGAGCGGGGCGAATCTTGCCGAACCGAGCGGAGCGGGGCGAGCCCGGCCGCCGCGCTGAGCCCGGCCCCGGCGTCCCGCGGCGCTGCCCGCCCGGCGCGGCCGCCGCAGCCGGTGCCCCGGGGGGTGCGGGCAGCGGCAGAGCCCGGATTAGGGCAGCCCCCCCGCCCGCTCTCGGGCCGCTGTCCCGGGAACTCCCCCGCCGGAGCCTCATTGTTCGGCGCCCGGCCGGGCCGGGGAGCGGGGCACCGGCCGCCGCCTCCCTCCCTCCTCCCGCCGCCGCCCGGGGCTGCCCCGCCGCCCCATTGTTCCCGTCCCGAGCGTGTCCCGCTGCCCGGCGCGGGGGGAAACGCGCAACTTTGGCGGCCCCGGCTCCGCGCAGGGAGCGCCCGGCGGGGCTGCCCCGGCCCCGGCCCCGCGCCCCCCGCCATCCCCCGCGCCCCTCTCCGCCCCGCCGGGACCGCGGGCACCGGAGGGCTCTGGCAGGGATTTTTTTTTCCCCTGTCCCTCCCCGCCTCTCCCGCTGCTGCTGCTGCTGCCGCTGCTGCTGCTCTGAAGGGTGCAGTGTTTTCTGTGCACACAGACTCCAGCATTGATGTGGCTGGAGGATGCTTCCATTGAGGGCAGCCCATCTGTGGCAAATGCTTCTAAACGCACTATTTACCTCCCATCTGGTCCGCCTGATTATTGGGGGGAGGGGGAAGGGTCATTATTTCTCCCTCTCCCTTCGTGGTGCTCAGAGGCTCCTTTCTTTCTCCCCTCTGAGCCCCGCTCCCCCATGCAATGCCCCAAAAAAATTCTTCGCGATTTTTTTTTTTTTTAAGACCTCTTAGCAGCCCTCCTCTATCACTCCCCCTGTGCCAGGATCCCCCGAGGAGGGCGGATTAGGAGCTGTACCCCCTTCCAAAGATCCAGCACTCCCTCCCGGGTCCTCTCCATCCAGTCAGCGACTCTATCCCAGATCTTCCAAATGCTGCAGAGTCATGGTACCCCAGAGAGGCCCAGACTCCCTCGACCCCGCTGCTCGCTAGACGCCCCCTCCCCTTTGTCCGGGAGGGAGTCCCGAGGGTCAGCGGCTCAACCAGGCCGGCACAAGCCCGCATATTCCCAAAGGGCCTCTGCACAGATGAAGTTTCAGCGAGGAGCATGCCTAGGCCCCCGCATCTTCCCTGGCAGAGTCCCTGCAGGCTACAGACAGGCGTTACACCCAGGCTCCCCTAAACCAGCAAACACAGGCAGATATATCCTAGGGGACAACCGAATTTTCCAAGGGGCAATACAGCTTATTTCCCAGTGCCTAGATGCCTGCCAGATGTTCGTACAGGGAGCACTTTGCAGAGCCACTGCAAAGGGAGACCAGTCATCACAGTCCCCAAAACCTTCCAGAGTGGGTCTGTCGAAGTTGTTGCCTTCTGCTCCTTTGGTCATGACCTCCCTGGCCCCAATGTGTCACTCTCCACCAGGAATCCCATGGACCATTTCAGATGGGTGCAGTTGAGAGTTTGGTTTTGCCTGAAGTGGCTCTCAAATTCAGAGATAACTTGTCAGGGATTTTCTTCAGCTCCTTGTAATTCAGTGCTCTCTGCATCCTTGGTGGTTTGGGCTGGGTCTGGGGTGTATTTCCTTACTTTCAGGCACACAGTCAAATAATTCATGAAGCTGATATGAGGCTTTTGCTGGGCAGTAACGCCTGGATTCTGTTTTAATGTCTGTTCAGCTGCTTTCCCCAAATACTTCTGGAGCGGTGTTTTGGTTGCTTTCCCCTGGCTGTGCTCCTCAGCAATCTGATCCCACTCGTCCTGTCCGCTCACCCTTCCCCGAGCACATCTGCCGGGCGAGCACCGTTCTGGGGGTGTCCCCTGCTGCAGGGACAGCGGAGCCCCCAGCCCGGGTGCAGTGAGGGGGTGGCTGGGGTGCGTCCCGCTCTGCTCTCACTGCAGGACGCCACAGGAAATCTGAGGGACCCGGAGGGAAGGCTGGAAAAGAGGTGGTAAAGAGTGCATAGAGGGCAGCAGTGGGGATAAGATTTCCTTTCCCTGACAGGGCTGGGGCCACTCCTCCTCTGGAAAATAATAACAATAATGATAATCCCAAACCTCCAAAATAATCACACCCCCCCACCGCCCCAGCAAGCCAGTAGAGCTGTTCCTTTTGGCTTATGCACCCTGAGCTGGTTTGTGTATTTTCTGTGCATCTGTAGTGAAAAATTAATTAACATGTGGTTATTATTTTCTCTCCTGAGTAACTTTCCCTTGCCCTCCTCCAGGCCTCTCATCAGAACAGGCCTAATCAGATTTGGGTGGCTTGAGAGCGGGGACTGTGCACTGAGAAGGGGGCATCTGCCTTAGGTGGTGGTCAGAGCAGATGGTGGTCTTCTCAAAGAATGCACTGGGAATAGGAACAGCAGTGCGGACGGATGTCTGGCACAGAGACTGTTCACATTTCTTTTTCCCAGATGAACGTCCCAAAGATGCTGGACATTTAACACATACAATTAAAAAAGCCCTGCGCAGATAAACACAGGCGGTTTAGCGGTGTAGGACATTGTTGCCTGACAGCCCTATTCACACACGGGCTGGACTGTGCATCCTTTAGGTCAGGGTGTTGGAAAAAATACACTTAGGCTGTACTGAGAGGAGGAGGAGGAGGGTATCTTTGTGTGCTGCTGCAGCACAGACAATGGATACAGCCCAAAGTGCTCAGATCTGCCCTTCTTTCCTATGGCTAACACACTCTAAGGTGTGAACCCCCTCGTTATCCATCGGCTGGGCCGAATCCTGGCACCGGATGGGCAGCACTCATCCTTCTCCCCAGCTTTGCTGAGAACTATGGGAGAATTTGTCCGTGACAAGGTGCTAAGATGCAGTTCATTATAATCTCATGTCCCTCTTGTCCTAAGCGTTTAGCATCATTTAGACAGTCTTTCCCAGACAAACGTGGAGCGAGATGGAGCCACAGTGCAGGGAAATGGACAGCACTCGGTGACAACCGGCGGAGCAGATGGCTGTGGCCGGAGCAGCGGGTGTGCAGGGGAGGGTTCTCCTCAGACTTGGGCTCGGGCGTTAGCTGCTCTCGAAATCGATGCTGTACTTGGCCGTGTGCGGTGGGAGCTTGTCACAACTCCGGCGTGGCGGCCAGGACAGATTCGTGCTGGCAGGCCGTGATGCAGGCTGGGGGCTGCGGGATGAGCAGGGGAAGCCTGGTGTCAGCCCGGCCCTTCGGGGGCTGTGCAGAGCCGTGGGGACCAGGCAGGCTCTGCAGCACTGCCCACGTTTGATTCTGCTTTGCTGCTCTCTCCCCGTCCCCCGCAGCGCTGACATGAGGCTCTGGGGCTCTGTAGGCATCGCTCACAGGATGAGGGCATTGCTCCAGTGGGTTGCTGCTGTTGTACAGGTACAGCTCACCTGTGCCAGCTCCCCTGGAACCAGATGTTCAAAATTATTTCACGATTGTGCCTGGTGAAACTCACCCAAGGAATGATGCTAGGGTGGGGGGAGAAATATAATTGGTGAATCCAAAATGCAAAATGGATGGAGGCTTTCGTGGACAGCAGGAAAGCTATCCCACAGGACAGCGGATAAATCCCACAGCACAGCCTATCTTTAAATTCGTTTTAGCTCCAGAGACAGGGAGTGTTGTGCTGTGAAAGCTGTGGTGCCAGGCCGTGGGACAGCACAGCACAGTGGCAGAATGCCGGAGCTGAGGAGCCGGGCATGTCAGAAAGATGCTGCTCCAACAGCTCATAGAGGCTACATTTTTCCTGATACAAGTACCCTTCAATGACCATATTCAGTGCCCCAAAAAGCTGCACATCTATAACCTCTAAGAACATCAGTCAACAGAAGGTTTTCACGGCGTGAATAACCACTCAGACTTTCTGGGGACTTCAAGTGATAAAAAAAATAAATCAAGACCATTCAGAAGAGCCTTAGACAAGGCAGATGGGCCTCAGGGTATTATCTGAGAAATTGTCTATTACTCCCATTGCACCAGCCTTGCTCAGAGCATGCAGAGCTTTCACCTGTGGTGAGATCCCACCCTGAGCACACAGGGCAGCACCAGCTTTTCCAAGGAGTGGAACCAATGGCAGGTTGACATTTAAATGCACCCTTAGGAGACTGGAATAATTCTGGCCTGGGTGCACGGTCCTATTCAACCTCATGTAAAGAAAATCTCCCACGTTAGCATCCCGTCCAGATTCAGCCCCATGTTTGTACATCAGCCACAGATTTTACATCTGAAGCAGTCGTGGTAAGAGTCAGAGAGAGCAGTGACACCCAATCCCCTGGGCCCAAGAGCTGGCTTAGGCTCACCAGGCAGTAGCTGAAGCTGTAGAAAGGTGAATTTAAAGAGCTCTGATGATCTGCATTTACACAGACTGGCAGAATGAAGTTCTCACTGCTGGGAGCAGGAGATCTGTCAGCAAAGCCCATTCCCTGCTCACTCCTTTCAGGACAGCCCACTGAAGCCGCTTCTAAGGATAAGGAGGAAACCAGCATCTTATTCAGTCCTTGTTTTATTTCTGCCAAGCCTACAAGCCTGATTAAAGGCTGTCCCACTGTGGTCATTAGTACCATGTCCCAGCCCCAGAGATCCCACCATCCCAGCCACCCTCATCCTTGGGTGCTGGCTTCGGTCTCCAGCGCTTGTGAGACCTGGAGGTCCATCAGCAAAGGTTCTAGTTCCCAATACATGTCTGACCAAACAGTTTCTGAAAAATAACTCTATGCCAGCTACACTGCACATTCTACATGATTCCAGAAACAGGCATGGCATTGCTGATCCAAGAGGAGAAGTGTTTTTCGGATAACATTTATCTCAAAGTTGTCTCTTTCACCTACAATTGTTTTCATATTTGTATTTCTCAAATGGTGTCACTCTGAAGAAGATCCAAAAGCAGACAACCGAAGCCAGGTCTTGCTCAGTGAGGCTGAAATGTAAAGAACCCCGTGTCTGACAAGGGGCTGTTGTTCCCACACTCCAGGTTGTGTCCCACCTGGGCACAGGAAGAGGGTCCAAGCACTCAGGGCCTAGTTAATGAGGAGCAGAGAGGACAGGCTGTAAGGACAGTACATGGCTGTTCTCAGCTCTTCTCCTGGGTTATTGCTCAGAGGGGCTTGCTCTGACCACGGGCAGAAGGGGGAATTCAGTCACTGACTGAAGTCTGCAGCAGAGCCCAGAGGAGCAGCCACAGTCCTTTCAGTGGGAACTTTCTCAGGACCATTCTCAGCAATAATCTCCTTCTGATACAACTTGTTCAGTTTTAGTTTTCTCATTATGTTAGGCTTGATATGAGCAGTCTGTGAACTTACACTGTGGACAAGCAAATGGCAGGGAAAGCCCAGGGGTGTGGAGGAACATTGGTGGAGTATCCACTCAGCCTGACCAGCATGGATGCTCTGGCATTGCCATGACAGAGGGATGCATATTAATATCTCTCTCTTTAGTGCAAAGTATTAATTATCTTTCCCTGATCTCATATCAGCTGTGCCCACCTCTGAAGAATCACATTGAGAATGGGCCAGAGCTACCCCTTGAGCTTCAGTGTCTGTTTTAATTAGCTGATTGTAGCAAGGGCAGGTACCTGTTGGCCATAATCATTGTCTTTGTTGGAAAGCTACTGACTTCCACTTTTATGGCTGGTGCCAAAGAATAGCAATTTATTTGAGGAGAAATAACTGCAGACAGTCTGTGCTGTGTGTAACAGCAGAGAGCAGAGCAGAGGTTTGGGTAACAGTGTCCATGTCTGAGGTTAAGGCAGCAGCCTCTGGAAGTGGAGGCTGGTTGTGTCTTCCTGGCACAGTGCAGGGCCCTTCACGGAGTGACAGCCAGGAAGACAATGCTGTGTGAGTGGTTTTTCTCTGTCCTTGCTCTGCTTTGGCTTGGCAGCCCCAGAGGATGTATTTCCCTTCCAGCAGACGGGCAAGGGCTCTGATGGATTTGCTCCTCACCAAGAGAGAGGGAGTGCTCTGGAAAAGATGGGGTCACTCAGTCTCTGTGGATCAAGTTCAGGCTTTCCAATTGGTAATGAGTTGCTTTTATGGGAGTGTAAGAATCCAAATTCAGCAGGAAGCCACCCCCCCACAAAAAAGGGAACCTAAAGTTTGGGATTCCTCTCTTGGCTTGCATTTGAAGGAGGGATCTCAAAGCAAATACCGAGTCATCCCCTCATCCACACTGTGGTGACATCCAAAACCTTCTGGGTCTCAGTGCTGCAGGTACCACCCACACCGGTTCCCAGGTGCTGCAGGCTGTTCCAATTTGCAGTCTCACAGCACTGGGACAAGCAGCCAGTCCCAGTCCCTCGGGGATGCCTTTGGGTTTGTCGTTTCCATGCTCAGTCTGGAGGCTGGTGCTGTGGCTCCCGGAGCTGGGAGGAGGCCTGCCTGCTCCCGCTCACCTGCGCCGGGCGTTTGGATCCGGCAGAAAGCCCTTGAGCTGGTGACAAAGGTCTGGATGTGGGCTGGAAAGTACAGTCCTGTCTCTTAGCAACTGGTTCCTACCTCTGAGCTCTCGGAGCCGTGTGTGGGACAGAGAGCATCAGTCACGCTCCCGCTGCCGCAGCAGCGACGCGCCGAGGAGGGGATGGGGGATCAGGCCGGCTCCAGCCACCGCCGAGGCGCTTAAAGAAGCTCAAGCATTTCTAGCACAAGCAGTCATCTGTGAGCCCAATCAAAGCTCCGGTTTAATTGCTTTCCTCGTGCCCTTCTCTGCCCGGCCAGCGGGTGCCGATTGGCTGCGGCAGCGGTGCCTGCCGGCACCCAGAGCCTGCTCCCCGCCGCACCGGGCTGGGCACGGCACAGGAGGAGGGAGGACACAGCCCGGGTATTTCTAGAAAAATTAGGTGTCCTCGGGTCCTCCCCAGAACTCCTCCGCGGGGCACCTGGGAATCCCCGTCCTCTCGCGGACATTTGCATGGCTGTTTTCCCTCTCAGCGCTCGCTCTGCTGTTTCACCCTCGTGTTTCCTCTCCCAGCCCAAAGCAGCTCCTCTCGGGTGTGCATTTCTCAGGGGCTCCCTTGCCAAGCACTGTTTCATAAACATTTTCACGAATCCTCTGCTTTGTCCTCCTAATTAACCATCCAATTGGCCCCCAATGGAGCCTTCACCTCTCCTGTGAAGATCCTGCTTGCACAGATTATAACCTGTCAGCTGCCAATTTATTCCTCACACAGAGGGCAGGTTGTATTAATTGTCTGCCTTCCCTGCCCTGCTTGCTTTGCCCCCCCTTTCCTCTGGTCCCAAAAGCATCCCTGTTTGGACACACAGACTCACAAAAGACCAGGGAGAGCCAGATGTGAGGCCACTCCATAAGCCCCATGTGTCCAGCCTGCAGTGATGTGGCACTGAGACCAGATGTGATGGGATGAAGTGTCACACCTGGGAGAGGGATCTCTGCAGATGGATTACCACAACAGAGTGTTTAAAACCATGCTTAACTTCTGCTCGCCCCACATGTAGTCTCAGTTAAGAGCTCAAAAAAATTCCACTTTGTCATCCCAGGCCAGTGGGGAATCATTCCTGGGCTTATCTACAAGTCTGAGTTTGGCTTTTGGAAGGGTTGAGGTTCAACTAGAGTGGTTATGATGGACACGAATTGGAATACAGTGGGGTTTACCTGAATGCAAGGGGAGAAAAAACAGACTTTCATCTGTGTCTGTCCCCTGTGGCCCCTGCCCTGACTCCCTGTATAGGACCCTCCAGCCTTGCAGAGCCAGAGCCCAGGATAAATACAAGTGCCTGCTCTCACTGAGGGCAGTGGACATCAGTTTTCCTGGGCTCCCATGTTGGAAAGGGCATGATGGTCAGTCCAGCATGACCCTTATGGTTCCATAATGTCCCCATTCCTTGAACCCACTGTGGGCTCCTGGGGAGCAGACGTGGTGGTGCTTGGCTGTGGCAATCGGCGTTCCCAGGCTCCAGTATCAGGGCTGGCTGTGCTGAAGCCACTGTGCTGTGGTGCAGCTCAATCCCTGCCGTGCCCTGACCTGGAGAGGAGTCTGGCTTGGAAGGGGAGGGCATGCAGGCCTTTTACCCCTCTGCCACGTCCGCTGAGCTGTCAGCATTTCCCTAGAGGCACATCACGCTGTTCCTGTGGGAGTCTCTGACAGTGGCCCACATACTGGGAGCTGCCAGGGCACAGAGCTGGCATTGGGATGCCACACATCCAGGGCTCAGTCTCTTAGCCCTGCCTGACCTTGATTCACTGTAGCATCATTTGTAACTGATTTTACATAATTTTTCTTAGCACTGACGAGCTGAACTGCTGTTGCTTCGTATCTCCTCCTCCTCAGTTTCATTTTGACATCACCATGTTCTCACTGTAGGTGTGATGATGTCACCTGGCTGCCCTGACACTGCTGGGTCTATTCCTAGGCGTACAGGGGTCACCTTGCTGTGACAGGTCATCTCGCCACTTGTTACAGTGCCTTGGCCCCCCTGTGACTCAAAGGATTTTGCTTTGGTTGTGATTTTTATTAGATTAGTGCTTGCTGCTGGGGAGATCGCTCACAGTGATAAGTTTCTTCAAGGAAGAGCCACCTCTAGACATGTTCTGAGTTTGCGTTACAGCTACATCTTTTCAATATTCTTTAGATTCCTAGTTCTATATTTTTTTCAGGATGCTGTGGAATATAAAAAAATCTTCTGATTGTAAATGCAGTTTAGCACTATTTCCCCCCTTTTTTCCATTCTGATAGCATTCTCCCCCAAATGACCTCAACCAAGATCCAAATAACCTTAAGAAATCACTGCCCACCTTTGCAGATACATTTTTTAAAAGCTACCAAACTCACATTTTAGAATCATGGAATCCTAGAAGGTGGGAATGGACCTTAAGGATCATCTCATTCCAACCTCCCACCATGGGCAGGGACACCTTCCACTAGACCAGGTTGCTCCAAGCCCTGTCCAACCTGACCTTGAGCACTTGCAGTGACAGAACATCCACAGTTCCTCTGTGCAAACCTTGCCTATTTCAAAATATTAAGAAAGACTGCAACATTATAATAATCCAGAAAATAATTCTCATGATCTCTTCCCCGTCGGCACCCACAGCCTGACACTTCTCCCGCACAGGTCCTGCACACCTCGGAGAGGAGGGTGATGCTCACCAGCTGACAGGGAGTGGGAAGTCCACAGCCCCAGGGAGCAATTTCCCAGGAAGGTCAGTCAGGTGCTCCACTCACGAGGCTGCAGGAACCTTTCTCACCAAACCCAAATGAAATAGTGCTCCAACAGCAGCTCGTGCTGCTCCACAGCACCCAGAATTTTGCTATCCCTGAAAGAGCCAGCTCCCCATCACTCCCGGCCGGCAGGTGCAGGGTCACATTTACTGGGGAGCACTGAGCTTGCCTCTGCCTGCCAGATCCAGCTGCTCCTGCGGCTTCCCCGCCAGCGCACAGCCTGGTGCTGGCAGGGAGGCAGCTCTGCTCTCTTGCGCCGTGCAAAATGTCCTCTGCCTCCCAGGCAGAGCAGGCATCCAAGGAGGCATCTGAGCAAGAATCTCTTCCTGCTGGGCTTCTCCTCTGTCCTTCAGGCAGCCCTGGGATGGATGGCAGCCCTGTCCCCAGTCACCCACCAGACCCCAAGCACACAAACCCCCCTTGGCACCCTGCACCTGGGCTCTCTCCACAGCTGGAGGCAGGGCTGCCATTTCCAGGCTCGCCCCTCCCAGGCTGCTCTGTTTTCATTCCCAGGCCTGGGAGCCAGGAGAGGAATAAGCCGAGGTCAGAGCAAAGGCCTGGACCCATCCCCATGGCTCAGCTGCGGTGGCTGAAAGAGCGGCTCGCTCTGAAGGGGCGCCTGTGCCCTGTAAAGACACACACCTCAGCTGTGTTTGCCAGCTAAAAATAAAGCACCCGGCTCCCCTCATGAGGAAGTGTTTACTTTGAGAAAAAAAAAAAAAAGAAAAGTATTGTGTACAGTTCTGGGTAGAGAAACAATGTGAATGCCCCCAGTCTCGGCCTGAGTCATACAGAGTGTCAGGAAAATTATTTCTTCTTGTGCCTCAGTTTCCCCAGGAGAATGGCCCCTCTTGGGCCAGAGGGATGCTCAGCTGCTCAGGAGGGCTGGGGCTGTTTTCACTGCAGTGAGTGGAGCTGGAGCTCTCAGTGCAGGATGGGGCTTCGTGTTTGCTTGGTGCAACAAGACACAACACGAAATGCTCAGCACAGGGAAGCACCATCAGCATTTTAGCAACTGCTTTCTCTCACATTTTCCAACCAGAAATGATCAGAAAAATTTCTTAGCAAAATATTTCCAGGAGAAAAAAAAGAGCAAAATCTGTCAGTCAGAGCATTTCCCATCATCTTCTTGTGGGTTCTTTTATTATGAGCAATACAGCTGATACTGTTTTCAGCCCAGTGTCTCCCTGGTGCCTATTTCTAAGGCATGCACTGTGCCCGTGGCATGAGGGGCAAGAGGAAGAGGGAAGTTCGAGGAATCTAGCTCCTCTTTCTCCTCGCAGCATTAGCAGAGGGAGCCTGCTGTGGTTTAACATATCCCCCGCAAAAGCTGCTTTCATCCTACACCTAAATACCATGAGGAGTGAACTTCCTAAAGCCCTGGAGAAGTCTAAATATAGAAGCCAATCAAGGGCTGACTTCCCAGAGATGAGAAGTACCAAGAACAGTTTCTTGATCAAAAGTTGTAAGAGTCCATATTGAAATAAAGCGTCTGTTTTGGTGCTGAAGTCTGTGCAGGAGGAGTAGTTGCAGAGGTGGGCGGTGAGCTATGGGCTGGAGGTGGCCACAGCACCAGCATAGGTGGACACTGGGAGGCCATGGGCTACCCAGGGGGATGGTCTTGAGGAATCACAGTGTTCAGAGGAAATGCTTCCCTGTGAGGGTGGTGAGATACTGGCACAGGCTGCCCAGAGAAGCTGTAGCTGCCCCATCCCTGGAAGCGTTCAAGGCCAGATTGGATGGGACTTGGAGAAATCTGCTGTAGTGAAAGGTGTCCCTGCCCATGGCAGAGGGATTGGAACTAGATGGTTTTTAAGGTCTCTTCTAATCTAAGCCATTCCATGTTTCTATGATCTCTGGAGCACTTGATGGGAAGTCTCTGGCAGTATGGCAGGATTACATCCCATGCTGTGTGTCACAGTTTCTGATCCCAGTAGGTCCCAACTGCTTTGCCCTGTCCCTGGTCCAGCTGGCCATTTTTGTCAGAAGACCAAAAATTCCCTTACAACAAAATACAACTTTTAGAAAATTAGAAAGGCACTTCAAAAAGGAAAGAGCAGCAGAGTGCTCAGATAAAACCCTAACCTCACATTTGCTCTTCTCATAAAAAGGATCCTCCTTTGTGCAGCAGAAGGAACTACCCAGGGCTGCAAGAAAGGGCGAGGGTTAGGTGAGTGCCACAGGAGTGGCACTGCTGCTGGTGTCGGCTGGAGAACCCATGGTCATGCCATGGGGTGACTCCAGCATGGGACAGGAGAACTGTGATCCTGACCTGGCTGGGGACAGTGGTTGTGTCCCACAGCCAGCAGCAGCTGGAGCAGAGCGAGCGATGTGGCCTGTATCTGTGTACGAGGGAGGTGACCTTGAGGGACAGCTCGATACGGCTGGCCCCAAACATCCAGCTCGGCTGTCCCAGGGATGAGGGTGACAGTGGCCCTTCCAGCAAGCAGCAGGAAATTAGTTTAACGTGCGACTCTGTACTGGGGCGGGGAGATGCTGTGGTTGGGAGATACAGAAGGGAACGCTTTCATGTGGGAAGCACAAGGAGAGGCGAGGGCAGAGGGTCTGCTCCCAGGCAGAGAGCAGAACACAGCCATTATCAGGCAGGGCTCTGCTGGCAGGAAGCGGCTTTTGACTCACAGGAAGCTGAATTCGGCTGGTATCAGCCCCTCGCGCGAGGGCCAGGGCAGTGTTTTATCTGCTGTTGAGCACAGCAGATGGGAAAGCAGTCGGCACTCCCTCCCATCCCACTCCAGCAGTCCCAGTCTGATGGCCCTCCAGCATAACCCCCTTGGAAAAGGGACGCGTCCCTGCAGAGCCGTGAAGCAGGGTATCTTCCTGGGCCCCAGGAGAACTGCCAGTCCCACTGGAGAAGGAAGATATTACCCTGCCAACCAGTGAAGGGCAGAGCCAAGACCTTTCATGCTGCTGAGCCCAGAATGGGCAGTTTCCAGTTCCTCTGGCAGTGTCTACCCCAGTCAGTTTGAAGAGGAGCTGGGCGCATGCAGGCTTTGGAGAGCTCCAGTTAAACACTCCCAGATTCTCCCAAACCCAAGTCCAAGTTGGGGAAGGGGTTGCAGGGTTGAGAAGTGCCTGAAGCCTGCTGTCATCCCTTGGCCTCCCTGGAGCTGCCTGGGTTGGGAGTCTGGTTTCGCTGGGGTGGTGGCAGCTCACCGGGGCTTGGGGTGGAGGTCACTGCAGGCAGCAAGGACTGGATCAAGTGGCAGCTGCTGGTCATAGATCTGCTGCCCCACAGAAAACAGGGCTAGTTCATCAGTGCTACAGTTTGCTGTGAACATTTCCCATTATGGCAGTTTTCACACCCAGGCCAGGCTGCTGAGGAATGGCCACAGGGGCTGGTGGAGACACAGCAGGTTGCTGGGAGCAGAGGGAGTTGGGTGGGTGGAGGAGGCTGGTGATGGAGATGTGTGGGTGCTGCTGCCAGGCTCCAAGGCAGGACCAGGCTGTGTAGGAGCGATGGTTGGTCCATGTGGGAACATGGCAGGGCTGTGTGGGAGCACGGCAGAGCTATGGGTGGGAACCATGGCAGGACTGTGGGAGCCATGGCAGGGCTGTGAGGGAGCATAACAGAGCTATGGGGAGCCATGGCAGGGCTGTGGGAGCTATGGCAGGACTGTGAAAGCCATGACAGGACTGTGGGAACATGTCAGGGCTGTGTGGGAACACGGCAGGTCCTTGAAGGAGCCGGGGCAGGCCCATGTGGGGGTGTGGCGGGGCTGAGGGAGCGCGGCAGGGCTGCAGTGGGGCTGGAGAGGTGAGCAGAGCTCCGGCGGGATGGCGGTGCCTGGGGGCGGTAGGAACCCTCCCCGGACTCTGCCCGTCCCAGGCTCGGCGAGGTGCGGGCCCGGCCCCAGCGGGCCCCGGCGGTGCCTGCCCCGGGCCGGTCCGCGCCGGGCGGGGCGCGGCGGGCGCGGGGGCAGCGGGCGCGGGGCGGCGGCGGCGGGCCCGGGGGAGCGGATTACCGCCGGTTGCCGTGGTTACCCGCTACCTGCCGGCGGGCCCCAGCCCGGCCCGGGCGGGGGGGCTCGCCCGGCCCTGCCTCCCTCCCCGCCGCGGCAGATGTCACCCCGCGCCGCCGCTCGGGGCTGCCCGGGCGCTCCCCGTCCCCTCCCGCCGCGCCGCCCCCGTCCCGGGCCGGGCGGGGGCCGAGCGTGCCCGGGGCGGCTGCCGAGAACAAAGGTGCCGGGGCTCGGCGCTGGCAGCGCCATGGCCGGTCCCCGGCCCTGGGAGCGCTGCCCGGCCCGTGCCGCACCCGGGACAGCGCTGCCTGAAATGGCTGTCGCCGCCCGGGGCCGGGCACGGCGGGGACCGCGGCCCGCAGAGGCGCCTCCCGGCACAGATCGGCGGCTGCTGGAGGCTGCCGGGGTGGAGCAGGGACAGAGGAGAGTGGTCCTAGGGCAGAGCGTCCCGGGGGTACGGATGCTCAGAGATGTGGAACGAGAGGAGGTGGGGAAGACAAAGGACACTGGGGAGGAAAAAAGACCTGATGGAGGAGAGGAGCTGAGAGGAGAGAGTGCTCACAGCTCTGGGAAGGTGGGGAGGATGAGAGGAAGGTGGGGGGGTGAGAACTGTGGGGCACAGTACACAGAGACAGTGAAGGAGAGACTGGGAAAGAAGAAATGGAGCGGTGCTGGGCAAATATAGAGGAACAGAGGATGGCTGAAGGTGGCAGAGGGAATTCTCAGCATCTGAAATGCCACTGGCTTCCAAGCACCTCTGTGCTTTGCTCCTGAAATCTTTTACTTCTTGAGGGGGCAGGTGACTTCTAATAAAGCCCCAGTACCAGGACAGAGTAAAAGCATCCCTTCTTTCCATTCTGTTTCCCAAGTGAATTTTTATTGCTATTTAAACCTGAGGAGTTTTTAAGCCTTTCTGAGATATTATGGGCTCTGACTCATGCCTTGAATACTGGTGAGCAATGCTGGGTGTGGAAGGAGGAACCCGAGGGGCGTGGGCCCCTCGGAGAGGTACTCTACAGCACACGTGTCCTCTTAAATCCTCGGTCAACATTTGGGTATATTGCCAGATATAAACCTCCCTAATCCTGGAGGCACTGACTTGATACAGCTTCTTATACCCAGTGGCTTTGATGCTGCTTGCATCTCACCTGCTTCCCAAAGCTAAATAATCATCACGGGGAGAGCAGTCACAAGGCTGAGGAGGGGATGGAGAGACGCAAGGAGTCAGGGGAGGATCGCTGCAGGGAGTGGGATGCTGAGGAGGCAGCTCCGGCATCCGGCATCCAGCCGGGGTAGAGAGGAGAGCGCTGCTGGGTGTGCAAGGAGGCTGTAGCAATGCCCAGACCCTGAGGTTACCTTCACTGCATTCCTTCTGAAAGCGAGGAGGAAACAGGGATCTGCTGGCCGTGCAGGGAGGAGGATATTAGCTGGCTGGAAACGGTGATTTGCATACAGGGTTGGTTACAGCCTTAATTTTGAGGGCTCTTCTTGTTAGATCTGACTGTGCTTTTCCCCTGCTGCATTTTCCTTTGTCCTGTTTCTGTAATTATCCTCATTTCAACCCTGCTCTGAGGATTATTGGTCAGTAGGAAGCCTCCTAATGCCCGCTCCTCCTTGGCAGGGGAATACCCATGCCCTCGATTAAACTGAAACTCTCTGAACGGTGACAGAAGAAATTAGATCTATATTCCTCAAAGACACTCCCTGGGGCGAAGTTTCCCGACCCCCACCACACAGCCCTGCCACCCTGCCCCTTGTGTTCGCTCTCAATATTCTCTTTGTTACAGCCACCTTCAGATCCGGCTTGGGGCTCCCCGGGGATGGCAGAGGTGGTTTGTGTTGGAAAATCCTCGTGTCCGTGTCCCGGGTGAGCTCAGCGAGCGTCCCGCTGCAGCCTGTGCCCAGGACAGGCAGTCTCTGTTCCGAAATTGGGGTGAGGAGCCAACTCTAATAGGCAGCGCTGTACATTAAATGACTGCTCCTCTGAGGTGTTGGGTGGCTTTAGCAGAAGGTGGGCCCACTAAGTGATTGATTTTTGAGAACCCCTTCACTGGTGGCTTACAGAACAGCATTTATTCAACCTATAGACTGTGTAAGATACAGAGCCCAGCCAAGGACAGCACAAACGCAGGTTAGGAGACTGGGTGTTCCCTTTGCACGCAGACCCCTGCCAGACCCTGCCCACAGCTCCCTGCCAGCCTCTGCCTGCCCTTTGGGATGTGTGAATGCACGTGAAAAAGATAGTTTGCAGGTCATTTAGATGTGCAGGTTGCTGCTTAGCAGCCTGGTAGGTACCCACTGGACAATATCCATGCATTCCTTTTGGAAAGCAGCCCTTAAAGGGATGCTATATATATATCTCTATATATATACATATATAGATACAATATTTTAAATTTTTTTTTTGTCTATGCAAAAATGGCGTTTTTTTCAAGGAGCTAGCTAGGTGACCTCCCAAAGCCTGGCCCTTTCTCTGTCCCCCCTGCCATTACAGTAGCTACTGGCGACCTCCCACTAGCCCTTCCTGCTCTGGTGCTTTGTGCCGAGCGCCGATAGCAGCTGCCGGGTCCCAGAGGCTGCCTCCCCTTCCCACGGCATACCCTGCCAGTGTGAGCTGACACCGTTGGTGCCAGTCAGCTCGGAGGAGCACTGCTCCCCACACTTCCCACTCCCATCAGTCTGTCACCACTGTCGTGTGGCAGAATTACTGCCTCCTGCTCTCCAGCACATCCGAACACACAAAGAGCTGTGCTGCTGCTGCCAGCGCTCAGCTGCTCTGCGTCTGTGAGAGGGAGGGAGCCTTGGAAAGGTCAGTGCAGGGAAGGAGGGGATGCTGGCTCCTTCCTTTAGGGGCTGTATCCTGGCATCACAGTGAAACCTTGTCCTGCTGGCAGATCCATGTCCACGGGGACTGCAGCCAGCAAGAGTACCTCACATCTTAGGGCTTCCCAGGATGGTTTAGCACCATGTGCAGGTCCAAAGAGCTTCCCCTGCCTGTTCCCCGCCTAGCAAAACCATCCCACATTACGGAAATTGAATTTCTTGATCAGTTGTGACTCCACTCTGGACTCTTCCCTCGTTTTTATTCCTGGCCCAATTTCATTGCCAGCTTTAGCAGCACAACAGCAGCAGCCGCCACTGCCCTGGCTACAGTAGGATCCTCCCTGAAGCGATGTTTAATTTATCCCCCACATCCCCCGTGCCCAAGGCAGCCCGAGGCGGGAGCACCGCCACTCTGCCCCCTCCAACCGCATTAGCCCCGGGCCGATCTCGTCACCCCTGTCACCCATCGCTGACACTAACTCAACTTGCCTGCACTGTTGTAGGGGGCAGATGGACTGTCGGAGCCCGAGGGCATCTCTCTGAAACGCGTGGCTGTGGTGGAAGATTTCTTTGACATCATCTACTCGATGCATGTGGAAAGCTCGTCGGAGCCGGGCAAAGCACCCAAACATGCCGGGCAGAAGAAAACCTACCGAGCGGTGAGAGTCCCCCCGTGCCCCGGGCAGGGAGGGCACTGGAGCGGAGGGGCTGCGGGAGGGACAGTCCCTCGGGAATGGGGATGACAGGACAGGTAGAAGCAGAGCCGCTGGCGGGAGGCAGAGGCGAGGCAGAGCCCAGTGTGCCTGTGCGGGGAGGCGTGAGGAAGGAGGGGTTTAAAGGCAGAGCAGCTGTGCTCGGGGACGGGAATCCAGGCTGCAGCGGCAGCACAGCGCGGCTGCTGGGAGAGGAGAGAGCAAGGGAATCATACAAAGACACTGCATGTCTGAAGGGAAAAGGAAGAGAAATCCTCAGTGTTAGTGATGGACGAGACAATGTTTATCCACTCGCCTGCATGCTCTGGGTCATCTGCTTCCCTGTCTCCCTCAGCCAGAGGGAAATGTCTCGTGGGAGCCTTGAAGGTCAGGAGCAGCCAGAAAGGGGGACTGGGGCATGGCTGTGGCCTTCTCCTCCTCTCCAGCCCATCCTGGGTCTCCTCAGTTACAAAATGGAGGCAGGCACCAAGCTAAGTCTTGTCTTGGTTCCTTGGTTCTGTGGATGCCAAGAACCAGCTCTATCCATCCTGAAACACCACTCTAGTTAGGTCAGGAATAATTTAGCTTGAAGTGTGCTTCTCCAGGGAGCTTGCTGTTTCTCCTGACTCTGCACAGCCCTTCGATGCAAACATTTAGGCTCTCCTTTTACAGGAAGAGCTGAATTTACTGTCCAAATCCAAGCTACTCCCTTGAATCCCACAGTCCTGAGGACCAGGTCGCTTAGAGACAGGAGTGGCTTGCTGGCAGCTCATCTCTCTGGTGTATACAATGTCTCAGAGAGGTCTTTGCAGGCTGCCCTCGTCTCTGTGATGATGCCTGAGGTTCTGCACAGCTCAGTGTGCTGCCAGAGTCAGCACAGGGTTGGAGTCTGTCCTGCCTGCCTGGGTCTGTGCTCCATCCACGCTGTGGTGCTGGCAGTGCTGGTGAGGCAGCCCAGTGCCCTGCAGCCTCCCACATGTGGTGGGGGTCCCCAGGGAGCAGGGCTCTGCACACAGAGCTCATGGCATCACTCCCTGCCCCGAGCACTCCCGTCCTGCCCCTGTGGCAGAGCATGGGCGGGGGCTGGGGCACGCACTGACCCTCCCTGGCTGGGGGCAAGTGACCTTTTTATGGTCCAGGGGGGGCAGCCCCACCAGCACGACCACAATTCAAAAACTTTCTGCTCATTTCCCCAGCAGACCACTCCGACCCTTCCCTAATTCCTTCAATTCATCTCTCTGGAGGACTAATCTGTGCCCTGCACAGCCCCAGGGGAGCAGGCTGGATCCGTCTGTTTTCCCAGGCCTGCTCACAGCAGTCAGAGAGCTTCACGCTCCACCCCTCATCTCCCTCTTGAGCTGAGATCATCACATTAGCAGCGTGTATCCCCTCCTGACCTGGCAGGACGCTGCTGGCTGGGCTGCCCAGCCTCGCTCCTGCCCTCGCTCCTGCCCTTGCTCCCTGGAGCGCCTTTGTAGCCTGAGCTGGAAGGTGAAATGCTGCAGAGCACACGCCACGCCTGGCACGGGTGCACAAAGGGACGCTGCTGGGTGGCTCCAGGGTCCCCTGCCGCCTTCTCCCTGCTCCCTTTCCCCACTGCTTCTGATTAGAGACACTGGAGAGTTTGCCCTTGTCCATGACCTCCGGAGGGAGGCAATCAGAAAGGGAGTTTGGATGGGAGATAACTCATCAAGGAAGCTGTCTGCTCTGCGGAGCATCAAATCAGCTGAGAAATAACAACTGTATCACTAAAATTAGCTGAACATTTGCAGCAGAGACTGTGGGCTTGCTGGAGCAAAAGAGGCAGGGAGATGGCTGAGCCCGGCAGGCAGCACGCGGGGACAGTTCCCTGCCTGCAACACCACACCACGGCTGCCACCAGCAATTTCCAGGCTCCTCATTTCAGCGTTTCTGCGGGAATCCCTTGTGCTTGTGCATCGATAAATACCGCACAGAGGCAAAGACTGAGCTGGCATCCGCTCGGCCACAACAGAGCTCGCTGGGGCTGCAGCTAAATAGGAGGAGAATCCCATGAGGACCAGGCACTGCAGCCTCCATTTGAGCGCTGGGACAAGGTCCCCGCCTGAACTTTCCACCCATCTGGCATTCTGCGCGTGTGAAAGCCCGGGCTCTGCTGCCGCGCAGTGGAGATGGATGCGGCTCCCTCCCACCGCAGAGCCGGGCACGGCGCTGCCTGAGCCATGATCCAGCACAGCCTCTGCCCCTGCCCCGCTGCTCTGCTGCTAGAACAGCACCCCCTCGGGGGAAAAAAATGCGTGGAATGTGGGTATTTTTGTATTTAACGTGGATTTTTAGAATTTAGCTATTATTTGTTAGCTGTAAGATAGAGGGGTGATGCCCACCGAGCAGAGGAGGGGGATCAGGACATCCTGGACCATCCTCCCAGCTCAGCCCCATCACAGCCCTCACCCACGAGGTGTCTGATTGCAGCCCCACTTCCCGTCCTGAGCCCCACTTCTGCCGGGCTCACAGCCCCGAGGACTGGCACAAACAATTGAATTTCTGTCTGCTTTATGACCCCACTTGTAAGTGCTGTGACCCCTGTGGGGGTCACAGCCCCGGTTTGGGAACCGCCGTGCTCGGACAAGTCACTTAGACCAAACAGGATGGGTGATTAACCATAGGAACCAGCCAAAGTGAGAGGTGGGCTCTCCACCTTTTAATGCCTTCCAATTAAGAACAGATGTCTTCCTGGATGATGTTTTAGGCAAACCACCGGGCTGCAGGAGAACCTGAGTGAAGTTTCATGACTTGTGCTACACAGGTCAGACTCCAAGATTTGATGGTCTTTTATGGCCTTAAAGAAGTCTACATTAAAATTGACTCATTCCTTCTTCAAATAACCTAGTCTTGATCTTTAGAAATACCGTAAAATTACAGCTGGCAGGAATTAATTGCAATAACAGGACCCTGGGACTGCCAGACACCTTCTGTGGGTGCTTAGGTCTGGATCTAGTGTTTAACTTCAAGCATCCAAGTTTTAAATATTTATCCTTAGCTTTTCCTCATCTATAAAATACATATCCCACAAAGGTTCAGGAGACTTAATTCATTACTGTTTGGAAAAATGTTTTCAATTCCCTAGATAAAATATGTCACAGAAGTGCAAAGTATTATTAACAGTAATTGATTGTCATTGTGGGAAAAAGTGACCTGCCCTTAGAAAAGATTAATGGATTCTTCAGGTTACTGGTGTGATGGTAATTAACAATGCAAACAGAGCTGACGAGGCCTTACTTTAGCATTTGATTCTTAAACGTTCATAGCTTTGCTCTTCCCAGACTCCAAGGGGGAACGAACAAGAAGGAGTTTCTGGGAAGGTTTGGGTACACAGGGATACCAAAGGTCTGTTCATTTGTGTCTTGGTGCCTGACTGGCAAACCAGTTACCCTCCCAAAGTGTTCCCGCACCAAGAGCTGCTCTGGAGGGAGGGATTTAGGGCTGGAGGGGACAACTGTGGCTACGAGCTGTGCCCCTGGTCCCTCTCCCAGGACATACAGCTCTCTGTTGTTTCCCCAGATTGCAGAGACCTATGCTTTCCTCCCGAGAGAGGCTGTCACCAGGTTCCTGATGAGCTGCACTGAGTGCCAGAAGAGGATGCATTTCAACTCCAACGGCCTGGAGCCCAAAGGTAAAGGGGAGTGACTTCTGCCAGCAGAGCTGACACTGCATTTTGTACCAGAACAGTGCCACCCACAGCTGCCACATACTGCCCTGTCCAGGAGATACATCGTAACCTGAGGGTCTTCCTGGTCTGGACTGGTTTTCATTTTATAGCCAAACTGAAGAAATTGCTTAAACTTGCTTCTTACTGCTTAGGGAGCAGAAGCAGCCTGGCTTTCTTTCTGAGCTTTGCCAGTGCTGCCCAAATATAGGTCAAAAATACCACAGATATGGCTGCAATCAACCCATGACCATGTGTGGGTGGAAACTTCAATGTGTAAAAAAAACAACCTAAAGTTTTTCCCTGGAACTGGTAATTTTGTATTGAAAGACACAGAGTATGTCTAAATAGCTGAAGTTTCTGATAAAGAAGCAATTTACACTAATTAATGGATAAGCACCGTGATCCAGAGTTAGATAACGGTAAATGTTTTGGCAATCAGTGCCACTGTGCCTGTGTACATCCACAATGAGTGTGGCCACTGAGGTGGTTCACTCCTTATGGTGCTTTTGTGGACAGGCCTAATCTGCAGCTCCTTAGGTCTAAGAGAGGGCAGGAGTGGGAGAAGATGGGTTCTCTTCCAGAGTTTCTGGTTAAATGTTTGTGTGCGTTTTTTTCTGAATTACAAACTTGTTTTCATGATCAAGTGCAAAGCATCAAAGTGATGTTGGTTGCAGCTGTTAAAATTGCTTCTTTAAAAAAAAAACCTAAGCAAATTGCAGGGGGTTGGTCTGTTTCAAAAGGAGCAAGGCAAAGTGGCTCATTTGGCAACTCTTATCAAGAAGGGAAGCAGAATTTAAGGAAAATAGGCCCAACAACAGAGAATTTCTAGTATTCAATGCTGATTGCCAACTGTTTACTGCTGGGAGCAGAGCTATGGACATCCAGAGGTTTTGTGTAAGTGGATTATGTGCCTTCTATCCAAAAGTAACTGAAATGCTTTGTACTCATATTTTTTTAAAACTCTCAAAAACTCTCCCAAATAACTCCACATGAATTCTATTTAGTTGAAGCTTCATTACCACAGCACTTCCCACTCTGCCAGCTAAGGGCCTGATCCCTCTTTCCAATTACATCAAGAAAAGTTTTGGCCTTTGGCCTTGCTGGGAGCAAACCTGACCTTCACGCTGACTGCACTGCATCCATCCCAGGGATGTTCCAAGCACTGCAGCTGCAGCAGCCAGCTCATGGATGGGAAGGGTGATGGCATGAGTCAGGCCAGCAGGGATGTCACTTGTTGGCTTCACCCACACCAGGACACTTTCCTAAATGCCTGGCAGTAGCTGAGCTGCCAGTTCCAGAGCTTGGGATCCCGTTTCAGGAGGCAGCTAGTGAAAAGGGTTGTTCCTTCACAGATTCACAGACTGGTTTGGTTTAGAAGGAACCTTAAAGTCCCATCTCATTCCCTTGCCAAGATCCAACACCTTCCATTAGATCAGGTTGCTCAAAGCCCTCTCCAACCTTGGTCTTCCTTCAGGGGCTTCCACCCACCCACCATCCTGCATCTCCTCTGCCTCTCCCAGCAACACACACCCATCCCAGTTCAGAGGCAGCTCAGGGAACATCCTGTTCTGGATATCCCCCCACAGTGTGGTCCTAGATGTGGGAACTATGATCAGGGTTGACATCCATCCATCCTGAACAAATTAATAAATTAATATCAATTATTGATTTTTTACATAAAGCTTTTCCCCTCAGCAGTTCTCTTAAAAATAAATCAATCAGAAATACAAAGGATCACACAGGTAAAAAGCCTTATTTACCCACCAGGAATGAAAGGACAGAAGTGCTTCTCTGCCTGAATAGCACCTAAATAGTGACTAAGAACATGTGAAAATGCATTGAGTAGATTAGATAAGGTTACTTTTACTGGGGAAGGGTGTCTGATTTCACTAACACCTATTCAGGAATTTATCAGGAGCAAATCACCTAAAAACAACCACTGGGGTCATAGAAGAATTACTGAGGTGTATGCACGTGCATACACACATACAAGCACATACAGGTAAAGTTTAACTCAGTAAGATGACAAAATTTGAGTAATTCCCATCTCTTTCTACTTCTCTTGTCCACGAAACAAATCTGAACACATTTAGTTTGTGACCACAAAAAACCCTAATTAAACATATCTGACATCAAACCCTGCAGGGCACCCACATCATTCATAAAAGCAAATTGTCTTGCTTGTGGGAAAGTTTGAACGTCACTAGAGTTCACTGGGATCTCTTTACGGTGTTATTAAATTAGGAGTAATTCTGGTGGAGTGATAAAAATGTGGAGCTAGGATCAAAGCCGTTTCTGCCTGTTCTATCTGTGTGTCCAACATGTGGGGCATGTGACAGAGATAACTGAAAAATGAGCTAAAGGATTCCAGGAGCTTCCTCTTGTGACATAGGATGTGAGGATTGTTCCCGTGGAGCCCCCCAGGCCTTTTAAAACAAAGGTTTTCTTTCTTTTCCAGATAACTTAGAAAAAGGGGAAAAAAGGGGGTTTGGTTTCTAGGGCTCAAACCCTTATGTGGTCCAGTTGCACAAGTTCACAGTAAATTTGTGGCCTCTGATGGGATTGTTCCAAATTTACATCAGGATGGTTTCAGGCAGAATCTAAGCACTAAAAGATCACTTATATCCCCCTTCCTCCCCATCTGAAATTGCTGAGCTGCTCCTGTTCAGCTTCATTCATCTCTGCAACGCTGAGCAGTGGAGTGGGGAATGGCAGGAGAGTAACTTATCATCTTCAGAGATCCAAAACACTCACCTCATCCTGCCTGTGCTTCAGGAGAGAGCAGCTCTATCTGTGTTACTCTGAGCAAATGCTTTCCTAAACTCTTAGGGACTCAGCCAGCTGGGGAAGGTGGCCGGTTTTGTTCCTGTGAAAAGCTCCCCTTTCACTGGGATTTTAGCACCTTTTCATTACAGCACAGCATCAGTGCACAGCAGAATGAGGGTTTATTTTGGCTGTTTCATATATAGAGACATAGTAGCACTCCCAGTCTGTAGGTCAAGGTGTGACAGAGGCTGCTGACCCACAGCCATGAGAAAAGATGGAGGAACCAGTTTACAAGGTTCCTAAAAGCTTTGGACCTTCATATTCGGGCAAGTTGAGTGGTTTGAGTGGCACTGGCCACCCTTCCCTGCACCCACAGGCAGGAATGCTCCATCTGCTCAGGAATGGACTAGGATGAACCTGAGAAAAAAGCATTGTATCTCTATAGAGAAGATTTGCAAAGACCTTTGTGATGTTTTAGTCAATTACAGGCAGTTTTGGGCTCATTTCTTTATTTCTTAATCAGACATGATAGATGTGGTGTTTCCAGAGGTGTGGAGCATCTTTCAGGTCTGCTGATTTTCACAGGACTTTTTGACACTCAGCATTTCTGAGAAGCAGGCCCATTAGGATTGGGTTGATGGCTTTTCTGAGGTGCTGTGAAACATTTTGTGAAGGCTTCTTTTCAAGGGGCTCTGTCACACATGCCTGTGAAAACAGTGACCCCAGAAAATAGAAGCCAGCCAGGGAGATTCAGAACTAGGAATGGAAAGCTCCCACCATCAGTTCACCTTCAGCTCTTGGGAATCCTTCTTCCCCCACTGCTGTTTAAACCCCTGTCCAGTGGATACCACACATCCCTTCAGCATGTGCTGGAAGGCTGGATTCACTCTCCAAACTTGCATCTGCCTGTGCTGAGGGCAAAGAAATCTTGCTTGTAGCCATCAGCCATCCCTGTGGACAATGGCAGCTTTCCTCCTGGACAAACCCACTGCATGAGCCTGCAAATTCAGGGTTAGAACAGATCATTCCAGCAGCCTTCATGTTCTGTGCACTGCAGGATCCACAGTGGTGGTGGCAGAACAGAAAAATCTTTGAGAATTCAGGGAAATCACTGAGAATTTGCTTTGTGGGGACTCAGCCTGGCCGGACAGAGTGATTTGCAGGAGCATCCAAACCTGGAGCCATCTCTAGAGCTCAATGTGATGCAGCCAGAGGAATCAACAGGAACAATTTAAATTAAAGATCACTAAAATTAAGTTTGTGTTTTAATGAGGATGTTAAAAATAATCTTCATCATCAGATAGAGATACTTAATATGTTGCCTTAATGTTAACTCCTACCTGAGGGAATCCCAGCAAAATTGGCAAGACTTTGCAATGCTGAAGCAAGCTGCAAATAGATCCTTGTTCATCACCCCCTGCATAAATCCCATGTGCATGGAAATGCTTCTGAGGCTTCAGCAAGACTCGGTATCTTCCTCAGGTTTGGGGGACTCTGAAAAATTAGACATTGTGTGTCGTTTTTTTCACAGGTGACAGCAATGCTTGTTTTATTTTTTTTTCCCAAGACAACATCTGTTCTGTAATTATGTTCTTGGTGGGGTCATGTTCCTAGAGGAGCCTTCTCTCAGTGGGTGGTGGCTCTTGCCAGGCATTTGAAGTTCTCCTGAATACCCCTGAACAACAGTTATGAGACCATTCCTCCACGTCCCTCATCTAAATAAAGCTTTCCCTCTGTTCTTCAGAGAGTGAGCCACCCTCCTCCTTGGTTTCTGGGATCATTGACTACAACATGCCCCTCACCTCGACTTACCTGAAGCAGATGAAGCTGCGGGTGATGAATTCGCAGGAGCAGGTGAGTGACGCGCCGGGATCTGCCTGTGCCGGGCACTGGGGTGGGACACGTTGGTTCTGGGACGATGTTTTTGGGAATGGCTGCTTTGTCTGAGCTGCTCAGGCTCTGACCAAGTGCTGATGCATGGAAGCTGGGAGGCATCTCCTGGCTCAGGGGAAGCTGGGCTGCTTCAGAGTCGTGCTAGTGGAGAGAGGCAGAGATGGGCTTGATTAAGTTATTGTGTGTAACAGTCTGCTTGTTCTTCAGGCATACAGTTCTTCTAAGAAATTGTTTTAAAAATAAATACGGCAAGTAGTAATTTGTTTATCTCCCACTGATGTCTGGGAGCTTTAGCAGATGGGGTCTGAAGCCCAGACCTGGCTTTGGTTGCTCTGGGGCTCTATTAAACTGCTCAGCAACTTGAGGGGGTTCAGCTGCGGTTGCTCCACTCCCACGTCAAAGTGGGACACAGCTCTGTTGTTTGGTGATAGTGTTAAGCCACTGGATTTTGCTTTGGGGATGTATGGGGCACCCTGCCATAGGATTATACCCAAGCTGTGCAATTTTCTGAAGTTCTGCAGCTGCAGAATTAGCTATGGGAACCTCTGTGCACCATGGAAACAGTCTATAAAAAGAAAAGTATGTTTTACTTGCTCCCCACAATCTGCACTGGAAGCCAGTGCTGGATTTTCTTTCCAGCACACTGAAACCTGAACCTGATTTCACACATTGCTGCCAGTGGCAAGATGTGACAGCATTTGCATGGTGCTGTGGTGGAAAACATTGCTGGGAGCCTGAGCACCCGAAGGGGGCTTTTATCCAGCAGCTTCCTAAAGGGATGTGGGTTAGAGCATCACTGCCAGGGTGTAAAGTGCCAAGTGTGAGTTTGCTGGAGGGATACCGACCTCCTCCATCACTTCTGTTGTGAAACCTTCTTGCTGGAGGACAAAATGGCATCTGGTGGGAAACACTTCTGTGTCTCAGAGCTTTTTCCTTTGCACTTGTTTGATACTTGAGTGAGTTTCAGGATTTTTTCCAGGTTTTGAAAGGTGAAAGGCTGCTGTGCTGGGTTTTGTGCTCATGATGGGGTGGGCAGTAGAACTGTGGAGAATTTGGGGGGCAGCTGGGCTGAACTGGACTGGGCTGAACTGGGCTGTGGACGTGGAGTGGGTGGATGTGCCCCTTTGTGCCGTCTGATTGCTACTTTGGGATCACTTCTGGATAAACAGGCCAACATGTTGCAACCACCTTTGGGTTGTGCACTGTTTGCTGGGTCTTGGTGCAGCTCCTGGCAGAGTGGCATTGGTGTGGCACACCCTGCAGTCCAAGGACAGAGACTCAGGGGCCATGAAAGCTGGTTGTTTCAAATTAAGTTTGCTGCACAGAGAGGACTGAGTGGTTTGACTTGTCATCATTTATGCATTTTCAACCAGTTCCTCTTGCCTCTGAAGCTGCTTAAGGGAAGTGTGCTACAAAGCTTCATTAAACTCCTGTACCCAGTTTATAGAGGTAGCAGACTGGCCTTGCAGTTTGATCTTTCTCCCAGGACAGCAAACCACCCAGAAGCTGGGAGGCTTCAGTAGTGGATCTTGAGTTTTTGATGCTTAGGGATGCTTGTTTTGAGAACTTTGGTTGGTCATTTAGAGTTTATCCCCTGAATTTTGGTGCAGCAGTTTGCACTGGAACTGTCACTAGATCGATATAACATGCTGCTAATATGAATACTCCTGAAGCTTGCAGGGATTGGAATAGAAGCGTATGTCATGCAGGAACAAAAAGGGACCAGCTGAGGCAACCAGCAGTTGTTGGTTTAGATCATAAATCAAATGGTTTGATGTTATTCTCTGCCTCTAAAGTTTTCCTTCTCCTGTGCTCCTGTCGTTACACTGCAGCACAGCTTTCGAAGCTTTTCAAGCCATGGCAGCCAAGGGAAAAACCTGTGTGGAAGAAGTAAAATTTGCTGTTCACTGTGTTACTGAAACTGATTCCTGAGAGCAAAGTCAATAAAAAAAGATCAGTCCTATTGCTCAGATTTCTGAAGTGTTGAAATTTTCCATCATGACAGAAGTCTGGAGAGGATTCAGATGTTTGGACCTGCTGGGGAAAATCTAGCAGGGTTTGAGTGCAGTCCCTTCTGACATGGGACATTCCCCAGCTTCCCCTGGGGAATCAATAGAATTATTTATGTTGAAAAGATCTTCAGGATCAGTGAGTCCAACCATTCCCCCAGTACTGCCAAGCCCACCACTAAACCATGTCCCCAAATGCCACATCAACATGGCTTAAATCCCTCCAGGGATGTTGGTCAGCTGTTCCAGGGCTGGACAACCACTTTGGTGATGAAATTTTTCCTAATAGCCAACCTAAACCTGCCCTGGTGCAACTTGAATGAAAACAAGTGCCACACTCCTGAGACAGCTGTGGCTGGACCTGGAGCTGCTAATGCTGAGGCTACATGAAGAAAATATGTGTAATAATGCCAATAACAGGGGTCAATTCCCTCCACAGGCATTCCCCTGCTAATTTTATTCTTCATAATTTGCACTGGAAAGAAAAACAGTGCCATCCTTTTTTCCTGGAGGGACCTGGCAGTGTGTGTGGAGCATGGTCTGTGGAACACAGAAATTTTGTGACACAGCTGCTGCTGTCTCTTCCTTAGGGTCAGGGTTGGGGTTGCACAGTTCAGGTGTTGCAGCTTTTGGAGTTCCAGGTGTTTGCCAACTGAAAGAGCCCTCTAAAGACAGTAGAAATAATTCTGACTTTTATGCAAATGCAAAACAGGCAGAAAATGCAGCCTGCTTTTTAAATTTGCAGTGTGCAAATATGTCCTGCAAGGGTTTTATCTATCAGCACATCCAGGCTGCTTTTGCTGAGCACTGCCATTGTGCCACTTGCTGCCTTCCTGTCACTAACATGTGATGTTAGTAGGTGTTAATAGAAATAAATTAAGCAATGGACTCGTGTTTCCCTTGACTTTGGCCAAAAGCAATTATTTGTATGCAGCAGCACCAGGAGAAACTCACTTCACTTGGGGTAACAATGAGTGAATTTATGCCAAAGTGGCCTTTTAACTTCATTATTCAAGGGAAAAAAAAAAAAAAAAGTGTGTGTAAGTGTAATCTATTAGTGCTGCTAAGCACATCAGTATTAGGGCACCAGCGTCTCCAGGAGGAAGCACAGGTAAGAAGAACCTTAAAGAAAACATTTTATCCCTGCTTAGAGACAAAATACTGTCAGAAGAGAAGCTCTTTACGTGTTTGCTCACAAAATGAAGAGTTCCCACAGAATATATTTCTATTTGCTGGAGTCAGAATATCTGTTCTGGGACAGTGGAAAACAGCAGAGACCCGTGTTGCTTATACTGGATTCAGTAGGACATCCAGGTTCTTCTGAGGTGGGAATCTTCCTTTATCCCCATTTTTTTACCAGTTCTCACATGTGTGGAAAACCAGGCCCCTTACCCTTTCCAGAGTGCTGAAATAGCCCCATTTCATGGTATCTACCAAGGCATTAAAGCATCTCTGAACTGCTGACCTTCCCAATCTAGCAGCAAAAAGGAATTAATAGAAGATATTTGATATTTATCTATAATGATCCTTCCACCTCGTTTTCAAATGCTCAATATTAGCATTTTTAAATGATTTGTTATTCTATTGCAATCATTTTTCAGACAATCTTTTCTGTGTTACTCAACCTCAGCCTTGGATTTATGTTTTATGCCGCTGTTGGGCAGGGTTTCCACTGGTGACAGGAGGACTAGAAGGATTTTAAGAGGACAAATCTCAGCACTGAAATGCCAGGCTCTCTCTCTCTGCTCTGGAGTTGTTGCTGTTACCTTGGCAGAAACAGTCCAGGGCCGAGTAACCAGGTTTAAGTGATACAGAAACGTTTTCAAAGATTGCTTCAGTGGCTGCTGGCAGAAGGTCATGCAATCAGTGAATGGCAGGAGCTGCTCTTGGATGGGAAATAAGAAAAGTGTTTTTCTTGTTGCTATGGCTTTGCTGCACTGACTTGTAAGTGTTTGAGAGGGACAGAGCCTTGTCCTGCACCATCACACATCCCATCCATCCAGTAATTTCCCTGTAAGCCTGGAGTGTGTGGCGGTGCGTGGATGTGAGGTGGTTTTCAGAGCACTATTTCAAGCAATGTTTTAGCTCAGCTGGATAATCCTGGAAGGGGGGCACAGAGGCTTAAATCCCACTGATATACATGGTGTTGGTCTTGTCTGGTGCTAGTGAGGATCAAGCCTCTGCAGGATTTGAGAGCTCACAGAACCTCATGACCAGAGGCTGCTTGGCAATGTGAATTCCTCCTCCTTTTTCCCTGGTCTACCCATTACTGTGCTTGCTCACTTCAGTGTCTCAGAGGCTCTGAGAGCAGCTAAGATGCATCTTCCCCTGGCACTCACTCTCTTCCTTCTGCTTTGGAGCTGTCTCCAGCCAGTCCTGGGGGTGCAGAAGGCAGGGAGAGGAGCCTGCAGCCGCAGAGGAGGGCACACACTGGGTTTTTATTTTCAGTCTGTAAGTTCAGTACTGAGAATTGTAGACATCTCATTCCACATAGTCCAGAGACAGGAGCAAATTTGGCAGAGCTGGCAGCTGCTGGGCAAGCCCTGGGACCTGGATTTAGCTGAGTGTTTCATGAAGGCATCCTGAAAAACACAGTGTGTGTTCACAGAGGTGAGGAAGGCAGAAGCAGGCAGTACTTGAAAGGAAGTGGGATGATGCGCTTGCATCACATGGGGATGATAAGGTACTTCCCAGTCCATTAAAGAGGGTGTTAAATCTCCGGGAATAAATACCTCCAGATCAACTTGACTTGAGCTCTAGATAGCTCTCATTCAGGAGGCTTTGTCTTGGTATGGGAAGATCTTTGTTTCCTGCTGCTAATTTTTAAGTCGTTTTTGAGCACCAGGAAAGTTCCCTAACCGCACCCTTGGGCACAGAAGGGACCACTGGCACAGGGAGACACCGAGTTAGGAACAGATTTATTTCCTCGCTGCTCGGCGGGCTCGGCTGCACAGCCCTCTAGTGGGGACAGAGCTTCTGCCTGGGAAACTTCGGATCTGCTCTTAACGGCGGAGTTAGTCCAGGCAAAGCCAGGTCCAGCTGTCACACCGGTGTTCTTTTCTGGCAAAGATGCTTCAGCAAAAATTTCATCCTTGGCCGAACGGCTCATGGGACGCAGGAGGTCAGATGACCGATCCAGTTAGCCTGGTTTCACCCTGCTGTGAATGGGCTGCTTTCAGTGAAGGGCAACTCATTTTTGCTACTGGGAATTAACTCTGCCGTTCCCAGCTAGTAAAAACTCGGCAGCTTTTATTTCCCGCTGTGTGGATGTGTCAGTACTTTTCCCAGTGTTCCAGGTGAGCTCAGTGTTTGTTCAGGATGATATGTGCTGTGAGCAAACAGTGTGACACCAACGTGAGCTGGCTGGGGTCGATCCTGCCGCTGTAGCTCTTGTCTTCCAGTGAGAAGTGATGACAAGGCTCTAAGTCTTTGTTGTTTTGGGGTTAATCGTGCTATTTTCTGTAAGAAAGGAGGTGGCATTGCCTGTTTCTAGTGATGCTGGGGATGATTCACCCCCCGGAACCACTCAGGTGTATTTTGTTGCTGCATGTGACAGATCCAGTCGGTTCTCATGCACCAGCGGTCCCTTCCCCATTCTCTCTTCATTTCCCTATGGTGTTGTGCAGCTCAGCTAAGGTCCTGGAGGAATGTTTAAAAGTTTCTCTGGCTCTTAGTGGAGCTGTGGTTGTCATGCAGATCCACCCATGGAAAACTGGGACTGATCACTCTCCACCACACACACCTATCCTGGTGCCTGTTATCTGGTCTCTGCTACAGCCAAGCTGCATGAGCTTGTGTCTGGGAACACTGAATAAGCCGGGCCAGAAGCCACACTACCTCTCTTTAATTCCTCATTTCTTCCCAGTACATTCCCTGTTTGGTAAGGAGAGCTGCTGCCCGTTCCCTTGTGTGTTAATCAGCATCAAAGGCAGCTGTTCCCAGCAGAACTGGAAACAAGGTTTTGGTTCAGGGCCTGTAAAGTGGGGCTGGGAAGTATTTCCAGGGGAAAAAGGAAAGATGTCAACCTCAGAGTGATGAAAACACTATTGCAGCATCCATGGAGTAGTCTCATGGATCCAGCTGGATCTGTCCTGTTCCTGTGGAAAGCTGTGCATGGTGGGCTGTTCTGCATCATCTCAAAGCTCAGGTGCTGACGTGCTGTACATTGACTTTGATCAAGTCACACAAATGGCTGTTTCTTAATTGCCTTCTCCCTTTAAAAAGGGGATAATACCTTAGAGAGACTTCTGAGGTCTTGCTCACTAATAAAGCTCTTCAAGAGCTTGGATGGCAACTACTTTGAGAGCACAAACTGTTATTAATGATTTCCGTTATTACAGAAGATGAAGCTGTGTGGTTCAGCTTTTTAACCTTGAATTGTGTGCTTGCTTTTGTTTCCTCTGCTGTTCAACCTGCGTGGGCAGGTTTGCACCTTGTCTGCTTGCACACTCCCCTCAGACCCACACCAGGAGTTGTGTGTGCACAGAAGGAGCTGAGGAGTCAGTTTTACTCACAAGGATGGATTCTGAATCGTGTGGAATGCTTGAGAACGGCCAAAAATGGGTTTGGTGGGGGTTCTGTTTATGGTTACTCAATTCTGATTTGGGGAGCCAAGAGATAAGCTGTGAAGGTTGTCCTCACTGTATAGAGCAGTGCAGATATTGCTGTGGATTTGGGCAGTGGAAATGAATGTTAGGGGATATTTGGTTGTCAGGGACCTGTCCCTTCAAACACCCGTTCCCTGTACTCCAGAAGAAGAAAGTTCTATCCACAGAAACAGCCTGCTTCTGTGTTTGGCAGTGAGTGGTGTACTCTGTGAAGTACGGAGCTGTGTTTCCTTTCCTTCTCTTGGTCGTGGCTCCTGGGAGAAAAAAAATCCTTTTATTCATGCCCATGCCAGATGCTAACTGCTGCTACTTCTAAGGAGGGAGTGATCAGGATGAAGTGGGAATACAGCCCTCAGCCCACAAGAAACCTGGTCTATAATGAAATTTCCCAAATCTTTACCCTCATTTTTCTCCCTAACTCTGCTCTGGATGGCAGATGAGGTAGAGTGTGGACAAAAGCTGTGTCTGCCCCTCATGCCATGCCCTCCTTCAGTTCCTCCTGCCCATTTCCTTCCTGGCCTTGCACCCGAGAGAATGGCATTTCACTGCTTATTCCTCAGCAGAGTTTGATGGTCACGGAGGACCCAATGCAGGAGGTCCCGTTTGTTATTTAACCTACTTTTCAGAGGCACAAGAACATCAAGTGACTCGCACAAGGTCGTCCATGAGTCAGTGACTCCTCTGGCGTGATGGCCAGAGCCTGCAGTCCCTGCTCCCACCACTAGATCCCTGTGCCCACAATCCACAGCACCACAACCATTCAATTAAGCTCCTGCAGCGCCTTAAATGTCATGTATTCCTGGGTTTGACAGCAGTCCTGGTATTCTTGTGGAGCCTTGCCTTAGGAAAAGACAACAGATGAGGTCAGGTCATCATTAGTGATGCCCTTGGAAGCATCACTGCCTGGTGTGAGGGCAGGCTCTGGGGTGTGGGTGCTGTCACAGCTGGGACATGGCTCTTCCCAGGACCTACAGCTTGGCTCTGCATCCAGCAGGACCCTGCTGGACCAACACAGTTGGACAGGGAGCCCTAGGCTCTCTGCGTGGGCAGATCTGTGTCCATGTGAGGTACCAGAGGTAATGAACATGTTGTGAAGAGAGAGGGAAGGAAGCAACTTATAAATAATATATTTGATGTATATTGTATATATGATATAGTAACAGCAGCACTGGTTTGTTATGGTGTGCGTTTTTTTAATGTGTAATCTCGTAAGGCACTTACCCCTGTTCCTGACAACTCGATAAATTATTATTACCAATTCTATATCTAATTGCTGCAGTTATTTCCCCCTAGACAATTTGAATCCGAAAAATACCCAACAGAAAGGTGCTTGGTGGGCTGTTTCCCAGAGCTTCCCTGGCTGTTTCTGGAGGCAGCCCCTCTTCCGCTGGTGAGCCCCACTTCTGCCAGCCTCGTGACCCCGTGTGCTGGCACAAACAATTGCATTCCTGTCGGGCTCATGACCCCACTTGTAACAGCGGTGACCCCCCTTGGGGTCAGGACCCCTCTCCTGCGCAGGGAACAGCTCCTGCCCAGCAGCTCTTGCTGAATGGCTCTTCCTCCCTCACTCCCCGTGTGGACCCGGCTGTTCCACACTAAGTTTGCCGATGTGAAATTTAGGTTAATCCATTTCCAAAGTGGATTAAGCTAACCCACACAAAGGCACTTAGTATAAAATAGGAGTGTCCACATGGTGAGGCAGCATGGAATAGTGACTGTGCTCCAAACTCACATCCTGGCCAGTTTGTGTCCTCTGCCAGCTCACCAAACAGAGGGGCAGGCACTTCGGTCCCAGGGGATGTGCTCTCCCAAATGGCTTTAAGCCGGTCTAGCTTGAAGCCAAAGGAAGTGCAAGGAGTAAACAAAGCCCAGCAATGGGAAGGGGTTAAAGCCCGCTCTGCTGAGGTTCTCAGCAAGGCTCCTGTTCACCTTAAATGGTCAGGATTTTATTTTAGCTTCAGGGAGGAGCAGCAGCAGCCATGGAGCTGGGAGTGCAGAGAAGGCCCTGTGGCTGGGGGCTCCCAGCCCGCTGCCCTCCCAGCCATCCGCTTCCTGCGGAAGGCCCCCAGGGCTCCGCTCTTGCCTTTCAGCCTCTGGCTCTGTGATCAGCCTGGAGGAGATGGAAATGTAGTACTGAGTGATGCCCATTTTCACCTCTGGCCTCACATCTTCCTGAACCACCCTCTTCCCTCGCGGCTTCCCTGGCAGTGAGGTGGTTAACGCTGGGACAGATAACATCACAACTGGACATCCGCACTAACAAGCCATAAGCCCAAACCTGGCAGTTCCCATCCTGGCTCTGGCACCATTTCTGGTACCAGCCTATTGCAGGCTCCACACTGAACTGCTACACTTCGTTTATTTCATAAACCATTTCCTTTGTAACCATTAAACAGTGAAACATGAGGTGGGCTGGGGAGGGGGATGCTGCAATGCTGGCGCCCATTGCTGTGGTGGGGATCACCAAACTAAGTGACCCCAAACTAAGACAGAGGTCATTGACCCACTGCCCCCGGAGCCCAGCCTGGGAGCGGGTACCAGCCTGGGGGATGCTGGGACCCTCAGCGCTGCCCTGACAGCGCTGGGACGCGGCATCCCCATCCTCCCGGGGATCTGGCAGCCTGTGCCCTGCCCAGAGCTGTGCTGGGCAAGCCGCTGTTTTCCCAACAGCCCTGCTCCAGCCTTCAGAGGCTGCGGCGGTGGGTGACAGTGCTGCCGGCAGCGCGGGGTCCTTCTGCTCCCGCGGAGCGAGGGAGAATCATCAGGAACAAAAGGATTCGGCACCGCGGCACCCACCGCGCGGGGAAGGGGCTGCGGGACCCACCGCGCCCGGGGCTCTCTGCAGGGGCCCCGCACTTGCACCCGCGCACGGGCGGACCCAGGGACGGAGCTCCCGGGGCCGTACCGAGCCGGGCGGGCAGAGGGTCCCCGGGCCGGGCCGAGACGAGTGGCAGCCCCCGGTGCTGTGCCGAGCGGAGGGTCCCCGGATCGGCTGCAGTCCCCCGGGCCGTGCGGAGCGGAGGATGCCCGGGCGGGTAGCGGCACTCCCGGCCGATCCGAACCGATCCGTACCGTGCCCCGGCCGCGCATTCTGGCGCTCTCCAGCAGGCGCCCGGCCCTGGACATTGTCTCCTCCCGGGGAAGGGCCCTCCCGGCCCTCCACAATGTGCTCTTCCAGGCGCGGCTCCGCGCCCCCCGCCGCGCCCGGCCCGGTGCGCCCGCCCCCCGCGGCCCCGCTCCCCTTCCCCCGCCGCCCCCGCCCCCTCCGCCCGCGGCCGGGCCCCGCTCGCCCCCCTCCGCCTCCCCGGCCCCCCCCCCGGGAGCCGGGAGTGACGCGCTCCGCAGCGCCGGCCCCTCTCCCCGGGCAGCAGCTGGCTGTCAGCCTCTCCGGAGCGCCGCCAGCCCGGGCCCCCTCCCTCCGTCCCTCCGTCCCTCCGCCCCGCGCTCCCCGCCGCGCCGCCGGGCTGGCGCAGGCCGGCAGGCCCCGGGCTCCGCTCCAGGTAGGCGCCCGCCCGCGGGGGGCTCCGGTACCGACCCCGGGGCGGCGGGCGGGGGGGGATGCGCGGGGGCTCCACGCGGCCGCGGCGCTGCGGGGCTGGGGAGGAAGGAGGGGGGGCCACCGGCGGGCGGGGCGGGGCGGGGCGGGGGGGGCGGTGGCCGCGGGGCCCGGCCCCAACTCCGGGGGGAGCGGCCGCCCCGCGGCCCCGGGAAGTTGCGGGTCGCCCGCCCGGCTGCCCGGCGGCGGGGGGGGGAGGGCGGCGCGTCCTTCCCCGCGCCCGGCGCGGCTCCCCCGCGCCCGGAAGAGCACAAAAGCGCCGAAGAAAGTGGGAGGAGGCGGCGGCGGGAGCGCTCCGTCCCCGGCCATCCCCGGGCACCGGCCCGAGCCATCCCCGGGCACTGGCCCCGCGCCGCCATCACCACCAGCCCCGGCCCCGGGCGGGGATTGTGCTGGAAATAGCTGCCTCCCTGGAGGTAAAGCCCTACTTACGTGTCAATCCTCGCCGCACGCTGAGCCCCGCACACGCGCGGGCAGGGCTCCATCGCGGGTGTATCTATTTACCTGCGGGCGGGGGTAGGACGGGCACGGGGACTCTCGCCGGCGCCTCGCGCCTCGCTGCTGCGGGGACACACGCGTGGGAACCGCGTCCCACCGGGGTCCCGTGGCCGTCGGGGAGGGTGGGGACACGGGGACCCCCGGCCGCTCAGCCCAGAGCGGTGCTTCTCTTGGCCACCGCCTCCAAAACCGGGTCCGTCCCCCCCGCGACACTCGCTTCCCGGTGCTGGGGGAAGAGCAAAGTGCCCTTTCACACCGCGCGGTATCAGGCACCGTCCCCACCTCGCATGGAAAAGCAAACGCCTGTGAGCAAGTTCAGGTGCGGGGGAGGCAGGTGCGGGGCTCCAGGGGGGTGGCGGTGGGAGTCGTGCAGCGCGGTGCCCCCTGCCCCGCGTTCAGCACCTCCCCGCTGAACAGCAGGGACGGGGCAGCGGCTCCGGGAAGGGGCTGCGGGGCCGCCCCCCGCCCTGGCAGCTCCCCGCGCCTCGGGGCTGTGGGAATGCTCGGGGGGTTCCCAGAAGAAGAGCTCTTAGAGAAGGGGGAGGGGGAGAAGGGGATTGAGCTTCCCTTCCTGTTCCATTTGCCGTTTGCCGTTAAAATTAACTGTTTTTCCCGTTTTCGGGAACTAAGAAATTACTCGTGTTTTGCCGGGTCCCGTAGAAATCGGCAGAAATCGCGGTAAATGAGGACGTAAGTGACCTGACAAAGAGCGCCGGGGATGTTCTCTTTGGTGTGGGAATTGTACACACGAGTAGGCAGCGCAGTCACAGCTCACCGCCGCCACAGCCCGCGTACACCCGTGTGCTGTGAGGCTTCTCCGCTCTTTGAAGCGATGTCCACCACACTGTTCGCGGCTGCAGTACCAATCTTTGACCCGGAGTGTTTTATCTTCCATTAGTAAGCCTTTCTCTGCGCTGAACTGGTTAAGTTAGGGTCAAATCTGGTTCAATACCTTCTTGGCATGCTCAGAGGGCTGGGTTTAAACAGTGGCTGAGACGGAGATGAGGCTGCCTTCCTGAGAGCTCGTCCCTGCGCGCCGCTGCCGGGGGTCACGGTGCGGGGAGCTCTGCCCTGGCCAGGTTTGGCAGGTCTGGGGGCTGCCTGTGCCGGGCAGGTCGTGCACGGCACCGGCGTGGCAGTGGAGCAGCTCTGGGGGCTGGCAGTCACGCGTTGCCTTTTGTTGATTCTAAAAACACGGCTGGTTCTGGTGGGAAGCTGAGCGTGGCTGTGTGCTGGGGAGGTTGCACGGCGCACAGCCTCGGTTCCTGCTCCGCGGAAGGAAATCCCATCGGGATAGTAGGCTGTGGCGTGAAAGGACATGTTTTAAAATAAAAGGACTTAAAGAGAGAAAATAAACCGTCCTGAGACTCGGAGCTTGGAATATTAAACGTGAGGCACAGCATGTAAATGACTGGAGAGAGATTGCAAGGCAGTCCCCGAGAAACTGAGCCTGGCTGTAAAATAAGCAGGTTACCGATAGTCTTGCATATATTTACGAGGTTATAAGAGTAGCTTCCCCCCCTGCCCTGCTCCAGCCCGTGCTGTGGGAGGTTGTTCTCCAGGAGGAAGAGCTTTGGTGAAGAAACATTGTCTAGCAATTACAGCCTTGAGTCCGGATAGCTTGATTAGGTTCCTGGATCTGCCAGCTACTCGCTGTGTTCTTGGACCAGCCACGGTGGCTGTCAGTACCCGGGTTTTCCAGCTTTATAATACGAGGAGTAGTTTTCTAACTCGCAGCGAAGTTGGGGAAGCTCAGCGGACGCTTGCAGGCACAGTGCTTGAAGATCGTGAATGGAAAGTGGGACAGAAATGTGGAGTGTGAGCCCTGCACATGTGAGTGTCTGCCTCTGCTGGGTAGAAAATATTGGCTGTGAATGTCTGTAGAGCAGCTGTGAATGTTGGGCTGTAGATAAGGAGAGAAGCAAGGATTTTGTTTTCCAAACCCTGAGTGGTGCCGGGAGCCCTGTTCCGATGTTTGGGTGTGCCCTGCGAGTGCAGCAGCAGGATCCGACTTCCCCTTGCAGAGAGGAGCTCTGCTGCCTGACCCTTGATCGCTCAGTCCCTTGAACATTGGAAACAAAGCGATGGGACTTTACTGCGGGGTGAGGAGATCTCTCCGGAGAGCTGGGAAAGGCAGGAAGGAGGAGGGCGGCAGCAGCAGGGCTGGGGTTCAGGGTTTGGCTCTGGACTGGCTGCTTGGGGCACCACTGGCACTTCCATCTGTGCCACGAGTGGTGTGGAACTGGGGAAAAGGCAGCAGGTCCTGAGACAGGCACTGGTAATGGATTGCATTCTGTTTTCTAATGAAAGTTTCATTTGAAGTTTGTTTACAGGAAAGAAGAAATTAGCAGAGGGAATTCTCCTGAGAACCCAGAGAGGAAAAAGAATGAGCTGCCTGACTTGCAAGCCAAAAGAGGGTGGAAGGGTAGATTAGATTTACCGTATTGCTCCGAGTCGTGGCTGTTGCTGCTGTTGAGAAATGCTTCCTTGTTTGGCTGGATGGGGAGCCCACTGCAAGGCTCAACCTTCAGCCAGGTTACTGGCATCCAGGGAGATACAGAGCTCCCACCTAGCCAGGAATTTTGATCCTGCTCTGGTGTCCTGTGCTTTGAGGCTGGATTTGTGCTGTGCTGTGCTACTGTCCCTCTGCTCCTGGGCTGTGGCTGGCAGCCGGTGCTCTGGATGTGGCTGCTGAGGCCTCCTGTCCCTGGGATTGTCCCTGGTGTGAGGAGGCAGTGCCAGCAGTTCATGGGCAGCGCTTGGAGGTCACAATGTTCAGCCTTCAGTCTCTGAGGAGTGTCCTGAGGCAGGAGTTTGCTGGTGGCCTCTGCTGTTCCTACAAGCAGTGAGGAATGCAGCCAAGGGCTAGTGCAGGATGCCAGAGCTGGAGTGATGGGGATGGCCAGAGGCACACTTAAGGCTGGGACTTTTCTTTTTCTTTAGTAAAGAGGCACAAAGGTGTGAGGAGTTCCTGGGGCACTGGTGTAGGCAGAGCCAGGTGGCTGCCCAGACCCAGCAGGCAGTGGATGCTGTCTCCACAGTTCCCACTGCCAGGAAGGGTTCTCCTGCTGCCACCTGCACATTTGGCTTTGCATTCTGTTGGGGTGGGCTGTGTAGTGGGAGCTGTGATATGCTGGGAAGTTCATCCTGTTGGCATTTTGACCAAGGGTATTAGTGCTGGAAAGCAGAAAGCTCTGGCTGGAAAACAGGGGGTGACTTTCTGCTGGTGGCTGAATCCTGGACTGGTGAACGTGTGACAGCCTTGTTTAACTTGAGTCATTTATAGCTTATCAGTTTCTGGTTTGATAGCCAGAGTATTTCTAATAATAGGCAAATGTTATTGCACCTCGAGAGAATTGTACACATTTATAAGGCACTTTACATTGCATGTGCATGTGAGGCATCCTTCATGTCACTGCTTCTCCCCCATGCGTGAGTGCATGGAGAGTGTTGTGCCCCCTGGGTTGTGGTTGGGGTGCTGAGGCTGGGTGTCCTCTGCAGCTGAGCCTCAACAACCTGAAAACATCGTGGGTCGCTCCCCGGGCTCCTCCTCCTCACTGGACAGGTGAGAGACTGTGGGCAGCAAGGACCTTGGCATTTGCATTTGTCAGTTAAGCCTGACAGTAATCTTAAGTAAGCCTTGTGAAGAAGGCCAGATATTAGGGTGGCTACCTCCCTGCAAATGCTTACAATAAAGAGACTATTTATAGTTTGCAACAGGGAGACCTTTGCAGTTCTGTTCCTGTATGTGCAAGATGGAGTTTCTGGAGAGGCAGGATTGCTTTGTGGCTGGTGTGGCAGTGAAGCTGTGCTGAGCCAGGGATGATGTGCCTGTCCTTACCTTCTGCCCTCCTGCTCAGCTCCACCTGGACACAGGGGGGCTGCTCGGGGACACCTGGTGGGCCTGGGGTCAGGTTGTCCCTGAGGGGGCCATACATGGGAGTGCCAAGCCCTGTCCATCTGTCCATCTGTCCATCAGTCCATCCCTTGGTGCGTGCAGGGTTTCACAAGCCGTAAATTCCAGGAAACTCCCCGGGAGGCACATGGAGGGAATGGGCTGGGGGCGGCACAAGCCCTGAGCCAGCAGATGTGTCTGCAGGGACGAAGAGCTGGGAGGAAAAGCACAAACCTGTCTTTAAAGACATTTGTTTGTTCACAATAAAAACTATCAGCCAGCGGCAGCCAGACAGGGCCATTTTTATGAGGAGCAGGCGTAGGTTGGAGGGGTGCTGCCAATTACTGCTTACACAGAAAGGGAGCGGGGATTGTATTTTATCTAAGGACCAGGGGGAGGGTAAAAAAAATAAGAGCAGAGAGGTTTACAAGCCTTTGAAATGTTTCAATCAAAGGAAAGCAGAGTTGAAAGTCGTTCTGGAAACATTTTCGGTGTTCCCCTGCACCCCAGGGCTGTCTGCGCCCCTGGCTTTGGGAGGGGAGCAGGGAGAGGAAGGCAGATAAAGGGATCACTAGCAGGACCGTGTCCATATGGGAACACGTATCTGCTTCCTCCCAAGCTTTGCATTGGGAGAGTTCAGCCTGGGGAGGTCCCGCAGCCCCTCCTCTCATTCAGGATCTCAGTGCTGCCTTTATGATGATGGTTTTGAAATCCTGTGGCTGACCTTTCCGGTGCTGGAAGCAATCCAAGGGCTGTGTCTCGAAGTACTGTAAAGGTTAGTGAGAAGGGAGAGAGGGAGAGAGAAAATGTCCTTTGAGCTGCAGAAGTGGGAGAGAGGAATGTCATCTATGCCATCGTCAGGGGGCAGGCGGCTGGCTGGGGTCCCTGGCCTGAGCTGGGGTGTCCTTGCATCACTGGGGATCTCACTCCCCCAGCCCCTTCCCAAGGTGTGTGCTGTAATTTTTGATCAGGGTGCAGAGGCAATATCTCTCTGGAGAGGTGTGGAGGAGCCTCCTATGCACCATCAGGCAGTGCAGGTCTTTGGGGATCCATACCTGTGTCCAAATATGCCCCAGAAGCTGCTCCCACTGCTGCCAGTCCTCTGGTGATTCCTCGTGTAGCAGATTATTTGATCTCAGAAAAGTCCAAGTTGTTTTATGGAGCCATTTCTCGCCTGACCTCAGCTCCCCCACACCGCTGCCTCACCAGGAGCACGCTGGGGTGGATGGAGATTAAAGGGTAAACTCCAGGCTCAGCCATCCGCTCCTACAGGATGTGAGCTCTTTCTAATTGTCCTCAATTAGAGACAGTGCCATTGCTCAGGCAAGTCTTCAGGCAGGAAGCAGAGCCCTGGTCCCCGCTGGGGCAGCCACCTCGCCCTGCACAGGGAAGGGCTGCTTGCCGTGGCCTTGGGAAGCCCAAGAGGCCAGCAAGGCTTCTCAGGGCGGGGAACAGGAGCTGCCCACCCAATTGTTTTTAGGAAGGAGTGTGGTGAGGAGATGTTAAAGCCCGAGAAAGGAGGAAAGGAAATAGCTCCATGAGTTAACCCTTTCCTGTTTACCTCCAGGATGAGACATCGGTGAGCAGCGAGGACTTTGATATGAACGACTCCACATGGATCTCAGCTGACCAGCACCTGAACTCCAGCCTGAGCCCCAGCCAGGACGAGAGCATGCGCAGCCCGCAGAACCTGCACGGCCATGAGGACGGTGAGTGCCCCGGCAGGCGGGAAGAGCCCCACGTCTCTGCCACAGGATGTTTTTGTGACTTATTAAACATTAACCAGTCCTTTCTGATCAGGTGTCCCACCTGTGGGATGGATTTCATATCAGCTCAGAGCTGGCTTCCAGTCCTTCCGATTTAACCTCTGGGTTCCTGCTCAGCCAGGGCCCTGTCCAGCTCAGAGCTGATGGTCCTTCTGCCTGGAACTGTCTCCCAGCTCCTCCAGAGTCACTAACTCCCCTTCTCAGGGGAGGACTTAGTTCCTCAAGTTCTCTTCCCAGGTGATGAGGAGAGCAGTGTTAGTTCTGAGCACAGGGAGGATGCCAAGGCTTTGCAGCACAGTCACAGGTTTCTGTGTTTGGAAAGCTGCATCTTTGACAGGTCTTGCATCTCCCAGGCAAGAAATTTTGAATAATCTGCAGCAGCCACAGCGATGTTGTGCGGGGTGAACGTGGGTGTCTCCTCCTTCAGGGCAGGCAGTTGGAAGGGCTGAAAGCAGCACACGTGGGCTGGGTGGGAGGAAGAGTTTTGTGGAGAGAGGTGGTGTGTTGCGTCTGTGAAACATGCAAGCTTAAAATAAAAGAGCAAGTAAATAAGTGGTAGAAGTACGAGCTCAGGTCAGAGTTCGTCGCCGTGATGCTTGGGAGGATTTGGTGGTTGGACTGTTACCGGCTTTTGCTCAAGAGGTTGAATCCCTCATTGTCCCAGCCTGGCTGCTGCTGGGAGTGCAGGAAGGAACAGAGGAATTTGAGGAACAACTGAGATTGGGTCGGTCCTGCTTTAAGAAAGGGGACTGGAAAACCACCCCTAAGGAAAGAAAAGGCTTTTGTGCTGGCTGGTCTCCCTGGGGTGGCTTTTAGCTGGTGGTGTGGCCAGTGGCAGGGATGGTAGAGACAGAAGGGGCAGCAGGGACACTACTGTCTTCAGTCCCATGGACAGCAAGGCCACTGCTCTCTTCAGTCCAGTAACTTTGTGGCATTTCAGTTTCCATTGCAAATCTGCAGTTTTGGGAAACTACTGGTTTTCCCTAGGCAGCCCCAACCCCAGAGCCAGGCAGCCTTGGTGAGGATGTGAAACCTGACTACACAGCACTGCATCCCGGTGGTGGGATGGGCATGGGCACTTCTGCTTGCCCAGGGCCCCAGGGGGCTGTGTCTTGGCAGGAGGAGGAATGTTTTGGTGGTGATGCAGTTGCTCTCAGAAGCCTTTGGCTCTCCAGGACTAGGCTGCAGCCTCCACCCAAACGAGTCCAGCCTCTCATCCCTGTGGCCTGACTGGGTCTCTTTGTACCCCCTGAACTTTGCCATTCTCCCATTGGGACATTTCAGGCTTGTGACTTAGCCCTCACCACTGTATTCCCAAGTCTCATTTACAATCTAGAATGACACAGTTTTGATCCCTTTGCTGAGCACTATTATTCAACAGGACAGTAATTTAATAAGGGGCTCACGTATTTAGGCAAATCAAGATGTTCTCAGTGAATCTAAATCCTCTCTCTCTCTGCACCCTCTTAGGAATTGCTTCCAATTTTTCATGCCCTGTGGTTTTCCTTCAGAAGCAGGTGTCCTCTTTGGGGCTCTTCTTGGCTCCTTTAATTTCTTTTGTAAGGTTCAGTGATGAGAAATAAAGCAGAAATGGTCCCGTAGGAATGCAAGTGTCTCTGGTGTCAGCATTGGCTGAACTGGGTAGACTTTGGTGGATCAGAAGTGATGATGTCAAAAAAATAAGCACGCCAAACCCAGGGTGACAAATGAGACCCATACAAAAAAAACCCAGGAATTGCAATTTTCACCAGGCTGTCACAGTTCAGAAGCATTTTGTGGACTGAAGTTTTGTGCCTGTGGTGAATGTCTGTGATCTGTATCAGAGCTCTAAATACAGACTAATGCTGCCTCATGTCAGTCCCTCTGCCAAACCAGTGCTCCCATCCAGGAGTGGAGCACACACAAGAGTGGGAAGGGAAGGACAGTGGGGTAACCCAGGAGGGCAGTGGGTGGTTAAAGGAGAGAGAAGGAGCATGGAGCAGAAGAGCATGTTGGGAGAGGAAAAGCAGATTACTGCTGTGGGGAAGGGAATGTGCACAAAGTGTCGACCGCTCTTCAGTTTCCTCTTCTCTCGACCTATGAAAGCTCTTATTTTTTTTTGGAAACGAATGTTTTTTCCGGGTTCACATGAGCTTACTAAGGCTGTGCAAAAAGTGTGAGTAACCAGCCCACATATGGAACCCAGTTGGCCAAGCTGCCGGTGCAGTGTGCCTGCACTGGGGCAGCCCAAGCACTCCCGAGATGGAAGTTTGTCCACATCTCCTCTGCTCAGTTGTCCCCTGTGCCCTGCAGGAGTCCTGCCAGTGCTAAAATGAACCCCACACATCCCTACAGCCAGGCTGGGCTCAGCTCTGGGACCCTGGCACTGCAGAGGGATCTGGTTGCACACCACATCCTTCAGCTAGGAGTTTGTTCAGGACTGGGTACTCTGCGCCTTCAGGAAAACCTTTTGAGTTACTAAATTGGTCCTGCCTGCTGCTGTTTGATGGGTGTGATGCTTGGAGTGTGTCTTCAGTGAAAGGCTTGCTAAAGTATAAAGTTTTAATGAAGAGTTGCCTAGTAGGAGAGCAGTATCATCTGACATGCTTGTTTAAAAAGTCTTGTTTAAAGGACCAAAGCACCAGCTCCAGGTCTTTTCAAGACCTAGGAGTGGCAAGTGTTCTCCTGTGGCATAGAGCAGAATAGTTTGAAATCAAGAGAGGCAGGAGAGCAGGCAATTGTCATCCCATGCTTTGATAAACAGATACCTGCTAAATCATCAGAGGCCTAAAAAGCAGCAGGGAACAAAAGCCAACACATTCTTTGTCCTGGGTGCCCAGAAGCCTTGACCCAGTACAGCCATGCTACAACTGGTGTGAGCCCTTGAACTGCAGGGAGAACAAAATACACCTAAAGACTTGGGTGGGTGGTGGACAGAGCAGGCACTGTCAGGAGAGCCGGGGTTCCTGACGGGTCAGTGGCACACGGTGGGACTTGGGGCACCCCAGCCAGCCCTGAGCAGCGACACTGAACACACACACTCGCTCCTTCCATTTTCCTTTGTTACTCATCCTGCGGGCCCCAGCACGGAAAACGTGAAGCTCCCAGCAACATCCCTTCCCAGTCGGATGTTGCTCACAGCGTACGTGCCCGCAGGAAGCCACCGGCTGCCCAAAGCAACAGCAAGATCAACACAAACTCTGCTGCTGAAGCGGAGCTATTGTGCCGGACATCCTGGAGGGACACATCTGTGGGAGGCAGCACACACGGGGAGCAAAGGGACCCTGAATGCTGCGCCATCCCTCTGTCTGAGCCCGTTCCTGAAGGTGTCTCAGCTGAGTGCAGGTCCCAGGCTCTGGTGCTGTGTTGCTGTGGCAGTTTGAGCTGGGCTCTGTCCATCTTCAGAGCCTGTCTGCTTCCACAGGTGAGCACTGCACTACAAACCTCCCTGTTTGGCCTGCTGTAGGTTGAGTGGGGTGTCCCACCACAGGGGTGCTGGATATTCCACCCCGGGCCTGCTATGACTTCCTGGCAGTGCAGTGCCCTTGAAAGTAAGGCAGGAGTCAGACCCCGAACCTCAGCGTGTGACATGGCAAAGTGCTTGAGCTCATACAGAAAAGCCTCTGTCTTGCCCACTAACAGGATCCACCTTGCCTTGCCCCTGGCTGTGCATCCTGCTCCACTGCCCAGGAGCAGTGCTCAGCCCACGGGCAGGGCTTGCTGCTCCCCAGCCTCTTCTGAAGAGCAGGGAAAGCTCCTGAGTGTATGGTGTGCTTACTCTGTGTGGGGGACATGGGGTTGCTTTGTGGCACCATGTTGGAGTGATCCCCTTCTGCTGAGATTCCCCACGTGCCGTCCTCACTTGACTGGCAGCGTCCCCGCTGAGTCTGTTCTGCCCGGAGCAGCAGTGGCTAATCCAGACCTTGGAGAAAGGACTTTCTTAACCTACTTAACTGTGAAGGCACACGCTTCTTGGGGGCATCCCTTGAGGCAGCGGCTGGGGAGGCTTCTGGGTGTTGGGGACATTCCTCAGGAGTGCTGCAAAGAGGGACCTCAAGGACATGTGGACAAGCATTATTTCCAGATTCTGTCCCAGGGGCTCAAGGCATGTCACTCTTCTGGACACCTTGCCCTGGGACATCAGGGATGGCATAGAGCTGTCCCCAGCACAGCAGTCTCTCTGCTGGTGTGGCATGTCCCACAGCTCTGTGTCACACTGCTGGCACTTGATGAGATGCCCTCGATGTGCTGCACATCACCAGCTCCCCTGAACCACCAGTCTAGCAGTGCTTTCTGGGGAGGAGCAGCCTCCCAAAAGCCAGGCTGTATCCCCAGGTGCTGTCCCACTCCGTAGCTGCACTTCTGACAGCTGGCACCCGACCCCACAGCAGTGGCACCCACCTCACTGTGCCCTCACAGGGTCACTGCTGCAGCATGGGGTGTCACACAGCTCCCAGGGCTTTCCTCAGCCAGCCTAGCCCTGCTCCAGGTGAATACAAACACTCTTTGTAAGCCTCAGGGGGAGCTCAGCAGACCATGAGCAGTTGTCTGATGGCTGGCTAGTGCAGGAGTTGGCCTGTGAGCCCCAAGACACTTGCTTAGCCCAGGCTGCAAAATCCTCACTGTTTCCGGGGCTTCTTGCACCAGTGTTGAATTCTGGCCCCCTAAACCCTTAGCTCTAAACAAGACTAGGACCTGCAGCCAGGCCTTACTGCAGCTAGACACAACCTTATCTCATTTTCATTAGGGATATATTTCCTCTTTCTCCAGGGTGTCCCCATGTTGTGCTGGCTCCACAGCAGGAGTCAACAAACGTGTCCCTGCCTCGCCTGAGCGATCTGGGCTGGTGACTCCATTCCTGTCACCTCTTCCAGGGGCACAACTGCTCCTCCCGAGCAAAGGCCTGGCCTGTGATAAACACCCTCCTCTCGGTGCCCTTTGAAAGTTGTCCTTCCCTGCTGCCAGGCTGGGGAGTGCAGCAGGGACACTGAGCCCGTGGTGGCTTTCCCAGCCTGGTCCATGAGCTCAGCTCCAGCTCTCTTGTGGCTGGTGTAGGTGCTGCCGTGTCAGTCAGTTCATCCTGCTGGTGAATGGAGCAGGGTTGTGGGGGTCTCTTCCTTAATCCGGAGCAGAGAGGATCCCCAGGCCGTGAACAACCAGCACCACCTGTGCCCCTCCCCTCCTCCCCAGATTGAGTAACCCCAGCCAGAGGGGTGAGTGAGGACAGCGGGATGAGCCCCACAGTGCTAAAGGACAGTCCCTGAAGGCTTGGGGGTGCACAGCAGGGTCTCTCTGGTGGTAGGTCTGTGTTGGAGGCAGCAGCTCGGCATGAATCCAGCCCAAACCCACCAAACCCGTTTGTTTGGCGTGGGGAGAGGCAGTGCCCAGGCAGCTTGGGGCCATGGCATGTCCCCTCCCTGCAGCAGGATCCGGGTGGCTGCCAGCAGCAGTGGCACAAGGAGAGGCTTGGTCTGTGCCACCTCCTTCCTCAGTGAGAGCAAGGGCCAGCTCCTGGCTCAAGCATTCCTTGAGCTGCAAGGTGGCCAGAGGAGCGGCAGTGGGAGGAAAAGGACAGTGTTTGGGAGGAGAAGGGAAAACTGAGGGACAGAGGGTGTTTGTGACAAGGCTGCTCTGTGCAAGACGAGCTTTGGTACATGGGAAAATGTCCAGCATGGGGCTGGCGCGGTGAGATCCCGGTGCCGGAGGGAGCTGCTGGGCAGTGGAGCCGGGGGGAGACGGCACTGGGGGGCACCTTTCATGGCAGGGGACAGGGAGACGGCCGCACAGCGCTGCCTTGTCCGGCCAAGCTGTCCCTGCAGACGCGCATTGTGTCCGGCCCTGCCAGATGTCTGGCTCGTCAAGGGCTCTGGTCGAGGCAGGGACCCAGGGAGGGAGTGTGGAGGGTGGACACTTTGTCTGGGACATAACAAGGTTTGCGTTAGCGAAGGAAGACAGGAAATAGAGCGTCTTAACTGGAACCTGGCCAGCCCCAGTGCACTGCAGCCCTCAGCCACGTTTCTTTTTTTCTTTCTTATGCATCTTGGAGGCACACGCTGGGCAGGACCTGGAGAAAATGGGCTCTGTGCTCTGACCATGTGAGTGGTGCAGGGCCAGGGCCTCTCCTGCCGCTCACCACCCAGTCATGGGTGCAGGATCCCTGTGGTGCTGGTCCCTTGCCCCTGATGAGTGTGGCTCTAACACCCAGCAGTGGCCCCCCCACGGGGCCCCCATTCCCACTTGGTCTCTCTAATTTGTATTAAGTATCCCTTCCTCTCAGGCTTTCCTCCTCCCCTTCTTCTCCCTTCTTGTTTCTTTTGTGAGTGAATAATTTATGGTACTTTTCATCTTCCTGGCTGTTGTTCCAGGCGGGCGGTGATGGGATGCTCTGTGCCCTCCTGACAGCCACTCCCAGGCTGGGTGTGCAGCTCCATCCTTTTCCGGTGCCACGGCAGGCTGGAAATGGGACAGACCCACCCACAAGGCACAGGAACTCAGGTGTGGCAGAACCACTGCCATCACCCACGGAGCCATAGCAGGCTGGTGGATCCATAACAGCCCATGGGGCACCAAGGATCACTGGTGGGTCCTGGCATGGCTGTGACGCTCACAACTGCCCAAGCAGGTGGGCATCAGCCAAGGGAGGGCTGCCCCAAGGCCAGCCAGGGGTCCCATGGCAGCGGGATGTGGGCAGAGCCGGGTGGACCCTGGCCCACTGCATGGTGCGGGGCTGCGGCGAGGTTTCCGTGGGCCGCTGGCTCTTACATAAGCTCATTGTTTCCTGAGTCAAAAGAGGTTTTGTCTCCGCTCTGGAGATGTGACAGGAGGAGGAACAATTTGCCCCATTCATCTTTAACTCTGCTCTGGAGAATGGTGCGGTGGCCTGTGCCGGCAGAGACGTTAAACCCAACCACTTCCCCGCCGTAAAATCTCCCGGGGAGCAGGTGTTGGAAATCGCCCCTTCCCCTCCTGATCTCCTCAAATCCAGCGCCACAGAAATCAAGGATAATCCAGCAGCCTCTTCAAAATGAAAACGCTGAGCCCTGATTAATTCATTTAATAAGTGACTGATCCCCTCCTCCCCCAGCACCGCGGCCCAAGAAGCCATTTTGCTTCTTGCTCTCCTGGGCTGATGCCGGGGAGATGCCGGGGCTGCAGCAGAGGCACAAGGCTGCTCCCCCACAGCCACCTCACCAGCCTCACCACGTGTCTTGTCATGGTCTGGCCTCTGCAGAGGGGCTGAAGAGGGCAGCACTCCATGGACCTCGGGCCAGCTGCCTCTGTTGGGCTCTCCAGCCTCACCAGTCTCTCCTGCACAGTGCCAGGGTCTGCTCCACCTCCATGCAGCCCATGGAGCCCCAGCTCGAGGGGATTAAACAGGAGAACGAAATAGTCCCGTTTTCCAACCGAAAGATCAAACCAGTTAGAAGTGACATTGTTTTTGCAGTTCCATCTGCTTCAATTAGGGCACGGGGGTGGAGCAGGGGGGCTCCCAATTATCCTCATTAGAGGGGCTCCTCGTGCAGCCAAGCTCCAGCCGTGAGCAGGGAGCTCACCAGGCTCGTGCTGGTTGATAATGAATATATTCATGGCTGCGCAGCCTGGCCTTGCTCGCCTGCTGCTGCTGGAGCCGTGCTCCTGACATGTGCTTTGGGCACTGCTGGGAGATGCAGAAAACCTCTTCAAGCTCCTGAGCTTGGTGGGTTTTGCCGAAATGGAGTGTGGTCAGCACAGCCCCGCCACTGCCCAGAGTCCTGACACAGCTGCCAAAGCAATGCAGGAGCCTAAACCTGGTCCCAGCACCCAAGGTGGGAGTGCTCCTGCTCCCTCTCCCCCAGGTCCCACTTTGCTGTGGGGTGCCCCAGCTCCTCTCAGGAGTGCCTGTAGGCTGGAGATATCCCAGTGAAGCTGCCCCATCCCCATCCCATCCATCCCAACAAGGAGACTGCAGCTCCCTCCTGAGCTCATCCACATTTTCAAGCTGGCTGAGGCCATCCCCACTCAGACCCAAGGAGTCACCAGTTTGTATTTGTGGCCATTTCTCTGCTCACAATGCTGAGATTAACCCACCACTTTGTGTGTGGAGCTTCTGGGAGAGCATAACGTGTAAAAATAGAGAAATAAGAAAATATTTGTAGCTCGTGGGTTTTAAAACCTCATTATTTCCGTACATCCATCCTTGTATAAACGAAATTGTTCTTTTAGTAGGTGCTGGCCACTGATATTAGATTCCCATTTCATTTCCTTATCCCACCTGGCAGGTTCCTAAAGACATCTTCCTCTTTGTTTGCAGTATCTTTTGCCTGTAGCAAACACAGGGTTCGTAAATGCAGCAGCATCGGGTGGAAACCTGACGTGCAGCTGCTGCTGTGTGTGTTTTGTGTGACACAAAAGAAAACCTGAGACGTGGAGGAATCGGGGCGGTCCAGGTGTCACCCCCAGGATCCTGTCTGGTGTCAGCAGCCAGTGCAGGACTCTCACTGCCTACAGGAATGGGGGGCCAGAGCTGGGGGCTGTGAGGAGGCTGGAGGTGGATGGGCAAGGGCAGAGTGGGATGCCCAGGGAGGAGTGGGGGTACTTAAAGCACATTGAAGATGTCTGGGATAGACTGGGGATGCTCATAGCAGGTTGAGTATGCTTTCATCCCTGCAGGGGTGCTCAGAGGAGGTTGGGGATGCTCAGGGCACCTGCATGTTCTTCTCCCAGGTGACGCCTCTCCTGCTACCCTTGCCTGGCAGGGATTTTGTGCCACAGTGGGCCCCCAGCCCTGCTGGTGCAGGTGGCCACGTCAGGGGCTGCCAAGGAGCTGAGGGAGGAGGTCCCCACCATCATCCTGGCCACAGCGCCGATTGGCCCAGCGCTGTTGCTGTGGCTGTGCCCGGGCCGATGGCGGGGCCTGGCCTACAGCTTGTGCCTCCGTGCACGGGAATAATTCTCCTTAATCCTTCCGAGAGGCATCGCTGGATGAGACTGGAGCCTCCCTCTGGGAGCCCCATCTCCCCTGGCGCAGAGAACAGTGCTGGGGGAGGGACAGCCGCCATCCTGGGCAGGGAGGCCTCTGTGCCCCCGGCCACCTGCCCGCTCCTGCTGGGGCCACAGCCAAGCCAGCATTGCTCCTGCATCCGTGCTGAGGGACAGCAAAACCCTGGGGGGCTCAGCACCAGACCGGTGCCCTGGGCCAGGAGGGGTGTGGGAGCAGGAGGTGGCAGTGCCCCCAACATGCTGCCCCTCTAGATGCAGCAGGAACCTGTGGACATGGCCTGGGATGCAGCCGCCCAGTGCAACCCCACCATTGCACAGGAGACTGGAACTCCTTTTGGGAGAGTGGCTTGGAGAGTGCCCCTGGATAAGTGCTGGCTGCTGAGCCCCTCTGGAGCCCCGCACTCCCTGGCACAGAGAGCTGGGACCAAGGGCTTTTGCCAGGACCCAGCCCTGTGGTGGGGCGGGTGACGCCTGCCACTGGCCCGGAGCACCCGGCACATAAACACCACCCCGGGGATTAGGTCAGCTCTGGTCATCGCTCAGACGAATAAGTGGATCAGCACAAGGGAAAGGAGGGGGAGGGAGCTCTGCTGAGCAGGGAGCTCCAGTAAGGACTTTTTAATTTAGGGGCTCGTGGGGCCAGGAGCCACCTTGGCGCAGGCGCGAGGCTTGGCAGCGAGCGCTGGCGCCCGTGGCGGGGCGACTGGGGACACGCGGTGGCAGCCCCAGCCGGCCCCACAGTCAGCTTGGATGCCCGAGTGTCCTCAAGTGTGTTTATTTTAAGGGATACAAAGTCCTGGGCCACCGCAGGGTCACCGCAGCACTCGCCCAGCCTCACAGGAAAGTTTCCCGCAGGTGCTGGCAGGGGGAGGAGGAGGGTGGATGGCAGCAGCTGGGCACCATCCCGCCGCCCTGCGCCTGCACACCTTTGGACCTGGCGCCCATGTGCCAGGGGCCATCAGTGCGGGGCTGCGGCCGCCCCACAGCCCCGGCCCATTGTCCCACGGTGGCCGGGCCGGGTGTGGGGACGGCCATCTGCTCGTCGCTGCCGACAGCTTCTTTGTTCACCGCCCGGCGCACGCTGGCGCAGGAAGCGGCTCCCACGTGCTTCGCCCTTTCCCTCTCGCAGAGGCACCTAATGAAATAAAGGATTTACTGCGGTGAGGGGGAGGGAAGGGAACAGGCTGAGCAGTTTGAAATGTCGTGCCTGGCCCCAGGGCTGGGCTCCCTGGCCAGGTGCAGGCAGGGTGGGTGCAGGCAGTGCCGGGCTCTGCCGCTGTTGGGTTGTTCTTTGGGAGCCGCCATGGTGGGAGCAGGCACAGGCAGGGGGATGGTGCCAGGGCCTGGGGTGTGAATGCAGCCAAGGTCTGTGCACTGGGTGTGTGTGGCACCACCATTACCAGGGCCCTGACCTGTTTGTGTGGTGGGGAGAAGGCCTTTCATGTGCTGTGGGGATAGCTCTAGGGCATGTGGAAACCAGGAACAGGAGTGTCCATGTAGGGTGTAGGTCACTTGGGCTTTGAGTGAACAGGAAGGACATCATGCAGCCCCTATCCCCTCCCTGCAGCAGCATGCCACGGAGGAGCCTTGCTGGGTGGTGTGCCAGCTGTGACCAGAGCTCCTTAATGCTGCTTCCAGGAACCTTGGATTCAGGGTTTTCCGAGTGAGCGTGTCCTTGTGTGTCATCCCCATGGCCCACCACTCTGCAGAACTACATGTCCCTTAACCACCAGTGCAGGAACTTGTCACTTCCCACTGCACTCAGCCCCAAACTGGGCCAGGAGGACAGCAGGGGACCTGGCAGGGAGAGGCAGTGCCCCTTTCTCCTCCCTGTAATGCAAATAGAAACCGAAAAGGACCAAATTCCAAAGTTCTTATTCAAGCCCAGGCACTATGGCCGAGGGCGGAGGCGTGGGGACTGTCACCTGCGGAGGGATGGGTGGCTCGGGCATGGGGCACGGCAGCACCTGGTATGCTTTGAGGGATGAGGGAGTGGATCCCTGTGACAATGACCTTGCAGGCTTGGACACCAGCATCTGTACTTCCATCTGCTGCATCCCAGGGCCCAAAGCACAGCAGTGCTAGCCTGGCTCCCAGTGGCACCAAGTGAGCCCAGAGCAGCTTCAGGAGGGTGATCGTAGGTGCCAAGGGGGTGACCAAACATCCTTCCTTGCAGATGACTCCTCATCAGAGAGCTGCAGCGGGAATGGCTCCTCCACCCTGAACCCCTCCACCTCCAGCAGCACGCAGGGCGACAGCGCCTTCCCCGAAATGAACGGCAATGGCACCGCAGCCCCCATGGACTTCACCGCCTCGGCTGACGACCAGCCCATCAACCTCTGCGACAAGCTCACGCCTGCCCACATCACCCCTTCCTACCAGTCTGACAGCTGCAGTGCCGACGGGCTGCGCAGCAGGGTCAAGTACGGGGTCAAGACCACAGCAGAGGTACGGCCTGGGATGGTCTGGGAGAGCCAGGGACATGCCTCACACCCCAGCTGCCCCAGAGCTGGGCACTGCAGTGGGTTCACCTTACCCCTGACCCCGAGCCAGTCACCATGTGACGAGGAGCCCATTCATGCTGGCTCAGGCAGTGTTTCCCACAGGATCAGGCAGAGCCGTGGGCCCACCAGCCAGCGCTGCCATTGAGTCACCAGGCTCACTGAGGCCACCATGCTGCCCCCTGCCCAAAGCAGGCAGGAGCTGACACGCAGGGGAGCCTGGCCATGGGTTCATCTCCCTGGGTTGCAGGGGGGCCTTCGGGAGAGGGGACAGACATAGTGAGACAAGGAGAAAGGGCAGGTGCATGAGGTGAGAGCTGCTGGTGGTAACCCCTGTCTCCTCTCAGTCCCCCCCATACAGCTCTGGCAGCTATGACTCCATCAAGACAGAGGTGAGCGGCTGCCCCGAGGACCTGACTGTTGGCAGGGCCCCCACAGCTGATGAAGATGATGATGACCACGATGACCATGAAGACAATGATAAAATCAATGACTCGGAGGGGATGGACCCGGAGAGGCTAAAGGCCTTCAATGTAAGGAGAGCTCCACAGGGAGGGTGAACCCGCCTGCCTTCTCTCAGGGTTCCCACCACCTACCTTCTCATTTGCAGATGTTTGTGCGCCTTTTTGTGGATGAGAACCTGGACCGGATGGTTCCCATCTCCAAGCAGCCCAAGGAGAAGATCCAGGCCATCATCGAGTCCTGCAGCCGGCAGTTCCCCGAGTTCCAGGAGCGGGCGCGCAAGCGCATCCGCACCTACCTCAAATCCTGCCGTCGCATGAAGAAGAATGGGATGGAGATGGTGAGTGCCCACCCCAGTGCCCTGCCCCTCATCCCAGCACCCAGGGCAGCCCATCCCTGAGCATCCTCTCTGCTTGTGTCCCTGCAGACCAGGCCCACACCGCCTCACCTGACCTCAGCCATGGCAGAGAACATCCTGGCCGCCGCCTGCGAGAGCGAAACGCGGAAAGCAGCCAAGAGGATGCGGCTGGAGATCTACCAGACCTCCCAGGTATGGTGCTGGCAGTTGGAGGTGGGTGAGGAGCAGAACTGCAGTGTTCTGTGGTGGGGTCCAAAGTCTTTCTGAAAGTCTTAGGGGCTGCAGAACAGAACCCTGTGGTGTGTCAGGCCAGTGGGGATGGGAATGCTGGTTTGGATTGGTCCCAATGTAGGCACAGGACACCTGTTGGAAGCAGAGGACAGCCAAGCTCCTCGCTGGACTAGGTCTGTGTTTCCCCTGTGCAGGACGAACCGATCGCTCTAGACAAGCAGCACTCCAGAGACTCCACAGCCATCACCCACTCCTCCTACTCACTGCCAGCTTCATCTTACTCCCAAGACCCAGTCTACATCAATGGAAGCCTGAACTACAGCTACCGTGGCTACGGGTCCCTGGGGGGCAGCCTGCAGCCCCCCGCATCCCTCCAGACGGGCAACCACAGTAATGGTGAGTGGCTGTGCCAGTGCCACGGGGAGCCCACCCTGGCATTGCCTCTGCCCCATGCCCAGGCAGTGCACCAAGGGCTCCTGGCATCCCCCACAGTGAGCTGACTGCTGAAGGAGAGGCAGGGGCTGCTCCTGCAGCTCCCACAGAGCCCAGTCATGGCAGCACCTGTCCCACTTGCTGCACAGAGCTGTTCCAAAATCCCTTCTTGTCCCTTCCGTCTGGCAGCTCTGCTCACGTCATCAGCAGGTGGTTAATTGTTGAACTGCACTTGGAAGGACGGTTTGGGTGGCACTGGTGGAGGGAAGGAGTGTCACAAAAAAAAAAAAAAGGAGAATCTGTACCAGATTCTCTGTTAATTATTAACAAGGGCGGGCACTTATCGCTGCCCTGATCTCCTGCTGGTATGAGCCGTTCCGCTCTCGGGGATGGGGACAGGGTGGGGGGCACAGCCACAGCTCAGGAGGGCTCTGAGAGTCTGGGGGCTGCCTGGGAACAATTGAGAAAACAGGACTGATGCTGCAGGGCAGGAAGGCGGAAGGAGAGCATAGGCAGAGCTTGAGCTTAGGAGCAAGTGAAGAGAGCAGAGTTTCCTGGGCTGGAGCAGGGTGCACAGGAAGGCTCCAAGGTACCTGGTGAGTCACTCACACCTGGAGCGAGAGGTATGGGATGAGACCAAGTGTTCCCTCTGGTTCTGTGCTGCAGCAGTGGTGGCATGAGGGGCTGGATCCCTTTCCAGTCCTTGTCTAGGCCTTGCACAATCCCTGGGTTGCCATTGCCTGTCCTGGTGCGCTCTGGGCTCCTGCCCCAGCCCACCCCGACGGGAGCCAGGATTTGGAAGGATGTGATTTCCGGAGGCCTGAGAGATGCCTGTCTGGGATTAACTCTTATCATCCCTTCCTAATGCTTCTTAACCCTGAATAAAGATCCTGTCCCGGCCTCCAGCTGCTGAGACCTAATCCTCACAGCAATGGTTCCTCCCCAGAACAGCACAGGCACCCGGTCCCCCTCAGCCAGGCACCCTCCTTTGGCTCCTCTATGTGAAACAGTGAATGTACAGCAAGGTCCCTGAGAGGGCTCAGGAGGAGCAGACAGGCCCTGGGTGCAGCACCCTGCAGCAGTTTGCCTTCTTTCTTTCTAGGGGATTTTTAAACCTCTGTTTTGCAGTTGTCTTTTTCCGAAGCTCTTGCCCAGTCCTTCAGAGGGAAGCAGCAAGGAGCTGCATCTTCTCCTCCCTCTGAGCAGAGGCCCCGCAGGGCTTTGCTGCCCAGAAGTGTTTTCACCCTCCATCCCCCACCTCAGGCAATTCTTGCTCAAGCCCACCTCCCTGCTCCCAGCTCCTTTCCCCTTGGTGAGCTGGGAAACAGGCTCAGGCTCAGTTTACTGCTGCCTTTTCTGTCCAGTGAAATTGCTTTCGCATGAGAGCCTCCTCCTTCTTCTCCTCCTCCTCCTTTTCCTCCTCCTCCCCCGCTTTGAAGCTCTGGTTCTCTTGGCAAGGAGCATTTCTGCTGGTGCTGCTCCCCCCGCAGCTCCAGCATTGCTTTCCTTGAATGCTTTCCATTCCGCCCGGGGCAGTGAGCTCCCCTCCCTGCCACCATCACCAGTGGCACCCACCTGGACTTGGGGGCAGCTGAACTCCCCCATCCCGGTTTGCAAACAGTCGCAGCACCCAGTCCTTGCTCCCATGGCTGTCCCAGGAGCTCAGCCATCCCAAAGCCTTTCTCCAGCATCACCAACTGCTCCATCTGCCTGCGGCACCCAGCTCACAACCCAGGGATTAGTTCAGTGTCTCCTTCCCTCCAGGCTGCAGCCTTGCCAGCCTCCTCTCCTTGACTACTATCACATCTCTAGTACATCTCTTGACACTTCTCTCCTCATTTCCAATTGATTGTGTGTTTCTTACTCTTTGTCTTGCTTCCCTTACTTAGTCCAACATGAAACCAAGTCCACTTTTTCCCCTGCCTTTTCCTGCTGGGGTCGCTCATCAAGATAAACCATGGAAGCACAGCCCATGTGGGATGTTATTCCCCATATGCAGAGGGAAAACCAGAACCTGGAAGGTGATTGTGATGGTGCAAGTGCCAACAGGAGCTGGCTTACCTCCCAGCAGACCCTCTCTTCACAGAGCTGTGGGCCAGGCTGCAGGATGGGATTTTTGTCATGTTGGCTCTGAGACCTCTTTATAGAATTGCGGAATTGTTTGGTTTGGAAGAAACCTTAAAGTTGACTTCTCTCCAACCCCCTGCCACAGGCAGGGACACTTTCCACTAGAGCAGATTACTCCAAGCCCTGTCCAGCCTGGCCTTGGACACTTCCAGGGATGGGGCAGCCACAGCTTCTCTGGGCAACCTGTGCCAGAGACTCACCAATCTCACAGGGAAGAATTTCTGCCCTCTGTGAGGTTGAAGCCATTGCCTCTTGTTCTGTCACTCCATGCCTTTGTCCAAAGCACCTGTGCCGCTCTCTTGGAGCCCCTTTAGGCACTGAAAGGAGCATTAAGGTCCTCTCCCTAGAGCCTTCTCTTCTCCAGTCTGAACAGCCCCAATTCCCTCAGCCTGTCCCCCTAGCAGAGGTGCTCCAGCCTTCTGTATTCCTGTTGCAGAGGCAGTGAGTGGCTGTTCTGATGTCCGTGAGAGCTGCAGCTCCTCGCGTTATCTGGCACTGTGGAGACCTTCCAAGTGGTGCAGAGGTCTGGAATCACAACAGGATGAGCATGGGAAAGGTTGCTGTGCCTGAGCTTCTCTCTCACTTTTACTTGGCAGGTCCGACCGATCTCAGCATGAAAGGTGGGGCCTCCAGCACAGCCCCCTCCAACAGCACCAGCCGGGGCATGCAGGCGGCCCAGCTGAGCCCCACGGAGATCAGCGCCGTGCGGCAGCTCATCGCCGGGTACCGGGAGTCGGCGGCGTTCCTGCTCCGCTCTGCAGACGAACTGGAAAACCTCATTTTACAGCAGAACTGACTCCCCGTGTCTGCATCGCTCCTCGGTCAACAAGACAATTTATACCTGCTAGAAAGAGGCTCCCGGCGGTGTCCTGCTCAGGACCACCATTGTCCTCCCACCACGTGGTGGGCACATGTAGTTTTAGAAGGTGGGATCCAAAAGACCTGTTTTCTTTTACACTCCAAGCACCTGGGACTTCAGGCACAAGGACACATTTTGGAACCGTACCAACACCCGTGCCTCCGGCTGACCAGAAGCCAGCCCTGCAGCTTGGAAGGATGTGGGACTTTGAAGGGCAGAAGGGAGCCTGGGGAGGTTTGGGGCTGCAGATGTATTTAGAATAACCTTTGTGGACCCAAATGTTAGGTTCCCATCCCTGGATAATTTCCAAGTCTTAGGTGAGCTGAATCACATATTTATTGAGAAATGGACCCTCCTCTTCCCTTAGTAATTTATTTTTCTGAAAATGGATTCTTTTGAGTTTGTACAGATTGCCAGTTTTTTGTCTGTCTGATCAGAAGGAATTTATTCCTGTGAAATAACACATTCCATATCACTACACTACTAATTTCCAGGCAGCTCTGCCTGTTTCTCTGGTGAACCCTTGTCCCACAGGGAGCAAGTTTGCCATCCAGCCCTTGACATCGAGGCTGCTCAACCTCCAGTGAGCGTAGGTGGGAGCTGAACAGCAGCGCAAGCGTCCTGCTTAGGCCTTTGTTCTAAGGGGTCCCGTAGCAGCAGTGGGGTCTGAACCTCCCACAGAGACTCGACAAGCTCAGCAGACCTCCGGCTGGAAGGACATCTCACACTCATTAAAGTCATTGCAGATAAGAGAAGGAAGGAAGAAAGGAAGGAGATACCTGAGAAACACTGTCTTGCAGTCACCATCCGTACTCTACCTCACACTCCATTGTGGGCTTCTTCCAGGACTGGCCCTGCCGGTCCTGGGGGTCAGTGAGTGTTGCAGACATGGGGATCGTGCCGAGGAGGCTGGAACCTCCGGCTGGAGTCCTGCTGCGCCCGGCCATGCGCTCTGCTCCGTCTGCAGCCAGCCCTGGGGAGCACCGGGACGTGAACCCCAGCACCCGCGGGGTGTGAGGCAGGGCAGCCCCAGGGCTCACCCCCGAGGTGAGCTGGAGTGGTGATCGCCCCCTTCTGCAGGAGAGACGGGCAGCATTGAGCAGCAGAACTGACAAAGTCCTCTCCGGGGCCCAGGATCCTTCCCTCTCCCTGCTCACAGTCCTGGAACAAGCCCACAGTTCCCAAAGTGTGGAAGAACCGTAGTCCGATGACCATTCTGCCCTGTTTCCACCCCCCCACAACGATGCACTTCGTTTTGCTCAGTGCAATACCTACTGCCAGTGCTGCTAACCCAGGGACCTCGCTCCGGCCAGGGGTGCTGAGCCCAGCCCAGCAATGCAACGTGCTCTGGAGCTGAGCAGAGACCAGCGAGGGTCCCGCTGCTCCCTGTCCCCCGCAGCCCCCCCACTTGGCTCAAGTCCACACCATGAGATAGAAATTCGGTAAGTGTAAAGCTGTTTTGTAGGTAGAAACTTTCTTGGTTTGGAGCCAGTTCTTATCTTATTTTTTGGCCACTCAGAACCAGCGGCCGGGGGCTGCTGTTCCAGGGGCCAATGCTGGTGGCACAGCCTTGAGCAGCTGCTGGTCCGGCCAGGAGCAGGCCCGGGCAGTTCCCCTGTACCCTCTGACCCCATGATGCTCCACACACTGGAAGAGAAGCGAAACTTTGCCCTGCTCTTAGTCTCAGAACAGAAAAAGCTGCTGGCTCCTGAGGCCAAGTGTGCCTGGCCCCACAGCGGAAGGGATCAACCGTTGCATTGACTGTTCTCCCCAAACCTTAAAGTTTCCGTAGCATTTGGAGAAAAGGGACCCAGCCCCTCACCGTGGGGTGCAGCTGAGGGGTCAGTGCAGAGACGAGGTGATGGTGGCTCTTAGACCTGAGCCGATGCTGGAACCAGGAGCGTCGTGGCCACAGCCATCCCCTGGGGAGGGGCCCCAGGGATGCCAGCCCCCAGCCAGGGCTCAGACTTAACGCTTTCCCCAGCACTTCACAAGCCTGCTTGGTTTGAACACTGCATCCTCCCATACTTGGAATTTATGTAAATATTTATTTTTGTGTGAATACCATGAAGTAACAAACCTTTGACAAAATCTGTAACCGCAGCCATTTGTGAAAGTCTTACCGTTCAGGCAGGAGAGGCGGAGACAATCGCTGTCCCGGGATTCTCCCTCTCCGTGGTCTCCCACCCACGCCTGTGCCTCCCTCCTCACCAGAGGCAGCGGAACCTTTAGCCATAAGTTTGCCATCAGTTTGTACTGAAACAGAGGTAACCCGGGGGCACACGGACAGACCACCAACAGCCACAGCTGGGTTGAGTTTTATTTATCCAAGTCATTTCTGATCACCTCTGAACCCGTCTCGGCACATGTGGAAGTTCAGGAGCGCTCACACGTGGTCCAACTGCTGTAGAGGACACCGCAAAGGAGGGTGCCCAACACCGCCCTGCCCCAGCACCTGATGTTCATAACCTGCAGCTGAATGGTACAGACTCAGATTCCCAAAGCCCTGGTGACAGCCACATCTGGGACAAGTTGTGAAGCAAACGGGATTGACTCCGAATTTCTGTCAGGGATATTTTTTCTTTTTTTTTTTTTCTTCTACTTTTTTTTTTTTTTTTGTGAGCCACAGCATTCTGGTTCCTTTGGCATGAGCTCCACAGACATCTCCATGCTCTGCAGCTGCTCCATGCTCCACCATGGCTCCCTGTGCTCCAGGACTGTTCACAGCCACATTCCTGCGCTCTCACTGGGCAGGACGGGGTCAGGAATTGCTAGTCCAGGTTCTCAACAAGAAGGAACAAGCAGGAGCAGAATACACCGGCTTTCCAGATATCTGAGAGGTGGAAGGAGAATGCTGGGTTAGCAAATGGTCTGGATGGTCTTGGGTTTGGTTAAGAAAAGCTGATCACTGGTCGAAAAAAAAGAGATTTTTTTTTTTTGTAAATTTGATTTTATTTCAACACACCCATCCTGCCCTGGATGTGCAGTTCCCATGGCACTGTTTCTCTATGGGAGAGCGTTCCCGGGGTTGTGAGCAGATGTAACTTGTACCTCCCTGATCCCAAGGGCCACTTCCCTCCCGGAGCGGCCGTCGGATTTAGTACCAGTTCATGAAAAAAAAAAAAAAAAATGCTGCTTTGAACTCAGAGGGTTAATATACTTTTGATTTGTAATTTTTTGTAAAACTTTTTACAAGGTAGCATAGTATTTCACCAGACACCAACTACAATCCGTCCATGGTCTGATTTTTATATAATTTAGTGGTGCTTTAGAAACTTTTGTTCGGTTGTTTCGGAGCTGCACAGCTCAGTTCTTCGCCTGTATCTACCTAAGACCAATGTGAACCTTTGTATTTTTGCTCCTAATTTTGGACTCAGTGAAAGTGTACTGTTTACATGTACAGAACTCCCGACCCCGTGTGTTCTGCCAGACCTGCTGTTGAAGAGGAAGCTGCCCCTCACCCAGTTCGTCTGCTTAACCCAGCCACAGCCTCACCCACCCACCGCCACGCGCCCGCCCCGAGGGACACCCCACCTAACACAGACACCCTTTAAGCAATTTTGGGTTTTGCACAAGCTCTTGTGTTTTTTTTCCCCCCCCCAGTAGTTGTACGGATCAGCTGCAATTCCATTCAGGAGCTGATCCGGAGCTCTGAAGCACCAGATCTGGGCAGTGCTGCTGCCTCCCCATCCTGCTCCTCCTCCCGCACAGGCAGGAGGGTGGCACTGCCCTTAGGGTCCAGCTGATGTAGGGGAGCAGTGGAGGGAGCAGGGGGAAAACACTCCTGAGCAGAATTGGGAATACTTTAGGGAAGGGGTGAGCTCGCCCAAGCCGGCCATGGCTTGGGGTGGAGGGTGGGAGCGCGGTCCCACGGGAGGCTCCCAGCGAGGCAGAGGAGGCTCTTTGGGAAGCTGCTGCTTTCCCGAGGGCTCACGTAAGAAAGCGTATGGCACTTAATCCAGCTTCTAAGGTGACACTTTATTGCTTAATCAATTGACTCCTTTGGAAATGATATTTTTGCAGATAGGCACCTATGCAACTTCATGTGGCTCTTAAGCAGATGAGCACTTCCTCCTCAACGAGCTTGATAAGAGTTATTTGTGTTATATACTGTGGATTTTTCCAGTAAATGTGGCTTAATATTTTAATTCTTAGAATGTGTGTCTATTATATATGTGATGCAACTTAATTCTGTTCTGTTTGTGGAATGATTAGCACAGGCCAACTCCCTGTCCCCTCACTTAACAAAGACCAATGAGCTGTTAATCGAGCTGTTATCTCCATGGTATTACTTGCTAAATGCACTGATTTCATAAGTATGTGGAATCCTTTTTTTTTTTTTCTTTTGAATCTGTATATCATATATAAGACTGAATCTACTTAATAAACACTGTATAACAAAAAGGGCTTTCTCCTCCACTTTGAGCCCCGCTGGGTGCTGCTGGCCCCAGCGCTGCCCCTCGCCCCAGGCCCTGTGCGAGAGGTCGGTGCCATCAGTCACCAGAGCGGGATCTAAATTTAGGTGTTAAAAGGAAGAAAAAAAAAAACTAAACCAAAACATCTCTCAGTCCTATTGACATAAGCTGTGCTTTCCATTCCGTAACAGACAGCGTGGTTACCAGAGAGAGCAGTGGCAGCACTCGCAAAGGGGGCAAGGCACCAGTTTTATGCTTAACTTATATTTTGACAAAATTAATTTTGTGAAGTGTCTGGTTTTTGTGAGAAAAAAAAAGAAAAAAGAAAAAAAAAAGTTTTCATTGAAGTTTGTGCAAAGTTCTCCCTCATGGAAAATACTGATTTTTCATTATCAGCTTTATTCACTAAGTATAATAAACCTTTGCATCCATCAATGTTCCTCTTCAAGCGCTGTATAGATGCCATCTCCTGGTGTGATTGTCAGGAGACCCAGAGGGTCCAAGGGGTTTTTAGCAGCTTCCATGGAAACGCAGCTGCTCAGGGTGTGGGGATGCTGGTGGGGCAGTGGATGGGCTTCCCCTTCCCTGGATTTGCTGCGGCTTCAGCCGGGAGTGAGGCCAGGAGGACCCACCTGAATGTTTGTGCTTGTAAATGATCACCTGGGACAGCACATCCCAAATGGAGCATCCACGGAATTCATTAAAGTCTGGCAGCACAGCACCATGGCCGTGTGTCCCCGCCACCCTCGGGTCTGTGACTGAGCCTCTGGCTGAGCTTTGCTTCCAGATTTCCAAGGGAGCAGGGGAGGGGGCTGCAGGCCGAGGGGATGAGCAGGGCCAGGCCACACCAGCTGCAAACCAGTTGGCATCACCTGCTGAGGCTTCCACAGCTCCCTGGCCAGGCTGACTCAGGATGTCCCCACGCCTGCAGATGGCCCTGCAGAGCACGGCAGAGCCAAACAGCAGCCGGGTTGGGAGAGAGAAAATCTGTTATTTGGCATAGAAATATCACAGAGAGGAAATTAAAAAAAAAAAAAGGAAAAAACGTGTATTGCTCTTTGTGAAATTCTGATGTTAATGGGTTTTATTTTTTATTCTTGAAACCTCCCAGCCAGCTCCCCTATTCCAGAGGTAGCTACTCCTGATGCCGTCACTCTCCACCTCAATAAAACAGGGAAGGATTAACTAACTGAGTTTTAAAGCTTGGCTAAGTAACAACTCCATTAATTTTTTGCATTCCCGTATTTAGCTTATTTAGATTATCCAGGTATTCTGTGTGCAGGCAGCCGGCCAGAGCCAGAACATCAATGAACCACCAAAAACCACAAAAGCCTTTTTTTCACCCCAAATGCTGGTGCTGGAGCATCTGCTGCCCCCGCCCCGGCTCCTGTCTAGGCCATCGCTGCTGTTCTGTAACGGGAGCGCTGAGGAATGCCAGGAAGTCAGGGATTGTGTCACCACTCAGATCTCAGCACTCCCATAGCCCCAGGCAGGAGATCCCTGCTCACACTGCCGAACATCCACACAGTGAGAACCCAGACATGGAACATCATAATTCATGTTACTTCCTTCCTGCCCAGAAAAGAGAAAGGACTCGGCCAAGAAGAGAGTTTTCAAGTCGTTTCAATAAACTATAATTGGTATCACATTTAGGCTCTTGAGAAACAATTTTAGATCCATTTGTCCAACAAGGAGGGCAGTAACAGCAGGACCTGCCTTGATACTGGGAAAAGCCTCAGTGCTGCTGCCCACAGGCATCATCCCAGCAGGGCAGGGAGCCCCTGTGATTGTAGGGGGCCCTCAGAGTGTCCCACAGCCCCCCTGTAGCTCTCAGAGCCTTCACAGTGTCCATTCCCCAAGAGCCACACAGCATCTCTGCAGGAGCTGCATCATCTTCAGAGCTCTCTAAGTGCATAAAACCAGATTTAACAAAGCCAAGTAGCAACACAGCCCCTCCCCTTAGTGACTTGAGCAGAGCTCTGGAACAGCTGCAGTTAAAAGGGAGGAAAGGAAAAGCCACATTGGCTTTGAATGGAGGAGGATTTCAGAAAAAGGACTGAAACCACACAAGCAGATTTTACAGTGTTTATTTTTCCAATAGCACAAGGGACAGACACGAGCAGGCCCCCCCGAGGGCTCTGCCCCCCAGACCAGTCCGAGCTGAACACTGCAGTGGCCCCCAGGAGGCAGAGCCAGCCCCCTGCTCTGCTCCCCATCTTTGGTAAGCAGGTTCCACACCTCTGCTGGCCCCACCAGCACCGCAGCCCTGCCCAGGCTGGGGTGCCGCTGCACCAGGCTCTCATTCTCGTGGGATGAGGCTGGTGGATGCATTGAGGATAAAACCATCTCAGGGACTGAACTTGTTCCACCCCTCACGATTGTGGCTGAAAGAGGAACTTGCACGGCTGAAAGAAAGTGCATGGTGAAGGGAGGTAGGATGGAGCTGGAAAAGGGACGAGAAGAAAAAAATGAAAATAAACTCCCTAAAATTCTTGCTACTGCCCGCTTGAATAAGCCAGCGGCTTCTCCCCCTCACTGAAGCAATTAACTCTTGATTAGGAATTGCTCCAAGGAGAAAGAGAACTGCAGTTTTGCTCTCCCTCTCTGGATGCACATGGATGTTCATTCACCTCCCTGCAGCGCAGGTACAGCCATGCCCTGGGAGCTCAGGTGCAGCAACAACTGGCAAGAGCTAAAATGAGCAACCGGGGAGTGAGCTTGGCTCAGCAAATCCCACCTGGTCATCCTTGAGCCTGCACAGCACAGTCCACCCAGGCACCACGGGCACAGGGAGGCTGTCAGACCCCAGTGTGGTGAGCCTCACGTCAGGCAAGACAGGATACAGTGGCTCTGACAATAACTAACACCACTTTAATGCAATACTGCTGTAGAGCCTGGAAATCCAAGGAAAAAAAAAAGACCCCTTTATGCTCTATGTACATTACATCCATTTACAGAGTTGGCCAGTACTGTGTACAACATATAAATATATGATCAAACAGATGCAGAGAGGATACTTACAGGAGTCAAATAATTCACTTTATACATCCAAGAATGAAAATATAAAAAAAAGGAAAATAAAAAAGAGGAAAGAACACTGCTTTAAATGTTAGGTGATGGTCACACAGATGCACAGCTCGATGCTCACAGGTGCTCAGCTGCTGTAGGGTTTCAGGTCCTCACCACAAAGCTGCAGTGCAGAGCTCACTGCCTCTATCACTGAGCTCCAGGGAACCTCCAGTATTCCACAGCAGTTTGTGGAAGTCGGCCAAAGGAGGCAGGCACAGTCACTGGGCCAGTTCAGCCAGGAACAGTTCCCTGGCCACACAGCTTCCTGCAGGCCAGCAGAAGGCATTTGCTTGGCACATGCCCCAAATTCTTTTTACTCTTCTTGCATCTTCCACATGGGCTCCATGTGGCACCTGAGGGCTGTACATGGCTCCACAACCACCTGCAGAGCACGTCCCTGGGCACCACATCCTGCTGCAGCATCCAAAGACCATGCAGGACCATCCCTGCAGGGCAGCTCTCCGCTTGCACTCACCGCACAGCAGCACTTCCCACACGAACCGGGAATGGAGATGGCAGAAGGGGAGAGTGGAAGACTGAAGGGCCTCACCTTGTGCAGCCCTGAAATAGTAAACACCATCTTCCAGTTCCTTTGGATGTAAGGATTTCCTCCACAGAAGATCCAGGGATCCAGCGAACAGCCGCTCCCCCCGGTGTCAGCCTCAGCGCGATACCAGAGCACAGCCGGAATTTCCATGACAGCAGGAAGCAGCAGGATGGCTCCCATGGGGCACAGCCCACCCAGAGCAGGGTGTCCCCGTGAGCAGGAATGAGCTCTGCACTGTCGATCTCCGTGGGAAGGCAGCTCAACGTTCCTCACCAAAACGAAGTGTAACAGCGTTTCTACTATGAACAGAGAGTACTTTGTGTACAGGCGTTAGGATCAGTCATTATCAAAATACACACACTGAATATACAACCTGTCCCATGGCCATAATTTATTATCTCACCACAAGGCACAATACACAGAGCTTAGAGGGTCCTATACAGTCGTCGTGGCAGAAGGCGCCGCAGCCTTTGCACATGATCATGGCTTTGAGGCTGCACGAGCACTGGAACGAGATCTCATCGACGCTGCTGCTGTCAGCAAACATCTGCACGGCCAGGGCCGTGTTCCGGCTCGCAGCAAAGTTCGCTTTGTGGGTGAGCTGCACCACGCTCCCAGCAAGGCCTCGGGGGAAAGCCGGAGCGTTGGATGAATAATTAAAGCTGGTGGAATTAAGCTGCAGCTTTGAAAGCTTCCCATAAAACGCCTGCTTGATATTGAGCTGAGAGGGGATGGATGAAGGCTCCAAAGGGTGACTCTGTCCTTTTCCTGGATCCCTCGAACACTTAAAGAAGGGCCAGTCCATGACCAGTGGCTCTCTCTGTGTGTGCCCGGCCAGTTCTGTGGGCTGCTGGGCCACATCCCCCCGGTTCTCCGCATTACTCTTGGCTGGGCTGCCACACATCAGCACCTTCTCATTTCTGATCCCTCCCGGGGCGCTGCTGTGCTGCTTTGAAGTCCATTCCTCCCTGGCAGCTGGGATTCCTTCTCCCAATGCACAGCCCTTGTCCAAGGGAATCTGTTTGCCAGAGGACAAGGTTCCCATGGCTGAACCGTGATCCAAAGCTCTGGAGTGATGCAGCCTCACACTGGGGCTGGAAGGAAAACCAGAACCAAAGAGCTTTTTGCCTTGAACCCCACCGTAATTTTTATTGACCAATGCACCTCCTGTCTGGTTTGGTCCAAGAGAAGTTACAGCTGGAGATAAAAACCGAGGCTCTGTAGAGGCATTCAGCTTCTCTGGGCTTTTACTTGCCGTGACACTCGTTAATGGGTTGTGCTGTGGCATCCGGACCTGGGGCAACTCCTTCTGCTCCTCAAAGCTACAGGAAGAAAACGTTCTTTCCCGAGGGTCCACATCTTCAGACTTCGGAGAGGCACTTGCCACGTTTGCCTGTTGGTCTTGGCAGCTTAAAGTCAAACCAACTTTGGAATGTTTTTCTGGGACAGCCTGATCCTCTGCACCCTCTGCTCTAGGCAATGTTGCCCCTGATCCACAGGTTTTTTCCTGGGGATCTATGGAAGATCTCACTGAGTGAACATCATTGCTCCTGCTTTGGGCGCTCATCTTTATTCCTACATCTGGAGAAGATTCTTTGCCAAAACAGCGACCACTGCCTCTGTCCAGTTGCAGGGAGAGGCTTTCTGACTGCTTCTGCAGCACTGGCTGTGCAATTTCCAGCTTGATGTTGACGTGAGACACTGGGAGAACTTCTTCCAGTGGAAGCTTCCCTTTCAGCAACTGCATCACCAAAGGGTTGCTGGTCTCGATGGAGGACACAGGCCGAGCAGAGCTGGCTGGATGCTCAGCTTTCTGGAGTCCCCACCTCTGAGGTGGGGGTGCAACCAAGTCCCCAGAACAGGCTGGACTCTCTGTCTTCACAGACAATTTTGACCTAATTCCATTGTGCTTCTCACTGCTGCTGTGACAGGAAGAGCCTTTCCCAGCCACCTCCCTACAGCTGACACTTCTGAAGCACATCTCCACCTCCACATTCTCATCAGCCATGTCCCCTTCCCAATCAGAAGCAGTGTCTGTTGTTTCACTGTGTGTACTCTGTATTTCTTCATCTCCACTCCTCTTCAACTCCTGTGTCTCTCCCAGGGGTTGATGTGAATTTTCTGGTTCGGTTCTGGGGCACCTCTCCATTGGCTGCAGGAGTTTTTCAGAGGTATCTATCCTATTCTGAGAAATAAAGTCACCATGCACAGAGGGCTGCACTAGGGCCTCTCCATTTTGTTCCTCATTACTCAGTTTGCCATCACTGCCTTTCCCTGCCTGCAGCTGTGTGGCATCACACACTGCAGGGATCACTTTCTTCACTCCAGCAGTCACCATTTTGGAGGTATTATCAGCAACACATTTTTCCGGAAATGTTTTGGAGTTGTTATATCTAAAACCAGACACCTTCTCTGGATCATGGCATGCTGTGACACCCGGTGACAATTCTGGTGGAAAAGGACAACTGGAGAAATTTTGCTTTACATCAGAAGGATAATCCAGCTGTATGGTGGGAGCACCAACATCTCCGAGTTCCACCACAGCCCTGTCTCCCGTGGGACTGACCCCAGCTCCCTGCCCCCCAGAACACGACAGACTGGTCACCACAGGAACTGCACATTGCAGCTGTGTGCCCTCCTGTGATGCAGCACAAGATGGGAGTTCGGTCCTTGGGTCATGGAGGAGCTGCTCAGGACTCTCCTCCTGCCTCTCAGGAGTCGCACTGTCCAAGGATGACACAGTCAGAGCACCACAGAACGGTCTCCTGGGTGACCCATCCCCAGGCTGAGCGTCCCCTGACCCTGTGGCACAGCCTGAAATGCCAGTCCTTTCGCTTTTTGAGGACGAGTGATCTTGTCTGGAAGAGTGGCAGGAATTCACACCGGCTTCCTGAGTAGCCCCCTTGGAGTCAGCCTTCCCTCCGCTCAGATGAACAGACAGCTGTAGTTGTGCTCGCTGTAGATCTGACGCACGTTTTCCATGAGCTCTCTTGGATCTCCTGTGCTGGGAACGGCTGCTGGATTCTCCTCCACCTCCTCCTTCATCAGTGCTTCTCCCCCCGCCGGGGCCGCCCCCTCCTCCGATGGCGGCGGTGGCGGCTTCGCGCTGGGCTCGGGCTTGCAGAGCACGGGCCTTAATGTCTGCGAGGGTCCGGGCCCCGGGGCGGCCCCGGCCGGAGGGCTCCGTGCTGGGGATGATCCGGGGGCAGATCTGGTAAGTGGGCTGACCTTTAACCACCCAGGGTGGTTTAATACGTGAAAGTTGAATCTGAAAGAAAAAGGGTAATGCGGTAAGTTCTAACACTGACCATCTTCAGAGAAATGTGTTTTACTGGCAACTGCTCATCATCACAATTCTTAGCACAAAAATTCAACAAAAAATTTCAACTTAGAAACTAATTTGGGAAGCAGCACGGTCTCACAACCTCTGCTGTGTGATCTGTAAAGCTCAGTTCACACTAATATTGTTTTACCAGAGCCTGCAGGCAAATTTGAAATAAGTTATTTATATTCCAGTCTTCAGAATCAAACTGGTCTTCTCTACACCAGGATGACTGCCCTGAAGCTACCAAAATGGGTATCCTGGTCAAAATGGGAAAAGTCAGAAGAACACCGAGATTCTGTCCAAAAGCAAAAGAACTCAGAAACTACATAGGATAAAGAACACGATTTCAAGGTCTTTTGCAGTTAAGTCAGCTCATTTCAAGCAGCGTTTCTGTATCCACAGAAATGCAAATGAAGGGAGTAAGTCAAGGTTACCCTGTGCTCTTGTGCAAAGACCTTGGGATGATTTTCCATTCTTTGCCTGTCTAAATACGACAGCAAACCGTGGCAGTCAGAGGCACTACACCTGCTCTACCAATGAAACCCTTCGACTCCTTCCCTTAAGATGGCAACGCTTGACATTTTAATAATGTTTTGATACCACTGAGCACGGCAGCCCTGAGACACAGCTCTAAAGCTCTTTCTTACCCGGATGGGTGGGACTTTGGGCTCCTCTTTAGTAGGCTGTGGCTTTTCTGGGTGAACACTTTCAATTGTGTTACGAAAGGACTGACGATCTTCAAGCCGGGGCTTCTTTTCGGGGAAGGATGCAGAGGCAGCCTCCTCAAAGCTTTTCCTCTTCTGCTCCTTTGACTCCTGAGCAGAGTTCTCCTGGGGCAAACTGGGAATCCTGCTGGCAGCTGCCAATGATGGATCTTCTGATTTGCTGTTTGATTTGGAAGTCTCTGGAGAGAGGTGCAGTTCGGTACTCTCTGCCTTCAATCCTGCAGCCGAGGAGCTGCTCAGATCATCTTTCTTCAGGTCTGTCTCAGGCTTTGGCTCTTTATGAAGTGAGGGATCTGGCCCCACGGGAGCAGGCTCTTTGGGAGCCTCTGTGTGCTCAGCTTCCCGCAGTCTGTACAGGCTCCTCCTGGCCCTGCACCGCAGGTCAGCCCGGGAACGTTTCCGGAAGCGCCCATCCCTCTGGCGTGTGGTGGGCCCACGGGGCAGCCTCGCTTCTCCTTTAACAGACAGCTCTGTCCTGTTCTCAGCATCCTCCTGCACTGAATTCTGCGCCTGGGATTCTTCCTGGGTCAAGCCCAACCTATAAGGCAAACACAAAAGCCAGCTAAAAGCTAAATCTCACCCCAATTTCAGTGTTACTGAATAGCGCCAATATGGGCTGAGAGTCATCAAAGTGTCATTAACTCACCCTGCAAGGGGAGAACCCACACGATCCATGTTGCTATCACATGGAATGAGAAAAAATCCCAAAAGTTTGTGATGGAAAACACCACCAACTTACTTGGAAACCAAAGAGATGAGCTACAAAATTCTGTCGAACCCAGCCAATCCCACCGCGGATTTTCCCAGAGCAGCAGTTGGAATAATTCACCCCACAACCTGTTTTTCAAGGAGTTTACACTGCATCTGCTCAGGCACCCACAAACAGAAACACACTCTGTCACCTGCATAAACATGGATAAAACAGGATAGATGTGGTAAAATCTCTCACTTTTGCCCATAGTAGTCCTCGAAGAACTTCTCCTTCCATTGCTCCACTCTTTTTTCCTTTTCCATTTCCTGCCGGATTCGAACTTGCATCTCGTGGGTGAATTCACCTACATAGCAGCAAGAGACTAGAAATCAGTTCCAAACAAAACTCATTCTGCAAATACCACCTCTAGTTTTTGAACAGTACAGCAGTTAAATATATGAAACACAGACCTGCTGTTACCACCCTGCTCCCCATCCCACTCTGGATCCACATGCTGCCTGGGACTCCAGAAAAAATAATGTTTTAACAGGCAGGCCACCATTTAAGAAAAAACAAGTCTGGGACTACTTTATACCTTCACCACTTAATGCTGAAGGTCCCATGGCACCGAAAGAAATTGTATCTTTGATTTTAAACAAAAAAAAAAAAAGGAAAGAGTTGGAGGAAAGATACACAGCAAAGCTGGACTAAGTTCCTGCTCATTAACTGCAAAAGAAAACCAATAATCCTACAAAATGAGCAGCTGTTCCCCAGGCACTCAGGAAAGCCAGGCACTCACCGTCAGCAAGTCGCTCCCTCCAGCTCTGTGCAGCGTGGGTGAAGAACTCGTTGTTCAGAGCGCTGCCACTGAGGCGCATCAGCCCGTCAGCCCCCACCTAGCAGGACAAACAGAGCACATCTGCTCCAGCTGTTCCACACTGAAGAGGTAATCAGGGAAGGGAAAACACCTGAGTGCTCATACCTGTCTATCGACTTCAGGCAGAAGGTAAAGCAGCTGCTGCTGGAAGTGCGATGGAAGCGCGTTAAAGGTCCTGGAGTTGATCAGCGCTCGCAGGTTTGTGTTGACAAGGATGGAGCCTGGGGTTTCAAAGTCAATATCCTCACCCCTGTTCCGTTTCATTTGCCCTGGAGTTTAAGGACAGGCAAATAAAATTAATGTTGTGCAGAAGTATTTCAGCATTATGGGCAGAAATTTATGTCAAACTAAAACAGGAAAAGGAGAGAGAACGAGAGAGAGGGATGACAAAGAGTGCAGGTATTCAGGTGTGAAGAATGACTCCAGTGCAGTAATTAACAAACACACATCTGGAATTCTGACAGGAGGTCACAGTTCTGCCATATTCAGGTACAATTCTCAATGCTGCTCCTCAGGCCAGGCAAACTTTCAATTGTATCACTAACACTCGAGGTGGAAAGGCTTGTGACCTCAGGTCATCAAATGCCTCCTGGTGCTCTTTTCTCAGACACACGTGGACTTCACCACCACCAATCATTCTTCTGCCTTTAACCAGGAGCACGTACCAGCCGTGGGCTTTCGGATGCCCCTCAGCAGCTGTGGGGGATCCCTGTTTATCTCTGTCCTACTGCGCAGGCTGGTTTTGCACAGGGCCAAGGAGCTGCTGCTGCTGCTGGATGTGCTGCTGCTCTCTCCATCAGCGTGCCTTCCTGTGAAGCCTAAAAGCAAAACATCATAAAAATATGCAAAGAACAGTCAAAGCCCAACTGGGAGAGTGGTTTAACATACAGGAATTCTCTGTTACTAACAAATCTGCTATTACAGAGTATTGCCCAGGTGCCAACTACGTTGAGTGGGTTAAACATCTACACAACTCTGCAGTCTCACTCATTCTCAGCAGGTGTTACAGAAATCCTCAGGCAAACACAGATGACTGGGGACTGACAGAGATCTGTGAGGTCACTAGGACCCCTCAAGGTCATGCTCACCTGAGGCAGACTCCATGTGTGCCCCATTTACTTTCAGTGGGGTTAACACCACCCGTGGCAGCATCACACCCGTCTTTTTCTTCTGTTTGGTTGTCTGCAGACCAGAGAGAGAAACCAAGAACAAAACAAAGGAATGAAGGCATTATGGAAGAGTACAGTAATTGTCTAAGCAGCATATTCCTCAGTTAAAGAGCTGCCTGGCTTCTCCTAGCTGAATCTTCAGGCAACAATACATTCAAGACTAGCAGAGAATTCAAAATTGTCTTCCCATACATGATCCTTCCCCATCCTGCCACTTTCTGCCCAGGGAGACAGACTCATAACTCTTTCTGAGGCACTTGCGCACAAATAGTCCCTGTTATATCACCCCAACAGTAATGAAAGCTCCTCTTGAGAGGCTTCATCCTTCCCATTAGTCCCACTTTTTCCTACCTGGGAAGCAGTTCTGTAGCTCTCCCTGGTAGCAGGTCCTTTGCTCTGAGATTCAGTGGAACACGAGGCGTTAGAAGAAGTTTCATCAAGAGACACTGAAAGAGATGAGCTCTCAGTCAGACACAGAAGTAGGTCCAGGAGTTAAAGGTTAATGTCACCAGACACTTACCATCATTGTCACCACTCACAGTGCTGGCTTCGTTGGACCCACAGCTTTCTGCATCTGCTGTGTCTTCCAGCTCCTCCCCTTCTGGCACTGACAGATTCCGGGACCACTGCAAGGCATCTTTCTAGAGGGGAAACAGAACTGGGGTGGCTACAGCCCTCCCTCCCTCCCAAATCTGCACCAATGGGAGCAGATAGTTAATTAGATATACTTTAACCTTCAATTTTTTCCCCTATTTTAATCCTTGATGCAGAATCATATAATAATCTATATTTGGGCTCATAGTGGAACAGAAGTCACCTACACTAAGAGCACTTGTAGCCTTCCCAGACAAGTAACACATATCCAAAATACCAGGTTAATAATAATTAATTTAATAGAAAGGTTCTTACTATTTCACAATTTTCTGTAAGCAATGAGTTCTTATTAAAGAGAAGCATCTCACTATGAAAGAACAAGTAGCATCAGAGTGACCAAACACTAAGACAGCAAGCTTAGGAGATGCATTTCCTACTTGTATAATAAAAGCCATTTCAATGCCATCTATTTTCAGCAAAATGTGTCAATTCAACCAGATGTTCTAACATCAGAAAAAATATGGAAATGAAATAGCTGAGATCTATTAAGTTAACATTATCAGGGAATCCAACAGTACAAAAGCTCAAGACCAGAAACATTTTCAATATTTAATATGACTGGAACAATAAACTAAAAATACAAAAAGTATTCCAGAGAGATTTCAAGATCTGAGGAAAATACTGATGCTAAATAACACTGGATATAGTGGAATACAGAGCAAGCAGCCAGAAGAATGAATATACATTTTCCTATCAAGATTTTACTTGTCACTACAAGTTTTTGGACCAGTTCCTTGGTTGGCTGCTTTCCCTTGGGGCTGGCAGCAAGGGAATGCACAGGTCTGTTCTGATGAGCAGCCACCTGAGCTGGGTACCAAGTACTGCAGTAAGAGGGATTCATTTTGCTTGGGCAATTCAAGAAATAATAGTTGGGGTTTTTTAAGGAATTTACCATAGATGGCTGAATATAGCTGAAAGATACAAGCTCCAACGAAATAATGAATTCCAGACCCTCTCTCACACGATGATCTCACCACTCATGAGAGACAGGGTAACACTCAGCCCTGCACAAGGAGCAGAACTCACCCCTGGGCCCTCAGCTGGGAGCAGAGCTCAGCATTTACCTTGAGTGTGAAAAGGCTGATGCGTCCAGGCAGTTTGTAAAAGAGCCCATCCCCTCCCCGGGAGTTGGAGTGGAGCATGGCGTTGAGGCAGGCCAGGGGAGATGTGCCACTGCAACAGAGACACAGAAAGGAGAGAGCTTAAGAAACAGATTATCAAGAAAACAGCCTGAAAGATCTAGTTAAATGAGCATCCTTCAGCTGATGAGAGGAACAGAGGTAATGCCATAAACTTTATGGGACAGGCACTTCAGTCAGAACAGTGTCACTGGTTTCATTCTGACCTGTACATCATCCTTGCACATCACAGCAAACAGGAAATGTGACACTAATTTTAATGCCATCCTTGCCTATTTTTAGACATTTCTAACTTTTATCACCTGTTTCCTTCCCTTCTCTCCTGGAATCCTTCAGTATTGAATTCATTCTATAAAACCCCAGATTTATTCAGCAGTAAGAAAGATGTAACAAACTGTAGACTCACGTGTTGCTGCAACATCTCCCTGATACTTCACGGACCAAACTACTTGAGCAGAGTTCGATACAAAGGCACTGATGCTCTCATTTGGTAATTCCTACATAAGTCCCTGGTTAAAGCCCCATCCTACACTCACACTGATGGAACTGCTCTGCCACGTAATAAGGTGCTTTCCAGTAAATCCCACATGCACAGGCACAAAGTTGTCTGGAAGACACATTACACCACTATTGACTGCATTCCTAGTAAAAGTGAAACTGAAAACTGGACTGAGATAAAGTATTTCAAAGAAAATCATTCTCAAATTGAAAATACAGAATAATTTCTGTTTCCACCTTATATGTGTTTGGGTTTTGGACATGACTTCACATGCCACAGCAACAGGCAAAGTTACCCTGTATCACTTTTAAATCATGTGAACAAAATTTCCAGTGTTCTGTCCTGTTAGACAATGTTTTCCCCTCGTGTTTACCAGACACTTCAAGCACACTCACCAGCCACAGAGCTCTCTTAAAACAGCAAAGTAAGTAATTTTCCCCAAAACAAGAAAAAAACCAAGCAGTTAAAACTCTGCCAGGAGCTAAACTCAGCATGGTGCTGGCTCATGGGAATGTCAGTGCCCTGTATGGCCCTCCCAGCAGAGCAGCGTGACCCCCAAAACAGGGAGCCCCACCTCAGAATTGATTCAGAAGGAAAAACATCTCAAGGCACTGAGCTATTTCCTTCAGGAAATGGAGTTTCAGGAAGAGCTTCTATACAAGCACAGCAAAGCCCGCTGCACGTTCAGCCAGGCAAGCTCACTGCCTTTATTCTGCAAACAATCGCACTCTGAAGAAAACAATCTTTTCTTAAAGCAGAGAATTAATGACCAGGGAAGGAAAAGCAGATATCCCAAGGGAAACCATCGACCTTTAAAGGAATGAGTTAGCTTTGTGGGATTTAACATGACACATGTTCCGAAGTCTGGTCTTTACTTACACACAGTGACAGGTCACTTGTAAAAACTGGGAAAGCACAGGATAATTTATGTGTGTGAAGAGCCCTGCTATTATCTTTGGCAGGGGACAGCCTGTGCACAGAGATCTTCAACTGCCTGCTTAGGTAACAGGAGTTATGTGAGAGAGTTGTAGAAGATTTTTTAAAGCAAAGCTCCTCTTATGAAGGTCCTCATTAAAATATGTCTGAATTCTACTGAAACCACTGCCCACATCCAAACCAGAGAAGATCCCACCAAGCATCACAAAATCATGGAACAGTTTGGGTTGGAAGGAACCTTAAAGACCATCTTGTTCCAAATCCCCTGCAATGGGCAGGGATCCCTTCCACCAGACCAGGTTGTTCCAAGCCCTGTCCAGCCTGGCCTTGAAAACTTCCAAGGACGGGGCAGCCACAGTTTCTCTGGACAACTTGTGCCATGACCTCACCACCCTCACAGGGAAGAATTTCTTCCCAATATCCAATCTAAATCTACCCTCCTTCACCTTAAGGCCATTGCCCCTTGCCCTATCACTACATGCCCCTGTGAAAAGTCCCTCCCCAGCCTTCTTGCAAGTCCATGGAAGGTAGGTGTTCCAACAGTTCCAAGTCTGATGCAGCAGTACACACCAGCCTCATGCCCTTTCAAACAACAGCAGGTCCCACACCCAACACCTCTGTACACGTCACTGATTTTCACTATTCAAAACACCCCAGCTGTTTCCTGATCTCACACAAACAAGGAGCAGAAACAAGCTGACATTTAGGTCCCAGAAGAAATCAGTTTACCTTCTGTAGTTGGGTAAAGTACAGGTTCAGGAAATGCAAACACCACAGTGAAAAACAACCCACAGAAACAAAGGGAGGGAGAAGTAAGACTAGAAATAGTCCTTGTATCTGGATTTCCCAGAAGTCCATCCTTGGACAGCAGCTTTTTGTGTCTCTGGTAGTCAAACTTCCTTTATTTTTTCTGCCAGGCAGCAATAACTGAGGCATTTGGACTATCACAGTTACCCACTTTCTTTGAGCTGCAAGACACTCTGTATTTCTACTACTGTCATGGAAACAGATGGAAGCTCACAAGAACTTAACCAAGGAAAGCAGTCTCCCACTTCTGCCCTTTCCAAGGCTTTGTATCAGATTCTTTTCCACATGAAACCCACTCTGAGATGGGTATCTCCTCCCTACAATGTCAAGAGCCGTAACTGTGTGATGTGAGCTGTGCTCTCCTGGTGCTCGAGAATCTGAGCATAAGCCACTGGCATAGAGAAAACTATCTCTTCTAAAACATAATGTCTGCTCTAGAAATGGAGTATCAGAGGAGATAAAACTTAAACTGTTCTAAACTCAGGTCACAATAGCAGAAACTGCTGGGAGCTACTTATGTGAACCATGGGAGTGAGTGGTAAGTACAGCACAATGCAGGGGCCTGATCTGCAAGAGGCATTTATTTCACAATAGATGGATGAAGGGACTCTGTATATTATAAAAAAAATCCAAGAACATCTTCCAGTTATTATCAGTAAAAAAACCCCTCACAATCTGTATATAAATGTCTGTACTGTCATCTGAAATTACCAGGCTGAAAAGAGAAAAAGGGAAGCAAAGTGGGCTGGGGATGAGGCAGAACTGTATAAAGCAACACCAGCCTTCATACACTGCCTCCCCCATGCTTCACACTGGTTTAGACAAAATCATCAATACTAACCTCATTTCCTTTAGACCTTCAGCCTCTATGACCTGCAGAATCTGTTTTGGGGTCATAGGAGCATCTGAGTAATTTTCCAGCACCTGAAAAGACAGAAAGACCAAGTGTTATTACAGAATTGGCTTCTGCATTCCCAGAACTACTCCATCAGCTGTGGCCCAGACCCAATAATGTGCCTCTTCAAACTTGATTCACCTGCAAAGACACACAGTAAAATTTCAGGGTACCTCAAGATCCTGGTGAACACTGATCAAAGCCACAAAAGGTTTTACCTTCATCTCTTCCCAAATTAACTGAAATACAAACATGGAGGAGTAAAAGCAGCAGAATTTGGCCTTGACCCCAAAGGAAGCTTTACAGACTTCACTATACATTAGATGGAGCTGCTGCCAAACTGAACAGTGGTCAGTGACCTGTAATGATGTAAAACCTTCTCCTACCTCTCCACAAAGCATCCAGTATTTTTTTGTCTTTAAAAATATTACTGGGCAGCTATACAGTCCCATACTGTACCTTCCTCAGATTACTGCATTCATTTCATCTTCACTCCATCCCAGGAAGGGAACCACAAGTTAAGAGTCAAAATTTATGTCAGAGAAGGACAGAATTCAGAAAAGGACAAGAAAACAGTAAAGGATTTGGGAAAAAAAATCTGGCTAGAGACACTAAAAAGACTTAAGAGTGTTTGCCTTTGACATAAAATGAAGAAAATCAGATATTAAAAGGCAAAACAATAAATAAGAACTCATCCTTTCATATATTATATCAAGAATAGAATTGTCACTTCTATACAAAGAAGTAAAGAGGTTATTGCCTTTTTTTTTTTTTTTTTTTAAGTCTGTGGTTCTTACTGCTCTGAAATGACTAGAAGGAAGAACTCAAGGATTCAAAGAGAGGACCGGACATTTCTGTGGATAAGAAGATTATCCACATAAACAGGAAACAATGAGCAAAAATAAGCTGCAGTAGATGTAAACCACGCAGTTTCTTTGGGAGCAGATTACCCCACAGCTGCCGACCACGCGCCGGCTCCTGCGCCTTCCCCGGCAGCAGCCAGTGCTGCTCTTGGAATGCAAAGGCACCCAGCACCACACAAGCAAAGAGAGGGTGAGACAGGCACAGGCCATGGTCTGGAACAGGCATGGAAAGCAGCAACAGGAATTCACTCAGGACCTTTTTGATCATAGCATGGTGTAAATTCCGCCAGCATCACGGCCACACGACGCACAGCCCTGGTGTCATCGGTCCCCACGTTTTAGGAGACAGCAACACGGCGCTGTCTCTCAGTCTGACTCGTGTGGGAAGCCAGAGGAAGGACCCAGATGCCCCATTTCCATCAGCAGCATCTAGAAGTGAGTCACTGCAGTAGCCACACCAATGGGACATGAGCAAAATCACCTCAAAGCTGTGCAGGCCAACGTTTGCACCTTAGACCATCTCCACCCACCACAAGTAACAAAAAACCCAACTGCAGCTCTGCACTTCAACTGTATGTGTGATGAGGCTGGGCTGGATGGGGTTTGGAGCAGCCTGGACTAGTGGAAGCTGTCCCTGCCCATGGCAGGGGGCTGGAACAAGATGATCTTTAAGTTCCTTGATTCTACAAACTGAATTTCTCAAATCATATCCACCCAACAGGTATTTTGCATATGTTTGAAGCTCACAAGCTTCTGAGAATGACGTAAGAATCTCATGGGGAAGAGAATTAAGAGAACTAACTTGAGTTAAAACCCAATGAAAACACAAAGACTAAAGAAAAATCAAAGCAAGTGATGAGCCATATTCACAGAGAGTCAACTAATTAAATTCCACACAGCTCCATCACACTTCTTCCTCCCTCCATAGGTTACAAGGTCTCCATGTCTCCCTCCTGAGCTGTCACCTCATCACTCAAAGGCTGCAGACAGCTGACACGGGGAAACTCATTGCTCCTGAGCCCAGTGAGATCTGCAAAATACAACATGCCTGTTCCAAAAAATCAGGGAATTATTCAAACCTCTCTCCAGTGACAGACACAGCAAGTGAAGTATGTGGCCTAAAACTGAGCACAAAGGAGCATTTACATACAGATAAAAGAATCTATGCTCAGGGGAACAATTTCCAATCAAGAGCTGTATTAAGTATACAGAGCACTTAATGGAAGAACTGGGGGAGAGAGGATCCTGCAAGCTTTAGACACCAAATCCCAGTCTCCAGCACTGCCCCTTCTATTCCTCTCCAATCTGACACTCCCAGCACCACATCAGCCTTCCACCCAGAGCTACAAAACCTCAGCACTGGCTATTTCTTACCCCCAAAACGGAATTTCCCCCCCTCTCTACTATTTATAGCACTGATAGCTGAGGGTGCCTGTGCCCCTAAGTTTACATCACTTCCTCAATTTACTGGTCATCTAGCTCTGACAGCACTTGTGGGGTTCTGCCATGGCTTTGGGCATCCAGATGAGCCTTTAAAGGTTTATTTTATGGAACATGCAGAGTTTTAGCTCTGTAGGAGGAGCACCACTGAAGAACACTTTTGCCTGTGATTCTCAGAAATGTTGAGCAGAATACAAAATACACCAGCACACGTCAGAGAGGGAAATTAAAAGCATTTTGACAGGGAGCATGTGTAAGACTAGTGTGAAATAAAGATCTATTTTTAGTGGATTTACAATCAGTCCTGCAAGCTGGAAGTGCAGCTACGCAACTGTAGGTCTCTTTAAGTGGATAATCTAGTATGAGATGGTTCTATTTCTGGTGCATCAATGGCTCTAAGATGCTGTTGAGGCTTAGGTATCTCAGGCACCCACCGTGCCTGAGGTCCTGGCCAAAAGACAGGTGAGAGGAACTGTGTGAAGAAATGCCTTCCCCATCACACAAGGGTGATGAGGTGTATTAGGTGACTGCTTTAGAGTCACAGTCTCATGTGCTGCTTTGGGAAGTCTATAAATACTGATATTTTTTCACCTGTCAGAGCTCAGGATGTTTGAATGAGCTTTGTGCAAGGTCACATAGCACAGCTTCTGCCCCCAGGGTCACCTACCAGGAAAGCATCCCTGCCACCTGCAGTGACACACCTGGTTCAAAGAACCTGGATCCCAAGGAGAAATGTAGGATGGAGAACAAAACCACCAGGCTCCTGCAGTGAAGTTCCACAGTAGCTGCCTTATGCCCTTCTCCAGTTTTTCAAGCAAAACCACGTGGGTCTAAAATATTATCATTTACACACAAAAGATGATGCAAGTTGCTGGAAGTCAGATGCTTGTCTGATTAGGTTTTCTCCTGGCAAGCAGTAAGAAAACACTCCAATAGCCAAAAACATCTTACTCAGAAGCACCAAAAGTTATCCTGAACATCCTCAGTACAAGATACAAGCCTCATTGGACTCACCCACGCTGTTCCTTCTGAATGTTTATATGCTTCAATACATAACCTGGACTGGCAAAACCAAAACAAACACACACAAAAGGAAAAAAAAAAAAAAAACCAGCAAGGAGACAAAACACCCTCAAGCTCTGCAAATCCATTTCTGCAAAAGTCCAGGGACTACACAGAAGGAACACATGTATCCTCACAAGTTGTACACCACTGATAGGGCTATGGGAAGGCACCACAGGTTCCATTCACATCCAGTAGCTGGATCATCCCTTACTCCATCCCTGGCACTGCTGTACCTGTGTCACTGTGCCACCAGGAGAGAGCCAGCTCCTTCCACCCAAATGCCAGTCAGCCAGCCTAAACATCTCAGCATGCAGCCCTGAAATCAAACCTCTGACTAGCTCACTGAAAGACACTGCAGTTATTTTTCTTTTTTAGATTTCCTACTTCATAACTGAGGACAGATCCAGCTCAAAGGCTTCACAGAGGGAAGGGAAGGCACCTTCCACTGACAGGGTCCAATGACAGCGGCATTCCCACAGACACCTCCGGAGCTGGGCTTGGAAGTTGAAGCCTTCAACAAGGAGATTCTTTAAGACAAAAGGACTCAGACATCTCCATGGCCATGTCTCCTAAACCCAAAAGTGACCAAATACAGGCTGATTCAGGGATGTTCAGCCCAGCTGCTGCTCCAGCAGCCCTGCACTCGCCACCGGCCCTCGGGCGCTGCCGGTGCACAGAAAGAACCCGCACCCTCACTAATTAAACCAGAAACTTTTGACAGCGGCCGTGCCCTCTCCGGAGGCTCCGGTTCCTCCTACAGAGCTTTAGAAGCATCTGAAAGGAAGAGAATGAGCGGGACGGTTCCCGCAGCCCCGCCGGGCACGCACTGAACCGCTGCGGGACGGCACCTCCCGCGTCCCAGCCCGGGACCGCCGCAGCCCCGCGGGCGGGAGGCGGCGGAGGCCGCTGGGACCCCCGGCGGGCGGGCAGCTCGCCGCTGAGGGCCGGGGGCGCAGCTCTTCCCACCGCGCTGAGGAAGAAAAACAACCGTGCAGGAGACCCCGGCCACAGCGGCCGGCAGGGGAACCGCGGGAAGCCGCGGGACCGGGCGGGGAACCGGCAACACCGCCCGCGCCCTCCAGGCGGGCCCGGCCCCCGCTTTTACCCCCTCGAAAGCGATGGCGGCGCCGCCGGCCCCGTTACTCGGGGAGGGGCCGGACGCGGCGGGAAGGCCCTGGGGCACGGCAGAGCCCCCGGGCCCCCTCCCTGGACGCCCCCCCGGCCTCACCAGGCGGGCGGCCTCGGCCCACGTGCGCTCCTTCTTCCTCCTCTGCTTCATCTCCTTCATCCTCCTCCTCCTCCTCCTCCTCCCGCGCGGGCGGGCGCGGCGGGCGCGGACCGTTGGGCGCGCGGGCGGCAGGCGGGCGGCGGCGACCGGGGCGGGGTGGGCGCGGCGGGCGCGGCGGGCGGGGCGCGAGGCGGGGGCGACTCCGGGCGCTACGGGAGGCGGCGGCGGCGGCTCGGGCCCGGCATAACAACGGGGTCAAAGGGCCGGGAGCGGGGCGGGGCGGCGGGGCCCGGCGACGGTGGCCGCGGCGGGACACGGAGAGACCGGAGGGGAGGGACCGGAGGGGCGGGCCTGGGGCCGGTTTGAAGGAAAACAAACTGCAAGGACCGCCGGGAGTTGTAGTTCTCCTGCGTGGCTCAGCGCTGCGCCTCTTTGGCCCGCGCACTACAAGTCCCAGCGGGCGCTGCGCCGCATGGCGGGAGAGGCCGCTGCTGCCGCATGGCCGCGGCGGGGAAGCGGCACCGCCCGGGCCGGGGGCGGCCGCGGGATCGAGCTGGAGCTGAGGGCTCCAGGCTGAGGGCTGCGGCTATGGGTGTTCCAGCATCCCAGTTACCACAGAATCAATTAAGCTGGAAAAGACCTCCGAGTAATCAGTGAGTCCAACCTCTGACCCAACACCACCATGTCTACCAGAGCAGGGCACTGAGCGCCACGTTCAGTCTTTCCTTAAACACCTCCAGAGAGGGTGACTCCCTCACCGCCCTGGGCAGCGCATTCCAGTACCTGATTACCCTTTCTGTTAGGAAATTCTTCCTGATGTCCAAACTAAACCTCCCCTGGCACAGTTTAACACTGTCTCCTCTTGTGCTGGTTGGCAGAAGAGCTCGGTCCCCATCTGGCTCCAGCCTCCTTTCACAGAGGTGTGGAGAGCAGTGGGGTCACCTGGACCCTCCTTTTCTTCAGGGTAAACACTCCCGGCTCCTTCAGCCACTCCTCATAGGACATACCCTACAGACTCTTCCCCACCTTTGTTTCTCTTCTCTGGACATACTTTGTGGTTGTGCCTGAGGCTCCTTCTCCCCACGGCACTGATAAAATACTGGTCTAAATCAGCAAACAAAGAAGTACCGAGGCTGGGGGTCCACCCTGGACTGGGATTCTGGTGGGGTTTCTCCAGCACTTCTGGTTCCCAAGGTGCCACATGCAGGCCTTTGCACCTTCTACTCATATTTATACATATATTTATACACACACATTACAGCACTTGTTGCAGCTCTACTCATATTTACATTTTTCCACTTACTTTGTGCAAAGACTTTTTTTATGAAAGAAAAACACCGCAAGGCTTTGTAAAAGATGAAGTCACTGAGCCCTGCCCCAAATTAACAGTGAAAAACACGCGTTTTGATAGATGCAATAAATCTTATTGACTTTATTACACGTTGTATTTTAGGATCACTTTACATTCCTAGACAAAAGAGATGATACAAATAAATATAAGCTGTAAAACTATGGACAGAACTGTGGACAGGTTCTTTTTCTACAGATCACCTAAGAGAAGGCGGAGGAGGGTGTTATCTCTAAGGAGCTGAGAGTTGTCATCAACAGCTGTGCCCATAGAAGGATCCTGGGTCACCTCTTCAAAAAGAAAGGGGCTGGAGAAGGCAGTAAGCGCCTGGACCCCAGAGAGTCAACCCCCCACTGCACAGTGCAGCAGGCAGCACCAGTGTTCTCATTTCAGTCCCATCTCTGTAGCTAATTATGGCTTTTGCAGGTTCTCTTTTCCAGTCTGTGTTTGAACACAGCAGGAACAGACCCCCAGGAATTCCACTGAACTGTTTCAGGACTGGTGCACGCTGCCCAGCACAGACAGGAGAGAGGACAGGTCCAGGTACACTCACAAACTCCAGCACTGTGTGTTCACTGAGGACAGACACACACCTCAGACTGACTGAACACTGCCTGCTCTGATCTGTATAAGGCACCAGCGCAGCCCCAGGTGCTCTGGCAGAGGTATGTGTTTTAGAAGATTCAAGCAGCATGCAAATATTTTTAAAAAGGCGCTAGACATAAGTTAAGGATTTAAGAAAGTGCTTTAATTCCTATGCTTCAGTGTCTCGTGGTGCTTGCTCCCACGGGCCTACTCCTGCTCCATGCCACTTTAAAAAAAAAAAAGATCCCATTATACAGATCAGAGCAAAAACAATTATGTTGAATGTTAAACATTCCTATGAAGAAAAGGTGACGGCAAAAGGCTGTCCCAGGGCCTCTTCCAGGAGTCCAGCTGGATTTCCTGCCTTTGGTTAACCAGCAGGAAGCCCAGATGGTTCAGATAACACCAAAGAAGGGCAAACTCGGCAGGAATGTTTCTTAAAAGCTTCGACCCAGAGCTCAGTATGTTTTGTACAGTTCAAGACAATGTATCTTAACATCAGTGCCACTGAGCATCTGGTGAAGGTTAAGTCCTTTGGAATGAGAATCCAAAAGCTTCTGTAACAGGCCGAGATTGCCCATGAACACACTGACCGAATCTCCACCCACAGCCCCAATTTACATACAATGACTAAATATGCAGATTTATTCTTTTCCACTCTACTGAGTTTCTTTCACCTTGCTAATGAATTTCTACAGAGTTAAAAGCAGAGCCTTTCTGACACTGGCTCATCAACATGAAAACAGGTTTACACTGCAGAGCTCCATGGTACCAGCCCTGCCACAGGGGCAGTTTCCAGCATTTGAGTTTAATATAGAATAGAATTCCCTATGGAATAGAGCAACTGAGGAAAAGTGTGCACATGTGCAGACACAGCTGTCTGTGAATGCATTATTCACATAAAACATGTGTACATAAGTATGTACATACACGTGATTATATATTGTGCTGCTATTTCAGGGTTTTAAACCTCCCCCCCAATTTAATTTCAGTTCTCTGAGCACTTATACCATACAATCATCTTTTAAAATATCCTAGTACAGAAGATTATGTGCTGGAGAGAAAGAAGGAGGAGAGGAAGAGAAGGTGATGTTATACTATGCAACAAAAGTCAGTTAAAAGACTCTCTAGATATAAACAGTGCTTTGTAAAAACAAAGATTATGCTGGGTTTCCATGTTCAGGTTGAAAGAAATTGGTCACGTGCCTGCTCTCTCAATTATAAGCAAATCCCTCCTTCCTCCACAAAAACTATTATATCTATATGTGTGCATATATGTGTATACATCTATTAACCTTGTAGCCCGGGAAAGCAGTCCATGGAATGCAGCAGCCAAGTTGGTGTTTAGGGGCCCACCTGGCTCACCTGGGCACCGTGCCTGCAGGATGCACAGGTGAGCTGTGCTGAGCACTCAGTTCCTCCTGCTCAGGGGATCTGTAGAAAGGAGTTCTCCAGCCTGGATGAAGTCACTCCTTGGACACTCAATGAGCACAAGGCAGAGTCCACACATCAGGGCATGTCTACAAGCAGGCAAGTCCTCACACACTTACACATTTCAGTCTGGAGGGAGTCATCAGTGAGGGAAACAGGTAAGAATGTTCACAGGATGACAGCCAAGGGCAACCAGAAAAAGTAACATCCCAAGTCTCAATATACAGTGAACTAAAACTTACAAATGAGCTGTGGGATACTAGACAGGGACACCTTACTCTGTCCTCAGTGTGGAGTTCCAGCTCCCTCTACCCTGCTACACGAGCCTGCTTTAGCCATAGGGCAGTTTTGCAATGAGACTGTCAAAAGCAGGAGTTCTTCCTCCCTTGTTTTCAAAGTAAAACCCCTGGAATTAACACCAGCTTCCATTACCAGCCTGGGTTAGGTTGGGTTCACTCCCAGCAGGCTCTGAGTGGGCTGAGAGGTGCAGAGAGAAAGCTGTTTAACATGGAACAGATGAGGCACAAGAGGTACTGAATGCTGAACCTCCTTAGACACCAAGGGAAGGGATCAGACTCCAGGAGTGCACTCAAAGGCAGCTCCAAGTTCAGTGCTCTGCCCAACTGAGAGTCTGAGCCTGGCAGGGAGAGCTCTGAGCTAATGCTTCATTTTTTATCAACAGTGGGAGGCATGAGAAAATGGCCATATGCCATTAAAGATGTCATATGGACACTGGTTTTAAATGCCAGGGGTAAAGATGGAGGCAAGAGAGAGGAGGAAAGCTGTGGAGCTGACACTGGCATGCAGAGGTGTTCTTTGACAAGGTGGTTCCTGTTTGTAGGGGTGAGGGCTCTAGGTTAGCTTAGAGGAGCTCTCACTTATGCCTGTAAACAAAGAAAGCACTTGAGATTCTACTTCTTCCTTTCTAGAGACCACAGAGTTGTTTTCAAGACCCTTTTCTGTCCTACAGCCCTACAGGGAGGCACAGCTGTGTGGTGATGAGGACATGCAGGCCACTGCCATCCTGCCTGTTCAGACCAGGTGATGAAGCCAGTCTCTCAAGCAGGAAGAGGAAGAACCATGCATCTTGTCAAGTTTGAATAGATCCTCTGCTTTTTAGCCTCTTTTGGTTCTCACTGTGGAGCCATAGAGCGGTGGTTCTGTTGAGATGACTTTCAACTCTGTCTTCTCAGTGCCCAACAGCCAAAAAGCCCCGTGCAGCAGAAGGGCTGGTGCAGGAGGAGGACGGTGATGCTGTGAGGTGATCCCCATGCTTCCCATTGCTCCTAACACACTGTAACGTACCTCATGCATTTTTGATTTCCTAACTAAAATCCATTTCCCACAGAGGCCAAATGCTGAACTGCAAGCACGGATCTTCCCATGGCTCAGTGCCCCTGGACTGGCCTGAGTCAGTAAAACAGCAACAAGGCCATCTCCAAGGAAAGGGGCTGGAGGCTGGCCAGGAGCTCTCTCTGCAGGTTTGTCCTTGTCTCTGCTCCCAGAAGGTAAAGGCTGTTCCCTCCCTGGAGAGGCATTGCTGGTTTTATTTTGGAACCAGCCCTCGTGACTGTGGGTAGAGCTGAGAACTGGGGGTGCCTGATCCTGATGCAGATCCCAGTGATTTCCTTCCAGTTTTCGGTCTGAAGAAGCAAAATTAAAATATAAAAAGAAAAGATCTGTCATCTGTTACTTTGCAAAATTAATCTGCAAAAAGCTGATTTTTAAAATTCTCTAATAAACAGTTTCAGCTTTTTCTTCTACCCTATGTCCTACACCCTGAAAGAAGGTTGTGGCGAGGCAGGGATTGGCCTCTTCTTCCAAGTAGCAAGTGACAGGCCAAGGTGAAACAGCCTAAGTTCTACAAGGAGAGGTTGAGGCACGATATTAGGAAAAATTTCTTTACTGCAAGAGTGGTTGAGCCCTGGCACAGGCTGCTCAGGGCAGGGGTGGAATCTCCATCCCCTGAAGTGTTCAAAAAATTATTAGACGTGGCACTTCAAGATAAGGTTTAGTAGCATGGTGAGATTCAGTTGGAGGTTGGACTCAAATCTTAAAGGTCTTTTCCATCCTTAATGATTCTATGTTCCTTTCTCTCTCTGCTATACTATGAAGCTCAGCTTCACTTCACTGATGAGAAGTGCTGACCAACAGCAGCTGTACCTGCACCTCTCCTGTGGGCCAGGGAAAGTCCAACTCACCTGGGTTTTGATTTTTTATTTGAAGTGCTCTCAAAGGTTGAGGCGTCCACTTGAATCTCATCTTCTTCCTGCAGAGCTGCTTCCAGAGCTGCCTGCACCTTGGGAGCAATGGCTGGCCCTTCATAGTTCCTGGTTGTCCGGCTGGGCCTGTCCAGTTCCAGTAACACGATGTTCTCTGCCTGAGACAGGAAAAGCACAATCAAAGCCTCCATGTTTTTATACAAACTGATACTTTGCCCTCCAGAAACTTAATCTGAAGTAGTTTATAAATGTATGCAGGACACTACAAATTTACATCTCAAAGAAGATCATACAATCCTCTCTGGAATTTGCATTTCCCTGATCACAAGGGTGAAGAGACAAAGGTTCTACCACATCTGGGCTTACCCTGTACCGAGCCTCTGTATGATTCATCATGGACGTCCTGGCGTGTTGGCTCAGGGGCCTTTTGTACCCCACAGCAGATACTGGTCTTTTCATCATCTGCTGGTTACTAGAGAAAAACAGAGACTCAAGCTGTTATACCCTAAAACCAAAGGCTCCTCTTGAAGTTTATGAGCTATAACATCTGCAAATTCCACACAGAAATCTGTTTCAACACAGCAGAAACCACCCAGGCTGCATTTGTAGGAGCAGGAAAGAAATATGATAGGAATGCACTGCTATTTTAAGGGTGAATGCACTCTTACATATATTTTACATGTAATTGTTGGGTTTGCCTATTAGAAAAATCATAATCTCTCAAGAATTCTCCTAACTGTACATTCCTATTTTATAGCATCTAGTAAGAGGAAAAAAATGATTCCTTTTGTTTTATTTTATTTTATTATGCATCAAGAAGTTGTGAACTCTAGAGGGCCAGTTTAAATCCCCAATTCAATCCCTCCTTTGTTCTTGACAGCTAGAGGGTTTCCTGTGAGCTGTAATTCCATCCCAAGAGCAGAAGTACACTCACTCCAGACGGGTTATGGGATGTAGTTTCCAGTTGTCTTCCTCTTCATCAAGGAAAGATCTGTTCATGATCTTATTCTTTTCTTCCAAGGGAATAAAGTTTTCAATAATCAGGTGCCTACATGCAATCACAAAAAATGAGAAATGTACAAGAAACATAATTAGCAATGGCTTTCCTCACTGCTCCTTTCCCACTGATGTAATACAACCCTGGAAAAGGAGGAATGGTTTCGTTTTCTCATGGTTAAATCCTATTCCACAAGTATGTGCAAGGCAGTCCCTCCACTCCCTGCCCCAAGAAACGCTCTCTGTGACAGCAAATAGCAGTCAATGGTGTGATGGGACTTACTTCAGCTTTAGTTCCCTGGTGAGTTCATTCTGGGTCTGTTCCATTTCCTGGCGCCCCTTGATGTGCTCTTCTTGGAGATCATGGATCTCTGCCTTCACAGCTTGCAGCTTGGAAAATAACTGGAGCACACAACAAGAGCCAAAATCCATCACTTGCCAAAGCTCCTCTCATTTGCACACACAAATTGATTTTATTCCCAGTCTGGCAGACAGGGAATCATTTTCTTTTTACCTTTTTGAGTTTTTTGGTCTTTATGTCCACCTCTTGCTGAAGAGAACTATAGGTCTCCTTCAGCTCTAGTGTTTCCTCATCCCGACTTTCCATCTGTTGCTGGATTTCTCGCTCCCGACGTTTCTGAAGAAGGTGACAATATGACATTAAAGACCACAATTACCCTGTCACCTCCAGCTGACACACATGAGACCAATGCTCAGGATAGGTTCCCTTCCCTGCCTTCCAGTTCTTCCTATCTCTTGCCATAGAAATGCCAGAAATGTTAACTCATATTTGTCCTTATTTCACTACGAAAATCAGATAGTGTGAGGCTCAAGCTTCAACTTAAGAAATCAAATGTAATTTTTAGATTTTTTTTTCTTTCCTTTTTATTAGTTCATATTGGTTATTGCCTTTAAGAACCACAAACAGAATTTGTGTAACAGAAAATAAACTTTTAGCACAGAGTAAAGACCCCTCCCTTGAGCTAAAAGCTGAACTGGTACTCTTAGAGATCTCACAAATATTTCTTCACTTACAAATAGCTCCAATCAAGATAGGAGGTAAATCCATGAAGAGCTAGAAGAAAACTATTATAAATCTTATTTTCATAATTCAAAAAACAAATATGACACAAGCTCTTCCCCCTTCCTTTCAAAAATTGCAATTAAACCAATCGCAGGGTTAACCCTGGGAAAACTTGATGGCAATTTCCCTGACACAATGTTTTACAAAATTTCTGCAGCAAGACTTTTTATACAAAATAACAAATCTCCTTCCTCGTACCTGTTCTGCAATTTCCTGTCGTTTCTGTTCCAGGATTTTCTGCTGTTCATTTGTGTGATCCACAATGTTTTTCCCTCCCACCAGCAGCTTGCTTTCCATTGTCTGAAAGGAAAAACCAGGTCAGAAATTTTCTCAGTGACTACAGAGGGTAATTTTCTCTCCTATGGATACAACTTCTTCAGGGCAGCTCCCTTACCTTCTCTTTCAAGGCAGCTGCTACAGGAATCACTATTTCTCAAAATTCCTATAAAACTGTGGGATTAATGCAATAGTAACTTGTTTAGAATAAGCCACCACTGCAATGTGTGGCAAGGCTGGAGAACCAAAATGTGCTGTCCTGTAAATAACTTGTTAATGATCTATGGCAGAAGGAAACATTTTTAGTGCCACAGCTTGTGAGAAGATGCACTGTCTTTTATTGTGTCACTACATAAGAACAATGAAACAACTCATGAATATTGAAATATGTGACTAATGGTGGAAATTTCAACTTCTGGCTAGAAATAGTTTATTTTAAAACCTTCCAACTTAAACACAAATCACTATCCTGGAAACTTTCTGTTAGATATCTTTCCAAATTTTCCAAAAAGGAAACCCTTTATTTTCCTCACAGCCTAAGGAAACTGCTTTCAGAGAGTATGATGAGGCAGAATTCTACCTTGATTTTAGCACTCAGCATCTCTGTTGCTTCTTTCTCTCGCCTCAGGTCCTCCATTTTCTTCTCCTTCTCTTTCAGCAGCCTCATCTTTTCTTCTGCTACCAAGCTGTGATCCTCCACTATAGCTTTCTTCTCAATCTCCAGCTTTTCTTGTTGCTCCCTCCAATAGTCATCTTTGTCATCTCCTTCATCCTCACCCTCTTCAGTGTCCTCCCCCTCTTCCCCACCCTCCCTCCTCCTTTCCCTCCTCTTTCTTTTGCCAATAGACCGTTTTTCCAGCTGTGCCTTGAGTCGAGCAATCTCTTCCTGAAATTCCCGCAGCAGTGCCTCCTTAGGATCCTCGTTCACTTGTGGCTTGTTCTTGATGTTTTTGGCACGGTTGGCGTATCTCAGTGTGGTCAGTGTCTCCTCTACATTGTAAGAGGCAGGGCCTATATTGGCCACCATCACAGTTTTGGCATTGCCACCTAATGAGTCCTGGAGCAGCCTGGTCAGCTTGGAGTCCCGGTATGGAATGTGCGTGCTTTTGCCATCTACCAGGGCAGAGATAACATTGCCCAAAGCTGAGAGGGAGAGATTGATTTTAGTGGCTTCCTTCAGCCTTTCCCCCTGTGCTCCAGTCTTTGCTTGCCGCTCACTGCCCGCCAGGTCGACCAGGTTGAGCTTCCCAACACGGATGTGGTTCTCTCCGTCCAGTCCCAACTCACTGCACTCAATGGTGATCTGGAAAATGGCGTGAGATCGAGAGCTGTGCTCGTTCATGTTGGTGGCACCGACGGAGCGGTTCTGGTTTCCCAAATTCATGATGTGCTCTATCTCTTTGACGCTTTTCGTAACAATGGTGGTCAAATCCTTAACAAAAACCCCTGTGTCTGGTCTCTCCTTCAACTCCAGCCTCTTGGACTGATCCTTTGATAACAAGTCTCTGATTTCTTCTTGATATATTTCCAAATAAGATGCTCTAACTAAGTATTGCTGATTTTGAGATCTAGAGATGTGGGTGAAGATGTGGTCGAATGAATTGGGGATGACCCCTCTCTTTTCAGGATCACCACGTACCCCTTCCATTGTGTATGTTTTCCCTGTCCCAGTCTGCCCATAGGCAAAGATTGTCCCATTAAACCCTTGCAGAACAGAGTCCACGAGAGGTCTGAAGGTCTCATCATAGAGCTCAACCTGTTTGGAATTCCAGTCATACACAGCATCAAAGGTGAATGTTTTAGGCAGTTCATGAGATGATCCCCGTGGATTCTTCACTGAGACCTGCCCTAACTTGACATCCACATTGACAACTTTTTCATAGGAAGCAGTTTTCTCTTTGCTGTTCATGGGCCGGCAGCGCACGACCACCCGCACGGACTCGGAGCTCTTTGACTTGGACATGACGGCGGGGCTGCGGCTGCTGTGATCCTGCTGATGGATGATCCCGTGCTACAAACCTGAAACAAAAACAGGAATGTCTGAAGGCAGTTTTCTGCAGGGGACAGCTTTTCACAAAGCCAAAGACTCACCTCATCAGAACTAAAATAAGGTACAACACAAAAACCCTGTAAAGGCCTGGACTAAGACAGAATTATTTTACCAAAGGCTGTGCATCAAATGGTATCAGTTTTACAAGCTCTGCTGCAAAAACTCATCATCAGGTCACATCTTTACAGATGGTAAAGGTCCTTTTCTTGACCCTTAAAAATAATAATAAACCTTTTAAAACTATTTATGAAAAAATATTTTGCCATTCATTCCCTTTGCAGTCAGGCCTTTTGTTTTAAATCTCCCATTTGGAAAATCTAGTACAGCCTTGCTCTCTCTGGAGCACAAGTTTGCTATTATATTTTCTTTTGGCAACATATTTTATCAAGATTCCCCACAAAAGCCAGCCCTGCTCAACTACACTGACCTACTGACCTCACTCCTGCTCTGGTGTTCCAACTGCATCAGGTTTACAGGACTCACCATCAACCTAAACTCATGTTGCATAAACCCAGATCACAGATCCAACTCCTTCATGACTCTGGATAGAGAGGGAGGACTCTTGTGCACCGTGCATCCTCCAGTCATCAGCAAGATGAGCTGCCACTGAAAATGGAGCAAAAAGTCTCTGCTCCTAAACTGCCAAAGCCTCACACAGCAGATCTCAATAGCACAACTGGGGGAATGCCATGTAATTTCTAATAATCCTTTTTGTTTCCAAAGTATCTTCCAAGAAGAGCCCTGAGATCCTTCTGCCAACTAGAACTAAGTGTAAAACTAATACACACAAGAAACCCCGGGTAGTGCTGGCACATGTTCAGGTGTGGCCTCCTTGGAATGTGTTCACTGTTCCCTTCCCAGCCAGACCAGTAGGAAACAGGGAGTTTTGTCTAATTGTTTTTTACTTGATAATTGCATGTCTCAGGAGAGCTTCTCCAACAAGGTGGCAGAGAACTTCAGGGCCAGAGCTAGTGGATGGGAAAGAATGCACAATTTCAGCCCAATTTACAGACAGTCAGACTGGCAAAAAGTAAAACAGAAGTAACAGATAAACATTGTTGAGACTTGTACAGAAACCTCAGTATGACCTTGGGAATTTCCTTTGGTCTGTGGGGGGAAACTCTTCGCTTCTTGTTCTTCCCATAAAAGCACTGAACTGGACACTCATTCAGAATTCACTCTACACCCTGCACAGTGAGTTCAAATTGTTACAGGAATTTTGGGTAGCTGCTGAATAAAACCATTTCCCTCCTAATTGACAGCTCCAGATAAAGGTGACCTTCCTGTCTGACCCATAGCAAACACGAATTCTGGAGCACAAACACAGAAAGAATAAGTGAAACGAGGACAAATCTTGGCAGAACCACAAAGAACAACTCTCCCTCTTTTTATCCTGAGGAGTTGTATACATTATCACACGCTTCCTTTTCCACAGCTCTGAGAGACATTCCAGTAATTCAAGTTCACAAGAGACAATTTTCTGACAAGGTCACCTGACAACCACTGTGTCACGTATCTGCATGTTCACGCTGGCAAATACTCCAATTAGGCACAAGTTCTGACAAGGAGAGCACGGATTTATTTTATATATTGAATATCTAAAATACTATTCTGATGAGACAAGTCGCTTTTGTAAGCAGCTATGACAAATATTAAATTATCAGAGTGAAGTTAGTCTTGCCAGGGGTACACCTTGAACAAGAATTATGTTGCACATTTGCTGCTCCTCTGGGTGCACCTCCTCACCATCAGCTTTTGACACCTTTCCCCACTTCACTTGCAAGTCTCTTTTTATAGTCACAAACAACTGATTTTACCCCTGATTTGGGCTATTTTCATAACAACCCATCACGAAGCATCTCCAATTATTTTAGCTACTGCAGTGAAGTTTACTGGAACCATAACAAATTATGTTTCTTCTCAGATTTATCCAAGTGTGTAACTGGAAAATAAAACCAATTAGTTGGCAGTGTTTGTATTCCCCAGAAACTCCAAGGCAATGTTTGAGCTGCCAGAATGGCTGAACATGAATAGACAGAAAGCTGGGAATGCTGTCGTGCCATACACTCTTCTCCATCAAAGATGGAAATTTTTTCATGAAATTAGTTCAGCCTAAATTGACCTGGGCCAGGTCCCTGCAAGTCAAGATCACAGTTGAGATGGATGCACTTGCAAACGTGCCCCTGGTGACCAAGAGGGGAGGACAGACAGAAATTGAAGCATTTTTGTTTACTTCAATCAACATAAGGTTATGCTTGAAAAAATGAGCAATGCCACAACCTGAATACAAGCTCAGAAACTTCCAGGTTTTGGGAGGTGCTGTCTTGGACAGCTGTGCCTCAGGCATTGTGCTCACCCCAGCCATCTGCCCTGACAGGTGATGTCCTGAGTCTGCTCTGCTTCCTGCCTTAAACATCTCTGAAAGCTTTTCTTGGAACTGCCCAAACCCTTCCCTCGCATCCCTGCACATCTCGAGGTACCACTCAAAACATTCCATTGCTTCTCTCCATTCAAATCTTTCAAATATTTGCGGTTTCATAATGTCACGGTTGAATGGTGTCTTTCCCTCCGTCCCAAGCCGAACCACCCTTTGTGCTGCTGTTTTCCTCTCGCTCCCTGCCAAACGCTCCGCAGGCCGGGCAGGACATCCCGGTGCTGCCGCTGTGGCCAGCAGTGCCACCTGTGCCACAGGGGTCACCTGTGGTCACCTCTGTCACCTCAGCACGGCACCCGGCGGTGTTCCCCTCCCGGGGAGCCGGAACCGCGGCTCGTTCGCGGATTCACCCGAGCATCGCCCACCGCCCTCGCGGCTGCGACAGCGGGCGCTGCAGGGAAGGAGCCCGGGGACAGCGGGGAGGCGAAGGACCGCGGGGGAGAAGCACCGGGAGCGGGGGACACCCGCCCGAACGGGGACACCCGCCCGCAGCACCGCCCCCGCAGCCCGGTCGGGGCGGGTCCCGCCGCCTCCCGCGCTCGCTGTCCCGGCCGCCCCACCGCGGTCCGGGCCGTGCCCACACCCGGCCCCGGGGGCAGCCGGCGGGCAGCGGGGACCGAGGGCTGTCAGCGGCCCGCAGTGTGCCAGCCCGGGGGGATGTCGGGGATGCTCGGGGCGGGGTGCGGGCGCGGTGCGGGGCCGCGCCGGACTCACCTGCGCCGTCACCATGGAGCCGCTCGGCCGCTCCTCCCGCGGCCCCGGAAGCGGCGCGGCCGCTCCGCCCGCCCGTGACGCGCTTCCCTGGCAACGGGCGCGCCCGCCCCGCGCCGCCGCTCCCGGATGGAGCCGGGACAAAGGCGGGCACCCCGCACACCGCAAACCCCGAACGGAGCCGGGACAAAGGGGCCGCGCCGCGGGCACCCCGCAAACCCCGAACCGCCCCCGCCGCGGGCATCCCGCACACCGCAAACCCCGAACCGCCCCTGCCGCACCCAGGCTGGGGGCTTTAAAATCCTTCAAAGCTCGGGAATATTTCCAAGGAGAAAAACATCACCATCAGAAAAGCCGTTTAAGAGTCAAACCCCGCTAATCAGAGCTGTTTGGACCGCAGCAATGCAGTGGAGGCTGCAGCTCTGGTGTCAGACTCCTGCAATGGAGGAAGGAATGTTGGAGCACTACGAGTGAATACAAAATCAAGTTTTTATTAGTACAAAAAATACCTTATTAAAAAATTAAAATAAACACCTCACCCTAACATTTCGTTTTAATACTTTGTCTTCCCAACAGTGTGGGGAAAGGGTTCCCCTGCAACACAGCAAGGCAAGGCAGCCCCAAGGGTACCACCCAAGAACAGTAAACTGTATGACACAAGGAGGTTCAGTCTTCAAAAGCCCAGCTCCCAAAGGCCCCAAACCTGATAATTTTCCCCCAAATCCCATGATTTTTGAAGCCAGCCTTGAGGAAACAAGAGATGAGTTTTTGACACCCTGACACCTGGGGGACCTTCTAATTTTGCCTTCTTTTGCTCACTCCCCTGAGCCTTAAAATTCCTTCAAAGCTCAGAAACATTTCAAGGAGGAAAAGACCATCATAAAAAGAAACATTTGGAGTTAATTCTTGTAACAGCCTTGCCTGGACCACAACAGTGCACTGGAGGCTCTGGTACCACAGACTCACCCAAGCAGCATTTTTGAAAAATGAACCATTCTGTACTCTGTCTTTGGAACAGGAAACAAAGTCATTGAAGCACCAAAAAGGCTTGGTCAAGTTGAGTCTCACCATGCTGGGATTATCAGAGTTACCAGCATCAAACTGCACCAGGCCAAACAGAGGGGTTTGGGCTGTTGCTTCCCCATCAAAGAATAATTTTCCAGAGTTACCTCCACTGGGAGCTCCCCAGATGAGGGTAATGCTCTCAGAAGGGTTATCTTATAAAGTACAAAAACAAAACAATACCATAGACCCAGGTATGACATACCCAACCCCACTACAGCTATTTTAAAAACCTTGGCTCAAAGTTTCTCTCCTACCACAGACCTCACTGACATAAACAGCTACAAAGCTACAAGCCCTCAATCTCCAGTTCTGGACTGGCTGACAGATCTCCCATATCCCTGCACACACCTTGCCACAGGCTGATGCAGAGGCTGAACAGGCAGCTGCCATGTCCCACCATGTCCCACTGCACTCCTCCAGCACCACCAAAGAGATCCAGGGCCCCACAGCACTGGGTATGGAATCTCTCTGGACAGCAGAAGGGACACTGAGGCACTGTGGTGACATAGGTCTGGTAAGACAACTGTGGTCCTTGGTAAAACCCAGAGCTTTTTCAGTCCTGAGCTTCACCTTGCACACTCTTTTCAGGGAATCTGAGATGCCTGACAAAAGTTTTACACTCAAAAAGAACCTATTATGGTCAGTTTTGGACACGAAGCTTCAAAACATCTCCAGGTGAGAGTTATGAATTAACAGAAAGAAAAGAGGAAATCTGAGCAGCTGCTTCATCATGATTGTTGGTGAATCCCAAGTAGTGAGAATGGAGAGCTATAAAAGCTGCATCTTAAAAAAAACTATATATAGTTTATAGCTTCCTGTAAACTACATGATTTAAATCTCTATCTGAGCTCACACTGGAAACACAGAAGAGAAAAGACAGAACAGTCTGGAATGGTTTGTGAGCAGCATTGGAGGGCAGGAGCTCTCCCACAGCCCAGCACTGACTGCCCCTGAGAATGCTGCAGCACCAAGGACCAAGCTCAGAGCCCTGGAACCACGGAGCCTCTTCCTCCTTTGGTCAGAACTCATCCCGAAGCCTCGGTGGGTGGTCCATGCCAAAAAATGAGGAGGGTTTCCCATGGATGTCACGCTCTCTTTTCACAAAGGCAGTGAAGGAAGAGACACAGTTCCCAATGAAGTGGTCAGACTGGCCAAGGATGTACAGATCAATCTGAGGCACTTCTGGCTGCAAGCTGACAACCTTGAGCTGCAGAGAAACGAGAGCAGATGAATCCAGTCAGCTATTATCACAATCCAATGTCTTGGCATAATATTAGAAATGGAATACACAAGAGAAAGAGAATGAGTTTTGTCTTTCTCTGCCCTATAACTCATTTATGATTAGATCAATGTCAGAGCATTTCTGAAAATCACTTATGTTTATTTAATTTAAACCCTTTTCATGGAAATATTAACTCCCATGCCAGATTACACTCTTCAATCTCCTGGGGGAAAAAGAAAGAGTTTTACGTGATAATTTTTATTGCTATGAGCCAAATTCACTTTGAGATGCCAATATTTGGCTGTGAATAACCTATTCCACAACTGCCTGTTCTGCTGTTCATGACAGCTTCGGGCCAGAATCCAAGGGAGGGTTTTATCCAAGCACTCCTACCAGAAGAGCTTTCTGGAAAACTCACCTTTCCCTGGAAGAACTGCTGTATTTCTGTTGTGTAGGGCTCGGAATCTGTAGCAATATAAACAGATTTAGCTTCAATGTTTGCCACCCAGAGCTTGAGAGCCCGTTTGATCTCCCTGAGGTCTGGCAGGCACATGTCCATGGTGAGAGGCACTGCAGCACTGCGGTCGTAGCCCACACACTGTGGTGAAGCCATGAAGTGCGGCCCCGCCGTCCCATCCTTTAACATGTTGCAGGCATTTTTCTATTGGAAGAGTGAAAGAGAATCACAGGATCATCAAAGTTGAAGAACTCTGAGACTATCAAGACCAAACTTTGAAAAGATATCCCATGCCCACTAAACCTTATCAAAAAGCACCACGTTTATTTGTGTTCTGGACGCTTGCAGGAATGGCAGCTCCACAACAGGCCTGGGCAGGCTGGGCCAGTGCTCAATCACTCTTTCAGTGAAGAATTTTTCCCTAATATCCAACCTGAAACACCCCTGCTGCAACCTGAGGCAATTTCCCTTTGTCCTCTTGCTGGGAGGAGAGGCAGAACTTCACGTGGCCACAACCTTTTTTCATTTTCCAAGCACCACACTTGAGTGAGAAAACACCACCATGTCCCCAACCTCTGCCTTCTGAAAGAAGCCCAGCGGCACTGCTAACACACAGGGAGCTCCTGGATGCCAGCAGGGATCAGGTGGCTTTCCCAGCACAGCTCCTTTTTGAGCAGCTTTGTCCACATCCCACTTGTCACCAGTCTCCAGGCGCTGCCGTACCCAGTCCGAGCCGATCCTCAGGTGAATGCCGACGTAGGGGCGGAGCAGCAGAGACTGGATATAGGATTCTCCCTTCTCCACCATTGCATCCGACCACTCCATGTACTTCTGCAGGGGTCGGTGCTCCTCCAGGACAGGAAACTGGGCTGGAGCTCCAGGTAAGGCAAGGACAGGGTGCTCAGAGGGTGGAAACCTAGAGGAAACCAAACCCAAGCAGTTGGAAATGTGACCTGCACAAAGACTGCTGTGAAGGTTAGAGTACAAAGCAGGAACACTCCAAAATATGCAGCATTTATTGCTTCAAATTTAGACAATTTTAGCTGTTTTGCTATCTGAACTGAAGAAATCTCAGGGACTGTATTTTACCTCAGACCTTTATAGGCAATAAGAGAACCTCAAACATGCAGCAAGGAGCTATCAAGCAATGGGATGTTACATTTCCATCCCAGACTCAAGCAATTCTGGCACCCAAACTTTCTGATAACCACTAAAGTCACTCATAGCTCTGAAAACATGAGGTAAGCAGCAAAATACAGTTCATAATCACCAACAGAGAACCAAATTCTTTTTTACAATTAATTATGTATTTCATAAACAAATACTTAATAAATTAAATATTCCTGGCTCCGAAGTCAATCAGCCTAACAGCATTCATACCTAAAATAATGCCCACAAGAAGTGTTCAGCAAATATTTAATGAAAAAAGCATTACTATTTTTAATTACATTACTTACTAACCACTTCAATCTCTCCCCTAAAATGTAAAATCACAATACACAGTCACATCTGCTGTCACGAGTGACTCTAAACGCCCAGTGACCTGCCAGCACTTTTCCATCTTCTTGCTACCTTTGGATCCAATGGTCCTTGTACGCAGGACTGAAAGAAATTCCCTTGAAGAGTTCAGACTTATCAAAATCCACTTGGAACTGATCCCAGAAAGGACCAAATGGATTTCCATCCTGCAAAGAAAAGACAAGTGTTCATTCAGTGGATACACAGAGCCTGAAAGATGGATCTAGCTAGATCCTGAGGTGCAAAGCAGAAGCCTGTTCCAGGATGGAAGCAGCTGGAATACAACAGCCTGTTTTAACACACCAGCTGCACAGAAAGGAGATACTGAAATTTAAGGGAAGTTCACTGAGAAGGTTGCAAATATTGTCTTAAAGAACAAGCACACCACTGCTTCCAAACTTGTAGTTAAGAGAGATTGCTTTAACACCATCTAGTAAACTATCACAGCTAGGAAACAGAGAGCAGCAGATAAGCTACAGTCACAATCAAGTCTGAAGTGATAAAATCTACTTGCACAGACAGCATCCCATCCCCAAGTACGTGTAGACAAAGAACACTGATGATGGCACAGCAGGCCACTCCACAAGTGGAGAAAGCAAAGCCACACAGACCAATTTGCGGTGAGTAACTCCTAAATTTGCAAATCAATGGCGACCTGAATGAGTCAGTCACAGCCTTTGGAATTAAGCCGTGCCCGCGGGGCTGAGGATGAACTCACCTTCATGGGACACGTGTTTTTGTCGGCGCTTCTTTGGGCAGCAGCCTCGAAGCAATAAGCCACCCTCCTGCCGGGCGGCCAGTGCCGGGGCGCCAGATGCTCCATGAACTGCTCCAGGCTGATCACGCGGTGGTACCGCCGGAGCGGCTCCAGCCTGAAGTGCTCCGAGTAGGGGACGTGCAGCTGCGGGGGAACAGAGCCCGTGAGCCGGGGGTGCCCTTACCCGGGGCCCGCAGCTCATCCCCGGAGAGCTCCCAGCGCTGCCCCGCTCCCTCCCCGCGCCGCCGGGGGCTCACGTTGGTGTAGGGCGGGCGGTGGTGCCGGTACTCGATCCAGGGCGGCACGGCCAGGGTCCGGTTCAGGGCGCGGGCGAAGGCCAGGGCTCCCAGAAAGTGCTCGGCTTGGTTACCGAAGCGGCCTGCGAGAGATGGGGCTCAGGCGGGGACCGCACCGGGGACGGGTCGGGCACGGACCGGGGAATGCAGCGGGGAACGGAGCGCGGGCCGCGCCGGGGGATGAAACGGGGTCTGCAGCACCGGGGATCGCATAGGGGGGTGTAACCGAGAGATGCACAGGGGCCCCGCACCAGGAGAGCCTCACCCATGCAGGGACAGTAGAGCAGGTACCCGGCCTCGTCCCAGGCGGGTGCCGCGCCGCTTCCCGCCGCCATCACCGGGAAGAGCGGGAGGAGGACGAGCAGCACCGGGACCGGCGGCACCGCCATGGCTCCTGGTCGGCGGCTGGAGCCCGGCGCCACCATCCCGTCATGCCCCGCGGCACGCCGCTCTGGCGGCCACCACCGAGCCGTGACGTCACTCCCACAAGGCCCCGCGCAATGGCGCCGGCGGGGCCGGGACCGGAGCCGCGCCTGGCGGGGCCCGGGGGAACGGGGTGAGCGCGGGGGGGGCGAGGGAGGGGGGCGGCACCGCAGCGAGGGGCGGTGGCACGGCCGTACCCTCCCCTCAGTGGCGGGGTCCCCTCAGGGGACAGGGGGGCGTGTGAGGAGGAGGAGGAGGATGCGGGGCGGAGTGGGGGGGCGTAGGCCGGGCCCGCCTCCCTTCCCTCAGGGCTGCGGGGCGGGGGTGGGATGTGTGATCCCGCTCCACCGGGGCTGCATTATCCATGGAGCGCTCTCGGGGGTGGGGGTCTCCCGGTTGGCTTCCGAGGCAAACGGCGGAGGTGCCAGAGGGAGGAGCGAGTTGCCTCTCGCGGCCACCCCCTGGCACCTCCGCCGTTTGCAAGGCGCTTGCAACAGCACCTCTGAATTCCCTAACATTCCAGTGTGATCATTTATCCACATTAGTATTAAAAACAACAAAATTCAAACTCTTGTCTTCTTCCAGGTAGCTTTGAAACTGGCCCAGATGGCCAGGCTTTTTCGGAGGGAAAGGAACAGTTCCTTGGTGAAAGTGGCAGAGACTCCCGGGACATCTGCACAGCTCTGGAGCAAGAGGTAGAGAACACTCATCTTTTCTGGGACATATTTTATAGAAAGGTGAAACATCCATGCTTTTAGCACCCAGAAAGACAGATTGCTCTGAACCACAGGTCTCCTGCACCCTGAGGGGTCAGAGCAGCTGTCACATCATGCTGGTTTGTCCCAAAGTGGCACCTCAGCAGTTCTGGTCCTTTATTGTTCTGCTCTGACCACATAGATTTAGCTTGCACAAAACCAAGTTTTGTTCTTAACAGGCTTTCCTAAAGCTCACAGTGACATGTTTTCTTGGAGTCATCCTGTTTCCCAGTGTTTTCCACCTTGAGGGAACCATCCATGGTATTTGGGGTGATGGTGCAGTCACAGTAATTGTGATTTCAGCTCTTCATAACGTTCCTTGAGCACTTTCTTGGGGGTTGGTTTGTTCCCTCGCAGTTGCACATCCTGCCCACAACTCACACTCATGTTGATGTGCAGCAGGAAGTTCCTCCTCTGAAGCAATCATGGAGTGAGGGTTTGATGCTATTTTGAGAAGAGTTTCTCAGGCAGCCAAATTGAGTGAAAGAGATCAGTTTTATTTCAGCTGACCGTTTACCAGTTGAGCTGGCAGTAGAACCCTATGAAAATGTTGTACTTCACCAGCACTCAACTCCAGAACAGCCTGCTGAGAGAGATTAATGTAGAACCTCATCAACTTGAAACCCATGAGAGCTTACAGGAGGTGTATTTTGTTGAACAGGAAACAGTTTGAGCTTCCATTATTAATGGATGAGAGTGTCAAATTCAAAAAAAGAGTTAAAAATTGCTCATTGCAGTAGAAAACTTGCTGATGCAGACAGGCAGAATCTGCCTCACAATCGAAAAGTGAAAATACAATGAGTAATCCCACCCTGAAGAGGAGCAGCATCCGTTGCCTTCCAGAAAAAGGTGTGGTGTTGACGATAATTGCAAGTTTTCTTCCTCAGCCCTGTTCAGCCACATGTAGGGGTTCAGATCGATTTGCTCTGGAGCTGGTCTTGCCCAGTGCACCAGGTTGGTAGCAGAAAGGATGGGAAAAGAAAATACAAGATAACCTTGGTTTCTCAGAGAATCTCTGGGAGGGAATTCCATGTAGGCAGAGACCAAAAGCAAGTGAGAATATGAAAAAATGGGACGAGGAGTGATCCGCAAAACCCACAGGGAAAGGTATTCAAATAGACACTTTTTCAGAAGAAAATACACCCAGCAGGTAACACTGGCTCTTAATAGTTGCAAAAAAGGCAGTTCAGAAAAAGTTCAACATAATTTTGTGCAGGTAACAAGTTAAAGGGGAAAAGACAGAAAAGTATTGTTGATTGGAGTTGATTGGAGTTCACCATGACTGGGAAGACACATCTTCACATGTTCATTGTGTGCACGGGTGAAGGTTGCAGTGTCTTAACACCAGCCTTCTGTGATTTCAGATGAAGAAGTTTTGCTAGTAAAGCAGTTTGGTCACAGGGGGCTCCAACAGAAAACTGCACCAGGACAACATCACAGCGAGACGCCCATGGGCCGGAGTTCTGCTTGACATGGCCATGTTCTACTAGACCTGCCATGACGGCATTTTTTCCCAGTGTTCCCAACTGGATACAAGATGCAAAGCAGGAGGAGGAAGAGACAGGCTGGAAATTAGTCCCCAGACCAAGAGGTGAAGAGACCGAAAGTCAGGGAAAATGCCAGTGTGAACTATCAGAGCCCTCCTTCCCTCACGTGGACAAGCTGAGAACTCACACACTTTCCCATTCGGAGCAGAGGCCCTACAACTGCCCCCAGCTGCACTGTGGCAAGGCCTTTGCCTCCAAGTACAAGCTCTATAGGTAGGTATCTGCAAGTGCCTCTGCCCAGCAGAGCCAGGAGAGAGGGGAAACCCCCTCCTTCATGTGTCTTTGCTTGTATTTCTGAGAAGCTGGAGGAGGGGAAATGCCCTTTTACCTTGCAAAGCAGTTGAGTCCCAGACATTACCATACTTGGCATCTCTTTAGGCACCTTCCAGAGAACTTCAGCTAATGCTGTATCCTGAGCTCAAGCTGTTTTTCAGTGAAGAGGAAATAGAAACAGAAAGTGAAGTTCACAGATTTAAAAAAAAAAAAATAGCAAGAATAGCAATAGCATTTGCACTGATAAGTCTTGCCTCTAACCACAGGGATAATTCCATGGCAGCTGTTGCTCCAGTATGCAGAAGTAGAGTTTCCATTTATGTAGTAAAGTACAATTCAAAATAATTAATGAGAACTTGAAATCAGATGAACCACAGTGTGGGAGACTGTGAGATACCAAGGTGAAACCAGACCACAGTCGCTGTCAGCAGACTTGGGCACAGCCTGACCCACCTGATGAACTGAAGTTTTCTCACCTAGTGTCACAAACTAGGGAGGGTTTTCTTGGCAGCCTCAGCAGAGAGCAGGAGCTGAGGAGAGGCACATACTGGGACAGACTAAGTTTTGCCTGAAGCGTTGTGGAGGTAGAATGCCATCTGGGATTTTTGTGGCATAAAGTGTAGGATGCAAGGAAAATTTTGGAAAACTAGCATGTGTTCTCTCAGGGGCTGGATGTTTGTCTGACCTTTCCTGCTTTTGTCCCCTAAGGCATATGGCCACACACTCTGCTCAGAAGCCCCACCAGTGCATGTACTGCGAGAAGATGTTTCACCGGAAGGATCACCTTCGGAACCACCTGCAGACCCACGATCCCAACAAGGAGGCCCTGCACTGCCCCGAGTGCGGCAAGAACTACAACACCAAACTGGGCTTCAGGCGACACCTGGCCATGCATGCTGCTGCCAGCGGTGACCTCAGCTGCAAGGTGTGCCTGCAGACCTTTGAGAGCACCCAGGTCCTGCTGGAGCACCTCAAGGCTCATTCCAGGCGGGCTTCCGGCGGGGCCAAGGAAAAGAAGCATCCGTGTGACCACTGCGATCGGCGCTTCTACACCCGGAAAGACGTGCGGAGACACCTGGTCGTGCACACGGGGCGGAAGGACTTCTTGTGCCAGTACTGTGCTCAGAGGTTTGGCAGGAAAGACCACCTGACCAGGCACATGAAGAAAAGCCACTCCCAGGAACTGCTGAAGATTAAGACGGAGCCAGTGGACATGTTGGGTCTGCTCAGCTGCAGCTCCTCTGTGGCAGTGAAGGAAGAGCTGAGTCCTGTCCTGTGTATGGCATCCAGAGACATGATGGGTGGTAAGAGCTTCCCTGGCATGCTGCCCGTGGGCATGTACAGCACACATCTCCAAACCATGCCAAGCTCAGGGATGCCCCATTCTTTGGTTCCTAATTCTCTTCCAATGGGAATGAGCTATCCTCTGGAGTCTTCTTCTCCCATCTCCTCCCCACCGCAACCTCCTCCAAAGTATCAGCTTGGATCTACCTCATATTTGCCTGAGAAACTACCCAAAGTAGAGGTGGACAGCTTTTTGTCAGACTTCCCTGGCAGCCTGTCTCTCTCATCTGGTGATCCTCAGTCCTCTTCGCCTCAGCCACCCGCCCTGGATGAGGCTTTGCTTTCCAAGAGCCCTGCTAACCTCTCAGAGGCTCTCTGTGCTGCTAACATGGACTTCTCTCATCTTCTTGGCTTCCTCCCCCTAAATCTTCCTCCTTGCAATCCACCTGTCTCATCAGGGGGATTGGTCATGGGCTACTCGCAGGGGGAGGCGCAGCCACTGCTCACCACTTTGCAACATCAACCTCAAGAGTCTCCTGGAGCCGGGGCCTCGCTGAACTTTGGGCCCCTTCATTCATTGCCCCCTGTCTTCACCTCCAGCTTGAGCACAACCACGCTGCCACGGTTCCACCAGGCATTCCAATAAGCTGGAAATAGCACTGGAGAACAGATCTTTCAGCCACCCTTTTGTGGAGAGCCTTAAAAACGCACAACTCTTCCTTCCTTGGGGGTGTGAAAGCTCTGGCAGAGCTGGGTCAGACAGGAGGTCTCTGATCTTGGAGGGAGCACTTGTAGACTGGAACAGCCGATATCCTGTGCGAGTCCCAGTCCTGTACAGCAGAAAGATTTCAGCTGATAGACTGGATATATTTTATCTAATTTTTAATCTGTGAATCAGGAGCCACGCTTAGCACTGACCTTCCCTGAGAATGCTGGAGCTATGTTCCTCTCTGGGAAGGGACTGTCCCTCAGAAGGAGTTGAGACTCTTTCATCCTGGGCTAAACTTTTGAAGAGTCCAGCTTCCATTTCATGTTACCACACTGCAATTCTGGCAAACCAGCCAACACCTCCACATGGGGAAGAAGTCATGATACCGCTCTGTATGAAGCCAATGGGGAAGAAGCTGTCCTTCCCTGCTACCTCTCATCCCATCACCCAACACAGCTTACTCCACATCAGTGTTAAGCAACAAGCCCGTTTACATAGCGAATTGGAGCCGTTAGGATAAACTCATTACGGTGGACATTGTTTACACAACACAAATCTGTTTCTGCCATTGCAAAAATAGGAGGCACCAGAATACACTGGGTTCATCTCTGGTGTAGCTAGAACACTGTTTACACAACGAAGTCAGGTTGCACTGATTTCTCTTCACTTACCATGTTCTTCCCCCATGGGGAAATACACTGCTTTTGGACCACTTCAGCCTCTGCCCCTGTAGGCAGCAGCTTCCTGCCTTTTCTCACTGGCTATCCCGAGTGAAGGGGATGGAGCAGCTCTCACAGCTTAGCTTGGTGTGCAGTGCATGGACAGAGCCCTTTTAAATATCTCCCCCAGGCAAACAGATCTGGAAACCAAAGCAAGTGAGAGAGCTGGGTGAGGAGCTCTGGTGTACCAGGCGTGGGTGAGAACAGGCTGCAGGCCCTGCTCCATAGGTTCCCTTGGGATGAGGAACAGAGTATGAGTTTCTGGGGTTTGGGGTTTTTTAACCACAGCCATTCATTGAGGTCAGCACCCTTTTTGGCATATCCAGAAAGCAGTCTCAAAGGTATATTTTAACCTCAATGGTAATAACAGCCAAGAATCAAGGAAAAATCGATCCCACCTTCATGTATACACTGTCAGTATATTTGAAGCATTTCTCCCAACACCAATAGTTCTAACAAATGCTGAGGTTTGGGACCTGCAGTCAACTTTTCATTTTGGATTTGGTTGCACTGGCCTTTTTTGTTCTCTCCTGCTCAAACCTTGCCTCCTGAAGTTAAAGTCCTGCTTCCCTTGCTGCCTGCCCTACCTCTTAAACTCTTCCATGGGCTGTCTACCTACCAGGGCAGAAGGGTTATACAGCCAGCTGCTGGTGTCATTTGGCACCCATATTGTCTCCTGCTCCTGTTTTCCTGGGCACTTGTACTGCAGATGGGGACATATGGAGGCCACTCTGCACTGGTGCACAATTATGACTATGGACAGGCAGATCTTCATACCTCAGCATGGAGGAACCATTGTAGGCCAATAGAAACCAGGAAATCTGTCAATATTGTTCTCCATAAATCTAGGAAATGCAAAATCTACCTCTACTCTGTTGTCTCAGCTCCTTGGGTGAAGCCAGATGTCCTCCCTTGTCTCCCCAGAGCACATCCACCTTGGTTGATGCAGATTCCTTCCTGCTGAGCCATGATCCCACTGTGTGACATCAGCTGTGCCTCTTTTGGTCACAGGCTTGTCCCCCTTCCATTTTACTCCAGAATTTTATTTTTAATTTAGCTTAGTAATTCTTCCCAGAATGACTCTTTAGCAATCCATTGATTCTCCAGAACATAGATCGGTTGTTTTAGGTTAGCCAGCAATGCTGCAAATAAGACTTTTGTATCAAAATGTAATATAAGATTTATTTACCTCAGCAATATCCTGTGGCAATGATCTCCCTGAGTTGAATGCAGTACTTTTTCCTTTTCTCCACTGGAAAATGTTGCCTTTCCAAGTCCAATGAGTGCCTTCTTGTTCTCTAACCTAGCAAAGGTAAACAGGGCATTGCAGCCAGTCTGTTTACCAGCATTGAATACCTCAGGCCTGTCTTCTATTGCTTTGCTCTTTGCAAATTAAAGAGTTTCACACTGTTATCAATTATATGCAAGCCTTATCCCTGTCTTCAGTTGAGAGGATTATTATTTTTTGAGAAATAAATGGTCAGAACTGATCACTCACTGCCAGTGAGGATTATCAGATTTATGCAATGCCATCACACACCTTCTCCCACTGCAGAACATTCAGCTTTCTTGCTTCCTGCCTGCATTGTACTCTGAGCAGATGTCATCACTGGAATTCCTTTAGCAGTGGTAGCTAAACTTAGAGCCAGGCATCTTTTTCCTACCAGTAGTCTGTCAAAGAATAAATGGAATTCATTTTGCTATGATTTTGCACGTGTGATTTGCTTTCCACAGCTACTTTAACAAGCAGAACTGCAATAACCTTTGTCAATGCAAGGAAAATCTAACCCAGCAAGGGCAGCGTGGTCAGAGACAGCACTGGAGCCAATTCCAGGTGTTTGCACAGGAAAATGGATTCAAATTTCCTTTACCACTACAGCTTGTAATCTGAAAGTATTTTCCCAGTCAGTCTAAAACTAACAAGACTAATTCCATTTGAAATAGTGTGCAATTCACAGAACAAATTACAGTGAACAATTTTTATCTATTTATAAGAAAATATTTTGAGTATGCACTTGGGAATCCCAGTGCACTAGGATGAATGTACCAAGCTCCTTGGCACATCAGTGGAAGGCAGCTTTGCCAAGCTCCTGCTGATGCAGCTGGAGGGAAGGGACAAGGGCAACCTTGGCATGCTGTGAGGGGGATTGCTGCAGCACAGCCTACAATCTGTTCTGTGGTAAATGTGCAGGGCTTTGTGGCAGCCACTGTGCTGATATAAAAAAATCATCCCCGAAAGAGTTTGGGTTTGGTTTTTGTTTTAGACCACAAGTTTGGGGCTGCAGGTCCAGGACATGGCTGTGAGTCAGGCAGGCAGAGACCAGCAAACCATTCCACTGTGAGCCCTCTGCTCCTGCTCCAGGGAGATTGCACCAGATTCAGCCCAAGGGCATCAACTACATCACATAATTGTTCAGGAGGGTTTAGTTAAGTAAAGGAATGTTTTAAACTGGCTGGCTTGGGGGATGTCCAAAGCAATAGGAACAGTGCAGTCAAGTAAGATATAAAACCAATAGATATAAACCCCTCCAGTAAGCAAAAGGACAGGACATGAACTTGCCAGCCCTTATAAATCAGACCCTGGATTCTCAGCCAAGGACCCAATGTCCCCCTAGAAATAAGAACTAACAAATAGCCAAGCCACTCCCTGGCAGCAGAGGGTTAACTCTTGCCCATCCTTCCAGGCTCAGATTGCCAGAACCCTGTGAAAGGCTGAAGATCTTTTTTCCCTCTGGGATTACAGCTCACTCAAAATCCATTTGTAGGAAGGAACAACGTGTTATCTTGCATTTGCTTCCACTGAATTTCACATGACAGAATACCTGCACACCACGTTGTGACAGACCCTGTTCTCTGTCTCACAACATTGCTGCTCTTGAGCCTCAGTGTTGAAAAATGGTGTCACTTCAACTGGAATCCTCTTCTCATCTCTGGTAGATTGATTATTTCAGTACTTTTGTTGAGATCAGCTCTTTGTTCCTTAATTCCTTCCTTGCTGACAGGTGAAAAGCAGCTGCTGGGAAGATTTCCTGCAGTTCACTGAAAAAATCCCCTTTTCCTTTCTCTGCCATTGCACCACCTTTGCTCTCTGGACAGAACAACCCCACAGAGGCATTTTCTGCTGCCTGCAATTAAAATTTCCACAAATAAATCTTCAAAGATGTGCTTCCCATCACCCTACATTCTTGCTTATCCTCTAATCCCAGTTAGTCAGGCTGACTGAATTCTCCCTCAGGTGCCTATTTTTAGTTAATTGCCTACCCAAGCCCTGGAGCTATTCTGCCACTGAACAGTGGAGTGGATAAATGGCTCAAACAGAACCACTTCAAGTTTCCATCCTCATCCAAAGTTTGTGACTTTTCCATAACTTATTTCTTGCATTTTTCCCAGTTCTTAGAGATGGGAGCTGCCACCTGAAGCTCTGAATCCCATCCTGGCTGACCCTGGTGTGGTAGGAGGAAGTGGTTTGGTTTAGCCTGGTCTGCTGAATTTGGGAAGCCCAATCTTTTCACCCAATCCCCAGCTCTGGCAGCTCTCACCCTTTCCATGCCTGTTTACCATAACATGCCACAGCCATACTGAGCGTCTCTTGGAAAGCAGCTGGAAACTGCCAGGAAGATGCATTACCACTGATCCAGCTGCCTTACAGGACCACTGTTCCTATTCCCCACCACCTCTCAGGTTCTGTTGTCCCTGCTGCACAATCCATGCAAATTCACCTCTGGCTATTCCCAGTGATGGACTTGCTTCCTTCTAGTGAATGACTGGGATCCCCTAGGAATCCTACACATTTCAGCAATTCTTGTGGCTGCAGGTAAGGAGTTTTCTCCTGGGGTACAGTCTGCAGTCTACCAGGAGCCAGCTCTATGTCTTCCCACAGACCAGACACCACTAAACACTTCAGACTGGCATGCAAACAGGTCAAGCAAAAATAGAACTGGTGTTCAGAAATGAGACCAGAAAACAGATCACATTCTGCTGCTCACAAATCCACAGCAAGAGAGGAGCTTGGCTTTCCTGTTCAAAGTGCATTTTATTTCCATGTGCACAAGTGGGCTGAAGGAGGAGCCTGAAGCACCTTCCTCACTCTGTGCTCGTGGTTGAAGCCAGGTCTGCATGGTCCTTTCCACCAGTGCCTAAATACCAGCATGGAAATAAAGCATACATGATACAGAGGGAGCCTCTCTGTATCAGATCACAGTGACAAGGAATGTTAAAAGCATTGAAAAAGATAACCAGGGAATTTAGAATTAATTTTTTTGTTACTATAAATAGGTCAGCTCTTCAGCTGGGGGAAGAATCCTCTACATTGAAGTGTCTTGTTACAAACTGACTCTTCCTTACCTTTGTGTCTTTGTTTTGAACTACTGTGCAAGGGGATAAGCAGCTTTAGCATGGAATGTACTGGGGACAGCTCCAGGGCCTGCAGGGACAGCCTCCAACACCTGGGACAGACCAGGCTGGCTGAGTGTCCAGGTGAACAGGCCAGGGATCTGCCTGCAGCCCTTCTCCCTCTGTAGTCAGTGTCTTGCATTTGAAGGTAACACATGAGCTTTGCTCACAGCCTCAAGCAGCACAACCCATTTCAGGGTGCCACACGAGGGTGCAGAAACCTGCATGCTGCAGCACATCCCAGGACTTTTGCTAATGCATCTCCGGAGTTTGAGTTCTCCTCACCCTACTGAGTGCCTCAGCCTTGATGCTTTGTGGAGCTTTCCCACTTTAGTGATTCCTGATACCTAGGAACAATTTTTAGAAAGACTGTTTTGTAACATTTGAACCAGTGTTTTCCTTAAATGAGAATATTGAAGAACACAGAGCAGTCTGCTGCTGTACTCTTGAGAACCAGGGTGGCTACAAGAAGGACAAAAAAGAACCTCTAGAACCCCTGGGAGCAGCTAAGCTCCAAAACTGCTGCTGGAAGAAAAGCTACTGAGTGGCTTTTGCAGCCACAAGTCATGCCAGGAACCCTCTCCCAGCACAAGCTCTGCCATCTCCCACATGAACCTGTAAACATCTCACTGGAAGGTGAAGGGTTTGGGATTAGCCACGGGAGGGGATGGGAAAGCCACAGTGTCCCTTCCCAGGGCTGCCAGTCACACTGTCCCTTCTTGTGCTGGTTCTGGACAGGCCCCATGCCTGACCTCCCTCCCTGCAGCTACAGCTGCCAAAGCCAGAAACTTCCCATTGTTAAAGCTCAACTGGTTTTCTGAAAACAAACTTTCTAGCACTTTTACACAGAGTGAATGACCTCTTTTAATGGAGTATTTTGGGGGCTGTAAACAAGGTTTTTAAATTGTAATTAGGTGCCATTAGGAAATGTATGGTTCATCACTGAAATTAGCTCTTGCAAAATGAAGTTCAAATTGAAAGCATCTTTTATAATGAAGTTGTTTATTAAAAGCATTTGGATGATCTACCCCAGGTGTCTTCAATGGAGGGGAGTTTGGGTTTTGGTTGGATTAAGATAAGATAGAATCATAAGGCAGGTCAAAGACATAATTTCCTACATGAAGCCACAGAAGTTTTGAAATTTCTTCCAAGCAAAGAATTAGACCCACAAGAAAAAAAAACAGCACCCCACGGGGGAGGCAGCTACAGCAGACACCATTAGCCCCTGTCAAGAAGAATAATGTTTGTTAGATGGAAAGTTCTGGTCACTTGGTTTCACTGAAATTTCCAGCCTATGTGGCAGCATTTCAGAGAAGTCCAGCCCACTCCCCCTCCCAGATAACCCCAACATGCTCTGCTCCCCCTAGGCAGGAGAACCAGGACCAAACCTCAGCTTAAGCTACAGCTGGCTGCAGGCACCAGCAGCATTTGAAGATGAAACAGGGCAGAGCACACAGGGCCCTCTTGGGATTCTCCTTCAGAACATGGATTAAAAGCTGACAGCCATGATCAATGTTAGGTGCTTGTCTAAGAATGATCTAGTTTTCAGTTTCAGTTTTCATTCCTAATTCAGCCACCATTAAAATGTGCCCTTTCTCAGCAGCTTTCCCCTGGCACTGAGGACTGTGACAGAACATGAATACACTCATCTGCCAAAAAAGAGAAATAAGTTCAGCATGGATTGTCCTGGTGGGAGAGCTGAAGCTTCCTTTGCCTTTTTAAAGGGAGAAGGGATTATTCTGATGATTTCTGGGTTTTGATTCAAGTATTTGCCAGCTCTGGTCTCACTCACTCAGCAGCCCCCAGCACTGGACTCTAACCTGGGGGAATCACATCCATAGCTCTGCTGGACAAACCATCTCAGGAAAAGGGAATTTGCTTTGCCTCCCTCTGCCAGCTTTCCAGCAGAGCCTCACTGATGTCCTGCCACACACCCCCAGCAGAAACACACAAGCTCTGGGAAGCCAATGGAGCTGGAAGCCAACACTGAGGGCTCAGTTTCTGCAGCAGCAGCAGCAGCAGTCCTCAAACTCCTGCTTAGAGGAAGGAATGGCAGCTCCCTTCTGAGCTGTCCTCTCCCCTCTGCTGCTCTAAAGCACTGCCCAGCACTGCCATCCAGCAGTTCTGCTGCTCTGCCCATCAGTGCCACACGTCAAACAACGTGTCTCACACAAGACACGAGTTGCTCAAGTGATCTTACCCAGCAGCACAGCATCAGCAGATCCAAATGCCTCAACTGGTGGCATAATTACAATATATGGCAGCATTCAGGGCATGCCACACTGGGAGAAACTTAGTTTACCAGGAGACAAATATCACAAAGAAAGCCAGAGTATTCCAAGCTCTGCTTCTGGCTGAAGCTACACATCACAGACCACATGGGTGTCAAACAGGCAAAGTGTTACAAAAAGAAATTCTCCAGAAGTGGCTTAGGAGAACCCAAGAGAGCAGGATGACAGGACAATGGCAGATTTATTTACAATAGGACACAAAGAATACATACATTAATTAAAAATTACAAAGAATACAGAGAAAACACTTCAGGGAAGGGAGAGAAATCAATGCTGGCTGAGCCTCTCCACTGGGGCACGGGCAGAAGAAAAAAAAACAAAATCAACAAAAATCTCAGAGAGGGACCTCAAATCAGAACTGACACAGGACTCCACAGCACAGCTGGCCCACACATCCCCTTCTCCCTTTTTCCATCCATGATTCCTGGCTGATTAGACTTTGGCATGACAGGAAGGGCCAACGGGAAGGGACACAGGCCCTTGTGTGGACCTGGTGGAAACTTACAGCAATTGGGGTTTAAAAAGGCCCCAAAGCCCTCCCTGGGAGCAAGGAGGGCTTTGGATAGTTTTGGGTTGGAATGATGTGACCTGTGGCAGCTGGTCATTGGAAGACCTTACTCCAGTAAGAAAAATTTTCATAGATCTCACTAAAAAAAACCTCTCCTGTAATCCTGGCTGAATCCAATGAGTCTGGGGATGGAGGGAGCCTTCATTGCAATGTGGAACCTTTTTGTGATAAACATCACTGAAATGACCAAAATTAAAAAAAAAAAAAAAAGCAAAAACAAAACCCAACTTTAACCTCTTTTAAAAAGAGCTTCCCACAGGCTGATTCAGGCAACAAGCCATGGGAAAAGAAGAGCCCATGTCAGCTATCCAGGAGAGCTTGGACTGGTTTTTGTGGAGAAGAACAAAATACAGCTATGGGGTGTACACTTTTCCTGTTCCCTGGAGGTAGAGAATTTCAGAGGAGGAGCAGAGAGCAGCAAGGGCAGCCAGAGCACAGGGCCAGTGAGAGAGCCCCATTCCCAGCCATGGGACAGCTCAGGGGGCCACCTGCCTGTGCCAGCCCCTTCAGCATGGCCCACACAGCCCTCGGGCAGCTCAGGCCCAATACTGCCTCAGATCACTTGGCACTAACGCCACAGCACCGCAGCCATCTCCCACAGGCTCTGCAGGATCCCAGTGCATTCCCAGGAAGGAGCCTGCCCTCATTCCTCACTCATCCAGAGCAGAGCTATTGACAGAACAAACTCTTGCAGTTACCTCACACATCCTTCCAGTCCTGTATCCCAGCACAACCACGTCCCTTCCACCAGGACGTTTGTCCTGCCTTCTGCAAGAGAGGTAATCCCACCCTCCCCCAGCGGCTGTGCTGTCCGAGGCTGGAGGGAGGGAGTGCCGAAGGTTGCTCGAGCTCTCTCAGGGTGAAATTGCACTTCCCAGGCTCTGCATGGCACCTCCAGCAAACTGTAAACAATCCGAAGCCGGGACTTCGGTGATGGGAGCGCGCCGGACTCTCGCTGGGTGAGCCTTGAGGCTCCGGTTGTTCTGCCACAGTCAAGCTCCCTCTTCCGTGCAGACACGAAGGCAGGAGAAAAACCCAGTCTGATACTTGTCTGAAGAGTCTCCCTGAATCCTAGAGCACCCCAGGGGCTGGAAGAAAACGTTTTCACAAGTGTTTCCACTGCTGTCTCAAATCCGTTCATCAACATAAAAAAAAGGATGGATTAGCAAAAAGGGGGTTTACTTATACAGAGGGATATTTCTCTGCTAAAAAACTCCCTCAAATATGGAACAGGATAATAAAGTTAAAATGTAAGGTATCTACAGACCCCTTTTCCCCGCAGAAGTAGCCCAGAATCCATGTGTACACTGTGCCAAAGTTACATTCCAAATCGAGGAGTTAATTATTTCTCTTGTGACTCTCCCACTGGATTTTTGTTTCCTTAAAAAGAGTTGGGAGAAGATGTCCCTGTCCCTCCTGGGAGGACACGTGTTCAGAGGTGTCTGATTCCTGCTGGGGGTGATTCCAGCTTCAGTCGATTTTCACGGCGGCGTAGATCTTCCGCACGAACATGTAGGCTGCGTAGAATCCAATGGTGCCCGTCAGGAGCCAGAAGGACAGGACCATGAGGGCAGTGTAGCCAAAGTACAGTAAGGATGGAATAAACTCAACAATATCCAGCTGAAACAAAAGAGGAAAAAAAAAATCAGCAAAGTAACACACAGAGGCGACAAACCAACCAGTGCCCTCTGCAAAGGGAGTTCTGGCAAAGGAAGGAAAACTTTAATTTTTGTCCAGCTGAAGGGAGATTCCCCTTTGAGGTGGGGTCAGGGAATGTTGCTCTGCACAAGTCCTGGGGCACACCCCTCTGTCCTGTCTGGAAGGGCTGTCAGCACTGCCTTGGGCGCTGGCATGAGAGGAGTGGGACTCAGCAGGCCCACCATTTCCTTTCCCAAATCCCACAGTCACCCCCAGAAACATGGCACTTTCACCCAGGAGGAATACCTTGTTCACAAAGTAGAAGACAGCATAGATCAGCACGTAGAAGGCAGATCCTCCAGACACCAGGAAGGTCCTCCACCACCAGCGGTAATCCTGCCAGGATAAAGAGCCTCATTATCCCCTACACTTTCTTCTCCCCAGGCACTGCCTCAGGGAAGCTGTGACCATTCCAGGACAGGAAGAACACCACTCATCTTCCTTCAAAGGAAATCCACAATTTGGGGGACTTTTTTTGTCACAGAAGTGTTTCCAAACCAAGAGATGTGATGCGACAGGCTCAAAGCTCCTGCTGCCCAAGGACCTGGCTCACCTTTGGTCCTGTATTTTGTTTTGTATGTGGATGGAATGGAACAGTTTTGGAACAGCTCAAAAGACCCTGTGCCCAGCAAAATTCCTGGTATGAAACCACAGTTCCCAGCCTAACTGATACTCAAGGAGCTTTAATTCCCTTTAGAGTGAAGAGACAATAGGGACAATCACACCTGTGAAGCTGAGCCACATTAATCTTTGCTGAGCAAAGATTAATGGGATAATGTGATCTGTGCTTTTCCAGGAGCAAGTACCCTCAGCTACCCAAATTAGAAACATGGAAATCTCACCTCAGCACAGAGCTGGAAATACACCATGACAATGCTGATCTGGGAGCAGGATACCACCAGAATTATAAACACCAGGAAGAGGAAGCCAAAAAGGTAATAGAACTGGTTCTCCCAGATTGCCTGAAATAAACACACAGTAGGAATTTGTTTCCACGTTACTGTGATCAATCACAGAACCAGGGACTAACTTCTGGCAGCCAGCCAGGCGAAAATGAGGCACCCCTCAGCCTCAGCTAGATGAAACCACAGATCTAATGAATTGCACAATGCCACTTCAGAGGATACAGGTTGCAAAAATCTGCACAAGGACAGCTCTGAGGTAGCTTGTTCATTCCCCTGCATTTCCCAAGCAATGGAACAGCAAATTCTTCACCATCCACATAAGGTGAAACATGGATAGCAGCAGAACAGTGACTGTCTCAAGACCAGGACCCCTCCTGGATGCAATGTTGCAGTAAATTTTGTCTTTATCACAATCCTTCAAACCACCAGCAGAGTCCCATAGCTCCCTCTGGAAACTACTGAATAGCCTGGAAGAAATCAGCTACCCTCCTTCAGAGAATACAGGAATAGGAGACTGCTCCAGTGGAAGCCCCCTCCCTTTCAAAAGCTTTGGTATTAAAGGAATCCTACCAAGGAGGAAAGTGGGTAAAATGCTTACACTAAAAATGAAGAACAGTTCGATGAACATGGCTCCAAAAGGCAGAATACCAGCCATGAGGATCCTACAGAATAGAAACAAAAACCATAAGCAGCACAATATAACTGTCTGGACATTAAAATTTCCTTATAACCACACAAAACACTCCAAGCAAAGGCTCTACATTTCCAGATTACTGCATTTCACAGGCAATGGCACAGCTGCTCCCACTTGATCATGTACCACTGCTACAAACACCCCTCACACCACATCCAAATTATTGATGTGGTCTCAAGGAACCCAATCTGCCATCTGTCCATGTCCAGAGAGGAGCAGAAGGTGACAGCAACACAAGGGGACTGAGGGCAGGGGGCTTAACTCACCATATTTCCCAGACACTCATCACTCACCCCACAAACTTGTTCATATACCACCTCTGCTCCGGGATCTGCCTGGGAATCTGATTTGTCCGTACAGGATTGTCATACGGCTGCTTGCGAAATCCAAAGTAGTAACCCAGGTAGACCAAGGGCAAGGAGATCCCAAACCACATGCACAGCAAGGCCACCATGGTAGGGAAAGGCACCTGGAATCACACCAAGAGCCACAGAAGTGAGGCTGACAGCCTTCCTGCCCTGGGGACTGATGTCATCAGCCAAGCCAACCCTCCAGTCACCCGCTTGGAAAGGTCTGAAAGCCAAGAGAGTCCCTAACAGCCCAGTGACCTTCTCCCACCCAGCAGGCCCCAGGCTGAGGGAGGCACCTACCGCACCAGAGGAGTGTTTCCCCCAGATGAAGCAGTTGAGGACAAAGCAGATGCCGAAGACAACGCCCGGGTAAAGTGTTGCTGTCTGCAAGAGGAACCACAGTGTCAGAGAAAGCACCTGACTCATCAGCCAGATGTTCCTATGGAATGAGTCCATTCCTGCTACAAGGCACCCATGGAGAAATGTCCCTTTTGCTACAGGACAAGGACACAGAGCTGGGCTGTGTGGAAGATCTTGGACAATCCTCTCTGCTCTAGTACATGCTCTGGTGGTGCCTTTTCTGTACAGCTACAAAGACTCAACCCACAGCAAATGTGCAGCACAGCCAGATTGTGTCCAGCTACCACAAATGTGTGGAGCTTATCCATGGATCTTGCCATCAGCAAACCTGGATAAACAGCACAGAACATCCAAGACTCACACAAAAGGCTCCCTTCTTCCATCGATGGCCTTTCAGAGTCCGGTATAAGCGGCCAGCAAAGAATCCACCAAAAACCCTGGACAGAAACAAGCCAAGACAACGAAAATGAGCTGTTGTTGCTGGGGAGAGGCAGGACAGCACAGGGGGGAAGCCATGGAGGCACCTACCCCATGAACATGAAGAGGAAGCAGGCAGTTGTCATCAGCGCACCCCGGCTTGAAGGCGACAGCATCCCCAGCATAGCAACAACTGCAGAGGGAGATAGGACAAGGAACTGCAGCTCTGAGGTACCTGTGCTGCAGCAGCTGGAGGACAGGGGCCTGTCCCATCTGCAGCCCACAGCTGCCTGCAATCTCTGCACAGCCCTGATTTCCTTCACAGCATAACCCATCCACAGCCTCCAGCACCGGCCAGAGAGGAAGGCACAGCTTTGATCTCAGCTACAGACCATGCTTCAGCCTCAGCTTCCCCAGGGATGGGGGCAGGTGCAGCTCAGCACGCAGGCACACCTGTGCAAAAATCTCCCGGTTCACTATCAGCCAGGACTCACAGCTTGGAAAAGGAAATATAATCACACAAAGCTGCCTTCAGCTGGACAATGTCATCCAGCAGCTCTGCAGTGCAAGCCCAGGCTGATTGCAACAGGAAGCAGCTTCATGGGCTTCACTCCAGTAAAGTGAGCACAGGGTGAAATCAAACATCCTCCACCATCATTCGTGTTACAACTACTCCCTGCAACAAGTGCCACTTACAGATGACAATCAGGATCATACAGAAGAGCTGAATTCCAGAACCCAGGAGAGAGCTGAGGATCATAGGGTACTGCGGAGGCCTGAAGACATCTCCATGCACAAGTTTCCAACCAGATTCCTCCATAGTATCTTCCTACAGCAACAACAGAAAAAGGAGGTTATTTAGATGTGATACACAGAAATTAAGGTCCTACCACAGCCAGCCTAAGAGGTTAACTTCCTCGGATCCAGATTTTCTATAGAATTTTACCACTCTAGCCAAGGAACTTTTTTCCTCTTGGTCCAAAACCAGCTGAGACCTGAAATGTCAGTGCCAGGGCACTGACATTTACAGAGCTGTCTGCAGTCACTGCTTAGGTCTGAAGACATCTGAACTGGTATGTGATTGTTCAGGCACAAAAAGGTGTGTGACAAGACAACACGACTGCCCCTCCCATGGCCAGGGCTCGAAGGAAAGCAGGGGCAAGGGAGGAGATAGTACACCCAAGTCTGCACACTGGATCTCCCCTGGCCTCTGCTTCCCTCCCTCTCATCCCAGCCCCAGGAAAAGACACATACAATGTCATCTTCTTTGTTGTAGTTGGCAATGTCCTTCCGCAGAGTCCGGATGATGATCATGCTGAGAATCCCTGAAAACAAGCACAGAGTTCAGCTCAGAGGCTCCCACATGGCTGTGTTGCTCTCATGCTGTGCAACTACATGGCTCCCACCAACACACTGTTCTGGCTGGGAGAGGAGGTCTTGAGTCATCAGCAAAGACAGAAACAAAACCCCAAGGAGCAGGGAAGGCAGTATTCCAGCAGAAATGGGCACTGTGGCTTTCTTGTGGTTTTTTTTACTCCCTCGATGACCCCAGTATGAGAAAGGCTGGTAACTGCCTGACCCCACAGGACACTGCTTGCACTGGGTGGCTTTAAATTGACTTCCTGCTCCTTCTGACCAAGTTCAGAGGTGGCCACATCCTCCTCAAGCCACCTGCAGCTAAAGTTTAAAGAAAATTCCCTGCAGATAATGGTAAAGCCTTCCTCTCCCTACACATCCACTCACCTGAAAGGAAAAAGACAACCACAACGGAGTTAATGATAGAAAACCAGTGGATCTGCACGTCACTCATGGTCAGGTACGTGTCCCAGCGGGAAGCCCACTTAATGTCACTTTCCTGAAAGAACAGGAGAGTTCTTGTCACACCAGCACATTCTCCAGTGACACTTGGAGCATCACTGCCAGCCAGCTCCCCAGTACTGCCTCACCTCCCAGTGCACGGAGTAGGTAAAGAGCAACTGGTTCTCTTTAGTAGGATCTATTTCCTGAGGGGCAGAGCCCGTGGCTTCGGGCAGGGTGCACATGCTCTTCTCATCAGCCTTCAAGTCTGTAAGGGAAAGCATGGCACACAGTGAGCTCTTCCCTCAGACACCACCTCTCCCCATGGAGCATCACCCTGAGGGCACTGGGTTGTAGTAATTCCGAAGCCAAGGATCTAGACCATGAACAAATCCTCTATTCCACATGATATGGTGAGAAACAAGATCTCTGCAGCAGTGCCTGCCCTGCCAGAGGGGAGCTGTGTGGGGTGATCCATGAGCAACTGCCCTTCTAGATACTCTTTTTCATTTGGCTCACTGAGGTAGAAGTATTTTCCACTCATCATTTTAAAATTTCAATCCCCCAAAACAGTTCAAACATCCTGTGTCCCTGAACCAGCACAGAGTGTCCCAGTCAGGGAGATCTGTGCCACAGCAAGAGCTAGAATGCCAGACATGCTTCATACCAGATGACACAGTGCAAAAAAATCCAACCCCAAAACCTCAAACTCAGTTCTTTTTACAGGAATTCATTTTCCATAGATTGCCATTAATGGATATGTCTCTATTGTTAGTACTTCCTTAATAACAAAGTGGTTTATTATTCTTGTAATTTAGACTCATTTCTGTGCCCTGTGAAGCAACAGCTGGCACCCTGATACATCAGTGTCATCCCACTTTTGTCCATACAGGAGATTCTTCCCCCTTGCTCCTCTCCTCAAGAGTCTCTTACCTTCTAGTTTAATGCTTTGGGGAATCACCTCAAAGCGCACCACCCTGTAGGTGTGCTCCTGGCTCTCTTCCACATCCTCTCTGTGGTAGTAAAGGATGAAGGAGAGGTGGTTGTGCAGGTAGAACTGAAATAGTGACATAAAATGAAACATCAGCACTCCATGGGAAGAAGAGGCAAAGCTGAGAAGCAGCAACTGCAGAAAACAGCTTCAGTGAGGAAAAACTACAGACTCTAACACCAGATATCAGTCAGTCCTGGGGGACAGTGCCTTTGCTGAGGGGAAAGCACTGTGTGAGCCTGTCCAAAGTTACACAGTGAATAAAAGCAAGGACTCCTGGCTTTCCCACCTTTCCAGCACCCACCCTCTTCTGCCCACAAGAGACCCCTCTCTCATATTTCCACTATAAAACCTTTTGGTTGCATTCCCAGTTCTGATACTCTCTGGCAGACCTCTAACAGACACCCAGATCTCCTCCAGGCACCCTCAGACAGCAGGTCAGTTCTGTACCTTGTTATTGTCCATAAACCCAAGCCTGTATCCATGCTCAAACTGCACATCCTTCTCCTTCTTCTTCTCCTCTTCCTCACGATTGGAATAAAACTCCAGTCGTGTTGCCACAGGGAGGTTATCAGCAATGCTGAAAACACAGATTTCAGATCAAACTTGTCCACAGCACCAAATTCCCCCTGACACAACCCCATGCTCGAGGTGCTCACAGGTGGACGTAGTAATCCTCCCTGATGCGCTCGGCGATGAGCTTGCTCTGCTCCACTGTCAGAGTGACTGGCTTGTTGGGAACGTTGCACAGAACTTCACATTTCTTCTCCACATTCATGGAAACCTGGAAAGGTGTATTTACAATTCGGTCCCCTCGAAGAACCTCACCTGGAAAACAGGAAAACATGGGCAGGGTTGGAGACTGCCAGGCTTCCTGCTGCTGATGCTGCTGCCAGGCACTGTGCAGCTGGAAGGACCACAGCAAGTCTCCTTTGCTACCCCAGGTGCAAGGATAAGACTGCAGGTCGGTATAGCTGCTTTGTTAGAAGTATCAAGCCCTGTTTATGAAGCAGGTTACACATTCTCCTTCAGGACAAGCAGTTCTGTCCAACACCTCAACACTGCTGTTTGCCAGCACACAGTGAATCAGAGCAAGCAGGTTCTCTCAGCTCAGCAGAAGTGATACTTGCAGTTGCTTTTACCCCTGTAAACACCCCCACACTGTCTGACAGGTACACACCGAGGTTCTCAGCCTTGTATGTGATCTTGCTGGGCTGGCAGAAGGGCAGGGAGTAGTACTCGTACGGCAGCTGGGTCCGGGAGCTCGTCAGCTTCACAGCCTGCAGGAAGAATGGAAGGATTAGCTTCAGGAAAAAACTCCAGATAATTTCCTGTCCTCTCAGCATCATCCAGAAGCTGATGCTAACTTCAAGACACCTTCCATAAAGCTCACTTCCAGAAGCTACTACTATTAATATTAAAAATAGCAACAGAGACAGATGTTCCTGAGAGAGTTCCAGTAGCCATTCATTCACAGAGAAACCCTCAAAGAACAAAACATGGTGGTTTCACAAATTTATGTCTCAGTGGAGTCCTAAGAAACAACAAAGAGCTCAAAAAAGATTCAAGAGTCACATTTCATACAAGATTTCCTCAAACAAAAATTCATATCCCACTGGACCTAGAGGTCTGGCTTCCAGTGCTAGGGAGAGTTCAGCAATTTTAATCTCTGCAAGGGATGCCAGAGAGCCATCAGTCTGGGAAGACAAGGTGACCAACCACAAACATTCCTGGAGAGTTTCCACAAATCACAGGGTACAAGGAAGTGCAGAGACATACCACAACAGCCAAGACCACAGTTGCTCTGAAAAACAGAAGTGTTTTGTAACACAGCCAAGCTTGTTTATTGGAAGAGTGCTGGCAAATACCCTGACTTGCCTAAGCACTTGAGGAAGCATTTGGCTCCTGAAATCCCTTAGAGAACAGCCATTCCAAAACCCTCTTCTTCTGGGAAGCTTACTGTAGCCACAGGCAAGTCTTATTTGCTTAAAAATAGCCTACATCTGGCAGTCTGTGGCCAAAGAGAAAACTGTGCTGTGCTTCAGTGGGAGCAGCCAACCTCAGCAGCCCCAAGGGTGCTGGATTTGCTGAGACAGAGGCCACAGCTTTAGAAAAATAAATTAAATGGGCTATAAATCACTGATGTCTGAAAGCAAAGCCTGGCTTCCTCGTGGATAGGTGCAGCAGCTCTGTCATTGAGTACCAGCAATGCTGCACAGGAACAGCTCTCAGTAAGGCTAGGCTGAAAGATCTGCAAGGCTCAAGGACAAACACCTCCACTCGGGAAGAGCTTCTCATGGATTTCCCTAAAGGCACAACATGAGCAAACTGGGTATTGAGAAGGTCTGATTCAGACCTTATTCCACCATTCACCTTCCACCCAAAGGCACACTCTGTGTCAGCACTTTTAGAGTCAGCATAATGCTGGAGAAATTAAATTCACTTCAAAGCCACAGTGACAAAGGGACCCTTTTCCCAAACAGAGCAACATTTTGAGGACTTTGGTGCAACTGCTGAAGGAATTTGGTAGAACAGATCAAGGGAAAAAAATAGGAATCATGTTGGGACTTGAATGTTGTGAAACAGAGGAAATATGTGAATGCAAAATTTTAACAACAGGATCCCCAAATTTAACTTTCCAGCCCCTCTTAGCTGCCATGGTATAAAAAAGAAAAAACCCAAAAGAAAATCACTCCCCTTCCCCCAAACCAAACAGACTAACAGCACTGAGTTTATCCTACCTTGATTTCTACAGGATCATTGCGGTGGAAGTTGATGGGAGCCACCCCGGGCACGTAGAATGAGTCTGTGCTGTGTAGCAACAACAGCAGGCCCAGCACATAGCTCAGCCTTTCCTGCAAAAAGGAGAAGGAACAGTAAAATACAACAGAAACACTGGGATGAACATTACAGATGAGCAACAGCACTGGAAATCTTCATGCCAGATATTAGAAAGGCTGCGCAGTCAGGTGATTAAACAGGAATTAAATTCACAAAAGCTGTTCTTAGCTTTGTTTTGTGACCCTCATCAAGTCATTTTCCACTCAGCATGTCTCTGTCCCTCCATCTACAATTAGGAAAGCTTTGGCTTTGCTCAACCACAAGAAAAATGCCATTTTTATCTACACCATGGGGCATCAAGCAGGCCATCACTTTACTTTTCTGCTCGCCCCCACTGAGCTCCCTGTGTTAGAAAACTCCATGGATTAGTAGAGAAGAGGGCTGTAGCCCTGGCACTGGATGTGTGTCAGCTCTGCATGACAGCAATTACCCTGGAGCTGATGACAAATCCACTCACAGGCCACTACCTGCAGAGGAGCAGTTACTGTGGAGTCAGGTGTGACACCAGTGACTGCACCACGGGGGCAGTCACACTCCCTCCTGCTGCACTCTGCTTTCCTCACCCTCCAGGCCACAGCACAGTTCAGTAACAAGGCAAAGACTTTTCCATCCCTTTTTTAGGGAGCAGGGTGACAAGTCAGGCTGGAAGATTCAAATAGCTCCATGGAGACTTCAGGAGAACCCAGACCCTAACAGAGCCACAGCAAACCCTTTATTGAACACACCTTGCTGCCTCCTCAGCCCCTCCTATCACCTCAGGTAACCCAGCTCAAGCACGGGCAGGAAGGCTGTGAAATGAAAATCAAGCTTTTAAGAGTATTAGCCAGCAGCAGCTTGCCTGGATTAGGACATCAGCTCTGCTATAATCTCACAGCACTACCAGCTTCACTCCCTTCTCCTGAACTCCCTGTGTGTATGGCACCACTGGAAAACCACACAAAACCTGGTGTGGTTTGGGACATCTCTTGAGCTAATGCTGCAGATGTAAGAAACCAAATCCCCAGTGTCCCTGTGTGTCCTTAGGACTGTCAGTCTGATGGCACCAGAGGGAACACTCCACAGGACAGGTGTGGACAAACAGCAGCTCTATAATGGGGATCCTTCCTCAGGTTGGTGGGAAAAAAATTTAAAGAAATAAAATTAAAAAATCTCTGTTTATTCCCCCCGCACTTCTTCATCATCTTCCTCCTGTGTTATTCTAAGGTAAGAAAATTATGTTCAGCCCAGACACCTGTGAGGGCCAACCAGAGCATCCAGAATTAGTGGAATTCAGCAGGATAGAAAAAAAAGGCAGAAATATCAGGGGTTGAAAGTCTAACATGTATTTTAGATACAAATGCTAGGCACCTACAGAAAATATGAATACTGAATCATCAGATTCAGCACCTGAAGGGAGCCTACAAGAAAAATTGAGAGAAACTATTTACAAGACCATGGAGTACAGGACAGGGGGGAACAGACTTAAACTGACAGAGAAGGGTTAGACTGTATATTAGGAAGAAATTCTTCCCTGTGAGGATGGTGAGGCATTGGCACAGTCTGTCCAGAGAAGCTGTGGCTGCCCCATCCCTGGAATTGTTAAAGACCAGGCTGGATGGAGTTTGGAGCAATCTGGGAGAGTGGAAGGTATGGGCAGTGGGGTGGAACAATATGAGCTTTAAGGACCCTGCTAAACATTCTGTGATTCTGTGATATATTTTGCTTACAAAGGGGATTTTCAGATATATTCTAAGCACAGCCAAGTACTGTTTGCAGCAATACTCCAAATACAAACTGGAGCAGGTATAAAGCCCCAGCTTGGAAACACTCTAGATAAAACTGCCTGTCCTTCAATACTGATCTGCCTTGAGGCAACATAGGGCTTATTTTCTGTGCTACACTAAATTTTGCCTTTCCAATCATTAAAGGGAGTGCTCAGTGGCTCTCCACAGAGTAGAAAAAGGTCTCCTGGAGAGGGGAAGCACTGGAAGGAATCTGAACTCCTGTTCCACGCTGCACTCCAGAGCAGCCAGCAACCTGCAGCCCTTATCTCATTTGTCACTGAAGTGGCAGACCTACACAAGGTTACTCAAAAATCAAAACCACACCACTGTGGGCTGGGAGGCGAAAAGACCAGGACAGAACTTTGGCAGACACTCAGGAGACACATAAGCATGCAGAAGATGAAATTTTTGATGACAATTTTGGCAGAAATCAGGCTGTCTTTGCATACAGATGATGATGATGAGTCAGGCAGCACCAGGCAACAGGAAAGACAAGAGGGTGACTCTGTAAAGCCTTGCCAGGAAAGAACAGCTGATAGCAAGATATGGGGAAGCTGCTATGCAACAGGTGGGGGAAGCTTTGGAAATGAAATATGAAGGAAATGCCCAGTGCAGGTTCCTGAGCTGGCAGAGCACAGGAAAGCAGAAGGCAGGGGCCTTTCTCATCAGGACCTCTGCTCTTTATCTTCTTTATCTTCTCCAAACTAAGGCAGCAGCTTAGAAATGGCAACACAGACACCACCCCAATATCTGTGTAACTCATGGGGTTGGCCAGGTGATCATCTCACACTGGGGATGCCTGCAAGCAGACTTCTCTCTGTGCCAGGTCAGAGCTTCCAGAAGAAAGCTCTGTTTAGGTTCAGTCAGAGCCCTAGCAAGGCTCAGATTTCCAGCAAACAGGACACAGAGCTTACAGCCTTTCCCAAATATTTACATTTTAAAAACATGCACAAAACCCCCTCAAATAACAGCCTGGCATCTGAGGTGCCAGGAAATCGTGCATTGGTGCAACAAGCAGCACAACAAATATGCACAACCCCAGACTGATAAAACCCCAGCTGCAAGTAGGCAAAAATAGTTTAGATTGCCTAAGCCTGATTATTTTCCTATATGCAGAAACACTCTTTCTTAGAAGAATATGATCTAAGTAAGAGAAGTAACTGCAAGAGCACAATCACCTATTGCTGTCCCTCAGATCAAAAGTTCACACACAAATCCTCCCCAAGAAGGCCTTTCTGGATAATCATCACTAGTCTTGGGGTTTGCAGACAACCCCAGGTTTATCCCAGTCAGAAAAACTTACAACAATGTTGCCACTTTCTGTGAATTCACAGAAGGTTCACAAACCAGGATGCCAAAACAGAGGATTTGTTCTCTAAATTCCAATCTGACCCAGCATGAAGAGGCCCCAAAACATCCAGTTATTGCCACACTCGTCCCTCCCTAGGGTTTGTGGTCCCTCCAGCTACCACTGCCAGAGTCTGAACTCCAGCATTTATTTAAGGGAAAGAGGAAACAGCAGCTGTTCCCTGGGGCCCTCTGCAACAGCTCCAGTGTGCTCCAGAAGGTCCATGGCCTGGCCATGTGTACCCAGGACATCCCTGTCCAGGTTACTGACAACAGCTTGAAGAGACTCTCAAGCAGCAGCAATTTCAAGCATCTAAATTGAGCTAGTGCTGTACCAGGGCTGGCTTAGGTCTTAAGAGCTTCACAATCCACGTAAGGAGCTGAAGAACAGAACACAGTATTTGTTCAAAGAGATGAAAAGGAAGTGACAGTGATGGATATCATTAATTGTCCAATCTCTTTTTGGCAGAGAAAGACAAGAGGGACATCAAAGAGCCATAATCAAGAGCTGTTAACTTTCAAAGACAGCTTTGAAGAAAAACAGGGAAAACGACCTGTGCAGAGCCATTTGTCCAAATGGATTCACACAGCTCTCCTATTCCATTCCACTTTTTAATATGGTGACAGAAAGGGAGGAAAGCCACAACCCACAACTCTGTGGGAATGGAAAAAAACCAACAAGCTCTCTCACACATGTAACCTTCATTCTGCCCTCAGGCACATTAGCAGGACAGAACAGTGCTAATGGCACCCTGACACTCATCCCCTTTTCCAAAGGGTGCCTCCTTGGATGATCCTGACAACTGTTTGTATAAGCTCATCTCTATTTGCTCACCCTGCATCGGAGGAGCCACAGAGAGCACTTCAGGTGACAAGTGCTGCACTCACATTGACTTCAGAGCTCCTTTGACACCAGGAGAGCTGGTGGCAGCCCTCTCTGCCCTTCTTGCAACAGAAAGCCACAAGGAAATTCCCAGTAGGACCAACTCCAGCTCTCAAAGTCAGCTGAACACTCCCTCCTCACCTTGGAGAAAGCCAGCAGGATATGAAGATGCTTAAATTAAAGAAAAACCTCGGGCTCTCCCAATGCCCTCCCAGTCTCTCCGTGAGTCATCTCACAGCCCAGCCAGCAGCGACCTTTGTATCAGCACACATCCTTTATCCACACCGCTATTCCTTCAACGCATTGCCACAAGCAAGGAGGAAATCCGTTTTACTCCTACAAGACTTGAAGGCAGATAACAGATGTCTCAGCAGCTCGTTTTCTCCTCTGTCAAGTAGCACTGATGCACCAGGAACACCTTCAGTTCTCCGAGGACTCAAGGAATAATTCAACAGCAGTAACAGGGATGCTGGGACGCGGGAAGGTGAAGCAGCTGCTTGATAACCACCACCAAACATTTGTGAAAACCACATACAGAGCAACAACCTCCGTGTTTGGCACCAGCCTGGGGCGCAGGCTGACACCTCGGAAGGGAAGGCAAAAGGAAGCGCCGGTGCTCCCTACAACCCACAGCGCCCCGAGCCCCCCGCCGCCCGGCCCTCCTGCCCAGACAGCGCCGTGAACCGCAGAAGGCAGAAAGGGAGGCAACTCTGCTGCCGACGGAGCGCGGGGCAGGCGGGACAGGAATCCGCTGAGCCCCTGGGCACCGAGCGGCAGCCCGAGCTCTGCCCTCCACAGGTGACACCGCCGGGAGACGCGGGACAGCTGCAAGGCCCCGGGCGGAACCGGGGAGCCTCCTTCGGCCAGGAGCCGGGCCCGCATTCCTCCCAGAGCGGTGCAGGCTCGACCGGAGCCCTCGTACCGAGCCCCGCGCCGGGGCCGCCGCCGGGCCGGGCCGGGCCGGGGGAACAGCGGGCAGCACACGGGGCCGGGCCGGGCCGCGCCGCACTCACCATCGCCGCCGACGCCGCCATCTTGGATCCACGTGTCGGCGCTGACGTCACCGGAAGCGGTGCGTGGTTGGCCGCGGGGCCGATCACCATGGCGACCGCGGCGGCCGGGCAGGACCGCTCCGTGCGGCCAAGCTCCGCGCTGCCGGGGCCGGACCCAGCCTAGCCCCGGCTTAGCCCAGCCCTCTTGCCGGGGAGAGTGGGGCGGGGGTCTCCGCTCCTGTCTCCAGCGGTTCTCCGGCCCTGTGAAGCCGGCCGGGGAAGTGGCGGTCCGTACCGCCATCTTTGCTGAGGGCAGGGGGCTTTGCATGGAGAGCGGGCACGACGCTGCAGCCGCCATGTTAGGTGAGGGCGGTGGGGCCGGGAGGCGCCAGGACCGTTCCGATCCTCCCGGTTCCTCCGGTCCCTGCGGTCCCGTCCGGGCGGTCCGCGGCTCGGAGCCTGCTCGGAGCGCGCTGTGGGTCTGCCCGGCTCTGGAGCCCTCACTCCGAGGGGCGCTACGGGCCCCAACTTTGCCCCATCCGCATCTCCCCCGCCCGGGCTGTGGAGCAGCAGGAACGGGCAGGAGAGAATAGGTTGATAAATATTTTATTGATTAAAAAAAAAATTTAAAAAAAATCCCAAAGCAGAAGCGACGGCGTTTGCCTCTTGGTATCAAAAATATAATCACAGGCCCCAGTCTCGCTGCTGTAGGAGGTACACGACATTGTTTACTCCTTTTCCCCAAATAACCTCATGAAATACTAAAAATAAACACTAACATAAAGTGAATGTGCAGGGAGCACCTGGCCCTTGCTGACACTGATAATGCCCCAGTAGACAACAAATCCTGCCTGTGAGTTTTGCCATGGGGGAGAGGGCTCCTTTTGCCATGGCTTTGGGTTCCTGAGGTTCTTCCCAAGGCACGTGGAGCGGGATCCATGCAGGGATGGCCTGGAAAAGCACTGTCTGTGTGCATCTGCCCCTGTGGCACAGCCTCACAAAACCTGCACCCTGCCCAAGGGGTGCCATGAAAATACTGGGGAAGGAAATCCAGGAGGGAGAGAGGACACGTGTCTGTGGCACTCCACATCCAAACCCCAGGATCCTGTGCTGATGATGAGCCCACTGCAGCGTGCCCTGTGGGAATCCCCTGGGATCAATCACACAGGGAGCACAGGCACTGCCCGGCATTTTGCCAAGGCCACCACACTAAAGCACCTACTTCTGCAGAACGATGTGGTAAGATCTCAGAAGGATTAAAAAAATAGTGATCAGGGTTTTTCCTTGCAGCAAAAGCAGGCCTGGCCCCATCCCTGTCCATCCTCCTGGGGTCTGGGCATCCACTGTCCAGCCAGATTTCCTGGAGCCACAGCCCCACGGACACTCAGGCTCCTGGGAAAGGCACAAGGTATGGCCAGTCTCTTCTGCCTCCATCATGCACTTCCTCCAGCCCAGCTACTCCAGGAAAGCTGTGCTTGCTGGGCCGGGCTGACGGGGGAAGCAGGGCACAGGTGAGAGAGGGAAGAGCTGGCAGTGTCTGCCCCAAGCATCCCATGCTACGGCTGCTGCTGGTACTGGCTCTCTGTCGCAGTAAAGAAATCCTCCAAAACACTTTGTATGTACTCAAAAGTGGGACGATCCTCGGGTCTGATCTTCCAGCACCTCATCATGATGTCATACAGCTCCTCAGGGCAGTTAGCTGTGCGGGGCATCCGGTATCCATGCTCCAGTGCCCTTATCACCTCTGCACTCGACATCCCTGGGAAAACAGGGTGGGGCAGGTCAACATCACCTGGTTTATCACTGGTTGCTTTAAAAGTCATAAAACCCCCAAAGGCAAAACTTCTCTCCCTTTGGGCAATGTCTCCAGGAAGTAAAAAGGGGTTAGAAGGGCTGGGATGGGGGAATTGCTGTTCTTGGTCAGGGAAACGTGGGCAAAGGAGCTGCTGGGTTGTTGTAGGATGGAGTTATGTGTCCCAGGTCAGATGTATAAATTCACTTTGTATACATTAAAATCTACATGTGGTAAGTCTGTGATGAGCCATTGCTTCCAATGAAAACAGGTCAGTGTGGAGACAGAGCTGTTCCTCAGAACAGCCCTTTGTGCCACCCAGATCCTTCATGATCCATTTGTGGTAGCTTTTACAGAGTAATTTCCCATTGGAGAAAGGTACCAAAATAATTATTAGTATAAAATACAGGATGTTCACTAATGATAAAGATTTACAGGGTTTTCCCATGGGGCCCAGAAGGTGGAATGTGTCTTTTGGAACCAGATTAGAGGAGGCATTTCACCTCCTTACCTGGGTAGGGGATGCGTCCATAGGTAATGATCTCAGTCAGGAGGATCCCAAAGGACCAGACATCAGATTTTATAGTGAAAGATCCATAGTTGATGGCTTCTGGTGCAGTCCATTTAATGGGAAACTTGGCACCTGGACAAAGAGATCCAATGGGAAACATGAGCTCAACCCCAACTGCTGAGAAATGGGTGGTGAAATGTGGGGAACGAGAAACAAACAGAAGAGGAACAAGTGAAGTGATGCAAATGAGAGGAGCTTCCCTCTGCCTGTGTACCCAGCACATTCCTCCTGGGGTCAGGACCACCATGGTGGCAAGTGGCTCTAAGGGACCCCCCAGCTGTCACCCCCAGCACCTTCCCGGGCCGTGTACTCGGTGTCCTCGATGACCCTGGCCAGCCCAAAGTCTGCAATCTTGCACACCAGCGCTGCCGACACCAGGATGTTGGCGGCTCTCAGGTCTCTGTGGATGTAGTTCCTCTTCTCAATAAAAGCCATTCCTTCTGCAATCTGCCACAGGGGAACAAGACAAATGCAAACAGGCTGCTTGAAATAACACACACACCCTCAGCATCAAAGAAGTCAACTGCTTCTGGCCAGCACTCAGAAAAGGGTGAAAGGAGGCTGAGCCACACCAGGAGGTGGATGTCCCATCCCTGGAAGTGTTCAAGGTCAGGCTGGACAGGACTTGGAACAACCTGGTCTAGTGGAAAGTGTCCATGGCCGTGGCAAGGGGTTGGGATGAGATGAGCTTTAAGGCTCCTTCCAACCCAAACCATTCTGTGACTTTCCTGCATGAAAACTGCTCTCTGAGCAGGGAATCCCTTGCAAAAGAGGTTGGAGTTTGGGTGACCAGGCCAACGTGACACCTTTAAGCTGCTGTGTGAGAAAAGCTGTGAGAACTGACAGCTGAGGAGCTCATGTGATCACCAGAGAGTGTCTGTGAGTGTTTGCAGGGCAAGGTGTAACTGCTTCACCCACAGCCATGAGGATGTGAAGGAGGAGCAAATCATTCTCTGCTCAGGGAAGATGTGAGCCCAGTCTCCAAATACACCCACAATGGCTCACTGTAATTGCTGCAGCGAAGGTGAGCGTTCCAGAGCTTCCTTAGCAGGGGCAGAAAAGCATAGGGGAAGGTGCCTGAGTTCTTCCAGACTAATTTCTGAAGAGTCACCTCTGTCTGTGGACAGGATTGCTGTGATGGCCCTGACAATCCCCCCTCACCACTCTGTCTTCTGAAGTCTCTGCACTCAGTGCTGTGTGTGCAGATCAAGCAGAGGTGACCTGGTGCATGCACAAGCAAACCCCAAAGCTGTACCGATACCATGCCTGGATGTGACCAGAATCCAGAATGTGAAGGGCTGGAGCAACCAGAGGGGAGAGCCTCTCAACCTTATCACACCCACACAAGCTGGCCTGGGTGAGGTGCAGTTCTCACAGAGCTCTCCCCACTAAATACAGAAGTAACCAGGCAGCACAAGAGCGGAAGGATCATTTCCATGACCGCAGATGTATTTCTGCCCGCAGTGACTCAGCCCCAGCACAAGGGCCAGGCTGCTGCCTGCCCATGACAGCCCTTCAGCCTTTGCTCCCCAGAGCTTCTCTGAGCAGCCCCTTGAAGCCATGGACCAAGCTGGGGTTGGCACAGGCCGGCTTGCTGAGAACAGATGGTGTGCTGGAGTGCACAGCTGATCCATAGACCCCAGCACAGCCAGCTCCAGCAGCCAGTGACCTGGTCTAAGCCCACAGGATCTGGGCTCCTATCCTGACTTTCCTATTGCTCAGGTACCTCTGTGAAATATTTGAGCTCAGCACAAAGGGTCTCTGGGTTCAGTCCTCACCCAGGGTCACTGGAGAAGCAGCAGGGACTCAGTGGTTGTGCAAATGGTTGCACATGGAGGGAGGTGTTTAACAGCTCATTCCGCTGTACTTAAAATCAGGTCCTGAAAATATCCCTGAAATAATTATCACTGAGTCCTCCTGCCTTTCCAGCTGCCTTCCCCTGCCTGTGACAGCCCTCTGGTGACTTTACTGAACCACAGCCCTCCCGCAGGCATTCTCCTGGGGCAGCACTGCCTGCTATGCTCCTGCCAGGAGACTGGGAACCGTGCCTGGCTCAGCCTCTCAGGCGTTGGGAGCACACAGGAACATGCTGCAGGATTCCTGTCAAACCCAGTGAGTTTAGCACCACCGAGGTGCTGTCCTGAAATGGTGCTGGGGATGGGGTGGGTGTGTGGGGATGCTGGATTTGTGGGGCTTTGGCCAAGTTTTCAGGTAAGGTTTGCAGGTAACTGTCACAGCAGCAGCAAATTAGAAATTATAGTTACCAGTATCAACAGTTATCAATTATAGAAATTGATAACATTGCTCTGGGCTTGGCTGGCCACACCAACCAACACTGGCACATCCCAGAAGCAAGTGTGAGCTTGTGGAAACAAGCCCCATCCTCATCCCCACTTTCTCCACAAAGCACAGTGGCCCCATGGGCTGCAAGGGCTACAGGAACCATGGCAGACACAGAAGTCAATAGCCAATCCTCTCCAGGATCTGTGCAGCTCTGCTGTGCACTGCTCAGGTGCAGGTGGGCTGGCTGAATGCTGCAGATATCAGTGGTGAGGTCCTCCCCCACCAGAAGCTGCCAATTCTCCTTTCTCACACCCCTGCTCCCACGAGGTCAGCGGGATGGGGATGGTGAGCAGGCAGTGGCTGCCTGCAGGAAAACCTCACTGCACCCCCAGCACTGTTCAGACCAGGCTTCTGGCTGGCCCTGCACAAGCCCCAGGTAGGTTCCCAGGGTCCTCACTCACCCTTTTTCAGGAGGACAAGGGATACTCAGAGCTAGGGAAGGTCTGCTCCTTCCTCACCTGGGCAGAGAAATCGATCAGCTTCGGGAGCAGCAACTTGTTCCCCTCATCAGTCTTCAGGAAATCCAGCAAGCTCCCTGCAGACAGGGAATGGTGCCAGAGCTGATGGTTCAGCTGGAGCCTGCATCCACCCTTAGGGTGCAGGGGGTCCCAAAGAGCCAGGCAGGATAAGGGGACTCTGGAAACACACTTGATCTCCCACCCCACTCCCACGGATTGGTCCAAGGGGGAAACACCACTGCAGGCTCCCTCCTGCCTTGCAGAGTGCTTGTACTCATCTGTCCCCTCTTAGTGTCCCTCCTCTCCCAGTGGTGTCACCACATCCTCTCTCCCTGCCCCAGAGCACTGACACGCTGTGGCAGGAGCCAGAACTGCTCCCAGAGACCTGGGAGCTGGTGCAGAGCCCACAGCCGAGCCTGGGGGTGTGGAAGGGATTGATCCTGCACCATCCCAGGGAACCTGAGTGCTGCCACTTGGCTAGCCCACAGACATCACTCAGGGATGTGGATTGCACCTTTCTCCATGAATTCGGTGATGATGAAGATGGGCTCCTCCCTGGTGACCACTGCATGCAGCTTCACCAGCTTGTCGTGCTGCAGCGTCTTCATCAGGTTTGCCTCCTCCAGGAAGGCTTCCACGGACATGCTGCCCGGCTTCATGGTCTTCACTGCCACCTTGGTGTGCTTGTTGTAGGTAGCTGCGGGTGACACAACAGATCATTCCCACACTGCCCTGGGAGCACTGGGTTTTGGAGCCAAAGTCCCAGTGCTGCAGACAGAGCTGCAGTGGAAAGGTTGGAGACCACACACAGCCCAAGGCTGTCCCCATATGCCCAGCCTCTGCCTTAAGGTAGGGTCACCTCCATGTCCTCCTGCTCCTCTCCCTCAGGTCACTCCCTCTCTGTCTTTTCCACCCCACCATCCTTCTACCTTCTCTCACACCCCTCACCCTTCCTCCTTCACCATCACCTTCATCATCCAACCAGCCACCTCTCCCTCACTCTCACCCATCCACACTTCTCCGAACTGCCCGGCTCCCAGCTTCCTCTCCAGACTCAGTGATTCCCGAGGGATCTCCCAGGCATCCTTCTCCCAGGGCTTCTGTGGTTTGGGTACACGGCAGGGGTGGGTGAGCTTCTGGCACAGCCCGTCGCTCTGACCTGAGGGGAACGCCCAGGGCCATCAGCCAGCCTGCCTCACCAGCCACACTGTGCTTCCAGGGGGAGTTATGGCCACTGTGGGTGTTCAGGGACACCAGCACCACAGCTGTGACAGCCAGCAGGGCAGCCATGGCAATAGGGAAAGGTCTGGAAGTCACTGCATGTTGCAGTCAGAGCCACAGCAGGAGCCCAGGGGTGATGGGCAGGAGCCCCTCAGCCTCTGCACACTCCCAGCTGCCCGGCTGCTTCGCTCCAGGGCAAAGCCCCATTTGGGAAGGGGGAGCAGGCACCCCAGGGCTCACCCTTGTAGTACTGGACCAGCTCCTGCAGCGTGTTGAAGTTGTTTCGTGGGGAGATGTAGAAGCCACCGCTGTCCAGAGTCCGGATCTTGTAATGCTTCACTGCCCCTCCCCGCAGCTCGTCCCCATCCCGCACCGAGAGCGAGTAAGAGCCTGGGCAGGGAGGGATGAGCTGGCACCGCCCACGGGAGCACATTCCTGCTGCTCCTGGCCAGCCCGGTGCTCCTGGCATGCACAGAGCCACCGCCCAGCAAAGCCAACAGCATCCATCCCACTGTGCTTCCACCACCCCTTCAGCCCCAGGCCAACTATGCCTGCATCCCAAATACCCAAAGCAGCCTCAAAGGGACACATCCCCTGTCCCTGCCGTGAGGTTCTGACATGTGGCAGCACCACAGGCCATTGCAGAGGCACTTCCAGTTCCTCCCTGCACCGCAGCAGATCCCCAGGGCTGGAGAGGGAGCTCCTCTTCCAGGCAAAAGTGGATGACAGAAGCCCTTTGGGCAGCTGTTTCCCATCACTGTGCTATGGACACCCTGCACACCTTTCGTTGTCTCGCTGTCCCTTATCATGAAGGACCCAATCATGTTCCCAGGGCCAAGGAGCTGCCGCTCCGCATCCTTCCGGCTGATGTCCTTGAAAAACCACCTGCAGCAGAACCAAATGAACCAAGAAATGCTGGTGTGGGGCAGGGCTGGGGACAGCACATGAGACAGGAGAGGGGACAGCATGGGGCCAGGATCTGACACCCAAGGACGGACTCACTCCTCTGTCTCCAGAGAGTTGACTTGGGCAACGTAGTTGCTGGGGATGAAGCCTTCACATCCTGTCACCAGCGACCGTGCTCGCCACCACTCCCCTGACCTGTGACAGAAGTGGCATTGGGCTGACTCCTGTCACCTGGACCCAGGTACCAGCATCTCTACCAGGGCAAATTCCAGAAAAAAAAAGCCAACAGGGCCACACAGGCAGCACTTACTTCTCCAGCACCTTCATCCGCTCTCCTTTCTGGAAGCTGAGATCCCCAGCATTCATCGCCTCGTAGTCATAGAGTGCCAGCACCACGCTGTCCCCCAAGCCTGCAGCAGGGAGCTCCCTGGGCACCCCTCCCCGTGCTGGGATGAGGTGCCCCACCATTCCTGCCATGAGCAACGGCCAGGACCCCCACACCAGCACCTCCCAGCATGTCCCTCTTCATTGGGTCACATCTGGCCCTTCAGGGGCACCCAGAGATCCCATCCCACCAGGACTGGCAGTGTTTACCCCTAGGTCAGAGAGAATCCAGCCCATGCTGCCCCCCCCACACTCCATCCCCCTGCACCCACTTGCAGCCCCCCTGTACCTACCATCCTCAGGCAGGGGCACAGCCATGCTGGGGATATTATTGTTCTGTAAAGTGCAACAAAACCACAGAGTGACATCACAGGTGGCAGAGACCCATTTCCCACAGGGGGTCTTAGCCCCAACAGCAATGGCAGGAGCAAGAGGACACCCAAGGAGCAGCACCAGCACCAGCTGACATGACAACCCGCCCAGCACCAGCACCCCCTCCCAATACCTTCCTTTTTCTCTCCCTTTCTCCATAATTCCTGGATTCCCATCAGGTCCACTCTGTGTTTTGTCTCAGCGTGGCTTGAGCTCCCACCTCACAGCCAAGTCTCTGCCCTGGTGCATGGGCATTGCCAGTGCCCTCAGATGGCTCCACTCAGTGCTGGTAGCACTGCTGAGGAGAGGGGCTGAGCCCCCTGTGACAGCTCAACCCTGAAATCCCTCATCACTCACCCTCTTGTTGGTGGCTGTGGGGTCCCTCACATAGTGGCCCTGCAGGACAATGGGGCCAGAATCAGGGTCAGGATCAGTTTTTGTCATCTTCTCTTGGACACCAGCTTCCTTTGACCTCACGCAACCCATGCTGCAGCCAAGGAAAGGGAAGTGAGGCCATTGCAACAGAGGTGAAAACCCCGCTCCAGCCCCAGTCTAGCCCTGTTCCCATCAGCTCCCACCCAGAATAGGGCCCCAATGGCTACCCAGGTTCTCTCCTTCCACAGCTTCAGGGTACTGGGATACCGAGTGACACGACAGAGGAAAAGGGATGTCCCGGAGATGTCATAGGAGGCAAAGCTTGGGGAGACAGCAGCAGCAGTCATGGAGCAGCTTCCCTGCCCTCCTGCGATGCAGGACAGGATGCAGGCACTGGGCACCATGGCATCAAGAGTGTCATACTCAGCATCTTCTGGAAAGAGGGGTCCTGATCATGGTGAGCTTTGCTGCAGCTTGGGGGTCCCCACACAGCACCTCTGGTGCACATGGTCCCCCTATCACCACAGGTCACCACTCCACACCACGGTCTCTGCTGGGTGGGAGCTGCCCCAAACAGTTCAGGGCAAATGCTCAACTCTGTCCAGCACCCCGAGAAACTCAGTGGGAAAAAAGCTGCAAGAAGTAGCAAGAGTGGTAAACCCCTTGCAAATGTACTTCCCTTGGCCAGGGAGACCTGGGTGCAGAGAAAGGAGAAGGTGGTGACGGTGAAGGAGGAAGCTCAGGGCTCAACCCTCGATGTGCACAGCACAGCTCTTGAGGGACATTGCTGTCACCTCCACAATATCCCAGAGTCACTCCTGGTCTTTCCCTGCTTGCCAAAGCCTGGGCTAGCCTTGCTCCCGAGGGCAGAGCAGGAGCAGCGGTGGCAGCCACGACAGCTCATCACCCTGACTGGGGACACCCTGGGCACAGGCTGGGGACTGTGCCAGAGCCACCTTGGCAAACCCACATAGTGCCCAGCTTAAACTCAGACGCGGCTCACACCATCACCACTACAGGGATTTGCTGTTCCCGTCCCACACCGGCTCAGCGCATCCAGCCCTACAAAGCACAAACGCCCCAGGCGGTCCAAGGGTCATTCCCCCTGGCTCCTGTGGCATAGCTGACATTCCTGACGTGTCCCACCCCGGAGAGCCAGGTCCGAGGGCTCATGCGGTGTCCCCAGTCATGAAGACCAGGTTGGACGGGGTGCCCTTCGTTCCCCGGAGCAAGGCTGCCCGCAGCCCCTTGCCCTTGCTGCCCCGTGCCTCGGGTACCCGACAGCCCCTGCAAAGCCACCCTCGTCGGGGCTGCGCTGTGCCAAACCGAGACTGCACCGGGACCCGGGCCATCGCCTCATCCCGGTCACCCAGGCTCCGCCGCTCCGGGCGCGGGCTCAGACCCACCGGGCTGCCCGGGACTGGCTGCGGGGCTCCCTCGCCGCCCTCGGGGCTCCGCGCAGGGCTCCGATCCCGCAGCTCTCACCTTCGCTGCCGTCCTGGGGCACTTCCCCGTCGCCGGTCCCGCTTCCAGCCTCCCTCGCGGAGCCCGAGCTGCCACCGCCGTTCCGCTCTGCCCAGCGGCTCTCCCGCCGCCTGCCCGGTACGGCCCCGCCCCTCCCGGTACGGCCCCGCCCCTCCCGGTACGGCCCCGCCCCTCCCGGTACGGCCCCGCCCCCCACTCCGGCAGGGCGGGTGCGGCCGGTGCCTCCTGTGCCAGGCTGGGAGCGGAGACCACCGCCCGACCCGCAAGGACATCCCAGCCCTGCGTGACCCCACTACCCTTAGGGACCCCCCACGGGTGCCAGAGCCGTTCTGTCCATCTGCCCCCGGGACACCGGACGGGTTTGGGTCCCGCACCCCAGAGCAGCCCCCAGGATGTTTCCTCACCTGGCGCAGGGCCATGGAGGTCTGGAGCACAGGACACAGCGTCAGCCTGGTCTCTGTCCCCAGGAAAGAGAAAAGAAAGCCCCAAGCATCCGTGGTGGGGTGCAGGACATGAGGGAGTCCAGGACAAGTGGGGTGGATGGGACTGGCTTTGTGAAGCACCGCTCAGAGAGGTCCGAGTGTCCCTGGGTTTTGTGGTGTCCCTGCTGGCCCCAGTATTCCCGTGCCAAAGCTCCTCTCGGCCCCTACCCTGCAGTTCCAGCCTTTCTTCTGGACTGTCTGGACAACCCCTGAATTCAGGATGGAGGCAGCATCGGCAAGGGGACCCACAGCTCTGTGTGACCCTGACCATGGGCTGCTTGGGTTCAGAGGAAGCAGCCAGAGTGCAAGGGCGTCTCACCTCATGAGGGTTTGCATAGGTAAATTTTTTTGTAGGAAAAAACGTTGCTCTGGTAGCCCGAACGTTTGCTGCCCACACACCACCGTGGGGCTGCTGTCCCCACCAAGGGACATTGGGCCAGGGAATGTTGGCTCAGGGCCATGAGCCAAGGGCCAGTTGCCGTGGGATATTGGGGTACAGTGGCCGAGGGAATCGGTCGGGAACGGTGGCCAGGGAACATCAGCTGAGGTCCGTCGGGCGGCGGGGGGGCTGCAGGGCGGGACTGCAGGAAGCCGGGTCCCGGGGCAGGAACTTCCTTTTGTGAAACACCCGCAGCCCGCGGCCGGACGAGTGTCGCACAGGCAGCAGAGGGCCAGCTGCAGCCACCAGCCCTTTCTCTCCCAGAACACTCTTGCTGAACCCCTCCATTGCTCTGAGCATCTCCTGGAGCCAGCAGGCAGCACCCTGATACTGGTGGTGACCTGGAGTGAGTAGGTGCCCAGCCCAGCAGCTCCTGCTCCAGTTCACCTACACACCACAGCAACCCCTGCACTCTGACAGGGCCCCTCCCCAGGGAAGAACCTGCTCTGCTCCCAGCCCCAGCATTTAATTGAAATCTGCAGAAATTACAGCACATGTGTCTCCCCCATAGCCACGTCTGCCTTGTGATTCCAACAGCCTTGACAAGATCTGACAGGGCAGTGAGAGGCCTGTCCCTCCCATGGTGACAAATTCACCCTCCCTGGTTCTGGGGCAGAGCTGGGCACCTGCTGAGTGCAGTCCTAGAGGTGCAGCACCCCATCAGCGAGCAGAGAGGGGACAGCTGGGTTTTGGCACTGGCTCACAGGTAGTTGTCCTCTTCCTCCTCCTCCTCTTCCTCATCCCGTGCCAGCGCCTCGATGTCGTGGGTGATGTCTGTGATCATGCGGTTGAAGGACTCGGACTCGGAGCGCAGGGACCAGCTGTCGTAGCTGCGCACGGCCGAGGCCGACGTGTTGCTCATGCTGCGCTTGATGCGGCCGAAGCTGTCAGTGAGGATCCCGCCCTCCCGGATCCCGATGCTCTCCAGGAAGGTCTCGAAGTACCCGATGTCTTGGTCAGGGATGAAGGGCCTCATTCCTGTCATAGGTACTGTAAGGCTGGGGAGCAGCACCGGGGTGCAATGCCAGCCCTACTGGCTGCTGGCAGCAGGTTTGTCCCATCCTCCCCCAGTAAGCAACGGGGTCCTGACATCCCCTGGAGCACACCCAGCATCAGCACCAGGTCCCCAAGGGGTGCACAGACATCACCAGGGTGCCATGGTGACATGGAGTGGCTGCAGACACTCACCCAGGAGGAGGAACTTCCTGCGGTCCCCGTAGAGGCGCAGGAGCTCAGTGCAGTATTCCTGCACCGGCGTGCCCAGCCGGTACTCGCGGAGCAGCACGGCAAACTGCTGGATCTCCTGTGGTGACAACTTGTTGCGCAGCTGTGGTGACACAAGGACAGGTTGGGATTGGGGATACCAGCAGCACACAGCCCCCAGCCCCCCACCCTGTGTCCCACTGCTGCTCTCTTGCACAGGGAGCCCAGACCTGCCTGCTGCCCCCGCCCCAGCTGCTGGCACTGCTGGCCTGCTGCTTGTCCCCGTGCCCATCCCTGCGCCCTCACCGTCACCATGTAGTCCTGCAGCTGCTCCAGCCCGGCGCCGCTCTGGTCACTGCCACTGCAAGCTGTGGCCAGGCTGTGGTGGGAACGGTGGAAGGAGGGCGAGGAGGTGCCACTGTAATACGCTTCAAAGGTCTCGTGGGAGCCATTGCTGTGGGAGGACACGGGTCAGTGGGTCCTTGTACCCCTCGTGTGTCCAGCTGTCCCCCACTCACTGCACAGCACCCACCAGCAGGTAGGGCTGGGGCATCACTGCAGTGGGGATTGGCACCCATCCAAGGACAGGGACACCCACCCAAGGACAGGGGCACCCACCCAAGGACAGGGGCACCCACCCAAGGACAGGGGCACCCACCCAGGGTCAGGGGGATCCCACACCGATTCAGTGGGATGCACCCCGGTCCAAGGGCACCCTGGGGGAGCCAAACTCACAAGGAGCTGCAGCAGCTGTAGTCAGCATCGTAGCCGTATGTCCCATCTGTGCGGCAGCTCTCGCCTGGGGAGGGAGAGCTGAGACCTCATAGCAGAGACAAACCCCCCGCGATTGTGTCCATGTACCCCCACCCGCCAGCCCCATGACACCCCACTTGATGTTCCCACTCCTGTCCGCAGCCACTTACTCCTGCTGGAGAGCCAGGGCCGTGTGGGCGTGGAGGTGTAGTGGTACCCGGCGCGGTCCACGCACTCGATGCTCTGGTCGCCGTAGATGATCTGGAACACCTGGCAGATGAGCGCACAGGACTCCTCACCAGCATCCTGCAGCGGGAAGAGAGGAAGGCAGTGAGTGCCGGTGGGTGGGCGAGCGGTGGGTGGCACACGCCGGGACCGCTCACCCTGTTGGGCACGGCGAGGATAATGAGGTTGGAGTAAGCATCAGGAGAGGGCTCCTGGGGGTCCAGGGGGTTGCTGCCGGCGTGCCGCCGCTCCCAGCTGCCGAAGCCGGTGCCGCGCTCCCAGCTGCCGCCGGCGGTGCCGGCCCGCCGCCGCTCCCAGCTGCCGCCGCACGGCTGCCGCCGCTCCCAGCTGCCCGAGGGCCGCCCGCGCTGCCGCCGCTCCCAGCTGCCGCCCCGCCGCCGCTCCAGGCTGCCGCCCTGCCGGCCCTCCTGCCCGCCCCTCGCTGCCCGCCAGTCCAGGCTACAGATCGTGTGCCGCCGCTCCATCGGGCCCCCGAGCCGGCTCTCGGGCCATGAGCCCCCCGCACGCTTCTCTGCGGGAAACGCCTCCGGCAAGCCGGCCGGGGCCGCCTCGGGGTGCGCCCCGGCGGGGACAGGGTCCACTCCCAGGCCTGGGGGGTGGGGACAGGCAGGGCGTCAGGGCGGGGAGCTGCGCTTCCCACCCCACCTGGAGCCCAGCCCCTGCCCTGGCCTTCCTGTCCCACCAGCCCAGTGGGAGGGGGGTTTGGGAGCCCCAGTGGGTTGAGGACACCGCTCCGGACTCTACGTGGGAGAGGATGGGACACACCAAGACAGGGACAACGCAGGATTTTGCCGCCCTGATAGACCCTGACACCCATCACCCGCCGTGCTCCACACCCCCGTGCCCAGGGTACGCCGGCCACTCGGGGCCGGCTGTGCCTCCGCTAGTGGCCCCCGACCGGACCCCCGCACCGGTTTTGAGGATGAGGAGGTGCAGGGCATCGTCGCGCAGATAGGAGGCCGCTGCGATCTCGTGTGTGGGGATTCGCAGGATCAGCTCCTCGTTGTCGCGCCAGGTGAGCAGGAGGCAGCGCGCCGAGAGGCTGAGGATGCTGTCCTGCTCCGGCGTCGTCTGCAGCGGCAGCTCCTTCAGCTGCTGCATGGACAGAGCGCGGGGTGTGCGTGGGGCACCCGGCAGTGTGGGGTACCCATTGCCCACCTCAGGGGAGTGGGGACCCCTCTTACCCTGGCCGTGTCCAGCAGCTGCAGCACCTCATCCCGGCTGGAGGGGTTCAGGGAGGATGTCACCCATGTCAGATGACCTAAAAACTGAGGGGGAAAAGCCCTGGGCAGCTTGGAGAGGCTGGAGCATGCACCCTCCCTCCCACCCATGGCCCCAGGGTCAGGACACATCTCCCTGGGGTTCAGGGAGACCCTGCAGTTAGGGGTTCCCCCTGCCAGCACACCCTCCTCCTCCCTGGGTGTTTGCGTGGGCAGGAAGGGGACCAGGACCCTTCTGGCCACTCTTGTGTGTGGCTCTCAGCATGGTGTGGTGGCCTCATATCCCTACCCCAAGCAAGCAGTGACCCCGGGCACTTATGGGGATCCCTTTACCTTCACTTCCTTCTCCACGTAGTCGTGCAGCAGGATCTGGGGGTCGATCAGGTAGTCCGGGGGGTAGAGGGGCACGGAGTGCAGCGGGCGCCGATAGACGCTGCTGCGGAGCGCTGCCCTCCGCGCAGCCTTCGGGAAAACCAGACGCTTGATGGGCGACACGAAACCCTGGCAGGGGAACGGGCACGGGAACGGGTCAGCACTGGGCACCCAACCCTGGCCCCTACACACGGGGTCCGTGGCACCCAGCACCTGGGGCGCGGGGGACAACAGCTGAGCACCTCTCTGCTGGCTCTTCGCACCATTCGGGTGGCTCCACTTCTCCCCACTGCGCTGTGGAGCCTCTCAAACCTGTGTACCTCACCCACTCCCACCCTCCTGCCAGCCCCCCGGACACCAGCCCCAGCCCCACGCACCTTCTTCCCCTTCTTGGCCTCGCTGTCCATGGCAGGACGCGGTGCTGTGGCCACCCCCACTGCCCCGCTCGGCGCCGCGGCGCTTTCCTGTGTCGGAAACTCCACCAGGATAGCTGGGATGTGAGTTCCTGCCTCTCCTGGGGGGTGCTGGGACTGGGCTGGGCTGGGCTGGCACTGAAACTGAGACTGGGCTGGCACTGGGACTGGGACAGGACTGGGACTGGGATAGGGACTGAGCTGCTACTGGGGCAGAAGCAGGGGCTGAAGTTGACTGAGATGGGATTGCAGCATGGACGTGGGCTGGTGCTGGTGCTGGGACTAGGCCTAGGGTTGACACTTATGCCGAGACTGGGACTGGGCTTTGGGCAGACTGGGTTTGAAGTGGGCTGAGATGGGACTGGAGCAGGTGCTGGGACTGGAGCAGGTGCTGGGACCGGAGCAGGTGCTGGTGGCACCTGCGGGGCTCTGCTATGGAGCAGCTCGTGCCCCTCACTGCAGGGCTCTTTCCTGAGGCTGGGGCTGGTTCTGCTTCCCTAAGACCCCACATCAACCCCGTCCTCATAGGGCAACCCTGGGGGCTCTCAGCCCTCTCTGCCCACATCCCGTCCTGCTTACACGGGGTCCTGGCACTGTGAACAGCCCTGGCACTGTGAACTGCACTGGCACTGTGAACGGTACTGGCAGGAACCCACACAGCTGCATCCAGCACCCCGTCCCCACAGCTGCCCATGGGATCCAAACTCACCGAGGGTCTGGGGGTTGGCCAGGGATCGGGGCCTCCAGCAGGGAGGAGGTTGGCCCGGCAGTGTCCATGTCCGGCAGCTTCCTCCCCGAGACGCTGCATCCTGCCTGTGCACCCCTTCCCTGCCGGCCACCACACCAGGGACACTGGCAGTGGCCACCGACACCGGGCAGGCAGCGCTGCTACAGCCATCCTGCTCTGTTAATGATGTCCCCAAGCAGTCCGGGACACAGGGGCATCGTCCTGCCCTGCTTTGGAGCCCCAGCTGTGAGCTGGAGGTGCTGACAAGGACAGGATCCCACAGGCAGGGCTTATTGAAATGAATTTAATATCTCATGTTGCAGCAAAATTAAAAATATACAAAAAGTTTGTGGTATACAAAAAAGTCTCGGGACGGACCCCGGCCTCCCGCTCGCCCCCGCCCGCGCCGAGGGTCCCAGAGAAGAAGGTGGCACACAGAGTATTTACAGTACGTGACAGCAGCCGCCGGGTCCCAGCGCTGGGGGGTTCAGGGATGTGGCTGAGACCCCGCGGCAGCCCCTGCCAGAACGAACTTCTCTCACTCCCTGAAGCTGGAGCAGCCCTGCTGCCACCCCTGGTGACATCCCCAGGGACCAGGACCCCCCCCATGCCCAGTAGGATTGCTAGCAGCCCTGGAGCTGTGCCCACCCTGGCCCCCGGTTGTGTCCCTTTGCCATCCCAGTGGACAGGCGCTGCCACCCCGGTGGGCTGGGGGAACAGGGCGCTGGGCTCGGCTGCTGCTGTGGCACAGGCTGGGTGGAGGCCGGGGAGATGGCCTGGGGCAGCAGTGAGACTGAGGGCTCCCCCCAACCCCACACGTGGCCAGACTCCTCTGCCCAGAGCAGCCCAGGGCCGAGGGTACCGTGGCTTGAGTGCATAGAAAAGTGTCCCTCTGACCCACCAGGGTGGCCCTGGGGTCCTCACACACACCCCGGGATGAAGGGCATGCCCAAATGGCGTCTCTGCCCTGGGGTGGACAGGGGCAGGGGGAGCCCAGAGGAGCCTTCCCATGCTGGCACACAGTTCCCATGTGGCCCATCGCCAGATCCTCTGTGACCCAGACCCAGGGAGGAGCTGCCTCCACCTGGCACCGTTCAGGGGCTGCGGTGACACTGCTTGATACCTGCAGCAGCGAGCTTCCGGACCAGCCTGGCACCCCTGGCTGCTGCCCCTCACCTTCCCTGAGGAAAAGAGACCCCACCCCAGAGCCGCCCCAGGCTGGGGCTGCCCCAGAACGACCAGCACACGCCACCATGGGCTGCCCGTGACGGCAGTAAAGGAGGGGTGCAGGTGGCAGGGACCCAGCCCACTGCCCAGCCCCAGCCATGCTCTGAATCCTCCTCCTAAAGGGTTTCCAAGGCTTCCAGTTAGCACCAGTTAGCATCAGTGAACCCAGCGATGGCCAGCCCAGCCTGCTGTCACCCCGGCTACCAAGAAATGGGAAACAAAAGCAACGTGATGCCACCTCCAGCACACACCCACCCACCCCGGCCATGTCACAGGGCTGGGCTCCCACCCTGGCCCTCAGGGACCCCACATCCCAGCCGTTCCCAGGTGCAGCTCTCCCATCCCACTCCTCCCATCCTCCAGTGCCTCACACGGTGCCCCACGGCACAGAGGGGCTCTCACTGCTGCCCACGCTCCCCAGCCCGGGCTTGGCACTGTGGCTCCGGGCAGCCAGAGGCCAGAGCCCTGTGGAGCCATGGCGGGGCACAGGGGTGCGGGGAAGGCACAGGGGCCGTGGGTGCGGGGGACAAGGCCCGTGGCGGGGGCTGGGGGGTCCAGCAGCTTCCCTGCCCTGCAAACCCCTGCCAGCCCCTGCGCGCACACACACACACACACACACACGCACACACACACATGCACACACACACACATACACACACATACACACACATACACACAACCCCCCCGGGACAGTCCCAGCCTGGGGGGCACAGGGTACATTCAGCACAGCCCCCCGGTGGGGGCCAGCGGATCTGGGCAGGACCAGAGACATTCAAACCCGGAGCCCAAGCAGCCCCACTCCTCTAGGGAGGCAGGAGCAGACAGGGGCAGGCGGGGCAGGGACAGGGGACAGGCAGGGGAGAGGCAGGGAGGACACAGGGTGAGGTTACGGGGTCCCAGCTCAGGTTTATATTGGGAGCTGGAGGGGGTTGATGCTGATGGAGTGAATGGAAATGCTCCCGGGTGGGAAGGGATGCCAGCCCAGGAGAGGAGAACGGGTAGGGGTGAATCCCACTTTGGGCAATCTGGGGAACGCCGGCGGCCCCGCACATACCCCTCAGTGGTGCCAGCCAGGCCCTGCCACCCCCGGCCCCAGCGGAGGTAGAAAATGTCACAAAAAATGTCACCATTCAGGTGAAAACAAACCCAATGAGATGAAGCAGTTCCTGTGAGGATGGAGGGGAGGATGGGGTGCAGTCATCCTGGCCGCAGCTGGGGACCCAGTTCAGAACCAGGGGTGCAAGGTTCGTGCCCACCCACAAGGGCCACCCCCAGGCCAGGGTCTATGCCCCACAGGATACTGGAGACCCCATGGACTTGGGGACATGGCTCAACCCTGAGCCAGGGGATTGAGGATGGATATGAAGGGCCTCACTTAGGGTTGGTGTGGTAGAGTGTGGGGAAAGTGGGAGACATGGAGGGGACTGGATGGCCCCCGGCTGTCCCTGCCCCAGCTCCCTGGGGGTTACAAGCCCCATCCACACCCCAGGGCAGCCATGATCCATCCCCACGGCTCTGCCGTGGCACAGGCACCTGTGTTCCCGTGTGCTGCCCACCGTACCCCACTGTACCCCACCGTGCCCCTTGAGGCTGCCAGCTCCCATCCCAGGGTGCCCCCGGACCCCATCCGGCACCACTGATACGGGCCACAGCATCCACCGCCTGGGCTCAGGCACCGGTGAGGTATTTTGGCAAGGACGAGCCCTGGAGGGCGTGCCGGCAGCCGCCGTCGGGTGGCACGGGTCTGGGCTGCGGGAAGGCAGCGCGGGGAGGGGATAGCACCAAGAGACCTCCCCGGCCACCGCCCACGGGATGCTTGGCACGGCGACACGGCAGCGCCGGCAAACCTAAAGGCAGGCGAACAGCTGTGGAGACACAGGGTGGCCTGGGTGGCACCGGGACTCCCGCCGCAGCCTCACACCCCGCAACCTACACGGTGGTCTCGTACTCCAGCACCTCCTGCGGGGCGCCGGGGGTGCGGTACTGCAGGCGGGGGGTGGTGGGTGACGCGTACTCCAGCGCCAGGATGGTCTTCCTCAGGCGCCGGTCGATGAAGTGGGCATCCCAGGCCGGGTACTTCTTCCTGGGCAGGTCAATGCGGATGACGGGCCCCTCTGTCCGCGGGGCGCGGGCGGCCGGCGCCGGCGGGGCGCAGGGTCTCACCTGGAAGACGGGCACGCAGCTGTCCCGCTCCCCTGGCGCCCCGTCCCGCTCCCCCCCTGTAGTCCGCGGCAGCGAGCGCGGGGGGCTGGTGACGGCTTCCACGGGGGACCCCGGCACTGGGGGCGGCTCCTGCCGGAAGATGCAGCCCACGGAGCGGTGGCTGAAGATGAGGCCGTTGGGGTGCAAGAGGCAGTAGTAGATGAACATGAAGAAGATGCCGAGGGCAAAGCTGGAGCTAACCACGCAGACGAGGATTAAGGCGTTGAAGTCGGAGGTGGTTTTGCGGTCGTAGTACAGGAACCAGAGGATGGTGAGGGCGGCGTTCTCTGACAGAGTGATGATGTAGTAGATGCACATGCGGTAGCGGCTCCGTCCCTCCTTGACGTTGAACCAGCAGAAGATGTAGATGATGCCCACCACCATGTTGTAGATGATCTCCTCCCACTTGGACATGCAGAAATCCGTCTCGCCCTGGATGATCCAGAAGGTCATGATGCACCAGTGGGTGACGATGAAGATGCCAAAGTAGAGCTGGAACACGGAGGCGAAGAGGGCAAAGGCAATGGCACGAGCAGCGATGGTGAAGAGGTGCCAGAGGATCTGCACCACGGCGCCTTTGTAGGACATGGGCATCTTGTCCTCCCGCGAGTCCCGCAGCACCTTCTGGTAGGACGCGATCATCCAGGCCAGCGAGACCAGCGAGGCTGAGGCTGAGAGTCCTGCGGGGAGCAGCCATGAGAGCCCACAGAAGCCAGGAACCTCCCTCAACCCACCCTGTCCCCTGCAAGCGCTGTCCCTTACCCTGCAGCGGCTCGATGCTGTTCTGCTGCACCATGATGCTGAGCTGCAGCACCAGCTGGGGCGCGCTCTTGAGGAAGGCCTCGAGCAGCCGCAGCATGCTGATATCCGCGCTCTCGAACATCATCCGCCAGTAGAAGTGGCGGCGGCGGTGCTCGGCCTGCCACCGGCTCTGCAGCCCCAGGTACAGCGTGCGGAGGTACCTGCGCGAGGCAGGGAAGGGTGAGGTGAGCCCGCGCTGCCAGGTGAGCTCACCCCACTCTGCCCACACCAGGAATGCCCTGTGACCATTGCCAACCCATTGCTGCTGATTTGGGACCATGGAAAGGCCCCTAGGCCAGGGCTGCCAGGAACTGCAGGGCTGCAGCAATGATGAACACATCCCTGTCCCAGGCCAGGGCTCCTTTTGGGAAGGGACAGCTTGTGCAAAGCCAGCTCCAGAGCCTTGAGCCATCACCCCACTGCCCACCCAGTCATACAGTGCCTACCCACCCATCACCCCAATCCTTAACCACTCATGCAGGTCCGGCTTCCCCAGCTGGGGATCCCATCCACAGCTCTACTTCCCAGCCCCCCATAGATTCAGGCTGCCCCAACCCAGCACCACATCCGGCTGCCTCTCAAAGGGGATATTTTGGTCCCAGCTGGCGCAGAGCCCACCCTGCTTCCTCCTGCCCCGGCCAGGATGGAGGAACCAGCTGGTTGGGCCGTGCTGCCCGCAGGAAGCTCCCGGCGCTCATGCCGGTGTTGCCTGGGCTCTTGGCAGGGCTGTGGGTGCAGCCACACGCTGGCCCCGGCCATCTGGTGGTCGGCCGGGGGTCAGTGGAGGAGTGCGTGGCACCGACGCACGCCTGGCTGAGTCACCGCCACCAGGGACCCTCCCCACGGCACCGAGCCAGATCTGGCACCACAGGAGAGGATACAGGGCTGGCCAGCCAGGGCTTCCCCAGGCAGCCCTGCCTGCACCACGGCCAGGGCTCTGCTGGCGAGGAGGAGAAGGGAGCCGGATGAGGAGGAAAACAGGTGCAGCAGGAGGACGTCAGGCTACAGATTCCTCCCAGTGAATAAAATCCTCTGGCAGAGCAACGGTTTCTCCATCAGTTCCAGAATGCGCTGCCAGACAACTCCATCAGCCCAGAGCATGGGAGAAAGCCTGATCACAGCACTTTCAGCTCATCCGTCAGCACGAGGAGGCAGGAGTCAGCCCTGCTCCCGCTGCAGGGACAGCAGAGTGCTCCCACCCCCAGGGCTGCACAGCCTAGAGAGCACAGTGAGGGCCATCAGCTGGGGCCACCGAGCCCTCAGGACACCCTGCTGCCATCTGCTCTACCCTTCCAGCCCCACTCCCAGCCCTCACCAGCTTCTCTGTGCTAGTGTCAAAGTGACGTTTTAACCTCCACCTCCGGGGCAGCACCTAATTTTAGCCTTTGCTGCAGCCTGTCCCTCACTGCTCGGGGTGTGGAGAGGCTGTGGCCACCTGGCTCCTGGTTCCTGGCATAGATCTGCATCCCAGTGCCACCTGCTCACGGCAGCCAGGCCAGTGCTGCTCTTGTGGCACCACCATGGCACTGTCCCTCAGAAGGGGCACAAAGGACCTCCTCTCTGGTGGAGAGCAAACAGTGGGTGGAAGGCACAGCACAGGGGGAAACAAGGGAAGTAATGCAGAGCCCTGGCTGCTGTAGGGCATCACTGCTGTCCCAGAGTGCCCATGCATGAACCAGGTTTGGGAGCTGGTGACCTCATCCTGTCCCTGTAATTAGTCTTGGTAATTTGGCTCATCAGTGGTCCCACTGTCCACAGCACAGAGCAGCCCCCTCACACACACTACAGAGCCCCAGCCCTGGGTCCTGCTCTCTACAACAAGTGACCCATGGCCTCCCCAGCTTTCAGCAAGGACACAATTATCCCTCTGTCCGCCAACTCCATAGGTCTCATTAAAACGAGATTTCATCTCCCATCAACTCTCCCGGATGAAATGTTGATCCTTATTTGTTCTGCATTTGATCATCCCGTGGTGTTTCAGCCCAGTGAGCGATCCCGGCGCTGCCAGCACGGCGGGCGCTCCCCAGCCCTGCGCCGCGGCAGCTGCACGGGAAACACAGAATCAATCACTTGAAAAAATCATTTAATTTTCAAAAAAACTGATGATGAGGCAGAAACCGACAGTGAGAGCTCTCAAGGCTAATTGCTCTCTCCTTTGTATCGCAAAAAAAGCCCTGCAGCAGGAAGGTGGTGGCTTGGGTGGGCACTGGTTTTGTCAGAGCCCCACTACAGATGGATTTGTCACCAGTGTCACTGTTTGCCCCCAAATCCCAGCTACTGAGTCCAGTTTTCAGGTGTTGGAAAAAATGAATGGGGAGAAAAGCCCAGCACTGGTTACAAACAAATCCGCTAATCATCATCCTCAGATGGAAAAGGACAAGGGACCCTCTGGTCCCAGAGTGAGCAATAGGAAGTGTGATTTTCCTAGAAGATAATTCAGGATCTCATCCCTTAATCTCATATTTAAACAAGGAGAAAATTGGTTCTCTGTTACAGCCCTTTTAATCCCTTACACATCCTACCAAGTCAGGTCATGAGGGAGAGCTGCACATGTGTCCCTGTCACCTCACTCACTGTGTGCCACCAGCCCCCCACCCCAAGATGCCCTGGCTACTTGGGGCAGATGGGAATACCTGAGGGCACCTGTGCTTAGAGAAAGGCTTTGTCTGGCCCTAAAAAACCCTTGTCCTTTGCATCAGGGCCAGGTGGGGACCACCTGCACTGGGTCCTGCAGGGGTACAAGCTGACACCCCAAAGTTGGGTGCTCTCAGGGATGGGAGGGCTCCTGTCCCCACACAGACAGAGCAAAGCTCTAGGGAGCAGAGTGGTGGGGAAACCTGCAGGTCCCAGCTCTGCCACTCCTCATGAGCCTGCCCAAGATGTCCTTGCCCTCCTGGGCTGCTGTCAGACTGGCACCAGGACTGAGGGGTGGCAGTGTGTCCCCAAGCCAGCAGAGGATGGGGGTACACAGGCTGATGGGGACTTTCAGGAAGAGAGGGAACCGCAGGGCTGGCCCCAGTGACCCCAGGAAACCAAACCATGGACTAACACAGACACAGGCACAGATAAGGCTGTCCCCAGCCCAACGGGACCTGAAGCACACCCTGGCCAGCTGCCAGCCCATAGAGGTGGCAGGGGACCCTGACACACTTCTGGACAGCAGCACACTGGAATGAGCAGCATCCCTGCCCTGCAGAGCTGCCTTGGTAAAAAAGCTGGGGACTTTGTGAGTGGATAACAATTCCTGAGCTGCAAAACCATCCAAGCATGGCCCACAAGCACGGTGGTGGTGTGGCACCAGCTGGGGACAGGCCCATGCTGCTGCTGCTGCTTACACGGGCTCGTGGTCATCCCACCGGCGGCATCTCTGGAGATCACCCGTGGTGGAGTTTGTGCATGTGCACCGTGAACACACAGTGACAGCTAACTTCAACAGATTTAATCAGGGATAAGCACAGAGCCAGTGCTCAGAGCTGCTTTTGCAGGTGCTTTTGCTGCTTTTTGGGATTTGAAGTTTTTATCACTGGTGGGGCTTGGGGCTGTGCAATGAGGTCGGTAGAGGTGAGATCTGCAGAGGTGAGGGAGGAGGCAGGCAAATCAGGAAGAGGGAGAAGTTTGGCAATGGGCACAGTGCTCTGATCAGGGAAAATCCTTTCTTTCACCTGCAGCATTTATCCAACACTTTTCTAGCTGCCATATCCTCCTGTACCGGATCCAACCCCGCTAATGGGTTTAACAAACTGCATTTAACTGGTCACCCGAACTAATCCCAAATCCAGAGATTAGAAAGAGCCTCAGCTGCTGCTTGAGACCAACATGTCCTGGAGGGTGAGTGCTGAAAGTTACCGCTTTAATTGGCTTAGGAGTCTCCATGGCACAGCCGATCCGAGAGCGGGACTGACACCCCCAGGAGCAAAGCCCCCGGCTGTGGCTCAGCTCCAGCTTGGGCTGGGATCAGGTGTGTCAGGCTCAGGCCAGCTGCAGGCAGGGCCAAAGAGCTCCTGTCCTCTCCCTCACCAGCTCCCCTTGCACAATGAAGCAGGTTTTGCACCCACCCTGCAGTCAGAGCACCCTGAGAGTGGCCCCGTTGTCAGGGAAATCGGGGAGGGCAGGTGTGCTGAGCACGGCACACACCGCACTGCCAAACAAAGTTAAACACCCTGGAGCATCCCAGAAGGAGCAGCAGAGGAATGAACATGCAGACACCAACAGGGAACGAGCAAAGAGCCTCTACTACAGCACTCAGGAGGGGAAACAGGATGGAAACCCGAGCCGGGAGTGCTGCCGGCTCCACTCATTGTTCCGGGAATTTGCCTTTGTCTGCCCTCCCGGCACCAGCTCCTCCAGAGCCTCTCAGTGCCAGTGCCCGGCCCTTCCCCAGCACGTGGGGTTGGAGCTGGGAGGGCGTGGGGCTGGGTCCGCGGCACAGCAGAGGAAGGAGCCAAGAAAACATCACCCTGTGCATCTGGGGGGTGCTGCAGAGGGGCAGATGAAGAGCCTTGAGCTGCCCCAGCCTGTCTGTCTGCTGCTTGCCCTGCCCACACTACCAGCCTGTCCCCAGGACTGGGATGGGGCAGCAGCAGAGCCTGAACAGGCTGGGTACCACCAGCACCTCCTTGCCCACCACCCCACAAATACAGCGAGGTCAGGACAGGAACCTCGAGGTGTTCAGGGCCCAGCACAATCACTTCACACCCTCAGGACCACACTGCCATGGCCAGGCAGGTCCCCAACAGGCCCAGCACCACTGGTAGCAGGGATGGTAGGGCTGTGGACCGAGCTGGGCTGCAGCTCCTCACCCACACCCACAGCTCCTACCCACACCCCTCTGTGCCCACGGCTGGGGGCTCTTCACCATCCATCTTTCTGGGGCTGCAGAGAGATTGATCCTTGTGCCTCCCCCAGCTGCCTGGGCCCCTGCTTCACCTCTCCATCCCCACCCACTTCCCCCATGCCCGGCCAATCCTTCCTGAAGTCTCCATGCTGTTATCCCCACCCATGTCCCTGCTGCACTGTGCCGCTCCCTCCAGGCCCCGCCTGGCTCCATGACCCCCATGTGCCCCCTCCCCCCGTACCTCCAGACCTGCCCCAGCTGCAGCAGGTGGATCAGGCCCTGCAGCAGCCCCATCCCAGCCCCCTGTACCCTCAGCCCCACGTACCCTGGTACCTCCAGACCTGCCCCAGCTGCAGCAGGCGTGTCAAGCCCAGAAGCATCCCCATCTCTCCAGCACCCCCATCACCCTGACACCCCCATGCCCCTGTACTCCCACACCTTCCCATACAGCCAGACCTGCCCCAGCTGCAGCAAGTGAATCAGGCCCTGCAGCCGCCCCATCCCCGCTGTACCCCCATGCCCTAGGCCCCCCCACGCCCCAGGTACCCCCGTACCTCCAGACCTGCCCCAGCTGCAGCAGGTGGATCAGGCCCTGCAGCAGCCAGACGCAGAGGCGGCAGCAGCCGCGGGGGCCGCTGTCCTTGGTGCCGCCGCCGCTGTCCTTGGTGCTGGCGGCGAAGTCGTAGACGAACCACCTGAGGCTGAGCATCTGCACCACGAGCGAGGGCAGCAGCACGAACAGCAGCGTCAGCCCGAACCACCACCGCTGCCCCCGCACGTAGTAATGGGCCGCCAGCCACAGGTCCGAGGCACCGTCCGCGAAGCAGACGAGGAGCGCGCAGAACACCCAGCAGCCGTCCCGCAGCCGGTACCGCCGCGCCGGGGGCTCCGCGCCCGCCTCCCGCCGCCCGCCGCCGCCCTCGGGGCTCTCCAGCAGCACGGCCGGGCCGCCGCCGCCGCCGTCCGACTTCGCGGCCATGTTGTCGGGGGAAAGGAGGAGAAAGGAGGGAGCGGGAGAGACTTCCGGAGGGATGGAGCCCGCCCCGGCAGCGCCCGCCCCCGCCGGCCTCGCCCCGCGCCCGCCGACACCGGCTCCCCCCCGCCCGGCGCCGGGAGCCCCCGGCGGGTCCCGCCGCTCCCCCGCCGGAAGGGGCAGCCGCCCCCCCGCCGGCGCCGCGGGGTCCCGGAGGAGCGCTCGGTGCCGCCGGGCACCGCCCCGCGCTGGGAAGGGCAACCGGCCCCTCCCCCGGCCGGCCCCCACCCCCCGGGTCCCCGCCGGCAAGGACCGCCCGGACCCGCCGAGCACCGCACGGTGCACCCCGCCCCTCCCCGTCCCGGCGGAACCACGTTGTCCGTGCTGTCCGACCGCTCCTTCCAGCCCACCGGGTACTGGAGCTTCCCGGGAAGCTCCTGCGTAGCCCCGCAGCCCCTCAGCCCCGAGGCTCAGCCCAGGCAAGACCCTGCCCGTGGGTCCAGGCTTGAGCCGAGGTCCGAGTGGGGGGAGGTGTGGGTGCCTCTTCTCCTCTTGGGCTGAGACAAGACCACAGAGCACCAAAACCTTGCCCGATGCAGCCAGAGAGGGTCCCAGCAGGGACTGGCTGGGCTGGACCTGAGCCTTGCTTTGGAGGGAGTGTCATAAAATCATCACAGAATGGGCTGAGTTCGAAGGGACCTCAAAGATCAATTTGTGCCAACCCCTTGCCACGGGCAGAGACATCTTCCACTAGACCAGGATGCTCAAAGAAGGTGTTTCCTCTTTGAAAAGACCAAAGATGGGGTTTGGTAGCAGGCTTTTGTTGTTCCTGAAATGAAACTCGTGAAAGAGTTACTTATGTTATTCCCCAGCCTTGGGAATGTCCCTGGAAGTGAAGTACCAAGGCTGCTGGAGTCTGGGTGCACCAGAGCCCTGATGCTGCCCCGCTGTACCCGCGGGATATGTGCTCACACGAGGAGCAGCACAGTGCCGGCATCCCTGGCACTGCTGGGAGGGAAAGGGCTGCGAGGGAAAGGGCTTGCTCTCCTCTGGGATGGCTCTCCAGGGAGGGTGACTGCATGCAGGCAGCTGCCTCCTGGAGCCATGCAGCCCTTGGGGCCATGCTCCGGCTCTGTGGCTCGGCCCCGAGGCTCAGCCAGGTGTATCTGTCTGCAAAGGAGCCTGGCTGGAGCCTGGCCTGTGATCAGCACACAGAGAGGGGGAGCGTGTTTGATCCCGGGAAACATGGCTAACTTCCAAATTCTGCCTTGCAGGGTGGCCAGGGGGATCGTCACAAACCGGGGGTGGGGTAAACCTGGATTCCTGGCACTCAATCCAGGGGAGTGGCCGGGCCCTCGGCAATGCTCTCCTCGTGCTGCATGTATTAGCATTGATAATGAACCACCTCACCTTGAGATGCTCCTGACACATCCCCTCCACAAATGCCTGCCTGGGGGAGGGGATGCTCCCAGCATCCCAAAGCCTGAAGAAGGCAGCCTTTCATCAACAACCAGAGAGGGCAGGGCCCCTTCCAAGAATGGGATCCACTGACCAGAGCCCCCAGCAGCACCTGGCCACTCCAGATCTCTTTAGGCTTGGTCCCGGGGGACTCTGTGTCTTGGCTGGGTGATGGAGCAGGGACTATGTTGCTATGACGGTGGGCACAGAGCCAGGGAGAGGGGACTTGGAAATCAGGGAGAGACAGATCCACCTTTCTCCCCTGACCCTGAAACACCCTCTCTGAAGCAGCAGTTAAAGATCCACAGCCTGAGAACATGGAGACCGTGGTTTGAAGTCTGATTTATCTTAACAACAGGCCCCAGCAGCCACATGAAAGGAGAAGAGAGAAAAAAACCTTATAAACATCCCTGAAGCTTCCTGTGCAGCTGCCAGCAGGCAGGGAGGGTTTCTGGCTGCATACAGAAAAGGGCTGCAAGGAAGAAAAAGGAACATGATGAAACCAAACCTGCTCTTTCCACAAAACACACAGCAAAGCAAAGCAGCTCCCGGCAGCGGGCGGGTGGCCGCTCCCTGACTGCCCAGTTCCCAGGGGAGCCGGTCCAAATGGACCTCTGGTTCCAGTCTGAGTCCAGCTTCCAAGCAGAATGTCTGGCCCTGGCGCTGGCTCCAGAAGGAGAAATCCATGATGATTTGTGGCTGGTTCAGAGCTTGGCTGGGGAGAGGCCACAAAATGCAGCACCAGCCACTTCTCACTGCCCTGAGAATGTTTTTCAGATGCCCACGGCATTGCAATCCCTCAGCTGCAGCTCTCCCCATGCCTTCCCAGGGACAGCAGCCCCCGCCCTTCCATGCAGCCCAACATTCCTGGCAAAACCCTGCCTTCATTGCACTGTCATTGGCAGCCCCAGAGTCACTGCTGCCAGGACAGTCAGCCTGCTCTCATCCCCATTCCCATTCCCATGCCACATCTCATCCCCACCCCCATCCCCATCCCCATCCCCATCCCCATCCCCATCCCCATCCCCATCCCCATCCCCATCCATTCCTCCTGCCCAGCTCTGAAAGCCCTCCCTCCTTCCTGCTTTTGCAGATCTTCAGCCAGCTGCTCCCACTGACAAATGAGCATTTCCCAGCTCTGGCATCCAGCCCCAATCCCAGTACATTTTCTGGTTGATGTCAGGAAGGAATCTAACCCAAGTGTGGATCATTCCCAGCCTGGAGTGCCTGTGTGTGCCCCAGCACTCGCTCCCAGTGCTCCCCTGAAGCTGCTGCACTTTATTTGATGCTGCCACAAACACAGATCTCAGTTAACTGAAACAAATGACCTTATGGGATTAGGGCCAGTAATCTTCCAATCTGGGTAATCTCCTTTAAGGGATTATTTGCCCACGGAAGTGTGGTGACCACCAGCCAGCCTCACTCTCTCCCTCCCTGTCCCTTGTGGTTCTCATCTCTGGCAGCCCAGAGGGGCTGCAGCACAGGGGTCACCACTTTTGGGGAGCTCCTTGTCAAACGAGTTTCATGAAGTGCATGTGTCAGGGCCCCCAAGTGCTGAGTCTCCTCTCCCCAGCCACTGTTTGCTGCTTCAGGCAGGTTATTGGGGGTCCCACCCTCCAAAGCACTGATCTAAAACAGATCAAAGGTCCCCCCACCATCACCAGGTAAGCAGCAGCTGAGGGCACAGCCAGGGTAGCAGAGATGGACAGCTGGGGACAGGGCTGCATTCAGAAATTTGAGATGCTGCTTCAGGGCTCTGTCCAGAGCCATGTCCCCTGTTACCCACCAGCCCTGCTTGGTCTCCTGGGGCCCCTTCCATGTTGCAGGGTGCACACTGTGAGGATCTGCCAGTCATCATCAGTGCATCCTGCATCTCCCACACCCAGCTCCTCTTGCTCATGGCTCGGTGGGGCAGAAGGTGATAAAAAGTGTTTTGAGGGGCAATATATTTTCCTTCCTGCAGGCAGGGTCATTCAGGGCAGCTGATGGATGTGGTACCCTGCCAGAGCATCCCCAGGACCAGCCCCTGCCTGACACAGAGTGGGGGGACCAGGGGCTGGCTGAGAGTGAGTCAAGCTGCCACAAATGGTTCCAGTCCCTGGGGATGGCAGGTCCTGGATGCTCAGCTACAGATGAGCCACCAGCTGCACGAAAGGAAACCTGAGCTCATCGCCTCGCGCTTTGAGTGCCCTTTATTGCGTCCTGGGATGACAGAGAGGCCACCTGATGCTCCAAGGGCCCAGCTGCCGACAGCGGTACCGTGCTGGGAAGCAGCGAGAAAGAGCAGACAGACGGTGGTGCTGGGGGCGAGGGGTCGGGCTGTGAAACGTTATAAATAATTCACACGCAAGGGGACCAGGCAAAGCAGGGCTCTCAGCCCACTGTCCCTCCGGGCTGTGGCGAGCAGGGTGGGTTGGGGGCCGGCTGCGGGGCCAGGACCTCCACTCTGGGGCTCAGCGCCGCATGGCCACACCGAACCGTCCATCCTTCCGCGGGCGATGAGTCCCGTGGGCACAGAGGCAGCCCGGAGCCAACCCCGGGACCGCTGGTCCACACCACGGACGAGATCCCACGCTGGTACTCGGGCAGCGGGCACTTCCCTTCCAGCCCTCGGCCACTCACGGCCCCTCTCACCACCCCCGCCACGAGTGTTGGCAGCCCCGGTCGGTCCCCGCCGCTCCGCCCCGCACCGGAGCTGCCGCGACCCCGGAGTCCCCAAACCGGGCGGCGCTCCCGGCGGTGGCCGCGAGAGGGCGCGCTGACCCCGGCCGCTCCCGCCGCGGAACCTCCCGCGCGGCCGCGGCTGCGCCCGGAGCCGAACGGCGGCGGACCCGGCCCGGCCCCGGTGCAGGCCAGGCCCCGCCATGGCCCGGGACCCGGCCTTCGTGCTGCGCTACCTGGCCGAGGTGGAGGAGCTGGCCGAGGACGTGCTGGCGTCACGGCAGCAGGTACGACCCAGCTCCGGCGGGCTCCGCCGCCCCGCTCTGTCCCACCGCCGGCAGCCCCGAGCCCCGGCCGCTCCCGCCTCTCTCTGTCCCCTTGCAGATCGTGGACCTGGACGTGAAGCGGAACCGCAACCGCGAGGCCCTGCGGGCGCTGCACAAAGACCCGGAGCCCGACGGTGAGGCCTGGCTGGCTGCGCCCGCCGTGAGCTCGTGGCCGTGGGTCGGGCAGCGGCTCTGCTGACAGCCCCTTCTTTTCCCTTCCCTTCCCTCCTTTCCCCAGAGAAGGCCATGGTTTGCTTCGGGAACATGTTCATCGAACTGCCGAAGGCGAAGACCCGGGAGATGCTACGGCAGGGTGAGGTTACCCCGAGGGCTCCGTGTAGCTATAAGCGTTCTAAGAAGCACCGTAATTAACGAGGTGTTGGCTCAATTAACGGAGTTCTGTCCAGCATGAGCTTTGAGGTGCCCAAAACCTCTCGAGAGGCTGATTCTGGCCCGTGCTGTGCCCTGGGAAGCACATGCGGGAGCTGCTCGGCCCCGGGGGTGGTGGAGGCAGGATGGGACCCCGCTGTGCCTGTGCTGTGTCCCATGGGAAATTGAGCCTTCCTCCCAGAGCCCACCGCAGTCCTCCTCACTCCTGCCTCATATCCCAGACCAAGAAGAGCTGGATGAGGAGATAAACAACCTCCGGAAAGAGCTGCGGGTGAAGGTCAACCGGCTCTATGAAGCTCAAGGTAAATGCTCCTGCTCTGGAACCTGCTCAGTGCCTGGCAGCAGATTCATGTATCAAGAGGGTCCAGAAATTCCTTAGTTCCATGTGTTCCTGCAGCCTCTTTTCCACTGGTTTTGCAGTTCCCTCCCTGCTCCGGCAGCGTTGTCTGTCTCTGTGTGGAGCTGTCACCCCCAGCACCCTAAATCCCCTCTGGCACTGTGCTAGGGTGACCCCACTTCAGCTTCCAGGGCTGTCCCTGCCCTCCCTGCAGCCTCTCTCGAGTTTACCATGAACTGCTTCACTTCTTTTGTGACCAAATCCTGATGTTTTCAATGTGTTTTCTTAGGTAAACCTGAGCTGAAGGGGTTTAACCTGAATCCCATGTCTGCCGAGGAAATGAAGCTCATCAACCGCATCCTGGAGGGCTGAGGTGGCCGTGCCATTGTCACAGTGTGCTTAGCTGTCACTGTGGGCTCATGTTTCAATAGCCACAGTCCTTGGGATTTGCAGGACATTGGTGTGTCCAGAGTCCACCCAGGTGAAGGCCCTGGGAGTCTTTTGGCTCCTCAGCTACAACTCTGCAGTTTTTTTGGATCACAAACCCTTTCCTGCTCTGTGCTGGACCTTGGTTGGCGGAGCTGTGCTGGACAGAGTGCTGAGGGTTGGAAAGACCCACTGCTGGTGTGGAAGTGGGATCATTAAAATCAGAGCAGTGGGGCATTCCTGACTCTGTGTGTATGTTCCTTGTTGGGGGTTTATGTGAACACTTCTGGGGTTTGGCTTCAGAGCTGCTCCTTTGTCACGTTGGGAACAGGAGTAGGAGGGATTGGGAATCCTCCACATGCCTGAAGCACAGAAAAGGAGTTGTACACGCCTGTGGCATTCAAACAAAGCAAAACTGTACATCTGAGGCACGTCAGGAATCTCTAAGGATGTGTAGGGAGGAGCAGGAGGAGGCAGCATTCCTTTAGTCTTGCTGGGAAAACATGTTTCACTGTTGGAAGGCAAGAGGCAACAGAAATGAGGCTTTCAGGACTGGATGAAAATTTGGGCATGTTTTAAAAAGCAGCCTGAGGAGACCTGAGCAGGAACAGTCACTGAGTTTGTCTCATAGTAAAAGGACAATTGATATAGCAAGTAGTAGTTTCTGCAAAGGTTTTAAAATTTGCTATTTTCTGCACTCCTCCCTCTGAATGTGCTCCCCCAAGTGCTTAACTCAGTCAAGAGCATAAGTTTTTTTAAAAGTTAGTGATAATTAGTACACAACTACAGTGAGTTTGATTTTTTTTTCTGTGTACAGGGAAGTGTCTGGGTCCAGCCAAGCTCTTAATTTTTTGAACTTCTGTAGATATTTCTGGATGGAGTTTCAGAACTGTAAACATGGTTGTTGGCCTTTCTCCAGCCCTGAGGTTGCTCACCTGTTCTGCAAATCAAATCTTGCATGGGCAGCAGAGCTGGGTGTGGTCCCTTGCTCTCCTTCCTTTTTCCCAGCCATGACAATGTCAAACACAGCACCACCATTTCCCTGCCTCCCTGACCACCTTCCAACTTAGTAAGCCCTTCTCCTGCCTTGGCCAGTTCTAAACACACTTCAGAATACACAGAGTTCCAAAAAAATACCCTGTATCTGACCCCTTAAAACCGAGGTGTGATTTCTTTAAACCAAAAAAGCAAACTACTATTGCTTGGTCTGACTTCTAAAATTCTGCTGCTGACAATACAAACCCTAAATGTGTCTCTGTCCACTTCAGGCTTACATTTCAGATACACAGACTAAAAATAACAGACTTACTGCCTGAGCTGTCTTGCCTGCAGCTTTTTCAGAAGCTTGCCTGTCTCCTGGGAGCAAGAGCAGCTCACAGTGCCACATCCCAGTGTTGGAGCTGCTCTTACATAACCCATGTGGTGCAGCCAGTCCGTGTCTCTGTAATGTGATGGCATGGTTATTTTTACAGTCTCATGGCAACAGGTTTTCTGCTCTCACATGTTTCCATAGTAGTATCAGGAGGAGGATCAGGTGCTTGCCTGCCTTAAAAGCTTTGTTTTGCTGTGCAGAATGTGTTTAGCCCCTTTGTTTTCTTACATGGAACAGAATTAATCTCTGCAGTGCAGAGTGCCAGCTGAGCAGCCAAGCATCCCTGTGTCAGCTAAAATACTTCATTCCAGCCCACTGCAGCTTCCAAACTGGGAACCTCTCAGAAGCAAGGGAGCCAGTGCCTTGTGCTGAGCCAGTGGTGTCCAGAGAGAAGTGGGAGCTGATGCTGCCTGACATGAGGGGAGAGTGAACTTCATCCATGAGGGTGTCTCCAACCCCAAGCTTGAGATCCACACCACACTTTCTGCTGTGCAGCAAGATTCCTGAAGAGCTGCTTCATTTGTTTCTTCCTAGGACACAGCAACCACAATGAAAACATTAACAGGCAAGTTACACAGCACCTTCCTGCCTGCAGAGGCAAGGTGATGTTTCACTTTCAGGTGAGGCTCTACTCATGTATTGTTAGTTAGGATCCACAGCCACAGATGATGGTAGACACCCTGAGGTGTGCATGGCAAAAGATGCAATGTGTGTTAGCTTCTTCAGGTATGGAGAATCCAAGTACTGCTTCCCATCAGTAAAATACACAACTAGCTTCAGGAAAGTGCTCAATAAACAGTCACCACAGAGACTGCAGAGAATAATTTTTGGAAAACATTTGGGCCTTTTGGTCTCCCAGTTTCAAGAAATAAGAGCTTTCCATGCTTGTTCCCCAGTGAAGATGTGCATTCCCCTCCTGTGCCAACAGCTTCAGGACCAAGCAGGACACCTGCCAGCACTGGATGAATTCTACACCTAAATGTGTGTTTGCCATGATGTTCTCATTCACCCATGTCTCCCCCTCTGCTGACAGGCTGTCATTCCAGACCAGGTCAAAGCCTCCAACATGCTGCTCCTTCCCTGTCAGCCTGTGGCATCAAACTCATGGACTGCAGTACCCGAGCAATGACAATTCCCCAGCTGCATGCAGGAATCAAATCCCAGACAACCAGGGACACAGCTGAACAGCTGAAAGCAGAGGACATCTCTCTGCTATTAATATCTGGGGTTAGTTGTGCAGTCAATGACAAAATGCTGCAAGACCAGCTGCTGGGAACAGAGCACTCCAGCAGCAGCATGGGTGGGAGGTACAGTGCACAAGGACCTCTGAGAGAGCTCTTGTGCAAGTCCTGGCTCCAACACGGGCTCCAGTCCCTTGGCAGCCCCATGCTGCCTTGTTTGCCCACTCTGAAGGGGCAACAAGCTTTGTTACTTTGCTGTGCTTCTGGATATTCATCATTTAGTCACTATGAAGGTTAGAGGATCATGATCAGTTGCCAAGAAAATCATGAAACCAGACCAGCCATTCCAAACACTGTAATAAAACCCCTCAAAAAGTGATAAACATCTTCACCCCTCTGCTCTCCCTGTTCACAATGCAAAGTGAGTCTTTCAGAAGATGAACTTGAGTTCAGAGTCTCCCTGGCAGCTGGCAGTGCAGGAAGGTGAAGTATTTACCTCCAGAACCCAGCTGAGGAGATATAATAGTAAATTAGGGAGAAACAGGCAGTTTTGCCAATGGCTCATTAAGAAAAATGCCTGCCCACAAAATCATTACCCTGCTAGCAGGCAGGAGTGAGTGTGAAGCAATAGGAAATCCAACCCTAAATCTCTTTCCCATGTGCTGAGCCAAAGAACATTCTGAGCTTATTGCAAAGTTTCTATTCCTGTTCTTGATGATACTAAAGAAAAAAAAATCTCTTTGGCTTCCAGGAAGAAAAGTGAAAAATAAAGTTATGCTGAAGCAGAAAATGCTGAAAAAGATTCACAGAATGAACATTAACCCTTTTTAGTTGCAGATGTGGTGTCTGCAGGGAACAGATTTCTAGCAGAGTGTTCAGATATCTCTCTGAGTGCCCAACAGCACTGTCATGGCATTGAGGACTTTCATTCCAGTTCATTTCTTTCCTGACTAACTGAAGTCACTCTGGCCCTTTACCTGCAGGCTGCCCTAGCAATAATTTTGTTTGAGGCTGTGAACAGAGTAGACTGTGCACATTAGAGTTATCCCAGACCAGAACTGAGCTGAATTTATTTGTTCATTTGAAATAAAACTGTCTCCAGTGAAATGTTGGGCTGAAGCTGACAGAACACAGTGCTGTAAAAAGTAATACCAGTGACTATGTCTTATAAAAAAAAGAGTTAAATTAGAGGCATTTCATAGAAGAGCACCATCAACATAAGTCACATCTAAGGGAAATTGCCCTACTGTGGTTCTGCTTGCTCTTTACATGACTAAGGCTGAAAGAATAATAATCATATTTTTGCTTGTCATTTTTGTAGTGCCATTTGCTGTTTCTGTTTCTCTCAACTCTTGTAATGACAAATCCGTTGCATTCTCAGGTTCCTGCTGCTGCAATACTTGGGTTGCAAATGTAGCAGGTAAATTTCTGAGAATTTAATGATAAATATTTTTCACTTAACCAGGGAGAAAACCTGTGTTAAAAAACAAACAAACAAAATTAACTGAGTCAAATTCTGTTTTAAAGAGGCTTTTTGTTGTTAAGTACCCTCAGTTCCTGACCCTCATCTCAGTCAATGCACCAGGGACTTGGTGATGTTCATTGCTGGCAGCCAAACTTCTCTGGGGGGAGGTTTATAGGTGCTCATGGTGCACTGCTGTGGGACACAAAAGCAGGAGAGATGATCATAACCCTCCAACTCTGGCAAGTGCTCTGGTACTTGTGATTTGCTGGTACTTGGAGGGGAATATCTTCCAGAAATAGCCAAGCTGGCAGGGTTTCACAACACGGGGCTAGAGATCTGACAGTTATATAGTGCTGCACCCAGCTGAAGCCTGATACTCTGATTAAAAGCAGCTATATCCTTCCAGGTGGCAGCTTCCTTAACCAGTTCACACCACTGTACATCTCACTTGCAGCATCTCACCAGCTCACTCAGCCTGCAAACCCCTACCTTCAAGGTGTGAAAACATCATGAGACACCCCTGTCCCAGGGCCAGCAACTGATCTGACACTATAATCCCTTTCTGCTTAATAACACGTTGAGGGTTTCAGATCCTGATGGGATGTCACAGCCCAGGAGCTCAAAGCAGCATTTGTCACTGCTAATCCCCTTCTGAACACTGGATGAAAGTGCTTGTCCATATCCACAATGAGAACCTTCACTGGCTCTGCCCCACACTTGGGAGGTGAGCACTGTCCAAGCTGCTCCATCACCCACCTGCAGCCCTGAGACATCCAAACAATTACACAAAGTCATTCCCAACAGTTGACACACATTTAGTCCATGTAATTTGTTTTTAATCATAATCTCCACAGCCCAGCAAGAATTCTGAGTAAAAGGCCAGAGACCAGAAGGTTGGGGCCACCAACCTCACTCAGCAGTTAAGTTCTCCAGGCTTAGCTGTTATACACCTGCAGGAGAAAAGAGTCCCCAGGTCTCCATCAGAAGTTCCCCAGCAGCAATAAACATCCTCTCTGCTATAAGGAGAGATATACTGCAAAAACTCTCCCTATTGACAAGTGAGATTTATAGAAGGGAGCAGCCCATAAAACGGGATGTTCAATACTATCCTCCATTATGCTCAAACACCATTCTCAGATTCATGAGGAATCTGACTTCCTTCCTTCCTTCCTTCCTTCCTTCCTTCCTTCCTTCCTTCCTTCCTTCCTTCCTTCCTTCCTTCCTTCCTTCCTTCCTTCCTTCCTTCCTTCCTTCCTTCCTTCCTTCCTTCCTTCCTTCCTTCCCTCCCTCCCTCCCTCCCTCCCCTTCAGTTGCCACCTCTGGGGAGAAGCAGCTTAACAGTGACAGCTGTGTGTAGCAATGCCAGCCTTGCTGTCCCTCTGAGGTCTCAGAAGCAAAGGGCTAAGCTACATTTACCTCCCAGGAGTGCACTAACCTGAACATTATTGAGTTTAAAGTAAAAAAGATCCACCTTATAGATGTACAAACATTGAAGCAGAAGACTGGCCCAGCCTCATGCCTAAAGCTGTCACCAAGGAAATCACCTGGCTGTGTGCCAGGACAAGAGGCAGCACAGTTAAGAGGCTGCAGCACACGTGGCAGCTGGCAGGGCAGGGTTGGCTCACCTGCACCTCCCAGAGATCCCACAGCAAGCAGCCAGAAATAGCCTGCAGGCAGCACGTCCCCCTCCCTGCCCAGGATCAGTCAGGTGCAGGATTTTGTGCTGCCACGTTTGTGTGAGGAACATCTGGGCTGAAATAGAGATAAAGATCCAAGACAAACAGACACTGAGCAAGCAAATATGCAATTCTTACTCTGACAGTCTTCTGTGCTCCAGTGACAATTAGTTATTTTCCCCTGTCTATCCTTAACTATTTCGCCACCTGAGCTGAATAGTTTCCCATCTATTTTCAGCCACCTGAGCTGAAATCCAATCCTTCATGATGCTATCTGACATAAAATAGTAAAAATTAGAAGTAATCAACAAGAAATGGAAAAGGAAAGAACAACTGCCCTGAACTAGTACTGTATGTTAAGGTGCATTAGCACAAGCTGCCCAGAGAAGCTGTGAATGCCTCGTTGTGATAAACCAAAGTTTGATTAGATAAATTGGTTGAGACCTGCGATCTACTGTTTCCCAGATAACCCACTTCGACAATGTGACATTGTATCAGATAAGGGGAAAGGCCGATAAGCAGTTCCTGCAGAGGTGGGCTGAAGTCTTTCGTCATTCCGATTTCCTCCCTCCCGATAAGGCACAGCTGCATGTGACAGTGTAAAACCTCCCCAAGGGAGCCATCGAGGCATTTCCCCTAATGTATAACCCGTGGAAGTCTTTGTTCTGTGTGGGCTCCTAATGGATGAAGACTCTGACTATCATGCAGACCACAGACACTGAAATTGCAATGATCCAATCTCATGGATCCATGGGTGGTGATATTTTTCCTCTCCCCTCTCTTTTATTGTTCTTTATTTCTCTTATGTTTTCACTTTGTTTTATTTTTATAGAAAATAATCAAAACAGCTGCATGCTTCCTTTTCTTTTAAATTGTTTTAAAACAAACCTGCCTCATATATGCACATTGGTCATTCAGTGTTTCACTCTGATTCACCCCAAGGGGTCTAAGAACCTCAGTCACCGCTCAAAGGTGGGTGGTAACACCCAATCCTGGCAGTACTCATGGCCAGGTTGGATGGGGTTTGGAGCAACCTGCTCTACTGGAAGATGTCCCTGCCCATGACAGGGGGGTTGGAACAAGATCTCCACATCACTAATGTTCTCCAAATTTTGGCACACCCTCCCCCAAAGCAGCCTGCTGCACCCGCACTCTGGAAAGGCTTTTGATCATTTAGAGTGAGCGTGAACTCTGCTGAACTTTCACAGAGAGAACTGATGGATTTCTCTGTCTCCTAAACCATCAAATTGAGTTGGCATACCTTTTGGGAAGACGTGTTAATCAAATGAAAGCTATCAAATCCAATACAGCAGCAAGTGTGACACGTTGAAAATCAAATAGTTCTCTCTTGTGAATCACCCTGTCCTTACATTCTGTGAACCCAAGGAAAAAGAAAGGCTCCCAAAATTCAACCACTAACAGTAAAACCAGGAGTGACATTTCAGCTTTGTTCCGAGCTGATTTGTTAAACTGACATTTCCAGTGATCTGGTGACACCAGTTTTCCAATGAAAAAGAACTGGAGAGAGACAGGGTGACAGCAGCAGCGACGGGCTAGCCGAGTGCTGTAGGTGTTTGCAAGAGTTGGAAGTGACAAGGTTCATCTGATGAATCTAATCCAAGCTCTAGAACTGCACAGTTCCTTTTCTTACCCTGCTGGAATCTTAGAAAATCCTGAGTTGAAAGGGACCTACAAGGATCTAAGTCCAACTCCTGGCCCTGCACAGGACTACCCAAAGAATGTATAGTAAAAATACATTATAAAAAATGTGTATATTATATATACATATGATAATATAACACAGTTGCTGTCCAGCATTAGATGTACCTGAAATTGGGAGTTTATATATAAATATGCACGCAAAGTGTTAAAAATCAGATGCCAGAGAAAGCATCTAGCCATTTGGGAAAATTCATTGTAAAAACCTTTATTGTTACCCTGGAGAATGGTGGAGGAATACGGCAGGAGGATGGCATGGGAGAACAGAACTAGCACTGGCAGAAGGTGAGGATGAGAAAAGAGCAAAAGAACAAAATGCCTGTTGGATATTCCCAAAGAAAAGACAGTCATTCTCACCTTCTTCAATCAATTATACATTTCAGTTTTCAGGAACATTCCCCCACCTTGTGACTTGCCAACCTACAGATGGAAGAGCAGACTTAGTGGCTTTAACGTTAGCATTTCCTGCAGTTTTCCAGAATTTCAGTGCAGAAGACCGGCATAACCTGATTCATCAGCTGCTCGTGTGCAAGAATGTTTATTTAAGGTTATGGGGGCAGGGAGATTCAACAAAAACCCCCTCATGTTTGTGTTTGGAGGATTCCTGGAGGAAAGGCAGAGCAGGCAGCCTATGGGGAACTCCCATAGCACCAAATAAACAAACTCTGTCACACGCTTCCAGAAATACACGTAACGCAACATATGTTGTTGGGAATTTTAAGTCCCATTTTAAATTTGTGTACGTTACAGAAGAACTTAATTAAACAGGGAAGTAAAAAAAAATGTTGGGGAGCTGTGGGAAATGAACAGAAAAATCCTGAGCACAGCCTCGGCTGCACATTGCATAAAAGAGGGTGAGGAGGGGCCCAGATAAGGCACCCAAGGAGCACAGTTCCCACACTGCTGCCCAGGTCCAGCTTCCCCCAGCCCCAGGATGTGGCACTGGACACATCCTGACCTTCTACTGCCTCTGAGTGTGGGAGTGGGCAACTCAGGACATCACAACATGTGGCTGCTCCAGAACGCAGACCAACAGAAGGAGCAATGTGGAGTTTATTTTTACTTGCCTGCAAGTTTTGAGGTCAGCCACAATCTATTTAAGTTGTTGGTATAATTTCAGTAATCACAGGCTTTTCATATATCCTTATTTACTGTGTTCTGGTTATTTACCATGTTAATTGAGGTTGTGGGGCATAAAATCAGCTTAATATAAGGGTTTTGCTGCCAATTAACACTTCCCATTTGTAGAGTCAGATAATCACTAGCTGCTATCCTCCTGGTTGTAATTCATGAGTTAGTTTGCATAATTACCTCCCAGTCACTTCTCACAAGGGTAAGACAAATCCTCCCGTCCCAGCCTCCTCACCAGACCTGCTGCACAAAACAGAGGGACTGCTCACTCACAGGAGTGTCTTTTTAATTATGCAGCACAGCAGAACACTTAGGATGTTAAATGGCTTGAATCCTCTGGAACAGGCAAGGCATTTCTCAATATCACATGGTATTGTCAGAATTTCTAAAGGTAACACAGTTTTTCCTTAATCCTCAGATCATTGGCTGAAGTGGAAGCTGTAGTGTTCAACACAGCTCCAGGTTTGAGAGGAAAAACATGATTCAGAGTGTAAGGCTGCCCTTCTCTACCTGCAGGGCAGAGAGGAGTTCATGCCAACCAAATCCACCCCGGCTTGTGCTCCAGGCTGGTAATGGCTATCCCTTCCTGGAAGTGTTCAAGGCCAGACTGGACTGGGCTTTGAGAAAATTGGCCTGGTAGAATTTGTCTCTGCCCGTGGCAGGGGTATAGAATGAGATGAACTTTAAGATCCCCTCTGACCCAAACCATTCCGGGCTTCTGTGATAATGGAGTCTCCCATAATCTCTTCACATTATCAGGATGGAATTCCATCCAGTAAGTTTACACCAGACTTGACATCTAACACAATGGGATTTCCCTAAATCCAAACAGATGTTTTCACAGCTCCATCTTTGGGGGCTGCCCTAATGCTCATTAACCAGATGCCCAATTAGCCACCTGTCCTGCACACACCTCCAACTTTTTGCACACCTGCAGCTGAACAGAAAGATTTCAAAGCATGAACTCAGCCATAACCCCACAGACAGAACCCCTGGGAGCACAGTCTGTTCCTCCATACAGAGCTCTGCACTTTATACCTTCACCACTGAGTTAACTTTGGCTCTACAAATAAACTGAGCTAACTTTTGCTGCAATAAACTCTTACACAAGAAGCAGTGTTTTGGTGGTTCGTGTTGATCAGGAACCTGGCCAGGAGCATGGCTGCTCCATGTAACCTTGCTCTGCCCAATTTTTCCTGCGGGTTTCCTGCATATTTTCCTCTCCTTCTGAAGAACGAAGGCATCCATTCATTTCTCACTTTCCTTAGGAGAGCACACATTTACCGGTTTCATAACCCAAGTGATGCCACGGTTCTTGCAAAATTCTTCCACAAACAAATAGTAGTCTGAAGACATTTTGAGGGTCTTCAGAACAAAGGCACTCTTTCTTGCCTCGGGCTCTCCTGCTTCCCTTTCAAACTGCTTCCGAAACCTCTTCAGATCCTTTGCTAAGCAGCTGTTCTGACTCAGCTGGGTAGAAAGAGAAATACAAGATTCAGCACAACAAATGCTCCCACAGTATGACTTGCTTTAATTGCCCTTGAGAAGCTTCTGGGGATCAACTGCACCACATATTCTGAGAGGAAAAATAAATAAATATGGATACCACTGAGAACTGCTTTTTCTTTGTGGAGGAAGAGGATCAGTTTCAATTTTTTGTCTCTCTGCATGAACACTGGGAGCTAGAACAGTGCAAGTTATAATCCGTGTTCCATCATTCCTGCTGTAGCTTTCCTGTGCAGCCAGCATCTCCCTCTCCAGGGCAGGCAGCTGCCCACAGTGACCCTGCAGCATCTCAGTGGCAGCATTCCTAAACCACTGCTGGTCAACCCAGTGTTACAAACCACCCTCAACCTCCCTCCATAGAGTCACAGACTGGTTTGGGTTGGGAGGGACCTTAAAAGCTCATTCTATTCCACCCCCTTTCCATGGGTAGGGACACCTTCCACTGTTCAAATGCCACATCTGGTGGGGGCTAAGGCTCCCAGTGGGATCACATCCCGCTCAGCCACTGTGCTGCAGGAGACATTGCCCAGGAGAGGACAGGGCTGTGGGTGTTTATACACTGGAATGGGCTGCCCAGGGAATGGGGGAATCACCTTCCCTGGAGGTGTTTAAGGAAAGACTGGACTGGCTCCCAGTACCCTGGTCTGGTTGAAAAGGTGGTGTTCAGTCATAAGTTGGACTCCGTGATCTCTGAAGTCTATTCCAACCTAATTAATTTATTATACTGTATCATCTAAACCTGTCCGTAGATACCAACCACACTCCCCATACACGGTGGGATGCTTGGGGAGGGGGGGCTATCCTTGCCCTCACCTGCACACCGAGCCTATGGGACTTAACATGCTGCCCCGGGGATGTGCAGGAGTTGGGATACAGAGCCAGGAGCCCACCGGGAGCCCACCGGGAGCCCACCCGGAACCCTCCGGGCCCCGCTCTGAGCCGGGCCGCGACCCCCGACCCTCGGCGGCCTCTGAGGGAGCCCGAGCCCGTCCCCATGGCAACGGCGCGGCTGCGCGCCAGGGGGCGCTCTCGGCAGCCGCCTCCCCGCTCTGCCCCCTCAGCCCGGCCCGATCCCCCCGCCAGCCCCGGCCCGGGACCCCCGGCCTGACGCTCCCTGCTGGCGGCGACACGCAGCGGTGGGGAGCCCCTCAGCCCTGCTCCTCGCTGGCGCTGCCCATCCTGCGGCCCTGCAGCAGGACATCGGGACAAGTCACCAGGACACTCCCGCAGCCTGCCGGGCAGGGCAGGGATCCTGCGGCACCTGGCTGCAGGTGGGCACGGGCAGGGGTGGGCTTGGAGCGGGCAGGGCAGGGGAGGTGTGGTGCAGGCAGGGGTGGGCACAGTGCGGGCAGGGGTGGGCACGCTGCGGGCAGGACGGGGTTGGGATAGGTATGGTGCATGCAGGGGTGGGCATGGCGTGGGCAGGGGTGGGCACGCTGCCGGGCGCTTCGCCGCGCGGCCGCACAGACCTTCCTTGATGGAGCAGGACAAAGGTTTTGTTCTTCTCCCAACAGTGCAGCCTTGTGCGGCCGCGGGCAGCGGCGACAGGCAGCAGCCAGCGCGGCCCCGTGCTCCCACGCCACGGCGCAAGGGGGGAGTTTCTCCTCCTTTGTCTGCGCCCGGCCAGGCAGCAGCCGGTGCGCGGCAGCGCCGGAGCAGCCGGGGAAGGGCCTCGGCAGGAGCCGCGGAGCACGGCGGCCGCGGTCCCCTCTGCCTCGGCACAGCCACCGGCCCGGCCTCGCTGCGCTGGGAGCGAGCAGCGATCCCGGGGGAGTCAAGCTCTTCATGACGGGAACCCGACCAGGCAGCGGGGACGGCAGCTGCGCCCGGGGACGGGGAGGACGGCAGCAGTGGGGACAAGGACAGCAGCGCCCCGTCCCCACCCCCGGCGCCCGCCGTCGGCCATGGGGAACGGCATGAGCCAGGTAATGGGAGCGCTGGGGCGGCTGCTCTGCAGTTCGGCCATGCCCGGGCGGCTCGTCCGGTGCCGGAGATGGGAGACCCTTACCTAGCGGCTGCTCTGCCGTGCCAAGCGGCGTTTCACCTGCCGGCACGGGTCCGGCACAGGGCTCGGCTCTTTGTTTATCTGTCGGCAGAGCAACACCGGAGGTGAAACAGGCAGGGACACTGCGCTGGGACAGCTGACAGTTGCCCAGGGGGGTGGAGGGCAGGGGTCACAGCGAGTTCCTTGAAGGAAGGGGGGTAAACTTTTCCCAACACCTTTAATCCCGAGGAACCAGCACCAGTCACATGCTGGGAACCCTGTGTCACCCCGAGCCTGGTGGTCCCGCACCCCCTGCTCAGTGGGGCTGTGCTGTGAGTGGGGCTCGGCATCATGGGGCAGAGGGGATGGGCACTATTTTATTTATTTTATTTATGTGCTGCCCTCTTTTTCTCCTCTGAGGAGCAGGTCAGCAGGGTGCTGGGGACAGGCACATGCTGTTTATTCACGGTTCAGTGTCCTGCCCTTGGGAGCTGCCCTTGCTAACTGGCGCTCTCCCACCCGCTCCTCTCAGTGCTGCAGCTGCGAGTTAAAGGCACCCCGTCGATAGGAAATTGATCTAAAATTGCAGGAATCACTAAAAAACCCACCCTTTTTTAAGCTGTTAAGTCAAGAGAAATGTTTCCAAATGTGAGCAGTGAGACAAGTGTGAGTCCAGATGTGCTGGTGAAAATCACCTCCACCTGCCCTGGGCACCAAATATTGCTGCAGGGAGAAACTGGCGGAGGATTGGCTGGATACAGGATTGAATTCACTGCCCAGGCTGTGAGTGAGGGAGAATATAAAATAGCTCTGGATGACAAGGTTTGCAAGGTGTCCTGCTTCTGCATCTGCAGTGCTGTTAACAGAGGCCTTGTCAAGTAATTATCTTTTCATCACGAGAAGTGGAATTTCCCAGGGGAAATGAGCTGAAAGCATGGTGTCCAGAGCAATCTGTGCCTGGGCTGTGAGAAATGGGATTCCTGCAGTGCAGAGTGAGGGGAGTGGAGCTTGGGGCTGGGAGGGGGACAGCTACATCCCCTACAAGCTTCTCTGTGCCTGTTGCTTTCCCATCCCTCGAGCAGCAGGGCTTGCACAGGTCACGGGTATAGTCCAAGGCTGTACAAAGGTGTATGCAACTTGCTGAGCTCAGGTAATAAACCCCAACGGAGGACTGATTGATGATAAACAAGAGGAGCAATAAAAAAGCTGTGTCTGGCTCCTAGTGCCCATGAGAGTACCAGGTGGTTGCAGGTGCCAGGGCGACATCCAGCCCTACATCCTGGATGCCAGGGTCGTAGTAGCCCTGGGAAGGCACAGGTCCAGCTCCCCAGCACCGTTCCTGCCTCAGGTTTGGTGATGGCCGTATCAATGCCAGAACTTCGGCCCCTCCAGCCGAGGTTACTCTTTCCCAGCGTGGGTCCCAGCACAATGGGTACCACAGCACAAGGTCACTGCTCACACTGCCACTTCCCCTTGTGTCCCACAGATCCTTCCTGGCCTCTACCTTGGGAACTTCGTTGGTAAGTGGAACCAACTACTGCAGAGATGTTCTCCAGCTGGGGACTGGGGCTTGCTTGAGCTGGTGTCTCCCTGCCTACAAATGCTGCCTGACATCCTGCCTGCACCCACTGCTCTGCCTGCACCCACTGCTCTGCCTGCACCTGCTCCGCTCTGTCACCCAGTTTGGGTTGGCAGTAGTGGGAGTAAAGACACTGTGGCAAAAGCAAGGCAGAGACCCCTGGCTTTGCATGGCTTCCATATTTAACAGCTGTCCTGAGCTCTTGGGATACATGGGGGAAAGGAGTCAAGGAGGAAATATGGATCCCATGCCAGGAGCAGAGGAGCTGGTGGTGCCACATGGGTGTAAGAGAGCAAGATTGTGGCACTTCAGGGTAATGCTTCTCAGTCATGCGGCTGTAGAAGAAGCCAGAGGGGACTGCCCACCCTTAGGAGGGAATTTCCCAGAGGCACAGTCATGCCTTCTCATACCAAGTCACTATTTTAAGGAGTTTTCATAGTCAGGGGACAGTTAATGACCAAGTGTTGGCATCTGCTGTGACAAACCAGCATGTATGAGTACTCCTGCCTCCCTGGTTACTGCTGTAAGTACTGTGGAAGTTTAAAACAAACCACTGGTGTGAATTGCTAAGGAAATGTCACTGGAGTGGCAGTCCTGTTCTCCCTGTGCCACATGGAGCACTTTGGATTGGGCTGGGTGGGCTGTGGCCTGCTGGGAGCAGAGGGACAAGGACATGCAGCTGCCAGGGTCGTCAGGGGGATTGCTGTGAGCAGCCTCTGCTGTGGGGCCTAGGCCCGATGCCATCCAAACACTCATCACTCTGCCAGGCAATCCATGGTGACAAGATTCTAGGCCTGCAACATTAAGCTCACAGAGATATTTCCTCCAACTGGAAGCTTTTCCAGCCCCAGTAAACCTTGATTCCAGTGTCATTTGCTGTCACTACCTGCTGAGGCGGATGGGAAGGTGGCTGCTGTCTGAGTCCCCACAAGGGTCCCCATCTCCCTCCCCACACAGATCGCAGCTTCCCTGCAAGCATCTTCCTTGAGATTCACTCCTATTAAAATTCACATCATGCTTTTAGCACATCCGGGCTGGATTCCTGAGCCAAGGTTTTACACCACGTGAAAGTTTAGAAACCCAAAAGAATGAGATGTGGAAATGTTTCCCCTCCTCTCTGGCCGCACTTGCTGCATCTGCTGGTTGTGGCATGAAAGGGAGACACTCGGAAGCTGCTCAGCAAGACAAGCACGCTCGCCTCCCTGTGCAACCACTGCTGTGCTGGACCAGAGGCCAGGATCACATCCAGAATGCTGAAGCATTGGTGAGAGGCAGGGCATCACCACAAACAGCCAAGGACACCCCATTTCTGTCCACACAGCTGCAGAGAGAACAGAGCAGAGAGCAGCAAGTCACTGCTCTGGTGTTTTCTACAGAAAATCGGAGTTGATGTAAATTTCTGCAGCTCCACTTCCATAGTTCACAAGATAAAGCAGATCTCTCCTGCAGCAAGTCCCAGTGCTACGTGTGTGTCTGCTCAAGGAGGTGTGGGCAGGGCACAGGCCTCCTCCCAAAGTGGGGACAAGTACGGGCAAGAGGGACACTGCCTGCTGAACCCAAGTGTTTCTGTGCAGGTGTGAATGGTTCAACCAGCATGAGCAGCAAGGAGAAGGGATCAGGGAGAGGCCTCTGGTTTGGGATGGGATTGGTATTCCAGGTTTCCATATTTGCCCATGTCTGTACTGCTGCATGTGGGGGTGGGATGCAGTTGATCTGCTGGAACAAGGCTCTGTGTGCTGGCTGGCTGCAGAAGCAGGGTGGGAGCACTGTGGGAAGAGAAGGGTAGAAAATGAATACATGTTGATGTCTAGTTTTATCTTTCAGATGCCAAAGACCTGGAGCAGCTAAGCCGGAACAAGATCACCCACATTGTTTCAATCCATGAATCCCCCCAGCCTTTGCTGAAGGTAGGGTTCTGCACCAGATGTCACCCTGTAAATTCCTGCAGCTCCTTCCATGCTGCATCTTCCTTTCCCCTCTGAGCATCCCATGGCACGTACACCTCTCCCTGGTCACTGATCCCAGAGGAGCTGGGCGGCCCCCCGGCATGGGAAACTGGCTGTCTTGTGGCTGTAACACGGCCTTGAACACTGACGGGAAACAATTTCCAGCTCTCCAGACTCCTCTTGTTTCCTATCCCCTCCCATGAGTTACTGGTATCCCCTTGCCCTGCCCTTCACCCCAGGGAGAGTGTGGCCCCATCTCCATGCAGGAGGGATGCTGTGTGGGGGAAAAAAACCCCTGCAGGCATCTGTGGGCAAGGAGAAAAGGCACTGCCAGCCCCACTCTGTTCATGTATGGCACCCTGGCTGTAGTCCCTGAGTTTCTCCTCTTCCTATTCTGTCTTCCAGGACATTACCTACCTCCGCATCCCCTTGCCTGACACCCCTGAAGCCAACATGTGAGTACCCTGGGGAGGCTGGGGACGTGCAGGGAGGCAGAAGGGTGACCAGAGGTGAGGGCTCAGCTTCTCAAACCCTCCATGTGCTGTCTCCAACTTCTCAAGCACAACAATCCACAGGATGGACATGTGATGCCACAGTGCAGGGGACCACCCCTGGGCCCCAACAGCATCCCAGTCAGTGACTGATGTGAGGGTACAAGCCCTGGGGGGAGGTGAGGGGCAGCCACTCTGCAGCATCCATGGAGAGGAGCAGCAAGCATCCCCTCAGGAAGCGTCTGGAGAGGGGAGAGCATATAAAGGGTGTGAAGCCAGCCAAGGGCACAGACGTGGCTGGAGATTCAAGCAGCCAGCATCCCACTGCCCCAGCATGAGTCACACAAGTCACAGGGCAGCCCCGTGCATCCCCAGCACAGTGTCGCCTTCTGTGTCCCCAGCACAGAATGAGCTGGCAAATCCACCTTTCCTTGGGAATAAACAGCACTGAGCTACTCAGGTCTCAGCAGTGGTTGGCAGATCCCCTAAAACAACTCAAACATGCAGGGCTGTTCTGCCTGCAGCTAAAAATGCTGTTCCACCCCTGAAGTTCTTACTCTGTCTGGTTTATTTTTCCTGCTAGCAAGAGGCACTTCAAGGAATGCATCAGTTTTATCCATCAATGTCGCCTGCATGGAGGGAACTGCCTCGTCCACTGGTAATGCTTCTTCCCCTGTGCCCACTGCTCAGCAGATACAACCCCCAGCCCCTAACTTTAACTGCAACCCCTGGTGAAAGCCAGCCTGTGCCAGAGGGCTCTGTGCCAATGGACCCACCCAGGATCCACCCTTAGCTGTGGCTTGTGACTCAAACCCAGCGGGATCCAGGCAGTCCTGGAGCCGAGGCAGCTTTTTGCTGTAGCTGAGTGCGCGGGTTGAGTGGGGTTTGGGACAGGCAGCCAGCCCACTCCTCTCCCTGTAGAGGAGTGGGTATTTATAGGCACTGATGGCCAGGATCTTGGAAGGTCTCAGGCCTCTGGGAGAGCAAGTCCTTGGAGGAGAAGAAGAACTGAAATATTTGAGGCACAGGGGTGGAGGAAGAGACAATAATGGGGTCAGGGTGTGCCACTAACACCAGCCCTTCTGCACTTTCCCTTGCCAGCCTCGCTGGCATCTCCCGCAGTACCACCGTGGTCGTTGCCTACGTCATGGTTGTCACGGAGCTGAGCTGCCAGGAGGTGCTGGATGCCATCCGAACCATCCGGCCCGTCGCCAACCCCAACCCCGGCTTCAGGCAGCAGCTGTCTGAGTTCGGCGGCAGCGCAGCCCGCAAGGTGGGAGAAACCTCTGCCACATGTGCCCTGCTCCATGGCTGAGCCTGCCATGGTCTCAGAGCAAGGATGAGTCTTGAGGGGACTTTGTTTCTGACCTGTTCCCCTGGTAGGCTTGGACCTGCCCTTGTAAACCAGCACTGTATTTTACTTCTTGCTCCTTCCCCAGGTCCGCAAGCACCTGAAGCAGAAGTATGGGATGTCCCCTTTCAATGACGAGGAAGAAATAAAGGCCTTGCTGCCAGTAGGGAGAGAAGGAACGTCCAAGACAGAGGGAGCTGTGCAAGGACTGGTCCCAAGATCCAGAGACATGAGGAGCACAAGTCCCTTCCTGCTGCGGGTGAAGAGGACGTTCTCCTGCATCCCGGCTTGTCTGAAGTGACCCAAGCCAAGGGAGAGCAGTGAGCATCACCCAACAGCCTGGGAGAGATGAAGGAGATACAACACGTTGGGACAGGGAGCACTGGGCAGGGACCTGCACAAAGCCCAGCTCCTTCTTCTCTTCTGGGGTGGGAACGCGCCACCTGTCTGGGCAGGTTTCATGGACGCTGTTGGGCTTTGCAGCACATGCTGGGCTCATCTTCACATCCGGTGTGCTGGGGACACAGCTCTCTGCCCCTGGGGCACTGCAAGCTCCTGCTTGGGGCAGAACACAGAGGGGGTCTCTTCTGCCACATGGCCCAGGAGTTGCCAGCAGCAGCTTTAGCACTTGGGTACCCACTGCATGGCCTCAGGGTGCATGGGAGAGCCAGTGCTCCCCTCAGAGCGGTTTTCCCACCAGCAGCACAAGCTCCCAGCATCCAGGTGGCTGTGGAGCAGGGACACACCAGTGTGCCAGCAGGTAATGCCACCACACAGGCTCCCAGGCAAGGGTCCAGCTCCAGACTGGCCAAGCACAAGCCCTGAGCAAGCACTGTAGCTTTAGGAATCCATTGCACCCCATTCCCACCTATCCCAGGGCACAATCTGTAACAGGTGGGAACCAAGCATTTAACCTGGCCAGACCTCACTAGAGCAGAGCCTTAAGCCATTTTGCTTAAAGACTTTCTATGTCTCCCAGTAATAAATACCCTTCTCTGTGGTCTGACTCTCCTGTCATGGCTGGGTTGAAATGGGGTTGCTAAGGGGGAAGGTCCCAGCATGGGACAAGTCTGGAGCTGCTGCTGGCCTCTCTCTGGAGTGGGCTGGGGACACGCATGTGTGGACAGGGCTCACCCTGCTGCCTTGTGAGAAGTTGACAAGGGAGGCTAGAAATGTGAATGCCAGGGCAGAGCTCTCTCCTGGAGAGAGTGGGAGCAGCAGGTGGGAGCTCACTTGGAGCCTGTTTCACTGTAACCTCTCCACTCACTGGATCCAGGAGCACCAGGTCCAGGAGTTTGCTGGCTCCAGCTGCTGGGAGTACTGGGAGCCTGCCACCAGCTGAGTATCACAAGCCCCAGACCTGCCCCGTTTACACCTTTCCCTGGAGCAGGGTCCCAGGTGGGAAAAATTCTGAGGAAGCCCAACTGAGTCATCAGCACTGTCCCTGTTGGGACTCAGAGCGTATTTCTGGGGTCCCCCTCATCCCTGCCCCCCTCTCCTAGGGGGAAGGGATCCCCCAGGAGACAAAGCTTCAAGACCAGGGTTCCTTCCTGCTGCCATCATCTCCCTACTGGACTGGGTGCTGCCTGGGAGATTGGAGCAGACTGGAGCTCCACACTCTCTGCGTAGATACTGAGCAAACTGAGTAACCAGGGGTGCATCGTCTTTCACTGCTCCTGCACTGTCTGCCATGGGATCCCACTCCCAGTTCTTTCCAGGCTCCTCTACCTACTCCCTCACCCGCAGGCCAGGCTCTCCAGCACCCTTTGACCTCCTGAGCACACAGCAGAGTAGAAGCTCTGCAGCCCAAGACCACACATCCAGGATGTGTGCCCCATGAACAACTGCACCCACCTGCACTGGGACACTTTATGCCAAGGTGTTTACACACAGGAATTCCCCTGTTGCAACTGTAAACCACACAGGGCCCTGGTCCCTCCAGTTCAGCTCCACAGCACAGCAAAATGTATTTATTTTGGCAGATCTGGTTTACACAGCTTGGAAAAACCCAGGCAAGGGCAGGGTTAGATACGAGTTAATGTTTGACTGCCTTTTGAAGTTCATTTTGGCATGAAAAGCTTAAGGGTTAAGCAGCTTCACCTTCTCTGGGAAGGGAAAAGCATGATGAGGAATACAGTGGGGAATCTGGCCCCTGAGCGTCCTCTGTCCTCGCTGATGCCCGGGTAATTAGATCCCCCGGGGCCTGCGTCACCAGGCGGCTGCCACACCACATGAAATCCCCGCCGGCCGATAAAGCTTATCCCGGCGGGCTGGGGCTGAACAAACCAGCCGGCAGCTGCGATTATCTCCCGGCCTTGGATGTAATCAGTGCAAGCCACGGGGAGGCTGTGCAGAGACTCCTTGCCATCGCTCTGCTTCCCAATGCAGAAAGGGGAGATGTGGATTCTCTGCCGGTCAGTTCCCAGGCCCTTTTCCCAGAACGTGGCCCCACAGCTTGCCCAGATGGGGGGCACAGGTGATGCCTGAGCTTCACTTTGCAACAAAGGGCTCACGGACAGGCTCAGTAAGGAGATAAAACCCCTGCCAGTGAGGCTCGCTCCTACACCCCGTGTGGTCCCATGTGCCCTCTGTGCCACGTGGCTGTGCCCTGTCCTCACATCCTCTGGGAAAGCCCAGGACTGGGCTCTCTGCCACTGATTATTCATCTGGAGACTTTTCAGCCTCAGTAGCTCTGAGGAACTTCACTTCTCCTCTCGGCCAGAGGTGACTTTCTCTGACTCAGAGCAGGAAAGGAGACCTGGGGCACTGCAAAAGGAGACTTGGGGAGGCAGCAGTCAGGCAGAGGAGCAGGGTTCCCCTGCACAATGGCATGAGACTCTGCAGCAGTGGTGGAGGAACCAACACCAGTGTCACCTCAGGGTGGCCCAGTGACTCAGCCTGTGCCCTGCTGCGGGCCAGTGAGGAGCTTGTGCAGGATGTGTCCCACCCTGGTCTCGGCAGCCCTTGGCACAGCTCATCCGCCCTTCCCACCCATTTCCCGTTCTACTCAGCATCCAGAGCCCCGCGAGGCAGAGTGAGCATTAGAGCAGAGGAGAGATTTGAGAGATGTGGACATGTGACTGTACACACCACCCTGGAAACCCTGCAGCTCCCTGCAGTTCCCCACACCCATGGAGTGAGCAGCTGATCCCATGGGCGGATGCAACCCCTGGAACTGGGATGTATCTGTCTGGGGTCCCAAAGCAGGAAGTTAAAGGGACTGGGGTCCCTTGTCCCCTTCGGGGAGCATGTGGGAGACCTGACAGTTTTAGGGGAAGTATTTGGGAGGGGTGCAGGAGAGTTCTGTGTGCCTTCTGATGCCTTGTCCCTTCTCCCGCGAGTGCAGGGTGCCTGTGTTGAGAAATACACCAAGTGCAGGTATCTCGGTATGTAAATTACCAGTGCGAGCTGCACATTGCGTTCTGCACGGCAGGAAAAGGCTGGAGGCCCAGGCAAGGGCCGGGAATGAGCGCCCACCCTTTGCCTAACATAGGGCACTGCCCGGGGTGGGGGGGTCAATCACCCAGAGCCTCCGCGGGAGCCAATGAACAACGGGAAGAACCTAAAATCACCACTAGAGTATGTGGGTACACACATTGTGAGCGTCTGAAACTTCGGGGATGCCTTTTTTTGGGGGTCCCTCCTGGAGGCACCCGCTCTTCCCATTGCTGTAACCTTCAATTACATCACTTTTTCCTGAACATGGATGTCTGACGCTGCTGCGTGGGGAAAAGTGGAGCAGAGTAAAAAATTTTAAACCCGTCCCATCCCCCGCCCCACCCCCCTTGGGGCAGCCAGAACCGGCGGCGTGGGCCAGGAAAAGGAAAGCGAAAGCAGGAGCCGCTTTCGGTTTCGCCGCCGGGCCGCGATGGCGGAGCCGGGGGCGCCCATGCGGCTGAAGGAGTGGCTGATCGCGCAGATCGACAGCGGCCGGTACCCGGGGCTGCGCTGGGAGAACCGGCACCGAACGCTCTTCCGCATCCCCTGGAAGCACGCGTCCAAGCAGGATTACCGGCAGCAGGAGGATGCTGCGCTCTTCAAGGTACCCCGGGCTCCCCGCGGTCCCCACGCGGCCCTGGGAGCGTCCTTGCGACTGCCCCCGGGTTCTGTGCGCACTCCCGGGGCTCCCCATTGCCCGAGGGGCTCCACTTCCCAGCTCCCTGTGCACCCAGGAATCGCTCACCCAGCTCCGTGCAGCCGAGCTCCATGTGCACCTCCAGGGCTCTCCATTACCTGACTCTGTGCGCAGTGCTGGGACGGCTCCATGCACACCCCTGGCACACACCGCCCCGCTCCGTGCCCGCTCCCGGGGCTCCCGGCTGCCCAGCTCCGTGTGCTCCGCTGTGACCCCGCACCACCCAGCTCCCCGCAGTCCCCCAGGACACACAGCTCCGGTTCCCCACTGCCCCCCCACCCCGGTGGACTCATAGCCCGGTGCACCCCCTTGGACAGCTGAGCCGGGGTGAGGCAGCCCCAACAGCACAGGGCACCCTCTGTCCTGCAGGCTTGGGCTGTCTACAAGGGGAAGTACCACGAAGGGACGGACAAGGCCGACCCCTCCACCTGGAAGACGCGGCTGCGCTGCGCTCTCAACAAGAGCACTGACTTCCAGGAGGTGCCCGAGCGGAGCCAGCTGGACATCTCCGAGCCTTACAAGGTGTACCAGATCGTGACTGACAGAGCCTGTGATGCAGGTACGTCCCTGCCGTCCCTCCTCCTGTCCCAGATGTGGGGTTGATACCTGAAACATGCCTGTACAAGCCCCCTGTCCCACAGACATTACCCTTCCTCCCCACTCCTCTTCCTCTCTCGGTGTCTCGGACAGAGAGCTGTCTTCCCTGGGGCTGTTCCTGCCGTTTGCCAGGGGTTCATCTGTTCTTTCTTGCTCTCTGCAGAGGACAGTGACACACAGTCCCCAGACAGTGAGGACCAGCAGGTGAGCCTGCCCTGTGCCATCCAGGCAGGGGAGAAGGTGGGACCCTCAAATCCGCCCCTCACCCATCAGCTGCTCCCACACTTGCACACTGCCTGCATTTTGTCCCACGGGGCATCAGAGAGGCTCCTCTGTGCCATGCACTGCCAGACCCAGGCAGGGGATCTGCTGGTTTATGGGGTCCACTGTAGAATCAGGATCCCCCACTGCAGCTCAGCCCTCACCAAAACTGCTCCTACCCCCAGGGCAGTACTGCAGGGAGTCTGAAGGAGGAAAGCCAGAAGGACGTGGAGAGTGCCCACGTGTCTCCACAGCCCCGGCTCTCTGGCCACCCAACTGAGCGAGGTGAGGAGGGTCCTCCTTGGTGGGATGGGGCTGAGGGCAGGGAGTGCACACTTCTGCCAGGATCCTGTTCTCCTGTGCTCCTGCAGGCAACACCTGTGGGGATTGAGGTAGGGGCTGAGGACTCCCACCCTACCCCAGCAAAGCCATGCCCTTAGGGGATACAATGAGGCCCAGTAATGAGCAAACACAGTGGGAAGTGTGGGCCCAGGGGCTTGGGCCTGGAGAGTGCCTGGGAGCCCTTGGGTAACTGTCTATGTCCTCTTACCACCTCATCTCTGCCCTGGACCAGGGTGCCTTGTGAGGGGAGTCTTCTATGGCTGGAACCCGACCCATGGCCAGCTTCTTCCCAGACCCCCATCCTACCTCCCTGTGGAGGATGTCAATAATTCAGGTAGGAGCCACGCTGCAGACAATGCCCTGGGTGGCCCCACCAGCCCAGATTGCCCATGGACTGACCCTCCCTTTACCCCAGACTGCTGGCTCCACATCCGCCTGTACTACTGCGATGTGCTGGTGAAGGAGGTGACCACTCGCACGGCCGAGGGCTGCCGCATCACCACCAGCGCCGTGCCGGCTGACAGCGAGCACCTCTACGGCCCCTCCTGCATGGAGCAGATAAAATTCCCCCCACCACAGGTGCTCAGTGGCCACGGCCACGTGGCCTGCATGACTGATGTGCTGGAGCGGCTCTTGCCCCACCTGGAGCGTGGGGTGCTGCTGTGGGTAGCACCTGAGGGGGTCTTCATGAAGCGCCAGTGCCAGGGCAGGGTGTACTGGAACGGGCCGCTCGCCCCGCACAAGAACTGGCCCAACAAGCTGGAGAGGGAGAGAACTTACAAGCTGCTGGACACACAGCAGTACATACAGCGTAAGTCCCTGGGAGACCTTGCTCCCCTTGGGAAGAGGGGCAGGTCCTGCCCTGGTGTGGCTGATGGGGGCTGTCAGGACCCTGTGTCCCCTGACAGGGCTGGTGTCTTGCAGAGGTGCGGGAGTACCTGAGCAACGGGCAGATCATGCCACAGTACCAGATCTACCTGTGCTTCGGGGAGGAATACCCCACCAGAGCTGGGCACCCCTTCCAGAAGCTCATCATGGCTCACGTGAGTAACCACTGGGGCTGGTGACCCCTGGGCCAGGCACAGGGACCATTGCAAGACAGGGACAGGGACATGGACCTGTGCCCATCTGTCGTTTTGTGTCTCCGCAGGTGGAGCCAGTGTTCGCACGGGAGCTCTTCCATCATGCCCAGCGCTTGAGGCCGACGCTGCTCTGCAATTCTCCCCAGCCCTGTGCCCCTGGCACCTCCAGCCATGTTCTCCATGTCCTCAAACAGCTCTGCCAGCCCTGAACTGGGTGGGAGAGAAGAGCCCAGTTGCTATAAAGTCTCAGAGTGGGAGGCTGTGAGCCCCATGGCCCCACTCCAGCTGCATGTCCCAAGGCAGAGTGCTCAGGATGCTCAGTGTGCAGGACCAGACAAGGACAGACGTTAGCTGGGGTGGGCAGGTGCTGCTGCCCCTGTGATTGCTGTATTTATTCACCAGGAGTCCCCCAGGTGGGATTTGTTTTGTGCCTATTCAGCAAGCCAGGGCAGATCTGGCTCTGTCTTTGAACCTTGCGCTACCAGGACTCGCTGTTGCAAACCTTGGAAATAAAGGTTGTGTTTTCGTATCGGTATTGGGGGCTGGCTCTGATGTGGGAAGCTGGTGCTGGTCCAAGCAGAGCACAGGTGTCTGGGGAAGCTGAGTCCAGACAGAACCTCATGTGGGCAAAGCCAGCTCAGCCCCAACCACAGGGAAACAGCATGAGACAACCCCCTGCCCTAGTGCTGGCTCCAGACCTGCGCTGCCCCTTGTCCCAGCCCCTTGGCAGGGGTGAAGGCAGAGGTGAGGTGCCTGTTGGCTGCTCTGCTGACCTGGCAACACAAGGCTGTCCCAAAGGCAGTCACTACATCTCTCTGTTTACACTCCTGAATGGTGCGATGGGGCTCCTGGGGCCTGTGCTGTGCCCAGAGTTTTGGGAACAATGCAGGAACCTGACACAGGATCCAGCACAAGCCCAGGCTGGGGGCAGGAGCTGAGGCACTGGGGTGGGCAGGGGGCAGATACGCATCTGAGGGCAGGCAGCACCCTCAGTCCTGCCAACATCCCTCACTCAGCCTCACTCCAGCTGCTCACGGTGAGCAGGGCAGGATGAGAAACAGGTCGTGGGAACCTTCCGTGGGAAAAGGGGCTGGGGGAGCCGGGGGCTGTGCCCGCCTCTGCCCTGGGGAGGCCGCGGCCGTGCCAATCCTGGGGCCACTGGCTGCTGGCCGCAGGCCTTGGCGGCGCATCCGTCCGTCTGTCCGCAGGGACCAGCGCTGGACGGCAGAGTCCTGCTCCGCCCTGGGCGGCCCCTCAGAGGAGGGGCCGCCGCCCCCTCGCCGGCCGGCGCGTTTTAACGGGCCGTGCTGGGGCCGTGCGGCAGAGCGGGATCGGGAGCGGGATCAGCGGCAGAGCTGGAACGGCGGGGCCGCCCGGGAGGATGCAGCCCGACCTCCCCGTCGGCGACGCGGCGCTGCGCAGCCCACCGGCCCCTGAGCCGGCCGGCAGCGCCTTCCCCAGCGCTGAGGCCACCAAGCCACCTTACAGCTACATCGCCCTCATCACCATGGCCATCCAGAGCGCGCCCGAGCAGCGCATCACCCTCAGCGGCATCTACCGCTACATCATGGGCCGCTTCACCTTCTACCGAGAGAACAAGCAGGGCTGGCAGAACAGCATCCGCCACAATCTCTCCCTCAACGAGTGCTTCGTCAAGGTGCCCCGTGATGACAAGAAGCCGGGCAAGGGCAACTACTGGACCCTCGACCCAGACTGCTACAACATGTTTGAGAACGGCAGCTTCTTGAGGCGCCGCCGGCGCTTCACAAGGAAGAGGGGCCTCCGGGATGCTCCAGGCACGGAGGGAGACGAGGGGCGCGGGAAGACCCCCAGGCAGCAGGCGAGAGGGCTGCCCGCTGCCCCGCTGCCGGAGGAGGGGAAGGCAGAAGGAGGCTACTCCTCGCCGTCGGGCACGGGACGCCTGCCGAGCCCTGCCGCTCTGTCTGAAGGGGCCGGGGTGCCGGGCTGCGCTGAGCCCTGTGCCCGGCGCCAGCCGCCCAAGGCCAGGCAGCCCTGCCTGTACCTGCCGGACATGCCACAGCCCAAGGGGCCGTTCTTCACGCCCCCCGAGAGCCGCCCGCCCAAGGAGACTGTCTTCGGGGGGCTCCCGGCCGCGCTGCAGCTGCCCCGGCCAGGTCAGTACCCATTGCCCAGCGAGCGCCCGGCCCAGCACCAGCACCCTGCCCTGCTGCCTGCCCTGCTGCCCACCCAGCACAGGGACCCCCCGCAGGACTCGCCGGCTACCCCAGACACCCCCCCGGAGCAGCTGGAGGGCAAGGAGCTGGCTGCCCCTGGGCTGGGGCCGTGTCAGCCATTCGGGCAGGTGCCACCTGCATTCCCTGGCAACCTCCTGGGCACGGGCAAGCCCCCCCCATCCTGCTTCCTGGAGGGAGAGGGCTACACGCAGCCCCACCTGCCCGTGTTCGGCTCCTTCAGCCGGCCGGGCCCCGAGGCGCTGGGCAGCAGCTACCAGTGCCGGGTGCAGGCGCTGAGCTTCTGCATGAAGGAGCGGCCCTGCAGCACAGCGCTGGAGCATCTCCTGGCTGCAGCCCCCCCGGCCTCCACCGCCTCCCGCCAGCCACCCTTCGGGGCCATGGGGCCACGGGCAGGTGAGCAGAAGGAGCCATGGGGGCCGGGGACCACGATCCCACTGCAGGGGGGTAATGGCTACCCCCTGGGGCTGCCCCCCTGCCTCTACCGGACACCCGGCATGTTCTTCTTCGAGTGAGGGACTCCTCACTCCGGGACTACCCAGCACCTAATAAAGTGCATTCCCCAACGCTGCCTCTGTGGTCTCTGTGCCCCATTTGAGGTGGGCAGTGGGCAGGGGCAAGCCGGGGGGCCTCAGCCCCAGCTCAGGTGTTGGTTGGGGAGCACATGTGCCCAAGGCCACCTGCCACAGCCTCCATCCCCACCAGTCCCTCCATCAGTGATCACTGACTGGATGGTGAAGTCATGTGGGGACGGGGCATGGCCTGGGTCAGAGCACCTACACCCAAGTCCTCTATCCCAGGGAGATGCTGGGGACAAAATCCTGCCATGACGTGGGCCCAGGAGCTCCTGAAGCACCATCCCATGGTAGTGCAAGGGAGCTTTGTCCCTGAAGGTCAGGGGGATGTGCTGCAGCAGAAGTAAACCCCCAGTGGAGCCCCACTGTCACCTGGGACCCCTCTGAGTTCCTGGTTTTGCACAGAGTGTCACACATGGCACAAGTGGCACCAGCCTCAGTGTGTGGCCCTACAAATGGCCTCGTGTTGCCCCAGGCAGACTGTGGGGAGGCAACAGGGGTTGTGACACAGTGTGGAGGCTCTGCTATGAGGGGGACGGGGCTCCCTCCCCTCTCTGTCCTTGCTCGTGGCTGTGTCAGTGCCTGGCTGGGATTCCAACTAGTCCCTGCAGACTCCGAGAGCAGGGCAGCCCCAAAGATGGGCTGTGCCAGGGGCTGCAGCTCTGATGGGAACAGCCAGGAAAGTGGATTCCTCCGGCGTGAATCATGCAGGGTGGCTGCCAGTGAAGAGGCACCAGCTGACTCACCGCTGTTGACACTGGGCTGGGCACAGGGATATGCCCCAACTGGCCAGGCTGAGGGATACTGGAGAGAGCAGGGTCCCCACAAAGCCCCAGGATGGGACCTGGCCCACACAGCACTGGGACATCTGAGTCAGGACCTCCGAGCACTGGAGTGGGGCCGGAGTGATGCTGGCAAAGTGAGGGGCTGTGCTTGCATCCCCCATCCGGCCAACCCCAGGCTGGGAAAGGGAGCCCCCCAGGAGCAACAACACCCAGATCCCATGGCACAGCCAGCCCCAGGATAGGCACAGGGCTGGCAGGGGCTCTCTATTCCGATGTGGGGACAAATAAGTCCCCCCAGGTCCCCAGGGCCAGGGGGACTCCAGTTTGGCCAGTCTAGAGGGTCTCTGCGGGGGCCATGCTGGCACGGAGGAGCACTGCCGTCACTCGGGGACCGGGAGCACCGCGGCCGCGTCAGCTCAGTTATCAGCCCCCAGACGGCTGCTGCTGGGCCATGGCTGTGTCCCAGCCCCGGCAGGGCAGGGGGGGAGGGCCGCCCTTCATCATCGGGGACCGCCACACAGCCCTGGGCCTCTCTTTTCTCCCTTTTTTTTCCCCTACCCAGTGGAAAACAATATTTGAGCGCCTACATCATTCTGGCGTCTCCGGAGCGGCCGGCGGCGAGCGCGGCTGACCTCAGCCCCCTCCTTCGCACGGTCCCCGGGGGCGCGGGAGGAAGCGAGCGCCGCAGCCGTGCCCAGGGGCCGTCTGGTTCCCACGCAGCGTGGCCGGGTCCATGGCCCGCCCCGGCTGGGAACACTCGGCCCCGGCCCCATGCTGTGCCCGGGATGGGGTCCCCGTGCTGGGAGCGGTGTGGTGCATCCCACTGTCCCCCAAATTGCAGCAGTCGCTAGGGATGGGCACTGCTGTCCTGCACAGCCTGCACTGCCCGGGAGCGCGGATCAGAGCCACGCGCTCTCCCAGTGCTCCCCTTTCCCGCCCTCACCCCGACTGCCGGTCATGGACCCGCTGTTCTCCCAGCTCTGCCTCCTCCCTGGCTCGCTCCCGGCTCGCCGTGGGTGGCCTGATCCCCCGCCCGCTCGCCCGCTCCCATCCTGGGCTGTGCCGTGGCCAGGACTTGCTGCACCCGGTCACGGGGCGAACCTGCTGCCTCTCTCGGCGGGGCTGCCAGGTGCCATGCTGGAGGTCTGCCCGCTCCCCTTCCCTCCCTGCACTGCCTGCGGGGATCCTTGTTTCTGCAGGCAGGGTGGGTGCCACAGGAACAGGGTGCCTGGGAATGTGTGCTGCTCCACGTCCCGGGGATGAATGCTGAGGACACACGTGTGCACATCCAGACTGCACCGTGCATCTGTGGGGATGATGAGGACCCCGTGCATAAGGGATGGACCTGGATGTCGTGGCCAGTGGGACCAGTCCACTCCAAGCTGCTTCAGGGCCTCATGAGCCCTGTCAGCTGGGAACTTAGGGTGGGCTACTTCCATAGATGTCAGCCCTGTGGTCCCACTCATCCAGCCCCAGTATGTGTCTCTGTATGGTCCCAGGGTAGGAAGGGGGGGCTAGAGAAACCAAACTGGGATGTGGGGTAGGGGTCCCACACCCTGGGATGTGCTGGTGCCTGTGCATCCTTCTGCCCCAGACGTGCACACACAGGACTGTGCTCAGGAGCTGATCCCCTACAGCAGCTCAGGGTGACAGGGATGTCCGGGCTGATGGTCAATCTAGAAGCCCCGTGGCCACCCCACAGCGGGGCCCTACATCCCCTGTGGCCATCCGGGGCCAGGGCCGGGACCGGGGCGATGCGCGGCTCCTGGGGCCAGACAGGAAGGAGACGTCAGCGCCGTGGAGCGTAACTCAAACCAGATGGGGCTGCGCTGGCGTCCAGGCCTGCGGGGTGGTCACCGACAGGAACCGGTCAAAGGCTGCCGGCAGGAAGCGGCTGGGAGGGACGCCTGCGGCGGGAGTCTGAGCTCTGGCAGCCTTAACCACTTCAGGGCCAGCCGCAGCTCCCCTGGGCAAAGGGGCACCAGTACCCCCAGCCCTTGCCTGGGCATCCCACCCGATATGGGCAGATGCTGAAGATGTGAGGACACGTCTTAGTGACAGCTGACCCATCCACCCATCCATGCAGTCACTTCCCCTTCCCCCATCCCCCTGGGGTGCTCAGAGCTGTTGGGTGTGTAGACCAGAAACTCTTGGCACAGTGCCTACCCAGCCCTGCCCAGGACGTACCAGGTCCCTGTCCACAGCAGAGCCTGGACCCATTCCCTCTGCCACAGAGATGAGACTCTGCTTCCCATCCTCGTCTCCCTTATCCTGTGACTGTCAGGCCCTACAGGTGGGAGCAGGGCCTCCCAGCCCCCCGAGTGGCAGCTGTGGGCTGTGGGCAGACCTGTACATTTATTTACAAGAACGTGAGCGTTGTGAAGGGCTCCATTATGGGCAGGGTCCCACCAGCCGTGGCTCCTGCCCAGTGGGAACAAGCCTGAAGCCCCTTTCCCTGCTGCAGCCAGTGTGGGGATGAGGGGCAACGTCTCCCTGTGTCTCTGCCCAATGCTTGCAGGCACGGAGGGCAGAGGCAGCTGCAGAGCAAACACACAGCCACGGCAAAAGCCAAAGTTGGGGAACCTATTGCCAAACCCCATCCCCTCCTGCAGCGGGCAAGACTGAATGCTGCAAATCCCAGGGGATGCCCATCCTCTGGCAGCAGCGGGGAGGCCCGAGGGGTGCAGGCAGAGAGGACGGGGATCGGGACAAGGCGCGGGAGCTGCAGCAGCACCCCTGTCCCCAGTCCCAGCAGGTCCCGCGGAGCCCCCGCGCAGGGCGGGGGAGCTGGCGGCCGGAGCGGCGGAGCAGTTCCGCTGTGTTGGTGGTCGGGTGAGCGCTGCCGGCCGGAGCGGGGAGCGCGGGCCAGCTGCTCTGCATTAGCCCGCCTCGCTCATCGCGATCTGCCGGGGACGGGTGAAGCAGAGGTTGTGTTTTTCCCCCGCTGGCAGAACCGAAGGGCAGGGAGGGCAGGAGGAACACAAAGCCTCCTTCTTTCCTCGTTGGCTCCCAGCTGGGGACGCCGCTGGAAGCGTGCTTGCTGCTTCCTCCCTTCCTGTGCGAGCAGCAGCTCGGGGCCAGCTCCGCTCCCACATGCCCAGCTGGCCAGGAGGAGGTGCTTGAGCCCCGGCTCCGGTGCCAAAGCACCAGGGTGAGTCCGCGGTGCCCTCCAGCATCATCGCCGAGCCACAGAGCTGGGAAGGGAGGTCGGGCAGTGCAGGGGCCAGCGGCGGTGAAGGTAGCCAGGGCTGCGGCATTTACAGGCAGAGGGCACATTTTGAGTCCAAAGCAGCAAGCACCAGGTGGCCGAGGCAGCGGGATCACACCGGAATGGCCTTCCTCCTCCGAGGGCACGAGAAGGAAGCGTGAGCAGAACAGAGATGCTGCAGCTCGGGCATCACGCAGCCAGGCCGGGGCCAGAGATGAGATCGGAAACCTTCACTCCGGAGCAGCCTCATGAAACCCCGACAGGAGCATCGGCTCGGCGGGAGTGAGAGCGCTGGAGCTCGGGAGCCTCAAGGCCACTGCGAGCACCCCCAGCGGTGATGTGGTCCTGAGCGCAGTGGGACCGGCTCGACAGAGCTGCTCCAGACTGGTGGGGGTCCCTCTCAAGTGATTCCTTTCTGGCCTCGGCTCCCCCAGGAGCGCAGCTCAGATGCCCAGTGCTGTCAGGGACCCCGAGCTGGTGATCTTCCTGAAGCGGTTGGCAGCACACACCCCAATGAAATTTTTCTGTGAAAGGGAAGAGGAAAGATTCTCATCCTCTGGCAAGGGCTGTGGCACTGAAGGTTGAGCCTGACCCCCTCTGGGGCCTGACACTACTCCTGCCCCTAAAAGCTGCTCTTGGGATCGGTTCAGGAATAACCACCACAAAGGCACCTATACTTGACGGAGGTGTTACCTCAGGGGCATCCACACTCCAGGGTCCCCAGCCCTGTGTCCCAGCTGCCAGCAGCACAGTGAGACAGAGCCATTCTCCATGCTCCAGATGCCATCCATCAGGACAGGCAGAGTCTGGCAGCCCCCTCCCAGCCCCCTCAGAAGCTGCTGACCCTCATGCCCTTGCCATCCCCCACCTTCCAGCGCCGCCTCATGACGTATTTCTTGAGCAGCACTTGGGACTTGAGCCGCCGGTTGGAGCGTTTGGCTTTTTCTGCCAGATTATTGAGCCAGGGATGCTGCAGGCACTGGTCAGCACTCATCCGGGCACTGGGAGAGAAAGGAGCCCGTGTCAACCCTGCTCAAGCCCCCCATCCCCAACTACCCCCTTCTCCAGCCACTCCAGAGCCCCCAAACCCTGCAGGAAAGAACCAGATGGAAGGATGTGCCCAGGGACTGGTGGGGCTGGGCAGGACTCTGAGGGGTCCAGCACATCCTGCTTGGGACAGGTGTCCCTGCAGAGATGCAGGGCTCTGTTGGGGACAATCAGAGTTGGGCAGAGCCTCATGGAGTTAATTCAGTACTGGACCTGGGGGATGATGCTGGCCCGGGTGAGGAGGCAGCATGTGGTACCCGGGCCAGCTCTGGGGATGTGCATCCCAGGATCCCTTGGCCATTGCCAGGCTCTCACCTTTTATCCTTGATGATGAGATTGGAGACGAAGTCCTTGGCCTCACTGGACACGCTTTCAAAGGTCTCCTCATCGAAGTACCAGTTGGCAGCCAGGACGTTGTTCAGTGTCTCGGTGTCATCGTCACCCAAGAAGGGGGAGAGGCCGCTGAGCCTGGGGGTGCAGGGAGGTGAGGAGTCAGGTGCTCTCAGGCTTCAGCACCTCCCAAACCCTCTGGAACAGAGTCAGGGATGTTCCAGGGATGTGCTGCCACCGTTCTGTGCTCCTACCTGCAGCCAGGCTGAGCCTCTTCCTGCCCCCCAGCCCCACGCAGCCATCTCCCCACCCAGGACCCCCCTGCCACCAAGCAGCCAGGTGCCTGGGGACAGCTCTGCCCCCAGGGGAGCTGTGCCCCTGCACCACAGCTCCCCAGCGTGGCACTGGCAGCCCCCACCCAGCCCTGACATACAGCATGTAGGTGATGACGCCCATGCTCCACATGTCCGTGGTGTAGGACACCTGCTCGTAGTTGACCACCTCAGGGGAGAGGAATTCAGGGGTGCCAAAGTTCACTTTCAGCTTCTCATTGGGATTGTACCTGCAGCCAAAGAAGGGTGCAAGTCAGCAGAACAGGGACATGCTGCTCCCCCAAACCACTGCCTCTCTCAGCAGAAGCTGCCTTTCCCAGCTAGTCAGGGACTGCCGTGGCCAAAGCAATGGCCTAGAGCAGGTCCTGGGGCTCCTGGCACCCAAAGGCACACAGAGATGAAAGGTGCAAGGGGAACAGGGAAGAGGGACAGCTGAGAAAGAAAACCTTACCTTCGAGCCAGCCCAAAGTCAATGATCTTCACCATGTGCCCCGTGGCAGCGACACAGAGGATGTTCTCAGGCTGTGGGGACAGGGTGACCATTGCCCCACCACCAAGAGAGGACATCCCCACTGCACAGACACAGCACCCCATGGGTCCTGCAGCAGATCCACACCACAGCAGTGCTGACCCACAGGAATCCCTCCACAGCTAGCCAGTGTCCCGCTGCCACCCTTGGCCCTGTCACTGTCCCCAGCCCCGCACCTTGAGGTCGAGGTGGAGGACACACATGTGGTGCATGAAGCGGATGCCCTCGCAGATCTGCCGGACAAACACCATGCAGTCCACCTCTGTCAGGTGGTAGTCGTCGTCGATGATCCGCTCAAAGAGCTCACCACCCTCCACACTGCATGAGGATGGACCATGGGGTCACTTTGGGGGAACTCCCTGCCCCAAGCCATCCTCCTGTAGAGCTCCTTGCCCTCCTGAGGACTCTGGCCCAGCTCCACCATGGAGGTGCTGAGCAGAGCCAGGGTGGGATGCAGCATTTTGGGGTAGGACAGCCCAGGCACAGGCACTCACTATTCCATGAAGAGGATGATCTCCCGGGGTGTTTCGATGGCATCGTAGAGCTGGATGAGATTGTGGTGGTTCAGCTGGTTCATCACATCGATCTCCAGCAGCACCATCTCCTGCAGAAGGAGCCCCAGTGTGGGGTGTCAGCCCTGGCTGTGCCACCGGGACAGGCTGTGTCCCCACACCAGGGGCACACAGAGTGTAACACTGCTGCCACCCGCTTGGCGTCCTTCACACCTTGTCCTTTGCCCCCTGCTTCCGGATCACTTTGGCTGCCAGCTTGAGCCCTGTCTCCTTCTCTGTGCATGTGTGAACTTCACCAAACTTGCCCCTGTGGAGGGAAGAAGGAAGGGAGAGAGGGAGAAGTGCCCATACCATCAGCCACCCAGGCTGCTGGGGAACCTCACACTGCACTGTGGTGCTGCTCTGCCTGCCCGAGGCACCCACCCTACCCGAGGCACCCACCCATCATGACCAGAGGAGTTCCACGAGCTCAAGGCCACTGCCCAAGGCTGGAAGGGATAGGGCCAGGAGAAGCTGGGGCCCCTCCTTACCCCCCCAGGATGTCCTTGGAGCTGAGGCTGAACTGGGAGCTGACATTGGCGGAGCGCAGGGTGACGGTGCGATGAGCGAAGGGCGCTGGAGGCGGAGGGACATCATCTGCCCAGAGACAAAGGGTGAGGTGAGAAGGGAATCTGCTGTCCAGGGGACCCCACTCTGCCAGAAGACAGGCATCCAGCCAAGCCTGTGGGTGCAGGATGTGGCCAGGTACTGAGTGCTGGGCTGTGAGCCAGACGTTCCTGTCTGGGGCTGCACTGGATGATGCAGCAAGCCCTGAAGGGTCCCTCGCTATTGCCCACAGCATTGCCCTGTTGCATGGCACCAACCCTGGTCCATGGAACCCTGCTCCATGGCATCCACTCCCCTCCGTGGCACCCATCCCAATGCATGGCACCCACCCCCACCAACCCACATGTCACATTTACCCTTTCCAGGCCATGTCATTGTCTGTCACCCTCTCCAGGCCAATCCCCCTCCATGCCACTACCTCCTGCTCACCCTCCCAGGACAGATCCCACTCACCCCACACACACATTCCTGAGCCATCCCCACAAGCACTCACTGCCCCCAAGCCCTGCCATCCCACAAGGACAGTGGTGCAGGATATGAGGACATGCTGTCCCCTGCCACCAGCCAGTCACTGTCACTCCCCAGGCTCCTCTTCCTCACAGTCAGTGTGGCCAGAGCGACGTATTTAGCCCTGTTTACAGTGAAAGGGGAGCTCAGAGGCCACCAGGCAGGTGACAAGCCAAGGTCAGGAGCTGGCAGCACAGAGGGCAGTGTGGGCAGCAGGCAGGGTCATGGGGTTCCCAGGCTCTCACTCCACAGTGGGGAATAAAGAAAAGGCAGGTACCTCATGGCCTTACCCAATATCTCAAAAGGGTCTTCCTTCCCAAAATCGGGGGTGAGGTAGGGGCTGGGGGGTGGCTTTGCCTCTGTCAAAGATGGTTGCACTCCAGATCCAGGCTGCTCTGCCACCCCAGCAGGATCCAGGGGCTGCCCTGTGGCACTGGGCAATGTCCTCTCCTGAGGGGTGCCGGGGGGTTCCAGGGGCTGCAGGTCCCCCAGGGCTGGTGGGCCAGAGCCAGGCTCTGTCGGACCCTCTTTTGGCTCCATCATCGTGGTCTCCTCTTCTATTGTCTCCATCCCTGCCACATCTGCCCAGGGCTGCTCCTCCCTGGAAGCAGGAGTGGGAGGTGAGCAGAGCCCAGCCTGCAGCTCCCGAGCCCAGCACCCAGAGGATCCAGGGCTCCCTGGAGCAGCGAGGGGGATCCCCCCATCCCAGGAGGGTGTGGGTACCTGTGGCAGGCAGCAGGGCAGCTCAGGCTCTGCAGCAGGGCCGGGCGTGGGGGCTCGGGGATTGTTGGTGGCTGTCCCTCTGTCCCCTTGGACACTTCCTTCCCTTCACCCTGAGCCTTCACAGCAGCCGTGGCCGCGGCCTCCGTGGGCTCTGCAGCCCCATCCCCAGCCTCTGCTCCAGGTTTGGGAGGCTCCACCTCTGCAGCTTTGTTCCCTCCATCCCGAGCCTTTGCAGTAGCTGGAACCTTCTCCTTTTTCGGATCTTTCCCTTCGTGCCCAGCCTTTGATGCAACTGTGGATTTTTCCACCTTTGCAGTTTTCTTCCCTTCATTCTGCACCTTCACAGCTGCTGGGGACTTCTCCTTTGCAGTAGCTGGAACTTTCTCCTTTTTAGGATCTTTCCCTTCATCCCCAGCCTTTGATACAACTGTGGATTTTTCCACCTTTGCAGTTTTCTTCCCTTCATCCTGGACCTTCACAACTGCTGGAGTCTTCTCCTTTTCAGGCTCTTTTTTGTCTCCACCTTGAGCCATTTTTTCAGCTGGTGTTTTCTCTGCCTGTGCTGCTGCCTTCTCTCCATCCTGAGCCTTGGAAGCATCTGAGGCTTTCTCCTTTGCAGGAATTACGGCTTTCTCCTTCACTGAAGCTGGGGCTTTCTCCTTCACTGGACCTGGAGCCTTTTGCTTTGTGGGCTCCTCCTTGCCTCCGTCCAGAGCCTTTTTAACTGCTGGGGCTTTTTCTGCCTTTACCACTTTATTCTCCCCACTCTGAGCCTTTGCAGCATTTGGGGGCTTCTCATTTGCAGCATTCGGGGGCTTCTCCTTTGCAGCAGCCGTGGTTTTCTCCTTTGCAGCAACCGTGGTTTTCTCCTTTGCAGCGTTCGGGGGCTTCTCCTTTGCTGCAACCGTGGTTTTCTCCTTTGCAGCAACCGTGGTTTTCTCCTTTGCAGCGTTCGGGGGCTTCTCCTTTGCTGCAACCGTGGTTTTCTCCTTTGCAGGCTTGGTATCAGCTGGGGCTTGCTCTGCTTTTGTATCTTGCTTCTCTTCATCTAGAGCTTTAGCAGTGGCTGGGACCTCCTGTTTTGCAACCACTGTGATTTTCTCCTTTGCAGGCTCTCCTTTGCCTCCATCCTGAGCCTGAGCTTCAGCCAAGGCTGTCTCCTCCATAGGCTTTGCCTTCTCTCCTTCAGAGTTTGCTGCAGCCAGGGCCTTCTCCTCAGTGGACTCTGCTTTTACAGCACTCTCAACCCCTGACCCACCAGGTGCTTCCTCCTTCTTGGGCTTGTCCTTTCCTCCATCCTGAGCCTCAGTTACAGCCAGGCCCTTCCCCTCCATGGTCTCATCCTTCCCTCCATCCTTAGCCTTTGCAACAGCTGAGGCCTTTCCTCCTTTGAGCTCTCCTGCAGCTGGAGCTTTCTTCTTCCCAGGTTTATCTTTCTCATCCTTCCCTACACCCTGGGCCTTGGTGGCAGCTGGCACATTCTCCCCGATGGATGCTACCTGTCCTCCATCATGCTGCACAGCCGAAGCCTCCTCTCCTGGAACAGCTTCCCGTCCATCCTGGGGCTCTGGAACAGCCACAGCTGTCTCCTGCTCTGCCTTCCCTCCTCCAGCCTCTCCTGCAGCCTTCTCCTGGCCAGGCTCACCTGTGCCTCCGCCCTGTGCCGCGGTGGCGGCTGGCACTGTCCCCTCTTGGGGCTGGGGGGCTGCAGGTGCTGTGCTGCCCTCGGCTTCGGGGGGAGCCGTGCCGCCAGCCCCCCCAGTGCCGGCCCCATCCGCGCCCCCGCCCTGCTCCATGGGACACCCCGGGCAGGAGGCGGCTGCCCTGCGCTGCTCCCGGTTCGGCGAGGCTCCTGCGGGAGAGAAAGCAGCAGCTGAGGGCTCGCCGGGCCCAACGAGGGGATGGCAGGACTTGGGCAATGGCTCTGCTCCTGCAGGGATGAGCTGCTGCCATCCAGTCGGGAGCTGTGTCCCCACCGCCCAGCCGGCGGCTCCCGGGCTGGTGGCACCGAGCCAGGGACCCCACGTGGCCACCAGTCCCGGCACCGTCCCATTGTGCCCCGATATCTGCCCCGCGGTGACTGATCGATGGCCTGACCCCGGCACCTGTCACCGGGTGCCTGGGGCCTCCGACGTGCGAACAGCCAGCCAGGCGCGGCCAGGATGACAATTTAAGGCCACATCCCACCATGGCAGGGCAGGAGACAGCAGCTCTGGCCCCGGGCTGGTGGTGGGAATCAGGAGAGGTGAGCATTCCCGACACGACCCCACCATTGCTTCCTCCAAACCACCCAGGCAAGCAGGCAAACCCCATCTGAACCTCACAGACCCCGCACCCAGCAACGCCAGCGTTGCTTGTTCTGCCCGGGGGTACCCAGCTCCCCCAAGGGGTCCCGTTGGTGCCCTGTACCTGCATTGGACTCCAGCCCAGCACCTGATCCTCAAATCCCTGTTCTGTCCTGGGCTCCACTGCCCTCCTGTGCCCGTTCATCTTTCCTCACCCTGTCCCAAAACACCCTTGTGCAGCTTTCCAGAGCTCAGAACAGCGCAACCCCAGAATAAATCCACCAGCGACCATCCCAGTAATAGTGAAGTTGCTTGCTGGTCTACTGGAACAGGAGGTGTAGCAGAGCCGTCTCTGGGAGAGCACTCCCACATCCCACACTCAGCACAGGAAGCCCTGGGGGATGGAAATGTTCTTCCCAGGGCTGGAGGCTCCACTATCCACAGGACCCCCACCACATGCCCCAAGTCAGAAGCCACAGAGGCCCCCCAGCCCTGTTACCTGGGTCCTGGTGCAGCCGGCGGTCAGAGGGGCAGCATCCACACTGTGGCAGCGCCGGAGGGAGCAGCCTCTTCTATCCCGGCTGTAACGGAGCCGGATTAGTGCGGGCAGAGGAGGATCCTTTACAGCAGCGGGAGCCGGCCCACTTCGCCTTTCCCAGCACCTGTTACTGCTGGAGCCCGTTCAAAGGACACGCCACTCTTGCCTGTCCCCCGTGGGCTGGGGCCACGCAGACAAGGGGCAGGGGACAGGGATGGACTCGCCTCGTGCTCCAGCACAGCACCACAGGGAGGGCTGGCACTGGACACAGTGGCACCCCAAAACTATCCCGGGGGGGGTCTGGGTGAGCTGGACATGGTCCAGGTGGCTAAGGCCCTCCAAGATGCCCACAGGTGACATAAGGTGGCCATGGCCAACCCCTGGGGATGGTGGCCAGGAGCAGCTGGTGATGGTGCTGGTCCCTGTGCTACTGAGCTGTGGCCAGCTCTGCCCACTGGCACTGGCCCTTTGGGAGAGCAGCTCTAAAGGACCCTGTGCTCTGTGGGTGTGATGTGGCACCTCTGGGCACTGCCACTGGGCCTTGATGAAGGTGACAGCGTCTGGGAACTAGGCACTGGACAGTGGCTGCAGCCTTTCCTAGATAGCAGTTGAAATACTCATTTTCTGCAAAATCAAGTGTTTTGGGAATCAGGGAAAGAAACAGAGCAGCTGGAGGCTCCAGAGGGGTTGGGCTGCGTGTATGGGTGCTGCACAGGCATTGCCAGTTCCTTCTGGGGTGCTGCACCCCAGGACAAACCTCAGGCACTGCATGGGGCTGAATCCTGGCATTTGTTGGAGGAGTGGGACCCTCCCCAGGCCCAGGCTGGGCAGGTGCCCCTGGGGAGGCTGAGGCTACCCTGGGCTCCTCCAGCCTCAGCCCCTGCCAGCTGCCAGCCTGGTCCTCCCTTCCTGCTCCCCACCCCACAGCCACACAAAGCTCAGGTCCTGCCAGACACCAAACCCGGCTGCCTAAACCTTGCTTTTCTTTCTCCTTAGTTTAAACCCTACCTGTGCCAGGACTGGAGGCTACAGCAGCAAAGGAGGTGGGGAAGCTGCCCTGGCCAATGCCATCCACAATGGATGCACCCCCACGAGCTGTGCTCACTTTGCCTGCAGCACCTCTCAGGAGGACCAACACTGCTCAGGCAGTTCTGCTGCTCCACATTGACAAATTCCAGCTCCCAGTGAGCCACCAGCATCTGTGTGCCATGGCCTGGGCTCAGACTTTGCCAGTGGTCCACATGTGACATTGAAATTGAGAGCCAGGATGGGAGCACGGCTGTTCCTCTGTTCTTGAGGTGCTGCTGTCCCACCTGTCTCTGCCCTGGCCTGAGGCACCAACCATCAACCTCAATGCAAGAGCAACACTTGCTCAGTGGGACACACCTGGGGACTCCTGACCAGATACAGAGCTCTCCCACTCCAGCCTTTACAGCTGAGATTTGTGGCTTCAGCAAGGCCAGCTCCTTTCCTGAAATCCACATCAGGACTTGGAATGTCATGAGGACCAGCAGGGATAATGCAGGAGCAGGCACACAGCTCCAACCCACTGATGTGCTGATGCAGTTGTGTACAAGCAGAGGTTGGAGCATCACCAGCAGCCACAGTTCTTGGTGACAAAGATACACAAGCTGGCATAGTCCCGGCACAGCCACCACTCCTGGATGAGTGGAAGTCCCCCACCTTGGCCTCTGTAGGGCCACAGTCAGGAATAACTGACCAGATGTGCCTGACCAGTGGGGACTCTGCCCATCAACTGTCATCGCCAACACACAGTTTGGAATTGCCTCTCTCCTCCTCCAGGCCAGGGCTGCCAGGTACTTGGAGGCCACCAGTGTCACGTCAGGCACATACTGCCACCACTCCGCCAGCCTTCAGCTCTGCAGCCTCCTGGCAAACCCCGGGTGGAAGGAGCACATCCATGCCCAGGCATAAGGCAGGAGCCTGTGAGCCAGAGCCATGCCCCAGAGCCCCCTTGGAGCTCTTGGTGTGGTGGACACTGGGGCAAAACTCTCCAAGGAGAACAGGAGCAAGCACCTGGACACCAGCCAGCCTTCCCAGGATGCCTGGAATCTTCCACGCTCCCTGGGAGCAAGGTTGGTCTGGGCACAAATCCCTGGGACAAGGTGAGGAAGCAAAGCCCTGGGCACGGCTGCTGGGGAAGCCACGGTTCTCCAAAGGCAATGGGTGACCAGTGTTTGGCATTACCACAGATAAAATTCATTTGTAGGCAGAGAGAAATAAACTGAAATCAGACTTTTAGGAAGAAGGAAGTGTAGAATTGAAGGGCAGTATCTGTTGCACCCCAGGATTTCACACGCCTTGGTCCAAAACCACATGCCCAAGGAGCAGCAGAGTGCTCTGGGGCTCTGCAAACCAGCCACCACCCAGGCTTCTCAGCTTGGGTTTTTTTTTCTCCCTTCCCATTCAGGAACTTATGCCAGAGGCCTACATTGGCTGCAGCTGGGAAACAGCCTGTCCTGGGGCTATCTGGCAGCGCCTCAAGCACGCTGTTCCCTGGCGACGCCGTTGTCACAACTGCGGCAGCACACTTTAACCTTTACGTTTACCCTGGGAGGGGAGGGGAGGCTCTGCGGGGCCAAAGCCGGCCCATTCCCAGGAAACTCTACACCCCAGCTAAATCGAGCAGCAGGGCAGGCTGAACAACATCCCCACCTGAATCCCAGCCATGCTGCTGAAACACAAACCAGCCAGACTGTCTGGCTTAACTGCTTCCATCAGAACCAGGGCTTCCACCACGAGCTGCCATCGTGTCATGACAGGTGTCAGCAAGGTGATGGGGAATGACAAGGAAAAATTCCATCATCAAAAGAGCATCCAGAGCAATGTGGCCACCAGCAGCAGCACCAGGGAGCACCAGGACCTGCCCAGGTCCAGGGGTCCTTGCCAGGTTCAGGTCAGGTCACACATGTAGCTGCAAAGGTTTCCCAGTGGAGACAGAAGGGAGAAGCAAAGCTGTGATTTGAGAGCATCATCAAGCTTTTTCATAAGAACTTATTCACCAGATAATTTGATTTTGCAATTCAACATGAAAGTCCAAGAAAAGTGGTTGCCTTACAGTTCCAGCTCTAGTCTGTGTTCAGAAAATTATTTTGATAACAAATTGAGTACAGCTCAACTAGAAAGGGAGCAGAGGAAGATTTTGTACTCAGATCTCCTCTCCTAACCTCCTCCCTTTTCCCCTGGTCTCAAGGCATGCATGTAACAGTGATGGGCTTTGAGTACTAAAATACAAAGATGCTTTTGCAAAATCCACACAGGGAAGAATACAGATTTTACATCAGCTTCTCAACATACCCTGACCCTAAAGGGAGGTATTGGAACAGCACCCAGTTAAACCCCAATCTCTTGCTCCCATCCTGTAAATTTGTTCTCCAAAACACCAGACAAATCACCTACCACTATTTCCCTGCTGAAGCTTTGGCCAAATCCCATCCTCTCCAACATCCAGCTCCTTCAGGACATGATTTTTACACTTTGTACACTAGAGCAATTTTCCCACCATGTCACCACTTCCCTCCTGCTTAAGAGAACAGGTCCCACTCCCCAGCCCGTGAGAACCTGGTGGGTGACTCTGAGCTCATACAAACACCCCAGACCCTTGGAGGCACAGCTGCCTGAGGCTCCCCTGTTTGCAGTGCATGGGGAATAGAAGAGGCCATGGTTGGGGGAAGATGTAATGTCTTTTATTAGACCCAAATGATACCATTGGGGAAAAAATACTGCCAAGCTGTCAGGCACACAACCCCTTCCTCAAGGCAGAAGAGGCCATGTAGGGCCATCAGGAAAATCCAGCTGCTTCATTCTTCAGGGATCAGTAGCTGCTCCAGTTCCACGGCCTCATGATCCTGCTTGCCTTCACATTCTTCAACAGCTCATCATCATTCCAGCTTCCCCTGACTCATCATCAATATCTGCTGCTCCTGCTGCCCACGTGCTGCCTTCTACAGAGCTGGCACTCGAGGAAAAAGCAAGGGCTCCCTGTCAGCCCATCTGAGGTTCTGTGATGTCCTCATACAGTAGCAGATCACAATGGAACAGCTCCACCATGACAGAAATGGGGTTAAGGTCAGAGCCACACAGATTTTCATTTTCAAGAGGAAGATGCTGACATATCCCTTGTGCTCCAGCCACGCCTGCAAATTGTCACAACAGCAGTGACAGCAAGTTTTCTGGCTGTCCTGTAACTCTCAGCTCAGGGACACAGGGCTATGAGCAAAGTAGAACAATGTGTCTGAAGGCAGACTGGGTGCTTAAATCAAGCTTTCAGGCCAATCTCTGCCACAGTTACACAGAGATCTTCAAAAGAAGGGAAGGAAAAGCTGAAAAAGAGCAAAATGGAGCCATGTCTGAGCTCACCATTTCCAAGAACCCACACTGCCACAGGGTCATTCGTCCTCTAGTGCCAACACACTTCCCCAAGCCTCTCATTCTCCAGTTCCTCAGTTACTAACTGCACAAACAAAACCTTGAATTTTTAAAAAGAATCCTTGTACTTAGCGTGGGTGGCTTTTCCTCTTTCAATCCCAGCACTGAAGTTTGAGGCTGGTGCTCTTTGAAACACTCCCATAGAGAACCCAGCTGTTCTGCAATCACATCTCTTGAGCATTGCATTTTAGGAGAATTCCTGCAGAAACATCGTTCCTCAGGTACAATAAACGTTCATCTTGGAATTTAGGTCTCTAAGGATTTTCTTCCACTATTACCTCTCTCAATCTAGGAGTAAAATTGCAATTGCTTGATGTACTTTGGCAAGAATGAGACAGCACCTCTAACCACCCCTTAAGCTGGAGTCTAAAACCAAATTTGAACTCTTTTTCACCCAAAAAAAGCTACACACTCTGGGAATACTTCTTCAGAAGTATCCCAATTCAGAGGAAAACAAAGCAAATGTTTTCCATAACCACCAAAGTTTGTCAAAGTTAGGACAAATTAATTCTAAATGTCCCTTTCCCATCCCCCTCTCTTCTAAGCAGCACGACAAACAGTAAAAGCAGTCCTGCTCACAGGTGTTTCAGCAAAATATAAAGATATATATTCATATATATAAGAAATCAGAGCACAATACTAAGTAAGAAATAATTATTAAAACTTTAATCTAGATGTATCCACTCTTCACAATGCCAGCAGTTTTGTCCTTCAGCACATTTGAGCATTTGGGCTATATTTAGCTCTGCCTGCTGCCCAAACTGGCCAGAGATGCTGATGGCTCTGTAGCCAAGAGACCTGCACTGGCAGGAGCTGGTGCAGCAGCTCACAGCAAGTCACTTGCCAGGTACAGGGTTGCCCAAATAGAAGGGCTTCAACTATAAAACAGCAAGATGGTTTAATGCTTTAATATATACAAAGAATTACTTTTAAGCATGGGCAAGATTTATATTTGTGGTCATCCAAACATCACCAAGGAAGGCCAGACCCATGCTACACTGGCTTGAAGGAACCTCACTTAACACAATTCAAGCTAAATGTAGACTAAAAGACTAAAAAAGAGACACATGAAAATAGCACTTAGTGTACAAACACAAGACAGCTCTGCCAGATGTACAAATTTGTGTGGTCAGTCTTTACCAAAAACTCTTCTGCAGGAAAGGTCTTCAGCCCACTATCCGGAGACAGCAAGCAGATTAGGAATTTTCTTTAGTTAGGTACACAATATCTGTATGCAATATCAAAACTTGGTTTAGTCTCTAGAAAAGAGGGGTCTGGATACACAGCAAGGCCAGGAGGCACTGCTGAAATGCCATGGGCTCAGGTGGAGTTTAACTACTCAGTACAACAACGGAACCAAGCACAGGATTCAGAGTGAGCAAAACAATTGTTCCCTCTCTCTACCAAGGGAGTGGAGAGGGATTGGATCTCCCTCCAGTTATCACATGGACGCTCATCAGCATCGGAATCTGTCTGAGAATTTGGGAGACCTTGGCGTTGTCAGTGGTTGATCACTGGACTTCACTTCTACGCTGCGGTATTTGCGTATTGGGTTTGCCTTGTGAACCTGTGAAAAAGTAAATGTAAGTGAGGGTGAAACAAAGCAAATGGTTGCAATTATGATGAAGCTGAAATTTGCAGGTCAGTTGTGGATGAGGTCAAGGGCAGGCATCTGCCTGAGACCACCACACCACCCTAGGCACTAGAGTGAGGTACTGGGAAAATGCACTTGGGGGTTTTACTAAGATCATTCTGCTTTGATAGCTACACACGTGCAGCTCCAAAACTCAGCCATCTCAGCACAGCTGCCTTCTTTCTTTGCATAGTTTTGCAGGTTTGGATTCTTTAAACCAATTGTGAAGTCAGTGAGTCATCAGTTTGCAAAAGGGAACCTTGAAGAGGCAATTTTAGCACAGCTCAAGAGTGACATTAGCTCCATAAGGATGTTCCTACATTCCTTTGGGTTACTTTACAGTCCTTGCTCAGAAACAGCTCACTTACCATTTCTTGTCTTAGCTTAGCAACTTCTTCCTTTTCACGTTCCTCTTCTCGCTGCCTGATCTGCTCCTCATACCTCTCCCTTAAGGCTTCTGCATCTGCCAATCGCTTTTCAAATTCTTGCCGTTCTCTTGCTCTTCTTTCTGTTGCCAGCTCAAAGCTTTCAGGAACTACAGAACCAGAAAGGCTCTCTAAGTTTAGAAATAGAGGAGATAACATTGGTTCAAAGACAGTCAGGTAAAGCAGAGCAGTACTAATGTCAACAGAAGCCTCCCTTCGGAGAGCTTCCCCTTGGCAAGGGTGGTTAGGAGATACCTCCAGGCTTCAGGACAAGAGAAAACTTTACTCCCAGACGTGAGCAGTGTTAATGCAGACGTCACCCCGCCATGGGTGTTCTCATGGGAGGGAGAAGCACACAATTGTTAGTACAAACAAGCTTTTGGCTGGTTTTATGCTCTACAAATCTCAGCCTACCCAAGTAGTAGATGCCTTCATCTCATTAGAAACAGGAGGGAAAGAGTGACAGCGCTGCAGAAATGCCAGCTGTCTCTGCAGGGAGCTCCTCACATTCTCAGTACCCTTATCCTGAGCTGGCACACATCAATCATCTGCCAATTGCAGCAGAGCTGCTAAATACAACTGCCATGCTAGAGCAGGACAGGGGGGCGGACAGGAAATCCCCCTGCTCCCAGAGGACACAAGCTGTTAGGCAATTAGTTGATTAAATGCAAGGCACTATTGGCTGTGCTGATGAAGAAGAGGCAACAGCCAGAAAAACATCACTTAATTGCATCAGTTCTGAGCTATCAGCCAAGCCCATGTAGCAAGTACTTGCAACTTTACCTGACAGTATCTTATGTTCCTTTTTGGGCACAAAAGGCTCCTGGTACATCACTGTGTTGGGACGAGCTTTAAAACATGCTGCCTCCTTCTGCCTTTTCATATCTTCTTCAAGCTGCAAGAGAAGACATCACATCAAATGCCAGGCAGAAAGAGACCATCTCCCCATGACCCAGACCCCAGAACTGCCTACACTGGAAAAGCTATGCTGACTTAGTAAAATAATTTCCATAGAAAATGATATTAAAGCCAAAAACTGGTGTCACTTGTTGCATAACAGTTGCTTTGCCAAAAATAGCCTGAAGATAGTTTCAGGTGTCCACTGCAGACTTCACATGAGAAAAGCAGTATATTATTTATGTGTCCATAAATTCCTGGAGACAGTCAGCAAATAGATCCAGCTGCACAGAGCTGCTACTTGGAAAACATCCCACAGCTGTTCATATAGTTGTAGTAAATCCCATAATTTAGTGAGAAAAATAAGTGAGAATAATTAAATGAGAAAAATAAAAACGAACAATTGACCAATCCTCAACTCATAACACAAGTTTCATAATAAGTACAGAAAAATTTCTTGCTCCAACTCTGCTACTGATTCAACTCAAGGACAGTTTCTGTAGTCAACCACAAATCCACCAGCTGCTTCAAGTCTGGTCATTCACATTACTGTTTTCATCCTACCTGCTGTTTCCAGCTCTGGAGCTTGGCAGCTCCCCGTTCATCCACCTGCAGATGGAATGGTTCAGGCTGAGTTGGGGCTTTGACCTTCTTTTCTGGCAGTTTAACTTCATCAAAGTAAGGCAGAGGCAGTGCTTTGAACTTTGGCACCTGAAATAAACAACTCAAAATATTTCTTGTCCTTTTCTTGGAAATTTAATAGATAACAGCAAGTCCTGTCACACTCTTTTTACTGAAGGAGTGGAATCCAAGGTAGTTTTTAGTTCTTACCTCTTCCTTCTGTAGTTCTTCTATTTTTTTCTCTTTTTGTATTTGTCGCTCTCTGTCCCGGGCATCAAAAGAGAAGGGACAAACTTCCACGTGCCTCTGCTCTGGCATTTTGGGTTTGAAGGGCACTCCATAATGTGGCATAGGATTAGCTTTGATCACAGCCACCTCCTCTTTTTCCTAAAGAGATATTAGCATTAAGATCTGATTTTTTACTTTATTGTATAGGCTGCAACTCCTGCCAAGCAAAGCCATACAGAGCTTCGAATGAGTTCCTTTAATAAGGGGCACAGCAGGGTCATGCAAACAGTGACACTGCAAAAATGATGAATCTGAGAAGTACCAATTTACTGGCATCCTGAAACAGAGGCACAAAGCTTCCTTTTTTGAAGCCACTCTCAATTCTAGTACTCATCCATATTAGAGTGTAATTATTTAATAACCTCTTGACAAGAAGGAAAGGAAGAAGGATGTGAAGCTTTCAGAATCCTGCTCCCCACTTCAGGGAGAATAAAGGTCATGTACAATATTTGCCTTCAGTGGCAGAAGAGGGAAGGATGAGAAATCCAAGCAGTTCACTTTCCTCATTCATAGCAGCAACACCTCAGAAATCCCCATCAGTACCATGGTATTTAAATGATTTCATTTTTATGAGAATTCAGTTTCTCTAAAATGACCAACAATAACCAGACTGCTTGAAGTGAATGGCAAAGGTAACCACTGGAGGAATTGCTCATAGGAGGGAAGGAAGGGGCTTACAGCCCCAGAGCATGGCTCCAATCTCATCACAACTGTTACCTTTTCTTCCTCTCTGCCAGACACACGAGTTCTGCTTCTCAAAGTGAACGCTGGAGACTTAGGGACCGTAACAGGAAGTGCTTTCTTCTCTGGAACACCCTGTTCAGAAAATCCAGTAAGGAGTTACCCAAGGCCAAGTGCCAAGAAAATGCCTCAGAGAAACAACCTGACAGCACAGGATGTACCTACTGTGCTCTTACCTAATGACACTGTTTACTGAGATCATTAAGCACATCATGCAATATAGCTACAAACATTTTGAAGCTCACTGCCACCTGAAGTCCAATTCCCAAGCCTGGGTGTTATAAAACTTCTTACCACAACATCCTCCAGGATTTTTGTGGGACACGGTCTGGAATGGAATTCAAAGTGCTCTTCCTCCTGATGCTTCTTACTCTCGCGCTCCTGAATCCTTTTTTCTATTTCCAACTGAAAGCCGATGGGTTGGGTGAGCTGCTTCGCAGTGGGTTTCTTGGGCAGGAGTGGCCCACCCTCAAAGATTTTGTGATTGATTTCTCGTGCTTTGAATTTGTACCTATGCAGGAGCAATGGAGAAAGTCACCAACTGTTCATTGCACCTTAGTGTGCAGCGCTAGTTAGCAATTCTTCCTTTGCCTTCAAACAACAAGATCAATAAGGAAAATCTTAAATCTTTTTCCTAGTAATCCAAACTTTTGCCTACAGGCAAGTTTTAAAGTGCAGGCAGCCTGCATTGCTATATTGGGTTTGCTTTACTCATCATAAGCTGTACTCAACCCAAGATCAGCTCTCCTAAGAGCACTTCCTTAAAAATGAATTGTTTATATTTCACTTCCCTCCAATCAGAGCTACAGAATTATGAACAACCTCAAGGATTCTCAATGGTGTATGCTACTCATTCTTTTATACAAAAAGGTTATTCCAGAGACATGATATTTTGGCATCTGAAAAATATTTCCAGTGTGGTACAATTGTTCCCTGGAGGACTAGAGTAAGCCTTTACTTACTGTTGAATTTTCTCTACTTCCTCTGCTTCTAACTCTGCAGCAGTTTTGCAGGTGACAGGTCTCAAGCGTTGCTTTGTTCGCAGCACTGGTGTTTTGGCTTGTGTGAGCTGAGGCTTCACCGGTTTTTTTGAAACTGAGCCTACAAATTCAAGTCACAGAGACCAGCAGTTAATGGCAAGGCCTGCAACAGACACAGGCCATTTGCTCAGAGTAGTCAAAGCATCCCTCACAGTACCTAAAACATCTGTGGTAGCCAGGACCACTCACCTTCCTCAGACTTCCTGCTCCTCAAATGATAACGAGGGGGAGTGCGTTTTTGGAATGCTTCTACCCGCTCAGCAAAGGACACATATTCTGTTGTGGTTTCCTCGAGTTTTCTTTTGTTTCCCTGGGACAGATTGAAAGGTTTGGGGACTGTGCGTCCCTTTGGCATTCGCATCTGGGGACAGAAAACCACAGTCAGTATGGCCAGGAGGCTTTGATGACATTTCCCTTCCCCACTGACGCACAGTAACTGTCCCATCCTCTCACTGCAAAGAAGGTAACACCTCACATTAAGCACAAGTGTTAACAGTCTGAACATGCACAAGTTATATCAGGAAACTGCATCGAGCAGATTAAAGCACAAAGTGGAATGACTGGAAGATCTGACATTAAAGGGCTCCTTTTTCCACAGGGTTTCTTTGGAGTCTTGTGGCTGCACAGACACACAGGAAGTTTGCAGTCACGTTTGCACAACACCTGCCACTCCTGTGGTAACCTCTCTGTGGGTATCAGTCCAAACATTGCACAAGCAGCTGAGCGCTGGCAACACTCTGGTTCTCACCGGAGAAGGGGGATGCTTCCTCAGTATTGCTGCAAAATCCACCTCCTTGTACTCATTCCCAGGCTGGCTTTCCACATTCTGTTTAATTCTAGTCTCTGTGCAGAAGTGGAAATCAACTGGCTTTGTTTTTTGACCAGCAGGTCTCTTCACAGGTTGTCCTAAAGGAAAAGGAACATATAAGGACTGGAAGCCTTTTGCTGTGGGGTAGGATTTGTGGAAAAAAAAACATTCAATTTTTTTAACAACTAGGTAAGTTTTCAAAACATGACATAACCCAAACACACCTGTTTCCAGGCAGTTTAGGGGCTGATCTACATTAAATGGTTCCTAATATTTATTGTAAAATCTGAAATGCTTGTTTTCAAAGGTACTTGCACAGCTCTGTGCAGCACTCTCCAGCTGAGCCCAAGGCAGCTTCATTTAGCAATTCAGGCAGTGCCCACCTGCTCCAGCAATAGCTGCTTTCAGAGACTCCTCGTTCTTCTTCCGCAGTTCCATAACCTCCTGCTGCAACTGCTGCATCTTTTCCAGCTCCTGCTCCTCTGTACTCTTTGGCTTGCTAGAAGGCTTGCCCCTCCTGCAGAAGCACATTAAGAACTAAGATATGCCTCCCTGGTTATTAGCCTGATGTTAGGGCAAGAAACATGCTTATCTCCAAACTCACTACAGGAGCACTGGTTATAAAACCATCTTATTTAGAAGAGATCTGTTGGGTTCTGTCTGTTCAAGAAATCTCACAGCTAGCTGCTATTCTGCAGACCCATTTGCTCTGTGCATTCCCTATCCATTAGGAAGAACAACTTTTTCCTCAAAAGAAAAGCAAAAGCTTCCTTGCACACAGGTTCAGCTGGTGAAGTGCATTTCAGCCTAGTATTGTTGCCTTGACCCACTGTTTACTAAATGCGATACCATCACAAGCTAAGCTGAAGCTGAAAACACTCAGCCAGGACTGTCACCTAAATCAACTCTGATTAACACACAGGTCACAAGAAAACCACGTACTTCAACATTGATGGTGTGGAGGGCATGGTCAGTTTGTTTTTCCCTTTCCCCGGGGAGAGGTCAAGATCCTGCAGGGGCTCTCTCTTTGCAGATGCTTCTGTCACCTTCTCTCTGCTACCAGAACTAAGAGAAAAAGTTGTTAAGGCAAAACCTTTGAGTTAACTGTGTTCTAAATAAATGACCATCTACAGTTCTCACCACTGTGCATAACATCCCAACACCTGGTGAGGTCTAAGGTATGCCAGGTTGGTTTTACCACACCCCAGGTCCAGGTACAGACCATCCAGCTTTCCCTGGTACTCTCAGCCTGTAGCAGGGAAGATGAATTACTGAGTTTTTGGAACTTTTCTGGAGAAGGGAAGTAAATCATCAAGGTACAGTGGTGTTTCAAAGATCACACTCCAATTTCCTGACCTCAAGCTTATCACCATATGATACGTTGGTGGTTAAGTTAATTTGAGAAATATTTTAGTTGTGACTCTTTCACAGCTAATGAGTGCCTGATGACTTCTGCATGGATAAGTTCAGACAAATTTAAACCTGACTGACAGACACAGAGTAAGAAGTAAGATGAAGAAGTCCATTCTCATTTCATTCACATATCTATCTCCAAACAGAGCAAATTCCTTCAGCATTTACAGTCATTTCTTGTTCATTAAACTAGTATCAGCAACCAGTTCCAGCCACCACCTCCTAACCTTCCTGTAAAAACCTTCTCAGCCAGGTGGAAACACTTTCCAAAGAAACAGTTGTATCCCTTTTCCCAGCCCTAAACAGAAGGGCTTGGATGACCTACATTTTCATTTTCTTCAAGGGTGGAACATCGTCCTTATTTTCCAGGGCATTAGCAATTCTCTCTGCTTTGATTCTGCCTGGCTGCTTGTGCTGCTGGGTCTTCCCCTGCTTTGTAGTTGGTCTCCTGCCTGGTCTAGAGAAGAACAGAAAGCAGAGGTCAGTTTTCTCACAGATCTGAGGAAACACCTGACCTGGATAACACCTTTTATGTCAGTGCATCCCCTAACTCCACCACACAAATTGTGTTTAACACAATAATCCAAACACAGCACAATTTATTAAAGTTTAACAAGCCATAAACTAAATATTCTTTGCTATATATGAGCATGCAGAGGCCCTTACATTCGTATCAAGAATGAGTTCTGCCCAGATATAAACAAAGAAACTTTATAAGCCACCTCAGTTTCAGATATCCCTCACATTCCAGAAGCTCCTGGTGCTGCCGAGTCTCATTTGACAAGTATGTGAGACACTGCATTACATTTCCACCCTAGAGACTGCTCCTCCAGCTTAGCCAGCAGATCAGGTGTCCCAATACACGATCTCCATGTTGGAGAACTCCAGCCCCACAGGATGCCCCAAGAACAGCTTGAACTGCAGATCCTGAGAGCAAGGATCTGCTTAGTTACACCATCAATCATTGTACAAACTGAACACAAATATCTCACCTCTGAGGGGCTTCTGCAGGAGCAGCAGCTCTCCAGATTGCCAGGGACCCAACGATATTCTCAGGGACTGCATTGCCCTGGGCACATTCTGCTTCATCATCACTTTTACCTGAGAAAGGGGCAAGTGTCAGCTCATCTACATACACATATACAGAACAACAAATAAAGCCCCAGAAAAACCAGACAGAGGCCTTTCCATTTTCCCAGTGAAAAGCAGGTAAAATTTATTCCCTCCCCATGCCACGCCATGCCAGCTTACTCATCACTACTTCTTGTGATAGAACAGAAGACAGAATAACATCAGGCTTTGAGAAAGCAGGGCTGCAGTGTGAGATCAGATTTTCTGCAGGAGGGACATTCTCCAGATTGGCTTTTTGGTCTGTAAAGAGAGAAAGACTTTCACTATATACACTGCTAGGAGCTGTTACCAATACCCCAGAATATCATTACGAGGTTAACAAGATCAAGTTACAGATGACAAAACTTAAATACAAAAAAAAAACTGAACAAAAGAAACCCCATGCATGATGAATAATGCAGATAACATCATGATTAATTGGCACAGAAGCCATGCCCAAAAGGATCACACCAAGGTGTCATTCAACAAGGAAACAACTCAAGGAGTTGGGAGCAACTTACCAAACCAGGAGTCTGCATTGTCATTCGGACTTGCAAAACCAATGGAGATGTTTGGGATATCGAAATCATAACGGGATTCTGGCTTAGACATCTTCACAGTTACACCGCTCCCAGGGTCTGCCTGCACTGCTACAGTCCTTTAAACAACAACAGGGTATCAGTGGAATCATCTCCCACCTCTCTTCCTCTGCAGAATTCCTAGGGACAGGCATTGGGACAGCCTTTCGTACAGTAATTTCATGATTACAAGCCACACCTGATTATAAGCCATACATTACAATACAGGGTGTGATCAAAGGTGTCTGTTCTATCACCATCTGTTGAGGGTGGGGGCAGTGATCCTTATCTCCATGGGAGATATTCTGCTAATGGGCCATCCATTGAAACCAGGCAGGGCATTGTTCTTTATCTTTTCACAACCCATCCTTCCTCCAGCCAGTCATTTTCTGCTAATGGCCCATTGAGTCCCACTGTGGGACTGATAAAATTACTGCATCCCATTGGGAGTTGCTCCAGCCAGGGGGAAGAGCCCAACATTTCTTACCAAGATAAAAACAGAGGTTTTGGGACACTAAGGGAGCCCCTTTCTCCACTGGACTCCAGAGGAAAATCGGATTTCTCCACATCACCACTGGAGCTCTGGAGGGAAACTGCACCTTGTACAGGAGCACTGCTCCAACTGAGCCACATCTGTCACTGCAGGAGGATGCAGCCACCATGGAATGGGACTGCTGCCAACACCCTGCCTGACAGGGTGTCAGGTTGTGCTCTGACTGTGTCAGGGTTTGGAGTTTGTTTCTTTGTAGTACTGTATTTCTATTTTAATTTCCCTAGAAAAGAACTGTTATTCCTAATTCCCATATCTTTGCCTGAAAACCCCTTGATTTCAAAATTATAATAATTTTTGAGGGGGGGGTTTACATTCTCCATTTCAAAGAGAAGCTCCTGCCTTTCTCAGCAGACACCTGTCCTCCAAACTAAAACAGCAACTTTTCATTCTTTGTCCATATATAAGCCGCACCTGATTATAAGCCGCACTTCGGGTTCAGACCAAATTTTAGTCAAAATGGTGCAGCTTATAATCGTGAAATTACTGTAAATCCCCCTTTCTTGCACTTCACATCTTTGGACAGAACTCCTCATGAGCAATGCAGATCTGCAAAGCTCAGGAGATTTTACCATTGTTGACATTTGCAGGTTCAAAACTATCAGAAAGATCAAGTTTTGACAGGATTTTTTTTGGTACCTGTAGGTGCTAGAATTGTATATTTTAAGGAGTAAAATATAAAGCATTTCCAGAGAGCAATTGATTTGCACTTCCTTCCCTCACCACACATAAAGAAGAGTTCTTACCCTTACAGGATTTACAAAGCTGATGAGATTCACTCCAGAGCGCTGCAATGCACAGCCTCTCTCTCTCTGAAGGGCTATAAACAAGAACTAATGATACAAAGATGCTCTTCTATAGAATAAATTGATTCCTAAAGCAGGAAGAGGGTTCTGCAGAACATTGTTACTGGGCAAACAGTCAGGAGGAGGGCAGTGTCAGGCCCTCTTGCATTCCACAGCACTAGCCCAAGGCTCGCCAGGCTATAAACAAACTGAGCACTGTGACCCATGTCAAACAGTCCCTGCAGTTAATTAATGAAGCACTGACAGCAAGAGGAGCCCCTGTGTCAACAGGTGATATTAAACTCAGCGGAACAGGAATAAGGCCAGTGACAAAGTTATAAACCCTGAAATTATAACAAAACCTTCTTGCAAAGGTGCTTTTTGATGTCTTGAACAGCTGTGAGACAAAGACCACAAAGATGTTATAAAACACTCCCCAAGGAAATCACCTGAACTTTGCTTTTATGAAGCCAAGTAATTCCAAAGCAGCATATTCCTATCTCACAGAGCCTCAGCCCTAAACCATCTGTCTAGGCAGACCACACATGGTTCAAAACCCAGATGGTGCTCCTCAATAATTAAGAAAATGGTCAAGATTAAAGCAAAGCAGTGTTTAGGGGGTACCACACTCATCATATCCACTGGCCCCCAAGGATGGGTGCACTGAGAAGCCTCCAGTTCCCCAGAGCAGAGCTGTGGTAGTCAAAGGCAAGGATGCCATTAGAGAAGCACCAGCTACATGGCTGGGAAGATGTCAAGGTAGAGCCCAAAGAAGGTAAACAGAAGAACTAGAGCCAAAACCAACTGTAACTGAGCTCGAGACATGGCTGGAATCAAATGCTTTCCTACTGCCCTTAATCAAGATAGAATTTCTGTCAACACTTTAGACTTTTTTAAAAATCAAATGCGTCATCTGCATTCTCCCCTCACCCTCTCCAGTCAGAGTCAGAGCTCTGGGCATCATGTTTCACAGTTACTTGTGCCCACTGCTACACACTGCTGTAGTTTGCAGCTTTTTACTGAGTATAGTCCATATTCCCTAGTGCCACCACCCTCATCATCAACCTCATCACTGACCTCTTCTCTCTCTCCTCTATCCCTGACAGAAGAGAACAGTCAGGAAAAGAAAAGGATTGTATAACTGCCTCAGTTTCACACTCTGTTTCTTGAAAGAAACAAAAGTTATTGTGACTGAACTCCAGAAAGTCCATTTCAGTCAGATGAACTCATGGCATTCACTTCTCAAATCCCTACATATCCTCCAGGTCCTGCCCAGAACAGCACTGACAGAGAAGCAGCAGTTCACTGAGAGGCATCCTGCTCCTCCACCCACCGACTGGGCTAGGACAAGGATCAGCTGGGAATGCTCCAGTGATTTATCACTCTTGTGCCCACCACAAGGCATCTGCAATCCCAACAGGCTCTGCCAAGCACAGCCCGACACCCGCTGCCCACACCCTGCAGGCATTTTAAAACACCCCGGTCGTGATTTTGACAGCACAACCACATTTATCTCAATCCAAAATTCTTTCTCGCCACCGCAGCATTCATCCACCAGAAGGGAGGCGTGGAAATTTTTCCTCATTAATAGGGACGTTCCCTAATTAGCAGGCACTGCGTGCATTTCCCCAAGTGTGATTACAGGCAGGCTGTAATCCTACACAGCTCGGTGTGGATTTAAAGCATGACCCTGCTCTCCCCCACATCCATCACCTCCTGTGTCGACACGGGTGTCCACAGGAGCCAGCCGGGGAACCCTCACCCCCGTTCTGCAGGATCAGCTTTCACCTGGTTTGCAGAGCTGCTAAGGAAGAAAGGAGGATCTGAGCTTGCTTGCAAAAACACCCCAAATTCCTTCTATAAAGCAACTACTTCATTAAAACCGTCATTCTCTTTCTAGGTCTGCTCTCTCACTGACCTGAAGTGCCTCCAGAGCAGCTGTATCCACACGCAGGAATAGGTAGTGGGTTCCTCTGGACATCAGGTTTCTTTTGAGTAACTACACTTTGGCACGTTCCAGAAGAGTGCCTTGGCATGGTTTAGATTAGTTAGCTTTGAAAAAGGATTACACTAAATTGGAACTAGCATTCCTATCTCAGAATAAGACTGATCCAACAGCAAGCACAATAGGTATTTTGGAATAATTTCACACCTCGGTCTAATCCAAATTAGCTTTAAAATACTGACACAATTCCACCACAGATGTGTTTGGTGTCTTTTCTCAATGTAGTTGTGAATTTTGTGCCAACAGTACAAACTGCCCAGCCATTCAGGCCATGGTGTTGGAGATAAGATGCAGCATTCCAAGATGAGAAATCAAGGTCAGAAGAAGAGAGAATGGGAGAGCAGCAAGGAGAGAAGGATAGTGATAGGGACACAGAAAGGTTGTGGTAAGACAAGTGGAAATGGCTTCAAACTAAAAGAGGAGAGACTTAGATTGGATATTAGGGAGAAATTCTTCTCTGTGAGGGTGGTAAGGCTCTGGCAATGGCTGCCCAGAGAAGCTGTGAATGCCCCATCCCTGCAAGTGTTGAAGGCCAGGTTGGACAGGGTTGGTCCAGTGGAAGAGGTCTCAGCCCAGAATGGTGATGGTTGGCACAAGATGAACTTTAAGGCACCTTCCAACCCAAACCAGTCTGGATTCTGAGGAAGGCAGAGAGATCTGCTCTTTCCTACCACCTTGCAATGTAGATAAGGCCCTACTGAACTGGAGATGATGCCTTATCACAACACACCACTGGAGCTTCACAAGTTACAAGTGTTACTTGTGGCAAATCCTAACAGGATCAGAAAGCACAATAAACAACAGACACACAAGAAGGCTATTCTAAGTTACATCAGCACATTAATACAAAGCCAGCTGATCTACATGCCTCAGAACCCAAGACAGGCAACCAAGAATAAGCAAGAGAAGCTTCCCTAAGCCTGAGGCAGCCGCATGGGAATGTGCTTCAGCAATTCCAGGGACTTCTGATGGGCTTCAACACTAGCTGCCACTTAAACACCGGCAGCTTTCATTCAGCCTGGCAGCTTCTTCATTGTTCTGCAACCTAGAGTTTTCTGTTCTTTTTATTCAAATAATAATCCAAGGTTCCCAGATGCTTTTCAGGGGTCACCATGTAAGTTGGAGCATTAAAAAGGGATGTAATTACCTCTCTGAAGCTACAGTCCTGTCACCACAGCCTGGTAAGGAACATCCCACCACAAAACCATCACCTAAACTCCTACTGCATGATGCTGACAGCCTCAGAAAGTCACCTTCATCCTTGCTGTCCCCTAAGCAGGGTTAAGTGAACACTTACAACACACTCTGGATCTACAGCTTCTCCCTCCTCTCTTGTGCCCCTTAAAAGTTCAAGTGGGCTTTTCTGCAGCACAAAATTAACACTGAATTCACCCTCCCCCAGAACGCTGCTGTTCCGTCATTTTAATGCTCAAACTAGGAGACAAAGCCTTTAACTCTCTCCAAATGAGAGCTGAGCCCGCAGAAAGCTCCACAGACCACCCTGACCAGCAGCCAAGGCAGGGGCAAAGTGCTGGCACAGCCTTTGCTCTGCTAACGGCCCAAACCCGCCCCCATTTCCAAAAATAAACAGCCCTGACATCTCGTGCTCCCTAAAAAAGATGCCACAAGTTTCAGAAGACATGAAGATGGGAGATTCTAAGAATAGATGTTCAAGGAAAAGTAAATTATTTTTAGCTAGCATAACCTCCACTAATTGTTACATTAAGTTGAAGGTCCTCTAGCTTAAAAAAAGCCCCGCATAAAAATAGCTCCTCTAATGCTTTTTCTGTTACTTGGGCCAGCTCTTGCCTGGTCTGCTTCCTTCCTTTCCCTAGCAAGCAGGATGTGGACTGAAAAAAGTTACCGAGAGTCGTGAAATACACCGTTTCACCAGATTTCGTGATTCTTACAAGACTCAGAACTTTATTTCACTCCCGCGGCACCCATCCCACCATAAGGCACACACCCGGCGCTGCAGCACCGCGAGCGGGAACCCCCCCCGCCACGGCGGCTCCTCCCGCTGCCGCCCGGGGGCTCCGGGCTCGGCTTCCCCGGGGAACGAGGGGTTCGCAATCAGCCCCCGGGGCTCCGTTACGAGCCCGCCCGTCAGCGGCTCCAGCCACAGGCTGAGCGGCCAGAGCCGCCTTCCGTTTCCCAGCCGAGCCCTCGGCCCCGTTACCAACACCTGGGCTCAGAGCAGGCCCGAGGAACGGCCGCGTCGCCATCGCCGGAGCGATCGAACAGATATGAGGAAAGGCTGCGGGTCGGGGAAAGAGGAACGAAGCCGGGGGTGTCCGGCCGGTAGCCCCGCACTCACCTCAGGAGCGCCGCCGCCACTCCGCGCGGCGCCTCCGCCACCGCCGTTAACGGATTTCAAACAGGGCTCGGCCGTCCGAACCCACCAATCAGCGCCCGGCGCACGCCCTTGACGCGCGCTGATTCGCTGGACCGCCTGAGGACCCGGATAAGCAGACCCCGAGCGGCGCTGCTGTGCTCTCCTTGCAAAGGCTGACGGGAAGTGTAGTCCGTGCTCGCACAGTGCCACAATGACCGGGCGAGAACCGAACCACAACTCATATAAAGCACTGCGGGACAAAGGAAACCAATCAGAAAAGGAGGTGCTTTAAATGTCTTTCTAGACGGCCTATCAGTGGCTGGTGGGCGAGTCCCCGGGGCCAGTGTCAGCCGGTGCGGGGCCGGGCAGCAGCCTGCCGGAGCCGCGTTCTAATACTGCGGCTGGATCAGTATCCGCTGCTCGGCTTCCACCCGCTGCTCCTCAGCAGATCAGCCTTTCTGACTGCTGGGACCGGGGAAGGCGGCTTCTACCGTCTGGTAAGACCGGCCAGGTTTCTCGATGCCGTGAGGAGAAAGTGCCCTTTGCACAGTGGCGTTGTCGACCCCAAGTGCTGCATAATCTTCCCCGTGGCCTTGGAGAGGGATGTGTAGCCAGCTGTTAACGGCAGGGCAGGCCCCAGCTGCCACAGTCGCTTTCACTGCTCCGGCACTGCCCGCATACCCTCCCCTCACAGCCCCGCTACGGGTTCTCTGAGCACTATGGAGACAGAAAACACCTCACATTAGTCCCGGACTGCTGTGAGTGGACAGCGGCCGTGTCAGCAGCAGGGCCGTGCTTTGAAGGGCGCGACGAGAACGGAGACCGGAGCGACCCCACCGCTACCGGCAGGGGGCGCCAGAGCTCCGCTCGCCACCCGGCACCTTCGCGCTTGCGCACCCGGCCCAGCCGGCACTGCGCGTGCGCACCGTGCCCTCGTGCCGTCCAACCGGCGCCCCTCGCCCAGCCTCTCGGCGCCGTGCGCATGCGCACCGCCCCTTTGCTGCCCCCTCCCACCCTACCGCACCCCCCCGGCCGCTCGGCGGGCGATGTGGCAGCAATCCCGAGACTGCTGAGCGGGCCGAGGCCCAGGGGGCTCTCGGCGACCTCCGGCATCGCTGCCAGCCGGCAGAGCCGGGAGGGACGCGGACCTTCAGTCAAGCGCCGAGGTGAGGGGCGGGGTAGGGTAAACGTTGAGTGACGCGCGGCTCAGCCAAAGGGAGAGGGGGCTGCCGGGCCCCCGCCCCCCCGGCGCTCTCCTGGCCGCTGATTGGCTGCCGTGTCGGCCGCCCGGGCGCCGTGTCGGCCCTCGTGCGCGGCCCCGCCCCCCAGGTACGGCGACCGGCGGGGCCGTCCGGGGACCTTGGTGGGGGGGGCGGTTCGGGGCTCCGGGGGAAGCGGTCCGGTGGTGGGGAGCGGGGCAGTGCGGTGGCCGGGAGGACCGGCTACCCCCTGCGGCGCTCCCGCCTGCCGCTGCCCGGCGTGTCACCGTGCCGGCCCCAGCGGCAGCGCGCCGCTAACCGTGACTGGAATCGCTCCCGTAAGGACGAAGGGCCGTGCGGCGGCACCCCCGGTGGCGAGGCTCGCCAGTTTTCAGCGGTTTATCCTCTCCGCCTGCGGGGAGCGAGGGGCGGCAGAGGCAGCCGTTACCGTCAACCCGGGCCCCCTGGGGCTGCCGTGATCCTCGGGCAGTGCTGCCCGCCGCGGCCGTCGCCGCAGCCGTTGAGTAACGCCGGCAGAGGGGGGCGGGGGCCCTGGGCCCTTTAACGGGCGGGGCGAGGCGGGGGCGGTGCTGTCGCGGTCCAGGCCGACCCGAAGCTCCACCAGAACGAGAACTGTCGCCGCCCCGGCCCGCAGCCGGCCTGCCAGGCGCAGCCCGCACCCGGTGAGAGCTGGGGTCTGCTCGCAGCGAGCCTGGGGGTGCCCGGGGCTCGAGGCTGGTTTCTGGGGAAGGGGGTGTTATGGTCGGTTCTCCGTGCGGCTTCAATCTGGTGGCCCTGAGCCTCGGCATAGGGCTGCGGGGTGATCTCAGTATAACGATAAGCTATCGGTGGTAATGGCGCGGGTGCATCTAAGAGCTGTGGCATTAACTGTTTCGGTGCCTTTCTCCTTCTCTGTGCAAAGGTTAGATGTTTCCATCGGTCGCAAGGAAGAGGAGTGGAGTCGGGACCTGCTGATCTGCTTGTGCTCCGGACCATGGACTCATTGAGGGCTTCCCAGGTGTGAAAATGTACAGCAGTAATCGGGCGTTAGTGATTGACTTTGTTTCCTACAAGCTCTCCCAGAAAGGATACAGCTGGAGTCAGCTGGAGGAGGAGGATGAGAACAGGACTGACTTTGCAGGGGAGGAGGACGAGATGGACGGCGTCCTCAACGGGAGCCCCTCCTGGCACGCACCCACCAGCCACATAGTGAACGGAGCCTCCGTGCACCAGAGCAGCCTCGAAGCCCATGAGATCCGTCGAGCACCCGACGACGTGAGGCAGGCGCTGAGAGAGGCGGGGGATGAGTTTGAGCTGAGGTACCGGCGGGCGTTCAGCGACCTCACTTCCCAGCTCCACATCACTCCCAGCACAGCATATCAGAGCTTTGAGCAGGTAGTGAACGAACTGTTCCGAGATGGAGTGAACTGGGGCCGCATCGTGGCTTTCTTCTCCTTCGGAGGAGCCTTGTGCGTGGAGAGCGTTGTTAAGGAGATGCGGGTATTGGTGAAACGCATCGTGTCTTGGATGACCACGTACTTGACCGACCACTTAGATCCCTGGATCCAGGAGAATGGCGGATGGGTAAGAGCACCTCTCTGTGGTGGGGGTGGCTGCCTGTGCCCTCCCTCGCTCCAGGCTGGCAGTGAGGCTGGTCAAACCGGAGCACAGCTCCCTGCAGTGTTTGTGCTAGAGCTTACACTGCGCCTTGCAGGGAGGATAAAGGGGTGTGTAGTTCTGCCCTGTGCTCCTAACACTCTGCCCCAAGAGGATCAGCCCACTGTGTTGACAAACAGTTTGTGCTGAGATACGTCTTTCTCCATCTCTGCTTTTTGCCCTTCTCCCTGAATGTTACGTAAAAGACCTGTTTTTCCAAGAGCCTTTGGAAGTCTAATGTCATCCAAGCTTGTTCTTCAAGCAGAGCCCTGGCTCTGGGGCATGTTCCCGGTGTCATTAACAGCAGGGAGTGGAGCTTCCTCCTCTCCAAGGCAGTGTTGTGGTGGGCTGGCTGGTGGTTTGCCGAGGTAACAGCTACTTCTTCATTCTGGAAACACCACTTTCCTTGCTCATGGTGAAATGAAATCCCACAGCAGATCCCAGGGGGTGGGTGGGCTTCTGGGACTGTCTGAGCTGTTGTGGTGGGAGCGAGGGCCGAGCTGGAGGCAACCTCTGTGCTGGGGAGCTGCTAAGCCCACAGCTGCTTTTCCCTTGGCAGGGAGCAGTGCTCCCAGCTGCCCCAGCAGCAAACCCTGGGAGCTCTCAGTGGTGAGGTATTAACATGAATAAGCATTTCTTCAGGAAGCATTCTTGAAATGCCGGGTCCGGCTGTGCGGTGCAGCCTGGGACTGCCGGCGGGAGGTATATGACCTACAGATGTCTGAGTTTTCATTTGGCTTCTGCAACTCAGTGATTCCCTGCTGGTGTAACCTTTACCGGTTCCCACTGGAAAGAGTTCATGCTGTCAGGCATTGGCATCTAAACAGCAGGGAATTACCTCCTTCCTGGGAGCTGAGGCCTCTCAGCCCCCTTCACCTCACAGTTCATCGGCAGAGCCCAGCATTTTGGGAAGGGGACAGGAGCCTTTGAGTCCAACGCTGTGCTCTGCACCCTCCTGACAGAGAAGAGGCTCTCTCCATCTCCCCGTGCCTGGCCAGCAATGCTGGGGACCCCAGAGAAGAAGGGGAGCTTGTGCACCAAGGGAGAGGGAGCTGATTCAGGAAGGGTGAAGGAATTCCAGGAATGTGACCGCCCTGGGGCACTGCCTGGGTGGGGCTGCTCAGGCAAGGAGAGGAGCTTGGTTTCGATTAATAACCCAGGATCTGCTGGCCATTTCATCCGGGTGTATGTGGCCCATTAGCTCTCTCATCCTGCAGATAGCCCTGGCCAAATGCAGAATTCCTTCCCCCTCCCTCTGCTTTTGGCTTTTAGAGCCACAGATTAGTTTTGGAATTAAGTGATCAAACTGAGGTTTCCAAGCTAGTGTGGCTGTTGCTGTTAGTGACGGATTGGGCTGTATCCTGGAGACCTAGGCGATAATGCAATCTGATTTTTTGTAAATGAACTCTCTGGGGGATTTAGATTAAATCACTGGTGGAAAATCACTGGTCCCTGCTTGTGGAGAATGGAACACCTCCTCCCTCTGTTCCCCACCCCCAACCATCACAATTCAGACTCTTCAATTTTTTTGTGTCTGTCTCTAAATTAATTGTTTGGAACAAATATTTGTTCAACAGATTGCGGAAGGGTCAGGACTCCTCTCTATCTGACCCGCCCACCAACTCTTTGAAAAATGCCGTTTCCCACACAGGGGACTGCCTTGCTCTCTTGTTCTAACCTTGAACCGGGCTTTTAACTTCCCTGCCTGGGCTGTGCTGGGAGCTGAATGGAAGCCAGGCAGGGTGGTGAAAGTCGGAGTGGGGGGAATCCACACCACCAGCCACCAAAAAACAGCACTGGGCAGTGTTGCTGCTGCCAGCCTGTTGCAGACCCTGAGTGCTCATTTGACATCTTGGCTGTAGCTTTCTTCCACTCTCAGCTTTCATCATGTCCCTCCTTGGAGGCAGCCATGCCACTCCCCACCAAGGGACCATAAGAGCTCCTGAGTGCCTCATGTGTGGGGCATGCATGGCATGGGGATGCTCTGCTTTTCCTTGGCTCTCTCACGATTCCAGCTGCAGGGAGAAAGCTGCTGGCCTTCTGCCAGCTCTCCCTGCAAGAGGAGTGCCACCCTGCCCTGGCTGTGATGGAGCCATCCCTCTCCTGCCGCCCTGTTTGCACAGGGAGTCTGTTTGGTGCATTGGAGCTGTTAGAGCCTGTCCTATTCAAACAAAGCACTCCTGAGAGGTGCAGCAGGCAGATCCTGGTGAGAGAGATGCAAGTTCTGGCAGGCCTGCTCAGCAGGGCCCAGGTGGTTTGTGTTTTGGAGCACTGCAGCACTTCTCTTCCTGGAAAGCCCCTCTGAAAGAGGGAAGGAGCATGGCTCCATAACAAGCGCTGCACAGCCCAGTTGTGTAGGAAGCTCTGTTTCATTCCCCACCAGTGGAACAAAGGCAGCATCGAAGGGCCACGGGGTGCAGGTGCCTTTGGAGGCTGCTGTGTGCTGGGTTGTAGCAGTTGTCTTGAGAAATCGTGTTTTGAGGCAAGGGGAAATAGTAAATCTTGCTCCATAACGTTAACATAGGAGTGTTTTGTCACATTTACTGGCTCTGCCTTGGTTTGCCCTCTGCTCTGCAATCTGGCACTGGGAAAACAAACAAACAAGAGCAACCCAAGGGGAACATTTAATAACCAGCCAGAAGAGAGCTGCTGCCTTGGCAAGCCATCACATCCAAAAAGGAGGCTTTCCTGGGGCAGTTGCTTTGACCAGGACCGGGTCCCACTTGCTGTGAAGTTGAAATGGTGATGCCAGTGGGTATTGGGAGTCATGGTGGGAGAAATCTGGTGAATGAGAAGGAAGGAGGGGGAAGTGCAGGGTGAAGGGTAGAGAGCCTGGCAGGCAGAGATGTACTGACCGTGCTTAATCTGTTTGAGAAAGGAAAGTGAGCAGTAGTTACTGCCTGCCTGTGACCCTCCAATGCATGACAGCTTTTCCTTCAAGGCTAAATCCACATTCAGAGCCCACTCTGAATTTAAGGAGGGTTTTCTGGATGAGCTTGGAGTTAAATCTGTGGATATAGTCAAGAGGTTTGTTGGGCATATGGTGGGGACCAACATGAAGGGGCTGTGTCAGGCTAGAACTGAAAGCAAATAACATCTTTAGCACCAGTCTGGAATACATGAATCCAAACAAACTATAGGCTGATGGAGAATGAACTGCAATGGCTCAGTGCTTCCTGGGTTCTCAGTTGACCCTGGCCACACAGGACATGGTGTGCTGGGACATGTTTTGTGTCTGTCACCCTGCATTGGACCAGAAGCTTGTAATTCTCTTTGGGGAAAACCCTTTGAAGATGTCAATATAGCAAGCTCATTTTTATCTTTTAAATTTTTTTTTTCTGAATGGTAGGAAATGACTCAGCCTGTGTCATATGACAGCACACAGCTGGGATTTTGTCCTGTGCTCTGGCTCCAGGCTCCTCATTGGTTTCAGGTTGAGAGTTAGACTTTGATTCTCAGCTCTTTGGAAATGCTTTTTGGCCTTGTGCATTGTGTCCCTGGTATCCTGCACAAGCTGTCCCTGCCCCTAACACATTTCCTGAGACTGTGGTTTGCCAGAGTTCTTCCCTTCTGAGTTACGGGCTGGGTTTCGGGGATGCCCCAGCACTTCTAATCCTATTTGAGATCACAGCCATGTGTTCCACGTGGTGGTCAACGTGCAGCAGAACTGACTCAGTGGAAGTGACTGAGCATAGCCTATGTCATGCTTTGTGGTCTTGAATATGGATCCTATGGCCTCATCTCAGGCTGAGAGAATTGGGATTGTTCAGCCTGGAGAAGAGAGGGCTCCCTGCTAGTGCCTAAAGAGGCTCCAACAAAGCTGGAGGGCGGACTTTGGACAATGGCATGGAGTGACAGGACAAGGGGGAATTCCTCCCCACTGACAGAGAGTGGAGTTAGATTGGATATTAGGAAGGTTCTCTGCCCTGTGAGGTTTATGAGACATTGGCACAGGTTGCTCAGAGAAGCTGTGGCTGCCCCATCCCTGGAAGTGTTCATAGTCAGATTGCATGAGGCTTTGAGCAACCTGCTCTGTGGTGCTCAGCTGTACTATTGCTTTGCACTTTGTCCTTGGCAATTACTTTACAGCCTTGATCCCTTGCAGCTGATAGCCGCATTGTCATCACCTCCATGGATTGAAAAGAATACTGTCCTCCTTCCAGTGGGGTTCCCCTTGTCCCTTCACAGTCCTGGGTATTTCTCCCTGGTTGTGGGAGCTGCCAGCAGTGTCCTGGCTCACACTATCCTGCCTGGAGCAACCAACCCAGGTAGCTCTATCCTCGCTGATGGCTGCAGATCCCTGGCAGCTCCTCACCCAGCTTCGACCTGGGAGGCTTTTCTGCAGTGCTCTCCAGGAAATGCCATTGGAATGACTTCCACTGCAGCTTCCTGCTCGGCCCACAGCAGCATTCCTGCCGCTAGACCAAAAGCAATGCAGAGGCTGATTTCAGAGCTTTGCTCTTTACCCCCTTTACTCGTTCTCCTTCTTTGGGGCCCTGCCTGTTTTTCTTGCTGCCTCTCGGTGTGTGGTGCAGTTTGATTACGTTCCTTAGATCTGTGATTACAGCAGGCGCCTGGAAAGCCAAACTCCTGCCTGTGGCTCAGAGCAGCCCACTTAACCCTGGGGTCTTTGAGCGAAAGGGATAGCATTTCCTTCACTCCCAGGGGAGCCACTGGCAACTCTGATTCGTAAAGCACTCTGAGGCTCTTTAATCCGAAGAGCTGAGTGTCATTTAAAAAAAGACCTGTGAAATAATTAACAAACTGTTTCTTGCTGCTCTGTGTTCACAGCTGCTCTCAGTAATGTCATTCCTCCTGCTCATCCTGCTCCTCTCTGACGCTGGAGCCGAGTCCCTGGAGCACTGCCCAGGGTCTCTCCCTGCTTCAGCAGCAGTGGGGTGTCCCAGTGCAGCAGAAGGGGTAGATGGGAGCTCTCTTTTCCCCAGTGGAAGCTGCAGCTTTCTGTATGTGTCTGGGCTGCTGTGCCTGATATTCATAGAGCTCCTGTATGGTTTGAGTACATGGTTTCCCCCTGGGAGCAGAACACACCTGCGGCACACACTGGGTACAGCTGAATGGTGGTGTGGTGCTCTGGGACCTTTGCTGAAGCTGAGAAGGTTTGGTTTCCCTTGGTTTTTACCAAGCAGCTGACGGCTGTGAGCACAGTCCCATCTTGACACTACAAGGAGTATTTCTCTAGCAGCTCTTTCCCCACTAGCTGTAAAGCCGGAATATTCCCAGGAGGAGCTGGGGGAAGGGAAGGGATGGATATCAGTTGTAGAAGTGTTGCAGACCTGCTGAACCGAGAGGCGAGGGATTAATGGTGGCTTCTGCCATGGGAGCAGAAGTCGGCTGGGGGCAGCAGCTCTGTCCCCTCTGGGGACCCCAGAGCAGCCGGGGTGTTGACCTACCTGCTGATTCAGAGCGAAGGTATCCACTGTGGGTGGCTCTGCCTTGCAGTGTCAGGAGAACAGCCACTCTCCACCCTCCACTCTCCTACTCCACCCTCCCACAAGGCAGGGATGTTGCCCTTAAACACTATTGTTCTGAGCCACTAAAGATTAACGCACAGAATGGAGGCACGAAAGGGAAGCGGAGTCCCTCAGTGCCAGGGCACTTCTTGCTTTACTGCCCTGACCTTGGACAGGGAAACTTCTTCCTCCCTGGTCCTCACCTGGAAGGATGTGCGGAGGAGTTCTTGGCAAGATCTCTCTGAAGTCCTGCTCCTAAATCATTCTTGAGATGCCAAGAGCTCAAGTTAGGGAACATGCATTCCAGAGGCATGGGAGAGCTTCTCCCACGGTGCACCCATGGAGGGGGGCAGTGGGGCAGGCTCAGGGCACAGGCTGGCACCCGTCGTGGTCAGGTGGGGAGAAGGGTTACTCTGCCACAGCAGAACAGCCCAGTGGAACGAGGGTGCCGAGGGCTGCTGGGAGGCAGAGCCGTTAGCAGATGGCTCCAGCTGGGCTTACCGGAGAGCAGGTGTGGGTTTCGGGAGCAGCCTTTTAAGAGAGATGTCAGTTTTGAACTCGGGAGGCTCAAGGGGCTGAGCCGTGGCTGCCACAACTCGCATGCTGGGGAGCTGTGACCTAGTTGCGCTGTAGAAATGCTCGGTTTATTTTTTATTTTTAGGTATTTTGCTTATTTTATCTTCATGTTTAATTTAGTTAGCAAAAAAAGAATCGGAGGGCTGAGCAGAGCTGGGAAGGACTGCCTGCAGGCGGGAACGCCCGCTGCAGCTCGGTGCAGCCAGCATCTCTCCAGCCGCCCGTGTCTTCTCTCGGACACGTGCTCACGTGTACCAGCCCAGTGCTGTCTCTCAGGATCTCTTTAATGGGAAACCCAGTGCACTCAGCGCTGCTGCCTGCCTCCGGGGTAGCGAGGGAGGGAGGGAGGAGCGGGATTCGGAGCATTAACCAGAGAGGCTCCCGTGGCCACAGGGACTGTTTGAATGTTGTGCTGTAACTGGTCTGCCTTCCCTCTGCTGCTGGGAGCAGGAAGCTGGGGGAGCTTGGCGTTTCAGGGGGCTTTGGGCTGGTTACTTTTTCGACTGCTGCTTGCCTCTGCACTGGCACAGCATGCCCAGGGAAGGGTAATGGGCTGTATCTGCAAAGAGGGAAGTTTCAGGGGGTTGTGCGATTCCCTTGGGGAGAGCTGTTTGAATTTATTGCATTATCCTCCTTCCTGCTCAAGCTTGTGTTTCAGCTGTGTCTGCAGACGTAGCTGCTGATTTAAGTAGATCCAATTAGTAGCTAGCTCCTGGCATCAGTATCCTGCTTGGGGAGATGAGCCCTGGAGATGAGGAGCCTCCGGTGGGAGCAGGGCTGGGCTCAGCCTTTCAGCCCCTGTTCCCAATCTGGGATAGACCCAGAGTTCCCCAGCTCACAGCCCTGCACCTGAGCTCAGAGGGAAACCGAGGCAGGTGTCCTGCTCTGTGTTCTGCGTGGCCAAGAACAAAGAGCAGGCAGGTTCTCTCTGTCTGTACCACTGCCAGACAGGTGCTCTTAAGAGTGAAATCAAATACTCCAAAATGTGACAAGCTGGCAGCAGGCAGGGCTTGGAGCAGGAGCTGGAGCTGCTCACACCAGGACTGTGCAAGAGGACTGTATGCAGAGCTGTGCAGTAACCTGGCTCTTGGGGTAGGACTCAAAAGGGAACTGCTGGACCTGGCTGCTTCCTGAAGGAGCATGGGAGCGTTTTCTTCTCTGCTGGAGGATGAAGCGCTCTTTGTGAAGCTCAGAGAAGAAGTCTAGGCTGGCATAAAGCTGGTTCTATTTGAATGCAGATAGTGCCATGATCAGGTGGAGCAGGACAGCTGTCTGCATTGCTTCTCTGGACAGTGCCAGTCCCATTTGCCCATCTCTCTGGTCTGTGCCGCCACTGAGGCTGAGGAGGACTGGGACACTACCAGTGTTGTGCAGGGAGCACGTCTGGTGGCAGTACGTGGCATTACTCTGTGTGTGACTCGTGGTGAGCTGGCTCAGGGCTTGGTTTGGGTTGGGATGTGGGCACTGGGTGTGTGTGTGGCCCTGGGTAGTGCCTGGGTGACATATGACTTACATATGGAGAAAATGAGGTGTTGCTACCTGTAAATCAGCCACCATGGAGTGTTGCAAGGACCTCCATCCTATACTCGTATGGCTCACCAGTGTATTAAACTTGCTGGAGAGCTAATGTCTTTTAATAGAGCAACTGACCTCATTTAGAAGCTTCCAGTGCACCAGCCAGTGATTATTTCATGCAACAACATGCATGGAGGAGCCCAGGGCAGAGCACAAAGTCTCCTTCTCATGCTGCACTGCTCTCTCTTGCATTTGCTGCATCAGCTGCCTACTGTGCTTCCTGCCCTCAAGTCAGCAAGGATTTTGCTAAAAGGGACTTTGTGTGGCTTAAATCATTTGAGATTTCATGGAACTAACAGGAAGTGAAAACAAAATGAGCACATCTTCCTCCTCTTCCTGCACCTCCACCCTTTCCCCTTTTTCATTCAAGTGGCATGTAAGAATTACAGCAGCCTCGTGAGGTGCCGGGGCTGAAGTGGGAAGTGGTAAAGCTTGGCTGTCGGTCCTCCAAGATGCTGGATGAGTGGCTGGGACAGCTCTTCCCCAGGATGTCTCCTCCAGGGACCATCCTGCACCCAGCCTGGCTCCTTTGAGCCCTGGTAATACCAACATTCCCTGTGGGGTGGGTTTGGTGAGGCTCACGGTGCGGGTGAGGACCATAAAGAGCTGTCAGCATCGCCCACTCACCCCCTGGCAGGAGGGAACGTGGCTCAGCAGCCGGGCACACGTGAGCATGGCACGTCTCCCCGGCACAGGTTTCCCCACGGTTACACAAGGGCACGATTGCACAGGAGCTCTGACGTCCAGGAAGAGCAAAGACAAGGTGAAAATTGAGCTCTGTTCCCTGGGTGCCGGTGGCTCTGCTGAGGTGCTGTCCGGCACAGCGAGCTGGCCACAGCCCTTTGCTCCCCGGCCCCACAGGCGGCAGATAACCGGGACATGAAAGCAGGAGCCTTCCCTGCCCCCCGAGCGTGCCCCTCGCACAAAGGCTGCTCTGCTGCGGGGCTCAGACACCATCTGTCCGGTGGGGAGAAGCATCAGAGAGACCGTCTTTCCTCGGACTATTCCACTTAATGCCCTTTGGAAAACAATCCCATTCCCAGCAGGTGCTAATCTCTTGAGTGGATCCGGCTCAGCCAATGTGTTCTTCGCTGTGCCTTTGTACTGGAGCTGCGTCTCCTGCCATGCTCTCCTGCCCTGCCGAGCAGGCCCGGTGCTGGCCAGGGCTGCAACACTTTCGGGAACCCTGGTTAGCTCTGGGAGGAACACTGATGAAAGATGGATGCAAGTGGATTAGTCATTCACATCGTCTCCGGCTTTAATACACATGAATGTTTCAGCAGATTTCTGGAACGGAGAGCGCAATTCCCTGCTCTCCATCTCGTGCTGTGCACAGCAGTCTCCCGGGGCAGGGACGGGGGTTACAGCTGTCACCGTAGCCTCTTTCATGTATTTGGAAAACGCTGAAATTGTGCTGAATGGTGTGGGGTTATTGCAGGTTCCCTGGAGCCGGTGATGAAACCAGTTTGACAGAAGGCTGCCGTGGCAAGGATTAGGGCTGGAATGTGCTAGTGAGGGTTTGTTTCTGGTTAGAAAAGAGCTGGCTCTGGCCTGGGCTAGGCTGGAACCCCACGGGTCTGTTGGGCTTTGGCCCAAGGGACAGCCTCCCTGCCAGTTGCCCCCATGCTGCAACCCCACAGCAAAGCCCGATGAGAAGAGAAGGAAGAGGGGATGTTCTTATTTAATTAACTCTTTTGAATTTATGGCTGCCTCCTTCCCAGTCGCAGGTTTCAGTGAATGCCCTGGGATTTGGGCAGGGACAGCACCCCAGGGTCCACAACACCCCAGCACCAGCTCCAAGGGCAGGAAAGGCGGGAGAGGCAGTGGGTGGGTGGCATTCCCTGCCATTGTCATGGAGATCAGCAGCTGCTTCCCTGGAGGTCACCATTTGCATAACAGTTAGAGCTGAGTCTCTGGAGTATTTGCACCTGCAGCTGCTGTCCCCAGAGCCCCTTCCTCTCTCTGTGTCCCCGAGCCCCTTCCCCACCCTATTCTGAGCCTGCCTGGGGTTGCTGGTGGGGAACACTGGGGTGAAGCTGCAGATATTCTCTGCCCATGGAAGGGGGATTAAACTAGATGATCTTTAAGGTCCCCTCTAACCATTCTAGGATATGTGTTTCTTTGGGGAAGGTCAGATCTGCCTGGGATGGCAGGTTCCCTTGTCATGCTCCTGAATCAGGTGCTCACCTTGACTTCCACTGCCCAGCACTGCAGGCAGCCCTGCGACCTCTACAGTCACACTCTGTCGCTGCTGCCCTCCTTTCAGGGCTGGGAGTGGTGGGTGCCACTCGTGGATACAGCATCAAGGGGAGCAGGGCAGAGGGAGAACCTCTATGATGTCTCTTCCATTCATATCATAAAGGGACTCGCAGAGCTGTGTTTACAGGATCCCAGTGGCAGCCTTTGGGAATACTTATGTTTTCTTTTATTCTTAAAGCTCTCAGCTGCCTTTTCTCCCCTGTGCTTCACCTCCAGGTTCACATATGCCAGCCCCTTGTGGTGAGCTGGCAGCCCAAAGGGGCTCTGGGAGCAGGTTGCTGTCGATGCAGGGCTTTGTTGTGGTCTGTGCTGAGCTGCTGCCTTTCTTTTTCCCTCCTTGTCTTGCTGCTCAGCACAAAACTGTTCCCAGCATCTCATTAACAAATGTCTGGTCATCCAGATGACTCTGCTCCCGGCCAGTGGTTGCTTTTAGACCTCTGAGCAGGAACACAGCTGTACTTACGGCTAAGGTAAAACAGAAACAGCCTTGTTTTCAAGGGAAACATTGCCTCGTGATGAGAATGCCTGGGTTGGGAGTCAGATGCTGTGGCTCATGCTGCTGGCTCGTACACAGCTCTGGGAAAGGCACTTAACCTCCCCATAGCTCTGTTGACCCATCTGGGAGCAATGCTGGCTTATCCCACGGGAGGTTCTGGGGAATCAGCTCGTTTTTGATAAAACACATCAGGATCCTTGGATTGGAAAGGCTGTTGTGTGTGCTGAGGTGGCTGCTGGGGGTGTCTGTCTCACTGGGCTGGCTGGGTGTTGGAGCCATGGGGACACTCTTAAGCTCCTGCTGGAGTCCAAGTCTCCACGTCAAAGTTCGACCAAGTTCACCTGAATACTCCCAGTAGAGCCTGGCTCTTTGCTGGTTTTCAGAGCTTTGTCCTGATACCTCAGTGACCTCCATACCCCTCACCTCCTTGTTCAGGGCAAGCTTTGAGCCCCAAGCTGCCCTCCCCTCTCTGCTCTCCTGCCTCACCAGAGGCCAGATGGGAGTTTATTGCCCACATCTGCTTCCTTCACCTGCCCTCATGGCTCAGTGTCACCGAATCCTCTTTCCCCAAGTGCTGGGGCTTATCCTGAAAGAGGAACCTGCTCTGCTCACCCTGAATGGGATCCAGCAACTGTTCTCCCTCCTGCGCAGGCAGCTCTAGTGAATGAAACCAACCAAGCAAATGAGAACTTCAAATTTTAGGAGTTCCCCTTCCCAGGCCAGGATGTGAGTAGTGTCTCGGTCAGAAGTCATGTTTCTTTAGTCTGCTCTCCCAGTTGGGACAGAGCACTTCAGGTCAGACCTGTTCCTCTTGCCTTTTTGCCACCGGCTTGTGTGTGGACACTGGATGCTATTTAAATTGCTGTTGCATCCCTCACTGGGCAGGGGGAATGGATGTTGTATTCCAGTTTGGGGCTCTATGAGAGAACTTTTGGCACTGCAGAACCTCCCTGCCCCAGCTCTGGGGGGTAGTGGAGCCTGACTTTCCAGGTTCTCTGCCTCCTGCAAGCAGCATGTCCAGCAGGAGGGAAATGCCCCCTTCCCCAGCTCCTCCGGCACGCGGCGTATTAGGCTCCAACAAGATGTGGATTCCTTCTCCAGGTCTGGAGAGGAGAGGCAAAGGCAGGGGATTGCCTCTTGCATAGAAATAAGATCTCTGCTTCCTCATTGCCTGCTCTGGAGCATCCTCCTCTCAGACATGTCAGTCACCCGGGTGGGGAAGGGGATGTGACGGGGTTCTGATGGAACAGCCTGTGCTCGCGGGTGGAAGAGGCCCACGCATTGACACACTGACCACTGACGTGCTGTTGCTACCACAGTCCTTGTGATCAGCTCAGGAATTCCAACTATTTCCTCTCAGATAAAGGTGACTGGGGGAGGCTAGAAATATCTGGACGTGTCTGGACAAGCCTGAGATCCAAACACCAGGCCGGAGAGGTCAGGATCAGTCCTGGGAGTGCTGGGCTTCAGGTGCAGAGTGGCCGAGCCCTGGGATGGTGTGGGAACAGAGCAAGCTGCCTTTCCCTAACCTTCAACCCGCCCACAGCACGGGCAGGGAGGACGCTCCTGCCTGTTTTCCCACTCCCTCTGGTCTGGGATCCGGTTCCCAGGGGACACATCTGGGATCAAAGTTGTGCAAAGACTGAACTATCACAGCTTGTAGGGTGGTTTCCCCAGGGAGGGGCAAGACCCTGTCCTATGGTCTCTTACAGCCCCAGCTGTGGCTCCAGCAGCTGTTGCTCCCTTCCCAGGGGAAGGAGAGGGGCTCATGTCCCCTCCCTGCCCGTGCTGGGCTCTGGCTGTGCTCCTCTCCGCCTGTAGCACCCGATAGCTCTGCGTTCACTGTGCGCCATTTATCTCTCCTTCAGCAAACACTTCCTTTTCTTGGAAGCAAAGGCTTCTTGGAACTGCCTTCCCCCAAGCTCGGCAGCACATGCCATGGAAAAAGCAGCATGGAGAACCGGTGCCAGCCCTCCTTGGCTCCGTGCCCTGCCGGGGGGGCCTCTCCTGGTGCCTACCCCACGGAGAGGCTGGGTAGATGTGTGGCCCTATCCACCACTGCAGCCTTCCTGGGCACAGTGGGGGTGTGTCTGCTGTGCGTCAGGAAGAGCCTGTGGAGATGTATGGGACTCTCAGTGGGGCAGGTCCTTCTGAATCCCTGAGGAAAGCAGATTTTCTGGGGGATGCATCAAAAGGATGCAGCCACCTTCCTCCAGCTGAGCATTCTGCAGCCTCAGGTGCTGTGAGCAAGTGACTGGGATGTGTGTCCAAGGGAAGGGCCGTCCCTGGAGTGAGGGCCCTGGCACTGAGAGATCAAAACATATGCTGAGTTAGAAAAGACGCACAAGGATCATCAAGTCCAACTCCTGCCCCTTCACTGGACAGCCCAGCAATCCCTACGTGCCTGAGAGCGTGGTCCAAACACTCCTTGAACTCTGGTGCAGGCTTGGTGCCATGACCATGGCCATGGGGAGCCAGTTCCAATGCCCAGCCAGCCTCCTTTTTCTAACGTCCAACCTAAATCACCCCAGACACAAACGTTGTAGGGGTAGTGTGCCCTCCATCCCTGCCAGCCTGCTCTCAGTTTGCTGCCACTGCCATGTCCTGCCACAGCTCTATGCTCACCACATATCAGCAGATGGATTTCCTGTGTCAGCGTTTAAAATATCTCCTTTTTGGGTCTGGGTTCTACTTCTATCCCTCTCCTGCAGCACATCACTCACTGTTTCCTGGGTGAGTGGACTGGCAGCAGGCAGCAGTCCTCACTTTTCTCCCTGGACAGCACCTGCCTGTGAGCCCCATCCTGCCCAATCCTGCAGGGCCAGTACAACACCTCCACAGATCCTGTGCCACCTGGCAGGCATGGTGGGAAGCGAGCTGCCTTCTGCCACTCTGTGTAGGTGGTTGGAGTCACGGGGATGACTGTCATATCCCTGAAGGGGACTCTTAAGTGAGGTGGCAGCAGTGACATGCCTCAGGGTGAGTTAGCAAAGTCCCTGTGTCCCAACATTCTGGCCTTGGGTCTGTGAGTACCTCCTCATGGTCACAGGGTGTGGAAGGCAGCTGGGGGAGGTGTCTGGTGGGAAATGGAGCAGAGCTTTGGTGGCAGAGGCGGTGCTGAGGTACACAGCTTATCAAGGACCGGATCCCGTGTGGTGGGGAGCCTTGTGGCCATAGAGAGAGACACAGCCCAGCTCCCTGGGAGTAAGCATGCAGGTCTGCTGCACACCCTGCTTTGAAAAACTGTGAGTGAGCTTGGTCATAGGGATATGCAAGGTGAGGAGATACTCCACAACTGTGACCATCCTGAGGCTGTTTGGTGGGAGCTGGGAGAATTGGCACTGTGTTCCATTGAAGAGCAGCACCTGGATGCCAGCCATGACGTGGGCACCAAATCCCCATAGTCCTGCAGCCACAGGCTGTGGGCAGGTGTGGGAGGCAGAGTGCTGGCCGAGCAGGCAGGCAGGAATGCTCCCCCTGCCTGCGCAGAGGCTGTGGCGAGGCATGACAGCGTCAGCCGGGCTTATCTCTGCTTTCCCAGAGCAGCCGGGTTACTGGAACTGCATTCACTTATCAGGGAACAGGGGATCTTGCTGGGAAGATGGGCTCAAGGTGCGACAGCATCAAGCCCCTGGTGACGCTGAGCTCCTGGCAATCCCTGAGCCTGGAGCTCACAGCTTCCTCTCCGGCCAGCCCTGCACCTCCTGCTCGGCCCTGATAAACCTGAGAGATTCTGGGCCACGTGTTTCCCTGCTGCCTGCCCAGGGACCCCTCCTGCCCTGCCGTATGTGGCTTAGGGACCCCAACAGCTCTTCTGATGGGCTGAGATCTTCCCAGCTCCTGCTGGAGATGAAGGGCTGGAGGAAGCCGGCTTGGACGAGCCAGGCCGGAGTGACTGCATTCCTGGCCAAGCCTCGTGCTTGGCCTGCTCTCCTGAAGCCGTGGGAAGGCAGTAGCTTGGCGACCCAATGTCTGCCTTCGCCGCAGGGATTCGTGAAATCCAGCTCGTGTTGTGGAGTAACCTGCAAGGGCCAGGATGTGGGAGTGGGAGGTGGGAGGCTCCACTGTGGACACAGAATCACTTGGGGGATGCACGGTGTTGGCTCCCGCAGCCATGGGCAGCAGCCCTGCTGCTGCTTCCACAGGCCTTGGCCAGGGAATGGAGCCCAGCAAGTTCCCACTGCAATGATTTCTATCACACTTGGATGCTAATTTTAGAGAGCCAAGAGCACGTGGTGCATCCCCTGCCCTGCCCGCATGGTGTAGTCCTCAGAAATCCTTTCTGGCATCCTCTTCTCTCATGACTGTGCTTCTCCCCTTGCCCTCTATGCATGATTCAGAGTGAGGAAGCACAAGGCATCTGTCATCTGCCCAATCCCCACCACTGCTTTCCTGCCAGCCCTTCCCTCTGTGCTCCACTCACACAGAGTGCTCACCACTCTCCTCTTTCCACAGGAGCGCTTTGTGGACCTCTATGGGAACGATGCTGCTGCCGAGGTGAGAAAAGGCCAGGAGACCTTCAACAAATGGCTCCTGACTGGGGCGACGGTGGCCGGAGTGCTTCTGCTGGGATCGCTGCTGAGCCGCAAGTGAGCCGCCGCCGAGCCCCCCGCAGCCAGGGCGGCTGCGCCTTCACCGCCACATCCACTACACTCCGCTCCCGAGCACCATCACCGGCACAGGGGGCAGCCCCTCCATCCCGGCCGAGCACCCTGCTCTGTGGAGTTTTCTCCCTCGTGCCGCCAGCTCCTTTATTGTAGCCTGTCTTATTTACTGTTCCGTTGTGTTTTAGAGGCGCTGAGACCAATGCAGCACTTCAGCTCCCAGCGCTGGGGAGATCCAGGCAGCTGGGGGTGGGGGGGCACAGGCTAGAAGGTGTCCCAGCCCTGCAGGGTTCTCCAAATAATTTGGAAGAAAATAAACAGACTTATTTTTGCATGTGTGAGTGCGTGCGTGTGTGTAGATGTGTCACTAATATAAAGTTCCCCAGCCAGAGCAAGGGTTAGGCTCCATGCCCCCGTCTCTGGCACGCTCAGGCACCAGGAAGAGCAGGCTGCCCAACGGGATGGAGCTTTCCTGCAGCATCCCTATCCTGTCCTTGCTTCCCAAATCAGAGCTCATCCCTCTGTGGCAGGGGGAGCAGGAGGAAGAGGCAGAGGCCAGGAGTGAGGAGCTCTGCCCTTGGTCAGCCCTGTGTGAATTCCTTTCTCCCCACATAACCAGCTGGGAGCTGCAGCCTGTCCCAGATGAGGATGGTGTGCCAGGCCCAGGGCTGTGCGTGGTGTGAAGGGTTCTTTGTCCTCTTCCTCCTCCCCACTCCAAATGTAGATGGCTGTGGTGCTCATCCCTTCCCAGCCTGCTCCTCTGGGCTGGCAAAGGAAGGAGGCAGGAGAAGGGGAGAGTGCTTGTCTTTAGCACAAGGGGCTTCGCAGAGAGCTGGGGTTTGTGGTGTCCAGGAATCCAGAGCTGGGTATTGGAAGGGTCAGGGGAAGCACTTTCACAGGGGTGGCAAAGCCCAGGTAGCAGCTGATTCATGGGAGGAGTGGGGAAGCAAGCCCAGGGGAGATGGGAGTGAGGGCTGGCACTGGCTGAGAGCCATCTCCACCTCTGAGGAGCCTCTTTGGGGACAACAGGAGCTACTGGCCTCTCCACTGCTGCCCCAATGTTCCCAGTCCCAGAGTGCAGGCAGATCCCTGGCCCCATGCGTGGCTGTGATGGCTGCATGCAGTGACTGAGGTGTCTGGCTTCCCTCCCCCTCATCCCCACACTGCTCCTGCTGCTGGAGCAGGGAACCTCCAGCCTTTGAGCTGAAATTAGCTTCCAGAATAAACTCCCTCATCCTTCGGAGCCCACCACGGGCAGACACAGCTGTCCACAGCTTGTCCGTGTACATACCGCCCGTGCTCTGCTGTACATATACGAGTAGTTTTTAATTCATTTGTGAATACTATTAATGCTATTTTTGTTATCTTGTCTGTCCGTATTTATGTGTGGGACCGTGCTCCCTGCAGAGGCCATGCTGGGATGGAGGTGGGGGGAGAACCGGAGGTTCCAGGGGGGCTCACTTGGCCACTGAGCACGGACTCGCGCTCCTCATGTCGGAGCCACTCAGATCCTGCATGGGGAGCACGAGGATTAGCATTAGCCCATTGAACGCTTCGGTTTGCAGGTGGAGGTGAATCCACAAATAAATTTGTCATTCGAGCTGCTGGTGGTGCTGTGGTCTTTGCAATCGTCCAGAATTTGAGCAACTTTGGGTCCAAAGGAGTTGGTTTCAGTGGGATGGATGGATGGATGGATGGATGGATGGATGGATGGATGGATGGATGGATGGATGGATGGATGGATGGATGGATGGAGTCCTCTCCCTGCCCAGGGAAGGGTTGGGGTGCTCCAAGGGCAGTTTGCTGTGGTCCAGAGGGATGGTGGGAGGAGGGGGTGGCACTAAGGGGTGATGGGGACAGGAGTGTCCAGGGCAGGCTCTTAGCTGGGCTGGGAGTGCTGTTTTTGGGGACGTTGGGAGGGCGGGGGACTCACAGCCTCACTGGGACCCCACGTTCCCAGGGCTACCCTTCAAAAGAGCACCGTCCCTTTGTGCAGGGCTCATTCCAGCTCGGTTTGAACCACACAAACACTCGGGCTTTTTTGGGATATCATGCATGGGAAACACCAAGCCACCCCACATCCCTTTCACGGCAGGACTCGCCCAGATCAGCCTTCCCCAGAGCCCCCTCCCCTGTCCTTTCCGGGGGATCCCCGGAGCGGGGGAGCAGCGGCCGGGCTCTGGCTGGTTCCCGGGGCTGGCGGGGCTCGCTGGGAGCCCGTGGACACGAGCACCATCCCGTGGGCAGCGGGAGAAGCTGCCGCGAATCTGCGGCGGCTGCGGGGAGCGGGAGTTCAGGGATCCGGAGTTCAGGGATCCCCCATGGCCAACACAGCCGCCAGGACTGGGGGGAACCCCAGTTCCCAGGGGCCACTAGCCCCGTCCCCAGCCGCCCCCACAGCGGACGGACCCCACCAGGGCACAGCCAGAGCCCCTCGCAGCGCAGGACGCAGCGATGCTCCATCGTGGAGTCGGGAATGGGAGAGGGGTTGAGGGGGCTCCCCGAGACACCCCAGAGCACACAGGGCTGAGCTACACTCCTGCTTTAATGCCTGCCCAGGATGGGGGGCTGTGGGTACCGCGGTTGGGCGCTTTGCAAGCCACGGGGACACGATGGTATCAGGATGGCGATGGGGACACGACTGGCAGGGGGCTGGCGGGTTCCCACGAGGCAGGTGGTCTCATGGCTCGTACTGCAGGTCCGTGGCGATGAGCATGAAGCCCTGGAACATGAAGGGAGTCAGGGTGAGAGGGAGAATATGGGGCACTTGGGGGATCGTGGGCTAAGGGGACAGTGGTGGCACCCACCTGCTGCAGTGAGAGCCGGGGTCTGAGCAGGCTGAGGTCATGTGGGAGGGGCAGGGGGATGCCAGCCCGGAGCCACTCTGTGGGGAGAAAAGTCATAGCAGGGCATGGCCCTGGTGCAGCTGTGGGAGGATGGGGACAGGACAGGGACAGCACTTACTGTTTGCCTGGGGAACCCCAAAAAGCCACAGTCCAAACTTCAGCACAGTCTCCAGACGCTTCACCTGTAGGACAGACAGGCCCTGAGCTCAACACAGCGCAGGGAGAGGGGTCCGTGCTGCAGGCAGGGCTCAGACCCCTGACAGACCTGCCATGCATGGGGTCCACAGCATCCCAGATTCCCCCCAGACCCTGCTCCCAAGGTGATGGGGAATCCAAGGCTCCCCTTGGCTTTCCTGGCACAGCCACTCACCTCCACTGGGCCCACGTTAGATGCCACTTGTGTTACATGGAGCCTGGAAGACAAGATCAGGGTCAAAGCCAGGCATAGGGATGGCAACTGTCCTGTCCCAGGGTAGGGACAGCCTGAGCTCCGTGGTGGCACCAGGACCTCAGCAGAGTGGGTCCAGCTGAGCACCTGTTGCCAGGGCAGCTGCACAGATATGAACTGGGGGCAGGGTGGAGTCTGAGCAAGCAATACAGGACTCCGGGGAGGCAAATAGACAGAGGTGGGGAATGGGGGAGCTCTCCAGGTATGTCTAGGGGAGGTCAGACCCAGGGTTGGGCACTAACCCTGTCAGTCTCACGGTGCCCCCGAGTCTGTTCCTGGTGATTGTTGGCTGCCCCGTCACGTTGGCATCCTGCAGCAAGAGGAGACATTGGAGAGACCAGGGCAGTGCCTTCCACCCAGCATCACCCAGCATGGGCCAGCCAGGAGCACAGGCACACCAGCCCCAGTCAGGTCCTTTGGGGATCCCTGAGCCATGGCAGCAGCAGCCACTCACGATGTTCAGCAGAAAGGCAGGGACACGGGTGGCATTGGGCAGCACCACAAAGGCCTCAGCAGAGCTGAAGAGGGTCCCATGCAAGGCATCAGGATGGAAGGAGAGCAGGGGCTGCTGGCGGGCCCAGAGGTGCAGCTCCATGGGCTGGTCTGGATAGCGCTCCTGCAGCTGGGAGGGACAGGGCAGGGGTGGCACAGGGCCATGCTGGCCATGCCCCCATCAGGGCCCCACCATTGCCCAGGTCCCACATGTCCATCACTGCCTTGCCCACGTCCTTGTCCTGTGGTGTCCCATTCTGTCTGCATCCTGTACTGCCTGCAACACATCCCATTTCCACTGCATCCCATTCCCTGTCCTGTCCCCTGTGCATCCCATTTGACCTCTGTGTCATCCCATGTTCCATCCTACCTGCAACCTTTCCCTCCTGCATCCCATCCTTCCTATTCCCCATTTCATGTCCCACCCTCCTGCATCATTTCATATGTCCCACCCTCCAGCATCCCATTACATCTTCTGTTCCTCCTGTAATCCCATCTTGTGTCCCATGTCCCATCCCACCTGCATCCTGTCCTACCTGTGTCCCCTTCTCACTGTGTCCCATCCCACTCACCTGAGGGGAGAAGATCTCCATGCTCTTGGTCCTCAGCTGGAATGGGAACCGGCGAGGGAGCTGGAGGCAGAGAGGGATCAGGGGCTGAGCAGGGATGGGCACGGGGACACCCTGGTGACATCCCAGTGGGGACAGCTCTGCTCCCCAGCCATGCCTACCATGGAAATGTTCCTGTGCAGAGCCCCAGCTGTGAAGTAGGTGAAGGCAGCTGAGTTGGCGACGACCTCGGTGACAGCCAACAGCAGCATGGGCTCATGTGCCATGGGTGGTGTCGTAGGCAGGGGTGAGGGCAAAGCCACAGGCAGTGCCATGGGTAATGCCACAGGCAGCCCTACAGGCAGTGCCGAGGGTCTCTGCTGGTATGTGCCCACCCTGAAGATTTCTCCCTGCACAGACACACAGATGGATGTGAGGATCAGCCAAGCCCCCCGTTCCCAAATCAGGCCCAGGGATGCCCAGGATGACATTACCTTGAGGGCAATGTCCCCATACTCCTCTGTGAAGGTCGGTGGTCCCAGCAGGGAGTGGTCGATGGCAGCAAAGGTGTCCAGCTGGGTGGACACTGCAGGAAAATCGGGGTGGTCAGGAGGAGTCAGACCACCAGCCCTCTCCCACAGCCTGGCTCTGTCAGGATCTGGCCCCACAGTGTGGTCCTGCAGACTCTGCAGGGCACCAGTCCTGTCCACAGCCCCTCAGGACCCTGTCCCCAGTCCTGGGTCCCCACACCCACCTTTCATGCGCTTCAGGACAGTGTCCAGCCTGTCAATGCCCCTGTGGAGCACACGGCAGAGCTGGAGGCAGAGCAGGGTGTCAGTGAGCCCAGGGATGAGGGTCTTCAAGCCTCTCCCTGGGCTGGGGGGGACAGGGACATTGACACCCCAGGGCATAGGGGCCAAGCACCCACCTCTTTGTTCAGCTGCTGCCGCAGGGTTCTCTGGAGCAGAGGTGCCAGCAGGTTGTAGAGCCAGCTGTAGGGCAGAATGGGGTACTCAGATCCCCTCATGGCACCCACCCAGCCTCCCCCAGCCCACTACCATGGCTGGGGCACACGCAGTCCTTGCATGCCAGGGACAGGACGGAGCAGGGGGTTTGGCATCACCTGTATCCACGGTGAAACTCCATGTGTAGGTCAGTGCCGTGGGTGTCACAGCCAGCACTCCAAACCGTGGGGCGGCCACTGCCATCCTCACCCACCCCCAACACCGCTGCCAGAGCCAGGTCCTGCATGCGGAGCGCCACAGAGCCGCTGTCCTGGCTGGGGACAGAGTGGGTGAGCACAGGGACAGCGGTGACATTGAGCCACCCTGAGTCCTGTCCCTGTCCCCATGAGGACTCACATGGCTCCCAGCTGGGCTGCCCAGTCGGCGCTGAGCTGGATTTGGGCACGCTGCACCATCAGCCTCAGCCCCACGTCCTCGGCGAAGTCCAGTGTGGATTCATTCAACTGCAGCTCGTGGATGTGAATCCTGCACAACACAGGCAAGTTGTGCTTGTGGTTGTGGCACAGACAGGGATGGAGACAGGGACAGGGATCCCACAGGTGGCTCTTACCGTGGCACAGCGTAGGTGAGAGTTCCCAGGAGTGGGGTGTTGTAGGAACCTGTCAGGTTCAGCTCATGCTCCTTCTGCAGCATCGACTGGAGCAGCTCCAGCCCAAAGCGTCGGCCTGGGGCAAAGTGGGAATTTGGGGTGACACCAAGGAAGGGGCTGGAGGGGTCAGGAGAGTGAAGAGCCAGGTTCAGGTTGGTCCTTCCATCCCCCATTCCCAGAAAACTTGGCATCATTCCTGGGAATGCCCACTGGTTCCCCCCATTCCCTATCCTTAGCAGTCTGGGCATCACCTGCTCAGGAGCACAGACTCACCAAACTCCAATGTCCTCTTGGTCAGCCAGGCCTTGATGCCAGGATTGATGCTGGGGCTGGTGACAGTGGCAGAGGCACAGATCGGCAGCAGGAGCAGGAGACAGACCCACAGAGTACGTCGAGGCTGGTCCTGGGACCTGGAAGCTGCAGCAGAGGACATGTCTGGAGATCACACAGCTGGTGGAGAGACCCCTTCCCTGTGCACCAGCACAGCCAGGACTTATATCACGGACAGGGAGTCCCGGTGACATCAGCACACATGGGGACACCACAGTGCTCTGGCCACTGAAAGCCCAGCCTTGCCCAACACATGACTCAAAGGGGAAGCCGGATCCCCCATTGTTCCGCACTCGCTCCCATCGTGGGAGCGGGGGAATGCAGGGTCCCACACCTCCCCCTGCCAGCCCCCTGCTCCCACGAGTCAGGGACACAGCTGGGGCTCCCCACAGGGACACAGGACCAGCATATGGGGACACCTGGCCGGGCCAAGGTCACAAAGAGCTTCAGCTGTGGCCTGTCTGGGAGCAATGGAGGAGTCGGGGACAAAATGAGCTGGTCCTGGGGCAGGGGGACTGCACCAGAGCAAACAGGGCTTGAAACATTTGCACCAGGGAGTGACAGCTGTTGCAACTTTAGGAAGGGCTCTGGGAACCCTGTGTAGGGTTAACTAAATTTCAGTGGGGATCAGGGTGTCGAGGCAGCCCCCAAGGAAGTGATGGAAAGGTTGGGACAGCCAGAGCGAGAGCAGAACTGCGTAATCCCTTCCAAAAAACCCAGCTGTGGGGAAGGAGCTGCCTGCACTGCCATACCCCTGGGACTGTCCCCTAGCCAGGGTGAGCCCCTCCAGTGCCATATGCTACAGATGACAGGGCTCCAGCTGCCCTCCTGGATCCAGCCTGGCAGACCCAGAGCCAGGGGCCAGGGCCTCATCTCAGCACCACATAACATACCTTATGGGACATATAGATCCCATGACAACCTCACCAGAGGGACACAGCCCCACATAATGTACCTTATGGGGGCCTTGAAAGCAGCTGCCCACTGGCCTTGGACACCCAGTGCCACCAACCACGGCTGCAGTGGTGACCAGAGCCTCCAGCAGTGACCCAGAGGCCAGCACTGACCCAAAGCCCACCACAGCCCCTCTATCCCAGGGTGCCTCGGCCCTGCACCAGCACTCACCGTGCCGGGTGGGTGCAGTGCCCCACACCACGGGGGCCGCAGGTCCTGCCATGGGTCCGTGTCCTCCGCGTCCCTGGGACTGAACGTGCAGCGAACAGCAGGGACCAGCTCTGACGCCAGTGTCCATCTCGGCTCCTGGTCACACCACAACGTCACCCGTTTCCCCCGTCCCTAATCCCTTCCGGGATGAATCAGGTCCCACGAAAACACCGAGGGACCGGTTGGGGCGCAGGTGCCCGGGGGCTGGGCGCTCCCTGAGGCTCTCTGGTGCATCCTGGTGCTGCCGCATCCGGCATCCCGACACGTGCGGGCGGCTCAGCCCTGCCAGCCCCGCTCCAGGCCTGGGCTGGCTCCGTCTGCGCTTTCCCAGCTCTCCTGTGCCAGGTACCTGGTGGTGGCCACTCCGCGTTCCCTGGGGAGGCGAGGACGGCCAGGGCTGCACGGCGAGGGCTCAGTCGTGGGGCACACAGGGCTTGGACAGGGCTAAGCAGAGACGTGGGAACGCTCGTGGACACACACGGAGCCCCTCTCCCCGCCGCTCCAGCGGGAGCTTCCACATCAGCCGGGAATGAACAGGCAAGAACGGCACCCAGAAAAACGGCACGGGAAGAGCCCCAGCGCCTCCCCCGGCCCGAGCAGAGCCCCCAGTCCCGGTTCTCTCTGTCCGGGACCTTCGGGGCTACTCCAGGAGGCCGGCCCTGGCCGTGCAGTGCGAGCGGGCACCGGGAGAGGGACCCACCGGCCCGTCCGTGCTCCGGGACTGGGAGGAAGGCGGGCAGTGGAGACACCAGCGGGGACGATAAAGAGAACCTGGGGGGTGATGGAGAGAACCCGTCCAGTGATGGACAAGTTCATCCACAGAGACCGAGAGCCCCCAGCCCACTACGTGTCCCCTGCTGCTGTGTCAGCCAGGACAGGGTTGCAGTCTCAATACTGCAAGTCCCCTGTCCCCTACACAGGCCTTGCCAGGGGATCTGCTGGCCTGGGAAAGCACGAGTGGGCGCACACAGTCATGGGCACACCTGGACACGCTCACAGCTGTGACAGTGCCTGTGAGCACGAAAACACAGACAAAGGGCGTGCAGAGCCTCACACATGCACACGTCTGTGCCTAGGGCTGCTCAACGCATTCCAGCCCCAAATCCCTTGGCTGCAGGACCCTGGGAAGGATGGACACCTAAAGGGTCCCACCAGAGCAACAAGAGCCCCGCCAGGCACCCCAGTTGTCCCCTGCCAGGCTCGTGCCTGGAACAGGAGGCTGTGAGGTCCTTGGGGTGTTTGTGAGTCACAGGGAAGCTCAGGTCAGGGCAGCTGCTCGGGGCACCCCCAACCTCGGGGTTGCACAACCCCTGATGCAATTTCCTTGTCCCAAGAGGTTGGCTGTCCCCACAGGCAGGGGTTGCACCAGGAAGAGCAGGAACCACAGGGGCGGGACCACAGAGAGAAGCACCCCAGGACTTGTATCTGCTTTCCCCTGTAAAGGGATCAATCCTTGCATCATCATCACCCCTGTAATCCCCCGGTCCTGACACAGCAACAATTGTGGGAGCCTCAGGAAGGCTGCTGGGTGCAGGTGACCCAGCTGGGAAGGGGAGTGAAGGGAATTCCAGGCTGTGAACACACCACTGTCCAGAGAGATGGGGAAACCACAATCCCATCCGGGCACAGAACCCCACACGTGGCTGATAGCACTGTCCCCTCTGTGCCATCATCCCATCAAGGTGCCTGATCAGGAGGAGATGCTGCCCAGTGCTGCTGTGTGGCTGCAATATGCTGGTCTAGCAGCTGCAATTTGAACTGCCACACTGCTGCACTATCCCACCACAGAAGAGAGCATGCAAACAATCTTTCCTCCTGTGTCTGACCCTCAACGTCCCATGTCCGAGCTCAGGGAGTGAAACCCCACAGGAACCACTGGACAAGTTCCCTGTGGGGGCAATGCTGGGACACAGTACTGAGAAACAGAGAATTGGGACCAGCCTGTGAGAAACCCCTTCCCCAACACTACCACAGGGTCCCAGACCCTGTATCCCCCAGCACACCACCCAGCCCACAGTGGTCTGAACAAATTGCCCCTGTTCGATGGGGCACATATCCCCGGGGCTAAACACGCCCAAAACTCAGGGAAGGGGGTGTGAGGGGCAGGAAGAAAACGCACGTGTGGTCATCAGGGCTTGTTTAATAACAAAACTCCAGCTATTGTAAAACAATATTCTCCAGCATCATTGTAATATACAATACGGGGAATGCTCTCAGCAATCTGAGAAGGAAGGATCCGGCCCACAGCACCCCCTGCCCAGGCTGCGGGGGGCCCCAGGGCGGCCCCGCCGGGGAGCCGGGGATGCAGGTGAGCCGCGGTGCTCAGGGACGGGGTCCCGGGGACGACGTTCGTGGCGGGACCGGGATCCCAGGGATGATGTCCGTGGAGGGTCCAGAGCGGTCTCAGCGGCAGAGGATCCGATCGGCAGCGGGAATGCACGGAGCCTGCGGGAAAGGGACACGAAGTGGCCGGTCAATAGCTGCCAGGAGTGTGCCGGAGAGGACGGGGTTGGAAAGGGGGCAGGAGGAAGGGACACCTCCGGGAAGGAGAGGACGCGGGGAAGGAGATTCCAAGGGACGCTGGGGCTGCCCGTCAGGAGCGCGGCTCTGAGCCGGTGCCGTGGGGTCCGCACTCACCTCGGGGGAGTCCCCAGCAGCGGCGGGGCGGGGGGGACCGCACTGCAGCTCCAGCTGCAGGTCCCAGATGTAGTCGATAACATGCTGCAGCAGCTCCACCTTGGAGACCCGCCGGTGCCGCGGCAGCGTCGGCACCAGCGCCCGTAGCCGCGAGTAGCAGCCCTTCATATCGTACAGCAGCGCGGCCGCCGCCTGCTCCGCCGCCACCGGGGACACTCCTGGGACCGGCCCGCAGCGGGCGGCCTCCCCGGGCCGCACCGCCTTCAGCGGGCCACCGGCGCCTGCGGGCAGCGGCGAAGAAGCGACAGCGGCGACCTTCATGGCGAGGGGCTGCGAGCGCGACAGGAACAACGGGGACGCTGCGGGCGGACAAGGAGCCCGCGCCCCGCCGCGCCTCTTATAGAGCCCCGCGGACGGGCGGGCGGGGCCGCGGGGAATGCTCGGCCAATGGCAGCGCAGAAAGAACGGACACAGCCCTGCCCACTCCATTCATGCGCCCCGAAGGGCAGCGTCTTAAAGGGGCAATGGCGGGGATAGAGCCGTGACGGGGTTGGGCTGCGGTGCAGGGACACGGGCGGTGCGGGGGTACAAGGGTGCGGAGCGCCCACCCTGCCCCGCAGTGAAGGCGGGTGCTTGCCCCGCGGGCTCCTGGGTCGGGCTCCCCGCAGCCCCGCTCGCCCCTTGCCCCCTCCAGGCCCCCGGGCCCCCCCGCTCTCCCCGCGCCCCTCCCGGCTCCGCGGCGGCTCAGACCGTGAGACGCCAGGGTCGTGACGTCATCCATTCATAAAACCCCGCGCGCTGTCAGCGCGGCGCCGGGCGGGCGGTGCCCATGGCGACGGGGGCGGGGCGGGGGACACACACCTGCAGCCCCTGCGGGGGGCACCGGGACCCCCACGGAGACACCGCCACCCCCACGGGGACACCGGCACTCCCGCGGAGACACTGGCATCCTCAAGTGGATGAGGGGGCACCGCGACGTTACAGGAGGCACAGGGATCACCGGGGAACATCTGCACGCTCACGGGGACACGGTGGCACCGTGCCCCACAGTGGCACAGGCACACGGGCATCCCCGCAGGGGGCAGCTTGTGTTCCGCGCCCCCCGCCTCAAGTTCGCAGTTCCCCGTTTTCCACCTCCTTCAGGGCTCAAAGCTCCGCAGAGCTGCTCGGTGGCGGCTGCCGGGGCGGGGGTCGCCAGGTTCGGGTCCACGAGAGGGACGGGCAGAGGGATCGAGCGCTGGGTGCGCGGGGCGGCGCGGGGAGTGGGCTGCGAGCACGGTCCTGCCGCGGGGGAAAGCGATGGAGGTCCTGTCACTGTGCGAGGCAGACGGTTCTTACCCCGAAGGGTTTCTAGTCCGGGCTGTAATTAGTGTTAGTGCTAATTACCCCGCACCTGCGGGGAGGACAGGCAGCGCCCAGGGAGGGCCCCCGAGCGAGACCCCGGCACACCCCGAGCAGCACGGAATGGTGTGGGAAGGGAGGGAGGCTGGGAAAGCTGCAGCCTCAGACACTCCCGGGTGTGCGTACAGACACAGACACGCAGAGTGGGTGTGCGCACACAAAGGCATGGACACACACGTGCTTGCACACACGGATGTGCGTGTGACATACCCGAATGTGTCCGCAGGAGGATTCACACGCATACGCAAACCTGTGGAGCCCAAACACAGGCACAAGTACACGCACACAACAGAGGCACACACGAGTGGACACACATACAGGTACACACACACACTCGTGCACACATACACCCTGCCTTGCATACCAACGTGTGCCCAAGTGCCAGCGCAGTTCTCCCAGCCCTTTATGGCTGTGATCCTGCTGCACGTCCCCTGGCATTCAGGGAACTGAAAGCCTCCCCCTCTTCTTCCTCTTCTGGGGAGGGCAGCAATTCTGGACAGCATAGATGAACTCCAACCCTGCCAGCCTGGCTGGGGGGAGCTGGATCCCCCTGTCCCTCCCTCTGTCCCTCCTCCCTGTGTCCCCCAGCCTGGTGCGGTGGCGGTTCCCAGGGTGGGCACGGCGCTGGGGTCGCCCCCTCCATTCAGGGCTCGGCGGAGGGCCCGGTGCTGCCCGGTTCCCACCGCGGCTCTCAAAGCTGCTAATTAGCCCCCATCTGGCGGCAGTGGCCGGGCCGCGGCGGGAGGCCGGGGACATTGTGCACAGGAATGTCTTTCAGGGCCGCCGGCCGGCCGCCGCCACCGCCAGCTGCGCCGCCAACAATGCCAGGACGAGCCGGACCCCGCGCCCCTGCCACCACCGGCCACCCCGAGCGACGTGGGGACGTGGACGGATTTCGCGGCCGTGCTGGGTGTCGTGGTACACGTGGCACAGCCGCCCTGGCACAGCTGCTCCAGTTGTCTCAGCCCATGGGATGCCCCCAAGAGCAGGACACCCTCACCCCATCCCTCTGCACGTTGGGGTGCTCGGGATGGGGTGCTGGGGTCAGGGCTGCCAGTGTGACACGGGGACACGGCGTTGGCCACAGCTGGCCGCGGGGTCCCGGCCTGGCACGGCGCAGCAGTGTTGTCCGGCAGAACACAGAGCTTCATTTCCATCTCAATTCTGGGAACGGGGCGCGCGGCGCGGTAACAGCAGCCTCGGCCATATGGTGCTGGCGGGGCTCAGCCCGGCCGGGGGGGCAGCCGGGGGGCGGCTGCTTTGCGCTGAGCAGGGGTTGCCCGGCAGCCGAGCACATCAAAGCCCCCGGCCGCCCCCGCCCCACAGGGACCACACAGGGCACGGCCACGCCAGGCCGCCGAGGGGCCGTGGGGCTGCCTGTGCTGCTGTGATGGGCGGGACGGGGTACAGCCGGCACCCCAGAACCGGCAGCACCGGACCCCGCACTCCAGTATGCAGGGCTGGAAGGCAGCACGGACACCATAGGTCGGTGACCGGGATCCCCAAACTTGGGCTGCTCCTGCCCTGGCTGGGGTTGGGCTCCATCCAGATCCCCTCTCACGGTGCCATCCGCAGGTCACCCCTGAGGCTACACAGAGCCTCCACCCCCCCATGTCCGCATGACAGTGCTGAGCCAGGGTTGCAGATGTGCCGGGGCCGCCGGCACAGCTGGAGCGGGGCCGAGGCCTGAGAAAGCCCCTGCGCATTCCCCTCCCGCCTTCTCCCTTCCCGTTCCCAGCTTCCATCCGCTGCAGCCCAGACCAGCTGGAGCCAGGCAGCCCTTCCTGGGATTTATTCCAGCTTCCTGCCCCTCCTCGCCGGCCGGCCGGGGCTGGGGCTGCCTTGGGCTGCTTCCTCTCCCTGCTCGCAGCCGCCGGCTGGGCGCCACTGACAGTACCCATCGTGACACGGGACCCCAGCTCTCACCACCAGCACCCCCCACTCCGTGGGACTCCAGCACTCATCACCAGCACCCACTACTCCACAGGACCCCAACGCTCATCACCAGCACCCACCATCACAGCAAAGCATGTCCCACCCTGCGTGGTAGAGCATGAGGTACAACTGCAGCACCCATCACCCATCATCACCCAGCTGCTGTGGTGGGGAGCCTCCACAGGGCTCCAGAGACAAGCAGCCCTGGTGTGTCCTTCCTCACCCCAGGCCCCAGCACTCCACAAACATGAAACCATCCTCCCCTTGCCTGGCGTTTGCATCCCATCCCACTGCAATTCCTGGTGGGAGCTTGGCACAAGGGGCGTGTGCCCAGGAGCTCTCCTGGCCAACGAGCATTAACCCCAGTGCCATGAGGTGCCATGGGTCAGTGACTGGGCGAGGATTGTCCCAAACCCCACATCTGCTTGCAGCAGAAGAGGCAGCTTTGGCCCCTGCCCTAGCTGGGTGCACTTAAGTGGACAGAGGTTTCCTGCCGGAGTCGGCACATCCCTGCTTCCGCAGCCCCCACCGAGCCGGAGGGACCCTGCCGAGAGGGGAAAGTGGCCCAGCAGTAGTCCAGACACAGTGGAGCCGTGTGGCCTCGGCCCTGCTGGGACCGGAGGTGCCACAGGCCCAGGTGCAGCAGGCAAGCACGGACTGGGGAGCGCTGAAGTGCCGGCTCCACTGGCGGCTCCTTGCAGGGCCCAACACACTTCCTTCCTCCTGGCCAGCCCTGGCTTATCGGCCAGGCAGGGTGAGGGCTGACCCCGCTCTCCCCTTCCCAGGCCTTCCGCTGCCTGCAGCCCTGGGAAAGCTCCCAGCCACGCTTCCACCACACCTACAGCAGGCAGGAGCTGCTCAGAGCTCTGCAGGGCAGCAGGGAGGCAGGAGGGTGATGCTGACCCCCACCCGTGCACCCCCAGCCTGCTCCTGCACTTTTGGGGCCTCTGGAGGCTGCATGGGGATGGAGCTCCTACCACCTGAAGCCAGGGAGGACGCAGAGCTTCCCAGAATGCACACCAAGGGACACACCAGGCTGGGGAGTGGGGTCCTTACTCAGGGTAGGGTCCTGCACCTCACGGCAGAGCCAAAGTCCTCTTCCATGGAACACTGGAAGCTGGTGAAATCACATCTGGAGTCTAGACTCAGTGACTCGGTGGGCTGGGCCTGGCGGCCGCGCTGTACCCAGACCCTGCTGCACACTGTTTGCTTAGCTGGAGGTATTTAATTGGAATTAAAGTGGCCCCTCTTGTTTTTGCGGACAGGGCTGTTGGAAAAGGAGCTGTAAGTCATAGAAAACATCTGTAGGAGCCTGCGAAGGGTCATTAGATGGCAGAACGCGAGGCGCCACTTTTAGTGCTCGCAGCCGGCGCAGGGAATAATGGTTCAATACGGCTTTTGTGGAGGAGCTGCCAAGCCAGCAAACACTTTCTATTTATTCTGGCAGTGGGCATGGCCAAAGGGATGCAGGATCCTCCACATGTGGGCCCCCAGGAGGGGTAGGGAGGACACTGCCAGTGCTGCAGGACACAGGGCAGATGGTCCCAGGGGAAGCCGAGATGGATGCTGGAGCTGCCCCTGCCTGCAGCCCCTCCAGCCCCCACGCCTGCATCAACATCTTCTGCCCATCCCAGCCCCAAGGGGTGCAGGACGGTGCCTGGCTCCCTGCAAGGAAGGGGGACAATCCATGCTGTCCTCACCCTGCTCCAGGGCTGGGTTTGGGGTCACCCAACACCTACTCCTCCCATTCCAGCTCCCCCAGGCCATGGGGCATTATCCTCAGCTGCTGAGGCAGAGCACGTCACCACCCCGTGGGGTTCCTGCATCCCAATTCCTTCTCAGCCACCCTTCTATGGGCCTAGACTCTGGCTTGAACCCACTCAGTGCTCAGTACTCCAGCCCTAAATCTGAGTATTGCAGAGCAGGGGCCAGGCTGGGGGAAGGCCCAGTGCCAGAAAAGTGGGAGGGGGAAGGGGACAGTCACTTGGTCACTTGGAAACAGGCAGACAATGGCCACTCGGCCCCAGTGGGAGAAGGCGGGTGAGCTGGATGCCAATCCCGGGCCGGCTGAGCAGCTGAACAGGGGCATGGCCACACCAGCACTCCTTCCTTCAATATGGTTTAATATGAGAGAAAGCAAATGCACAATACAAAATTTAAAAACCGGCAACATCGATACCCCACCTGGGTGGCTGCTCCGACACACACAACACGATGCTCTTGCACAATTGTTTCGTCGTCTGTCACTTGCAGAGGGTCTTGAAGGGCCCCAGCCCAGCAGCACCAGGCATGGCCCACGGGCAAGGTCACTTCTCCTTCTTGGAGGCTTCTGTTGGCTCTTCTTTGGAAGCCCCTGGTGCCTCCTTGGGAGTTGAGCTCTCCTCATAGCTGGGGACAAGAGGGACATGAGTGGGGCCAGCTCCTCCCTGGGGACAGAGCCCTGTGCCACATGAGGACAGCCCAGCCTGTGGACTTGGGTTCTGCCCTAATGCTGTTGAGGACAAGGTGGGCTCCAGCCATCAGCCCCCAGGAAGCCCCATGGGGCAGAGCCCAGGCAGGGAGATGAGGAATGCATCCCCCCTAGACATGTCCAAGGATAGGGTAGACCCAGCTAGGGGCCAGCTCTGTGCCCAGATATCTGTCCTTGTTCCCAAGAGCACTACTGGATATCCTGGATAGCACATGCTTTCCTTGGCTGAGCACTGGTGCCAGCAGGGCCAGTTAACAAGGGAACTGCAGCAAGACCAACAGCAGTGTTCCCTCCCAGTCTCACTCCTCTGGCTGCAAACCCCCTCCAGCAGTGGTCCCAGGGCTCTGGCTAAGGAAATGGGATAGCTGCTCTAAGCAGAAAGGACAAGGTCTGGAATATCAAATCTTCTTGCCCTTCCTAGTCTCCTCTCTCAGAATGGGAAAGAAGCTGGCCCACATCAGCACAGCAACAGCTCCAGCCTCTGCCCACGGAGTGAGGAGAGCTGGGAATAGGGAGGGCTTGGGCCAGGGAGAGCCAGGACCTGCCCCTACCTGGCCAGAGCGACAGACAAGGGGCCCCGGTGGCAGTGGCTACATGGCACTGGGGCTCTGCTGCCGGCGTCGGCGGGGACAGGACAGTTTCTGCTGCATGGAATCAGCCAGGCTGGCCGGCGAGCCAGACACCGTGGGGAAGTGGGTAAGTCTTGGTGTGTGAGGCAAGATTTCAGCAGAGGATTCATAGCTGCAGGAGAGAGAGGAAGCAGGAAGGGAAAGACAAGGACAGAAAGGAGAGGGGGAGAGAGAGAGAAAAAGCAGAAGAGTTTTGGAGTGAGAGCACCGAGAACGCACCACCCTGTGCAGGAAGTCTGGCATTCCCCTTCACCTGCTTGCACCCGCTGGCCTCTCCTTGCCTGCAGACTCCAGGACAGGGCTGCAGCATGGAAAAGTGAGCACTGAAACTCGGGGATGAAGCAGCTCCCACTGGCATGAGCAGAGTCAAGCAGCCAGAACCTAGGGAGAGCAAGCCTGGGCAGTGGGGAGGCGGCAGTGGAGCAGCCCAGGGGCTGGGCAGGTGACAGAGAGATGCAGCAGACCATGTCCTGCTGCTCGAGGACAGCATGCCCACAGCAGGATGGGTTCCCACAGCTGAGGGAGGCAGAATGGAGCTTCCTGCCTAGCCTAGGGAGGTTTGGGAAGGCTGAGAGCCATGGAGCTGATCCCAGTGTCATCAACCTTTGCTCCACCAGCACACCACTTCCCTGGGCCTGCAGCACAGATCTGCTCACTCCCACCCTGCCTGCAGACCTTCACTGCTGTGAGACACCATGTGCAGGCAGAGACCACAGGAACTGCCAGCTCCAGGGGGGATCAGGGCGCACCAAAGTAGCACAGCAGAGCTACACCTGGTGGGATTCCTGTGGTGGGAGTCATTGCCCTCCAGGCATCGGTCCCTCTGAATCCCACTTCCTCTGCCTGCAACAGAAGCCACTTCAGTGGAGGTCTGGCCCCCAGGGGCCATCAAGTTTGCAACCCTCCAGCATCCTGCCCTTGCCCTGGCAATACTTTGCTGCTGGAGCAGCTTGTGCTACTGCTCTGCGAGGGCCCTGGCTCCAGGCTGCCAGGCTCCCTGCGCTCCTTGCTGCCCAGTGGGCCCGGCCTCACAGCTCATCTCTCCCCAGTTTCCTGGCAGGAGGTGCTGCTGCTGTCAGCTGGTGAGTCACGGCACTGGGGAAAGCGGCTGCAGGATCCCAGGTGCACAGGAAGGACGATCCCAGGACACTCAGTGCCTGCAGCAGCGATTGTCAGAAGCAAACATCAAAGGAGGGGCAGGTGCGGCAGGGCTGGGGATGGCCCAGCTGAGAGCCGCTGGGAACATGCATACCTGCATCTCCCAGGGGAGGGGAGGGAGGAGGGAGGACAGCTGGCTTCCCATTGCACTCAGTTTCCCTTTGAGCAGGCTGGGAGCTCAGGAACGCTCCCTGGGCTGGAGCACTGGGGAGGCTGGAGGGTACACAGCCCTGCTTTAGGATGTTCCCTTCCCTCCTCTGCATCAACCACTATTACTGTGCTGAGTCTCAAGCATGACAGACAAACAGCTTTCAGGCAGGAGGCCAGAGCTGCCCACCGACAGCCTGGACAGGCTCTAAGAACAGCTGAGCACAACAGCCCAGACCTCCTCCCTCTGTACCCACAGCCTCTGGGGTAGGGAGACTGCTGCAAACCAGGACACTTTGCCCAAGGCCAGGATGTGCTCAAACCAGCCTTGGCTGCTGTCTGGCTCCATTCTTCCCCACCCACAGGCCCTGGGACACAATGACCAAGTATCTCCACACCAGGTGTGCAGTCCCACCCTCCCCAGACTGCCTGCCAGCGCATGGGAAGAGTCTGTCACTGGAGCATAAAGCAACACCAGGTGCTGCCTGCTGGTACCACACCACAGCTCCCACCCAGCTCCCGGGAGGTGGCTGGAGCCAGGCCCGGCATGTACAAACACAGACCTGCTCCCTCCACCCACGCACGTGCCGGTGCACACCCAGAGCATGCCCAGATGAACCCGTCCCTCCAGCTGTGCCCAGGCGTGGGAACATCTGCACGCTTCATGGGCTCCAGTGCCGCCGGCAAAACAGCTCCATCGCCAGCTGAGGCTCACCTGAACATTTCGGTTACTTCTCCCTTTGCCAAGGCCACGAGAAGCGGGAATCCAATGCAGGCGGGGACCAGGTACAGCAGTGCGGGCTATGGGGAAGAAAAACAACTGTTAAACCAAACCACAAATCACCCCAAGGGAAGAGTGCAAGGCAAGCTCCTTGTCCCCTCTGCACCCATGGTATCTGTCACGTGGCTACACAGGGAATTAACAGCCCAAAAAGCAGCTTCAAGAGCTCACTGAGAGCTGCAGCAGCATGAAGCTAGATTGGATATCAGGAAGAAATTCTTTCCTGTGACAGTGGTGAGATCCTGTCACAAGCTGCCCAGAGAAACTGTGGATGTTCAATCCCTGGAAGCGTTCAAGGCCAGGTTGGAACAGGGCGTGGAGCAGACTGGTCTGCTGGTGGATGTCTCTGCTCACAGCAGGGGAATTCATGGCCAAGATGGTCTCGGAGGTCCCTTCCCAAACCATTCTGGGATTCTTTGAAAATCCTCGTTGTGAGTCCCAGTGAGCCATGAACACACTGAGACCCCCTGTGCAGAGCACAGTGTATGGGCTCCAGAGCCCCCCTGCAGCACAGCCAATGGGTGCTCAGGGCAGCTTGACTGCAAAGAGCCAAAAAACACACGGCCCCTGGCTGAGGGGTTGTTATTGGAAACAAGGAGCCTTGCCCCAAGGAGGCCTCTGCTCCAGCTGGGCACAGGAGCTTTGTGCAGGGAAAGGTACAGGCAGGCACTGAAAAATCAAAGCCAAAAGAAGAAATAAATCTACTTTTTCCTGGCAGGATGCAGGAACTTCGTGGCCAAGCTGGCCTGACCCACTTGGAAGTGCATCCACAGGAGGCAGCAGGGTGGAGCTCACCTGGGCATGCTTGAAGATGTGCATGATGAATATGGTGAGGCCCAGCCCAAAGATGTAGGCCACAAAGCTGGTGTAGAAATACGTGTGCGTGTTCTTCTTCAGGCTGCAGGGAAAGGGAAGAGCTCAATGACCTCCAGTCTGGAATGTCAGTAGGCAAAATGGAATTGGCCTGGTACTCGTAGCCATGTCCCACCACAGTGGGGAGCAATGCTCTGCTGTGCAGCCCCTGGTTCTGTGGGAGCAGTGTGAGACTGAAGCCAGTAATAGCCAGGTGAGAAGGGAAGTAGGCAAGTGATCCTGCTGCTGGATGGCAACTGGGAAAGCAGGAATTGGGGCTGGGACCCAGAGAGAAGGTCCCATTGTCCTGGTGGAGATGGGCCAGTCCCTGGCTCTCAGCAGTTGCTATTTTATCACAGGGTAGGCTGCGGGAACTGGGATTCCCAGCAGGTGCAGGCAGGATGTGGGTGGTAACACCTGGAAGAGCTGGCACACACCAGAGGGTCTGTGCAAGAGCTTTGGGAGGGGGGCCACACCACTGCAGTCACAGAGCACCCTATTTCCAGGAGCCTTTCAGTGTGGGGCAACTGCTGCAGCCCAGCTGTAGGTGCAGCTTCCCCATGTCGGAAGGAGCTGCTTCCTCCACTGTCAGTGGTGACCTGGAGGCAGCCAGCACTGCCAGGCACCGATTTGCATCCATGCGAGCGCTTCCCAGGTGCAGCACCCCCGGCTCTTTCCCACGCTGTCACTGCTGCTCGGTTCCAGGGAGCTGGGGAGGCTCTGTGGGGCTGCAATGTGCTGCTGCCTTGATCTCCATCCCTATGCTGCCTGCCCTACCTATGCTTCAAGTCAACCACTCGCCCCCAGTGCTAAACACACACCCACAGAGCCAGCCTCCTCTTCCAAGAGCTTTTCCTTACACCCCCTGGTGTGTCCCCACACTCAGCTCCAGAAGGGAGCACATGACTACACTCCCAGCTCCCCCTTCCCTTTTTATCCTCTACAAAAGCAGCTCAAATATGCTGCAAGATCCAACCTGCCAGAGACCCTTCCCTGGCGCCTGCTCACCTGATATCAAACCGCAGCAGCAAGGCAATGAAGATTCCTGCAGGGAGAAGGAAACAATGAGGGGCTGGAAGTGGCAGAGGAGGGACAGCGAGGGGCCAGAGGAGCAGGGAAGGGACAGCGAGGGGTTGGAGGGGCAGGGCAGGCAGAGCTCCGGTGCCGTGCCCGGGGTGAGAGCGCCCTCTCGTGGCACCGGGACTGCGGAGACTCCAAACCCGCGCAGGGCCGTGCATGGCCAAGGGCAGAGCCAGGCACCCGCTCAGCTCCCCGCAGCCCCTTCAGAGGAGACCCCAGTCCCATCCTCTTTTCTGTCCTCACCTGGAATGACAATGTCTCCCAGTCCCAGCATGGCGAAGTTGTCAGCATCCAGCCCCTTCTCCAGCAGGTCCTGAGGGAAAACCACTGCGAGGAGCAGAGCGAGGCACAGTGAGGGGGAATGTCCCCATTGAGCAGACCTCAGCTCCACTGGGCCTGGCAAACAGGGACCAGAGCAGGGCAAGGGACCTGCCCTCAGCCCCCTCCTTCCCTGTAGCTTTCCTTGTTCTTTCTGGGACAATTCCAGGACAAGAAACCAAGGGGTTCCCAGGACCCAAGCCACTGCATGCTCCACAGCAGCACCATTTCAGTCCTCCTGCTGTTTTGGGGCTCTGTGATTTTATTTTTTCTGATGGTGTTTATTTGGTATGGACTGTTTTTAGAAGCAGGTGAAATTTCACACTCCAAAGGTGCAGAGTGACCCAGACAGACCTTCCAGAGATCTGCCTTGGCTTGAGGCTGGCCAATGACAGGGAGGAGGGGTCACTAACAGGAAATGTTCCTGCACACATCCCAGCCTGGGCCACCTCCACATGTAGAGGGTGCATGGGGCAGGGCTTGCAGCAAAACCCCAGCACAGAGGGAAGAGCTACTCACGTTTTATTGGGGCCTCGAACGATTTGGCAACTGTCACCATCACATTGGTGCCAAAGACCTAGAACAGAGGAGCCCAAGGTGACCTGAGCTGCACAGGAACATACACACACATTCAGCCTCACCTCAGGGCCAGGAGTGGCCTCAGTGGCAGAAAATAGCCAAAGATCTGCCAAAATGTAGGCGCAAGCAAGCCCACAATCAGGGGGAGGTGGCTGCTTCATGGCTGTCCTGCTCTCAGAGCAGCATGGGATCAGCACTCACATGGCAGAGCTGCTGCCCACCACCCAGCCCTGCACCTCAGTCCAGCTTTAATCAGTCAGCTCCATGTAAGGTCCAGCTGGAGGACAGGAGTTTCCAGCAGAGTGTCCCAGCCTGGGAGCTTCCACCAGGGACAGGGGCAAATGTCAGATCAGCTGCAGTTTGCTCTGAGGTCATTTACTTGCACGGCCCTATCAGCTGTAAATACTGGCAGCATTTGGGGGGTGGACTGCAAACACTGAGGGCAGCAACCCTGATCTCTGCACCTTTCCATCTCAAAGCCTCAGTCCAGCAGGCACAAAAAAACAGGTGCTGGCTAGCACAGGGCGAGCAAGATCCTGGAGGCTTGGATTAAAGGGAAATCTTAAAGCAGCAGATTAACTCCCATAAGGTGCAGCAAGTTCTGAGCATTGCCATGGAGTGACAGGACTTGACACTGGGATCAGGGAAAAGCATTACATGCCCCTCCCAAGACTATGTGGGGGCAATAGCACCAACCCATGAAGATCTCCTTCCTCCTTGAAACCCTCCTGGGATCTCACTGTGATTGAATCCATGCCAAGATCCAAGTGACCAGCTCCTGCAGAGGGGCACAGTACAAGGGCCTCCACTTCAAGGCAGCCCTTCTCTAAGTCTCCAGCAACACTGATCCATGAGGAAGCCGAGGTGGGAGACAGCCAGCAAGTGGGGAGCAGAGGGGTGCACTCACTGTTCCCAAAGCACTGGGAAGACACTTGCACACTAAGCAGGGCCTGGAGCACCAGGTGTTCTAAGGCAGAAGGCTGAGTCCTCTCCAGCTAAAAGCTGTGGAGGAAGTGGCCCACAGGCTAAATAACCACAGAGCCCAGACTGTTAACGAGCCTGGGAAACAGGGGCACCACCGGCCAAGTACAAAACAACCCACAAGTAGCCAGGCATAAATATGGAGGGATTACAAAGGCAGCTGCAGAGCTGCTGGACAGACCTCAATGTATACAAGGCTCTCAGACATTTGGAAACATGGTGATTCAGAAGGTGGAGGCAACAGGAAGGACTGTGAAATACAGACATTACAAGGAGAAACATTCTCCCATGCATGGAGCAGAGCACACGACTGCATTCCTGCCTTCCCCACCCCCCTTCCCTCTACAAGGGCAGCTCAAATACACTGCAAGAAATAAGGAAAACCTCAAAATAAAAAAGTCAAGGGTGCAGCACTGGCTGAGGAAAAGGGACTGGAGGCATTCCAGGGTCTGGTCCTCAGTGCAAGAGAACAGAAGGACACTAACGAAACCAGCAGATGACAGAGCCAAGGCACAGCTCATACAAGCAGGCTCAGTGTGCCCCAGAGCAGCCTCCAGCCCACCCAACAGCTGTCAGGCCTTAGGAAGACCACAGTGAGGAATACAGGACCGGATATGACACACACTGAGTACCCCACAATGGCCCTGATGAGGTCCCTGCCAGCCCTGGCCTCTCTGAGTCAGAGAATAGAAGAAAACGCACTTGATGAGCCACATTCTGCCGCTGTGGATTCTGTCATCAACCCTGCCACACCCCTCTGGGCTGAGAAAGTGAAAATTCTGACTTCAAGTTTGTGTCCAGCCAGTGTGGTGCCTCCAGAAAGGCAGAATGCCAGGAACATGCTTCCACCAACAGCCTGCAGAATGCTCCTGCTTACCCAGAACACATCGTAGATGAAGAGGCCCCCAAGCAAGATGCAGCCAGTGCTGACATTGTTCAGGTGCAGCAGCTCCACCCCGTTGAGGGAGAATGCCAGCCCGAAGAGATTGTTGGCAATCCAGTGCTGAGAAGGACAAGAAAAGGAGATCTGGATCCTGCTGTGCATGGAACCCCCACCTTGCATGGACTCATTTCCATATGGATCCAATCCAGCCCAGTCCCCAGCTGTGCCTCACCTTTCTCAGCAGGTACCAGACCCCCACAACACTGCTCAAGGCCAGGCACACGAGATCCTTGGTGTCAAACTCATAATTCACTATTTCTGCAAGAAAACAGAGAAGTCAGATTTGGGGCAGGCTGGGCAGCTCCCCTTCTTGTGCAGGGCTGAGATGAGTGATTCCACATCTGGGGAGCCCAGAGAACAGTGCTCATGTCCTAAACAAGGGGACTGTACCCGTGGTACACACGTGCAAACCGCCTGGGAATGAGCAGTGGGCCCTGGAAAGCTCAGACCTTCTCCTTCAGCCAGACTCTGCACATGGACAGCATCCACGGTCCTGCTGTCAATAAGGAAATTGGATTCAGGCACTGCCTAAGGCAGGGAGAGACAAATCTTCTCCCTCTTCCTGTGCCAGTTAACTCCTGGTGGTACCACCAGAAATACTCCCTTACCAATAAAGCTGCTACAAGGCAGGACACTTATCAAAGCATCTTCTGCCAGTGCAAAGATCTGGCCCAGATAAGGCAGCACAAACCAGTCAGACCTATGCTTTCCAAGCGGCTTAGATAGTCTGTGCATTTAACAACAGCCATAGCTCCATCCCCACAGCACTCTGGGAGATGTTTCTGGGGTCTCCCTGCCAGCCAGAGGCAGCACAGAGGCAGAGTGCCAGTCCAGTTCTGCTGGGGCTCACACTGGCTATGGAAGCTCAGTGGGGACCAAGAGGGGAGTCTTTGAGAAGGTTGTTTCAATGGGCTGAGAGTCTTAAGACCAAAAAACCAAAAATAAAAAAGAACAGTAAAGGCAGAAAACATTCAGGCTCCCCTGACAGACCGGCGAGCCAACGTACCCTCCTTGCTCTCCCCGGAGCCCTGGGTGAAGAGGAGCTGGTACTGTTTGTTGGGGAAATTTGCAGGGAAGAATCTGTTCATCATGGGGCTGAAACGAGAGGTGTAGAGAAGGGCAGTATGACAGAAATTCCACAAGATGTGCTGCCCAGCACCTCTGCATTTGGGGGGGTCCCACACCCCCTCCCAAGATGGAGGAATGCCATCTGCTCCATCAGGGACTGTCAGGAGCCACAGCAACACATCCTGTCCAGAGATCTGATCTGGTTATATGTGACAATCCCCCAAATACTCCAGGGCAAGAAAATAGAGCATCACCCACAAGAAAGGAGGACCCACCCCATACCCTATGCCCCCAGCAAGCCTCTGGGTACCCAGCATTGCCTGGGCCACCATTGACTGGCTCTGCTGCAGAGCCAGGGGCAAAGCCCTTGCCCAGCACCAGTCTAGGGAAAGCATCTGGTCCCCAACGCCCCAGAGCTCAGGAAACAGGAAACCAGTTTGATGTTTCAGTTACTGAAACAGGCTGAGCTTTCAACACCTCGTGCCACGCATCACCACAAGAGGCCAGGAATACTACCATGAGCTCCAGCTGCCTGTAAGGGTTCTGAAAAGCTCTTCCCTCTGCAGGGCAGCAAGGACTGTGCCAAGAGGGTTTTAAGCTGGATATCAAGAAAAGGCTCTTCACCCAGAGGGTGGCTTGGCACTGTTACAGACTCCCCAGTGAAGTGGCCATGGCCTCAGGCCTCCCAGATTTCAAGAACTGTTTGGAAAACACTCTCAGGAACATGGTGGGATTTTTTGGAGTTGTCCTGATGAAGGTCAGAAGTAGGACTCAATCCCTGTGGGTCCCTTCCAACTCAGGATATTCTGATTCTGTGATTCTGAGACAGAGAAGCCCCTAAGGGTGAGCTGGTCTTGTCCCATGATGGTGTCCACTGACACCTCCACAAGCTCCCGCAGTGATGCTGTACGGGGTGCTGGCTTCTCAGAACCCCCACGGCTTTGGTTCCCACCACCAAGGGACAATGCCCTAAAAGGTTGGGCAAAGACCAGGCTCTGGTGCAAGGCAGTGGTGCTCTAAAAACTTCCCAGTAAAATGAACTGAATGAAATGAACACCTATCCTTGTGCTGTACCTGATAGTGTGGGACAGGGCTAGGATCCCCAGCACAAAGAAATACATGGAAAGCAGAAGATTGATGTACTCTTGAGAGAATATCTGGGAAGACAAAACCATAAAGGAGTTAGTTACCATCCTCCCCATCCTCATGCTCCTGTTGGCAGCTGCTGTGTCAGTGCTCCAGGGAGATGAGAAGAATAGCTAGAATAACCCAAATTCCTGCATGCTGAGGGAGACTATGTTGGAAATAGCCATGTGCTCAAAGAACAAGCACAATGGGCCCGTGAGCTGTTGCACATCTGTGAGCTGTTCAGGTCAAAAAATAACTGCAGTGCTGCAGAAAGGAGGCCAGAGCTTCCCCCAGACAGCAGGGAGAGAGGCACCGATCCCAGGGGCTGCCCAGGCCCAGGGGAGCAGCAGCATCCCCTGCCCTAATTAAACTGGGCATTATTAAAATTCCTGCCCTCCAAGTCACACACTCCCTTACTGAATCACGCCCCTACAAACCAGTGGGGAAGGATCCTGGGGCCCTCCGTGCCCTCCTGGAAAGGGGATGCTGGAATAGGAGAGCACATGGCACACAGCTATTGGCAGAGAAGGGACTGAACTGTACCATTCCCTACTCTGCACTTTAACCCTCACCTCCTGTCCAGCCAGGAGCACCCTAGAACCCTGCAGGCATCCCAAAAAAGCACAGCTGGAAGCTGCCATGCCTACAAGACACTCTGTGCTGCAGCTCTCCAGACCCCTCTGGGAGCTCAGCTATGTACCAGACCTTCATGGGCAGCCCAAGGTGCTTAAGGCCAAGACACCTTCTCCACACCACCAAAAGCACGTGCTGTTGAGAGCTCCCATCCATTGCTAACATCATCTGACCCTGCCTGTGGGCTCTGAACGTCTGAAAGACTTCACCTGATCACACAGGGGCTCCCCCAGGCCTGCAGCCAAAACGGCTCCAGGAGCACAGCGTGGAGAACAACACTGAGCCAACAGCACTCGCCCCTCAGAGCCCCTGGCACCCTCTGGCTGCAGCCTGTGCCGTGTCAGGTTGGCCCATGGAGGCAGGAAGAGCTCAGGGCTATTTGCTCCTCGGCAGCTCTCCAGAAACAACCTGGGCACAAACAGGCTCTGATTTCCTCCAAGCTGTGACAATTCAGGCAAGAACTGACGTCCTCCTGCCCGGTGACACCGAAGAGCTCAGTCTGTGCAGCCTTACACACCTTCTGTCCCAACACTAAGGGCCAAAAACAGAGTCACCCCATTATGGGAGCTCCTGCCAGGAAGGAGACGTCCAGCTCCAGTGCCACTCACTCACTTTAAAGAAGAGGTAGAGCCCCAGGAGGGTGCAACTGGCAACAATGGGAAAGCGAGCAGCATCTCGGCTGGTAATGGTCTCTGGCATCTCCGAGGAGTTCTGGGGAGAGAACAGGAATGGATTAGCTTCTGCTCTGGCTTCACACCTGAGCAGTAGGTGATGAACAGACAAAACATGCACGGCTCCACCGTGGTTTTGAGAGGGACAAAACACCCACTGGTCCTGTTATATCTGGAGATGAGGCTGTGTCAGAGGCAGAGCCCGAGCTGGAAAACACAAACCTTGCACTTGTCCTTCCCAGGGCAGCCACAATTTACTGCTTTTCTCCTCTTGGAGAAGGAAAAAATCCTGTGCTGGCATTGTTCCTTTCTCCCCCTGCCCAGAGGGAAGCTGGGCTCCCTCACCACTCACGCCCAGCCAGCCCCATCTGTGCCACCATCTGTGATCACCCTGTGCACGACGTGTCCCTCCAGCCACCTTCTCATCCCTCACCTTGCTCTTGGGACATTTCTCATGCTCAAAAGCCCCAGATTTATAAACCCCTTCTAAGACATCTTTGCACCAGCTCAAACAGTTCCTTTCAAGCCATTTCCCACGGGAGACCTTCAGCTTTCAGAGGAGGCAGAGGGCTGCCTGCTCCCTGCCTGCTCCAGGCCCAGCTGGCTGCTGCTCAGACATCTAATCTCAGTCAAACACCTGCGGCCAGCACAGATCGAGGGCACCTCAAAAGCCCTTGTGCAGCTTATTCTAGACACGGCAGTCGTCATGCTGTGCCCAGCAGAGCAGAGGTACCCAAATTCTTGCTGTTCCCTGCAGAGAGATGAGAACTCCCACCCTGAACCACGGCTGGGCTTTGCTCATAGCCCCCGCTAGCCTGGGCTGCCAGAAGTCCCCCAAGATCAGCTGAAGCCCCTGATATGAGGCTTAAGGGCACACAAGGAGATTGTAAAAATAGTAATAGATCAGACTGTGTAAAACAGTCCTTCCTCCTAAGCTACAGCAGCCCGAATGTTGGGATTAAATTCCTGCTATGAAATGCAGAGAACAGCGGGAGGAATACCAGGACAGAACAGGGTGTACAGGCAGGAGAGCACCCCCGGACCTGCCCCAGTGCCGCGGGGCATAGCCACACACGAGTCCCCTAACACAGCTCCTCTTGAGGAGGGACAAGGGACGGTTGTGTTTTGCAGCACTTGAATTTATCGGGGCGGTGAGAATGTGGCTGGAGAAGCCCCGGGGGAAGCCGATCTCTTCCCCGGGGTCCCCTACGCCTCCAGGCCCAGCGCCGGGGCCGGGGACATGCAGCTGCCGGTCCGCCCGTGGAACGGAGCGCCCGGAGGGGACTCTTGGGGAGGGGCGAGGCCTATAGGCCCGGCTGCCCCGAGCCGCGGGGGTACCTTGCTCTTGGCGCAGCTGACGGAGCGCAGCGCCCCGAAGAAGATGGGCAGCAGCGCCATGAGGACGAGGCTGCCGTAGGCCAGCGCCATGCCCTCGGGGGTGGCGGGCGGGCGGGCGGGGGTCCCGGCCCCGGGCGCGGCCCCGGCGGCGCTGCCGTTGTGCGCCGCGGGCTCCTCCATGGCGGCTGCTCCCACCGCGGTCCGCACCGACACGTCCCCTTACCGGCCGGAAGTGCGTCACGCGCGGCGGCGCTGAGGCCGGCCCCGCCCCGCCCCGCCCGCCGCGCTGCCAGGAGAAGGGCAGAGCGCGGCGCCGCCGGCCCGGCCCGGGATGGGCCCGGCCCTCCCTGCCCGCCTCTGCCTGCCCGGCCCCCGCTGTGCGAAGGAAAGCCCCAGGAGGTCCCTGCGGGCAGGGGTCCCGGTTTCCCGCAGCCCCTCTGGAGCACTGGCAGCTCCTCCCCAGCGAGTTGGGTTTTCCTGCCCGTCACCGTTTTCCGCTGTTCTTGGGAATGCCCCTGAGTGCTCCCAGCCCACCCGTGGGCACAGCAAACAGCCCCTCTGTAAAATGCCTCATAAATGGCAGCAAATTCTCCCCACGCACTGGACTGGGACCAAGGCTCTGCTGGAAAATTGGCCGAAATTTGTGTTTTCCTCGCAAATACTCCCAGCCACTGGCAGCTCAGCTGTGCCACTAAGCCTTCTCCTCCTCACTGGGTTGAAAGTCTGCTGAGGAGCAAAAACTGGTGAAGATTTGTGCTCAGTGAAATGGTGCTGCCCCCAGTTTAGATCTGAGCCATGTGTAGGAGATGGGAGCACAGCAGGGATTAAAACACAAGTCTATAAATTTTTTTTAATGTCTTTTAAATTTTATACTTAAAATAAAAGGAATCTATTTCAGGAGCGGGGTGATTCATAGCTCCGTGTTTCAGGCGAAGGGCAGATGGGAAGGCCTCCTGGGAGCCCCTCTCTGCAGGGCTGGCCTCCTGCCCGGGATGCTGCCCTGTCCCTGTGGCTGCTGTTCCCAGAGGAGAGAAGGATGGGCAGCAGTGCCCGCATATCCCCCTGCATCCCACCCTGCTGCCTGCCACGGCCCAGCCTGGCACAGCACAGCTCCTGACCCTGTCACTGCCCCCTTCTACATCCCATCCTGGCTGGGGAATCCTCACAAAGCACAGCATTGTTGTTCAGAGTGAGATCGGGGAGTCCGGGGCTGCTGTCCCAGGGTCCCATGGAGGTGGGAGCAGGGTGGTGAGCACTGGGCTGATGGTAGCAGGGAGCCCATGGGACAGCGGGACACTGCGAGGGCTGGTGGTCACCGAGGGATGGATGGCAGTGGGACCAATGGCCACCAAGGGACTGATAGCACTGGAGCCAGTGGCCACCCAGAAGCAGATGGCACTGGGATAGCCCCGAAAGCACTTGCTGGAGCAGCTGGTACCACCGAGACCTGGCACCACCTTCCCCAGGAGTGGGGCCAGATGGGGGTCACAGGCAGTCCCTGGCCCCCTGCCAGCACCTCCTCCTTCCACCCTCCCTCCTCCTTCCACCCTCGCTCCGTTTCCCAGCGCCTCACCGTGGCCCCCCTTGGCCTCTCCTCCCACTCCTCCCATCCTCCCGCACGGCCGCATTTTTCTGGGTTTGAGCTCATTCTTTCCACTCCCCTCTCTGCTGACTGCCAACTTTCCATCCCATGGCCCCCCTCCCTCGTCTCCTGCCACAGGGAAACACCAGCTGCAGCTGCAGGGGAGACCGGCAGCAGCAAGGAGCCCCTCGGGTGCAGCCCCCAACCCCGGCGTGGGTGACACTGTGTGAACCACAGCATCGCCTCCAGCAGCACCAGGAATCGGCGAGCCGGGAGCTCCAGGGCAGAGCAGGAGGAGCAGAGCAGCAGCAAGGATGGAGCAGCAATGCCGTGGGCACTAAGCAGCATGGAAAAAAATTGAGTACCCACCTCCCCATTTCTGTGGGCAAAGCTTGGGATTTGCACCTCTGGAGAGACTAGTTTCCCATAGGAACAGGGTGCTGCCCCATCCCAGTGTCCCATTTGTGCCAGCCACAGCCAGTGGTTCCCCACGGTCTGACCACAGAGCAAGTGGAAACTCCCGACCCGGGTAGGAGGGCACCACTGATCCTCCCTGGCATCAGGCCCAGGATGCCAAGCAGGTTCCCCGTGGTGTCCCAGTTGCTGGATGGCAGCACAGCCTAAAAACAACAGGCAAAAAGCCCACACAGCTCCAGCATCGCCTCCCTGGGTGCCCAGGGTCACTCCCTGCTTGCTGCAGCCAAGCACGTCCCTTCCTGGCTGTGCCATTCTGCTCTGCTCCTGCTCCCTGCTCCTTCCTGGGGCACCAGGAGTCACCAAGCGCCCGGCTCCCTGCCCAGGCTGTGGCTCTCATGGTGCTCAGGGGCTTTAAACCTGCAGGTCAGCAGAGCACAGCCTTTCCCAGAGGCTTTTCTAGAGCTGGGAAATGGACAGGGCTTCACAGGGGACAATGCTGGACCACTGGGTGAGGAATCGGGACCTCCACCAAGGGTGGCCAAAGGAAGCCCTGGACAGAGGCCCTCCCTGCCCCAAGATCCTCCAGCTAACGGAGAGGCCAGCCAAGGCCTGGCTAGAGCAGGAAGCAGACCCCCAGCCGTGGGCATAGGCAAGGAACAGAGCTTCAATCTGACCATGTGGCTCTGGGATGTCACTCCCCAGGGCAGGGACTCAGCAGAGAACAGCACCTCCCTGATGCGGTTTATTCTGCAGATCAAGGGTTTCCCATCACACCAGTACAGAGAGAGCACAAAACACTGGTACCAGTGAGACATGGCACAAAGCCCTGGCACAGCAGGGTCAGGGTGCCCGGTGATGCCACTGCTGCTCCCCTGCCCCTCCTTCCCAGCCAGGCTCCAGGCTAAGATGGAGAATTCCACTGCGCCCTTGCCAGTCCCTGCTGCCCTGCAAAGGACAGCACTGCGAGCAGGACCTGCCACACTCCTTGTAGCCTCCAGCCCTGCTTTGGGGCACAGCCACCCCTCACCTCCAGCTCTGCAGGAGCAGTTGTGATCCAAAATCTCACCACCCCAAGTGCAGGAACCCATCTCATCCTCCACTTCATGAATCTGGTCCCACTTATCCCCTCTCCTGGAAGGGAGTGGCTGGATCCAGAGTACCTTCACATCTCTCAGCACCAGTGAAAACAGCTCCAAATCCTCAGCATCACTCCAGCCCTGTCTGAGCGCTCCACAGAGCCACTGGCCACACTGCTGGCAGAGAGCAGAGTCGCAGCCGGCGTGTGTGGAGGGACAGGAGCATGGCTCTCAGAGCACAGACAGGTCATGGCAGGACTTGGAACGGACTTTGAGGGCCACTCTGCTGCTGTTCCTGGTCACCAGCCTGTCGAGGAAGTGCCGGGCTCTGCTGGCGAGGCTCTCCTTGTGCTTCTGGCCAGGTGCGGGGTGCAGGTGGGACTTTTTGCCGCCTTGGCGCAGGCGGATCTGCCGCACCACCCCCTCGAAGAGCTCGGCCACGTTGTGCTGAAGAGCTGCTGACGTCTCAATGAACTTGCAGTCGAAGACAGCAGCGCAGGCCTGGCCCTCTGCAAGGGAAGGGCAGGGAGATGTAAGGCCCTGCTGGCACTCTCATGCTATAGGATGGGCACTGCACATGCACAACAGCAGCTGCATGTCCAGGGACAAAAGGACAGATGTGGGGGAAGCAGCTGGGCATGGAGCCCCCTCAGGGGTCTCCACCAGCCAGAACCTTCACCCCCTACTCACCTTCCTCGGACACCTCACGGCACCGCACCAGGTCGGTTTTGTTTCCCACCAGGATGATGGGGATGTCCTCGGCCTGGCGCGCGCGGCGCAGTTGGATGCGCAGCTCTGAGGCACTCTCGAAGCTGTCCCGGTCGGTGACAGAGTAAACGATGATGTAGGCGTTCCCTACCTGCAGGCAGTGGCTACGGCGCTGGCTCTCCTCACCCTGTAACCACATGGGGAACAAGATGTCACCAATCCATGGCCATGACCGCTTCCAGGGGACAGCAGAGCACCCTGGCACTGATGGGACCTGTCAGGACACCCCACCAGCCCCCACATTGTGGATAACAGATGTGTTACCCTATTAATTAAATGCAGATTAAAAGCTCTTGATTTTGAGGGGAGTGTTTCCTCTCTATCAACAGTGGGCTGTGGGCTCAGCTTGGTCTGGGGTGGTGAGGGTGAATCCCCTGGGAATGCCCTGGGACAGTGTGGTGGGTGCTGCATCCTGCACAATCTGCTGGACAGTACGGGAATAAACCATAGTGGAAAAAAAGGGGGCCATTGTCGGACATCTCTGCCCAGTGCAGGTAAGTATTGAACAGCCTCAGTGCATGGGTGCTGCACCCGTATCCACAGCTTGGGCACTGACTCTATCTCCACTCCAGGGACTCACTGCCTGGTGGCACCTACAGGAATGCAGGACTCTGGCATGAAGAGAAGGAGGAAGGCTTTTGGAGGGAGGCAGTAACAGCAGCACTGGTATTTCTGTCCAGGACATACCTCATGTCCTGGGCATGAGGAATGCCCTATGCCAGGCTCTTGGGGGCACCGTTCTGTCCGTTGAAGTGTTCTGGCTGGCGATACCAACTCATGGATTTACCCAGTTGGATCCTTCAGTCCCATTCCCAAACCATTTCCATGCATTTTGAAGAGGGTTATCATATAAGAGCCCACACCAGTGAGAACATGGCAGGCAGCCTCCCATGACTGGGGAGCTGGGCAGAGATGAGACACAGCCTGTTTTGCACAGTGTGTATCCCATGTACCACGGTGGTGAGCCCCAGACATGGAAAGGGAAGCCCCAGGCTGTCCTTCAAAGCGCTCAGAGGCCCTATGACAGCACTTGTACCCATACAATGCCCCCCGGGCACATCTTGGCTCACCCAGCTCGCTCCAGCACCCAGCCCCGCCGTACCCGCTGCTCTGGCTCCCAGGTGTCCAGCACCAGCAGCGTGGTCTCCTCGCCATCCACGGTCAGCCTGCGCTCGTACGCGGCCCCTGCGGGACACCAGGAGAACGCGGTCAGTGCCGCACTTCCCAGACAGCCGGGTCCCGGCTCCTCTCCGCCTCGCACACGGGTTTGTCCCGTCATGGGGCCGCGGGATGCCCCGCAGGTGACCCAGCAGCAGATCCCCCCACCAGACACCCACCTCCATGCTGGTCCAGCAGGTCCCTCTCCTGGACGCCTGCGAAGAGGTTGACCAGGCTGGTCTTCCCCACGCCGGGGTCACCCAGCAGCACCACTCGGTACCGGGGATTCCTGAGGCTTGGGGAGCCCGAGGAGTCGCGGGAGCAGCTGCTGCGGGGGGCCCTGGCGCCCGGTTCGGAGGCGCTGTGGCCGAGCTGGGGGTGACAGGGCTCACCCCGCGAAGTGGTCCCGGAGCCGCCCGGCCGCGGGAGCGGGGTGCTGGCCCTCCGCCGCAGCGGGCTCCTGCTGCCGGGCTGCGTGTTCAGAGTCATCACCAGCACAAGGGCAGGGGGGCCGCAGGTGGGCGGGGGAGCGGGTGCCGCCCCGAAGGGCACCCGGCAAACCCCGACCGCCCCGCTGCGCTCCTGGAGCCGCTCCCGCTCTGAGCCGACGGCAGCTCGAGCACAACTTTCCTGGGACACCCGCACTGCTGTCCGCCCCGGGCTTTAAGCCCCGGGAGGTGGAGCCCCTCGCCGCCCCGATCCCTCCCCTGCCGGACACACCTCCGCCCGCACGGGCCTCGGCCCGGCCCTGCCGCCCTGTCCCGGTCCCTGAGGTCTCCTCGGGGTTTGCGGTGCCGGGGAGCAGCGAATTCCCCCGGGACCCGTACCTCGGTCACGGGGAGCAGAGGTTACATCGGGCGCGCTGCCGCGGGCGGGGGCTGCAGCACGCTCCAGTCCTGTGCGGAGCAGCATCACCCCGGTTCCCGGCCGTGATCTCACCACTCCAGGCTCGGCTCCGCCAAGGAAGGAGCGAGCCGAGCCCGGTCCGGTGCTGTCCTGCCCAGGGGAGGATGTGCTTTTTCAAGACCTAAAAGCCCGGAGCCTGGCTGTGCAGCTCCATCTCCAAGATGCAGTGATGGAATACAAGGCTGGGGGTCTCCTGGCACGGGCAATTGAAGGAGCTGTTTTTATTTGAACCTGTCTGTTGATCCCTGTCTCAAAGTGTCCCAGTGAGGACACTGTCCTGACCCTACACTAGGTCAGTCCACCCAAACTGGGATATACTGGCAGAACCCCATGGCACCAGGGCTGGTCCTAGGACATCCCTCATGATCAGAGCACAGCGATGGGGAGGGCAGGAATGACAGTAACACTTTTATTGTGTCATAAAACCACATTAGCAAATGCCCAAGGTGCTGAGCAGGACTAGGGGGAAGAAGGGCTGAAGGCAATGGATTCAGCTTGGCACCTCATCCAAGCCTGGCCGCTCCAGGCACTGGGCAAGGGGCTGGCATCAGACGAGTGACATCAGACAAGCGTCCCTCCTTGGTGGGAATGCTGAGGAACACCTCGATACCCAGCATGCACCTGAGAGGGAGCAGTTAGGAGGGGCAAAGCACAGATGGGGAATAAACCACTGTGCTTTGGCTGCTTCAGTGTGAGGAGGAGCAGAAGCAGGAGCAAGGTGACTGCTCAGATGGTCTGTCTGAGAGGTGTCCTGTTCCCTGCATGGCGGTCCTGTCATCAGGGAGCACAGGGTGGGTGGAGGAAAGCCTGCCTTGTACCAGCTGTGCCACCCTCTCTATGTCGCCAGGGTCCTGAACTGGCTTTCAGTGGGGTCAAGCCCAGATGCTTGTTCTGGGACCCAGAACCATGCAAGCAGCCAGGGGAAGAGGGAGACACTTTTAAACCAGGGTAGTACCCAGCTCCTGTTTAGTGTAAATCAGAGCCAAACCTGACCGTCAGTCAATCCAGCAGTATTTTCTCACACCTCATGGTGTGCCACAGTCACTGACTGCTCTGCCAGCCACCAAAATCGGTTCCAGCCCAAGCCCTGCTCCACCACCCTCAGACCACCCTCTGCATGGCAGGCTCAGCTCTAGCAGCCTTCCCAGAGCAGCAGAGTCAGACACAACTCCTGGGGCTCTGAGAGGGAGAAGGAATGAATTCAGCTGCTCTCATTGTCAATCCTGAAAGACAAACAGAAGCAGAGAAAGCCCTTTGGAGCAGCCAGGTACATCTGCTTTGTTGCAGTGGGGACAAGTGCGGCAAGCTGGGCTTGCTCAGAGCTGCCTCATCCATCTCCGTCTCAGCTGAGGACAAACTGTGCATCCAGAGTGTCCCAGCATAGGGCTCAGACCTACCAGTGAATTCCACCCAGGGCCTCTGGAAACAGGAGGATTTTTAAGGAGAGGAAGCTGAAATGCAGATAGGAATGGATACATGGGGGGTTACAGCTCCTCTGGGCTCCACACGCTGCCAGCAACATGCAGGGACCCGGGGAGGGCCAGCACGAGCACTGTGCTCCTCTGCACCCTCACATTCACAGGCTGAGGAATTTGTGGCTGATTTTGCTCTTTCAAGATGCAAGTCCAGTGTCTGGAAGTAAAGGGTTAATTAGCAAAACGAAGGGCTGGTGATGTCGTGTGAAAAGTTGCAGGGAGGTCAGTGGGAAAGGGCTGAGGATGGTGGAGAGGGCTCTGGCACAGGCTCCCGCCTGTCAGGGCGGGTAAGCACCAAATGCCTGACTTGTGATGTTACAGAAACTTTCCACTTGGGCCTTCCTGCTATTTTTAACTCTTCTCCCATCCACCCTCAGTAACCCCAGCCCCACCAGCTGCTGAGGCTAATTAATTCCCCTTTTTTACCATATTTTTTTTAAACAGAAAAAAAATGAAGTTCCACTAATCTATCACACAGCCATTCGCCTCCTCCCTCCTGACATATTCCAGGCTTTCCTCCTCCTTCATCTCGTGCCTCCATAGCTACAGCCGTACCCAGACCCTGGTGCAGCAGATCCAACCCCCCTTGACACCCACACCACTGCTGCTCTGCTGGCTGAGTGTCTGCCCAACAGGGTGGTATTTTCATGAAAAATAAGCCCTGTGTGCACCCGGGGGGCAGGAGCTGGGATACACCAGGAAGAAATAATCCCTTGAGCAGACCCGGCCCCCCCTCCAAGCACAGGTTGCCATGTGTCACCGGGCTCTCTCTCTCCTGGCAGGCTGATGGGAAGATCATCCCCACAGGGCAAATGGGATTCATTCTCAGATATGGAATTGTTTGACATTTATAAGATCAACACAGTGTCTTTAGCCGAGGATGGAAAGCAAAGGTAACATGACTGTATAGACTCATTTCACAGTGATGTGAGCAAGTAGCTTCCCAGATTCTTTTCCATTGTTGTTTCCTGGAGTTCTGCCCTCACTGTGTCCAGTCAGTTCTGACAGCAGGTCTGCACCACTGCCTTCATCCTCTGCACAGGGAGAAATCCAGTTACTGCTGATTCCTAAGAGCTGGGAAATTCCCCTTGCACCAACCCTGACCTTACCCTCAGGCACTGCTGCTTGCGCTGGCAGCACGGAGGAATCTGTCACCGTGCCTGGTTCCACTCCACACAGGAATGGCTCTGGGAAGCAGAGTGGTGCAGAGGGACAGTATAGAGGAAGGCCTTTAGTAGGCTGTTGCAGGGGTGATACTGCTGGTGATCTGTGGGGAACTCCTCCCGGCTCTCTCTTTTGTCCATTTGGCAGCCTCTGTGCCTCCCGGGACACCCCCACATCCCATTGATCCTCACCATCCTCTGCCCTCCGGGGCCCCCCGGGCCCCATCGCCCCCCGGGAGCCCCTCTTAGATAAGGCTCTGGGGATGCCCCGTGTCCCCCGTAACCCGGGCCGGTCTCCACGGCCACAGCGGGTGGGCCCGGGGACCGGGCGGGGTCCGAGCTCACGGGAACGGGCGGAAGGAACGCCCCCTGCCGGCTCCGCCCCGGCACCGCACCGGGAGCGCCACCGGGACGGGATCCACCGGGCAGGGTCTGGGGCTCCGGGGCTGGAAGCAGCTGTGGCAGCCTGAGCAGCCCGGCGGGACTGGCCCCGGACTGCTTGTGGGGTGGCCAGGGCCGGGAGGGAGCAGAAGAACGGCAGTCCTGGGGAGCACCGGTAGATGAGATCCCGGTGCACGGGACCGACGGGGATGGGCAGCCGCCTCCCGCCCCACAGAGCTGCTCGACGCCACGGGCGTTCCGCGCTAATGCGCACGGTACTGCCCGCGGGGTGGCAGCGAACACCGGAGCTGTGTGGGAGCGACCGAGCAGGTGCTCCTTGCCAGGGCCATACGGGTGACCGGTTCCGGGCATGACCTCTGGCTATACCGAGCGGGAACGGCTCGGGGAGGAGTCGCCCTCAGGCCCGGTGCAAAGGCGTGGTGGAGAACCGTGTGGTGTCCCCCGCGCAGCGCGGCTCCGGGACGGCGTGGGCAGCGCCGGGGCTGCGGGCCGGGCCAGCGGGAGGGCAGGCCCTGGTGTCGCAATGTCAGCGCAACCAGCAGGGTCAGGACAGGCCACAGCCCCTGCTCAGACGGCAGGATGGCCCAGCCCGTGGTGCCCGGCCGGTCGCGGTGCCCCGTTGGTCGCGGTGCCCGGTTGGGTCGGGCGCGGCCCCGCGCGGTCCCCTGTCACCACAGCAACTGGCGGCGGCGGCGCAGCCAATGGGCGCGGCCCCCGGCGGGCCCGCGCGCGGCAGCGTCAGCCAATGGGCGCGGCCCCCGGCGGGCAGCCCGCGGTCTCCGGGGCAACAGCGCCGCCGCCGCCGCCCCATTGGTGCCGCCCAGCGGAGGGGGCGGGGCCTGACCGGGAGGGGCGTGGCCCCACTCGCGGCACCGGGGAACCGCGTGTCCACCTCGTGGGCTGCGCGTTCCCCGCCCGGCGCTCCCGTCCCCGCCAGGGGCCGACCACGGGGAGACAACGCTGGAATGGGTGGCGGGGACGTGTCCACGAAGGCGTCGGTGTTCCCACAACGCGTGGCGCCGAGTGGTGCAAGCCCTAGTGAGCGGCCCAGGGACTGTTCCGGGCCGGGGCTTTGCCCGGTCGACCGGGCGCAGTAGGTGTCCCTAGAGCCCGGTGGGCCGGCAGGGCAGGGTTCAAGCGCAGCATTCCGGGATGATACTCGGTTTTCTGGCCGGTCAGACCCGTGCACCGTCTGCTGTCGAACCGCGAGGGGTGTGGGTGCTCCCGAGGATGGGGATGTCAGGGTCACCGGGGACATCGGGGTGCTTGGACTGGGAAAGCAGCAGGTTACTGACAGGAGCTGGAGCATCCATGGGTGGGTGCCTGAGAGCACAGAGAGGTACCGGCGTACCGGGATGCTTGTCTGAAGGTACCGGGTGTCACCGGGGGTTCTGTGCTGCCCGGGTCGGGGTACTGGAGGCTGCCGTGGGGGTGGCATTGGGACATCGGTGTGCCAGTTTACCAGGGTGTAGCGGGGCGTGCCGCGTCTAGCGGGGGGGTACCGGGGAGTACCGAGGTACCGGGGCGTGCCGGGTAGCCGGGCGGTACCGGGGGTACCGGGGCGTGCCGCCCTGCCATTCTCTCCAGCAACCCCTCTCGGCGGGCGCCCATTGGCTGAGCGGGATCTGCCCCCCCGCCCCGCGGCCAATGGGCGGCGGGGGGCGGGGCCCTCCATTGACAGACCCGGCGCGGCGGTGTTTACCGGGGGCGGCGGGGGCGGGGCGCCCGTGTCTATAAGAGCGGCACCGGGGGGCGTGCGGCTCCCGGGCTGCCCGCACCGCCCCCGCGCACCCCCGACCCGCACCCGGACCCGCCGCAACCGCCCTACACCATTTCCGACCGCAGCATCTGCCGACTTAACCGGGGAGGCATCACCGGGGCGGCGGGGAGCGGAGCAACCCCGGGGCGGAGCCCTCACGGCGTGCAGCATCCCTGAGCAGTGCGGAGCATCCCCGAGCCGGTACAGAGCATCCCCCAACATCCTCGAGACGCCGCCGAACATCCCCGGGTTGGTGCGGAGCATCCCTGAGACGGTACAGAGCATCCCGGAGCATCCTCAGGCTGGTACCAAGCATCCTCGAGGTGCTACAGAGCATCCTCAGACTGGTACCGAGCATCCTCGAGGTGCTACAGAGCATTCCGGAGCATCCTCGGACCGCTGCAGAGCATTCCGGGACAGCACTGCTGCAGAGCATCTCCGAGCCGGAGACCACCGGGACATCCCGGGGCCCTTCCTGAGCATTTCCGCGGCCGCCGCCCCGGCGGAGCCGGCCCCGCCGTGCGCCCCCGGGCCCCGTCGCGGCCGCCTGCGCCCCGCCCCGCCGCCGCCCGCTCCGCACAATGGGGGCGGCGCGGCGCGGCGCGTAGCGGCGGGCGGGGAGGCGGCGGCGGGCAGGGAGGCGGCGGCGGGAGGGGAGGAGGAAGAGGCGGCGGCGGGGTACGCGGCTCCGGGATGGTGCAGCGCGGGCCGCGGGGCCGGGGCGCGGAGGCTCGGCGGGAGCCCTGCGCCCCGCTGCCCGCCCGTGACACCGAGCCCGCCTGGTGCAAGACGCCGAGCGGGCACATCAAGCGGCCCATGAACGCCTTCATGGTGTGGTCCCAGCATGAGCGCCGCAAGATCATGGACCAGTGGCCCGACATGCACAACGCCGAGATCTCCAAGCGCCTGGGCCGGCGCTGGCAGCTCCTCCACGACTCCGAGAAGATCCCCTTTGTCAGAGAGGCTGAGCGCCTGCGCCTCAAGCACATGGCTGACTACCCCGACTACAAGTACCGACCTCGGAAAAAGGGCAAGGTGGGCACCGGAGCAGCCCGCCCGCGGCTCCCAGTGAAGATCAAGCCCTCCGTGTTGGGCCGTGTCTCTGCCAGCCGCAGGCAGCCCGCCAAGCTGCCCACCGGCCCCGATACCCCGCAGGAGCCCGCACCAGAGGTGCCCGCTGAGGACAGCCCTGTGGTGCCTGGCACGGCTGCCTGGCACTCGGCACCCGACGGGGAGCACAGCCCCCAGGAGCCCCCTGCACCCCTGAGCCCTACCACACCCTGCCCGGAGCCAGGGAGGTCCCCGGAGAGCGGGTCCCCCTCTCCCATGTCGGCTGGGTCCCCTCCCTCTTCCTTCAGCTCCTCCGACGAGGAGCTGGAGGAAGAGATGCTGGGGATCATGCCCGGGCGGGCGCCTGCCAGTGCCACCTGTGGTGCCCTGGACTGGTCCGTCTTCGACAAGGACCATGACCTCTACCCGCGGGGAGGCTCCTCGCACTTCGAGTTCCCGGACTATTGCACGCCCGAGGTGACGGAGATGATAGCAGGGGACTGGCTCATGTCCAGCATCTCGGACTTGGTCTTTACCTACTGAGTCCTACGCTCTGCAGGTAACGCTCATTTTTATTTTCATCCGCAATCAGGTCATATCAAAAAACAACCCAGGAAAAAAAACAAAAACAAACAAACCGAAACCAGCTGTTTACATGCAGGAATCAGGTATTTTGCCTTGAAGCTGCTGGAAGGCAGAACCCCTGCTCCCCCCACCCCCTGGCACACACCCATTCTCCATCCGTCTGTCTGTCCGACTCTCGTGCCCGCAGGACGCATGGCCGCCCGCCGCGGTTATTTGTCCGTGAAATGCATCTCATCGGGTTTTCATTGTCACACCCGGCCGCTTTCCCCCATGGCCCCGGCGCTGACAGCCATGGCTGCTCCCGGCCGCTCCCATCTTTGCCAGCACCGTGTGCCCTCCCGCTCTCCAAGAAGCAGGAGCATCCACGCCACCCCAGCTCTTGGTGCCCACCCCACCTTCCCCATCCCTTGGAGAATGGCTGATTCCGTTTGGTTTTTGACTGCATTGAACGCATGGCTTCAATTTTCTCCTCTTCCTCTTTGCAGCCCTTGGGGAGGGATGCCGAGCCATGCCAAACTGTCCCTTCCCAAGTCCCTGTTTTGTGAGGGGTCCCTGGCTTGGGGGTTCAGTGTCCCACAGCAGTGTCTCCGTCCCTGTGGCGTGTGCTCCCCGCCACTCGCTTTGGGAAGAGTGAAGTTGCACACACGTGACGAGCACGTGGGCGCGGGAGGCTGTGTTATTTCTCTTGCCAGGCAGTTGTGCACGGAAAGCTGTGCCACGGAGGGAGCCCGTGTCCGGAGTCACCCCAAAATTGTATGCGGACCAGCCCTTCACTAAGCAGCCAGCCCTCATTTTAACCTTGGAGCCTGTGCCCGTGCAGGACCTGCTGTGGGCTGGCTGACCTTGGCCGGTGGAGCCGGGTGTCACCGTGCCCAGCCGTGGCATGTGGTGCTGCCGGGATGGCAGGGAGCAGCATGGAAGGGCAGGGTGGCAGGGAAGGGCAGCTGTGGGAAACCTGCCTTAAGCAACCACCCAAACTGGTCCAAGAGCAGCTGCAGCCAGTGCTGGTGGGCGTGTGGGGTGTGGATGATGCTCTAGCGCAGGGCTCCTCCACACAGTACCACGCTGGGCTCCGCTGCCGGCCACGCCAAGAGCAGGGACATGCTGGCAGGGAAGATGCTGCTGCAGCGGCTCCTCCAGCTGGGATTTTCTTTGCTTTTCCTAATGGCTCCTTCCTGCGACAGCCGCCTCCTCCCACTGCCGGGAGCACGTGGCTGCAGTGCTGGCTCGGCAGCTGCCGCAGGCTGTGGTTGGGGGGGGCAGGGGCTGCGCTCGGGTACAGCTGTGCTGGGTGGGGACCCCACGCATCCCTGAGGACGTGGTCATGGCTGGGACTGGCAGCGTCTGCAAGAGCTGTACTGGGCTCAGCAGCAACCCCTGCTTGAAGCAGCCCCTGCAGCCCCCCATGACCCCGATTCCCCAGGGGTTCTGGGTTTGTGGGGGGGCCCTCCGACCCTTCCCTGCAAGTGGGGTGCTGGCGGCAGCAGACCACCCACTGCCTGTGGCTCTGCCTCCCTGTTTTGGGGCTGCCGGTTCCCCAGTCACAGACTGCCCTGTGCCTGCCCCTTGCTGTCAGGCTGGGCTGAGCCGTGACCAAGGGAAGGACATTCCCCTCCCATGTCCTAAAGGTGCCTCGGAGTAGGTGCCTGGCCCTGCTGCTGGAGCTGCTGGTGGCCCTGTCTCAGCCGTGGGGATAGGCACTGCAGCGCAGGGAGGGGTGTGTCCCCGGGCCCTTTGAAGGGATGCTTGATGTCCCCCAGCGCAGCCCCTGGGGGCCCCTCGAGGCCCCCCGCGATGGTCAACCATCAGCAGTGTAGATGTGTCGGTGTGTAGCGGTAGCTGTGCGTGTGTGTTGGCATTAGCCACGGTGTTTCCGTACCCCCGTGCGGGTGCCAGCCTGCGGAGCCAGGCGGGCATCACGCATCAGACACGTGTTCCCTGGATAGAGCGCGTCCTCTTCTCTGCGTCCCCTCCCTCCCCGGCCGTCCCCCACCGGATCCAGTCCCGCCCCCAAAGGTGGAAAAGCCAAATAAGCGCCAGGACAGCCGTGATTCTGGCAGCCTGCTCCCGCCTCACCGCCGCCTCGGGGGGACTTTGCCTTCCCAGCGCCTGGGCAGCCCCGCGCCAGGAGCATCTGAAGCCCCCTCCCATGTGTGAGCCGGGTTTGGGGTTCCCGTGGGGTCCGGCGGTCCCAGAGCTCTCTGTCACACACGGATCTTACCCAGCACCTCGGTGCCTTCTTGGGGTGCACAGCCACCCCATGCTGTGGCCAGGGGTTCTCAGGGAGGGTGCTGAGGCTGACAGTCATCTGCCCTCCATCCCTGTCCATGGGGAAGCCAAAGCCCCCGGGTACCAGCAAGGCCTGAGACCACACTGAGGGTCTCGCATCACATATGTGCTTTGCTGACCCTGCAGCTCAGGGCTCAGCTTCCATTCCTAGGGGGTCCCGGTGGTCCCCTATGTGCTGTGCATCACCCTTGAGCCAGGGTGATCCCTCCACAGACTGTCAGGCGAAATATTTCCTCAGGAGCAGGTTCTGGGTCAGTGCCAGAACCGGAGCCAGCGCTGGGGTCTCCTGCCCTGGCCGCAAGCACAACATCATCCGCTTTGTCCCCGTCCTCACCCCTGTCCCCCTCCTCAAGTCTCGCCGGGTGTGTTTGTCAGGGAGAACCGTCGTGGACAGTGGTGGATTTTCTGTGCCGTGTGGTTGTAGTACTTAGAGACCCCTCCCAGCGTGCGGCCCCCTCCCGCTGCGCCCCCGCTGCCCGGTGCTGGCTGGCATGCGTGTGCGAGCGTGTGTGCGTGCGCGTGCGACATCCCGTCATCACTCCAGACAAAGCGAATAATAATAATAATAGTAATAATAAATAATAAAAATAAACCAAACCTCTCTCAGGAAGCAGCTGCCCTGGCGGCGGCCGAGTGGGCCGGGGGTCCCCGGAGCTGGCGGGGCCCCAGCGCAGCCTGCGGACGGGCGCCAGCGCTCGGGGTCACCTTTGTAGTGTTGTGTTAGTGAAGGGTCCCTGTGTCTGTTATCTTGGAGAAACAGGATTTTAGCCGAGGGGCAGTGATGACCCCATCTGGGCCTGCCTTGGGGTGTGACACAGCTGGCCCTTGCTCTGCAGAACCTCGGCTAACAAAGATCCTGACTGTTGTGATTATGGAATAAAGTGTGTTGGTCTGCTCCCCACGGCTCTGGCTCATTCTGTGCTGCCTCACTCCTCACAGGGGAATTTGGGGTTCCCAGGGCTATGTGAGGTCCCCGCGGAGATGTGGGATTCCCAATGGCCAGCATCCAGCTCCCAGACATATCGGTTCCCACCTGGAGCCCCAGTTCCTATGAGCTCTCCCGCAGCAGGGATGTTCATCCTCATCAGTCAGTGTGGGCTGGGCGTCCCTGGGAGCAGAGTGAGCATGTGCATGTATGTGCACGTATGTGCTGTGCATATGCAGCCCCTCGCCCCACCCGTGTGTGTGTGGGCAATCCCGGTGCCGCCCCCGACTCCGTTCAGCCAGGGGGAGGGAACCGAGGGCAATCGGGGGGAACACGGGAGGGAGGGAACCGGGGGTGCTAATCCAGACCCACAGGAGGGCCCGGGGGGGCCACGAGGTCACGCGCCACTTGCATCACACCCAGACCCCCGCCCCCAGTCTCGCCGCAGCTGTTGCCACGGCAACAGGAGGAGCCCAGAGCATCCCCGGGTACCGCCAGCCCCTCCTGCTGCCCCGGCGCTGCTGGGGACCGGGCTGTCCCCGAGGGAGGGAGAAGCGCAGGGGTTGCCCATGCCACAGTGACCCCCCAAGTCTGTAGGCTGCACCCCACAGTTCCAGTGTGGCGATCACTGCAGCCCCCAGCAATAGGATTGTCTCTGCTCAGGGGCACTGCTGGGAGCCGGGGGGACCATGGTGCAGTCACAGTCAGAGCTCACTGGCCATCACCACCGGCCCCTTGATCTTAACAAGGTCAGGGCCACACGGGGCTCTTGTCCAGTGTCCAACATGGCCCAGGCCCATGCACACATTGCCACTGGCTTGGTTCTGAGGCACATGTGGCAGTGGCCTCTTGGCTACCCCAAAGGTGCCACATTCCTTCCGCCACCACTCCTCCTTCACCCCTGCTGCACAAAGGGTGTCCCTCCCAGAGGGCTCCAAGCACTATTAAAATGGCTCCTGGAGAAGCCACAGGCAATTAAAAACAGCCAACAGGGCTGCCAGCCTTGAGCCATCCAGCCAAACCTGCTTCCAGCCTGGCAAATGCAGCTGCATCGCCCCAGCTCAGTGGAGCATGCCCCGGGAATTGGGCATTGTGCCTGGGATCTCCTCCTGCAGCCAGGCACCCGGCCTGGGGTACAGGGCAGGTTGGGAGGTCAGGTTATTTCCAGCCCCATGCTGTGATGGGGGGGACAGCCTGGAGAGCCAGCAGCACACACAAGGCCTGGCGTTGGCCCACAGGGAGGCAGATGGATGGAGAACAGTGACCGGGGCACGCATGCACCCTTTGGCTCTGCTCCTGTTCCTCTTCCCACGGGGCTGCTGGGTGTGAGGCCACACTGAGCTGGCCTGGCCACTGCAGGGAAGGTGCCAGTTCCAGGTCACACAGTGCTACAACAGCAGATCTGGCTGGGGAGGGCAGGAACTGTGTTTAGTACCTGTTTATTTTACAGTTTGTAGAAATCTGCATTTACAGAGGTGTGTAAGTCTTTGTACAGAGTAACTGAAGCACTCACAGCCACAATCTCCTCCCAAGCCCTTCTCCCCTCCTGGAGACAACACAAGAACTAAAGTGCATCATGGCCAGGGAATGGAGGGGCTGCAGGGGCTCCTCCTGGAGGTCTCCAGCCATCCCCTCCTTCAGGGTAGTGTACAGAGCGGTCCTGGGCCCTCCAACAGCATTCCCAGGTCACCACACTCTCCTGCACCAATGGCTTCTAAAGTGCTAAGTGATCCTGCCTCCTGTCCTGCTCTGCTGCTCTGGAGGTCCCAAGAAATGGGCTTTGCCTTCAGCCACACTAGGAGGAGCCCCCTGAGCAGGTCTCTCCAAGGGCACTGGCACCATTGAGGAGAGGAGGGAACAGATCTTGCTGCCTGCCTGGAAAAGGGCAGTTTCACACACTCCACATTTCACCTGCAGAGACAAAGGGAACTCCTGCTCAGAGCTTCATGGGAACACAAGCCAGGAATGACAACTGCCCACCTGCCCTCTGGCCAGAAAGGCACAGCCCTTCCATGAGCAAGGGCCCATGGGGGAAACCAGAACATACCAGGGCAGTTATGGAGCAAGAGCGGTAGGAGTGGGGGATGCTGAGCTTTGCAGGGCACGAGTTTTCTTCTCTATCCCAAAATCCCTTCAACAAACACTTCCTTTTCAGGTATGCAGTCCCTGGGCATGGCACAGATGGCTTTGGGCACAACTGAGCAATGATGGGATAGCGGGAGGGAGCCATGAGGGACAGGTAAGGGCACTTGAGGGAGATTTAGCAGCCTGGGGGAGAGGTAGAGGCATAGAGTGTCTATTGGCTTTGTCTCAGTGGGACACTGAGTTGTGTAGAAGGATTTGCTGCTTAACTTGGATGGCAGGGAGCGCTGGGACTGCCAGTGAGACTGGAGATGGGAGCTATGCAGGGGTCAGAGTGGCCTTTCTGGGAAACCTCTCGTTATTTCCAGAGGCGATGTTGAAGCCTGATTAGCTTATGGGAGAGGTTTTTGACACATTTCTTAGTGCAACAACTTCTATCCTGTGCAAAGTGTTTCACGAGGTGGAAAAAACCTTACTCCATGTGGGCATGTTAGTGTCCACTTCCAGAGCTATTAAAGAAGTTTGCAATGGGTGTTTAGAGTGCCACTAAGGCTTGTGGTAGCATAACCTGGCACATGACAGTACCCACCTTCAGCAGGGTGACTGCACTTGTGTCTCACTTCACTGACCCCAGATATGGTCACAGTACTGCCAGCACAGCAGTGGCAGTGCCTGAGAGCTGAGGGGAGCTGCAAACAAATCGAGCTGCAAAGATGTGGAAGCAAAAAGAGCCAGGGAGTGTTACACACTGAAGAGAAGCTCACAGCATTGTGCTGGCCAGGGTGTGGGGAAGGTTTGGCTCTGCTCAGAGGGTGCCCACAGGACAGGGAGAAGCTGGAGCACTGGCAAAGCTGAAGGCAGATCGTGGGGCACACTGGAGCAATGAAGAGCCAAAGGGCTGCCCTGTTCCTCAGGAGTGCAACAGTCCTTCACCCTCACACATGCAGGCACCCAGAACAAACCCTGTTGGACACTCTCCTTCAGATGAGGATCTGCTCTCACTCTCATTAGTTTTCCCCAATGGAGAACGAAGGATCATTTGGGCACAGCCCACGCACAGCTCTCCCTTTGTACAGTCACCTGAGCACAGCCTGAACAGCCAAACTTGTCCATACCTCTGGTTCCTCAGGGGACAGCAGGAGCGCCTGCCTGCTCACCCTTGCCCAGGCAGAGGAGGAACAAGGTGAGCATGGTGTGGAGAACTGTCCTGCTGGGCTGGTTCCTTCAGTCTCTGTCACAAAGGCCAAAAGCGTTACTGAACGCAGTAAAAATAAAAAATAATCTTCAGACAGGTCGTTTCTGGTCACGTCCTTCACCAAACATCAGCCCTTCCTGCTGAGGATGGATGCAGTGACAGCAAAGGCCTTTCCTCTGGTTTCAGGGGAAAATCTCCAGTTCAAACTTGGGTGCCCACTCCAGTGCGCTCTTCACCACAGCCAGGGCAGCTGCTCCTAGTGCCACTGTCAACCCCATCACTGCCAGCTTGACAAAGCGGTTGGTCCGGGGCTTTGTCAAGATGGATTTTGTCCGCTCCTCCCCTCGGAGCCGCTCCTCCCCTCGGAGCCGCTCTCTGAAACGTTGCCTCAACACAGTGTCTGGTCTCTGCTGCACTGATGCCAACTCAAAGTCCTTAAAAGTGGAAGCCGCAGTCCTGCAAGAGAGGGAACGGGTCAAGGAGTGTCCCCTGCTCACCTCTGGGACCAGCCTCCGGTCAGGAAGATCTCCACAGGGAGGCAAGGGGATGTAGGGAACACATGGGCTGCCCAGCACTCACCGTTCCGCTTCAGCTGCCTGAGCTGCCTCCTTGGTGAGTTCAGAAGGTGGGAACTGGACAAAAAGGTCCCCAGCTTTGCTGATCAGGGACTCATAAGGAAGGTCCTGTGGGATCTGGGACAGGAGGTGGTGGACAGAGGCCATGTCACACTCGCAGTCCAGAACTTCCTGCTCCCGGTGCAGCACAATCTGCAGAGGAGTGAGAGGAGGACAGACAAGGAAGTGGGGAAAACTCCTTGGCATATGCTGGCACTTGTTTCAGAGCCAGAAACACTTTACTTCCAGCTGAAAGACCTTCTTCAAGAGGACACACTGCAGTGAAGCATTTGCTGGGAAGAGAAATGCCAAACCCCTTCTGAGACTCTGAGGCCCTGGAAAGCCTCTTTCAGGGTACTTAGGTCTGTCTGCTGAGCAGAGCCTGCTAATGGCAGGTCAGAGACAAGGGCAGAACCTCAGCAGGGTTTGATTTCATGACTTGCCTCTGCCACAGAAAGATGGGCAGGTGGATGCACAGTGCAGGGCTATCCCCAGACAGCCAGGCATCCCAGTATGTGACCAGAAGCAGGACCAGTACATGAAAGGAAATAAAAACACTGTGTAATGCTGCCTCCACAGCATTGAACTGGTATAGCCTGCACATTTGGACACCCTCAGGTGCCCTGAGTCCCCCTGGATCCCACCTGCTCTTTACCAAGGACATGACTTACTGCATCTGCAGAGTAGGGTACAGCTGGAAACAGCACCAGCACTGGGTTTTGCCAGCCTCCCTCTGCAGCCCCAAACTCCTACCACCTCAGAACAGCGCAGTAAATCCTTGACCATTCCACCAATACCTACCACAGCTGCAAAATAAATGGGCATCAGCGGGTGGCAAGCCAGGAAGAAATCATATAATCGTACAACGTGCCGGAAGTCGGACAAAACGTGGCCAAACCAGGTGATCAGCCAGCTGAGAGCAAAGATGGTTCCCACCTCCGCACTACAGAGAGAAAGAGCCATCAGGTCAGCCTGGAAACAGGGATGAAATGCTCTCAAGCCACCCCTGCGCTGCACAGCTGTGCCTGGGGAGATAGAGCTGGCTGTCAGTGGAGCACTGAACATCCCCCAGAGCAGGAACTGCACCTCTGACACAAAACAGTGTTCATCCCCTGTGCCAACCCCTGTGGCAAAGTGCTGCCACTACTTGTGTCACGTCCAGTGGGGGCCACATCCAGCAGAAAACGCTGCTTTCAGGGGATCCTGAATGTGCGATGTATCATGGCACTGTCTGGCCTGAGGGCAACTGAAGTCCTGCAGCACAGACAGATGTTTGAGTTCCTTCCCACCCTGAAGACTTCCTAATTCTGGGAGTTTGCAATTAGGGTTGGTACCCAAAGACATTGTGGCTGAGGAAAAAAAGACACACCTGCCCAAAAAAGGGCTCTGAACTGCCTCTTCCCATTTACCTTCCTGCTTCTGATTTGATCTGCCCGGGCACACCTGTGTGCCCCTAATGGAAAATCTGGGAATTATCCCCAGAACTAACAACAAACTACAGCAAGGTCCCACCAGCCACACAAGTGGTCACGCGAAGCAGTTATAGCATTTGAACCACACTGTCCCAAATCCCCAGCCCTTCCAATACTGACTGCAGACAAATGGATTGAAGATGGCACCACGTAAAACCCCTCCAGACGGGCAGCACAGGTTTGAACCTGCTCGGAAATGAGCGCCACATGGCTTTGGGGTGTCACCATCAGCTGTGGGACAGCTGATGACACCCTGACGAAGCCACTGTGGTGCTGGGGATGTGCTGGTGAAAACAGCCCTGTGAACAGTAACCTGAGACAGGCAAGGGAGAGCCAGGAGGCTCTAAGGGAACATTTACATACCTCTGCATGAAGTCATGCACCTCAGGGTTCACCTGGTCTATGATGGGCATCAGGTAATTTAAAATGTGTTTGGTATTATCCATTGTTGAGTCCATAAAATCCCTGAGGAAAGATTTAAAAGAAGCTTTGTCACACAACAACGTCAGTGAGCTCTCCCTCCAGGGAGGCAGCAGAAGGTGAAGTACATGCAGTAAACAGCCTTGCTGGCAGGGTGGCCCCCACCCCCAAGGAATTCTGTCTTTTTGGAGCAGCCTCCTTCCAGTTTGTCTGGGACACACAGGGCTGATCTGCACACAGAACCCAGGCCCAGACCATCACGCTGCTGTCAGCTGACACTTCTTATTTTGCTGCAGTGCACACAAGAACCATAAAGCCTTTCCAGCACCCAAAATCTGACTCCTGCCTGGGAGAGGAGAGATAATCCCTCCAAATCACACTCTCGAGCTGGAAGCTTGCTCTTATTTCAGTGCACAAACAGGAAAGACTCTTCATGTGGGGTACAGGACACTGGTAGTACAGACCACACTGCCCAGGGATATGCAAGGACAAGTGGGAGGCAGGTGCTGAGCCAGCCCATAGGGCCTGGAGAGGCCCTGACAGCCACACAACACGGGTAATGCATGTGTGTTGGCTTTTCCAACTCTAAGAGATGCTGCAAATTAACTGACAGCCTTCAATTATCCCTTCCCTAGGGCACAGCTCCTTGCAAAGCCACATGCAGTTGTGTGGTCAGGCTGCACTCAATCACCCCTCTGGCTACAGGCATGACAGGCAGCTGCTTTAACCCAAGGCTCAGCTCCCCTTCCAGGCCAGCTCCACCTGCACAGGTGTCCCCACAGCCTGAGGACATGCAGTTGGCTCCTTTCCTCCCACTGAGTACCTGAGATGATGCGTCGAGAGCTTCTCCACCAGTGCTGTGGCCAGCCTGTCCCCCACCACCAGGAGGAAGGTGACCACGATGTCATGGTATCCCTGGTAGTAGTGGAGCTGGGGGTTGCGCTTGAGGACGTGGAGGATGATATCGATGAGCTCCTCCTGCAATCCCTCCCTCTGGTCATCAGGCATCCCTGTGGGAACAGCAGAGGTGTCACCTCTGTGACACAGCTGTGTCATCTACCAGTTCCTGCTGTGGGAGCAAGGGTGACTGTGGTGTGCAAGGAGAGCACCTGTGCATTTACTAACCTGCCTGATCCCAAGGAATGTGGTGCACAGGGGAAGGCGGTAAAACTGGCAGAAAAAAACTATCCAAAGCCCTAATGCTGTCTCCCAAAACTCTGCAGGATCAGGGGAATCTGGCCAGTTGCTGAGAGGTTTAATCTTTAGATCTGCAAGGAAGCCACTGTGGAGGACAGGAGCAAGGTTTACAGATGTTTGCACAGTGCTGCTGTGAAAAGAGAAATGTTCTGCACATCCAGCACTGATGAGGACATTTTAGTAATTTTTAATTTCCCAGGAGTTCTAGAAAAAAAATTAAATGGGACCCATTTTCACAGAAACTATGCCAACTGCAACTGGCACAACTTTCTATCAGTTCCCTGCTAACAACGTGTGTTTAGGGACAGGATGTCACAGGGAAAACATTGTTCCTGCCCTGCACAGCTGCAGCCAGTTTCTGGCAGTCCTTGTCAACAGATAAAATGCCTAAAGGCCAAGCAGAGAGTCCCAGCAGAGATTCTGCAATGACAAAGTTCTCCTTTTCCTCTGCTTCACTAATGCGGCTAAAAATAGGCAGGAGGCTGCCATTCAAGGGCAAAAAAATCCGTAGGAGCAGAGCCTCCAGGAATCAGGCCTGCACACAGCATCCACGCCTGCAAGAATCAAAGTGAATCAAGTGTTTATACAAAATAAAAGTGGCAGAAGAGGGATGCAGATTCTGGCCAGAAATAACGACTGCTCTGCACTGAGAGCTGCTGGATTTAGTGTTTTATAAATAACACAAGGCACCAGCCTCCCATCAGAACTGAACAACTGCAAAACCATTTTGCTTCTAAATGTTCTAAGTTCTGTTAAATTTGGTGCAAGGACCTGACTCTGAGACTGTTTTATACCGAGTTGTTCTAAGCACACACGAACCCGCCTTCCCTGCCCCTGAGCTAGACCATGGACTAAAATAAACTGAAGCCAATGGCATATTTCTCAAACTTTCCATCTGCCCTAATCTCAACAGGTCATGGTGTACAAGATCTGTGCTGGACCCAGGCAAATTCTGTCCTCTCTCTGCTGCAACTGTCTGCCAGTAGCAGCCTCCTGGCAGAGGGGCTCAGTGGGGCAGGGGAAGTGGAACATTGGAAGAGCCACAGCAAAAACCATCTGTGCAGAGACAGCTGAAGGAAACTGATGGCTGCAGAAGGGCTTCACTGCAAGAAGCAGCTGTTGTGAGCTCACAAGGAAAAGGTTTTCTAGAAGTCAGGCCCTTGAAGTAATGGAGTGTCACCTTCTGGAGCCTCCCAGGGAGGCCTGAGCCAGGAGGAGCCCCACAGCATTGCTCTTGCCCTTGCAGATTGGGAAGAGCAGAGTCCCCCCTCACCTGGTGGGAAGCGGCGTAGGGATCGCCGCACATCCAGTAACACTTGCTGGTAATCCTTACTGTCCTCTCGCAGCTCCTTCCCTGCTGACAAAAAGAACAACAGGATTAACATGAAGCAGTGCAATGGCACTGGGAGAACAGTGAGGTGAGGGAGCCGGGAAGATCCCTGCTGAATGTGGACATGAAGCTGCACACACCCACTGCTCCACTGTACATCCTTTTTTCCATGTCAGCCCTGTCCCTGCACTTTCACTGCTACACACTCTGACACTAACAGCAAATGAGACAATTATTTCTTTAGACAACACATGTTAAAGTGCTTAAACTGACAGCAGCACTCCTAGAAACATCTCTGCTCCACAGTTTTGCTGTACAATTCAAATACTCAGTAGCAACAGTGAAGGAGTGCTGTGAAGACCACATAGAATAATTTATAAAATAGAAACAATTCAGAGGAAAATCTCACCCAGGGTTAGCTAAGATGATTAAAACAGAGAAGTTCAGTGAGTCAGCAAATTCCTTCCATGCAATCACTTAAAGTTAAATGTTGTCTTCCAGCAGCTCTGGTCACCTTACATCACCCTAATGCCACCTGGCTCTTGACTGAGGTGGGGGGATACATGTTTCCAAACAACCACAGAATCAGGAACAACAAAATCTGTCCTAGGTGACTATAAAACACACAGGACCTAGAGCTCCTGCATTGCTAAGGTTTAAAAAAAATGTGGGTATTTCACCAGGAAGGTTGCTGTCCCTGTGCCTGTTTTGACCAAAAAACACGTATGCTTCACACAAGAACTGCTTCCTGGGAGAGACATCTTGGGAGAATTTTTGCCACAACAGGGCTCAGCACAGCCACCTCTTCATGGGACCAAAACAAATCAAGTCTGATTCTTTCTGCTGCAGGTAAACTTACATATGTCAGCTAATGCTCAGGGCCATGCTGACTGCATCCACAATGAACTGATTCCATGACTATCACTAAAGAAAACAACAAATGTTGTTTTTAGAAGTCGTGTATTGTTTACATACAACACAGTATTGGTGCTGCAGTGAGTCCCCTTTGTACATGAGCTTAGTGGAAATGCAACACACACAAGGAAAGACAGGCCAGAAAACACATCCCTCCTCTAGTGACAAAGGTCACTGAGCTGCTCCTCCCAAGCAGCTGAGTCCAGGCTGTTCCATACCTGGAAGAGGGGGCAGGTCGTCTGTATTAACACTGAGCAGCTTTGGCCACACTTTGCGCCGGATCTCGTCCGTGAGCAACCCGCCCTCGCTGATTGCCATCCGCCTCAGCGTTGCCACGTCGATGGGGTCACTGTTCAGAGCCTGGTAAATCTCTGCCACTTTTCTTTTCTTCTTAGCATCAAAGTCTGCAAAAGGTCACAGAGATGTGAGCTGACAGGCAGTGCCAGCAAAGGGTGGGGGCTAGCAACAGCCACTCACAGCGATGTCACACACACACACACAAGGGAGATGACACAGGAGAGTCGTCACACTCTCAGGACAGGGATGACTCTGGTGGTGACCCCTCCAGCTGAGTGTCCCCATTTCTGCAGGCTCAGCATTGGGAGTACCTCAAAGGGCACTCTCACTACTTCCCTATCAATCCTGGGGGTCCCACTGTGGGAGGCAAACGTTGCTCCCCCTGACACCGGAGCCACCACCAGTGCCCGGATGGAGCCCTTGGCTCCCGTCCTTCCCAATGGCTCATGGCTCCATACAGGATCAAGACAGCCTTGCAAAATCATCCTGAAACTCTTTGCTCTCTGATGCAGCTGCCAGCTCAGATGTCAAGTGTTTCTTAAGAACAGGACTTAGGAAAGTGTTCTAAAAAGGTTAGGAAAGTGTTCCCAAATCTGTTCCTACCGACTCCCAGGTGCAGCCGTCCTAGGAAGAAGCCTGAGTATTTCCACTGACAGCAACAGACACAAGAAAGGACATAATTATACCACAGTTAAAGAATCATAAGCACATCGACTTGTCCTACAACAAACACAGACCTGCCAGCCATCAGTACACACAGAGCTAAGCCAGTAGGACACAATTCCCAGTTCTGAGGAGCACAGGAACTCGGGGCAGGGAGGGAAGAGGGTAACACACAAAGCTCGGGTTAGACACACTTACAGGACACCAGAATGCTTCCCAGGGAGTGGAGAAAGGACACTACTTCACACCACATGGTGGAATTTGTCACCACTGCCTCATGTGAGGAAAGAAAGAAGCAGCCGAGAGCCACTTGATATCCCACACTGGAGGAGCTCCCAGTAAGGAGGATTTGCTGAGCAGCTGCCAGACGGGAGCGCAGGATGAGGGCTCAAACACTGCCTTTCCCTAAAAACTTTTCCCATAGATGCAACAAGTCTTGAGATCCAAAGACAATTCGTTCTATAAGGGACGTGTCCAAATAAGATTTGGGGTGAGAGGAAATGAAAGGATTTCGATGGGGAAACAGCTGTTTCCTAAGGCCCTGCCCTCCCGGAAGCGATAGGGGAGCCCGTTCCTCTGCCCACGTGGCACTTCAGCAACTGCCCCAGCCCCGTTCCTGCGAGCTCCCGGCTGGAAGTGCAGCTCTCAGCGAGGTCTGAAGGGAGCCGGCAGGTCGGCAGGCTGTTCACACACACAGTTGCTAAGTAGGTTGAGCAGTGGATGCTGTTCCTTCTCAAAGACCCTTTTAAAAAACTTATTGGATCAAAACAAGCTGTAACAGCCTACGACAGAACTCCACCTCCCTCCGAATTCCAAGCTCCTGGTAACAATAAATCTCCAACCGCTCACACAGTGAATACAGTTTATTTCCTTTCCCGCCTCTTTTCCAAGTAGAGTTATTTGCACAACAGAAGCCAGCTCTGCTCAGCCGGTTCCCTATTCCCAGCCAGTTCCCTACCCCCAGCTGTTCCTGGTCCCCTGCCACACGCACACACTGGGCTGTCACATACCGATACTTCGGGAAGGAGGAGACAAAGCCTACGGGAAAAAGATCTGTTCACACACAAAGAACTTAAGGAGTAGTGGGAAGGAAGGAGCACATCTTGCGGGCTTCTCCTCTCAAAGTTACTAATAAAGATTCCAATATTGACACTTTTCAAACAAACAGGGGACAGTAGCTGCGGGTATTACCAAAACCAGTGCGCTTCAAAACATGTTTCATGAGACCGTAATGCGCAGGTTCACCCTCGGAAGAAGAGACACAAACCCAAGGTGAGGGTGGTCTAAAACCCAGATGGGTCCGTCGGTGCCTCTGCACCGTTGCAGGCACCGGGCACTGACCCACGGCCTCGCCAGGTCTGGCCAGCCCGGCGCTGCCGCAGAGCCCTCGGTCACTGCCGGGGACCGCCCTCGGGCCCGGCAGCATCAACCGCACTCGGATACTCCCCGTCCGCCCGAGCCTGCGGCGGCCGCACAGCCGCGGGGTGGGCCGGACTCTTCGCTGGTTCTGGGGATCGCCGGGACCCCCGGATCCCCGCCCGCTCCCACCGGGGCGGCTCTGAGCGCAGCGCCGGCCCCGCCCCGCCGCCAGAGGGCGCCGCCGCACCCGCAGGGGGCGCTCCAGCCCCCGCCCCCTCAGCGGAACCACCGCCCCCCGCCCGCCGGGCCCGGCCCAGCCCGTACCGTGGCCGCCGACGCCGTTGCGCGGCGGGCTCTGCCGGCCCATGTTCCCGGGCGCTGCGGCGCATTCCGGGCCGGACACCGGACCGGACCGGGCCGGGGCTCCTCGCTCCCCGCGCCGTCCGGTCCCGTCCCGCCCCCGCCCTCTCCCCCCGCCCCCCGCCCGCCGGCGCGCGGGCGGGACGTCACGGAGCAGCAGTGCGCAGGCGCGGCGCCGCCAGGCGGCTCACACGGGCGGAGGCAGCCGCGCATGCGCAAACGGGAGAGCGCAGCCTGGATGCGTTTGCTGCGAGCGCGAGTCAGGGGCTGTTTAAAAGAAACAAAAAACCAAACCCCAACCCTCCCCAAAATCCGCGGTAGAGGTTGTTCCCAGCGCTGTCGGGGCGGGTAACACACCCATTCTGGTGCTGCACACAGTAGCTGCTGCCACCACGCAAAAAATCCCCACAAACCCTCCAAACTCCCCCGTTAATGCTTTGAGACACCAGTGGGAGAAAACAAGCGCCCGGCACTTCTGTATGGGCTTGTCAAGTCCACCAAGCTCCTTCCGTGCACAGGGTTGTGTGCTTCCTTGTGCAAGGGCTGACAGGCCCTGGGGCCATCCACCGCTCCCAGTTTCCTCTTCCACACGTCTTATCCTTATGCAAATCTCCCTTGCTTGGAATAACGAAAGAACTGGGTAAAATGTCCTGCATAGCTCAGAACCAGTGCAAACAAGCTGTATTTTGTCATACTGGGTGCTTTTACGTTACAGCACATTGAGGTAACAGTCAACACAGTCCAACTTTCACATCACTTTAGGATATAAAAGATTAAGTACAATGGATTTCCACTGGATGAAGGCATGGAGGAGAAAGCTATCCTGGTGTATGTGAAAAACCTCATCTCCCTGCTGGCAATCCTCACAGAAAGGGGCAGTGTTCCATGTCCCACACATCAGTTTAATCCAGCCTACATACTCCATCCTAAAATTAACTAAGCAACGTGGAAGCACATGTCCATCCTCTCCAAAGAGCAGATGAGGGATGGGTGCCTGGGACGAGCAGGAGCTGCAGGCCAAGGCATCAGCACCCATTGAGGAATGGGAAGATCACTCTATGAGTCCAGGAGAACAACTGCTGCAATGGCTTTGGGATGAGAGGTCACTGAGAGGGACAGGTGCCATTGTGCCTGCAGCCACACCAGCTGAGCCACCCTAGCATTAGGTGACTGAAAACAAGTCACAGAAATCCAATGAGTGGCAACAGGCACAAACACCACATAATTGGTTCATCATCTCAATTCCCCACCATCATGGCTGAGACAGAAGAGGAGGGGTTTTTGTTATGGCAAAAGATCCTTCTCCCAGGAGATACTTTGGCTTGTGACATCTGTGTAAGGCTTCTCTGCGCTGCTCCCCATGGGTGTGACAGGGACATGGCCTGCCCAGCACACATGTGGCTGTCACCACTCCTGTGTCAGTGTATGACCACCCCAGGGAGGCCTCTACACAGGGAACTTAAATCTAACCTCGATAAATAAAACCAAATGTTTATTTACACCAAAGAATTCCAACACTGGATCTTTCACATATGAAGGACAAAGTATATATACACAGCAAGGGGTAGCAGGGCTGTAACAAGGGTGCTTTTCCGTTGTCAATGATAATATTTGTCCACAATTACTGATCTACCATTTCAGTTTAAGTTAACGTCTCCTCGCTCCTTCCTCTCAGTGCATATTTACAAGACTGTGAGGTAACTGGTATTCTCACCACATGGCACGTGAGGGAGGGGATGGTGGGTGAAGATGTGGGATCGGACTTGGCGCAGTCTGATTTTTCCAGCTTTAAGTAGCCACCAGCTTGAAACCTATAGAAACAATTTAAAAACAATATACCCAATAACAAACTAATTCCAGAGATCCAAGCCAAGCAATGGCTGGAAGAACCCTCCACGAGAAAGGGGCTGATCAGAGTAGGGCTTACTCTACAGGAGCACCTGTCTCAGGAGGTGCCAAGGACTCCAACTGGATCAGTAACTTCATTTTTAAGACTAAAATTACATGCAAGGGGTGAGTTAGCATTCTGGTTGACTCCTAGGGAGACATTATCCAATCCAATTAGGGTTTTGGACACTATCTGCACTTACTCCTTTTAAACTTATCCCACCTCTCCCTACTGGAATTCATCTCCTCAGTGTACCCTGGTTGGGACATATGCAGGACATGGGGTTCAAGTGAGTGGTACTTTAAGAATCCCCTCCCCTGCCTCATGAAGACTTGGCTTGGTAGTCTCTGGAGAATAGCACAATCCCCCAAGGTGTAGGCTTGTGGAGGAATAATGGTGGGAACATGAAGAGAAGAGATTTCCAGCAGGATGCAAGAGCTTGGAAATGCTGTTGAATTCATCTTTGTTATTACATGAAGAGTTGTTTTGTTGGGTTTTTTTTTTTTTTGGGAGGGGTGGGGGGGGGAAAGAAAAACTGTCCAAGAAGTATTCCATCTGTAGGTATTTTCAGGGAATCCCCTGAGTTACGAAAAGTTCAAGTAAAAAAAGAAAAATCAGCCTATAATAATTTTGTATATAATGACTGAACTACTATAAATCCACAAGCAACAGTTCAGACACGGTGTCTCCAAAGCGTTCATCCCCTCCCTTCCCCTGCCAGGCACGAGCTGCGTCCTGAGGAGAGGTGGAGGGGGAAACCTCTTCCCCACCTGACTCAGCTCAGGCAGCAGGAGACAGAGCCCGTCACTACTGCTGGGCGCCTGCAGCAGCTGGAACCGGCATCCCCAGGGTGGTGGTGGCAGAGATGACAGGTGAGCCTGCTAGAGGTCCAAGGGGTGAAGGTGTTGGCACTGAAGAAATCCCTGGAATAGAGAAAGGCAAGCAGGAATTAGAGTAAAAACAGAGCACTGCTATCCAGGACAGCTTCTGAAGTCAAGTGGGAGCTTTGCAGGTCAGTTATGTTTTCAGAGCTGCCAAAATAAGATGAGATTAAAGATCTGTCACTATTCTCTGCAGCTCTGGGAAGGGCACAGATTTGCACACCCTTGAGTGTCACTGATGGGCACAGATGTGGCAGGATCACAGAATGGTTTGGGTTGAAAAGGTAACCCTTAAAAGCTCCTCTTGTTCCAACCCCCCTGCCACGAGCAGGGACACCTCCCACTAGAGCAGGTTGCCCCAAGCCCTGTTGAACCTGGCTCTTAAACAATTCCAAGGATCTGACAGACACAACTTCTCTGAGCAGCCTGTGCTAGTGGACTGTCCTTCAAGCTGCTGCCAGAAAATCAACTGCAAAGAACTTCCTAAAACGTGACCAGAAAAACACGTCAGGCTGCCCAAGGCTTATCAGACTCTCCCACCCACTTTGCAGCTCTCCTTGCCCTGGGAGATGACCCAACACCACACTGCTTGCTCAACTCTCCCTCCTGGGTCCTCCCACCCACCCCACAAGTAAAATTGCTTTAGCACACCAAGCAGCAAGGAGAGTTGACAGAACTGACCTGACATCATGCTTGCACTGCTGACAGGAGTGCTGCCACCCGGCATGTTGGATGGGCCCATCCGAGCCTGGTCTTTCACAATGGGATCTAGGAAGAGCACACTATCAGTGAGTGCTGTGTTGCCAGAGTTGCTGAGGCACACAGACTGCCTGTGGCCTCTGTGCTCACCCAGTCCTGGTACTCTGCCTGTGCCAAGTAACATCAACCATCATCTATTGAAATGTAGACATTGCACCAACTCCAGTGTGAAGCATTCAAGAAGGTACCAAGGTCACATGATATTGGTGACAGTTAGCTAAATTATTTGGTTTGGGGTTCAGGACTGTCTGACAGGTAAAGCTGAAGGATATTATGGCAAAGTTGATCTTTCTGTGCTAAGCAACTGTGTAATTGCAGAAAGCCAAACCCAGAATATGGGTGTAGTAAGCAGAAAGATTATCAGTAATTACAATTATGTGTCATGTCTCTATACACATCTTACATATCTGTGAGCTGTCAGGTGTGTCACTAGGAACTTGGCTTCCATGAGAGGATCACAAATCACTCTATTTTCAGCTGCATGTAAATAAGGCTCTCACCTGAATAGGGACAACCTCTTCCTGCCTCCCAGGCCTTCTGCATCAGACAAGGGAATTCCAAACTCTGCTGAGCTCAGCATTCTGTGTATCTTTTTGTGGACACAAGTCAATAAACTGTTTGTCCAGCTCTCACATTCCAAGCTATTGGCTTCACTAATGCTCATACTTGCAAAACATTTCCGCAGGATTTTTGCAACAGGTGTAACACAGATCAACAGTCTGTTAATTACAGGGGTCCTTTCAGCAGCAGCAAAAAAAAAAAACCCAAAACCAAACCACCTGAGCAAATATTGACATTATGTATTGTTGCAGCTGCTTCAAACTCCTAGATAATAGCATCTGAAAAACAGCAAGCATTTAAAAGCATTTACTAGTGAAAGTTACATTTTTGCTTGCAAAATCAAAACCTGACTATAGCAGTAGCTAAGCAATTTCACAACAGGAATTAAAATGCCTGTTTATCAACAAACTGCAATTCTCTGAATTTATCCAAACACAGGAACCCATGTACACCTGCAGAAAGCAACTCCAAATCACATGATTTAGGTCACTTTCCTTGATATTTCTTGCTGATTCATGGGCACCTAAATCTAATTCCTTGGCTGGTGGAGGTGGCACACAGAGACCAGCAGCCTCAGCTCCAGTACAGTGATTTGCAGAGACCAGGCTTTGTTGCCATTTTCAGCTCCCATCTGCACAAGCCATAGGAACAGAGATTTCCCAGAGGCAGAACTCCCAGGACAGCAGCTGATACTTACAGAAGTAGGGGTGTTCCATGGCTTCTCTTGCTGTGAGTCGTGACTGGTGATCATATCGCAGCAGCTTGTCTAAGAAATCCAGAGCTTCTGGACTCACCAGATGTTGGTTCTCACTGTGGACAAAGCGCTCCCATCGCTTACGGGAGTGTCTGCAGGAAAACAGACCCAAATCAGGCCAGGCAGGGGACAGGGATGCCAAAACTCGCTTTCTTAAGGAGCAAGAATTGTGACAGATGTCCAGCCATGAAGCAGTGTCACTGTGTCTCCACGCGGTGGCACAGCAGTCACAGCCCCAGCACAGTCACCTCGGCCACCACAGCCCCTGCATGGCCTTGCCATGACCCCAGACAGCTATCAGGACTAATGTTCAAAAATTGCAGGTTCTGATCATCTCATGCACCCAATGAGTTCCTTTAATTTTAGTCCCACTATAAGGAGAAAAAAACCATATAAATTCTATCTTTACCAGCACCCGACTTTTTGCACTCTAGTACTGAGAAACACCGTTTTGTTTTTTTCCCTTCCAGACTGAAGAGAGCATTTGCCCTTCATGCTTTCTGCTCCAGTAGTTCCTTTATTGCCTGGATGACATTTAAAAATCTTTCCTCAGGTCCATTTCCATATAAAGGACCATGGGAAGCACTGGCAAAAGGGACCAAAGGCACAAAGTGTCAGCTCTCCAGAATCCTGGCTCTGATTTCTCCCACAAATTTTTGTTCATTTCAAGGTCTGTTGACAAAGCTGTAACTGTCTGGATCTACCAAAGAGACTCCAGACCTTGGCTCACCTGCCCAAGATGTCATTGAAACGTGGATCCAGCTCAATGTTGTATTTGTCAATGTAGTCATACAGATCTTCTGTCCCCAGCACCTTGGCTATCCTCACCAGCTGGGAACAAACACAGAAAGAAATCACTGCTGTGAAGGTATGATAATACCACAGCCTGCATGAAGATAGAGCAGCACATTCCCATGGGAGCTGGAACCTGGTCCCAGCAGTGTCAATCAGGGAGCCACAAACCCTAAAATCTCTAAAACCTGAGGCATTGCAACATTACCTCCCTTAGTAGAATGAAAATATTAAAAACCAAGAGAGGAGAAGGCAAGAATAACTGCTCAAAGAGCAGAAACTCTGGATCTTGCATGTGAAAGGTGAAGCACCACCCCAGAAAGTTCCAGCATAAAGGTTTGAGAACAGAAGGTCCCTATTCCAGAATATTTACATGGCAGTCACATGCTAAGCACGTGATAAAGGTTTAAATATAAACATTTTGGCCTAAAGGCAACATATCAAAGATTTCAGAATGTGTATAAACCTGTACCAAATTCACAGTTTCCACAGAGAGTGGGGGAAGAGTGAGGAGTGGCAGGGGCTTTCCACAGAACATAACCTCAGAAATAGTCAAACTATGTACTAGAACACACCAGCCTTAACATAACTATTTCTACAGCTTTTCCCAGACACCTACTGAGGAGCTCCTAAGTACAAAGCTCTGTAAATCCATTTCTATTTAATTGGTTACATAATCTTGCACACTTGAGAAAAGGAATGTGGCTTCAAACTGAGCAAAGAAGCCATTAGAGAAAGGCTTAAAAATTCTCTGGATGACTCGATAGAAGCCTGAGCAGGAAACCTTCATGGTGCTAAGAGAACAGACATTGTACATGCCCAGCTCTCACCTGATCATAGTTGTCATGGCCATGGAAAAATGGCTCCTTTCGGAATATCATACTAGCCAACATGCAACCCAAGCTCCACATATCCAGACTGTAATCATACATCTGTACAAAACCAGAAGGACAATTCAATTTCTAGTGAATTAAACAGAACAGACCTTCAAAACTAAGAGGGTTCCCCCCGCCCCACCAAGGTGATTTGAACACAGCCATGTCATGCTGGAAACAAATTGAACTATCTTCACATATCTTCATCCCTAAATCACTGTTCAGCCCAGTGTTCCAGTTACTCAAACTGGGATACAGCAATTAGCAGGACAGCAGGTATCCTAATTCCACCCCTGTCTGCCAGGATATGATTAGAGTTTTCTTCTATTTTCACTGCAGATTCCAAATATTGTAAATCACTGAGAAATGTGTATTGGGAAAGGAAGCATTGCAACGAACAACAAAAGGTGTGGACTCCCCAGGGGCCACGGGCAGGTGAGGATGTGCCTTTTTCCAGAACCAGCATGGTCTGAAAGTCACCAGGAACACTGTGATTTCCATAATGCAAACTGCCATCAGATAAGGGGATGCTTTTATAGCTTAATTTAGAACTTCATGTGGTACTTGCTGTTCCCACAGGAGCTTTGTTTCATTCCTGTACCTTACTCCAAACACAGCCTTGCTAAAAAATATTCAACATTTGTATTCCAAGATCCACAGTGATAGTTTTGCAGCTCTTCCTCAGGTCTTGAGACTACTCATTAGTTTCTTTCATTCAGTGGATATATGGCCACTGCTTTCTGCCATACATTTTGGAACAGACAGTCTTTAGCTTCGACTCTCTAGACATCTGGATTTTGGGTTTATTACCTTGAAATGGCACTGACTTTCCATATAAAAGTCAGTAAGAAGTCCTGGTAATTCTTACCTGATAATCTACAAGAAGTTCAGGTCCTTTGAAATATCTGGAAGCCACTCTGACATTGTACTCTTGGCCAGGGTGATAGAATTCAGCCAAACCCCAGTCTATTAGTCTAAGCTAAAAATGGTACAAAACAAAGAAAAAATGGTTCAAGGGATGCTCCAGCTTTCCATTGGCTAAATGGCACTGGTAAACTTAGTCTAAAGTTAATTTATAAGTCTTCCATTTTCAGTTAATATTCTCCCCAAACCCATATTACCAAGCAGTCTAAATAAAATACCTCTCCTTACAACTCTGCCCGTGTGACTAAGTAAAGGCTCAGAAAGCAGCACAACATTCTCATTTTACATTTGCCCACACCATGAGAGCAGAGTCTCCCTCAAAGATGTCTGCTATTACCACAACACAGGAGTACCCAAAAGGGATCCCAGTTTGCAAAGAGAAAAGCAGGACCCCTCCCTGCCCCACAGCCACCCCACACTACCTTTCTGTGCTCATGGTCAATCATGACGTTGTGAGGTTTGACATCTCTGTGCATGATTCCCATGCTATGGCAGTAATCTAGAGCCTGCAGGTTAAAGGCAACAGATGCTGGAGTCACAAGAACATCTCAAGTTCAACCACATTTAAAAATACTTCCACACATATCAAGTCTAACTAGACGAAAAGACTGTTCAGTGTCAGATTCTGGACTAGACTCACTGATCACAGAAAATGCTTCTAGAGCCCCCTCTCAAAGGGAGCTCCCAGCAACACAAGTGTCTTGACTTCACTTCACATGCTTCTTCATAAAAATTGGAATTTCCAAATCTCTAAGAGCATAGTTACAAGGCACTAATGATCACACAAGCCCTCCTCTTCCAGACTCCTAGGGAGAAATTACTTAGTTCAGAAGAATAGATGAAGACATTTGACTCACATTATGCCAGAGCACACACCCAGTCAGTAACAGCTCACAGTTTTCTTTTTTCAGAAGCTAAATGTACTTCTCATTTAGGATATTAAGATATCTCAATGCACCAAAAGGCTGAAAAATAGATACTGACTTGATATTTTTCTGCCCAATTCTTCCATAGGCTCTCTCTTTCCTTCACTTACTGATACGATGTCACTGTCATCAGTGACATGAGAGTCATCTCTACAGGACTAGAGAGCAAATACTAGAAATAAACCAACAAAACACCAACTTACCTTCAAAATCTCATACATGTAGAATCGAATATCATAATCTGTTAATGTCTGGTATAATTGCTGTGGGACACAAACACATCATGTCAGTGTTCAGCATCCAAAAAATCCTCTCCTGGGCTGCTGGCATTCTCCAAATCCATTTGAAGGTACAGTCCAAGTTTCCCAAGTTACTCTGATCAGTCTGTTCCACCCCCATAGCAAAACCCATACACAGTTTACTTCCAGCTCTGCTCATGCAGCACATCCTGATTCCTGTCACTATCTCCCTCTGGTTGTACCCACCCAGCACAAGCATGATGGATGGCATTGTGCAGCCTTTCTTCTTCTGAGGCAGGTTTAGTGTGAAGGGACAAATAAACATTTAAATCCCAATTCCCAGGAGTATGGAAAGTCACAGAAACAGCTACCCACATTTAAAGTGTTTTCAATAAACAGTTGTGCTATTTTTCTACATAAAAAGCAAAATGGCTCAAAAACACAGGCACTGATGGGGCACAAGGTAATAGATTCCTTTGCTCCTAACTTAAATACCTCTTGTAAACTGTATTCTCATTTTGTAACTTTTGTGGCAAAATTGTACTGATGGGCTAATTACAAACTTCTGTCCCAACTGCATTTACCTTTAAAAGCAATTCCTATGCTGGAAGGAAATGCCTGTCCCATTTACTTTCCATTCCCCAGAAAGACAGCACAAGTGGTTTTCAAACAGAAAAAGAGAAGTCACATCCCACACTGTACCTTAAAGTCTGTGTTGTTTACATGTTCAAAAACCAGAGCAGGTGTTCGAGACTGAAAGAGAAAAGAAAGCATTCAGCCATGTTATGTTTCCACTTAGGATAATGAATTTTATAATTTTTTTCTCCTAAAAGTGCACAAAACCCCTCTGCCTTGGATGTATTTATGATTCCCCTCAGACAGGGAGAGCAGAGCCAAAGCCCACAGCCTCCAGTAGCACTGTTTGCACAGCGAATTAACTTGTCTCAGCTCACTGGTATCTCTTCCTCACAGAGTGAGGGGCTGCAGGGAACTGTGGGGGAAGGGCCCTCTTAAAGAAGTTTATCAGATTAAGAGCTGATCTGATTAGTCAATTCAAAAGCAGGATTTAAGAGCAGGGGAAAACAAAAAGCCAGGTCAGAGCTGAAATCAAACAGAGCAACTTCACCCATAACCCCAGTGTACCCCATGAGTTCCTCCCTTACTCACCACAGGATCTTTTACTATATCTGCAAGGGTGATTATATTGGGACCGCCTCGCAAGTTCTCTAAGATCTTGATTTCACGCTTGATTTTCTTCTTTTTAACAGGCTGAAGAATAAAAACCCAGAGTGTAAGATAAAGCCCTGCAGTAAAGTGAGGCTAAGAGCTCAACACTCATATGATAATACCCAGGTGACTGCCAATCAGCAAAATATATTGGAACCTTTGCAATTTAACCTGAGTTATGCACCACACCAATAAGGGCTCAAGTATCTGCTGTCTCCTTTCTAACCACACAACCCTGACAGCTACAGATGATAGCTCCAAGTGAAACAGAGGCAGGAAGATGGCATTTTCTTAAAAAGCTCTCTGAACATGACCTGATAGGCCAAGAAGAAATGGCCTGGAGTCATGCCAGGGGAGGTATAGGTATCAGGAAAAAATTTCTTCTCAGAAAGGGCTGTCAAGCCATCTTTGAATAGACTTAAAAGATGCGGTCCCTGGAGACATGAATGCTGGTGTGTTGGCTGGACTTGATGATCTTCGAGTGCTTTTCCAACCCCAACAATTCTGGTATACTCCAAGACTTCTTAACTGGCATGTGGCAAATGTTAACTATGAGAAGTCCATGGAGGGCCACTAAATGAAGGCCATGGCCACGACAGCCTGCCAGGACATTGGTATGTGAGAAGCTGAGAATTTTGTAGTCAGCTGCTGAAATGTTGCTGAGCCCCAAGTAAAAAAGTGTTGCACACCAGGGTTTCTTTAAGACAGAGCCTAATTCCTTACAGGCAGAGATCTGACTTAATAACCAAGTGGAGGGCTTGTATCAGGAGGCACAAAATGACGGCCTGTTTGACAGAGCAACACTCCAAAGCCAGGCTTTAAGGATTTCCATTTTAGAACATCAAAAAGCCCTTTCTGGCCTCCTCAACACCTCAAGACAGATTTTATCTTTTGCCCAATCCCCAGCTCACCTTGAGAATTTTAACAACTACTTTTTCGTTATTTGTAATGTTGATGGCTTCAAATACTTCACTGTATTTGCCTCGGCCTAATTTTCGAACTAGCTGGTAGTCATCTTGATTTCTGTGGAGAGAAAAGATTAGAATTCCAAAGAGCTCAGTCATTTCCACCACAATTTATAAACTGTTCCTTAACATTCAATCACTGCCCCACTTCCCAGACAAAGGGGATTAACTCTTGCCTTACCTCTCCTGAACTGGATGATTTAAGAATTAGGAGAGAAACAGGGAGCTTCTGTTTGCCCAAGACAGATTCAAGCCAAAACTATGGACTGAAAGCCCAACTATGCATTTCAGTATTAGCAAACTTGAACTATCCCTTCTCTCTATATTTGGAAGCTAAATTTTTCCTTGTTTAATGCTGGTAAAATTCAACAAAATCAATAAGAGCAAAAATCTAAGTGCAAGACTGTTTAAAAACAGTCTGGGCACAAAGCAGCACTTATGCTCAGACAACTGTGTACATTCCAGAAACTGGGAACTGCACAGCTGAGGGCAGAGCTGTGTCTGGGCCCTCCACATCCCAGTAGGAACGCAGAGCAATGAAGCTGCCACCACTGTCTGATGCTGGGACACTTTAGTCATGAGCTCAATTTAGACACCTCCTTCCTTCAAAGAGAAGCAGCCATGTCTTTTCCAGGCACTCACAGAGAGCTGAGCAACAAGTCATAAAATAGCATATACTTATTTAAGTCTGTGGAGTCTCTTCACTTGTCCAAGTCAGTAGCAACTTCAGTTTGAAAGTATTTTCCTTTCTTTTCAGCCCTGAACTCAGGACTGTTTGGATTGTTTCAAAAATAGATTTTCTTCCCTCTGAAAGGGGATGTTTCCCAACTACCTGGCAAAAATTCTTCAAACTTTTAAGGAAGCTGCTATTAATGTTCCTCTAGAACTGAGAATTTAAAAGTTTTATAAGAAACATTTTTCTGAAGAGAAGTTGTGATCCTTTCCCTTGCCATCTGCCAAGAAGTGTGAAAAAACCTCAGGACAGGCGTCTGAACTCCCCAAGCACCACTATGCAGGATCCACAGGGATTGATCCTGCTGCAGGAACATCCAGAAGCAGCCCAGACTTACCCCCACTCAACAACATGCGACTCATAGTCCCAGTACTCCCGGGGTCTGTGTGTGTTCACATCCGTGTAAACTCTGGCCCTGCTCGGCACGGGTCCCGACATATCAGACAGCTTGGCAGGCGGAAGTGAGATGTGAAATCAGAGGCGACCTGTTCTGCAGTGCTGACAGAGAAAGGCCTCAGATTCCTCCACCTGCAGACAGAACATAAACCAGAGGTTAAATTCTCAAGGTACTTCAGAAATATTTAAGTTAATCATTAAAAGCTGCTGCAAAGGAGAGGCTGGAGCCTGCCCAGCCACAGGCCTGGTATTGCTTAAAAGCCATTTATCCGCTCTCCCTCACACAGGACTGGCCCCTGGCAAAGCAAGCCCCTAACCTGGTAACTTTCAGCACCTTGTTTCCAACTGCTGGTAGTAGAGGTAACTTTCCAATCTGAACCCACAGGTAGATCCACTCCTTTCAACTCCAGACTGAAAGCAACAGCCATGGGCTGCAATCTCACCCCCATCACAAGACTTGGGCCACCCAATGTAAGAAAATCAATTCTGCTGGGATGGCAACCAGCTTTAGTCACAACTTCCTACAGTCAAAACATTATATATGACTGTCCAAAAGACACCAGCATCTGTGTTGGATTATAATGCTTTATCCAAACATGAAAGAAATGCACTGCTGCAAGGGCCTGAAGATGTTCCTTTGCATTCTGCTTGTCCAAAATACCTCCAACCTTTCCTCCTTACAATGCACTTTTTGCAAAGCTTCTAGTAAGTTTTATCAGTACTGAGACTGGTCAAAACCCCTCAAAAGAAAGTTAATGCATGCCAGAGACAAACACTGTATTTTTATCCTATATGTCTCAATACTTTATCATCCAGCTCTGAATATTTAAGACCACAGTAACTCACTACAGTTTTGTATCAATATTGTCCTACCTAAGATAATTGTGGTGCCTTCACATCTCTCAAATCTTTCACATGGGCAAATTAACACCTTTTTAGATGTTTAAATGCAAGAATCCCCTTGTCAGCTTTACAAGAAAGGGAGCTGTATTGGAGCAGGGAAGAGCACTGTTTGGTAGGGTCATACAGCCCAGCGCATGTGCTCAGTGGGCAACACTGTTATCTAAACGAATACACTTACTTGCTATGCCAATCTTATTCCTTCACCGAAAATGGGCAACTGCCAAAACGGGCAGAAGGAAGTAACAGCTCCATTAATCACACATTAATGAGAAAGACCTAGAAATCTGCCCAGAGCAGTTAGCTTAAGCTACTAGGACACGTCACACCAGAAGAAAACTCTAGAAGCAAAATCCTGCTCTACAGGCAGAGTCCTGTTGTTTATTTGAGGCCTGCAGCACTTCAGCTCCTGTGAGGGCTCAGCAAGAACCAGTGGCTGTGAAGATGGTGGAGGACCTGGGGGACACAGGTCTGATGTCCTTCACTGTGTCACACAACCTGACCAGCAGCTGGTCCTGCTTCCAGAGGCAGAAGTGCACGCAAAGGCTTTCTGACATGGACAAAGCCTCCTTAGGTGGGACAGAGCTCAGCACTGGGTTATTTTCTGACCTACTGGCACACAAATGGTGTTGGTGGCAGCTTCAGGTAGAGAAGGTTGCAGTAATACCGTCCAAAGGTTAAACAGGGACATAGCACTATCCTGAAATCCACTGTGGAAGGGTGACTGAGGCCTTAGACCAATAAAAGAAAGATTAGCTGTGTGTCCAGCTAATGGAAGAATATGAAGCATTCCTAAAAATATAATAAGTCTATTCCTGGACAAAATGCTACTCCTCTCACAAAATGCAGTTTCAGAAGATGAGGTAGCAATCATCTAAGACCTCAAAGCATTTATGTGGCATGACTCAGACACTTAGAAATTAGATGTCCCCAGGCATTACTAGAGCATGCAAGTTTACTAGAACAGTTTAGTACAGTAAAATTTATTAGATTTCAAAGTTTAATCATTGTGTTTTTGTTTCTCCTCACTCCCTGTGCTTCTGGCAGGAGATGCACTGGCCTGTTTCCTTTGCCCAATACTCTGTGTGGAGGAATTAACTGAACTTAGACATGTCTCAGATGACTTAGCAATTTTAGTTTTTAAGCACAACGCAGTATAAATAAAGCACACGTGACTGCTCCCTTCACCCAGATCAGTTAGCAAGATCAGTTTCAGCACCAAAAAAAAAGAAAAAAAAAAGAAGAAAGAAAAATCAATCACATTATCTAAAGATAGATCAAATTTCACAGTGGCTATTTTTCATCACGTAGCTCTAGCCTAGCTCAAGCAGTACATTGTAACAGGCTGCTCAGAGAAGGGCTTTTTCAGGAAATCATCAACTGCAGCTTCTAAGAATGGCACACAAAGTCTATTTACGAGGGTAGGTATTATTGTCTCCACTGTTCCTTACACAGGAAAGGGAGAGAGTCTGCACAGATAACTTAATTTTAAAGCAAGCAGAGTTACAGACATACACAAACTTACCCTGCCTGAAAGCTGCTCACTCTCTGCTCAAAACTGCCAAGGAATTTGTATAGATTTTTGCCTTCAGTGCCCCTGGAGGGGGATTATTTTGCAGTGGAGCCAAGCTCTTTGACAGAAGGGAATGACACAAATAAGGACAGATAATGGGGACAGGTGTTGACATGCAAGCGTCAGTTGAGCCTGCAGTTTTAAAGCAGAAAAAAAATCTACAGTATGAGCAGTAATTGCACCTAGAGAAGTGCCCTGAGTTTGTTACAAAAGATAAGTTCTGTTTCTGCAGAATCCAAACAGAATATTGTAATGTATGAATTTCTGCATTAATGACAGAATCATAGAATAATTTACATTGGGAGAGTCAACATCATCTAATCAAAGGAGATGCAGTGAGATCAGGGTCCAGTGTAACCTTGAGCATCTCCAGAAATAACATTAAAATGTTAATTTCTCTGCTAGAGAAGTGTTTAACTAGGAAACAACCACAAGCTTTTAGGCAATGTACCAGAGGTCACAGAGGGAGGAAGACAAAGCTCCCAACCACAGTCTGACATGCTGTTCACTGCCAAGGCCTGCCTGGGCAAGGACACAGAGCTTCTCATTCAGCCCCTGTGGTGACACCCCTTGGACAGATATCACCCAAAAGGACTCACATGACAGCTTACAGCAAAGGATCACCAGGCCAAAGTTTCACTGCTGGCTTTTCTCACACAGGTCTGTCCTCAAAAACGTTGCTGGAGTATTAGCAAACTATTTATTAGCTGATTTCTTACACAGTAGCCTTATCAAGAGGAACCCTGCTTATCCCACACAAGAATAGAGCCAAACACAGTCCTGTCATGCTGACAGATTCCACAGGAGTGTCCAGAGCCCCAGTCCAGAGACAAACAACTGTACTGCCACCATATAGGAATTTTTTAATTGGAAGGCCTACTAATTAAAAAAGATCAGTTCTTAAAAGTTTGAATTCTTTTAACAGTAGCCTGTTGTCTGAACAGCTCGCCAAGCTTAGACATTTTTGTGCTTAAAGTTAAATAAAATGTAAAAAGTCTCTCAATATTCTCTTTGATAATCTAAACCAATTATAATCCCTCTCATTTTTAAAAAGGGATGTTATCATCCTTACAGTGCACTCTAATTCTATAGGCAACCATGCCCCACAGAGAATTTGATATTTTGTGAAGGACCCATACTTTCAGCACCTACTCTAATTAGTACAGGAATTTCCTACACCCTCTGTCCTTCCAGATGCATGCACTTAGAGCAAGTAGCAACAAAACACAGCTAAGAAATCCATGCAGATTAGTTTCTGAGAAACACACCTACTTTGCCTCTAGTAAAATCTGCTTTTTTTTTTTTTTCTTCTTAGTCCAGAATAACAGATACTGGAATGATTTTTTTCTCCTTTTAAATGGAAATGTTCTTGGCATGGAACCTCTCTCAAGCAGTTACTCACTCAGAAGTTAAAACCTACGAAGTTGCCCCAGTATGATGCAGCACTTCCACAGGCTCCCAGTGAGCTGAAAGCCAAGAGCTTCCCGGAAGGTGTCCCAGGGAACTCGCAAGTGCTGTCCAAGTGATGACCTTTGTGGATAAGGTTTGGAGTATAAATAATGTACCCAAGAACACAAACACTGCTTGACACTGCCTTTCCTGTGGATTGCTGCTAACAGCAGGTCTTGCACTCAGTGTGAAGATCCAAGTTCATGCAGAGAGTGGAATGAAGCCAGAACACCTTGCTCAACACCACACAAACCTGGTTATTCCCAATGGCCCACCTGAACTCGCTTCAGTGAGCCCACAGCAGTCCCAAAGGAGTAAAACAGGCCCTGAACTGCAGCAAGCTGGACTCAAAGAGCCAAGAAAACATTTCTGTAACTTTATGAATTCCAGAGAAGCTCACCTTCCTCTTGAGGAGAAAGCAAAGTGGACAGATCGGCCAAACAGGTCTAGAGACTTTCCTCTCACTTCTACTTTCCCCACGTAAGCTCATTACAGTGGTGATTGTGCCAGCCTAAGATTGTAAACAGGCTGAGACAGCAGAGGGTTTGTTGTGAGAGAAGAAAAGCTGTCAGTGGAGAAGAGCAGAATTACAGTACAGAGTCTGGAATTGAGAGGTTATTCACCTTCTTTTATCTACAACTACAAGCAAGATGTTACCTTTCATAGCAGAAAGCTTAAACCCAGCCTCTAAAATCGTGAGTGTAAAATGTGATTTGGTAAGGTAAGATTTACAATTATCAGATAAAATTGTAGATTATTTTCTTCACATAGCCCTGTAATCCTCCCAGGGAAGTGCACTTGCTCCTTCAGAGTTTGGAGAGTATCTAATACTGGAGAAACAGCACTGAAATTAAAAAATCAAGACATGCCTAAATATTACAGTACTGCCTGCTGGCAGTCAATAGTAATCAACACCCAGCTTACTTTTAAAAGAAATAATAGTAATCAACATTATTAAAAAATATGCTTTATCTCACAAAATAAACCTGATTTGAGTGTTCTCATGATGCTGAAACTTCAGCAATAGAAGCATGGAACAAATGACCTCCAGAAGTCCCTTGCAACCTATATTTTTCTATGATTTTACAGCTAAAATAGCAACAAGCCTGGATTAACAAAATGGACATTTTACATCCTTTCCTGAAGATCATTTACCTAAAGGGATCAAAATGGGATCATTTACCCATTTTACTAAAGGGACAACATCAACAGAAAAGTAGATTTTAAAATTTGAGTTAAAAAAAAAGCTGAAATTAAAATTATCTCTGGGTATTGTTTAGGAACAGCACAGTCTGTTTTAACTGCATTTTCCACCAAAATTATTTGCCAGATTTCTTTTAAATAAAGAAATGTAGAGACTGTAGAGAAATAACAAATGATACACAATGACCTCAACATTCCCTTAAAAAAGAACCATGAACTTGTTGTGATTAATTCAGAACAAGACATGGCCAGTCTGTAAGGAAAGCAGTTGACAGGTTTAGTTATACTGGAAGAAACATCTTGGAGTAATTCTGCACTAGAAACATCCTAAATTTAGATTGGCTCTTCCTACATCAGCTCTACTGATTCCTCTCTGAATTCCTCACGATTCCTGCCAATGAAGAAGTCATCCTCTGTAATGAGGATCACAATCTATATGGAAACCACAGGAATGGTTTTACTGTAACTCCATGTTTTTTGATACTCTTCACAGTCTTGGGGAAAACTTCCCTGTCCCACTTTCCCAAGCTGAAAGCAGTGTCTAACATGTCTGTCACCCTCCAGGATGCCCTGGCAGTGGCTCTGGTGCCACACACTCTCCTGGCAGAAGGTCTGTCATGCTTTGTCTTCCTTTTTGTTCAGATCTGTAACAGCTGAATTTTAGCAGAGCTCACACGAACCCTCTGTGGTGTCCAGCATCTCAGCCTAGTTGGACATTTGTCCTTTGCCAAACAGCAAAGGCAACTGGCACAGCTCAGCCAGCACTGGTAGCAGCACATGGACCTGGGGCAGAACACTGGGATCACCTCCAGCAGCAGTGACAGGAATGCTGCTCACTCCATCTCCTAAGGGATTCTATGCAGAACAGACAATATCCCAAGATCACTATGAACACTATTATTTTCAGAGCTAAGTTAGTCAACAGCACACAGAGCAAAGGGAAAGATCTCAAAACATAAAGACCCCAAAGCTGACCTTGGATGAGGCCGTGTTGCTCCAGGGGCAGCAACAACAGCAAGACACCCAAGCCCCAGGAGCTGAGCACAGGCTCTGCCTCTTTCCCATGCCTGCAGCTCCTCCTTCCACTGTGCCAGGCTCCCATAAACCCAGAGGATATCCTCACTGCCAGTACAAAAGACTCCTGACACAATCTGATAAAAATGGCTGCAATATAACCAGGCACTGCCAAATGAACCTGTCTGTACAGACACCAGAAATCAACGATAAAACTCTTCTGCTTGCACCTCTTCCCCAAACTGACAGTTCAGGCTGAGCAGGGAGTGCAGGAAAGGCAGGGGGATTTTCTTTGGAGGAATATCCCTTTAGGTCTGCTCTAAAGCCAAAGCAATACTTCAACAGGAAGCAGTTTCTTTTTCTTCCAAGAGCACTAACAAAACTAAATCTCTACTGCTGGAGCTTTGGACATTATTCCAGTTACCAAAACTACAGTTTGAGATTCCAGCAACGCCAGGGAACTCTTCCTGGAGGCTCACAAAGGGGAATGTTTCAGCAGCACTACAGGCTCTTCACAGCTGACATCAGGTTCCACTGGCAGCATCCTCTGGAAAGTTCTACCTCCCTAATTGCTGCTAAGTGACACAGTTGTTTTCCTCATTAATTAGTAGGCACAGTACTGCCAGGACAATCATTCAGTTGATTTGACTCCTATGGTTCATGTACAGAGAGGGATTTAGGCAGAACTCAGCAAACTGACTTGTACCAATCATCTGTAAAAGTTACAGAGTTTTAATTGATCTGATCATGCAATTCCTAGGGGCAGGAACAGTTACCAGGGTCAAAGGATAAACCAGAGGACACTGCCTGTAACTATTTCTTCAGGAAATCCCTGTGATCAGCTGTTCCATGGAGCAGGCAATGCACCACAAACCATCTCCATCACTCAGCCAGCACCTGAGCAGGTTCAGCAAGAGACACCCAGTGCAAGCCCCTGCCAGCAAGTGAAGTTTTGACATAATTCTCTAAAAATTTATCATTATTAACACAAGATTAAACTAGCTACCACCATTCCAAGAATCAAATGGAAAAAAACAGCTTTAAACTCCAGCAATCAGCATTCTCCTTCACATCTCACAAGCCCCCAGTAAACCCCTTGTGCCAAAACTTGTAACTTCATTTGTAAGGCTCAGTTGAAATAAATCTGGATGCCTCAGAGTGAGCAAAAAGCCCTCTTTTTCCTTCTGGAGTACAACCAAGCATGGAAAGAAAGGCTGGAATTCAACAGCACATTGGTAACAGATAGAGAAACCTGTGACAAAGGCTGCAAGACAAGGAACACTGCAGGAGTGCTTGCTTTTCCAGACTGGAAATTAATTTGTTGTGCGCGTCCACGCTCATCCATTTTCTGAACACTAAAAATAAAGACTTTCTGACAACTCACATGCACATGAGCAAATATGCTCTGAGAAAATGCCTTCTCCAAAGGCTTTGGTAACAACAGGGAGAGGCACCTTCTTGGCTCCCTGGACACACAAGAGGATTTGGGGCCACTTCTTCCCACCACAGGAAGACCTTTCCCACCCAGGGAAAGCAAGTTCTGGCATGCAATTCTGTATTAGCACACTGGATTCTCCCTGCACTTGGCTTAATTAAAAGAGGACTAATTTAGCCTTTGGTTGTTCCAGAAGGTGCAAGGGCAGAGCCTACTTCTCTGCAAAAACAGAGTGAGTAACTTCAATTTTCTAGGTCTGCTGTTAACACTCAAGACTATCCAGTGGGAAACCTGCAGCCAAACTCTTGCCTTGACTCAAAATTGTTTTTCATCTAGCACACATTTTCTTCACCACTTACATGAAATAAATTGCTAGAGTATGATGCAGCCATTACATGGGCAGGAGCTGGACAGTCTGCTTTAGAAATCACCTCCCAGTAAATGGCAATATTAATTAAAAAATAGAGCTCAGTAAGGAGGACATAACCTTAATCTCAGAACTAAACTCCGTGGAAAATTAAAGTTATTGAAGTTGTAACCTTCCAAATGTGAGTCTGAGGTGGTACCAAGTCCACAAAGGACTCCCAGCTTCCCTTCTGCTCTTCAGCCTCCCAAAGCAGCAGCATGAAATGGGTAATAAAATCATTTGTCCAGAACAGTGTGAACACAGGAGCAGGTGAGGCTTGCACCAAGCTCATGTTGCTGCTTCTCTACTGAACTCCTAACCAGAAAATATCCATGAACCACCGATCCCAGGACCACATCAACAATCCCACTTCTCATCAATCTTTCCAATATGTAAGTTTGGCACCTTGATGGCAAAAGAGGCCAAAAACCAGCTTGGAAAAACACTCCACATTCAGCAACAGCACTAACACCAGCTCAAAAAGCTGCAGCCTCCTCTTCCAAGCAGTTTTTTAAGGTTCAAAGAACTCCCTTTCTCCAATTACATTCTGTAAATTCCAGGGAAGTCAGCTCTTGGAAGCCCCTGGAAGGAGATATCCAAGCTTAGAAAAATTATCCAAGAGCTGTCTTGCAACAAATGTTTGTGGCCAGACTAAGTCAAGGCAGTCTTTCCTGATCTTAAAATCTTGGGCCTTTTTTCCTCTCAAAACCCCTATGGGACAATAAGATCTAAGATGGCAACAATCTCATGCACAGCTTCTAAAACAGATATCTCAATGTAAGCAATTCCATAATGGAAGAACAGTGGAGGTGACAGGTCTGGTAACCCAGAAATAAATCCCTGCCTCTTCAGAAATGTGACACGAAATTAATCACACCACCACAATGTCACCCATTTGCTTCTCCTGTCTTCCTTTCCCTTATTCCTCAGAGGACATGAGAAAGACAAAGAGAAAATTAGTTCTGTAAGGAGAAAATGGAGAAGAACTGAAATGGAAGTATAAGGACACCCAGCATTTAATAAAATTGGGCAAAGTTACGTAGATGTCCCTTTCATCGGAGCAGAAAGTTTTTTTCTGTACAAATCCACAAATCTATAATCACCTTTCAACACCCTATATACCCTGAGATTCCTACTTCCAACTCATTCCATGCTGATGAACCTAATCTGCATTACTTGAAAATACCCCAAATATCAAACACTAAGTCTTTCCATGTCTCACCTTCAGAAAATGGTATTTTACTAAGTCAGTCCCCAATCCCAGGTTCTCACATCTCACCAGTTTTTTTCAAGCAGACAAGTACCATTAACTGCCTTTACACAAACCTCAACACCCTTAATGTCATGCAACAGTCCATGATCCAATTTCCTCCACATTCGCTAGAACCTACTGCCAATTTCACTATCACTTTTCCAAAGAGCCATTATTCCCAACATCCAACAAGCCTCATTTTCCCTCAATCTATGAACCCATGAGCCCTGCCAAACACAGAAAACTTGTTCTGAACCTCCTACTTGGAAGTGTCTGCTTTCTCCTCCAACATCTACCTCTCACCCCATTTGTCCATGCTCTGTGCCTCATCCCCTCACCCAAGCACATCACCCAGATCTTCAGCTGCAAGGTGAGTTTTTATTTCTTTGCTGCAGCCAAAGACAAGACTATGTTCCCCTCCTCAACCCTGTTTTAACTCTCAGTGGGTAGCAGCTGGCCAGCCAAGATCTCTGGTCTGAGTGCAGGACATGAACACCCAATGCTACCACCAAACACACTGCCAACAAGAAAACAGCAATTTTCACTAACAATAGAAATTATGTTACCAGGTATTGAGATAAATCACTAGAGAAAGGTGAAATAATGGAAAATTTCTCCTCATTGGCAAGATGAAAGGAAAGGATCACTGCCTAACACCAAAGATGGACATTCTTCACTCTCAAGGAAAGGTCTGCACCTTTACAATAAGCCCTTCCCTGTCTGGAGTCACCCAAAGAGAACAGGGATTCCAGCCACAAGGCACAGACACATCTGAGTGCAGAGCACTGCCTGCCCTGTACCTGGGATTGGACATTCCCCTTCCAGTTTTCATCTTCCAGTTACAGACACAATGTGAGTCTCCACAGAGCATGTGCTGTAGGAACTGGAGCATTACCCTAATCCTAGTTTTAAGGTTAATTAAGGAACTGATAAAGCTTCACACTTTTCCCAAGTCTTGCCTTGAGTCTTCCCAAGTTCACTCTCTCCTCTCCTAGCAGAAACTTTGCCCTTTTCTACATCACATCAAAACCAGCAACACCAGGATGAGTGATTCCTCTGCCCCAGCTGACAATGCACCCGGAATCCACACTGGATTCACATCCAACCCCCAGGTCAGCTGGCAGTATGGCACAAGCCCCAACTCTGAGTCTGAACAATTTGAGCAATTCTGTTTCAGAAAAGAGAGCATGTTCAGAGAACAAAGACATCACCCCCAGCCTCAAGCAGAAATGCTAGGTGTCCACTTGCTTTCCTCTGAACAGCTGCCACTGTGCCCATTCCCCTCTAGCAGGGGTTCTTCCCAACCCATTTGCAGGGTGCACCCAGGACTGAGCTTCCATGAGGAGCCAGGTGAGCACATGGCACAGCCCTCTCCAGGGACCTGTGCCCGGCCTGGCACTGAGGGGCAGTGCAAGAAGCTCCCCAAGGCCCCAGCCCAGGGTTAGGTTTGAGCAACACAAATCCCAAATCAGAGACCACTCTCAGGGGTACCAAGGCTGGAAGTAACCACCAAAGAACATCAAGTCCAACTCCTGACCCTGCACACGACACCCCAGCAATCCCACCCTGTGCTTGAGAACGTTTTCCAAATGCTCCTTGAGCTCTGTCAGACTTGGGGCTGTTACCACTGCCCTGAGGAGCCTGTTTCAGTCTCCATCCACCCTCTGGGTGAAAAACCTCTTCCTAATAACCAACCTAAACCACCTCCACACAAATCCATGTCATTACTCCAGATCCTGCAACTGACCACCAGAGACCATAGATGAGTGCCTGCCCCTCGGTTTCACTTCAATATTCACAATCCAAACTTTATTTGTTTTACCCAAACCCCTCAGTAAGAAAGAATTAAGTGATCTGACACGCACTGGGTTCCATAATCTTATCTGACCAGTCTCTTACAAACCACATTTTATCAACAGCCACACTGCTCTCGGTCCCAAGGCACAATTAACTAAATTACAGCGGGGGCAAGACTGACCACCACTCCTTCCACAGACTGGTGTGGAAAGCTGTGAGAACGACCTTCCCCTTCACCCAGAAAGGCCCAGAACGGAGTCCCTGCGCAGCCGGGGGTGGGAGCGAGCACTAACAGGCCTCTCCGTGTCCCTCCGCATCTCCCCGCTTCTCCGGGCAGGGCGGGGAAGAGGCAAGATCGAGCAATTTAGGTAAATAACACCTACACGGCCCGAACGTGCGAGCTGCGAGAGCTGGGGGAGGGGACGGCTCCCGTTCCGCGGGGCCCTGCCCTTCCTGCGCGGCCGAGGGCGGCCCCGCAGCGGGCTGGGGGCAGCGGGGCGGCCCCTCCACAGCCCCTGCCCTGTTCCCCCGGGGACTCGGAGCCCCTCCGAGGGCAGCAGGCAGCGGGCCGTGCCTTCCCCGCCGCACCGGACCCGCCCGCTCTGCCCGTTCCCCCTCAGCACCGCCGCGGCCCCACTCTCCTGAGGGGCAGCCACGGACCCCCCGGCCCACACCGCGCCCGCGGAGGAGGGGGGCGGGGGGTGGGGGGGGGGAAGGAGCTCAGGAAGCGCAGCGGCGCCTCCCCCCCGCCGCCCGCTCCGCCCGCCACCGCCGCGGGGCCCCGCGTAGGCGCCAGGGCCGCCGGTACCTGGCGCGGCCGCTACCGCCGCCGCCGCCGCCGCACACAGACAATATGGCGGAGGCACAAGGCTCGGCCGCCGCCGCAGGGACCAGAGCGAGGCGCGCCGGAAACGGAAACCGCGCGAGCCCCGCCACGCGCCGCGGGGGCGTGCGCAGGGAAGGGTGGAGCTCGCCGCGTGGGGCTATGGGAGTTGTAGTCCGTGATGTTGGCGGCGGTGTTGGGAGGACACGGGTTTATTCCTGCTACGTGTCCAGGAGTGTCCCCGTGAACCGCAGGAAAGTGGCGGGGTCTGTGTCTCCCTCCGCGGCGCCGGCGGGAGGCCCGATCCTGAGCGGTGGCGGCTTGGGCCCAGCCCCTCTGTGGGGCTGTGCGCGAGATCCGCCGCCAGGGGGAGACTGCGGCCTGTGGAGGTGCTCCGGTACCGGCGCTTCCCCCGGCCCTTCCATGGGCCCCGGTACCGGCCCTTCCATGGGTCTTTCCCACGGCCCTTCCTCGGTCCTGTCCTGGCGCTTCCACAGCCCTGCCCCCGCCGTTCTTCACCCCTTCTCTGGTCCTTCTATAATTCTCGGCCCTGCCCCGGCCTTCCCGGACCCCGGGGCCGCTGCCGAGCGGCGAGGTCCCGCCCGGCCTGTGGTGTATCTGTCCCTGTTCATGGAAAAGGACTTATCCCTCTGCTGAGCCCGCCAGCAAACAGGCCAAGCCTTGACCTATTACAGCGCCCCATGACCTTCTCTCCCTGCCTTTCACCTTTTTACCCCAATTTCTTGCTGTGCAGCCCAGGACATCACTTTTCCCCCAAAGGACTGGCCAGAGCGGATGGTCCACCAACCCATCTGGCACAGGCTCAACTGGGGGAAACCCCGAGGTGGGAGGAAAGGTAACCAGGTTCAACCTGAGGACAAGTAGGAGCCTGAGCTCATGGCACACTTGGACCAGGGCTAGCTGGGCACATGCAGCTCTAGGCTGGTCACTGTCCTTCCACCATGTCCAGACTCTAACTCGAGCTGTGAGCCAGCCTGGAGGGGAGAAGGTTGTGCTGAGCTGTGTCTGCACCCCTTTGACACCCCCCCCCATGTCCCCATGCCCCTCGGAAGGGAGCCAGCCTGGCCCCGCCACACCCCAACTGCATGGAAAGCCGAGCATGGCCAGGCATCACCCCACTTCCCTCCCGGTGTGGGAGTCTCCCCCAGGGGAGGCCGCTGGCCCAAACCTCACAGCCCCTCACCCTGGGTCACTCCCATTAGGTAAAGGAGCAGCTCGTCCTGGCGGGGGTATCTCCCTCTCGCGCTTTCCTTGTATTGTACGGGCCTGGGTCATCGAGGAAATCTTACAGGTCCTTCTGCTGCCGAGTGGTCACGGGGGAAGCCCGGCCCCCTTCCCCCCATTGTCAGCGGCCGGGCCGTATCCTCGCTCCAAGCCCCGGCCCCTAAAAATAGCTCTTTGTCAGGCGATTGTTCCGACACCTTCACGGCGGCATTGACGTGGGCCGGAGCGGGAGAGCGGTGGGGTAGGTGGAGGGGAAGGGCTGGAGGTCCCCCCTGGGACCACTCCGAGGACTTGCTGCTGATAAGGGCCCCTGTTGTGGGGAAATGGGCTCCTGGTGTGAGGCACGGTGCCAAAGGCCTTCCCGTGCCGCTGCTGCCCGCTGGTCACCTCTCCCCCAGCTGCCCCAGCCCTCCTGCCAGCCCCACACCACCCTGGGTCACCAAGTGGGGGAAATGTCTTCCCAGGGCTGACAGGGGGTACTGAGCCCTCCCAAGACCCCAGTTCAGATCCTTCAGGGTAAGGTCCAGCTCTGCTGCCCCAAACCAGCTCCCTGGGGTATCCCTGCCCTCTTCACTCCTTTGGGACCAGGGCAAGCCAGGGGCAGCCCTGGGGCAGTGGGGCTGCCTGTGTGTGGGAAGGCCATGTTTTGGAGGGTTTAAGGCCACCCCTGCAGCACTGTTCCCACCCTGAGCATCTGCAAGGATCCCCTGCAGTGAGACCTTTCCCTACCCACTCTCAGACCCCCCATCTCCAACCACAGTGCCTGTTTGATTGAGTGTGGGCCCTGCTGTGGGTTCCCAGGGAGCTGGCACCACTGCAGGGCTTATGCTGGGAAAGGGGCTGTGCAGTGGAGACATCCTGGCCCCCCTCCCTTGTCTGAAGGTGACGACCCCCCTGGGCCCTCTCCTGCCCAGCCACCCCAGCTGCAGAAGTAGGATTTTATTTCCCATGAAGAGGTTTGGATTAAAATAACCTCCTGGCCCAGATCCCTTTTTTCTGATGTGGCTGGCGATGTTTGCCCACAGCCCTGCAGGGTATCCAAGCCTTGACCCTCCAGGCTGCTGTCCCCATGGAGGGGACATGCCTGTCCTCTTCCTGGCCTTCAGGGACATATCCCTCTCCCAGCCATGCCCAATCTCACTGATTTGGATCTGCTGGCTCTGCTCAGCTGGTGTCCACAGGCTGAGCTGAGCCCCTAGGGCCACTGGCTGTGGGGCAGGGCACGGGGCCAGCCCTGCTCTGATTACCCCCAGCGCTTTTTCCTTTTTCTTCCTTAATTTACTAAAGGCTAAATCCAAATATTACAACTTCCCCTCCGCGCTGCTGGTTACGCAGGCGGCCCCGGCCGGGCATTGTCTTATTGTTTGCAGAGGGAAGCTCCAGCGGGAGATTAACCTGGCGTTCACCCCGCGCCATGGCCTCACACCCTGTCCCTGCTTCGGGGCCTGTGTCCCCAGGGACCACAGCTGGCACGAGGTCCCAGCAGGGCGAACGGCTCTGAGGAATCCGGTGCATGGGGGGGATGTGGCAGGGTGGTGGCAGCCCTGCAGCAGTGTCCACTGCACCCCTGGGATATGTGAGATCTTGGGACATTCATGCTGTGCATCCCTTGTGATGGTGAGGATCTGGCAGGTGTCTTGGTGGTCTCAGGCAAACCCTTTGCCTGTTTTCTTCCCCAAGGACCCTGGCAGTATGCTGGAGGGTCGGTACAGTCTGGGTCTGCTGGCACTGGGACTGCCCAGCACCCCAACCTGGAGAACTATTGTGCTGCCCCTTGGTCTGCCCATCCCATCTTGTCCCATACCATCCCTGACTGCCCTTCCCTCCCTCATCCTTCCCTCCACCCTGTCTGCACTCAGTGCCATCCAGACCTTGGGGGCCCCTTCCCAGTCCTTTGCCCCCAGGTTCAACAGGGCTCAGAGTGACCTGTGACACTCAGTTGATGACTGTCACTGTCACAGGGAGGATTCTCTGGGCAATGAGCAATTGAGCTTTGCCCCAGGATACACCGAGGTCTTTATCATGAGCCTCGCCTCTGGGGGAAGCCCAGGGAGGGTCAGGCAGCACCCAAAGGTGTTGCCAAAGGACAAGGAATGAGTAAGGATGGATCCTGGGCCTAAAATCTGCCTTTGTGTCCTCTATCCCTGTCTGGCTCCTCTTGCTCCACTGACTCAGATGTGGTTTGACTCCACAGCCCCATCCTGGGGGCGGTGGGTCGGGAAAGCAGCGCTGCCCACGGACTGCAGGCTCTGCCTGACCCCTCTGCCCTCTGTCCTCCCACATCCTATGGCCAGACAGCCCCTCCTGTGTCCCTGAGTGGCTATGGATCCCTTTCCAGCAGCCCTGGGCTATCAGATCCTGGCCCCCCATCACTGGGGGTGAGCCCGAGCCTGACCCCCTGCCCCCGGCTCCCGCAGGTCCTGCCTGGCCAGACCCAGCCTCATCCATCCCATCAGCAAGGCAACTCCCAGCACCCGTGGGTGCAGCTCTGCTGCATTCCAGCCTAGCTGGCCAGCCTGAGGGGAGGCTGAAATATTTGGGAGGGGAATAGAGAAGAGAAAGGGGAAAAAAAAAATCTATAAAAAGAAAGTTTAAAAACACAAGTTTAAAAAAAAATACCAGGCGCGGAGTGCAGCTGCGGTTCTAGTTCCAGTTCCCAGGTGATGTCAGGCCTGGAGCCTCTCCAGCCCTGGCCCCTCAGAGACGGTCTTTGTGGGTTCAGCACTGAGTGTTTTTCCTTCCTGAGACTCGGGGACACCTTCCTGTCTCAGAGAAAGCGGCCAAGAGCCTTTCCAAGGGTGTCTGCACGCAGGAAGGGGAGAGGATGGGAGGGGAGCGTGGCTGAGCTCAGTGCAGGGCTGCGGCTGCCGGGGAGCCAGCGGTGGCTGAGTGATCGGTGGCCACAACACTCACTCCACACGGGGCAAAGGGGCACCCGGCTCCCACCAGCCCGGCAGCTCTGAGTCACCGTTTCCCTCTCATGGTGCTGGGAGGGGCTGGAATGTACTGGGACCCACAGGCTTACTGTCACTGGGACATGCTGGGATCCATAGCCTCAGCAGTGGGATGTGCTGGAATCCACAACCCCAGCACTGGATCTTATTGGGTGCCCAACTTCTGCACTAGGATGTGCTGGGACAGAGGGCTGTTACACTGGATCTTGCTCTGGGGTCATTGTGCCATCCTTGATGCTAGGGTGTGCTAGCACTGGGACATGCTGGATCCCACAGCCTCAGCACTGGGACATACTGGCATGCATCACCTTTATACTGGAGCTTTCTAGAGCCCTAGTCTCCGGTGCTGGGATATACTGGTTGTACAGCTCCTTTGCATGGGATTCACTGGGGCTCACAGTCTTCATATTGGAGCTCATTGAGGCTCCAGTTGCTGACACTGGGACATCCTGAGACACTGGTGCTCAGCCTTGGGACATACAGGGACCTATACACTCAGTGCTGGGACCTGCTGTGCCTCCAGCACTGGGACCACCAGCCCTTGCTGACCTCCTGGGGCCTCCAGAGCCGCTACTTCACGAGGACGGTCCCCTTTTATGTGCAAGTCAAGTTGTTTGCAGAGCACAGCATCCCCCATGGCCCCTGCCCCCCGATAAACCCGGGGGCAGGGATTCTGTGTCCTGGGCTGTTTGGAGAATCTCACGGCTGTTTATTGGGGTCTGGGACACATTAGCCATGCTGAGAACAAACCTCTCCCACCCACCCCAGTCCCTGCTTGGGACCAGCTCTCACAGCTGCACTGCGCTGTCAGCTCCATAAATCAAACCCGGGGGAGGGAGCCCGGGGCAGGCTCTCCTCGGTGAGCAGGGGGCCAAGAGGTGCCGCAGGCTCCCAACAGAGCCCCTGCCCTGGGCCAGGCTCCAGCGGGACCCCAGTGTGCTTCCCCTGCTCCATGGTGGCTCCAGGACCCCAGGGAGATGGGGCAGCTCCAGTTCTTCAGCCCTTGGGGGGAGCCCCCAGCCACCCTGTCCACAGCTGCCTCTGCTCTGGGACACGCTGGCCCCTGGGAGCCACCAGCCCCGGCACAGCACCATTCCCAGGCTCAGCTATCTGCACTGTCCAGCCAGTCCAGCCCCCTCAAGCAGAATCCCATGTGGGGATCTGGCCTGGGAACCCCCCATGTCCCCATCTGACCTCATGCAGGTGCTGCTGCCTGCAGCCCCACTATGTGAGGCTCTGCATGGTCATCATGGTGGCAGTGGCAGTCACAGTGGGGACAGTCATTGTGCTGGTGGCAGTCATAGTAGCAGTGGTGATGGTGGCAGTCGCGTTGGCAGTGACATTGTGCCATGATGTACCAGGTGGAGGGCAAGGCACAAAAGCATTTACACCAATCCCGATCCACCACCTGGGCACCCGTGGCTGCAGCACAGGGCTGGCAGTGCCATCCCCATCCCATGGCATGGCACTGACCCCCTTGGGACTTCTTCAGCCTTTGTGGGGCTAAAGCTGTCATCAGGGCCTGGGGACACAGAGACGACTCACCCAGGGGTCTCACCCCATGCGAATCCCACTGTGGCACAGGAGTGGCACTGTGGGTAGGGCTGGGATGGTCACACTGGTTCCAGCGGCACAGAGTAGCAGTGCAGAGCTGGGGGTCCACGGCTGTCTCAGGGACCCCCACCTCACCCCACACTGGGGTGACTGGCAGGCACTGGCCTATCAGAAAAATAAGGCTTTATTTTCCAAGCGGCTGCACGTGCACAACCAGCATCCCCAGGGCCATGACACTGTCCTCCCGGAGCGCCTTGACGCCGGCCGCACACAGGCCCCTTCCAGTCCAGCCCCGGGGCGCAGGGACCCCCCTCCCCGGCCCTGCCCCGCTGGGCAGCCTCAGCCACAGGAGCGTCCTCCCGCCCCACTGCCGGTTCCAGGGCCAGTGTTGGTGTGGTGCCAGCCTGGGCTTGGCCGCTGCCACCTCGGGCAGCTCCCTCCCTCCCCGCTGCGGTCTCTGGGCTGGCGTGTGCGGGCTCCGTCTGCCTCTGCCGCTGTCTCAGGTGGGTGCTGCCGGACCCCGGCTCATCTCCGCGACACTCGCAGGGGCGTGACCCCTCGCACCTTCAGGCAGTTCCCCCCGAGGTCCCTCCGACTGCCCTGCAGAGAGAGGAGGGAGAGCTGCAGGTACCATGGGGCGTCTGGGTGGGGAGCACCCCGCTCCTGCCCATTGTCCGCCACACCGACTCCTCCATTGGGACCCACGGTGAGATGGCCAGTGGCTCAGTCCTGGGGTGGCTCTGTGCTGCCTGGAGTGGACAGACAGACAGATGGGGCTGTGCCTGACAAGTGGTTGAGTGGGTGGCTGGGAGGTGGGTACTGTGGTGGAGCCCTCGAGGGTAGGTTCCCCTTGGCCTTGTCACCCTGCTGCTCAGCACTGCTGGGGGCTCAGACCTGTGGCCATGGCCAGTAGCACCCCAGGACAGACACACGGCCCCAGACAGATCCACAGCCCTAGAGACACACAGTCCAAACTGGAATGGGGAAACTCAGCCCTACCTCTCAGTTTTATGAGAACATCAACCCAGTACTGCCCAGTATTACCCAGCACACACCAGCACATTCCAGATTTAGCCCAGAACATTCCGGTATAACTCATCATGGATCAGCAGAGCCCAACAGAGCCCAGTTCCGACCCAGCCTATTTCCAGCCTTGCACAGCCCAGCATGGCCCAGTACAGCCAATTTCCAGTGCAGTACAACCCATTTTCAGCCCTGCCCATTTCCAGCCCAGTACAGCCCCTTTCCAGCCCAGCCTCAGGGCTGGGATGCACAGAGTCAGATCACAACCCAGCTCCCCCCGTTGCCCTCCAGCAGGAGCTTCCCAGCCACAGTGCTTCCACAGGGTCCTGTGAGGGATCCAGCACTGTGCCAGACCCCTGGCTCCAGCCCCAGGAAGCAGCCCAGAGGATCCCAGCTCTGCCAGGGACCAGGGCTGGAGGACCCCAGGAAGGCTGGAGAGGTTGCTGAGGTGGGTGTCAGGAAAAGGAGAGCAATTAAAAATGGAGCAGTAAAAACTGAAAAAACTGTGAGGGATGGAGTATGACCCATAATTGTATTGCTTGGGGTAACACATGGGATGTCTTGAAGGTCTGTGGGGACAATGGCAAGGAGAGCAGCCCCTGCTCACAGCCCTGCCAAGGGATGTCCAAGAGGTCAGGCAGCCAGCCCCTCACCCTGCACCCCATATCCTGCACAGCTATGGTCAAAGGGATCCAGGACCCTGGCATGGGCAGCAGGGCAGGCTCACCACAGGAAAGGTGAGCTTGAGCTGCAGGGTGCTGGGGTGGATCAGCTGTGTGGGCAGGGCAGGGCTGCTCTGCCATGGCCCAACTCAGCCATATGGGAGCTGTGCTGGTGCTGCCAGCTGACCCCGCATGGGAACACTGACGGGGAACTCTGTCTGGCCCCCCTCGGGGGGTGTCTGCTGGGCTCTTCCTGTCCTTATCACATCAGAGAGCTGCTGGAGTAGCCCTGTGGCAGGGCTGGTGAACTGGCAGGGTTGGGTATGGAGATGGGAATGAGGATGGGGATGGGGTCAGCCAGCGAACTCTAAGCTCCCCCTGGGACAACCAGTGCCGCCAGCTCTGGGGTGACTGTTTAACCCCTGAGACCTCCCAGCCCGGATGGACGTGGGGGAGCAGCCCAGCCCTCTGACGTGAGCAGGAGCTGTAGGCGTGTGGCTACAAGCAGGATTTGGCCAGGAGCAGCCGAAACGTCCAGTGGGAGCTGGAGCCAGAAGCTGTGGTTCACTGAGCCATGCTAAGTCTCCTGTCCTGCTCAGCCCAGGCAGGGTCTGCTGCCCCCATCCCTTGGGGACATGCTGAGCCTCCTGCCACACTCAGGCCAGGAGGGGCAAAGGAACCCTAACCCATCCCAGAACCCCGCTCACCCCTTTCCGCTGGTTGCTGAGGCAGAAGGTGCAGATGCTGCGGGGCTGTTTGCTGTCCAGGTCGCCCTTGGCGCCATAGATGGCACTGAAACAGGGCTGCCCGTCCTCGCAGCCCTCGCCCAGCAGCAGCACGTTGGCCAGGTGGGAGATGTAGCTGGAGGCCAGGCGGAGGGTCTCGATCTTAGACAGCTTCCGATCCACCGGCTCGGTGGGGATGAGGGTCCGCAGGGCGGTGAAGGCCGTGTTGACGCTCTGGGTCCGGTCCCGCTCCCGTGCGTTCGCCGCCTGCCTCTGCTTCACCATCACCATCGGCCCCGGCTTCCGCGGCAGCTTGCGGCGAGCCTCGGCGCCCTCGCAGCAGCCGAACGACTGGTCCGACGTGTCGCTCTCGCTCCGGTTCTCCTCGTCCTCCGAGAGCATGCTGAGGTCGGGGTAGAGCACGCGGGCGGCCACGGGGCGCAGCATGGTGAAGGCCATGGTGGGGTGCCCGCCCGCACCCCCGGCCCTGCTGGGGGAGCCCCCGGGCTGCGGGGAGCCTTCCCCCACCGGCACAGCTGCGACGGCGGCTCCGGACGCCTTCCCGCTGCTGCTCCGCTGCGGCAGCCGAGCGGGGCTGGGACGACTGTCTGCAAGGGGAATCGGCATTTATACGGCCGGGGAGGGGCTGGCTCCGGAGCCCACCCCCAGCCGGCCCCCCGAGCTCCGGCCAGCGGCCAGCGACCAGCGTCCTCACCCCAGCCCTGAGAGCCAGTGCTGGCTCTGGCCACTGGCCTGGCCCCACTCCGGCACGCTGGCCTGGCTGCGGGCACCTTGACCCCGGGTCATGCCCACGGTTGTGCTGAACCGTGGCAGTGCCAGGGCCACTGTCAGACAAGTGCTCCCTGTGCCGTGGCCTCTGGCACTTGCAGAGCGATGTTACACACAGTCAGTCCACAGGCAGCGTGTCCCCAGCCCCTGCCTGGCTGTCCCTTGCCAGCCCTGGGTCCTGCACCGGATAGCATGAGATGAACCTGGGGTGCAACAGCTGGGATGGGGAAGGCAGCCACGGGTGGGTGACACGGGTGCGGTGCCTGGGGTGTTTATCAGAGGGATGCTGCTGCCCACACCCTGCCATGCCCCACTGGGACAGGGTCTGCGCCCAGGAGGATGCCCGGGGCAGGCAGGGAGCAGCAAGGGCAGGCAGCCCCTCAGGGATGCAGTCCTTGCTCCTCTGTTCCCAGGGCCTGGCACCGTGCCTGACCACCATGGGAGGGGACAGGGGGACGTGGAGAGGCACGAGCAGCACTGCCGGCAGCATTGCCAGGAGCATTTCCTCCCGCCCAGGAGGAAGGTGTGTGCCGGCAGTGGAAACACAGAGTCTTTTCCTGAGAGGGGAGTGATGAGCTGGCAGCAGCGGGAATCACCAATGTCCTGGGAAGGGCTGGGGGTGCTCCCCAGCCTGACCGTTGCTCCTTGTCATACCTTGGCACTCAATATCACAGATGGTTCTGCTCCTGCTCACCAGAGAGGTCTATGCAGGTCCCACTCTGCATTCAACCCCCCTACCCCGAGCCCAACACTCCCAGGAGCAGGCAGGGGGTTAGTCAGCTGAACCGAGCAGGCAGGAGGCTTCCTGACTGCCTTCCTCCCTTTCCTCCTCCTCCACGATGCTCCAGGCACGATTCTGGTCAAGCAGCAAAAACATGTGGAGGGCAGGACCTGGATCCTGGCTGATGGCCCCAAAGCTGCTGGGGATGTGGCTGGGATACTTGGCAGTGCCAGCTGCTGTTCCCACTGTCCAGCAGCTCCACAGCCAGAGAGGGATGCTGAGGAAAATCTTGGAGGCTTGCCAGGGCTGAGACAGTGGCCATGAAATGCAACCAGCATATCACAAACGCCCCAGTGAGGTGGTGGGAGCCGTGGAATGGGTTGGCATCATATTCCTCAATGCACCATGGCCAAAAGCCTATGGTTTCAGGACTGCAGCTTGTAGTATGGCTCCTGGGGTCTGTGTCCTCCCATGGGCTCTCCCAGTGCTGCCAAGGCTTGTGCCTGCTGGACCATGACAGGGGCAGCTGTGCTGCCTGGCACCGGCGCCACTTCACTGCCTCCCATCCTGCTGGCTGTGAGCAAACGGCCCCTCTGCCCCCCGCAGGGCACAGGCAGCCCCTGGCTGCAGGCACCTCCTGCCCTGTTTTCCTTCACCATTTGTCTGCCTGTGCAGGGCTTGTAAATCACGCGGTGGGGGGCAGAGAGATGGGCAGGGGGCTGGTGGTCCTGCTGGGGCTGGGGACATGTAGGGCTGCACCAAGGGCCAGGGGTCCCACTGGGACAGGGGACATGCAGGGCCACACCAGGGGCTGAGCAAGAGGACAGGGGATGAGAATGGGTGGGGGTCTGCACTGTGTCCACATTGACAGGTCTCACCATGCATCACTCCCCATGAGAGACCCCAACTTTCTTCTTTAACCCCTGCCCAGGTGCAGACCCCCACAAAAGGACACGTGTAGGCAGTGCCAGGGCAAAGCTGGGGATGGGCAGGCACTTGGCATGATAGGCAGGGAGCAGGCAGGGAGCAGGCAGGGAGAAGGCAGGTGCCTGTACAGAGAGGGGAACCCCTGCTCTGTCCCCTTCTCACCCCAGAGTCTTGCTGAGCCATGGCTGGGGGTCCACAGCAGCCCCTGGCCCTGACAGGCAGCAAGACGGATGGCAGGGGCTGTGTACTCAGCTGCACATCCCACACATGGCCACCAGCTGACGGGGACAGGCTGGGGGGGTCACCCAGTCCCCTCACCCAGCCGATCTGGGGGCTTTTCTGGGGGGCATAGGTGGGATGCTGAAGGCCTGTGGGGTCTGGAACATGGCAGGGCACAGGCAGGCAAGTATGGGATGGGGACAGCACATGTGTGTGCACACGTGTGTGTGTGTGTGTGTGTGCACAGCTGCACACATCTGTACATCCAAGCACGCATGGATGTGTATATCTATGTGTGTGCACAGGGATTTATGTGAGTGTTTGTGCAGTTGCACGTGGATGTGGATGTGTGCCTGTGCATGCCACATAAACCCTGAATGCCACCAGCTCCTGCTGCAGTGACATCCCCACGCTGAGACAGACGTGTGGATGTGTGACCACCACCTCGCCAAATGCTGCACACAGAAGGATGGATGGACAGGAGCTGTTATCCCTGACTGGGGGAACAGCAGGAGCCATGGGAAGCAGGGAATGCTGCCGTCTCCCTGCCTGTCCAGCTGCCTGCGGATGCTGTGGCTGTAGGGCAGCAGCCGGGTTTTCCTGTGCTGCCTGGCAGACATCTGGTGCAGGACGTGAGCCCCTGTGCCTGGGTCCCCCCCAGCTCCCCCAGCACTGTGGCTTGGGCTCTGACCCAGCCAGGTAGCGCGAGGTGCAGCTGAGGCTGTGGCATCACAAACCTGACAGCTTGAGTGGGTGCCAGGACATGGTGGGGTTCAGCATCGCAGCTCTCCCAGCTGATCCAGCCAAGCTGACTGACCCCTGGGCAGAGGCCAGCAGTGGGTCAGGCATTCACAGGACCCTGCATGGAACATACAGCATGGAGGGGACATGGCCTGAGCATGGGGTTGCAGCCCTGATCCCAGTCCAGCCAGGCAGTACGTGGCAGGTACTGTGGGGTCAGGGTGCTGGGCATCCTGAGGGCTAGGTCCTGCCCCTGCTACCAGTGAAATGCCCCCTGCCCCCCACACCAGGGAGTGTTTATCTTCGAGGTGATACTTAAGTGTAAGAAAATAAACAGGGAGCAGATGGGGCAGAGGCCAGGGCTGCCCCTGGCCCCCTGGGATTGCTCCAGCCCTGCTGGGAAAACACCACAGCCAGCGAGGCAAATGGATTCCAGACCTGCGGCAGTGCTGGAACATGTGGCCACCAGGACACTGGGCCTGACCCTATTGAGCCCTGGTGAAGCAGTGCTGGACTGATCCATTCAACTCTACCCCACCCCATCCCATCCCATCCCATCCCATCCCATCCCATCCCATCCCATCCCATCCCATCCCATCCCATCCCATCCCATCCCATCCCATTCCATCCCACCCTGTCCTATCAGATCCCATCCTATCCCATCACAACCCACTCAGACCATCTCACCCTGTCCCCTGTCACTGAATGCCCCAAGTCCACAGTCCCTGACCAGACCTTGGCACTGGGGAGTGTCCAGGACTGGCCCCTCTGCCTGTGGCTTCCCAATTTCAGGGTACTCAGGACAGGGGGCCCACAGGCCTGGGAGCTGCCCCATCCCAAATGCACAGTCCTGTCCAGCTGGGCACACACAGCCTCCAAGTCCAGCTGCCTCCTGCCTAACACTGAGCTCAGTGAGGCAGGAGTCTCATTCCAGGGGAGTCTGTCCCTGCTCCCCAACACTGGGAGACCAGAGGTAACAAATCTGGGAGCCCCCAGAGCCCCCAGAGCTCCTGGATGGGGACTGGGCATTGTGAAACATTTGGGGGAACAGGAGAGTTTCCCCATTTTCCTGGATCAGGACTGTGTCAGGGTGACCTGATACAGTGTGGGAAGCACCAGGCCCCCTCTGCCCCCCGGGCTGTACCTGAGGGCTGGGGCTGCTGGTCTGGAAGGCATTACACGCCTGTCGCGCGGGGAAGTCTGTCCCAGTTCCGGAGCTGGGACCCCCCCACCCGGCCCGGGCTGGGGGGAGCCCACAAAGCGCCTTTGTTCCTGCCCTGGAACGAATGGATTGGAGGCAGCCGGATCGGCTGTCAGCCGGCGACACCAGAGACCCCGCGGGTCAGGCAGAGGGAAGGGGGACAGGTGGAGGACGGATAGATGGAGGCAATGCAGGGCTCTGGAGAGACCCGTTCCTGTGCCAGCCAGGGGGCTGTGGCACCAGCAACCCCAGCTGGGGACCAGCTCCCAGTGCCCACACCATGCCAGCCCCATGGATGCAGCTGTCAGCCCTGGACATGCTCACACAGCACCTTGGACACAGCTCCGGGTCCTGGCTCCCAGCTGGTGCCAGGAGCCCTGGGAGTCATGTCAGGACACCTTGGGACTGACATGGACCTTGGGCACTGTGTGCAGGAGATGGTAAGCTGGAAAAGCAGATCCTGCAGCAGGCTTCCCAGGTGGAAGAAGCCTCCATGGCTTACAGGAAAAGGAATTGCAGGATCTGGGCAGCCTCAGCTCATTCCGACTTTGTGGAATTCCCAGTTCTGCTGAGCTGCCTCTTATCCAAGGATGAGGGGCACAAGCCCGTGAGAGTGGGGCAGAGTTCATGTGAGACACCCAGCAGTGGGGGCACACAGGATATGGGCAGACATCAGTCCCTGCCATGGGACCCTTTTGGGGGCACTCTGGAAATGTCCACATTGCCCCAGGAGCTGCCGCAGGAGCTGCTACCTCCTCCCTCCACCCCCCGCTCTCTAACAAGAGGAAACTTTTTAGCACGCCACAATTCTTAGGAGAAATTTATGGCCCATCAGGGAGCCGCGGGCCAGGGCTGCTCTCCGTGAGTGCTTGCAGGGCTTCCTCCCGGCACACAGCTGCTTTGATGCAGCACATGCAGCTCTGCCGCGCCGGAGTCTCCCTCCGGTCCCCTCCCCTCGTCCAGCACCCCCAGCCCACCCTGCTTTTCCTCCCCAGTGGATCCTGCGGAAACGCGGAGGCAGCGGTAAATTGTGCCCTGTCCGATGTCAGCGCTGCCCCCTCCGGCCGTGCTCTCCTCTCCCAGCCCGTTTCTGCCCTAGGGGAGCAGGATCCGTTCAGGGAGGAGCATGGCTGATAGGGCAGAAGTGTCCGGCAGCAGTTCCTGTCCCAGTCCTGCTGACTCACGGCATGGTGAGTGAGTCAGTGCCCTTTCCCCTCCCTGGATGGAGGCTCTCGACTTAAAGGGATGCTGGGATGCCCAGGGGATGCTCGAGGCGTTTTCTCCAGGCTGCACGTGGGGTCATGATGTGCAGAAATGACAGCATCCTAGCATGGCAGGACCGCATTCATCCCACAGCTGGGCCAGAGCTGACCCTGAATTCAGCTCCATGGCAGGGCAGGCTGGCAGAGCATTGTCCTGTCACAGCATCTATCCCCCAGCACAGTATCCATTCCCTCGCAGAACATCCGTCCCCTTACAAAGTATCTGTCCTTGTTCTGTGTGCCCACAGCCTGCCGCTCTTGCTGGTGCCAGGCCACCATACTGTGCCATGCTGGACCACTGCATCCCTGCTCCCAACCTCAGCATCCTCTAGCACCATGCCAAGGAGCTGAAGGGGTTTTGATCATCTTTATTCCAGGTGCAGCAGCGGGTGTCCCCACCACAGGATTTTGGAGATGTCTCCCCACGGAGCCTGGGACCACAGGTGAGCCCCGAGGCGCTGAGGGAGGGCTGGGGACTGGCCATGCCGGGTCGGCTGTGCCTCTTCCCCGTGTCCTGATTCTGCTGTGTCCCAGTTCGCCTGTACCCCTTCCTGGTTCAGCTGTGCCCCGAATGAGCTGTGACTTGTCCCAGTTCCAGCGTGCTCCGGTTCAGCCATTCCCGCTTGAGCCATGCCCCGGTTAAGCCCGTTCCATCCCGGTTCAGCTATTCCCGATTGAGCCGTGCCCCGGTTTAGCCTGTTCAATCACGGTTCAGCTATTCCCGATTGCGCCGTGCCCCGGTTCATCCCACCCCAACCGGTTCATCCCGTCCCGGTTCGTCCCGGTTCGTCCCGGTTCATCCCGTCCCGTCCCGCTCCGCGCGGCCGCTGCGGGCGGCGCAGCGCGGCACAATAGCGCCACCTGCCGGCCCCGCCGGGCGCTCCCGGTACCGGCGAGAGCCTGACCCGTCCAGGCTGGAGGGACCCGGGGACCCTCCAGGTCTGGGGGACCATGACCCATCCCGGCTGGAGTGACCTCGGCGACTCTCAGAGTCTAGGGGATCATGACCCATCCCGGCTGGAGTGACCTCGGCGACTCTCCAAGTCTGGGGGACCATGTTGGAGGGACCCTGGGGACTCCCCAGGGCTGGGGACACCACCCACATCCTCACCAGGGCCTCACGGGTCAGAACCAACAGGGGCAGAGGGGGCTGCTGGGCATCCTCGGGGTGCTGGGCTAGCGCAGGTCAGGCGTGGAGGAACCGAGGTAGGTACGTAGGTCGCTGAGGGTGGAGGGGATGATCTTGGCGGGGATGGTTTCCCGGTGGAGTGCTTGGTGGGCAGCAAAGCGGTGGCAGCCCCCGAAGGAGTAGAAGTAATCGCCGCCCTCACTGCCTTTGACCCAGAGCACGTCGATGGGGGGCACCCGCTCGGGATCCTCCTGGGAAAGGAAAGAGACATCCAAGAGCAACACACCCCGGCACTTCCAACCTGTCCTGACATCCCTCTGACCTGACAGTGCCAGGGCTTGGGTGCCATCATCATTCCCAGCAGTGCCCTCTGAATGGGTACTCTGCCTCTGCATCCCGGGGGCTGTGCTCACCTGCAGGGTCTCCATCAGGCTCTGCACCTTTCCCGAATCCAGCTCTGCCGGGATGGGCCGGATGAGGACACGCATGGGCACGTTGTGCACGGCCGAGATGTGCTGTGTATGGATGCTCCTGTTCTCGTCCTCAGCCATGGCTGTGGCTGTCGGCCGGCCTTTGCCTTCCTCTGTCCTGCTCAGCCGAGCCCTCCACTCTGCCCGGAGCAGTCCAACGGCCAGCCAGGCCCCTCTGCTTCCTCCTTGCCCAGCCATCGTCATCGTCACAGCCGCCGCCCCACTGTTTTTGCAGAGTCACAGTGAAGGGGCAGGACAGACTTCCGGGCCGGGTGCCAGAGCCGGCTGGCCCGCTGCCTGCTCCGGAGAGCCTGCGGTCAGGGCTGCCCTCGGCTCCTCCTTCCCATGGGACACCCATGGGCACGCGGCAGCTGAGCCCCCACCGTGTGTGTGGGGGTCTCCATCCTGGCCCCTGGGGGTCTGGGGTCCCGCCTGGCCGTGCCAGGCACTAAGGATTACCTGGCAACTAAGAGTTGGGCTGTACCAGGAACATGTCCCCAACCCAGAGCCTCCTCCCTCCTGCGCTGACCCCTATGGGGTCCACGGCAAGGAAAATGAGGCATGAAACAACTGCAGAGCTGAGCAGTGATGCTGAGACGCTCCACAGCTGGGCAGGCATTGAAGAACTTCAGCCCTGACTCTTTCTAGGTCATTTCTTCAGACCAGTGTTCCAAATGGGGAGAGGCTCCCGGGAAGAACTGGGTCTCCCACCCCTCTGACTGCTGCAACCGGGACACCCTGAATCCACAGCAGGGACAGGATAACAGAGGATGGCTGCCCCCAGTGCCTTCACCATGGCTCACCTGGTGTCATGGAGGGTTTCCAGCTCCAGAGCTGACTGAAGCATGCAGATGATGATCAGGGATGGATTTGTGAAGCTCTGGAATTAGTTTTTTGCAAGGTGAATCAGGTAATGACTGTGGGTGAAAGATTGCACTGATGTCACTGGGAGCCCAGGGCTCAGCTAGGTCTTTGCTGACAAGCTGGATGCTAAAATTAATTTGCCTTCCCCCACTGGCACCCACATCTGGGAAAGAGGAAAATAGGAATGAAGAAAGAGGGGTGGGGAGCAGGAATGCCTGTCTGCCCCTGGGAGCAGGGGCTCTGCTGGGTTGTCACCACCGGAGAGTTCAAATAAATTTTGCTCACAGAATCCTCCCCACTCATCACAGAGGCGCCCCGGGGGTGTGTGAGCATTACCGGCGCCCTCCCCGGGCTGCCCGCCGGGCTCTGCGCCCGCTGCCGGGATTTCACACACCGCTTTACTTCCAGGTCAGCGCTCTGCCGCGCTCACAGCCCCCGGCGCTCTCACGAACAGGGTGGCATCGCAAGCCCTCCTTGTCGCAGTCGGGGGTTGTCTGGGTGCTGCCCACTGGCTGAAGGGCTGGCAGGGCCACGTGGGCACCGTGGGATGCTCCGGGTGCCTCAGTCCCCGCTCCCAACAGGCTGCCAGGATATCACCCCTCTCTTTGGGGCAGTTTTCTCCAGGATGCTCCAGCACAGGAGTGGGCGTGGGCACAGGGCACCGTGGGATGGGCAGGCTGGCAGCTCGCGTCCCGTCACCCCCCACATTAACACAAATCTCCCAAGACACATGGTTAGTGGCAGAAATCCCTTTTATATCCCTGAATTGCGTTACAAGTAATACTGCGGGTGGCCGGATCTCAGTAGACTTGTCATACTGGGGCTGGCGAGTACAAAACCTGGCAGAAAAAATCTATCATGCACGGAAAATTATTGCTGTAGTATCTGCTATTTACAGGAGAGAGGGGCAGAGGCGCAGTGTTCCAAGCCTGCCGGCCTCAAGGACACCGTGCTCCGCGGAACGGCGACGGCATCGTGGGGAAAACCCGGTGGGGTACCCGCGTGGCCAGGGCGATGCTCATCCCCTCTGTGGGGTGCGGACGTGTGCTCACCGTGCCATGGCAGCGAGGACCACGACAGGGACATCCCCATTCAACCCGTGACCAACACAGGCACCGAGGCAGCGGGAGGAAGACGGTGCAGGGAGGAAGACGGCGCAGGAAGACGGTGTGGGGGTGCGCGAGTGCGGCCCCGCGGGGTGCCGGGCTGAGTCCCGAAGTGTTGGGGACCGGCACGGGGTGATGGGGCTGTGGCAACTCGCGGCCCGAGGTAGGAAGCGGAGGCGTGGGTCGGGCCCCGCTCCGGAATGCCGTGCGCGGCGCTTGCTCCGGGGCCGGTGCGGGGGCGCTCCGCCGGGAGGTTGCATAGAGTGGCTGGTTTGTCCCCACTGGGCTGGCGCGGGGCACGGAGCAAAGCAGGAGCCGGTGGCAGCAAGGAAGACAAAGGAAGGGCTTTGCCTTTGGAGGAGGCTTGCAGGACGTGGAGCCTGGGCTGCCGGGCCAGCTCGTGCCCTCCTGCCTCCGTGCCCGCCACACAGTCCGCTCTCGGGGTCCTGTCCCCGTCCGTGTCGCCGTGGCTGTGTCCTGGGCACGGCAGCTCTGCTGCAGCTCTGCCACCTCCTGCGAGCCAGCGCTGGCATGGCCCGGTCAGTCTTGACAAATAAATAGTGAAAAGCATAAGTTATAAATAATATAAATAAGAACATTTAAATAGACTCACCCAAACTTTACAGCTACTCTGACCCCCTCCTCCTGAGTGCAGGTGGGGGGCAATGGCGAGGGAGCCGGGAGCCGGCTGGAGAAGGGGCTGGGGATACATGGGGGGGTGGTTGGGGGTTTGGATACTACCTGCCCCAGGGCTGGGTCTCCAGCCCAGCTGCCAGCCCAGCCCTTTGCATGGTGAGGGGGGCTGCACCTGCCTGGGGGGGCTATTCCCCATCACTGTGGCAGGGGCCAGTTGTGCCTGGCTAAGCCGGGAGCTGGGAGCCAACGGAGGATGTGTCCTGTGGATCTCTGCTGGAAGCCCCCGGCTCTTCCCTTGGCTCTTCCCTTGGCTCTTCCCCTGACTCCAGGGCTGTGAATCTGCAGTGCCAGAGTGAACACTGTGCCATGGGGTAGAGGGGCAGCAGGCTGCCCTGTGTGATGGGCTGCAGGGACCCCAGGCTGCAAGGCTGGCTGGCAGCCCTGCCCTCTGTCATTCTCAGTGGCCATCAGTCCTGCCAAGCTGGCAGTAACACCAGCCCATGGTCACATCAAGATTAGGGTCAAGGAGAGTGTTTGCTCCTAGCGGGGAGCAGAAAAGTGTCTTTTCTCCCCCGGGATCCCCCGGGAAGAGAAGCAGCAGCTCTAAATAAATAATAGTAATAAATTAAATAAATAAAGGTGAAAGTCACAAGCTAGGGGAGGAAAATCTCTCCTGGGTCTGGAAGAGGTCCCCAGGTGTGTCCCCCGCAGAGAGACCTGCCTGGCTGCGGGGGAGCTCTGGGACCCAGGGGAAAGGAGCTGGATCCCACTGTCAGGGACCCCCTTCCCAGGGAGCAGATGGGGAGTGAGTCTATGGGGATGTGTCCTCCAGCCTCAGCACAGCAACAAACCAGCTGGCTGCAGCTGCAGGAGTGCTGGCACAGGGACTGGGACCAGGACAGGATAGGGATGGGGATGGGGACAGGATGTATAGGGGAATAGGGATGGGCATGGGATGAGATGGGGACAGGAATGGGGATTGGATAGAAGGATGAGGATGGGGATGGGGATGTGCCACAGGGGTTGGGGGGCTAGTTCCCTATTGCACAGCTGTGTTCAGAGCCCTTGAAGCAGGCGGACTCGTAGTGCTTGTTGAGGTACGACTTGAGGGCGAAGGTCTTCTCGCACTGCTTGCACTTGTAGTGCTTGAAGGCGGAGTGGGTCTGCATGTGGGCGCGCAGGTTGGAGCGGTCGGCGAAGGCTTTCCCGCAGTGGGAGCAGCCGAACGGCTTCTCCCCGGTGTGGGACCGCATGTGGCCCTGCAGCAGCCAGGGCCGGCTGAAGGCTTTGCCACACACGTCGCACTTGTGCTTGAGGTTGTGGGTGAGGACGTGCATGGCCAGGGCGGGCATGGAGACGTACGCCTTCCCGCAGGTGGGGCATTTCCTCGCCATCTTGCTGTCCAGGCTGCGGTGGGTCTGCTTGTGCCGGCTGAGGTTGGAGGAGGTGGCGTAGGTCTTGCCGCACTCCGGGCAGGAGTGACGGTGGCTGCCACGGCGCTGGCTCTCGCTGCGCCGGCGCGACCGCCCGTCCGTGATGAAGAAGGCATCCATGGAGTAGCTGTCTGTCACTGCCGCCTCCCCATTGAAGTAGCGCGCGGAAAAGCTGGACTGGGGGCTCTCAGGATCGCTGTACTCCTCGTGGCCGGGTGCGTAGGCTGGGTCTGGTGGCGGTGGTGGCAGGCCTTGCTTCTTGTCAGTGTCATAGCCGGCTGGCGCCAGGCAGTGCTGGAGGTACCCTGTGGAAACAACACAGTGGGGTCATTGTCCCTCCAGAGCAGCCTCACCAGGAACAGGAAAAAGTCACAAGCTAAAATTTCCCATAGGAGGTGCAGAACCAGGGTTGTCCTCCCCCAAACTGCTTCCTGTCCCTGCTGAGCCACTGAGCACCAGAGCTGCATTGTCCTGCCCTGGCTCCTGTCTGCATCTGTCAGCAGGATGGGTCCCATCCCGCAGGGCTGTCTGGGATGGGAACTGGGGATGGAGCTGCAGAACGTCCAGCTGCGCCTGCCCCGGCTGCGGGCAGCCCCCGGGGGCCATTAGCCATCAGACAGCTGTCAGTGCCGGCAGCTCATTGTTCACCGGGGCCGTGCCGGTAATGAGCTATGCTCCGTGGGCAGCCGGGATGAGGGGGATGAGGCTGTTCCAGGTTCGCCTTCCTCAGCAAAGAGGCTGGGAAAGCCCCCCATCTCTCTGCTGTCCCCGCAGGGTCTATTCCCTGGAGATGGGACAGCACCGGGAGGACAGTAGCACCAGGTCCCTGGCCTCCTGCCAAATTGAGTGACCACAGACCCCCAGATGTGGAGCCAGGCTCTGATACCACTCCACTGGTGTCATACACATGTGACATTGATGCAAGTCTGATCATGACACTACTTTGTATGTGGGACTCCCAACCAGTGTCAGAATGGGCGCTGCATTGGCATCCCAAATCCTCTGTGCTGTCACACAAAGGTCACCGCAGGAGCAGCACTCTGCCCCCCTCCCACCATGCCAGCAATCCCGGGGATGTACTGGCACTCCAAGACCCCCAAATTGGTCTCAGCAATCCCCTGCCTTGTGCACACTGGTCCTTGAAAGCTGCTTCAGAGGTCTCATCCCCACTGACAGTGACAGAGGGGCTATCAGGGGCTTGGGGTCAGTGCGCAGCTGGGCTGACCCATGCACACCGTGGGGCAGCAAGGACATCCCACCACAGCTGCAGCCGAGCATCCCCTAAATCCTCACAGCCTCTGGCATCACCCACGGGACCCCTGGGCAAGGAAATGCTGCTTTTTGTCCCGTGGCGGCCAGGGGTGCCTACTGTGAGGAGGGGGCTGTGTGCATGAGCCGGGCAGAGCCGGGCCCCCCCGTCCCCCGCGCCGTGCTGACAGCGCGGGCTGTGCAGAAAGCGCTCTGCTCAGCAATTTCTCACGCTGCCTCCGAGCATGCAGCAAGGTTATTTCCAGGAGAGCAGCGTCGGCAGCTTCTGCCCAGCTGCAGCACATCCCTCCCCCACCGGCTCCTGGTTGATGGGGGGAGCAAAGAACCCCCAGGCTTTGCACCCCGGCCCCTGGCAGGGAAAGCCCACCAAGGGCTGGGGAGCACTTGAAAAAGGGGGATAAGAGCCGCAGCGGCTGGGCGATGTTAGCTTGTGCGTGGCTGGATCAGGCCCATTCCCGCATCCAGCTCCGTTTCCCAACCCACGAACAGCCAGGACTCCCCAACCTAAGCAACAGACCCCCCAACCCACAGCCAGCCCCTCTTCCTGGGCAGGTGCCCGGGCTGCCCCGTTGGGAGGCTGTGCCAAGCCCGGGGAACTCCGAGCCCACCCCAGTGTTCCCCCGGAGGACGGGATTCCAAGGACCACGACCACCCCCAGTCCAGCCTCTGCACCTCTCCCGTTGCTGGGGGTACCCCGTATTCTCCCGTCCCCGTTCCCCTTGCCCCGGAGTGCGCCGGCCCCCCCGCGCTCCCAGGGGGGCTCGGGGCACCGCTGCGAACAATGAAACCCTCCGGCACGGCGAGGCTGCCGCCCCCCGCCGCCCCCCGCCGCCCCCGCAGACCGGTTGCTTCTTACCCCCCCAACTTGTCGCAGGAAGGAGCCCACCTCGGTGCCCCATGGCCGGGGGGGACTCGGGGCTGCCCACGGGGCTGACGCTGTCACGCAGGGGATGTTTCCCCAAGGACCAACTTCGGCAGCGGCCGGTGGCCCCGGAGCCGGGGACAAGGCGACGACGAAGGATGACACACCCCACCCCGCACCCCTCGCCCACCGCGGGACACAACGCGGGGACCCCCTCCCCGTCCTGCCCTGCGTCCCCCCGTGTCTCCTTCCCGGTGCCCCGCAGCGCACAGACAATAGAGGCGGGGGGGCCCCTCCGGACCCCCGGCCCCGCACTCACCATCGCCGGCGGCGGGGCCGGGCAGCGTGTAGGGGGGCTCCAGGGGGGCGTAGGGGGGCGCGGGGGCCCCGGCGGCCGGGAACGCCTCCGCTTTCAGCTTCTTCACCAGGAAGGAGCGGGGCATGGCGGGGCCGGGCAGCGCTGGACACCTCCGGTACCGGCACCGCCACCGGCCCCGGCCCCCGCACCGGCCCCGGCCCCCCCCCGCCCCGGCCCCGGCGCTCGGCCCCGGCGGTGCGCACGGAGAGGCGCGGGGAGGCGAGTGCGAGGGGCGGGGAGGCGGCAGGGCGGCGAGGAGGAGGAGGAGGAGGAGGAAGAGAAGGAGGTGGGGAAGAGGGGGAGGAGGAGGAGGAGGAAGGCAGGCGGTCGGGGGGGAGGGGGCCGCTTCGCCCGGCCGCACCCGGAGCCCCCCCAGAGCCCCCCGAGCCGCCGGCAGCGCGGGGTGCCCCGGGCATCACGACACTGTGGGGTCCCTGGTCCCTCCCCCTGGTTCCTCCCCCCACCCCGGCCATGGACAATGGGGACACAGGGAAATGGGGGGAGAGACGGTGGGGGGGCACATGCCTCTGCCTCCTACCGCCTTTGTCTCCCTGCCGCCAGTCCCCAGGGCCAGGGAAGGACGGGTCTGTCGAGTGGGAGTCCTCATCCCCATCCCTGTACCCATCCACGTCCCCTGTCCCCATTCTTGTCCCCTGTCCCTTGTCTTGTCTCCATCCCTGTCCCTGTTCCTGTTCTTGTCCCTTTCTCCTTTCCCTGTCCTTGCTCCGTGTTCCCGGTTCCCATTCCCATCCATCTTCCCTGTCCTCATCTCTGTCCACAGTCCCTTTCCACTGACCCCTTTCTCTTTCCCTTCTCCCTTTTCCCTTCCCCTGTACCTTCTCTACCATCAACCTTTTCCTCTCTTCCCTGCTTTCATCTCTGTCCCGCCTCTGTCTTGTCCCCATCCCTGCTCACTGTTCCCATCCTTGTTTTCCCACCTTCTCTTCCCTTCCCACGTCCCTGTCCCACTCTCAGTCCCCAGGAAGCACCGTGACCTTCGGAGCCACAACAATAGCCGGGCTCGTGGCAGTTCATTGTTCCCGGCCAGAGCCCCCACTCTTACTCCCCCCTCGTCTCATTGGAGCCCCCACTCCCACTCCCCCCTCCTCTCTGCGCTCCGCTGCAGGCAGCTGGTGGTCCGGGGCTGCCTTTCCCTGCAGTTGTGCCATCTGAAGGCCGGAGTTGTGCCATCTGAGGGCCAGAGTTGTGCCATCTGAGGGCGAGTGGGTGACATAAGGACCCGACTGGGAGCTGGCCGTGCTCTACCTGAGCCTTGTGCAATGCTGAGAGTGTTCAGCACTTAATAAGGACAGTGCCTCCACTGTCACCGCAGGCAGAGCACTGGCATGGCTGGCACGGGGCAGCCCTGGGCATACCAGCCCCTTTGGCCAGGAATGTGGCACTTGGTCTGGAGACCAAAAGCAGAATCCCCACAGGAAGCACCATAGGCCTGCCTGCTCACAGCCATGTCTGCTCCTTCAGTTGTGCCCAGAGCCACATCTGGAGCCAGCCCTGCACCGCAGTGCCCCTGCTCCACTGCTTTGTGTGGTACTCCACAGCCCAGAGCATCCCACAGCATCCCACAGTATCCTATAGCCCAGGGCACCTCACAGCCCATATCATTCCACAGCCTACAGCATCCCACAGATCACAGCATCCCTCAGCATCTGATATCTCACAGTATCCCACAGCATCTCACAGCATCTGATCTCTCACAGTATCCCACAGCATCTCACAGCATCCCATAGCTCACAGCATACCCCGTCCCAGAGCACCCCACATCCACAGCACTCCACATCCTACAGGATCCCAGGGCTGCTCCCCATGAGGGCTGGGGTCTCTCCACTTGCTCCCGCAGCGCTTGGCCGGGGATTGCCGGCAGCACCACGAGCCCCATCTGTCCCTGCAGCGCTGCCCTGACGTCAAGCCTCTGCCAAGTTCAAGGTCACCTCTCCCGCAGGGCTGCGGCCGGAGGGACATTGCCTGCCGGGCTGCTCGCGGCATCCCACACACACACACTGGGCTCCCGGCCTCCGCTCCCTGATTTATTTATCCGTGCGTGTGCCTGCTCTCTCCTGGAAGGCACGTTTGCAGAACGGGCGATTACTTACGCCCTAGTTGGGCCTGCCTGCCCGCTGCCCGCCCGCTGCCCGCCCGCTGCCCGCCCGCTGCCTGCCCGCCCGCTGCCTGCTGCCTGCCTGCCCGCTGCCTGCCCGCTGCCTGCCCGCTGCCTGCCCGCTGCCTGCTGCCTGCCTGCCCGCTGCCCTGGGATTTTGTCTCTCTCCAGGCTGCGGTGTAATAAGGGAGGTAATTAAGTGTAAAAGGCAGGAGGAGGGAGGGCTGGGAGGGGGGAGCAGCCCCGGCTCCTTTCGGAGGCAGGGGACTGCGATAATGTATGGTAATAACCGCAGCCAGCCCTGCCGAGCTGATAGCGCTGACGGCAGCGCCTGGGCCCCCCCAAACCTGCCCCCGCCACTGAGGGGAGGGGGAGCAGCGCAGAAGAAAGGCTCAGCCTTCCTCCACCGGGTTTGTGCCTTCCTGAGCAGCTGTATGGAAATAATTCCCATCGGAGGCAATTGTTTCCCAGACAAGAGGGAGGGGGCTGCAGGGGTACTGTGGGTGAGGGGTTTTGGGGGCTCCCCAAGGGCAAGATCATCCTCTTGGGGGCCAGGAGGAGAGAGGTCAGGTCCTTACTCCAGCTCCCAGTCTACCCACAAGGGACATACCCTGCTACTGGAATGAGACAAGCTGTCCCATGGTGCCCCCACATCTCTCACTGGTCCTCAGCTCTCCCATCCTCCATGGATCCTGGACACGGGCTGTGGGTTAGCCAGGATCTGCCAGAGGATGCCCACTAGTGCCAGGAAGCAGAGCCCTCACTCCTGCCCTCCCCGCTGCCTCAGCTGCAGGACCCCCACCACCGCCAGCTTGGGGGGCTGCTGGCCATTAGGTATTCCAATCTCGTCCTTCCCAGAGGCGCCCGGGTCGCAGCCGGAGCCCCGAAGTGGCTCCAATCCGTGGTCTGGTGCTGCCGCCGGCGCAGGGAGCAGATGCCAGACAAAGGGCCGGGGACAAAGGCCCGGCTGCCTCGTGCCCCAGGGAAGGGGCGCAGGCGCGTGCAGGGCACGGGTGCTGTCCCAGCCCGGGGCTGCCGCTGCCCCGACCTCCCGTGCCTGCCATGCCCCAGTGTCCACCCAGCCCCCGTCCTGGCTGGCATGGCAGGGGCACAGCTGGGTACCAGGTGGGCCAACCCTGGCACTGGTCCTGTGCTACCCCTGCCATGGGCACTGTGCCCGCACTGCTCTGGTGCAGCCCTTCTCCAGCTCTGCCCATCTCAAGATGCAGCAGGGCTGAAATGGGGTGCAGTGGGCACAGGGCTATGGGGAGGGAGCAGAAAGCACAGATGGGACCACAGCAGAGGGTGGCAAATATCACACATGTCGCTTGAGTCCCACTGTGCCTCAGTTTCCCCAGCTGCTATTGGGGGCCTTGTGAATGCTCCATGTTCCCCCACCATTCTCCTTCCCGTGGCTGCCTTTGTCCCCACTCCCCCCAGCTGGTTGCAATCTCCCTGTCTGGGGGCAGCTGCCACTGGTGCTGCCGGGTGCAGCTGGGGCTGTGCCCACCCACAGAGTCCAGGGGGGCTTTAGGGCACGATGCCAAATGGTGTTGGAGCCCCAGGGGAAGGGACTGGACATGGCCCCAATTGAAAGGTACCCAGGTGGGGGGCACTGGCACAGACAGCCCCCTCAGCGTGGGGGATGCAGGCAGCAGGCAGGCAGAGAGCTGAGTAAAACACCTTCTATTGTTTTCAGATGATGGGAACACCCCGTGCCCAGGCTGGGGACAAAGCCCTGGAGGTGCTGCTCCCTGGCAGAGCCCATCGGGGAGCTGTGTCCGCAGCTGTCCTGGTCCCAGTGCTCCTTCACAGCCAGCCAGCTCTCCTGATTTTGGGAGCTCACGCTGGCAAGAGCGGTGGTCTTGGGGTGTCCACCCCACTCATGCTGGGCACTGCAGGCTGCAGTAGTCAGCAGATTTGAAAATGCCGTAGATGTTGACAAGGGGGAACATGAGCAGCGCCCCGATGAGGGAGCCCAGCTGCTCCAGTGCCCCGTAACACACCAGCGCACTGTGGCTGCAGCTCCGCAGGATCACCCCGGCCATCACCTTCATGTAGGAGAGTGTCCCGGTGAACAGCACCCAGGAGAAGACCTGGTGGTACAGGTGGAAAAGTGGTCAGGGCCAGGGGTTCCCCACTGTGGGGGCATTGTGTGGTCCAGGTGTGGTGTCAAAAACCTCTCTGAGTGAGAGGGACACTGTGACTTACAATGATGACATCGCCCCACTGGGACTGCTGGAGGAGCGGGCAGGGACTCATCACTGCGATGGCCATGTTGTAGGCACCAAAAGCTGTCCCTGCCAGGGTGAGGATGACCATCAGGGTCAGGGACCTGCAAAGGACATGTGAGTGTCACTGGGGAACACTACCTGTCCCTGGTGAGCAGCACAGGCATGCAGCACATTCTGGCTTCATGCTGCCTTCATCCTCCTTTCCTGGACTGTCTGTGCTGCTGGGGCATGGAAACCTCACAAGCCCTCTCCCACTCAGTGCCTATACCCCCACCCTTGCAAAGTAGGGGCCACTTCTTGGGGCAGAAGCCCCTGGTGTGCACCATGCTGCAAACCCCAGGGCCCTGCAGCTCACCTGCTGGGCAGGAACATGGCCACGATGCAGGCGAGGGGGTTGGCCATGGAGCTAAGCGTGGTTGCCAGGTGGTAGGTGGTGTGTCCATAGGGCAGACAGGAGTAGGACTGCACGGATGGCAGGACCCCATTTGTCAGGGCGCTCACCCAGGTGACGAGGAGGTAGATGAGGGTGAGCTGGGTTAGAGAGTAGGAGACCTTCTGTGGCAGGATGTCCCCAGGTCCCTTGGGATCCTTTGGCCATGAGCAGCCGCTGCTCAGCTGCGAGTCTGTTCCGTCGTCAAGGATCTGGTCAAATGAGTTCAGCACAATGTTGCTAGGAAAGAGGTGCTGCTGAGAGAGCTCCCACACCTTGGGCTGCCGGGTGAGGAAGAAGAAGGCCACCAAGCAGGTCAGCATCATTGCAGTCATGAGCAGGAAAAAGATGAGGGTGGAGAAGTTGGGTGGGAGGTACTGGGTCTCCAGCTTGAAGATGGTGCTCTCCACAGTCTCGTTGCCAGTAGTGATGTTGACCTCGGAGCTGACATTGATGCAGTTGGAGAGACCAGAGCCCTGGCCCAGGGCAATGAGAGCAGGGATCAGCCCACTTAGCCCTTCACCTATGAAGAAGGTGTTTGTGTACTGGGGCTGCAGCTGCATCATGAAGGGCAGGAAGGTGACAGAGGAAGTGCAGTCCACCAGGGCCAGGAAGAAAGTAAGGATTAGGAAGGGGATGCTGTGGGATGTCCCGGCCAAAACGGTTGTGTAGTTCCAGAGGAAAGCCAGGAGCAAGCAGGCCACAACACCCACAAATATGATGGCATAGATGACAGCCACCTCCTTCAGCAAGCCAGGCCGAAAGCGATTCATGAGGGTGACAAAGAGTGGTCCCACGTTGGCCATCTGGATGATGATGGTGATGTAGGAGGGGAGGTACCACTGCTCTGGCAGCACTGTCACCAGTAGTGGCACCTCCACCCACAGCCCATTGACGGCCACCCAGGAGCCCATGCCGAAGGCACAGGCCAGAAGGTGGGTGAGGAGTGCCATGGCTCAGGGCTGGGTGCCTGGGCCAGGGAGTGACGCCGCTGTGCTGTGGGGAGAGACTTTGATAAGTGATAAGGTGAGATCTTCCAGATCCTGGCCCTGACCTCCCATGATCACTGCCTCTGAGGGTAGAACAACTTCTTGCCTACGTGCTGTGAGGGTGTGGGACCCACAGCCCAACCTAGTCCCAAATTGCCCTCTGCAAGCCCTGTGGACCACCCTGCCCCCTCCAAGTGATGATACAGTGCCCTCCTGCCCTGGGTGTGGATCCTGAAGAGCTTCACCTAGTCTCATCCTGGAGGGCTGAGGCTTGGCAGCAGCAGGTGCAGCACCCAGGAGGGCATTGAACCTGTGCCAGCTCACGTTGCAGCTCCGTGCAGCCTTGAAGGGCTCAGCACAGCCGGGTGCAGGGTAAAGAGGGCTCTCACCTGTGAGCTGAGTGGCCTGGGCAGCTGCTCCGCTGGGAATGGACGCCTCGTACCTCCCACTGCATCTGCAGGGCAGGACGATGCAGCGCCCGTCCCCTCCCCGCCAGGACCCGCGCGATCCCGTCACGCTCGGGTGGCACGGGAGACAGGCCCCGGCAGCCCAACCTGCAGCCCAGCCTCTGCTCGTGCCACTCCGCTGAGTCAGCTAGGCTCCGGACACATCCCTTGCCCACTCCCATCCCTCTCCTGGGCAGAACGCTCACGTCCCGTGCCCCCGCGGTCCCGCAGAGCCGTCTCCAGCCCTCTCCCGAGGCGCTGAGGCCGCCAGAGGAAACTCAGGTCTCACGGGGCTGAGCCGGGCGGGCACAGCGACCCGACCATGTCCCGGCCCCGCGGGGAGGCACCGGGCTGCGAGCGGGAGCCAGGAAGGAAACGGGCTCCGGTCTGACCGGTCCCTCGGCAATGTCCCAAGGGTAACTCACTGCGCCTGGGGGGAACCGGCAGCACCACGCGGGCGGGAGCCAGTCCTGGCTGCCGGAGCAGTGACGTGAGGCGGGCGCGTCACCACCTCCGGATGCGGACGGTGATAGCCTGGCCCTGCTCTGCTCTTCGTCTTGGTCCCAGCTGGCAGACTCTCCAGCTCAGGGGGGTTATTATTCTTGGCGGTGTCCTGGACTTTGTACCTGTCCCCGCCTGAACCGTGTCCCACCTATCACAGACTCTTCTTGCAGGTGCAAGTGTCACCCGATGACGGTTCTGACCCCACCAGGATCTCTGCGGGGTCGCGGGTTGGCATGGGGAGCTGGGAAACCTCCGAATGTGGCGGCTGTCCCACCTCGGGACGCTGCGGGGACCAAGCCGTGAACCAGCGGGTGAGCCATTAGCGCCGGTCGGGAGGTGACACGGGTGAGGACACAGACCCCTGGTTACCCTCGGCAGGACCCCCCGCCTCTCCCATCCCGGGACCCACCGCCCAGGATGCCTCATGGCAGCTCTTCCCCCAGCACCCACCGGGTGTCGCTGGGAGAGCGGGCTGCAGCCCTGCGAGGCCTGGGGCTGCCTTCTCCCGTCTGCTTCCCTGCCCTACCTGCCTGCAGTGCCCGTACCTGTCTGTCCCTCCGGGGACGACAGTTCGCTCCTCCACCCTGCCCTGCGCCTGTGGGAGCACACACAGCAGCCAGGACCGTTGGGTGTAGTGGGGACAAGGGTGTCTCGTCCCCGGGGCTGCAGGTTCACGGGGTGACAGTGGCGGGGGGATGGTCACAGTTGGAGGGGCTGCTGTGATTTAATCCCTCAGCTGCTCTCTCACACACACCCCTCCGGTGGGATGGGGTACGAAATGGGAAAAGATAAAATGGTAAAAGGATTGAGATAAAAGCAGTTTAATAGGAAATGCAAGGATGTCCTATAGCCCCGGGTATCCCGGGGTGAGGGGGACAGGCAGAGCTGTCCCATCCATGTCCCCTCCCAATCTATGCGCTCTCACTCGCTGGTTGGGCAGAGGGAGGAGCAGAAAAGTCCTTGGGGCTCTGTGAGTGTGGCTCAGCCATGATCAGGCACTCCTGAGTTATCAGCTCTGCTTTCAACACAACTCCAAAACAGTCCCGCCCTGGTTCCTATGGACAACATGACCTCTATCCCAGTCAAACCAGTACAGGACCCAGGGGACCTGGAAGGTGGGGAGCAGGTGCGAGGTGCTGGAAACCAGGCACAGGGGGCTTGGAGTGGGCGCGGAGCAGCTGAGGTCATTGTGTGTCCATGGGTATGGGGACAGGGAGGGGACGGCAATTGTCCTGTGTTTGATTTGTCGGCACAAAGAGGCGGCTCAGCCTGCAATGAGACCCTTCCCAAGGGCGAATGGCTACGGGGCAGAGGCAGTTCAAGGGGGTGCTGGGTGTGGGACCCCCGTGTTGCCCCTTCACACTACTCACCCAAATCCAGCCGACGCGTGCTGCTTGCCCTGCCTGTGCCTTCTCCGCCCCCCGCCCGCCTCGCAGCTGAACTCCCGGCCCCCCGGCCCCCTCGCCCCTCCGCACCCCCGGCAGATGCGAGCGAAGGCCCCGGAGCAGATGGCAACATTTGGTAGCCGAGTGGTCCCTGCCTGCGGGACTTTGCTGGGCTGTGATGACCACCCCTCCAGGAAGCCCCCTCCTCACCCAGCCAGGTGTGGCAGATGGGGAACCCATCCCAACTGCAGCCAGCACATGCGAGGGGGTGTAGCGGGGATCCCCAGGGTGGGCACACTGCCCATGCCATGGGGGTGGCAGGGTGGCAGGAGGGCGTGGAAAGATTGGCAGCCCAGAAAAGCAGGGGTCTGTCCTTGAGCTCAGCCCTGGTGAGACCTATCCCCTGAATTCTTCCATGTATGAGCAGTGGGGATGGTCTGCCTGGTCAGAGGGTGGCTGCTGCTCCACGGCTGGGGGACAAGGGGACAAGGGGACCCCCTCACTCCAGGGACTATTGGCTACCTTATTTGAGAGCGTATTACCCCCAGACTTGGGGACCTGCTGGCCTCAGACTTGGGACCTGGTCTCAGTCTGGACCCTGGCAGCCGCAGCCCTATTTGCATTCCATTTCCATGTGAAAGGAACAGGTCAAGTTGAAAGTGGAAAGGCTGGTGGGGGGCAGCCGGGAAGGGGCCGCTGCTGGAGGTGAGACCCCAACAAAAGGGCCGGATCCCCAGGGCCCAGTGCTCGCCTGGCCATGGGCTGTGGCCACAGCCCCACAGCAGCCGCCATCTGCGGGTCTGTGCCGCCACCACCACCGGCCAGACAAAGGCCTCGTGCCCAGCATGTCCCCATCTGTCACCTCCCTGTCTCCCGGATCTCTGAGCAGAGACCGAGTGTGAACATCCGGGTGCAGGCAGCATCATTCCCTCTGCCCACAGGGAATGGGGTGATGCTGGGTGCAGCAGGTACCTCCCCATTCTGTCCCCATGTTCCTTCTGGAGTGACTCTGTAGAGCTCTTGCTGGGGAAACTGAGGCAGGAGCAGGTAGTGGCTTATCCTGGGTCAGGGCATGGCAACAAGCTGGAATAAAACACTAGGAGTTAACACCCAAGATGAGGGGGTTGGGAACCTCTCAGCTCTGGGGGTGCTGCTGCGTGGGGGGTGCCCACACTGCCGAGCCCTGCGGCTTGGCAGGTGTTGCCAGGCACCCATGGCTGCCTCCACCCAGAACTTCCGGGTGGAATTGGCTGCTGAGTGTGTTTTCTGCTCGCTGGCAGCTTAATTTAGCATCCAGGAGGTTCTGGCAGTAGCACGAGGGTGTCTGTAGAAGGTGAGAGCAAAGGCACTGCAGCGCCTGATTGTCCCTCTGTCCACAAACACCATCCATGTGTTCCTGGAGCAGAGGTGGGGATGCTGCACCGGGTGCTGGGGGAGCATTCCTGCAGGGGCTGCCCTCCCGGAGCATGTCCCGGGATGCTCCCAGGGAGGGCGAGGCTTGGGGCGCTGCCTGGATCCAACGCCCCGCTCCAACGGGCCAGACGTGCCCGAGCAGCTCCTGCAGCCTCCTGCCTGCACCCGCACAGCCTCGGCAGCTGCGGGGGGACGCAGCCTGCGGGCTCTGCCCTTGCCTACCAACTAGGATTTTCCAGATGAGCCCGTTGTGTGAATCTGGGCTCAGGGCAGCCCTCTGGCTCTCTGACTGTGCTTTCCTTGGCCCTTCTCCCTCCACCAACTCCTTTGCTCCAGGAGCCGTTTGAACAATGCAGGGCTGTAACCGAGCTCCATAGCACGAGCCAAATGCTCGTTCCCTTCATGCAGAGCTGAACGGAGACGCCTGTACCACGGGGTAGGAGCCACCCTGGGGCTGGGTTCAGGCCAGCAAGTCCAGGTGGCTGCAGACTTGGTGACCCTATTCCAGTCTGTCACCTCCCTTCCTACCATCCAGTTTATTTTCCTGCATTTTGGAGTTTATTGCTGCTGGGTGCTTGGGGAAACAAGGTGAGATTTCCAGATCAAAGCAGGCCCTGCCAACTAGCCAGGGATATGAGGGAACCTGGGTGCCCAGAGGAAGGCTGGGAATTTCCCCTGTGTCCCTGAAGCCCTAACCCAGTACCCTGACCCTCTGCACACAGCGAGCAGCGACATCCAGAAGCGTTTTGGCTTTGTCGGTGTGAGAAGCTCGGGCTGTTTGTGCATCCAGGCTGCCCAGCCGGCACCGCGGGCTGAACCAGCACCCGGGACGTCACGGGGCACCGTCACACTGTGTGACGCAGCCTGGCATGGAGGAATGCCCCGTGGTTTCGATCCCATGTGAGCGCTGAGTTGCCTCGGAGGGCGTCCTCGCCCGGCGCTGACTCAGCGAGCAGCAGCCGCCGCATGCAGAACCGCTCCAGCACCCTCCAGCCACCATCACGCCGGGAGACGGGGAGGACGTGGCTGGGGAGCAGGAGTGGGGACATCAGGACACCATCGGGACATCCTCGGAAAGGGAGCAGGGAGAAGCAGTGTGGCAGCTGATCCGTGCCACGGAGGCTCCCACGCTGCAGGGCCGATACAGGTGGGTGGCAGAGGTGGTGCTGGTTCCGTGCTGATCCAGTGCCAGCAGAATGGGGCTGGGTGAGCTGGTGAAGGGGTCAGAATGGGGCTGGGTGAGCTGGTGAAGGGGTCACAGCCGTGTACCTCTGGAGCAGCTCCTTCAGGCAGCAGGTGACCTGGTGTGCCATGTGAGCCTGGCTGAACTGCCCACCCCAGGAGGGAGAGGAGCTGAGGCCACACTGGGCAATGCCCAGATCTCAGATCCCCTCACTCCAGCTGGGTTTGGGGCACAGGATTATGTTGCCGTGTTTTTTGGGGCTGTTTGGAGGGCGGCTCCGCTTGGATCAACTTGGCTCCGTGCAGCCCAGCTCGGTGTGGCCGTGCCAGCACAGTGGCTCAGCAGGAATGTGGAGCAGCAGGTTGTGCCCGGCCGGGCTGTCCGTGCTAGGGACTGGCGGCTGTGTTGGGGCTCCCGTGTCCTTGTCCCTGCACTTCGACAGCCATCTCCTCTGGGGCTTGGCTGAGCGTCTGGTACAAGGCTGAGCTCCGCTGCCTGTCATGGGGACATTTTCCTGCTTTGCCTTGCCTGGGGGACACTTTTGCACCCGTGTGCTGAACCGGGGAGCCCTCCCTGTGCTGGGCACAGGTACAAGGGCAGTGACACTGGCCGTCGGCACAGGGGCTGGGCAGAACTGGACCCGAGGGGTCGGGCAGAGGGGTGCAGAAAGCTGCCCCGGAGAGAAGGCAGGAGGATCTGTGCCGGCCCTGGGACCGCTCCCAGCTGTCGCCACGCCTGGCCGCCCCCCTGCAGACATTTTCCAGGTCAGGAGGCAGCATGTCCCCGCAGGCAGGGAATGAGGACGGGGAGGGGCACCCAGCCTCCCCCATGGCCACTCGTCTGTCACAGCGTGTCAGGGGGATGCACCGTGTGCTGCGCAGGGATCCTGCTGGGGTCCAGATTCTGGGGAATCTGGCACCCGTGGGCTGGTAGGGGGTGCAGACGTGGCTCAGCTGTGTCTGAGCCACGGCTCGGCGGGGCTGGGGGTGCCAGGACTGCCTCCTGCCGCCGGCGGTCAGTGCTGGGACAGGCGCTGGGTTGTTCCCAGGAAGTTTGTACACGCAGGTGAGCCGCTGACGGTGGCAGCTGCCTGCTCGGGGCTGCCACGGGAGCGAGTGAGGCCACAGCACACCGGGCCCCGCCCTGCCCACCACTGCACCTGGTGAGTGCTGGGGCTTGCTGTCACATCCCTGGGCTCATCGGTGGCCCAAATCGGGACCCTCAGAAAGAATCTCAGGGCAATTTGGGAAAGGGTTTGGGGGAGGGGGTCTGACCCACCTGCTCTCCTGTGTGCCCTCCTACTGCTGAGCCCTCTGGGCATTTGGGCTACTCTGGGTGTGCCCACGTCTGGTCAAGGGGCTGCAGAAGGGTGTAGGGCTGGTTTGGGTGCCCTCCCCCCGTTTTTCGCTGTGGGCGGGCTGGTGCCTCTGCGCGACCGTTGTGGCGGCTGCGCTTGTTGGGGCTGGCAGGGACCCAAGGACACGGGGTGCACAGGGCCTCATGCTGCCCCGAGCACACCGCGGCCGGGGAAGCACGAGTGGAAACCCCCGTGTACTCCGTGTGTTTTCCAAGGAACTGCAGGATGAGAGCAGGGAGCTTGGGAGCAGCCCCGGAGCTTGCGGGAGGGCTGAGAGCTGAGGGAGCAGCAGAGGGAGCGGAACACCGAATCCACCAGCCCGGCAGGGTGCTGGGCGATGGAACCTTGGGCATGGGGGATGCACGCCTGGGAGCAGGCAATGCACCCCTGGGAGTGGGTGATACAAGGATGTAGATGAGGCACCACTGGGAGCAATTTGTGCTCCCCTGGGAGTGAGTGATGTACGCCTTGGGTGAAGAAAATGCCCCCCTGAGCATGGACGGTGGACACATGCAATGCACCCCTTGATGTGGGCGGTGCACCCCCGGCACCTGCGACTTGGGCAGAGCATCAGTGAGGGGTCCTTGGCTCTCTCCGCCTCCACTCTCTCCCCAGGGCGCCCCTCACCGGGACCGGGGCGCCCTCCCCGCCGGCGCTATTGGTCCCGGTGCGGTTTGAAGCAGGCGTGCGGCGCGGATTGGCCGGGCCACTTGTCGGGGAGGCTCGGCGGCGGCGGAGGCGTGGTGACCGCCTTCAAATAGGCAGCGGAGCCAGGGGCGCAGCGAGTGCGGTACTGCTGTCTTTGTCTGCCGTGGGGCCGGGGCGCGGGCAGGGGCAGGGGCAGGGGCAGCATCGCCGCCGCTCTCACTCCGGCCCCGCTCTCACTTCGCAGCCCACGGCACCTGAGCCCCTCGCTGCCCGTGGCGGCCGCAGAGCCGTGTCCCGGTGCCGGCACGAAGGATGCCCGTCGAGGCGCTGCAAGCCGGTGACACCATGAAGGGGGTGACGGTGACGGCGCCTTTCACCTCGGCCATGCCCGTCCGTATCCTCCGCAAAGGGCCCGCGTATTTCCGCCGCCACGCCGAGCCGGGGGCCGGCAAGCCCAGCGCGGTGGAGAGGCTGGAGGCCGACAAGGCCAAGTACGTGAAGAGCCAGAAGGTCGCCAGCACCAGGCAGGAGCCGGTGAAGCCACTGCTGCTCAAGCAGCCCCTCTTCACCCCAGGGGTGCGCCGGGCTGTGCTCACCCCCAGCCGCAGGGCACCCCCGGGGCCACGCCGCGCCGATGCTGCCAGCCCGAAGACCTCCCTTGACCTGGAGATCCTCAACAACCTCATCAACCTGTGTGACAGCCCCTTCCCTAAGGCGGAGACCCCGCTGGGCAGGGAGTGCAGGTGGCGGGCGGAAGCGCCAGCGGTGGAGGGGGCTGTCAAGCCACCGGAGAGCCCGGCCACCACCAAGCCCCCCGGCAGTGTGGCCGTGCGGAGGGTGGACGTCCGTCCCTGTGGAGCTCCGCGGAGCCCAGTGACACCGCTGCCAGCATCCCCCGTCCCAGGCGGGCTGCCTGTGACCCCGTCCCGGAGCTCACCCGCCCGCCCCGAGAGCGCCCGGCGGCAGCCGCTGCTGCACCGCTCCAAGTCGGACCTGAGCGATCGGCTCTCGAGGGCCACCGCCGACCTGGAGCGCTTCTTCAACTATTGTGGCCTTGACCCCGAGGAGATGCAGGACATGGGGGCTGAGCGCTTCGCCCGCGCCAGCTCTGACATCGTGTCCCTCAAGTTCCACAGCGTGAGCACGGCCAGCTCGGAGGGTGGCCACTCGCCACCCAGCGCTGCCACGCCGGAGGGACGGCCGGCCGAGCGAGTGCCCTACGGCATCTCCATCATCGAGCGCAACGCCCGTGTCATCAAGTGGCTCTACGGGCTGCGCCAGGCCAGGGAGCCCCAGCAGGTCTCCGATGTGTAGCAGTGCCATGGCAGGCACCGGGGATGGGTTGCTCATAAGCGGGCAGTGCTGGACGGGGACAAAGCACAGGCTGTGCCCTGGGAGGAGCAGGGACCTCTTGGTGGTGACAGGACCCTTGAACTCAGCCCTGCTGTGCCACCACATCACTGGCCTGATGTGGTGGCCAGGGATCCATTGTCAGACCCCTGTGCCAGCCCTGGAGAGCCAGGTCCCTGCAAGCCTCTGGGAAGGCAGAGGACACATGTCCCTGGGTGTGTGGCTGGTCCTCAACACCCACAGGGCCTCGTGTGGTTGCCCTGCCTGCACTGCTGGCAGCTCCTGCCTGTCCTGCTCCTCACCAACACCCTGGGGTGGGGTGCAAGGGGCTGGTTATCCCCTGTGTGGAGCAGGGACGCTGCACTGGTGAAGGAGCTGCCCCTTGCAGCCTCCAAGGAAGGGGTCCCACTGTCTGCTGGCCACATCCTGGTGGTCCCATCTTCTTGCTGAAGAAAAGCCTGGTGCTTTGAGGGGTGAGGGGGAAACTTGACCCCGTGCTTCAAGCTGCCCAGGGCTGTGTGTCTGTGTGTGTGAGTGTCTGCGGGTGCCTGTGTTCCCCTCCCCAGCTGCCAGTGGGCACGAAGCCCCCACCATGCTGGGCCTGGTATTTATGAAGACAACAGTTCCTATTTTCTACTCTTTTCCTTATGTTTGATCTGTAAATAATAATAATTTTAATGCAGCCAGTTTTATTAAATGCCTGTGTTTTGGAGGCTGTGTGTTGTCTCTTGGGCTGGTGGAGGTTGGGATGGGACAGGGACTCTTGAGGTGCCTGTAGCTCTGCAGGGCTGTGGGTGCTGAAAGGATGGGTGCTGGAAGGGAATCATGAGTTCCATAGTGCAGTGTGCCAGCGCGGGGCCCGGCGGGCACGGCAGGGCGGCGGTTGGATCTGGCAGATCTCAGCAGAGCCCCAGCTGTTGGGATTCCCCTCTGTGCCATGCACCCTCCCCTGCCTCCTTCCCTCACTCCTGCAAAGCTTGGCCAGGCCCTGGTCTCCAAGAACTGGGAGATGGGGGCAGCAATAGCAGAGACCTCCCAGGTAGGCTGGGATGAAAGCTGGTGCAGGGAGCGCTTTGAAGATGAAAAGCTGCTGTGTGTTCTCCCAGGGCAGCCTCGCGTGGCACCACAGCCCTCCTGGCACCTCAGGTGCCACCTGTGCCCTGCGGTCCCTGTGCTCCTCATGTGTCCCATGCAGGCAGATGTCTGCTGGGGAAGGTGACATCAAAGCCACCAGCAAGCACCTGCACCCAGGGACCCTACCTGAACCCTGGGCTGCCACTGCCTCCCTTCAGTGCCAGCCCCCTCAGCAGCTGCTGGCCAAGGCAGCACCACAGGCCACTTCACTGGGGCTTCCATCCAGCACTTGGGGTCTCCAGAAAAGCTGTCATAAAAAACAATTTACCACCCCAGCTTGATTCCTGCACTGTTGTGTGTCCACCCAGATCCCCTGCTTGGGGTGCAGGATCCATCGGACTCCTGCTGGGGTATTATCAGGTGCAGCTGCTGGGAATGTGGAGGGCAGGATGTGGTGTCAGGATGTGGTGATAGGACATGGTGACACGCCAAGGGGATGGCCTCTGGCTGTGAGTCAGGCTGATGAAGTGCTCTGGGCAGAACACGCACACCCAGGGGATCTTTAATGATGGCACATGGGGCACTGAGTGCCTCCCCAAGGAAAACACCCCGGAAACCAGAGGGTGACAGGGACCCTGGGCAATCACTTGGGGACAGGCTTTGCCCTTGGGGAAATCTCTGAGGGAACCAGATCCTCTCTGGTGGCTGGGACCGGCTGTGCTGCCGGATTCCTCAGTGTGGTGTGTCCCAGGGCTTGGTCTAAATTTGTTGCTATTGCTAAGGAGAAGAGGGGGGGGGCCTTCAGTCTCCAGCAGGCAAGGACTGAGCAGCCACATGTCCCTCAGGTGCTGCTAGTCCTTGGTGTGGCTCTGGTGTCCCATGCCCTGCATAAATTGGACCTGACATGGCCATCCAAAGCCCTGTGTGTTCATGTGTGCATGCATGATCCTGTGCATGCAGGATGTGTGTGTGTCTGTGCACATACACGTTTGTGAGCAGTATTTCGATGTGCACACACAGATGCACACACAGCAGCCTTGTTCCCAAACCAGGAGACTCCATCTGACCCTACCCATGGGACTGCCAGCATGAAACCCCGGCACAGATGTGTTCAGACACACGAGTCCCCCCTGAATGCCCCCCCCATTGCATGTCCCTGCTGGGGACAGCAGGACAGCCCCATGCTCCCTATCACTTTCCCTGGCAGCTGCTTCCCGGTGGCTCCAGTTTCATGGGGAGTGCAGCTGAGCCCATCAGTTATTTCCAGGGAGGAGGGACAGCCGGGGAAATGTCCATCACTGTCACCCTCTGTGCTGAGATTCCCCATGGGTGCCCCATGTGCAGGCAGCCAGGACAGAAGGAAAACCGGCAGCACCGCCCTCCATGTTTTCCATTTTTTAATTATTCCCCACTGATGAGCATCTTCTGGAAGCGCCAACAACATCACGTGCTTTAATCAGCGTTAATTAGCGGGTGCCTCGGGACAGTGATGAGGGCAGGCAGCAGGAGCCCCCCCTGTGCCGCATGCACAGCCGGTGTCGGTGCCAGCACCCACCACCCACCGCCTCCAGCCCCTTCAACCCACAGCCCCTCCCCACCCACGGCCCCCCAGCCCCTTCCTGCCAATCTTGGGGCCCTGCCAGTGCTGTGTCTGCTCCCAGCAAATGCCTTGCAGAACTGGGCCACTGGCCATCCCAGGACTGGTCCCCATGAAGAAGGTCCCCAAGGACAACCCCTGCTCTTCCTGTCCTCTCTGAGAGGAAGGTCCCCAAGGACAACCCCTGCTCTTCCTGTCCTCTCTGAGAGCTGGAGAAATTCAGCTCTATCCTGTGAGGAGCAGTGCCTGTCCTGCCATAAATGGGGACAGTGGCTCCAGCCATGCTTGGAAGGGGACAGCCTGTGGCCCTTTGCATGGCTGTGTCTGGATGAAAAGGGAGGGAGGGACACCACCAGCCTCAATGCTTATTAGGATTCCCGTCCCACCCAGCTCCTGCAGCAAAGTGGGATGGTGGGGGATTTACAATATCCAAAACCAGTGAAAAGGCAAATCATCGTGTCTGAGGTCCTTCTAAATGCTCCCAGGGGTTCTCAGAGCCCCATCACTGGGGGTGGTCTTGGAGCTCTGTCCCCAAAACAAAACCCCAAGGCCCAGCAGAAATTTGGGGAGAGAAACTGAGGTGAAATCAGGGGGTTTCCATATGCTGGAGCCCACTTTGGCAGGTCTAGCTTTGTCCCACTCCAGGTCCTGCAGCTCCAGCTCCTGCAGCGCCCTTCACCCCTGCCCACGGTTCCTCCAGCATGGCCATGGTGACACTGCAGACTTCTGAAAAACGGGATAAACAAGAGTAAAAAACACAACTCATGGCAAAGGTTCCCTGCAGCAGCTGGGGCACCTCAGCTGCCCCCAACCATCCCTTGTCCCGGACTCCTCTCTCAGTGCAGTTAGAAGCTGCTGGGTCGGATCATCATGCGGGTGCCCTTCAGGGAGTAGCTGGGCCCCTGGAAGTGGTGCCAGCGGATGCCGTTGAGCTTGCGGATGTTGTTCCGGGCCGGGTAGTAGATGCCATTCAGGTTGGAGAGGCCACAGGCATCGAACCACCATCCTGTGGGGAGGGAGCAGGGCAGGAAGGTGGCACTGCAGGCTGGCACCTGTGGGTGCTGCATGGGGGTGCCCCCCTGCTCCACTCACCTCCCGAAAGCATCTGGGCACACTTGCAGAGACAGTTGTCATTGTCAGAGTCACGGGTGCTGAATTGGGTGCCCTGCAGTGCCAGGCCACTCTGCCGCCCAGCTGTGCCACTGTAGTCCTGCAGCGACAGCCTGTGCCCAGCAGGAACACAGCCACTGTCACTGCCGGTGACTCTGGGGGTCACAGAGCCCCCAGCACTGCTCAGGGGCTGCCATGAGCTGAACACAGCATAGAGGGATTGGGCAGAGATCCTGCAGTTCCAGCTTGGCCTCCTGTCCTTGTTTCCCAAGAGTGGAGGTTGTGGTAGGCTGGGGCAGACAGGACCCCCAAATCTCCTCCAGTCCTCTTGCTGGGGTCAGCTCAGGGCATGCATAGGATGGATGGTGCAGGGGATATCTGGGATCTGGTTCCACCTCCAGCCCAGCAGTGAATGCCCTCAGCTGCTTTCCACCCTCCTGCCCATGGCCAGGAGCATATGGTGATGGCAAGCAGAGCATTAGGACTGTAGCATCCCTCCCTGGACAGAGGAAGTTGGGGATGCCCAACATCCCTGGGAATGCCTGGTTGTCACAGCTGTGTCACCTCCCTTGTCCAAACAAACAGCCTCAGTGCAAGTGCCCAAGTTGCTCCCACTGGAAGGCAAATCTCACTGCCTTGATGCAATTTTATACATTAAAAATCTACTTCTCAGGAGCTCAGGAAGAGATGAAAGTATCACAGCAATGTGCCTGGCACCTGGCATCATAACTACACCAGGACAACCCAGTGAAGCCCCAGGTGATCCTGCACCTCCCTGGGGCACCACACCCAGCCCTTCCCCCTGGCCACAGGGCTTGGGGACAGTCAGAGATGGGGAGTGCTGGGTGGCTGTTCCCACAGTGCCTCTCCCCTACCTGTAAAACTGCCGCTCACTGCCCAGCTGGAATTTCCCGTAGTGGGCATACACCTGGCCGCCCTCCCAGTCCTGCAGCTCGACCCGCAGGGCATAGGGCACCCGGCTCGTCAGCAGGTGCACGGCCTCATTCCCCAGCCAGTATTCCCCCGACGCGTCCCCAAAGCCCTGTGGAGCAGCAGGGTGGGTGAGTTCAGGGTGCCCGGGGTGCCCCCAGGGTGATCCCCTCCCTGCTCAGACACACACCTGCTTGTACTCCCTCCAGTTCCTCTGGAAGCTGAGGCTGCCGTTGGCACGAAGCTGGATGATGGTCCAGCCCCCTCGATCTGTCTCCATGTCACAGTATGCCTGCAAGGGAGTGAGGGACAGGCTGGGGGTGGCTTGAAGTGCATGGTCAGGTGCATCCCTGCCAGGCTGGGCAGCTCAGCATGGGTGCTAGAGCTGGCTGAGGGGCTAGTGAGGGTATGCTGTGCCCAGTGCCTGGCTGAGGGGTCTCTCCCCCCTCCACGACCATGGGCAGGGGCAGGAGTCTGGTGTTTATAAGTCAGGCTGCCTTTAAAATCAGTTTTATACCCCCATTTGGAAGGCTGTGCCAGCCCTGATTTTACCCCATGGGTGCTGCCTTCACCCCTGTGCAGCCCCCAAGGCTGCGAGCCCTGGGATGTGCCAAGCTACAGGGATCTGGTGTGGGGCTGGTGTGCATTGGGTGGGCAACACTCTGGGCTCCTGCAGGAAAGCCCTCTCTGGACTGTGCTCACCTTTTTGGGCTCGCTGAGGTTGGCAATGTGCAGGGTGTAGATGCCACTGGCATGGATGCCCGCCCGGCGCACCTCGGCACAGTCCTGGAACTGCTGCTCCTGCCCAGCTGACGTGGCTGTGGCAAAGGGGACATTGAGAAGGCAGAAACCCTGAAGGCCCTGCAGCCCTGGCTGGTTTTGCTGCTCTTCTCTCTCCTTTTGGATGCCTTTGTGCTCACAGATTATTTTTTTTCCTTCTGCGCCATCTCCTGAGGGCTGGGCAAGGCAGCTGTGCCACCAGGGCTGCTGCCAGCCTAACCCCTGGGGGTTTGCCATGCCTAGGAATGGCATCAGGCTATGGACCCACCCCTTGGGGCTCCAAGCTGCTCCTTGCAGCTTGAGTGCTTTGCATTGCAGCTTGCAATGAGTGGATCATTTTCTAGTGGAAGATGCCCCTCCCCATGGCAGGGTGTTGGAATGAGATGAGCTTTAGGATCCTTTCCAACCCAAACCATTCTATGATTGAATAATTCTAAGATTGAATAATTCTATGATTTTTGAGGTGAAGTTACTCAAGCTGAGCAGACCACAGGGGCACCCTGGCATGCTCCTGGGAGGACGAGGAGCTTCCCCACTGCCCCTACTCTGCCTGCACACCCCGCTCACCTCTGCCCTGGGAGACGAGGCGCACCAGGCTCTGGACAGACTGGAGGAGCTGGAGCTGCTGGCGCTGGAGCAGGCTGGTGTTGGCACTGGCAGCCAGCAGCGTCCTTTCCATCTCCTCGATGGTGCCGCTCTGCCGGCTCAGCAGCCGCTGCAGCTTCTCCTTCTCTGAGTGGGCCCCCGCCAGCTCCGCCTGCTGCTTCGTTTCCATCTCCAGCACCCGCACCTCCAGGATGCTGGGAGTGGGATGCAGCGGTGATGGAGTGGCAGAGCCGTCCCAGCGTGTCTGCAGGGACCCATTGCTGTCCCCATCCCCTGCTGCACCCCCTGAATTGTACCCTCACTTCTGGGATGTGCCCAGCCAGGGGAACCCAAAGCCCAATGGCCATACTGGGGCTGTGTAACCCCCTAGGGACCACAGCCAGCATCTGGAGGGGTTCAAGCCCCCTCAAAGTGCAGTGTGAGGTGGGAGCCTCCCTGTGGGGTCCAAGGGCTGTGGGGGTCCCTGAGCCACCCCAGCCCCTACTTGTTTCTGTTCTGCAGCTTGTGGATCTCATTGGTCTGCAGCAGCAGCTGCTTCTCCAGCTTGCTGGTGGACAGGGAATTCTCCTGGAGCTGCATCTCGATGCGCCATGTCTGGTTCAGCACCTGCCTCGGGAGCAGAGGGGAGTCTTGGCACCAGCAGCCAGAGCCACACCACAGCTGTGGTGTCACTGGGCTGGCCGGTCTCTGGCACACAGCCCTGGTACCTCTGCCACTGGTGCATTAAACCCTGTGTCACCTCAGGGAATCGCTTTTATCTGCAGACAAACCATGCCACCTACCACAGCCTCAGGGTGGTGGGGACACATGTGCCATACCTGGGCCTCCACGTCGGTGAGCTTGCGGCTCTGCTCGGCGCTGCGGTTGAGGAGGGAGCTGCCGATCTCCAGCATGGTGGCGGTCTGGTTCTGCACTGCTGTCTGCTGCAGCTCCGCCATCTCCGGCTTCATGCTGCTCTGGATGTAGCTCTCCAGCTGTGCAGGGAAGTGAGGATCCAGGGGGGTCATTCTGGCACCTCTTCAGGTCCTTTCTCAGCATCCCAGCTGAACCTGGCACCACTGAGCACAGCCCCCAGGCACAGCCCTGTGTCTCCACAAGCCTTGACCCACCTCAAGGCCCTTAGAATCTTATCAGAGGACAGAGCGAGCTGAGCTGCTGCAGGGGAGACTCCTCAGGCACCAGCTGCCAAGATTCCTGGGCTGTGGTACCAGCTGGGGCCTGGCACAGGCTTCTGAGTGCCCAGGTGTGCTGGCGAGCTGGGGCTGATGCTCAGCCAGGGTGGCCTGTGCCAAGCAGCCAGGCAAGGAGTGGCTGCCACTGGCATCGGCATCAGTTGCCAGCCCCCAACCCTGGTTTCCCAGGGCTGGAGATGTGTAGGGTGAGGGGACACCATCAGCCAGGGAGGTGCGTGTCCAACACCCGGTGCTGCTCTACCACGAGGAATTACTCGGGGCTGGGAAGAAACTGGCTGCAAACACAGCTCGGACACAGCCGAGATGACGCTTCCGCTTTCCCAGCCCGCGGGGGAGTCGCCTTTCCCAAAGGCTTTTCTATTTCTGGCAGCCCCGCCATGAGGTTCCCATTCAGCCCCTCCCCAGGGCGATGGCCTCGGTGGGGGCACGGTCCCTCGGCGGGGGCCACAGGGAGCGGAAGGGGCCACGCTGCCGCCCACGCTGGGAAAGCAGCCCCTGAGAGCAGGAGGGACGGGGGCTGCCCAGCTCCCTGCATCCCACAGATGCTGCTGTCCCTGCAGTGCCCAGATCCTGCTCCCTGCCTGAGCTCACCAGTGGGGTGCAGGCAGAGCCCCACATCCTCCTGCAGCTTGTGGGGTTGTGGACCAGAATCGGCAGGGTTGGGATGCTGCTGTCTGGGCAGTGTGGAAAGCAGGCAGTGGTGCTGGGGTGTTGTGCACCGTGGTGGGAATGCAGTGCTGCTGGGATGCTTGGCACTGTGGCAGGCAGGCGGCAGTGCTGGGATGTTTGGCATCATGAAACACCAGGGCGTTCAGCACCACGGCAGGCAGCAGTGTTGGGATACTCAGCGTGGGAGTGGGGCCGGCAGCGGGCCAGGGCACAGGGCTCTGCACTTGTCTGGCATGACGAAATCTCACTGTTCCCTCCTCCTCCTCCGCACCAGGCAGTGGCAAAACCATCACCCTCCTGTGAGCATCCATGTGGGGCAGGGGGGTCTCGGGGCAGGAAGGTCCCAAGGCTGACCATCCCAGCCAGCATCGCCGGCACCCCTTTCCCTGGGGATTTTCTCTCACAGGAACATGCTCTCAGGGAGGAAGCAGGGAAAGGTCGGAGAGCTGCGTCTGGAAAACATTTCCCCAAGCTGAGGGATTGCTGGAGAGTTTCCCTTTAACCACGTCGTTAATCTTGTTGCTTCACAGGGCTTGGGGAGGCCTTTTCTCCCTCTTAATCTTGCTTTTGGTTTTTTTTTTTTTTCCTTCTATTTTAAATAAACATATCTGTGAGCTGAGGGCAGAACATACCCACGGAAAAGGTCAAGCTGGCACGGGGAAGGCTGAGAGCCCTGGAGATGGAGTCCTGGATCCTGGCCCCAGCAGCTCCCTGGGAGCTGGAGTGGGGCACAGTGTCCCCAGGCATATCTGGCATAGGGGACACAAGTGGGACAGGCTCTGTGCCAAGGACAAGGAATCCGGGATCCCTCCGTCCAGCTGATGTGAGCTGTGCTTTCCTGGTCTCAGAGACTCATTTCTCCACCATAAGGGCAGAGCTGCTGCGGGAAAAGCTGTGGTGTTGTTTTGGTCACCCCAGGACATCACCATGGAGCAGGCAGAAACTCAGCTCCTTGCTGTCCCCATGCTGGGATCCCATTGCCAACAGCTGGATCATCCTTCTTGCAGCCACATCTCTTCCCTATGTCCCAATTCCTATCCTGCCCTGGCACTTCTAAACATTTCACAAGCACCAACTCAGGAATCCTTGAGTCACAGGTGGGTGGAAAACCCTTCACCTGCTCCCCACACCGCGGCACACATCCCAGGGTGAGCAGCATCAGCCCTTGTGCCTCAGGCACCTCAGAGCTGCCAAAATGCCACTGCCCTGCTGGAGACTGCATCCCACCCCAAGTTCCCCCTAGACCCAGCGGCACCATCAAGTGTTTATGTTTGAACTAAAATTAATTCCTCCTGAGACAGAAGCAGCTGATATGTCCTTGTGTGCTGGGTCCCTGCCATGTCCCCACCAAGGGGTGCTGAGTGGGCAGGGTGCACTAGCCCCCCAGTGCCATGGGTGGGGGTCCTGGGGGAGGCCAGTGCTGGAGATGCCTGAGGGGGCCTGGGGAACCCTGTCGGGTACCAGGACACCTCCCAGTTTCTCAGCACCCTGCAGGGCTCCCCATGCCAGGGCAGAGCAGACAGGGATGCAGCGTTGTTTACGATCTGTCCCTGAACCCAATGCCTCTTTTGAGCCCTCGTTTGTTTGTTCAGGGCTGGAGTCTGACCAAAACAAGCGTTCTTGGGCAGCTCTGCTGAAATTTGGGAAGCTGAGGAACTACAGCAAAAAACATAGCTGCAAGCTGCCTCTAAAAGGAGAGAGCCGTGCTGCAGGATGGGGCGGGACAGGACGGGATGGGATTATTGTGGGGGGATGGATGGATAGAACAGGATGGGGATAGGATAGAAATGGGGTACTGGTTTCCCAGTGCTCCAGTGTCTTCTGCTCCTTGGGGCTGTGATGAGGGGCATTGATGGCCACAGCTGCCCAGATGTGCAGTCCCACCCTGCCTGTGGCTGTCTGCTCTGGACAGGGCCATGGGCACTTGTGGTGGGACCCTGGTCCCTGCTTTGCTTGGCCATACAAAGGCTGCCCTCATCCCGAGGGAAGCTCAGAGCTGGCCTGGGCACACAGGGCACCAAGACACCAGAGCACAGAGACACCAAGGCAGAGAGTTGAGGGCAGAGGGACTCCAGAGCACAGGGAGCCCAGGATTTGTGTATACGCAGCAGACCCAGCAGGTTCCACGGTGATAGAGATTCGGTGCCACCAGCCAGGTTGTCACTGGTCCTGCTGACCCCTCTGCAACACTCTGGGCTGGCTTCCAGCAGAGCCACGGTTCAGTGTTTTCCCAGCTCTTGAGGAATTTGTTCTCTAGAATGGCTGAGGGGACAAGGAACAACGTCCTGCACGTCCCTGCTGCCTGCACTGTTCCCCACAGAGTGGTTACCCAAGCAGCATAGCTGGCACAGGGACCCTAACTCAGTGTGCTGGCCCCATCCTGATCCCTGAGTGCTGCAGGAGCTCAGCACAGGGACATCAGCCAGGAAGTGGGAGTGCAGAGGCACACAGGTCCCATTGTAGCCTGGTGGGACACCACAGGACATGCTTGTGGCTCTGCTGGGTCAGTGACAGCTGGGGACAAGCTGCTTCCACTCTTGTCAGTGCAGGTACCCAGTGTTCCTGGCACGGGCTGAGGGGTTCAGGGCCCCCCAGGGATGTGTCCCCTGGGATGAGCTATTCCTGGGTCTGACGCAGGCAGCTGCACTCAGCTGCTGGGGGCTCCAGGAAGGAAATGCTGCTTCCTGCCTCAGGCACTGGGGACAGGGTGAGCCAGTGGGGGCTGAGGGTGGCAACCCTGTGGGTACACAGCCCCTCTGGTGTGGCACCCCACTGTTCCCACTGTCCATCACCCATAGGCCACCCAGGAGCCACGGGTACCACAAAGTCTCAGCAAGTGCTGGGAGCTTTTGCAAAGCCTGTGAGAGGGAAAATTATGAAGCTGGAGAGATTTCAGTGCCCCCTGCCCTTGGGACCCTCGCCCTATCACTGGCCAAACCCCTTTCCAGGTTCCTCGCCAAGAACCTGGAATGCTGATCCCCAAGGGATGCTTGACAGGGCTAACCCAGCCAGGAGGAGCCCTATGGCAAGGATGCACAGGGAATAGACCCTCAATGGAAAGTGATCTGGGTGAGTAATCTGCAGCCCCTGTAGAACCTGCAGCACGCACCCCCCTCTTGCAGACAGCGCCTGGTGGCAGCTGCACACCTGCAGAGAAAAGCTGAGCTGGATGCTCCTTGGGCACAGGCCCCGGTGTCCACAGCTGTGCCACAGGGATGCTGGATAAGTGGGTGTCCCCCCCACATCCCACACCCCACACCCCACATCCTACACCCTACCTTCAGCAGCCACTGCGTGCTGTTCTCCAGGATCCTCTCGAGGTGCCGCAGGCGCTGGGCAGCGCCGTGCCCGGCGGTGCCGGCGGGCGAGTCCCGCTGGAGCAGCACGTTGGCCGGGCCGGGCACAGCATCGGGGGCTGCCGGGCAGGGCACAGGCTCGGCCTCGGGCAGCACGAAGGTGTAGCTGCAGTGACCGTGCTGCACGCGGTGGTAGCGCCGGCGGCCGCCGCCCTCCAGAGCCCGGCGCTGGGCTCCGGCAGCGCACAGAGCCGTCGTGGCACAGGTCAGGGCCACGAGGCCGAGGCTGAGCGCCCGCATGGTGCAGGGATCCCTGCGGGACCGGGGTGCCACGGCGGGGGATGCTCCGGCAGCCGCTCCGTGCCGGGATGGGTCAGTGGGCGCTCGCCGCCGCGTCCGACCGCGGCGATTTCGGCATTTCCTCCCTCTGAGCCAGCGCTGGCCGCCCCGGCCTTTTATCGCCAGCCCTCGGAGGGGGAGAGGAGAAAAAAAAAAAAAAAAGAAAAACAAAGGAAAAAAATCTGTTTAAAAACAATACTTCTATCTTTTTTTCTTTCCTCTGGGTCCACTGCGGGGAGATCAAGTTTCACACGTGATCTATAAATGTCTGTCTCTCACACACACGCACTCACACACACACTCACACCCTCGCACACACAACCCCGTCCCTCCCCCGGCCGTTCTCTGCACAACTCATGGCACGTCCCGGGGTGGACAGCGCCACGGCAGCACCGAGCCCTCCCTCCCTGCAGCCCTGCACCCAGCGAGTCCCCCCGAGCAGCACCCGCTGGGATTCACCACACCCAGGCACCCCCATCCCAGGCAGCACAGCTCCCTCCCCGAATCCCGGCTATTTATAATGCCAGCGGGAGCCAGGCCTGGATTTTGCTGCTCTGGCCATGGGATGAGCCCGTGGGGACCGGGAGGAGGGCTGTGTCCCAGACAGAGCTTGGCAGGACACAGACAAACTGTGCATAGGGCTCGGCGTGCCCAGATCCCAGGCCAGGGTCTGTAGGGGGCTGAACTGGGGGTCACCACATCTGCCAGCCCATGTACTGGGATAGGATCTAGTCTGTGTCCCCCAGGAGGAGACAATCCCAGGGGTGGGGACAGGCTGCCAAGGGGATGCCCGAGCCTCTTAGCAGAGGGGGATTTTCTCCAACACCCAGAAAAAACCCCTGGTGGTTCCCAATCCTGCGAAATGGCAGCCCCAGTGTCACACCGTTCGCCCCAGCGCTGGATCAGGCAATGAGCGATGCTGGTGGTACTTTACATAAAAACTTAAAATGAAATCTTTCCCCAGTACCGCAGTGCTGCGGGCCAGGGCAGGGTGTTCCCCCAGGCTGCAGAGCTGGGGAACGCGGGATTGCGCCGTGGCCACGGCCAGCATCCCTGAGCCCCTCCGGTAGCAACTCGTGGGAATGCGGAAAACAGGGAGGCAGAAGTGATGCCGGGGGTTTAATCCCTTTATTTGTCATGAAGCGATCGGAGGAGCCGCTCCGGCAGCTTTGTGCCGGCTCTGGGGCTGGCTCGATGCTGACACCCAGCGCTCCCGTCCTGAAGGGTCCGTGCAGCCCCCGCAGCCTCGACACCCCGCGGCCAGCCCCGGCCTCCCCCTGCTCACGCTCAGGGCAGGGACGGGGAGTTCGGACCTCGGCAAACCCCAAATGCAGAGCTGCCTGCGGCTGGGCAGCGATTTAAGCACACACATGGTATATATACCGATAGAGCCCTCTGTGCCTGTGGACACTCACAGCGTGGCAGGGAGGGACAGACCGGCACGCCTGGGCTCAGCACCCCCCGGTGATGGCTGGGAGGGGGCTCAGCACCCCCCGGTGATGGCTGGCAGGGGGCTCAGCACCCTCCGGTGATGGCTGGCAGCGGGTTGCAGCGCTGCTTCCAACACATGCCAGTTTGAGGACGCAGGAAGCAGCAGCATCCCCTGTCTGGGCTTGCACTTGCACTGAGTGTGTCCCTGTCCTAGACCGAATACACGGCAGTCACCCCAAATTCCTGTGCCCACATCCAGCTGGGAGAGAAGCTCTTTGAGCCTTTCTGTGAGCCTGAGGAGGGCAGGATTTGGCCCGTGACGGTGCTGAGTGCTGGGCAGGCATGGTCCCAGAAGGGTTGTCAGTCTGGAGGTCCAGCTGCCCTCCAAGACCCAGGAGGGCAGGATTTGGCCCTTGGTTGTACTGGTGGGGATGTTGAGCACCAGGCTGGCCTGTTGTGAGCAATGGCAGGGTCCCCACTGGGGTCCCAACCCCGGGAGTTCTGCTGCTTCCCGTGCCTGTGGCTGAGGATGGGGGACACTATCCAACACCTGGAGCAGCTCAGGGGTGCACTGTGCCTCCCAGCACTTCCATAAAATCAGGACCTTGTGGAGCCAGGGCATCTCCCAGCCCTGGGGAACATTATCCAGGCAGGCATCAGCTTCATTAGCAGGGTCCAACCTTGGTCTAACCCCATCCCACCCATCTGGAGGAAGGGAAGGGACGGAACAGGCTAGGGGAGAGGGAAGACCAGAGGAATAAAGGAGCCACCCCCTCCCCAAGCCCTAGGGCTTTGCTTTGGACATAGCAAATTAGATTTTCTGAAAAGGAAATGTTTTACAGACCATAAATTGTCTCCAAAGAAAAGGGGGATGGGGGGGAAGAGAAAATTGTGCAATTTTTTTTTGTAGATGGAAAAACAAGGGTGATGTGGCTGGAGCACCGTGGCAGGAGCTCCCAGCCAGCTCCTGCCACAGTGCCCTGGCTCCCGTGCTGATGGCTGCTAGGTGCCCGTGTGCCTTTCTGTCTTCGGCTTCTTCTGTCGCTTTTTGCCTTTATTTTTGGGTTCAGTTTTCTCTGCAACAGATAAAAGGGGAGAAAAGGAGACCTCACTCATTGGCCAGGCAACATGATATGACCTGAGCCTCATCCATGGGATGCTGATCCCATAACACCTCAGGGTGTTAGTGCTGGACCCAGTTTCTGATTTTGAAGACCCCAGAGCCCTTGCCTGGTCATGAAACAGCAGTGTGGGTTTGTGGGGGGTCTGGGTGTGCTGATGGCACGGGCGAAGGGACACTAGTATGTTGTCCCCACATCTCTCATGGTTGGACTCTCAGTTCTGGTACCCCAAAATCCCTTGGAATGAGGTGGGGCAGCTCAACCCAAACAGAAGAGAAAACCCAGCTTCTCTCTGAGCAAGGACTGTGGGTGTTGGAGAGCGGCAGTGGCTGCACCAACACCCCAAAGCTGTGGCACAGCCATGCTCAGCTCTGCCATCATGTGGGAACCTGCCCACCACCATGGGACCCAGAAAGCCCCTGGGAGGATTTGGGCATGGTGGGAAGCAAGGTGGCTTTGGAGAGCATCCTTGCATAGGTGCTAATTCTCTCTCCCTGTGGATGCTCTCCACGTGTGGATGGTCCCCATCCCAGTGGCACAACCAACGTCCTGGTGGAGCCTGGATGCACCCCAGGTCAAACCACTGCCAGCTTTCCAGGGTCAGGCTGCTGGGACCCAAATCTCTGCTCACCCCAAGAAGCTGCCACACACCCTCCAGCCAGCTGAGACACCAAAGAAACAGGGATTCAGGATAAACCCTGCTGTGCCATGGGCTCCAGTGGGAGGGGGAACCCATGCTACAGATCAGAATGGTTGCCTCAAAAACTGGACAGCTTTGTCTGTGCTTGCTCCCCTGCACCCACATTCCAATTAGAGTCACATGGGAGGGGGTTCAGTGGTGCGAGGGGCACAAGGAACCATGACTGTCCCTGGTGCTGTGTGTGCCAGCACTGCTGTCCCCAGTCCCTTCTGAGGGCTCCAGTTCTTGTCCTGCCTGGCTCTGAAACCCTGTTTCTTGGCTCTGATCTCCAGACAGTTGCCACCCACAAAGGAGAGGGCACGGCACGCACGCCAAGTGTCTGGAGAGCGGGACAGACACCCAAGGCAGATTTACAGCAGCGCGAGGGGTTTGTGCCATGGCCAAGCGCGGCAGCTTTTCCCTTCCAGCCGCCTGGATGGCTCAGAAGTGGTGGCACAAATCTCTCATCACACGGTCGGGTTCGGCCGCCTGCCCTGGCTCGCCTGGGCTGGGGGTGTCTCGGATGCATCAAGTGAACTCCTCGTCCTCCTCCAGCATCTGGATCCCATAACCCAGCACTTGGCCAGGCGGGCAGGAGCCTGGGAGTGAGGGCAGATGCACGCTCTGCCGTGGCAGGGACTGAACAGCCTGCCCAGGAGAGGGAGACATGGAGGAGCTGCTCTCTACTCAGGGGGCTGCTTGGGAGGCACTCATGGGACTCCTTCTGCTGGACAGGGGACAGGCCTGTCTCTGAAGCTGATCCCAGACAGCAGCCTCAAGACTAGAGTCCTGCCAGTCCCTGAGCCCATCACCATAGCCCCAGGGCTTCCAGCTTGCAGGAAAAGCACAGGCAGAGGCAGGAGGCCAAGTACTTTTCTGGGGTAACAGTGCCTTCCCAGTAACTTCACCAGATGAGGTGCCCCTGGAATATGGGCACAGCAGTCCCTGTCAGTGAGATCCTGCTGTGTGCCAGGCAGGGCAGGGCAGGGGCACGGTGCTCCAGGACACACTGCTCCGGAGCAGCCTGTCCTCCCACACTAAATTTCTTTCATCAAACTGTCACCAGCTCGGCGGGTCTGGAGCTGCCACACACCAGCAGGGAGGGGAACAGCCTCAAAATCGATGCCACCTGGCACCCCAAAGACATGAGCTTGAACCTGGGTGGGGAAAGGAATCAGCTCCTCTGCACTGTCAGCAGAAAAATATTACTTATGATTGATGGTGCTGGGATGGAGCCCCTCTCCTGCCTCCGTGGCCCTCACCCAGCACGCACGTCCTCTGTTTTTGCCCCCCTTCTTCATCCTTTTTCTCTCCACCCTCACAGCCCTGTCCTCTCTGATCCCCGCCACGCTGGCGGTGCCGGCCAGCCCATCCCACGGCACAGAGTGATCCCGCAGCCCTGAACCGCAACCCTTGGTGGCTCAGATCTGCTGCCAGGCACTTCAGATCGGTATCTCATGCATCCCCCTTTCTGCCAGTTATTAAGTGGAGATTTATTGGGTAGTTTCGAGTCCAGACGCCTGTATCCAAAAATGACATCAGCCATGTCCTGGTTCCCATCGCCAGCCCTGCACCCGTGCACGCACTGCCTGGACTGAGCCTTCAGTGGGTCTGGTGTGTGAAAGGTGGGGAGATCCTTGAGCCAGGGAGCCCCCAGCTTGTGAATTAAGTGGGGGGAAGTGCAGAAGCATGAGTGAACATCTGTCCAGATGAGCCATAGAGGGGAACTGTGCCCTGGGGTGTCTCCCAAAATTTTGGCCATTAGAAATCCCCTGGAGGATGCCCTCCTGCTCCATGAGTGTTCCAGCTTTTGGGGACCTCAGATATTTTTGTAGGAACTTTCCCTGAGTGTCTCAATCCTCCTCACCCACAGCTGCAGTACAGAAAGCCTCCCTTCACGTCGTGGCAGCATGGGAGCTGGAGCTCGGCAGCCTCATCCCACCACGGCGGTTCGTGCCAGTGCCCAGCCCAGCCCAGTCCAGCATGGACTCATCCCAGGCAGTCTCGGGGACTGCCAGGTGGGAGCAGCCAGCCCTAGGGCTGCTCAGCACATGTGCCTGAGATGACGGCTTTACCCAAAATTTCAAAATGCTTGAGAGATGACAGCATGGCTCGCCGGCCACGGCCAGACCCCTGCTGCCACCGTCCTCCTGCAGCGCCCCTCGGGCTCACTTTGGAGGGACGCGAAGCTGTCCCCAGCCCCGGCGGCGCGGTGCTCACCTCCCGGGCAGTGCTTCTTCATGCGGCACCTCCTGGTCTCCAGCCGCGCGGGGCAGGCAGTCCCGTCCTCCCGGGCAGCCTCCGGCACCTCCCGCACCCGCGTCTCCACACCCCACTTGCAGCCGCAGGTCCGGCTCTCGTGGGTGCAGGCGCTCCACTCGCTCCACGGCCCCGGCTCGCACGACTCTGCGGGACGGGCACACAACGGATTGGTGACCCCTGGGTGCCAGGCACATCCCCAGGGACGGCGGGCACGGGGTGCGGGTGCTGCTTACCTTGGCACTCGCGGGTGTCGGGCTGGGCCGCCGTGCCGGGGGGACACTGCCGAAAACACTGGCCCTTGTACAAGTAAAACTTGTCCTTGCACTTCATGCAGAAGTCTCTGCTGAAGCAGCTCTCGCAGCTGGGCGACCTGCACTCTGCCGGGAGGGACGGCCGGTCAGCGGGACAGCCCGGGGCACGAGCCACCCCGGCACCCACCGGGGACCCAAAAACAGCAGCTCTGGGCAAGGGAAAAGCGGACGGAGCCCCCCCAGCCCGGCCGGCCCTGGATGCAGCACCAGCAGGGATGCTGCGGGAAATGAAGCCATCGCCCTTCCCGCAGCACTGGGACTCGCAGGGCGCCGAGGGGAGCAGGGGGCACTGGTGGGAGCAGGGGGACCCCGGACGTACTTGTGCATCTGTTGACCTCCAGACCCCGCACACCAAAGTAGCCCGGGGGACAAGTGTGGACGCACATCCCGTACTGGCGGATGCCGTCCCTCCAGATGAGCAGGAAGAGCCGGTGGTGGCAGGTGATGCAGCCGTTGTCCTCAGAGCACAGGACGCAGCCCGTGCAGTTTTCCAGCAGGCCGGCACTCGCTGAGGGGACAAATGGAGGACAGGGGCTGTGGTACAGGTGCCCAGGTGGGTCTCAGCCCCGTGGCAGCTCCTCTCCGACACATCAGGGTGACAGCACTGTCCTGTCTCTCTGTAAATGCCGCTCCACCTCTCTCTGATCCTCAAATCCCCACCTCTGTCCGTGCTGGCAGCAAAGGGACACACAGAGTTCTCAGCCTGGTCATCACTGATGGCCTCGATAACTGCAAGATCCGGACTGAGGGTTTGCCCCATGCCCAGCACTGCCCGTGGGTGACAGCCTGAGCCATTCCAAGCTAGCTTTGCCCATCCCATGGGAAGTGGAACAGCCACTGTGTCAGTGGGGAGAAGTAAGACCTGACCTGGATTAAACAGTTGATGTCTGCTAAGTGTCAGAGGACAAAGGGCATTTTGGATGCACTCAAGAGAAGCTGAGAAAAGGATCTGTCTGCTCAAGAGCCTCTGCTGCCTCCCTGGCTGCCTGTGCTGTACTCCCAGCCGGTGGGAGGGGGACTGACCCCGAGGAGGGTGACCTCTGTTCCCAGGGACAAGGACAGGGTGCCAACATCCACTAGCCCACAGAGAAACTGTCAACTGCTCCTGCTCTCCAAGCCCACTGAAGAGCAGCCTGGAGGGATGCTTCTGGCACAGGGGCACTTTAGGAGTGAAGTATCAGCTCTGGGGGCTACTCACACCCTGTGTATTTTTGCAACCCAGGCTGCCTGGGCATCACGAAAGGGGCCACGGAGCTCCTGCATGCAGGCATCCAGTGCCTTCACCATGTGTTGGGAACTGTTTGCTTGGCTCTGGCACCACAGTCTGAGCAGCAGTGACAATGCCAGAAGCCCCATTACAGCATGCTTAGGACCTGGGCTCTATAGAACCATTCAATCACAGAATGGTTTGGGTTGGAAGAGACCTCCAAGGTCATCTCAAACACCCTGCCATGGGCAAGGGCATCTTCCACTAGACAAGGTTACTACAAGTCCAAGCCACCAGCTGGGTGCTGCCCAGCACAGACAGACTCAGCCTGGGAGCAGTGCCTGGCACCACAGAAGCTGCATCAGCAGCATCAGAAGGGTCCCACGATGGTGGGAAGGTGCTGGGGAAGCCAGGGGCTGCTGGCAGAGGATTCTGTCAGACAATAGCAGGCGATGCCTCGCAGCTCTGTGTTCTGATCCCTGGCACAAGCCAGTCCATGGTGCTGTGGTGCCATGCTGTTGTCCCCAAGCTGGCTCAGTCCCTTCTCTGGGGCACACTGTCTGGGATGGCAGCACTGCCAGGAGCCTTCATTAGAGCTGCATCTGCTGGGAGAGCTAACGAAGCACCTTGGATCCATTAAGTTGTTATGGTCTCCGTTACATATTTACCAAATGCTGACAACATTTGTGTTCCTGGCTGCAGCTGGAGTCGCTTCCCTCGAGACCCAGGGATTTACAAGCCTCTTTCCCTTCCCTAATTCTTTCTTATATTTAGGGGGTTTTTTTCTGCTCTCTTTCCAACTCCAGCCAGGGCAAAGAAGGTGGGGAGCCCTGGATGGGCTCCAGAGCCTCCTTCCTCTCACTGGTTTTGGAAATAATCCCCTGCTATGAAGCTGGGAGAAGTGGGATCATCCTCCTCTACTCCACAGTGCTGCTGGCATGGCACACACGTCTCTGCCACCAGGAGTGACAGTGTGAGCCACCACAGAGAACAACAGAATATGGCTCACTATGAAACCATGGGCTTGGGGATTAGGGACAAGTGGAAGGTTCATCTCCTCCTGTCCCGTGGTGATGGCAGAGTGCAGGACGGAGCTGGGATGGGCACTGGGCATGGGGCACAGCGGGTAGCTGAGTTGTGCTGGACATGGGTGTGACATCCCCCATCTCTGCCCACTCTATGCCCAGTCCTGCTGGGAACCATGAGTCTCTGGGACACTGGACTGCCCAGAACAGAGGTCACAGTAGCAGTAGGGAGGCTGTGGGGTGCTGCAGCATCTTTTGTGGCTCCTGGGCCCTGTGCTAGCTTTTCTCTGTGGGTTATCCTGGGTACATAACATGTCAGGGGTGTGAAGCCATGGCCAGATCCCCAGCTGCCAAGACCTGAGGCCTTTGGAGCATTGCACTATCCAGCATCAAGCACTGGTATCTGGAGCCCCTCTTGGTGCTTGGCTGTTTCCCATCAGGGGTGTTTTGGCCACCAGCCTGGCCACCCACATCATCACACACACCTACTGCCTCTGCATGCCTTTAACATGGAACAACTTCAAGGGAAGCTCTCCGGACTCCAGCCCTGACAGCGCTGGTCCTGGGAGGTCCAGCCCCTACCCTGGCGCATGTTGGCCCCAAAACCAAGGCATTCCTGGCACAGAGCTGAGAACCAGCCCTGGATCCACTCCACACAGCCAGCCAGCACTGCCTGGCACTGCCCGGTGAGGGAGATGAGCCAGTGCCCGATGGAGGGGGCACATTCCTCAGCTACCCCAGCACACCCTGCCCTTGCACAGGCACTGAGCAGTGGCTCAGCTGGTGCATCTTTATGGAGAAAGGATGGGGCAGGGGACAGGCAGTGCCTGCTGTGGCTCTGAGCACCCTTCCAGGAGGTTTTGCTCCTAAGGCACTTAGTGAGTTACACAGAGAAAGGAAATATGGGGAAACCAGCTCATTTTGTGCTATCCCCACTGTGTCTGGCTGTGCAGGGGTTTGCAGAGCTGGTCCCAGTGCCAGCCAGTGTTCCTTGTCTCCTGCTAGCCCTAAAGGCAGGGCTGGCACTGGGCAGGCAGTGCTATGGGGCTGTGCTCTGCATCTTCCTGCACTGCCAAGCCAGCCCCATGCCACGCACCCAGAGGGGAACACAGACGGTCCCCAAAGGGGGTCAAGGAGAGATGTTGGGGTTATGCCAGTTCCTTACACCTCCAGCCCTGGTTACCAACTCCTTCTAGCTCTGTGCAGGCAGGACAGGCAGCCTGGTGTCCCAAAGCCACCCTGCAGGACCCGAGCAGGACAAGCCCACTGCGCACACTGTACCTTGCTTCTTCCACCGGTTCTGCGTGAGCATTTCCATGGAGCTGATGAATAACAGCAACATGAATATTATCCACTGCATCTGGGCAGGAGTGATGTCGGACAGGGAAGAAATCAAATCATCCAAGCGGCTGGGGGGCTCGGCTCCTGCCAGAGCCGGTGAGGGGTGGTGGGAGGGCGACGAGCGGCTCCGGGCTCACACCATCCCAACCCGAGCTTCGGACACACAGCCACACTTCAGAGCAGCTTGAGACGGCGACAGTGGGGCAGGCTGGGGCTGTCAGGCCCGGGGAGTGCTCATGGTGGGGAAGTGCCGGCTGCTCCAGGGAGCTCTGCCTTTATAGTCAGTGTCAGCCCCCTCTCCTCACCCTCCCTTTCAAAATAATAATAATCCTAAAAAAAAAAGTAAAAAATCCCCCAGCAGCAACAAAGCGACTGGCAAACGCCCTGGCTGGATCCCCCCGGAGCACTCCAGCCACCACCTCGGCTGGGAACCGTCCCGCCGTCCCGCCGCGGTCCGACTGTCCCGCTGCCATCCCAGCGCCGGGGTCACAGCGAAGCCCCCTGCGATTTTGGGGGGGTGGAGCCAGGAGGGTGACGCTGCCTGCGCCGGCCCCCCCGGCTCAGCCCCCCCTGCTCAGCCCCCCCTGCTCAGCCCCCCGCTCCTAGACCCTGCAGGGCTGGGGGGGCCAGGGCAGCCCCCGGGCAGGGCTGAGCCCCCCGGGCAGGGCTGAGTCTCCGGATCGCCGGGAGCCGTGGTGGGTCTCCGGCAGCTCCGGCGGCGGCTGTGGGTCTGCCCCGGCTGTCCCCAGGATTGCAGCTGACTCTGATTTTCCGAGTGCTTCTTAACTCACCTCCTTCCGAGCTGCGGGAGCGAAGCTGAGCCGAGCCGAGCTGTGCCAAGCTGTTCCAAGCCAAGACGAGCTCACGGAGCTGTTCATGCAGCTCCCATACAGCTGTTCACACCGCTTGTCCTACGCTGTGCCCCCCAAAACCCACCCTAGGGGCTGTGCTTGAAGTGGGATTCAGGACAGGACGGGGACCCCTCATTCGCCAGGTACCCGAGGTGACCTCAAGGTGCAGGTCCCCATCCTGAGATACCCACGTGCTCATCCCGTCATGCCAACCCTGTGCCAGGAGCCGTACCCTCGAACAGCCTGGTGACCTCCCAGCCAGGGCTCCAAGGCCGCTGGCCACCAGTGACAGCCCCAGTGACATTCACCTCTGTCATCACCACGTGCGAACCAGCACATGGTGCCCCTCTCCTCCCCCGAGAGGGGGCACAGAGAAACTTTCTGGGCACCCCTCCGAGCACCCTGGGGCAGAACATCATCCACCTGCTCATCCCACACACCAACGGGCTGCAGGGCTCTTTTCCACCCGGGATGCTCTGGGTCTGCATTGCCTGGGAGAGACAAATGGGCAGGGGGCCACTGAGAACCAGCAAAGCCATTGCCCCAGAGTGGAGCACCCAAGGGACTGCAGTGGATGTGTCTATCAGCGTCCTGGGGTGTCCAACCATGCCCAGGGACAGTACATAGGGGTTAATCTCCTCTCTACCCCTCGAATTTCTCCCTCCTGTTTCCCTTCTCTCCCCCAGCCCCCCTGAGCCTCTCTCCCCACCGCTCCCATCCGGCACTGCTGCATTTCATTCCTGAAGGGTTAATGATCAGACAACAAAGGAGCCATTTCAGACCCCTTTGGCCTCACTGTAGGAAACCAAGAGTAATAACTGAGGAAACCAGGAGTAATAATGGTTGGGATCACTTTGGGGTTTTTTTCTAATTATGAAATAAATTGAAAAATTACACATAAAATGCATAAATTGCAGCATCTGGCTCAGCCGAAATTTCCATAAACAACCAAACCTTCAACATGGCATCACCATCAGGAGTTCACAAGGGCTGGGGTATCATGTGGACTCGGGGATGCTGTTGCCATCCCAGCACAGAAAAATAGGAATATGGCAATGGCGTTGGGGATATCTGAGCGTCTCCAAATCCTGGCTGCAGGCAGCTGCATTGGTGTGGATGGCCGTGACCAGGATGAGACGCGGGTGCTGCAGGGCAAGGAGCTTCCACAAGTCCTGTTGGGTGCCAGCCCAGCTGCCCTGGAGCCGACAGGGAATTTCCTTGCCCAGACCTGGAAGGCAAACGCTGTGCAAGGGTCAGGGAAGCACCTCATTCCTGGTCACGCTCTCTGGCTGCTGGCATGGGTGAGCGGATGTCGGCACAAGCCTTGCCAGGGTGACCCGTCACAGGAGGATGCACTAATTAGACAGCTCTCGTTAGTGCTGGATCCTGGGGGCACCACGTGGCATTGCTCAGCCCAGTCCCAGCTGTTTGGGAACGCGGGGGATTTGCCAAGGGTGGCATAGCCGCTGTCCCCATGCCCCTGCTGCTGTGTGCCAGGTATCCCTGAGACAGCAGAGAAATCCACATGTTTCCCTTAATTTGTCTATTCATGCCAAATCCAGCTGTCGGTGAGAGGAGAGGTGGTGTCTGCTGTTTAAATGGGCACCTGGCAGCCCTCTGTTGTGCTGGGAGAGGTTTGGGGGGGCTGCGGGGAGGGGAAAGCCCAGCTGATGATGCCAGGGCAGCCCCCGCGGTGACTCAGGGATGATGTCGGGCAGAAAGAAGCGGGGCTGAGCCGCGGGTGCCGCTGGCAGCTCCCGGCTCCTCACGCAGCCCTGCTCCACGCCAGCACAGAGGGAATGAAATGTTCCTCCTCCGTCTTCCAAAGCAGAAGGGAGAAAGTGTCCAGAAAGATAATTTGGAAAGTTTGTTTGACACTTGAGCACACTTTCATCTTCGGAAAAATCTTGATGACCTTCCAAAGCTGCACCGCCTGCTTCCCGGCACGGCAGGCGCCCCAGGGCACACGCCCGTGGCACCAGCCCAGTGGCTGTTTTCGGGATGCTCAGGGCTCTGGAGGGGACAGTGCGGTCCCGCCGGGCCCGCAGGGCAGCAGGGATGTAGTGACAGAGGTGGTGGCACAGGGATGCAGGCACAGGGATGCAGGTACAGGGATGCAGGCATAGGGATGCAGGTGCAGAGATGCTCCTAGCAAAGGTAGTTAAGTGAAAGTGAAATGTCTGGAGCTGGCTAGCAGCGGAAGGAGGCAGGAAGGGGCAGGGGGATGGAGGGAGCCCCTGGATGAGGGCGGGGTTTTCTCCACAGGTGCCATGAGCTCCCAGCAGCCATGAGGTCTGGGAGGGATCTTCTCCAGTGCATCCCAGGCGATGAATGTGGGTTTGATCAGGGGAGGGTTTGAGCGGATGGTAGTGGATAAGGAAGAAAAATACTTGGCATTCCTCTCCCATCATAACAAGCCCAGATGCTTGGACGGTGGCAGCCCACTTCCCACAGGAATGGAAAGTCACAGCTGCTCTCGCGCCAGTTCGGCAGAGGTCCTTTCCCTGCTCTTGTGAAATGCCAGCTCCGACTCACGCCGCAGCACAGCCCTCACTGGCATCCCGTGACACTCCCTCCATCACCCGGGTCCCCGGTGGTGGCACTGCCCATGACCCCGCTCCAGGAGAGGCAGAGCTCCAAGCAGGGAAATGTGCTGGGAAAGACCAAGTAACAGATTTACTGCTGGTGTGGCTGGTGCTCCTTCCCAAACGCCAACGTGTTGGGAATACCTGGACTAGCACAGCCCTGCGAGGGAGGAGTACTCTGGGGAAGCTGATGCCGTGGGAAGCATTAATGGGAAGCAGCTCCTGTCTGGTCAGAGCTGGTGGAAGCAACTCCAGCCTCCTGGCAGCCCAACTCACCACCTCCCATGCCAGCACAGAGCTGTGAGGTCCCTCAGTGCTGGGGTCAGCTCTCTCAGATGAGAAGGAAGGCGTGAAGGTGGCTGATTTTAGTGCTGACTTTGCCAAGTGCAGCCTGCAGCATGCTCATGGCACATTTGCTCTCCCCTCCTCCTCTTCTTCCTCTTTTTCCTTCTTCTCCTCCTCCTCATGCCACACTCCAGCCATTCCTGGGTTTGTGCCACTCGCCATTCCTGCTGTTCTCAGGGAATATGGCATCCCAAGAGGCTTAAGATTTGCCATAAATCAAGTCCTTCATCCCAGAGCGAGCTCTGGAGCTCCATCTCTCTTCTTGGCTCCTCTGGCTTGCTCCAGTCCTGGACGCCAGCGTGGCTGCACAGCCTTCAAGTGCTCCAGCTGCCAAAACAGGAGCAAAGCCCAAAGAAGGAATTGGCATCAAGAGGCCGAGGGGTAGCAAGAGTAGGAGAGGGAGCTGAGAGGAAAGGGAAGATGAGCAGCAAGATAGGAGGGAAGGCTTGGTGTCGAAACTGAATTCCTGGTACATGTCAGCAGAGCAGATTTTCAGTGTTTATTTTATCTCTTTAGTTGAGCCCCTTTGAGGCAGAATATATTAAATGGCCTGACTTTATATAATGGAAATAATTGAAACAATACTCCAGCTTCCAGCCGCAACGTGCCGTGATTTCAGCCAAGAGTGGCCAGCCTCCTCGAGGTGGTGGGGACAGCCGCCGCCGCCGCTGGCGCTTGTTCGCTGGTTATTGTTGACACATGTCAGCGTCGCCTTCCAATTTCCGTCCAGCTGTCAGAGCGGGGAGAACACCCGGCGGCTGGCGCGGGTGGGCTCAGCGCCGGCCAGCTCCGACGGGCGCTGGGAGGGACGGCGGCCCCACACCGGGCTCCTCTGCTCTGCTGGGTATGGCTGAGCTGGGATTTCCCAAGGGGATGTGGTGTTGGGGCAGAGCTCTCAGGTAGCCAGATGAGGATGGTGGAATGTGGAGAAGCTTGGGAGGATGGAGGATGTTGACCTGGGACCTCGGTATTCAGTGGATGTGAAAGGAGGAAATGAACATGAAGGCTGGGAGTTGTTGAAGGTTTTATCCAACTCTGTCCCAGCATTGGGGCAGGGAAAGGCATTTGCACCAAGCTCCATCCTTGAAGTCAACATCAATTTCCATCCCACACGAGCAACTGAAACTCTGTCACTGAAAATCTGGCATCGCTCCTTGAGCGGAGCTGAATGGGTGAAACGAGCAAACACGAGGAGTCACCAACATTGTGCCAGGCCATAATAAACCAATTCCCATTTGTGGGCACCACAGGGTTCCTGGGTAGAGCCAGCAGGAGGTGATAGTAAGAGCAACAACAGGCAAGGTCTTCGAGGAACTGAGACATGGTGTGAAAAGCGCTCCAGAATCAATTCCCACCATTGCAGCCAGTCCTCCTGGCTGTGCACAGTGGAGGCTCAGGGAAGTTTCTCCAAGGAAAGGCAGGAGACAGGACTTACAGTGCAGGACAGCAAGCCTGGGGTTTGGAACAGCTGGACTGCAGATTCCTCTGCTGTAGGGAGCTGGAATTCCCCAGATGAGTCGGGTGCTGCTACTGTGCCCTACAGGACCCCTCAGCCTGCAGCACAGCCTGCTCTCCCAGCGAAGCCAAGCATCAGTGACCATGGAGCACCCTCCTCTGTGCCAGATGTGACTATCTGCCTTCTCTGCAATGAAAATCATGTGTTTGTTACTGGAAGGGAGTGAGGCAGTGGTATTTTAGTATCTGGCCCTCTTCTATTCTCCTAAGAACCATATATGCCAAATTCCAATAGATTTTTTTTTTCTTTTTTATTTTTTTTTTAATATTTGGACTATTTAAGGAAAGTATTGAGAAAGACAGATGGAAGCATCAGTCAGATGGATGTTCCTGGCTCCACGTGAGACAGCACTCAGTCCCATTCTTTTTCAAATAACTTTAATGTGACTACATGGTTCCCCCTTGCACATCATTCCCCAGGAGGGTAAATCCTCTGACTCTGGTGGATGACTCTCACCAGCTGGAATTCAGCAGAAGACAAAGGCTTTGAGCAGGCTGCTGGTTGGGGATGGGGAAATTCCCCCCCACAGCCACAGAGCCCAGGGAGGGCTGTGGAAGCAGCCTCTGCAGTCGTGGCTCCTGTGCCCACAGCCAGCCCTGCTACAGCTGCAGCTCCCAGTGCATGTGCTCCCAGTCAGGGAATGTGGTGAGAGGCTGAGGTAACCCTGGGTAGTGAAAGGCAAGCAAGGTGCCCATTTGTGTGCCCTCAGGGAAGGAAAACATGGGATGTGTGGCTGCACCTGCACCTCAGCTTGTGCCAGGGCTGAGAGCCTGATTTGGTGCTGGCGTCACTCAGCTGGGACTCGGCCACCAAAGGCTGTGATGGTGTGTCTGTCTCAAAGTCCATTTTTATGCCATTTTGCTGATAATCCAACCCCAGTGTCTCAGCTCTGGGAACTGTCCTGGGTCCTCTGGTTGCAGCCGAACTTGGACTTTTGCAGCATCCCAACCCTCATGGACCCCTCTTGGCAGCAGGATGTGATCATTCCGTGACAAAACCAGCGGCTCCTCAGCTCCTGCCTGCCCTGGCCAAAGCTGCAGGGATGTGCTCATGCTTTGGACACCAAGCCAGGAGGAAGCAGCGTGTCTAGGAGCTTGGCCTTTGATGGACCCTGCTGTGCTGGCACGGGGTTGGGAAACACCAGATTTAAGTTCATGGTCCACAGGAACTGAAATTTGGGTCTCCCACAGGGACATGGATCCCTCCTCACCCTCAGGATCCATACTTAGGCCTGCTGACATCCCAACTCTTGGCTCTGTCCCTGGGTCTCTAGGGCACTGCCTGGCATCCCTGCCCTCCAGAACAATCCAGGGATGTGGCACAGCAGGGCCAGCCTGGGCTATGGTCACCAGCCCCGCCGTGGCTGCCAGCACCCCAGGGCCGGCGGCCGTGTGCCACGGTGACTTATAAAGGCTTTTTTTCAGAATTAATAACAGGAGAAACACAAACTTTAATATTTCTGAAGTGAAAATGGAGTGATAATTGTATTTAGCCGACATTTGGGAAAATTATTACCACCTGGCAGCCCCATTTGTGGCTGACGTCAAAGAGCACCATAAACCACCATTAGTTTGGAGAACACCAGAGGAAAAAAAAAGGAAAAGAGCAGAAATTGTGACCTTTGTATTTAAAAATCCAGGATCAGGAGTATCCTGTGATGCTGGACAGAGCAGGTCCCCAGGGCCTGTTTGCCATCAGGAGTTTGACTAACACTCAGGAGTGCCAGCAGATATGGTCCTCAGAGGTTGAAGGAAAAGGCGTGGAGAAAAATGTTCCCCTCTCCTTTTTATTTTTTTTCAGTCTTTTATATCCTGTTTATGCCACTAACAAATTCAATTTTCAGGAGCTGGAATTAAGACAAAGCCTGAGCTGTTTAAAATGGGTTGTGGGCAGCTCCCGCTCGAGCTGGGAGGAGGTTCATCACCCCAAAAAAGCACCAAATTGCAGGAGTGGGGAGAAAAGGGGTTGGGTGGGACAGTGGAGCTGAAGTAGGGATGAAGAGGATCCCAGTTGGGTGTCCTGAGCCTCATGCCCATTTCTGAGTGTCCATGCTACTGCACTTGGAGGAGGGATACAAGGGCATGGTCCCCAACTGGTCCCTAGTGCCATGGCCGGGCACAAAGCCGTGGCAGCAGGCTCTGGCTCATGGAAAGAATTCTTCACTTGGGAATTTGAGCAAAAAAGATTAAATGAAGTAAAAAATGCATGCTGCACTATGAAAGCAGAAAAAGAACATTTCCAAATATCCCCAGCCTCCTCCGCACGCCGCACGCACTCCAGGCGCTCTCAGCTGCCACCTCTCATTCCCACGGCATTTTAGGAGCTTCATGGCTCCCCACCACAGGGAGACCTCTGTCTCGGCTCTGAGACAACCACAACATGGAGAGACATCACGAGCTGGTGCCCTCATCTCTTTCCATCCATCCCCACTCTTCCTGGCTGTCTGGGAGGCTCCCAACAGAACCAACCCAGCCATCCATTGCAGTAGGGAAGTTCCAGCACCTTCCTGCAGGCAGAGGATCCCTCCTGCTGAGGTCCCAGCCCCGGCCTAGGGGTGCTCTGGGCTACAAAGAGTGATGCCAATCCCAAGGGAATTGATGCTGCTCAGAGCTGCCCTGGAGACAGAGAATAAACCTGCATCAGTTCTTTGCAGGAGCTGAGATATTCCTGTGCTGGGCCATACCCAGGAACAAGGTTCCTGTGAGGATCACAGCAGTGCTTCCCATGGATGGGCATTTCCAGGGTCCTGGCTTAGCAGTGCCTTCCCACTGTGGTCCTGGAGCAGGGCTGCTTCCAGACATCAGCATCGAGGAAAAATCCCATCACACTGTGATGAGTGATGTTGTGGCATGGGCTCCCCAGGTGCTAAATGCCTCCTCCCTTAGGAAAAGGGGATAATTAGAGGCTACTGATGTTTTGAGCTGTTTAACAACGCTGGTTTGTTAATCTGAGCCCTCCTGGAAGAACACACAACAATCCCTGCACTCCCACACTCTCCTAGCCAGCCCGACAGAAGCAGGGCCAGCAATGGTTCCATCAGCCAAACCAGTTCTGGCTCCAGTACTCCCAGTTCCGGGGGAGCCATGGGGATGTCTGTCTGTCCCCACATGGGGATGAGCCCTGCTGACAATGGCTGGGCTGGGAGTACCTGGGTTTGCAGCAGGTTTGGAGTCTCCCTGTCCTTGGCCATCCCAATGGCATCTCACTGAGCCTCAACCAAACAACTGGAGATCACCGAGACCACAAACAAACAGCATTTGATTAGATTTTCTTTTTTTACTTTTTTTTTTTTTCCTTGAAAAAAACAACGAGAAGAGGAGAATTCATATTTCCTGTTCATGTGAAAGGAATTTGCCAGCATGTGGCAGGGAAAGCAATGCTGGTGGCCTGGAGAAGCCACCACCTCGTGACTCCAGGGGCAAAGAGGAGCCAGGAGGTGGCTGGTAGGGAGGCTCCACATCCAGACACCTGCACAGGGTCACAGGCTGGAGCAGGGAGCCCTTGCCAAGGCTGCAGCTCCCTAAACCTGGGTGCTGGGAAGAGACAGGGTGGTGTGGCCAGACCAGGCTCAAGCCCCAGTGCTGCCAGGGTCTGAATGTCTCAGCAAAGCGGCAGAGGCTCCCAGCCAAGGCTTCAGGAAGGAATTTCAGAAAGTTCTTGGTGTGGCCTCTCTTTTCCTAGAACAGATCAAAAGCTGGGATCTGCTCAGCAATCCTCCTCCATCGTCTTGCCAAGCTCCCTGGAGGGGTCAGAGGAGCAGAGTGAGGCTGAACTGAGAAGGCCTCAGCACCCTGGGGCTAGGGAGAGGGGCTTCATGGGCACAGGGATGTGATGGGCAGAGCGACCATCAGGTCAGGACTTGCATTCCCACAACCCTGAATCTCCGGATCCCTTCATCTCTGGGTCCCTGCATGTCTGCCTCCCCCAAGTCCCCACATTCCTGCATCCATACATCTGTCCCTGCATCCCTGCAGGGATTCCCCACAGCCCTGGAAGGCTGTTCTGTTCTTAGCTTATTCAAACATCCTGCTGTTCTTCCCAGATGGCTGGTGCTGCTGGTTGTCTGGCACATCCTGCTGCACTGGACAACTCTGCAGCCCTGGCATCTTGCTCTCGATCGAAGTTACACATTCACTGAATTCTTCCGTTTCCATGTTAATAATGGATAAATCCTGTTGCATAATTATTTTCCACATCATGTCCCTCCCCTGGTGCTGAGAGGCACTAACCACCCTACAGATCCCTGAATAGCTGTGGTAAGGGTTGGGCACCCTGGCACTGCAAAGGGGTCCCTTGAGGCTGCTGAGGTTGAGTTTCCAGTCCCTGGACATGTTCAAGGCCAGGTAGGACAGTCTGGTGGAAGATGTCCTTGCTCATGGCAAGAGAGCTGGAACTGGATTATTCTATCTGGTTCAAACCCTCCAGCCCCCTCCTCAGTGCTGCTGAGGCCCCAGGAGCCCTCTCAAAACAATGGGGGGCCTCAGCTAGACCTTCACCAGACTCTTCACAAACCTCTGCACTCTTCCAAGCACCCCTCGGGCAGGCTGCAAAGGGGGAATGATGTTGGGGTGAGGCAGGATGCAGCATGCCAGAGGTCCTGTGCCAGGCAGGGACATGGACCAAGGTGCAAAAGCCCCAGGGGGACTGGCAGCAGGATGCAGTACCACCCCCATGCCTGGAATGGGCCCTCCTGCTGGTTCTGGGGACAAAGGCGGCTGCGGGCAAAGGGAGCAGCGGTGTCAGTGCATGGCCAGTTCCCAATTTGCACCAGCCTGGAACAATGACAATGACAATGGTAGAAATAAAGAGATGAAAAATGTGTCTGTGATTTGAAGAAGCTGGAAACACCCAGCATAGGGGACAGAGGGCGGGAGGGTGGCTCCCGACTGGCCATCATCCCGTCAGCGAAAGGGGTCCCTAATGCCTCCAAGCTGTGGAGCCCTTCATCTGGGGAGGGGGAGCAGCCTGGCTTTCCACAGTCACAGCTTGGGAATAATTCAAAGATTTTCTTGTCAGGAATTTCTTGCCGGGAGTGGCCATGGGCTTTTATGTCTGCACTGACTGACTGCGAGGGGTTGGAAAGGCAGGCAGGGGCTCCACAGCCTTGTGCAAAGCATCCATGTCCTGCTCCCATATGGAGAGCAAAGGAAAGGGAAAGGCAGAGTGCTGGGAAAAACCACAATCATCCAGGCCTCAGCAAATGGCAGGTCCCACTCTGGCACCCGTTTTGAGGCAGTGGCCACACCTCTCCCAGCCTGGTTTTCCATGCAGGATGAAGTGGGAGCAGGAGGGGGCATCAGTGACAGACCATCCCCGGCGCCTGCCATGACAGAGGCAGCAGTGGTTGGTCCCAGTGCCAACCCCCTTCTTGGGTTTTTGGGTTTTTTTCCTTTCCTCCCTGGAATTTTGCCCTCCTGTTCTTTTTTTTTCTTTAATATAAAATTTTTCATAGCCTTTTAAACACTGCAAAAAATTTAATACAAAGGAAATTAAAAAACCCAGAGGAACTATTCTCAAAATAATTTCACAATCCGCACATATCCCTCAGCAAATTGAATTTGTAGGAAATAAAGAACAAAATATGACAATAAAAGGCTTCTAAACAGATCTTAATGTGTCACATATGGAAGTGCAAATGCCAGCCTGTGTGCAGACACTTGGCAGAGGTGGGTGGCATGTGGGTCGGGGGGCACAGCTCCACTACCCTCCAACGCTGCTGGGAGTCCCTGCACTCCTGGGGGCAGCTTGAAGGGGCCAGAGGGGTTTTGCTGCCCCAAACTTCACACCATGAACCCTGGCTGAGCATGTCTTTCTTCTGTCCCAGCAGCTGCAGCTCTGGTGGCAATGCTGACAGCATGTCCTGCTTCATCAGCCTGGATCCTGACCAGTTTGTGGCAGTTAATGGGGAAAGCTTCAAAGGATCTGAACAGCCCTGCCAGGGTCCCACAGGGTGAGCTGGGAACCTCCTGCCTCACAGCAATACCCATGGCATGGCTTCCCCACGGCCACTCAACATCACAGGGGTTTGGTGGCGGGGTGACACGGGTGCTCCCTACACCCCGATCCTCACACCCCCATCCCACACACACCCAACACCATCCACCTCCACAAGAGCATATCCTTCCCAGATGTTCCTTGTCCAGCTGTGGCCCTGCTTCTCCCCCTTGTTTTTCCCTCTTCTATTAATAAACCTGGCACCTGAAGAGGAATTTTCCCTGTAAACACCCAGCTTCACACTTTAGTAACTTTTGTTCTGTGTTTTAATTAACGAACTGGAAAAAATGTCAATTGTTACCCACCACGGGCACGTGTGTCCTGCAGGCTGCTAGAGACCCATCCTCCTTGCCCTGTCTGATGCTGTGGCCATAGGGCAGAGCCACCCTGACCCTTTGCCAGAAGGAAAACGGGATATCTGGAGTGTTGCACCCAAATTGCTGTTCCACAGTTGCACCCACACACGGCATTGCTCCAGGTGCTCTCCCTTGCCCAGACACCCCATCCCAGATAGTCAATGCTGCTGGTTTACCATGGTGCAGCCCAGCCCACCACAACTGGACCCCCTCACCATCCCCAGCCCCACAGGGCAGTATGTTGGACCATTTTCATCAAGGAATATTCCCCAACAGCCGGGAAGCCAATATTCCCCGAGAACATTGCCTCATCCCAGCCGTGCGTGCCTGGGATGGGCAGAAACGCTGGGGAGCTGCAAAAGACATCCAAAAATGAATGTACTGTCTGCAGCAGCGCTGGGGCTGCAGCCCGGGGGAAGCGCCCGCCGTGTGGCATGGAAGGAACTGCAAAGAAAAGGGTCTTGTGAGGATAGCGGGAGCTGCGCGGCAGGAGCAGCCTTTGCTCTGCAGGCTTCCCGCAGCTCCAGGATAAGCTTGGGATGGGACTGGCTCTTCCCCCATAAGCAGTGCCACTTCCTGATCTCCTCCGCAGAGGGAATGTGCTGCCAGCCCTGCCAGCTCCAGTGGTGTCCCCGCACCCATGCACCCCCACCTTTGGTGCTCCCTGCAGCCGCCGTGACCTCGGACATCTCCCTCCGTACTCGGAGCAGGGAGCAGCGCTGCAGCCCGGCTTTGCTGCCGGGGCTCAGGCAGTGAGCAGAGGCCAAGCCCGTGTGGGCAGTGCAGACAGGCAGCCCGTGGGCAGGGCGCTGCCCGTCTGGGGCTGGGACACCCCGGCAGCCAGCTTGGGACACCCCGGCAGCCAGCTGCTCCTGCTTTGATGTGGAGTCCCTCAGGCTCTGCACAATGCAGACTGGGGCGGGATGAAGCAAGGGTGATTGATTGTCTTGTTTTGTTCCTCTAAGGCTGTCCTGGACAGCTCGGATTCACAGCTGAGATCCCCCAAGAGCAGTGTCCACCCAGGCTGCAGGGATGGGGCTGCTGGGGTGCAGGCTCTGGCTGGAGGTAGTGGGCTGGTGGTCTGAACTCTGTGTGCCTCAGTTTCCCCATAACCACTGCCCTCTTGGAAGCTCTTGGTGTCTCTGGATGAAATACATCCCCTGAAACCATCCTCCATTACTCTCAGGTGTGCTGGGCATCCCTGGAATTCATGTCAACAATGGTAGGAGCCCTACCAAGGGTAAAGCTCATTGGGACTTCAGCATGTTGACCTTCGAAAAATGGAGTTTAGCTCCATCCAGTTGATGAGTCATGACTGTTTGTGCGATGCACTCCCTGCAAACAAGGTTTCCACCGCAGAACTAACAGGCTTTTCTGGGAAGCACTGGGGTTCTGGGTTTCCTAATTATTTTCAAACCCTACTGGCAGCCTCTCTCCAACAGGGATCACGCCTGCTTGAAGCGCAGCACTCAGGCGTGTTTGGAGTCCTGAAGCACTAATTGACTTTAGCTCGGCCTCGCTGCTGAGCGCCGGCTCTCGCAGCCCCAGTCCCTCCTCCTGCCTGAGCCTGCCTGCATGTGGTTTGCATTTCTTCCCCGGAGAAAAAACTCCTTTCTCCTGCTTCAGTGTCATCTTTCCCTGGAATTGAATTTAGGGGAAATGAAGGGGAGGCCAAATTTTCATGGGGTGACTATCTCCCCTCTCAATGCAATGATGGCAAGTAAGGGGAAAAGCCTGTTCCAAGAACTCCTGCCCTGGTCCAGGTCCCTGGTGATTTCAGTCACAATCAGGTGGCTCCTTCTGAGCCAGGAAGCCCTGAGGCACTGAGCAGATTGTGGAGGAGCTACTCCAGTGCTGCTGGCTCTCCCTGCTATGCAGCAGGGGATCCCATCTTTCCCTCCTACTGTGTGCTAGGAAACTGCTGCCCACATGGAGCAGGACAGGGATTCTGGTAGAAAACATGACAGTGCCATCCATCACCCGGACCTGCTCACGCTGGGTGATGGATGGGGGGCTTTCCCATCCATGGGAGAGGAGCAGCAGCCTAAAACTCCTGAACATCAGCCAGGGATTATCCACGGCCCCTCTCTGCCTTCTCCTGTGAGACTCCGGGTCACACGCAGCGTGCACAGCACAGCTCAGGGGTGAGCCAGCTGCCCTGGCCGTGCTGGCTGCCATTCCCAGCACGGAGGGCTCATGGGCTGCCAACGGGGCAGGCGGTTGGGAAATCTGTTTCCTCTTCTGCTCGTTACGACACCACAGTGGGCGCATGCAACGGGAGCAGTGAGGCAGTGGGAAAGTATGAAGGTCAGGGGAGACTGCGGTTTGTGTGACGGAAGTGACCCCGGCTGATGTAGCCTTTTACCTGCTCCAAGCACCGCCGTCCAGCTGGGATAGCTCCAGCTACTGCCTCCCCTGGGACATCACCCCTATCCACACTCTGTCAGGGAGCAGATCTCTGCAGATCATGTTCCTGGGTAAAAGAGAAGAAAATGGCCAAGGACAGTTTCCTTGGTGCAAGAGCTGGGCGTGAATCATCATAAATACGTCCGAGGCATCAGGGCACTGGCTGCTCTGAGGGCTTTGCTCAGCTCTCACAGCATCACTCCTGCCCCCAGCTAGGCTCCAGCAGTCACAAAAAGGATATGGCTGCTCCAATGAGGGCACCAGTATGCTGGGCAGCCACCCTGACACACTCGCCGTGCTGCAAACTGCGCCAGCTCTGCAATCCTCATCACCTCGTTAGTGACTTGGCTGTTGATTCCAGCCCGAGCCAGGCTCTCCGTACCTCCCACGCAGTTTGCAGGCCCCTAACTCACATTAGGGGGCTGCTTTCATGTGGTCAGTGGTTTTCATCATCAATGAGCCACGGAATGAGCGAAGCACGGGAGCGCAGGAAGGAGACAACGGGGAGTCAGGCAATGTGGGCCAGCATGGCACCATGGGCGCTGGAATAATGGCTTTGATGTAGTGGTAGTGGCAGCCAGCCCCGGGGCCATGGGCTCAGGTATGGCAGGGGCCAGGCTCCCAGGAAGGTCCCATGGTGAGGGGATGCATGGAGGCATCCTGCTTTCCTCCTTGCTGTGCCCATGGAGAGGCTGATCAGGCCAAGGGGGACCTGGCACCAAAAGTCACTTCTCAAGAGTGGTCCTGGGCAGCTGACACAACAAGGTGTGGGAAAATAAAGGATGAACATGGAGATGAGGCCACAGGAGGACAAGCTGAGGGCTGGATGGGAGCATGTAGTGAGGGGCAAGAGGGTGGGGAGTGGATGGTGAGTGAACAGGGATGGCAGCAATTTGGATGGAAAACAGCTTGACAACTTCAGTTTGATCCTGCTGAGACACTGACAGTTCCTGAGGCCACCAATCCCAAATACCCTGTGCTCCTGCACCTGCAGGAACCTGTGTAGCAGCTCTGCAGGAACATATCAGGAGTCCAATAGCAGCAGTGGGACACAAGATTCCAGATCAGGTTTCTGGAGGGAGACCTATGATTTCAAACTCTGCCTCAGAAGTGGGCACTCAAATGGAGCCACTGGTAGGCTCCTGGCCCACCCAGGGCTGGGATGTCCTGGGAAAGTGAAATGTGGATGCCGTTAAAGCCTGAAACTGCGGCTGCTGCCCGGGAGTGAGCCGAGCCATGGGGTGGAAATGCTGCCGCTGCTCTGAATCACATCTCAGTAATGGAGAAGCTTCAGCTGAGGCATTTCCTGCTGTTTCCAACTCATCCCCATCCGATGCCTCTTTCATGGAACTCCTGTGCTGAAATCCTGGCCCTGTGGAAAACCCACAGCAGCTTTTCTGATAAATCCAGCCGTCTTTCCTGAAGAAAGGAGTGGCAGAGTATGGCAGGACGTGTGGTGTCTTCTGGTGGTGATTCCCATGGGACTTGCCAGGCTGTGGTCGGTTGTTCAGCCTCAGTGACTTCTTGAGAGGGAAATGGAAAGAGCGAGCAGTGCGAGTTACAGTAATTTCACGATTATAAGCCGCACTGAGTATAAGCCGCACTTCCGGGTGTCAGCAACTTTTCATTCTTTGTCCATACATAAGCCGCATCTGATTATAAGCCGCACATTACAATACAGAGTGTGATAAAAGGTATCTGTTCTATCACCATCTGTTGAGGGTGGGGGCAGTGATCCTTATCTCCACGGCAGATATTCTGCTAATGGGCCATCCATTGAAACCAGGCAGGGCATTGTTCTTTATCTTTTCACAATCCATCCTTCCTCCAGAGAGTCATTTTCTGCTAATGGCCATTGAGTCCCGCTGTGGGACTGATAAAATTACAGTAAATTCACGAATACAAGCCGCACGGAGTATAAGCCGCATATCCAGTGTGTTGGCAACATTGATGTCTTTGTCAATAAATAAGCCGCACCCTCCCCGTGTTCTACCATTTAACCCAGCGGGCTGTCCCTTGTTATTTCGGGCAACTTACCCTTTTTTTAATCTTTTTCGGTTTCTCCGGGGTTTACCTGGGGTTTGTTCTTTTTCTGTCTTAAGCTGATCTGACCTGTATCGCATCAGATCAGCCTGTGTTCTTACTGCCATCCCGGGAAATCCAGTTTTTATACAGATTTTTCTGGCCTGAGGCGAGAGTTCCCTTTGTTTCTGCTGAGGATTCTCATTCAGATTAAACTTTTCTTGGTGCTACCCTGGACAAAAGTCCTTCCTGCGCCTCGATGAGGGCTGTGTCTGCTCCCTACTCATGTGTAATTTCCTTGGCAGTGCTGGTTTCTCACTTATGGGTGGAGGTGATCGGCTCTGATATGTGGTACTTGACAGTTCTTTATCGATGATCTTTCCCTCTGGTTGTTTCAGGATCTTGAGCTAGGTTTGTTGAGATGCTAATTAAGGCCTTTGTCCATGGCTTCGGGTGTGGGTGGCAGTGGCTGAAAAGTTCATTTTATTTATTTTATACAACTTTCTTATATATAAACACGAATTATAACAACATATATCACAATCCTTCCACTTCTATATAACCAAATTAATTTGTGTTCCCCTTTTAATTTTCTTCAGATTTATCACTGCTATTCCATCCCTTCATTGACTCTTCTCGATAATTTATGTAAGGGAGATTACTTTTTCCTATTTGTTCTTCAAATTTTGTAAGTGCCTTTACTGCACTGGTATTTACCTTTCCTTCTCCCGATTTCAGTAATTTGGATGCTTTACTATTCATCTTAAAGATAGATGTAAATTCTAGGTCCATGGGCATAGCGGCTATTTGCATGTTCTGCACCACTAAGTGTATTAATTTGATGAAACAAGGTATCAAGCATGATAGGAAGATGACTTCAGCTACTGAGCACAGGATAAAGAATAAAATTTTTTTCCACTATGCTCCCGAGAATAACTGTTCTCACCAAGATGCCTGGAGAATGGAATTCCACTTCTGGACTGGGACATGTGCCACCCTTTTTATTTCTGTAGCAAGATCCCTTATAGTTTTTCTATAATCAATTTCAACACAACATTCTGTTCTATTTGTTCTATTTTGCTTTCACAATCCATGCCTTCCTTGTTTCTGGAGAAACAAAAAGTGTTATTGAATTGGGCACAAACCCGTTTGTCATTTTCTTCAAGTAGGTCGATGATGATTGGTTTACCGTCCGAGATTAATCCATTCTCAAACTTAAGATTTTTGCCCACCCAATATATTTTTCCTTCTATGACACACGCTACATATACGGACTTTTGTTTTTCCCCTACCCACACCGAGCGATTGCATTGCCCACAAGCGGGAAGAGGTGTTTGATTGGCATGTCTCTTCCGGATATTGTGAGCAAATGTCTCTGACTGCCCTTTCTCATGTCTTGCCTTGAGATCATAGCATATCACTTTCTTTCCCCATTTACACCTCACATACTGAGTGCCGTTAAATGTTTAGTACTCCTCCTTTTCTTCACGGGTGCAGCTGGCCAGGACAGAGCGAGTCAGGGCGCTAATTAGTGGGCATCCCCCACACTCATTGTTACGGCTTTGTGCCACAGGGTTTGCAGAGTTCCTTGGGTATGCGTTAATCGGTGGAACATGGCCAGGCTCAGGCTCACCAGGATTCCTCGCAGGCGATCTCCCGGCTGTATTTTGTGTATGGCGAACCCCAAAGGAGCATTTTGTGTGACAATTTCTTGTTTTCGCAATTTTTGTAAATTTTTATTTATTGTTATCAAGTAGGGTTGTATTTGTCCATCTTCTATTTTTGGATGTCCCACTGGCATCCTGTGGTCATAAGGCATCTCATATAACATTTTAAAAAGAGATAGCCCTGTCTCAGAGTGAGGCATTGTCCCAATATTTGATAATGCTAAGGGGAGGTACTTTGGCCAGGACATTTTTGTTTATATCATTAATTTTGATAGTTGAGCTTTTAAGGTCTGGTTCATTTTCTCAACTTGTCCAGAACTCTGGGGATGCCATGGTGTATGATATTCCCACCGAATTCCTAGGGCTTCAGCCAGTTGTTTAATAACCTTTGAGGTGAAATGTGTTCCTTGGTCTGAGTCTATATTGTTGATTATATCATACCGGGGGATGATTTCCTCCAGAAGGAATTTAGATACTGTCTGGGCTGTAGCCCTCGAGCTTGGGTAAGCTTCTACCCAATAAGTTCGTTTGTCTGTTAGTACCAGCAAGAATTTATACCTCCCAACCTTTGGTAACTCAGTGAAATCCACTTGGATTCTTTCAAATGGACGATAGGCTATAGGGCAACTACCCCAAATTACCTGTCGTGTCCTGGCTTTGTGAACCTTTTAGCATATCAGGCACCCCTGCACTTCCTGTTTAGCTAATTCATAAATCCCCTTACACCTGAAGAATTTCAGAAATTGTTCTGCCAGAGCCTGTGATTCCCAATGTGTTTGCAAATGTAGTCTCTGGAATTTTTCTGGTATAATCCTTAGATATTAATTCCCTCTCATCTGGTAATTTCTATTTACCTTCTTCTAATATACCTCCTATCTTTTTTTTTTTTTTCCCTTCACTCTTTTTGGGAGGGACAAGGGGGATATCCCTGAGTCCCGCCTTCTCCGAGTTCTGGGGTACTTACCGTTAGTAGTGCTGCATTTTTTTGTTTCTTTAACTGCTAAATTGTTTCTTCTAATCCGAAATTGTATTCCTGTTTGATGTCTCTTCACATGCATGACCGAGATTGCTAAAGGTTCTGGGGGGTCCTGAGGGGGTTCAGAGGGTCCTGAGGGGGTCGGGGGGGGGTCCTGAGGGGGTTCAGGGGGGGTCTGGGGGGTCCTGCGGGGGTCGAGGGGGCTCAGAGGGATCCTGGGGGGGTCCTGAGGGGGTCTGGGGGGTCCTGGGAGGACTCTGACGGGGTTCAGGGGAGCTCTGGGGGGGTCCTGAGGGGGTTCAGAAGGATTTTGGGGGTCCCTGAGGGGTTCTGAGGAGGTTCAGAGGGGTCTGGGGTGGGCCTCTCCTCAATTACACAAGTGAGGGTTTCTCCCTGGCTGAGCTCAATTTTGGCTCCAAGCATGGCATTGACACTGCTGGGAATAATATCCAAGAAGTCACGACTGACAGGAAACTTCTAATTGACTGGGATGTGATTCATTGGGAGGCTCACACTCTCTGAGTTAAAACAGCATCACTGAAAAAAAGAAATCACTGAAACCCCCCAGGCTGTCCGGCAATCCATTGCCCCAGGAACCTTGATGTGCTGCTGTGATAACCATGGAAATACATTGTGTCATCTCATTTTGTCACAGAAGGGAAAAAATTCCTGAGCTCCATCCCAGCCTGCAGGGATGGTGGGGGGGGAATCCCACTTTTCCATCTCCCTCTCCAGCAGGGCAGGGTGGAGATGTGACTCAACACCACACTGTGCACCCCTGGGAGCATCCTGGGAGTGGGGTCAGGGACCACAGAGCCCCTGCTCTACTCTTCTTCCCAGGGGATGAACCTGAGGCAAAACAGGTGCTTGACCCACAGCAACCTCAGGGCGACAAAGCTTGCCCTGCTATTTCCCAGTGGATTGTTTTTGGGTTTTTAATACCCCTTTGAAAGCAGTGCAGCCAGCTCAGCTCTGCCTCTTGGATGCTGGCAGGCTGCCACGCTCTAATTAAGCCTGCTGTTATGTCTAATGCTGGTGGCAGTGTTTCAGGGCACCAGCACAGAGGCTGTGGGAGTGGGAGCAGGAGATAAGATGGCTGCAGAGCTGTGTGGTGACTTGGATTTCCTGGCTAACACACCAAAGAGTGTTGATTTTATCCTCCTCACTGGTCAGATCAGCTCGTGAGCACAGATCCAGCCAGGCTGTATAAAAACTCCTTTTCCTGCAGGGAAGAGGACAGCTGAGAGCAGAAAGCATTGGTTTGAAACCCCACTCCTCACTTTGTGGCACAAAAGTGCTGCCAGAGAGCTCTGAAATTCCTTGGTACCCAGGTGAGTGCCCACAGCACAGAGCCAGATCTGCAGGCTCACACTGCACTCACCCACAGCCTGTGCCAGGGGCAGCCTGCACCTGGGAATGGGCCTGAGCTGGGCTCCAGCCAGGGGACAGGAGCAGGGACTGAGGAGGGGACAGCTCCAGCATCTCTCCCTGTGCTCAGCTCACACTGCAGGTCAAGTCTGGATAATTTTCCCTCCGCTTCTGAATTTGAGCAGCTCAAATCCACATCATCCCGCATCATGTGCATACACAGAGTTGTGGCCAGGTGCATCTCACTGCTACAGAGCCTCTTTTGCTGCAAGTCATGGCTTGATTTCAGTGCATTCTTCAGCCTCACTCCTCCTCACACAGCTCCCAAGAGCACAGCTCTGTTCCTCTCCTCTCCACGCAGCTGCTGCCATTGTGCAACCCCAGGACTGAATTGCAGTGCCACTGTGCAATGCCCATGCACAGGACAGGATAGCGAGGCACAGCCAGGAAATCCAATCCCAAATCCAGGTTCCTGCAGCTCCCTGCCTTTCTCAGCAGACACTTGTCCTCCAAACTAAAACAGCAACTTTTCCTTCTTTGTCCGTATATAAGCTGTACGTGATTATAAGCCACACTTTGGGTTCAGACCAAAATTTTAGTCAAAATGTTGCAGCTTATAATCGTGAAATTACTGAATTAATTGACACATAATGAAGTCAAGATGAGCATCCCCCAAGGAGCTGAAGCTCAGATTAGGAAAACAGCAGATGATGGTGTTCCCTGGCTTTGTCCTGAGCCCCAGCCTCCTGCCAGCCACACTGAGGACACTGGCTCTAGCCCAGGGGCAAGGAAAAAAAGGCCCTGAATGCCTTTCAATGGCAACTTCAATAGAATTTAGGTGTTAGAAGCACTGTGACCCAGACAAGTGAGTTATGGAACGGATTAAATAAACCCATCAATGGCTGTTAGGTGCTTTGGTCCCTTTGGTTTCAACATGAAGGCTTGCTATGGCAGGACAAGCAGACCCTGCATGGACTAAAATGTTTTTCTGACGACAAGAAAGAGCCAGGAGCAGGGAAGGAGGCTCAGAGTGTCTAACCTGGAGGTTGCTGGATGGTGCTGGACAGACACCCTTCACAGGACCATGAAATCCTTTAGGTTAGAAAAGCCCACTTAAATCACTGAGTTGCCCCAGCATAACCAAGCCCACCACTAACCCTCCTGGTGAAGAAATTTTCCCTAATATCCAAGTAAACCTTCCCTGTCACAACTTGATGCTGTTTCTTCTTGTCCTGTCCCTGTTCCTTGGGAGCAGAGCCCGACCCCCGCCTGGCTGCACCCTCCTGTTGGGGAGTCGTGGGGGTGAGAAAATTCCCCCTGAGCCTCCTTTTCTCCAGGCTGAGTCACCCCAGCTCCCCATCTGCTCCTGGTGCTCCAGCTCCTTTCCCAGCTCCATTCTTTTCTCTGGACACGCTTGAGCCCCTCAATGTCCTTCTTGTCTGGGGGGCCCGAAACCGGCCCCAGAACTCGAAGAGCCTCAGCAGTGCCGATCACAACAGAACAGTCAGTAGCTCTATGGCCGCAGGAGGCGGCTCGGGCTCAGCGCAGCGGACGGGGGCCCTCTAGTGAGGGGCGGTGCGGGCCCGGCTCCGCCCCGGCCCGGAGCAGCCATGGCCGGTTTGGAGCCGCTGTACGCCTGGGCACGGCCCGCCATCTCCCGTCCGCAGGACGCTCTGGTCTGCGGCATCCACTGGGAGTTGATTGGGCATGGCTACCGCTGCCTCGGTACCGGCGACCAGGTACGGGCCGAGCCGCGCTGCGCCGCCGGGGAGGCCTGGTAGGCCGCGGTGAAGCCTCGGCCTTTCCTAGCGCCGCTCGCCGGCGCCGTGCGGCCCAGCCGGGCGACCGCTGCCGGGGCTGGGGGAACCGGGCGACGCCGGCGGTGTTGGAGGCACCCGGGCCGGTGCGGGGTCCGAGTGGTCTCAGGACTGCTGTGGAGGACGGAGAGGGTGGCTGCGGGGCTGGAAGTGTCCCGGTGTTGTGGGGTCTCGGTGCTGTAGGGGGGTCCCATTCTTGGGATAATGGCGATGCTGAGAGGATCCCGGTACTGGGGGCACCGAGGGTCCTGATGCTGGTGGTCTGTGAGATGTCGCAGGACGGGAGATCTTGATGCTGGTGTGATCAGTATGACTCCGGGAAGACAATTAGTGTAGTGCTATGCTAAGTGGAGCTTGGTGGTGGGGCAGAACTCTAATAAAAGGGTGAAAGGTGTCTGGCAGGGAAGAGCATTGGGGTGTTCCTGACCTCCTTCTGCTCCAGTAAAGAGTGGTTGTGTCCTCCACTTCCAGTGCAGGGATGGAGTGGGAGGCTGGCAAGCAGACAGGGCCAGCCTGTAGAAAATACAGTCCTGCTTGTGCTGTCAAAACCTGGAAGGCATTGAAGGATCTCCTCCTAGAGATCTCAGTTCCCTCCTGGATCTCCCTGTGCAGCCAAGATCCCCAGCCCTAGGAGGTCATGCTGGACTCCTGGGCAGGGTCTCCACACCCATCTGTTCCATTGCAGCCAGGTCCTGATGAAAGGAAGTCAGAGCTGTTACCTGCTGGCTGGGAAGCCAACAAGGAGGTGTATACACTGCGCTACAAGTCCATGGATGATGCCCAGGAGCTGCTGCTGAAGGCCATCATGGTGGAGGACAGTATGATCCTCAATGTCATGGTGAGCACCCACGTTGCCCCTGTGGTTTGGGGTCCTTTGGCTGAAAAGAACACCAGGGACAGTTTCTTACATGTTGGCTTTTGCTTGTTCTGCCTGCAAGTGGTGTTTGTCCCACAGGATGGGGCAGACCCAGGGTGTGTTTTTGTGCAGATGTGGCCCAGCATGAAGCTGGTCAAACCCTGACTGCATCAGGGCAGTGGGACAGTTGGCCTTGAACACTCCAGCGCAGAGCTGCCCTGCTTCTGTCCCTTTCCTAGCTTAGAACTTCTCTGCAGCCCCCAACAAGCAGCTGTTCCAGTGGCTTTGTTCAGTGTTTCACCCTTTGCAGCCTGAACTGGGGAGAGGGAGCAGGGAAAATCTTGCTGTGCACTGGGATTTGCTCCTGGGGATTCTGGCCCAGGGACAGGGTGGGAAGCAGGTGAGCCCCATTCCTTGTATCCCCAGCCTGGGGCTTTTGCTGTAGCTTCTCTGTCCCTCATTTGCAGCTCTGCCAGGCTGCTCACTCTGCTTTACCTGTGTTTTTCCAGGATCGTGGCTCTCAGAAAGTGGCAGATGTGACCTTAGCAGTGGCCAACTACATCAACCCAGAGCACCTGGACGATTTCCACAAGTAATCTCACTTTCCTGGTATTTTCTGCAGGAGCAAATGTCCTACTGGCATGGAGAGGGGGGCAGAAATCAGTTTGGGAGGAGCTGGAGGACTTACTCCCCAGTAGAAAACCAGGCCAGCCCTAAAATGCAGCCAGAACTGTGTTCCCTGCCTTCCTCTGCACTGGCATGAGAGATATAGAGGACAGTGGGACTGTGGGTTGGAGCCCAGGGGAAGGCCACCCCACGTGGGAACAGGCCAGGCCAGCACATTTGTTTCCAGAACATTGTGCTGGGTGGACGCTGCCCGGGAGTGTGACAGCTTCAGCCACATCCGGAGTGTCAAGTGCTTTCCTCCAGTGCAAACTGGTTGGGTTGGAGCAGAAGTGAGTGGCTGGGTGGCCCATATGAAATGGGGTAAAGACTTTGTTACCCCTTCCTGTCCCTTCTGCTGCCAGTAGGGGACATGTTTTGTGCCAGGGACACTTCGGGCTTGTCTCTCCCCTCCCAGTGCCTGTTGCAGCCTGTCCAGCACCCCATGTCCTGGTGCCATGGCCACCCCACCCCACTACCTTCCCTCTCCTTGCTGCAGGGTGTTCAAGAACACCGAGGAGCTGAGGACAAGAATTACTTCAGGCATCATTGCTCCCCTCGGGCCCCCTGCAGGAAAGGCCAAAAAGGAGCCTGAGTTCAAAGAGGACGTGCAGTGGGATGAGAACCCTCTGCGGGTCCCTCCCCGGCAGCCGATGGGCACAAGGGCCCCATCCAGGTGAGTAAAGAGTGTGTGGCTGCTGAGAGCCCCCTGGTAGAGGGGATGTGGTGCTGGCACAGCTCCCCAAACTACACATCAGGTTCCCATCTCACCCATGTGTCATGGAGAGTGAAAAGAATCCAGATCTTCCTCAGCTGGATCAGCCTGGATGTTTGGGTTTGATTTGGTTGCTGGAGAGAGATGGGCTTTTCTGGAGCTGTGTGTTGGACCCACAAAGCCAGGAGGGAACAGGCAGGATCTGGGGCTGGGAGGTGAGGTGTGGGGTGAAGGACAGTGGCCCTGCTCCTGCGGGACCATCGGGGCTGGCAGAGCAAGGACACCAGTGGGAAGGACAGTGCCATTGTGTGGCTGAGCAGCTTTCAGGAGGGACACCAGAGGTGCACGCAGCCAGGGTGGGGTGCAAGACTTCCTGTTCTCCTGACCCCACTTTGCCCATGGAACCATTGCTGGCAGTGCTGGGTAGAGGGGAAACATGGCACTTGCTTTGCCATCCCTTCCAGGCTGGTTACCTCCTCTTGCACATGCACACTCTGATCCCCTTTGGCTGGAAGTCAAGACACACTGCAATGCTTCTGTTATCTCTTGGGGACCAGCTGTAGCTTCTGGCTTGTGTGTCACCCCACTGCTGTCTGCTGCCACTCAGGGTGCAAGAGGCTCCATGGAGAGGCCTGGAAACAGGCTGGAGCTGGGCACTGCTCTGAAAGCATGCTACTGGCATGGGTTATGGACAGAGAGATATGCCAGCTGGCTGCAGGCCCACCACCCCACTGTCCCCACTCTCCTAGAAGTGGGACTGTGCCTCTGGCTGGGACATACTGGAGAGCCTGGCCTAGCCCAGCACTGCTTAGGGATTCCCTGACATGGAAACTCCTGGTATACATGGACAGCTCCTGCTCCAAGCGGTGGGAACAACAGGGGGAACAACAGGGCTCCCTTTATCTCAGCAAGCTGCTGCCACACACATCAGTGTCCTCATCCAGCAACACCCTAGAGCAGGGAATGCTCCCAATGGCAGGCACCCCATGCAGGGTCCCACAGATCTCAGTGCCCTCCCAGTGCTGCATTGTTTGCCATGGGAGAGCACCCATGGGCACAGCTCCACTCAGCTTCTCTGCTCTTCCTGAACATTTTGCTGTGTCCTGTGTTTCAGACCTTCCCCCTTGAGTCCCTTTGCTGTTGGTGGAGAAGACCTGGATCCTTTTGGGTGAGTATGGCTCTTGGAGCACACCCTGCTCTGCCTTTGGGGGATGTGGGGTAGTTGGAGACCACTGGAACAGTATCCAGCCAAGTGTCTCTGAGTGGGGGCAGTTGCTCAGTGCAAATTGTGAGGGACCAATTGACAGTTGCTAAAGCTCAATATGGTTCTAATATCGTAATAAGATCCCGTCTCTTGCATAGATGATAGGTTGCAATCTGTGTCTGTTTAATAATCAGCTTGTATTCATTTAACACACAGTAATTCCTGCAGTAAATCAAAGCTGAATACGTCGTTAAGTGAATGTAAGCCTCTAATTTAAACCGTTACCAGCTGCTGTGTCTCCAGCCCAGCAGTCTGCAGAAGGGGAGGCTGAAAGCCGAGTTCACAGATTCTCAAGTCCTGTTTCAAGCCTCCCGGCTGTCTGAGGCACTTGGAGAAAGCCTGGGCAGAGGCTGGGCTGTCTGGAAGACTGAGCTTCACAGATACATCCTTGATATCTGGTTTGGTCAGGCAAGGAGAACCTGTCATCTTCTGCTCCAGTTAAAAGCACACAGTCAGACAACAACCAGCTTGTGGTGTCATTGTGGAGTGTCCTGCAGCCCAGAGGAGACTCCTCTCTGGAACCACACTCCTATGGGGATGGCATTTTTTCCCCTCTTGCAAGACTTGTTTCTCCATGGTCTTGGCTAGAAAAGGGACAGCTAAAAATGTCTCTGCTCAGCTGGAAAGAGAGGCCTGGAGCTGGGGGGACTGGAAGGAAACCTGATTGCACCAGAAGAGGGGATTCATTTTGGGAGGAGGGTGTCTCTGTTTTTCTTGCTGCCTTCAGCCCTTCATAGAGATTTCTGTGTAAATGACAAAAAAAGATTGTAAATGGAAGCAGATTTGTGTGCTGACACCTGCCAGTGCTGGGGCTGCAGACCCAGATTCCCAGGAATAGACTCATGGGACCTGGCTGTCCCGGGGCGCTTTGGGCAGCTGTTCTGGCCTAATGGAACTCATTAGCACGGTTGTTAATGACTTGTACGATGGCAGCAGTGTCCGGAGGCTCCAGCCGCATTTGCACAAAGCCGACCAAGAGGAATGGCACTCGCAGCGTGGGGCAGCTCCGAGGAGCCGCCGTGGTCAGCAAATGACTTCCAGGCAGTTCTTTGGAAAAGCTTGTGGGAGCCCAGCTGGCTCTTGCAACACTGTGCAGGGCAGGACGGGAGGCAGGGATGGGACGTGCAGTGAGGGCCAGCAGGCATGGTGCTTCTTGAGGGAACAGCCAGCACCTTTGCTGTGGAGACGGGCTGAGAGAGCTGGGGCTGTTCAGCCTGGAGGAGCCTTCAGGGACACCTTAGAGCCCCTTACAGTGCCCAGAGGGGCTCCAAGAGAGCTTGAGAGGGGCTTTAGACAAGGGCCTGAAGTGACAGGACAAAGGGGAATGGTTTCTCACTGACAGCAGGCCAAGTTAGATTGGATATTGAGAAGAAAATCTTTCCTGTGAGGATGATGAGACCCCAGACCTCTGGTTGTCCAGAGAAGCTGTGGCTGCCCCATCACTGGAAGTGTTCAAGATTGGATGGGGCTTGGGACAACTTGGTGTCATGGAAGATGTCCCTGCCTGTGGCAGGGAGTTGGAATGAAATGAATTTTGAGGTCCCTTCCTACTCAAGACAATTCTGGGATACTTTTCAGGGCTGTCTGTCTTTCTGCCACGGGCTGCCTCAGCTTTCCTTCCCACATGCCATGTGTCAGCTTAACCCTGTCTTCCCATGCTCGGCATTTCTTCAGTTGTCTCCATTGCCAATCTCATCTCCTCCTCTGCCTTTTCTCTCTCCAGAGGTCGGAGTGGTGGAATGATTGTGGATCCTCTCCGCTCTGGCATTCCACAGCCTGGCATTGACCCATCATCAGGCATCCCAGGCCGGCTTCCCCCAGGAGCTGTTCCACCAGGCGCCAGATTTGACCCATTTGGCCCCTTGGGAATTGGGCGACCCGGGTAGGTCCTTGGTCATGCTGGCATTCCAGCCTGCTTCCAGCCTGCCACTGGATCCCAGCTCATCCCTGTTGCTGCAGGCCTGAGCTCTCACTTCTGTTTGACTCTGCTCTGAATTTCTTTCCAGGCCGGATCCTGACCACCTTCCTCCTCCAGGCTACGATGACATGTTCATGTGAGGAGTCACCATGTGGCTGCTCATGAACAAGTCTTCTGGGAAACAGGGGCACTTTGCCTCTTCCTCGTCTGATGGACGTGATCTTGTCAGCAGCATTTTCCTTCTCTCCTTGTTGGGCCACATTCCCATGTTTCCCATCAGCTATAAAGGCTTCCCTGTTTGCAGAACAGAAGAGGAGGCAGTAGTAGGTCATTTCTTTCTCTGCTCCTCTGAGGGTGCCCAGCCGTTTGCACCCAGCAAGATGGGAGCATGGGGTACGGCGCTCTGGGAATGGCCTGGGTGCTGTGGGATCTCTCCTCTGCTTCTCTGGGGTGGCAGAGCTTGCTGCTGTGGTCCCACAAGTGGTGGGTGTGAGGAGGGAGCTGGCTCCTTGCTGCTCCTCTGCAGAAAACCACAGCAACCTCCTGAAGGGGACAGCTGGAGTGGGCTCCCCACAGAGTGGGTTTCTCTCTTGCTCTGTATCTGAGCAAGGCACTGATTGAAGGGCTGGAAAGCCCAGCCCACAGGGTCTCCATGGGCAGACCCCCAGCAGCAGCTGGGATTGTGGCTGTGCCTGCTGGCTTTGAAGAGCAGCACCAGAAAAACCTTTGATGTGGATGAGAAGAGACATAGACTGAATTCCTGGCTCACCTTGCCCCCTCTCTTCCCTGAAGCCCTGGTGTTCTTCATTCCTGGGATTGTCTGTGAAGCCCTGCAGGCAGTGTGGGAAGGGGTGCCCACTGGGCACAGCATGGATCTGGAGTAAGAGGGATGGAGCTTTACAAAAGAGGTTTCTCAAGCATGTTTTCCTACTAAAAATCTTGTTCCATGTGGTTCTGCCTGGCTGGCTTGGGAAGAATGGGCGAGATCTGCATGGCTCAGGCTCCTGAGCTCTCTAGATACTTCCCCTCCCCACAGATTCCCCAGCTCAGCTGATTTTGGGCCTGCAGCTCATCTCTCCTGTCAGGGGCTCACGCTATTTTTCTTCTCATGGTTTGATTTCTTGGAAGAATGTTCACGAGACTGAAATAAAAACCTGACAACAGCGTTGTAGTGGTGTTTACTGAGGTGGCCCCGCTGTTCTCTACTGTGCAAAGGGAAGCCCCAGAGCCCTTCCTGAGGCAGAGGATCCACACTGGGAACCCGCTTTGTACCTTCCCTTGATCAGCAGCACTTTTCCAAGACGATGTAACTGTATTAGGAAAATGAAGTGGAGAACAGCACAGCCCTGCTCCTGCAGTAATTGCCTCTCCGGGGCATTGAGTGCTGTTGAACACTGCACGCAGCTGCGTTGGCAGAAATAAAAAGGGGGAAGGGATCCCCCCATCTATCTCTTTTCCCAAAAGGCTTTTTCATTTTAATACCTCTTTGCCTACAAATGCAGTTAATAAAGCTGTGATGTGTGTGCCATCCTGGGCCCTGCACATGTGGGAGCAGGGAAGACCAGCTGGAGAAATCTCTGCTGGGAACAGTTGGAGCATCCCCTGCATCTCCCCATGGCTCATGCAGGATCCCAATTTATGGAGGGGCTAGTTCTGAGCCCAGACCCACTGCACTACCCAGAGGTTTTTCAGGGTAAGTCCCAGCTGCAGACCCAGGGGTGGGCTGTGGGCAATGCCCATGGGCAGAGCAGTATGGGAGGGATGGAGACACAGGGCTGGGTGAGGCCATTGCTCTTGCTTGGCCCCCCTGGCTCCTGGGACAGCCTGTGCCTATCCACAGCTTCCTTCCAGGAGAAAGAAACCCCCAACCTTGCTGCTGGGGTTGAGAGACTGGATGGGGGGAGAGGAAACAGCTTTGGCCTCATCGAGAGGCTGCCTCTGTGGGGGGCGGCTGTTTTCTGTGCCTGAATTAATCATGTTCTGCGACCTACCAGGAGGGAGAGGCGCAGCCGGCTTTGATGGGGCTAATTAAAGCGAGTCAGCCGGGGAGAGGCTGCGGCAGGGTGAGGAATTGGCTTTTGTCTGCAGCGCCCAGCCCCGGCGGGTCCGTGGTGCTGTGCAGCTGGGAAACAGGTGGCAGAGGAGGGGACTGGGTTCCAAAGGGGACAAGTGTCTGCTGCAGGCCTGTGCCTGAGCCTCTGGGCTCCCAGGTCTGAGCCATCACCTCAAGAGGTGGGTAAAAGGAGGCAAGGAATCCTCCTCTCCATGTCACAGGACAGTGGGAACAAAAGAATATTCCCAGAGCTGGCTTGAGTGCCACCAAAGCAGCTGGAGCATGGCAGAGGTAGCTCCTGAGGACCCGTGATCCCAAGCACGTTCCTTATTCCATCTCTAGGGTTTGTGGCCAGCACAAACCCCATTCCCTGACAATGGCTGGGGAGCAGTAGCCCCCATTGCAGGTTTGTTCCACAGTGGCTGCGAGGGCTAGGTCTCCCTTAAGCAGAAGGGACAGTTCAGGCCCCCAGCCATGTGTCCCTCTCCCCAGCACTGCTGTTTCTGCCCGAAGCGACAGGAGACATTAACATGCACAGGAGCACAGTAACACACCCCGCGTTACTTTTTATGGAGAGGCTGTGAGGAGTGGCTGGGGCTGGGTGTGCGGTCTTGGCACAGGCTCAGCCTCCCTCCTCCAGCAGCAGCACTTCCACTACTCGTTTGAAGAGAGGCACTGGATTATTGGTAATGGCTCACGATCCCCAGAGAGTCCTTCAGGCCATCTGCCAGCCCGCCCAGCTCACAGCACCTGCCTGCATGCTCCCGATGGGATGGCAGAACCCCCCCGGCAGCACTAATTACCGTGCAGCCGGTGCTACATCCCTTGGATCCCGGGTACAGGGAAGCCGTGTGTGTGGCCCAGCAGCAAAACAAAGCAGCCCCCCTTATGTGGAACAGGGAAAGGCACACTGGGCCCTCCCTGCTTGCTGTGCTCACCCCTGGCACAAAGAAAGACACCCCAAAACACCAGCACTGGGGGACTAGAGAGCCATTGACCCTCATTCCATTCAGGCAGCACAGCATCAGCCTTTCCCAGCCAGATTTTTCTCAGCACTGTGGAATATTTTGGATTGCTTCCTACTACTCCTCTGCACATTAAGCACCACATGCTGGTTCCTCTTTCCCAGTGCCTGCCAAAGTGATGAAGGGACAGCCAGGTCAGACAGCTCCATGTCTCTCTGCCACAGCCACCCTACACCTCAGCCCAAGGGAGCTTGTGTACAAGATTACATCCCAGCCCTGGAGTTCTCAGTGGGAAATCTTCTTTAATGGTGCTCCTTCCTTGACACAGTTTGTTCATTGTAAGTATATCTCTCTCCATGTAGAGGCTTCCTCCTAGTCCTGCAGGGATTCAAGGCACAGTCCAGCAACATGCTGACAACGCTATTAACAGCCCTTCCCGCAGTTTCCTGAACAGCCTCGTGCCCTAATCCATGGGAATATTTCTTGTGTTCACATACAGCAGGTGCATAGCAGCTGTAACCTTCACCAGGCTCAGCTTTTCATCCTGAAAACCCTCCTTCCATCTCATTTAAAGCAACAAAAAAGGGATGAGGATGATTTCTCAATCTAACAGGTTTATTTTTCTAATCCAGAAATGCAGGGCCAATGCTGAATTGCAGGAGGCACATCTGCCTTCCCAGGGCAGAGCCTTGCTTGGGAAGACTCAGAGCTCCCCCTTCCTCCTCTTCTTCTCTTATTCCCTTTCCTTCCCTCTCTTCCCTCCCTCCTATGGCATCACCCTCTCCTCCACCCTAGAGCCCCTTGGGGACAGCCACAAGGACATTTGTCCCCCCTGCTCTCCTTGGATCCCCTCATTTGGCCCCTCAGGCTCTGATTAAAGCCATTTGTCCCAAGGCTGTTGGGGACAGGCAATGCTTCTTTGGGGCTCAGCCACCCATTTCACTCCAAGTGTGGTTTCATCTCAAGAAAAGGTGCTTGGGTACCAGGATTGCAGGTGTGAGGTGATTCAAGGTTGTTTCCTGGGATCCTACAAAAAAGTACAGAGCATGGCTGGTGATGTGGTGACACAGCATGTCACCATATGAGAGAGGCATGTAGCCCTTCACAGCAGCAGGAAGAATCATCTGTGAAGCATTATATGGAAACACAGGACAGAGGACACCATTCCCAGCATATAAGGAGACACTGGAAGCCCTGGAATGAAACCCTACCCAGGCAAGCAGACGTAAAAATCACTTTTCTTTGTGTCAGGCTGTCTGGAGGAATTTGTCCCTGCCTGAGAATGTCTGAAGTGGGTAGCTTATGGGATGGATTGAAAACTGATGGTAGTTCATGACAAACAGCACCTTTTGTGGGTCTGCATTTTCCAATGGGACAATTATTTCCCTTTCCCAGCACATTGCTCATACCCATTTCTCTTTTCACAGAATATTGTGCTTTAATGATACTTCATATTTAATTCCCGAGATGCACACCACAGATAACGGCCCTTGAATAAGCAGGAAGGCCGGCATGAGAACACCCCAGCAGCAGCACTGCCAGGCCAGCATGGGACACAGCCACCACATCACCTCGAGGCACTGAGAATCATCCACTCTCTTCTGTACAGAGCACCATGGTTTTTGAAGAGGCCATTCCAGGGCTGCTGGTGGTACCGGGATGCTTGGCACAGTGCAGGTGTGTGTCCCGGCCTTCATCCTGCTGTGCAGAATGGGGCTGGTGGGGTGTGAGGGCTCGGGGGTGCCAGGGGCTGGACTCCACCCCATGAGTGGTGGGCATGCTTGCTGCCTCATCTTCTGCCCGAAGCAGTGCAAGCACCAGCTCTGCGCCAGAGTTTTACAGGAAACTATTGCTAAAAATGGTCACTGATGGCAGAAACGAATCTCTTGGGAAGAGCAGTCAGGTCCTGGCTGTGGGAAGGAGCTCAGTCTCACATCCAGTCCAGGCTGCAACCGACCGTGGCAGAGAAATCCCAAGGCTGCCTGGATTGTGCCACTGCCATGATGCTGGTGGCAAGATCCCATCCAGGAAGGTGCTGGGGAGGTGACAGGAGGTCCCAAGGCCATGCTGTCCCAGTGCTGGTGGTGGGGAACAACCCAGGCCAGGGCCATGCAGTCTGGTGGAGTACCCCAAAGCCTCGTCAGTCCGGTGCTGTTGGGTCAGAGCACCAATCAGGAAGGGTTCAAGGAGGTGAGAATGGTGACTGAAGGCTGGAGTAGGTGAAGTTTCACCCAATGGTATCGGTGTTGAAGTGCAGCAAGGGGGTCTCGTTTCTGCCAGCGGCGGGGGGTCCCTGGGGTGCACATGGCTAGGAGCCGGGCCCCTCGGGGGGCTGGGGTGGGGGGCTCAGCTGGCTCTCGAGCAGCGCCCGCGTCCCTTCGGCCGACACCCTCCGCAGCCGCAGCCGTACCGAGCCGTAGGTGCCACCGGTGCGGCGGGCGGCCCGGGCGCGGCGGCGAGCGGCGGCGGCGGCCAGCAGCAGGGCGGCGAGCAGGAGCCCGCCCAGGGCCAGCAGCGCCAGCCCGGCCACGGTGCAGCGGTCGAGGCGGGCGCGGAGCCGGGCTGCCCGAGCCTCCAGCCGCTCCATCTGCCGCGCCGGCACGGCGGGGTCGGGCCGCGCCGCCCGCGGAACGGCCCCCGCCAGCACCACCAGCGCCGCGCCGCCCAGGGCGCAGCCCAGCGCCAGAGCCAGCCCCGGGCCCGCCGGCACCGGCCCCCCCGCAACCGCACCCCCACCAGCCCCCGCACCCGCGGCCGCCGCCTCGTCCGGGCTCCGCAGCTCCGCCGCCCGCGGGGACGCCATGGAACCGCCACCGGCCTGCGCGCACGAAGGTGAGCGGAGGAACCGGGACGGGATGCTCCTCTGGGTCGGAAACGGGTCCCCGAACCAGAGCCGAACCCCGGGGGCAGGATGCTTCCCCTCCCCGGAGTCGCTTCGCCTGACCGAGCTGCCAACCCCGCCCCGTAGGTCTCCGAACCGGGCTGCTCCTCCTGGGATCCCGCTTAGCCGAACCAGGCTACCTTCGGAGCTGAGACCCCGCCCGGACTGTCCCCGTTCCCCGGAGCCGACCCCCAGACTGGGCTGCTCCCCTTCCCTGAACCCGGCACCTGCCTCTCCGAACCGCGTCGTCCCACCTGGCTGTCCCCTTCCCAGACCAGGCTCGTACCGCGCGACCCACCTTCCCGAATCCCTCTGAAACCCCCTGTTGGGACCTGTGTCCCTGTGACTCCACTAAACTGCCCCTCACCGGACCCTCTTCTCCCGCCGGGCTCTGCCCTCCGGTTCCCCGCTCCCGCACCGAGCTGTGCCCCGTGCACCGGGCTCCGCTCCCGCTTCTCCGCTCGGTCTGCCCTCCCCGCCGATGCCCGCACTGAGCTGCCCCGTTTCGTCTCCCGGTCCCCCGCGTCGGGCTGCCTACCCCCGCCGCCTCCCCGGCTCCCCGGACAGGTGCCGGTGCCGGTGCCGCCGCGGGGCGGGCGGTGGGTGCCCCGAGCTGCGGTCGCGCACGGCCGCCGCACGCACACGCACACACACACACGTACGGGGGGCACACACATGCACTCACATGCACACGCCCTGGTGCATTACCGGCACCTGCTGTGCGCGTACCCTGTGCAACAGGGACCCTTCTGTGCACCCCCTTCGACAGCGCCGGGACCCTCCGTAGGCACCCCGGGGGCTGCGTGGGGAGGGGCTTTGGAGAGGACAGAGCACACGGTGGGTTTTGTGGGTCTGCCTGGAGGACGTGCCCCCCACAAGCAGCAGTGCTCTGTGGGACCCGAGGCGGAGCTGGGCCAGAGACACTGGGGCTTCAGGATGAGCATCCCCAGCTCCAGACAAAGCAGAGAGAGGTCCCATATGGACGTTGCTCAGCCTGTCCCCAAATTCCTGGGAAAAGTGGGGGTTGACCTGGGTTTGGGCCAGGCATGATATGCCCCAGCCTGGGACAAAGGAGCTCCTGGCCCCACCACAATCCCATTGCAGTCCTATGGCATAACGCCCCCCCTTCACACACACACGCACGTTATTTATTCCACTTTCCCCAGAGCATTCATGTCAGTGCCTGCACTCTTCTTCTCCCTGACCTGGCACCAGACCAGGCACGTGCCCTAGCAGCGACCTGCTGGCAGCCACACACTTTCCCTCGTTTGTTAATACGACGTGGTCTATTTCCACATTTGGAGCAGTGCCTGGAGATGTGGATGTAAAACCCAAGCAGTAGCGGGTGGGCTGCTGACAGCTGCTAGGAAGGTTTGTCCATCACATTGCCATTCCCTTCAACACCTTCACATGCTTCCAGCATCTCCACAAGCACACCCAGTGAGTGCTGCAGGCGCTGGGTGAGCTCAGTGCTGGGGCTGCAGGGATGCCCCTTGTGCCCTGCACCCTGTCCCCTTCGTGCACACAGCACGTTCCTCTGCAGCTACACTGGGCTCTGTGTTATCCACAGTGTCTGGACACTGCTCCACATGGAGATGGGAGTCTCCTGCCACCTGTGTCATGACAGGGCAGGGATTTTCTCTGAGGTCTCTGTCAGATACAGCTAAAATGGATTTAAAAGGGTCAGAGAGTTTTAGGGCGTGCCACACAAATGAAGAGGTGTATCTGTGTTTTCTGAGGGCTGCACAGGCTCAGCACCTATCCAGGCACAGTGTCTATCCATGATGCAGACTGGAACCCTCTAGACCAACACATGGCACCTCCAGTTTCTGAGCTGCAGTAGGGGCATGGACCTGCCATTGGAATGAGATGATCTGTAAGGTGTCTTCCAACCCAAACCATTCCGTGACTCTGTGACTCTGTGAAACACAGAGGCTTCTCAGCACAGTGTCCCCAGAGATGCAGCCAGAAGTGGGCCAAGAAAGAAGCAGAATTAAATATAAATGTAAGTGCATCCTGACACATTAACTACATTTAGAGAGGCTTTAGTACCAACCCACTCCACAGGAAGGCAGGAGATACTTGGAGACAAGTAGGTCATGGGACACAGATTGTCCCGAATCAGCAGGAAAAGATGGATTTGGAGCAGGCAGGCATGTCGCTGTGAACAGATGGGCAGGAGCAGATCTGCTACCTCACCATCGCCAAATTCCCTGGGAAGATAGAACTGCCACCAGTTTGCTCCTGAGCAGAGCTGTGGTCAAGCCCTCTGTTCTGGAGCACCCAAGCCCTGTTGCTGCCCGTGCACCCAGGGATGCCAAGGTCAGGAGCCCAGCCAGGATGGGGATTTGTGGGCCAGAAGCAGAGGCACTCATGTTGTGCCTCCCACCTACCTTCATACAAGGACAGGGCTGAGCTTGCATGGCATCAGGGCTCCATGCTGCCTGGGGGGCTGCTCCTGCACCCCAATCCCACAGCAATGCATCAGCCTGTGATGGATGAGATGGAGGGATGCATCCTGTGCTGTCCCAGGATCCCACTGCCATTGATGCATGGGAGCTGGCAGGGACCCCAGGCCTTTGAAGGGGCCTTGGGAAGCCCCAAAACCTTCCCCAGTCTGATCCCGAGTGACTGAGCATGAGGCTGGGGTCTGGCAAAGGCCACTCCATGCCCAAGGTGCTGGCACTAAGGGAACAGTAGGAGAGACTGAGACAGCCAAGATCTATGCTGCCAGTGGAGGAGCAAAGAGAGGAGAGAGACAGCCAAGGTCAGAGGGAGCACTGCCAAAATTCACAATGAAACTGCAGGAGTGCTGGAGGGGAGAGACAGACGACTTGGAAAGAAAAGGAAAGAGGAGGGAGGGAAGAAGTCTGGGAGATGGAATAGGGTGAAGGAGCCAGACGGGGAGCCAGGGATGGGAACATGTCACTCCTCAGACAAAATGATTGAACATGGATGAGAGGGACAGCAAATGAGAGCCTCAGGCAGGCAGAAGAGGACAGCAGGAGCAGGAATGTGATGGAGCTAGACAGGCTGTGGACCTGGCTGTTTCCTAACACAGCCCTGTGCAGCACAGCCCAGTTTTGGGGAGTGCACAGCCGTCTGGTGCCCACTGGCAGTGCTGACCCCTATCCAACCTTACCACTGAGGGGAAGTTTCATTCCTGCCTCCTTAGCATTCACAGCATCCCATGGCAGAGCGAGTGCCCGCAGCCAGCACGGCTCAAGGTGACTCAGAGGTCAGGGAAAAAGCAGCCAGGCGATTCAGGAGCTGGCTCTGCATCATTGAGAGATCCAGCAGTTCGGGAGGACCAAAGGTTCCCAGCACATCACGGCCTCCCTGCCTGTCACTGTCAGTCCCTTTACCCCAGACACGACACCCCAGTACTCCCCATGGATGGGGGTGTTTCTGATCCAGCAAACTGCTCTGGGGAGCTGTTGCCACCAGCAAGGCAGGCAGGGCTGGATATCAGCCTTGGTGCTGGGGAGGACTGGAGCTACACAGTGGGCATCAGTGAGGATGGTTCCCCTCTCATAGGACATGGAGTTCCCAGACAGGTTTGGTGCCCTGGAAGAGCAGTGGATACCTGCTCTGGGGCTCGTGGGAGGTTCCTGCAAGTCCCCGTTGGGGAATACCACTCCAAGGATGGTTTATAGCAAAAATCCCTCTCTTTCCCCAAATGTCTGAGCCCCAGCCCAAAAGCAGCTGGAGGGATGGAGTCCTGTTTGCCACTATGGCCAGCTGTACAGCCACACTGGGATGAGGTTCAGCACTTTCCTGATGATAATTAAGATCTCTTTTTCTTCAGCTAACACCAGGGAGACAGGGAAAACCACAGGTGCCTTGTGATATGGCAACAGCTGATGCTCGAGGCTGTGCCTGGGAGCAACGGGAGCCTCGCTGTGTTCTGCCTGAATATAAAGCATGGAAAACACAAACCAGAGGGTGACAAACTATTTTTTTCCTGGCTGGTGACACCAAAGTGTGCAAACATACTGTCTTCTCTCAGGGCTGGCTGGAGCTGACACAGATGGATGGCTGTGCATCTTTCGCCTTCCCCCTCTGCACAGAGGTCTGACCCGAGGCTTTTGTTGTTGTTGTTGTTATTTGGGGTTTTTTTTACTTTGTTTTGTTTGTGTGTTTGTTTGTTTGTTTTTGTTTTGGTTTGGTTTTTCTTCTGCAAATTTCTTTTACTATGGGAGTTTCATCAGACATGTCTGGAGCCACGCAGGAGCTGCTCACCTGCAGAGAAAGAGATGGGGCGGTGTCTGCAAATATCAAGGGTGAAACCGGTTGGGAGGAGGAGAGGAAGAAACAGGGAAGGGGAATACAAGGAGACGGGAGGAAGAGAGGGGAGGGAGGAGATGGATGGGGAAAGTGACGTTGCTCTGCACGCTCATGAATCTAAAATGGGGGGTGTGGCACCGTGTTGCCGGCCACACGTGGGTACTGCCAGTGAACCCGGGAAGGAGCAGGGAGCCATTTCCAGGGGCAGGTCTCTGCCGAGGGCTCCGTGGCTGTGCGGAGCGGTGGCGAGTGGAGCCGGGCCCCGCGGGGCTGCGGCCGGAGCTGCCCCGCAGCGGCCCCGAGGGCAGGCCCGGCCTGGGCCCCGCGCGGCGCCTCCCGCCCTCGGCTGAGGCCTCAGGAGGGTCCGCCCGCCCCACGAGCCCGCAGCGCCTGCTGATCCGCCTCGATCCCCGAGAGCCCGCCGAGCTTCTCATCCCCCAGGGCCCTTCGGCGGCCGGCTGTGTCCATCCGTCCCTCGGGATCGCGCTAAATCCAGCTCGCCCCTCCCGGCATTGCTCAGGCGCCCTGTCCCCTCAGATCCCACTAAATCCCCCGTCCCCTCAGCGGCTTGGGCAGCCCATCCCCTCAGGCCTGGCTGGATCCCCCTGTCCCTCACGCACCATTAAATCTACCCTGACCCATCCCCTGAGGACCCCGCCAAATCCTCCCCTGCCTTCTGAGGGTCCTGCTAAATCCTTTCATTCCCTCAGTGCTCTTGGGGTTCTCATCCCTTCAGCACCCAGCTGGGTAATACCAGCCCTTCTGGATCCCACTAAATCCTCACATCCCCTCAATATCTGCCTGAGTGCCCTGTCCCCTCAGATGCCCTAAGTCCTCTTATCCCCTTTAGTGCCTGGCTGTGTCCCCCCATCCCCTCAGATCCCACTAAATTCTCCCTTCCCCGTAGCACCCCATCCCCTCAGAGTCCACTAAATCCTTAATCCCACTTGGTGCCCCAGGACCCATCTCCTGTTGCAAGGGGAACAGCTCAGGGAATTTTGTCAGGACTGCTCTGAGACCTTTGGCCAGGCACCATGTTCTACGTCCATTTGCTCATCAACAAGCGAGGGCCACTGGCCAAAATCTGGCTGGCTGCCCACTGGGAGAAGAAGCTCACCAAGGCACATATTTTTGAGTGCAATTTAGAGGCCACCATACAAAAAATCCTCTCCCCAAAGGTAGGCTGTGGTATGAGGAAGGATCTCCTGGGGAGGATGTGTTGGTCTCTCCTAGAGAACTCTATTACTTTGTGTAATATTTTAATGTTTTTGCCAGAAATACTAACTCCTGAACAACTTTTTAATTTTTTTTTTTTTTTAAATTTAAATCCTCACAGTTAGCTATAGCTCTGCGAACCTCTGGACACTTACTCCTGGGGGTGGTACGGATTTACCACAGGAAAGCAAAGTACCTCTTGGCAGACTGCAGTGAAGCTCTGACCAAAATGAGGACAGCCTTTCGCCCAGGTATACACAAAATTCAGCATTTTTTCACCTGTGTCCTGTACAGCTCTCATTTTAAAAGTTAATTTTTCTGTTAATATTTCTAATAAATACACATTACTGACCCCAAAAGAAACTGGGCATACTGGCGCCTGCTACTGATGTTTAGTCTTTAATTTAGTGCCATTTCAGGTCTTTGACTCCCTTAACAGAAGCAGTATCTTAAGCTGACTTACAAGAAGATGCTCCAGTTCAACCTCCATTGCTAGATAATTAATATTAATTTCTGATGACACCAACAACATGTCTAGCAGTGTCAGTGCCAGACCTGACAGTCTGTTTTGAGCTCTAGCCATGTAGACAGAGAGAAGGGAGCTGAGATGACTGGAGCCTTTTCCAACAGGCTCTGTGTTTGTCGTACTTAGGCAATAAATGGGAGGCACTGTTGTCTAAAAAAAGGTCTTAGAACACCAGTGTCTACTGCCAGTTTTAATGTGTTTTGTGACCTGGTCTGTTTGCAAAATAGTGAATAATTACTCTGCATTATTCTCAAGGATATGATCACAGAATTATAGAATCATAGGATCATTTAGGCTGGAAAAGCCCTCCAAAACCCAGTCCAGCTGTTCACCCAGCACTGCCAAGGCCACCACTAAGCCATGTCCCCAAATACAACATCTTTCAAATCCCTCCTGGGATAGTGACTCCAGCGCTACTCTGGGCAGTTTGTGCCAGGGCTTGAAAAACCTTTCAGTAAAGAATTTTTCCTTAATACCCAACTGAAATCTGCCGGCCACAGCTTGCAGCTATTTTGGAGATAGATCTTATAGCAACTTGGAGAGCACCACACAGATCAAAAGTACACAGCAGTCACCACTGCAGCAACAGAGACTTTACCTAGATAGAAATGGGGAGAAGAATCTCAGCTGAGGTGGTAAAGTGCTGAAAGAGGCTGTTCAGGGCTGCTGTGAAATAAATCACCATCAACAGAAATTGTCAAAAGTGAAATGACTTTGAAATTGACCCTGTTCTGAGCAAAAGGTTGGGTTGGATGACCTTGAGAAATCCCTCCTCACGTGAATTTTTCCAGGATTCTCTGATTCCCAAGTAATTGCAGTCTGAGTACATAATTATTTAATGCTGGAGAACGGTGTTAGGGAAACAGAGCAGAGGAAAGGAAAACACAGTGAAAAACTCTGGGCTAAACGTCAGCTGGGAGAACCTTCCAGGGACTTAAAGCAGCTGTTCATCAACACAAGTACTTACATATTTCAGGTCCTGTTACAGCAGACTCTTTTGTATCTGTCTGTAAAAAATAGATCATCTTAAGGACATGGAAACTGAAATTCCACTTTCGGGTGCCTAAGCTTTACCCTTCTGTGATTTAGAATGGCAGCAGCCCCTCCTGACAGGTTTATGGGCTTATTATACCTACTTGGGAGGGAACACTGCTTTTATTTTATTGATACTTATTTTGTTATGTTGTCTGTTTATTTCAGGGCTTCTTGACCTTCCAGTTGAGAACTTTGAGGCTGCTTATCAGTCCATTACGTTACCTGAAGAATTTCATGATTTTGAAACACCACTACCAGATGTAAAGTAAATGCTTCCCTAGTTTTTATTCATTCAGTATTTTGAGAAGTAAAAGCTATACTTACTGTTGTCTGATCGAGACTCATAGTTGGTTGTTTCAGTTTAATAACTGAATTCTCCTAAATTCTGAGCTCTACAAGGCTACAGCCACAGATGTTGTGCTTTGGTAGTTTTCCTTTAATCAACAGACCTTCACAATGAAATTCTGTCTTGAACTTAGACTTCAGGATTTTAAATTATCTGAGTGAAGGATGCAACCTCAAGAGAAGAGACAAAAATTTGTATTAATTTGTATTAATCCTGAAAGATACGGCCGGTAACCGCACAGTGTTGCACTGTTCCACTGGGTAACTTTGTTTCTGCTCCACTGCTCTCTGGGGCTGGGGTGTTTTATCAGCATTTGTCAGCCTGGCTCCTGAGAAAAAGCCAGCCTATTTCTTAGGCTTTTTTTACACAAAGCAGCATTAATGTAGAAAACTGATAAAAAGCAGGAGACTAAGTCATGTTTCTGATGGCTCTGATGCCCTGAAGGTCCAGGACAAGAGATTTCCACTGAGGGTTGTTTTGTACCTCCTCATAAATATGGTTTGATGGGATCAGTAAGGGTTTATTATTTTGTAAGTACAGCTGCAATATAATACACTTTATTCAAGTGCCTCAGATTGCTGACTCTGTAAAGGAGCCTTTTCTGCCCTCCCAAAGACTTGTGTCATTTGATTTAAAAAATGTTTCACTAATTAGTTGTCTTCTGACAAGGGCCTAGTGAATACCAGGGCTTGGGTGGAAGCAAAATCACAAAAGCATGAGTTTACTGGCAAAAGAGAATGGAGAAATATGGGGGCTGGTGATAAAATTCCAGGAGTGAAGGTTGTGTAGAAACGAGTTTTCACATTCCAGCTGAATGCTCAGTGAGTTTTAGTTCATCCTGTATTTTTATAATATTTTTCTCATCAGGGCCATTGATGTTGCTGAACATTTTACCTTGAATCAGAGCAAACCTGAAGAAATCACACTTACAGAGGATTATGAAAGCAGTATACTCCTCTGTGATAGAGACTTTGGTGAGAGAAGTTGAGAAAGTGGAAGTATTTAATAAGGGGAAGTGTGTTTTATGTGAAACTTTTATGTGAGGCCTTTCCACATGTGAAAAAACTGTGATTAAAGGTGCATTTGTTTCATGCTTTTGCTGATTGACCTATCATGCTGTCTTAGGTTTAAAATTTTGTGTAAGCAATATGATCTGGTGTCAGAGACTGAGAACCAAACCAAAAATTTCCTCTTTTACTAAATTAGATAACACTGTTTATTGTTCATTCCATTTGAGGTATGGGATGTCTTGCAATCTTTTAAAAACAACTTGAAAAATCAGGAAATTAATAAATTTGGGTTTCCAAAACTCACACAGATGAGGGATCAGGAATTGTGTGTTCCCTCAGATGAAGAAGCAGATGCACTGAGGAGACAGAGCTTCTTTGAGGGCAGTGTCCTGACGAGCAGTAACAGCCTGGTGGCCGACCCCAACTCAGCCAGCACCAGCGAAGACAAATCTGTGGTGCAGGAAGATGTTTACTGCTTCCAGAATGACCATTTTGGGGATGAGGAGGATGCAGTAGATATGATTGGTAGGGTTTGCCATGGGCAAACAGAATCAGTTCCTTTCAAAATGTTTTTATTCTTACAGGAAAACAGTCAAGGCAGTATCAAAGCAATTGTTGTCAAGCATAAATTCTGTGTTACTTGTTGTTTTCATACATATTTTTTTCACTAGATCTGTGATCACTTAGACACTGCCAAGTCAAATTTGTTTAAAGGCTATATTTCATTATTTTTTAATTAAAGGCATTAAATTTATGCTTAGATGTTTAACAATTTAATTTCTATTTTCAGAGGTGAAATGATGCAGCATTTTTATACTTACAGTTATAATAACAAAGGCAGCAAAGTAGCTTCTACACCATTATGGCTTAGAGTATTTATGTAAACCTTACAGATTGATACCTGTTAACACTGTCAAGGCCATAATTTAAAAAAAAAAGGTGGAAATCTCAAACTTGGGACTAATCCCCTCCTTTGTGTGCTGTTGCAGACAGCCATACCACTAACGGCCATCTGCAGAAGCTGAGCTTGCTTTCTTTGCAGAGTATTAACCTTGACTAACATTAGGCTGGATCAGGCTATTTCATGACTACTAAAGCTTAGGATGATTAAAACTATGTGTTTTGCATTTAAGAAATCCTGTTGAGGGATGAGAAAAATGTCCTAGATAAAGACATTCTTGATGTGGACGAAGCACGTCCTTTGTCACAAGATCTGCCGGAGAACAGCACAGCCAGTGAGTTTGCAGTGTCTGCTCCATCTCACATAAACCCTCTGTTCCTGTGTTAATGCTAATGTCACTCACATCCAGCTTTTTGTAGTATCCTTGTGCCTTTTTCCTTTCTTCATTTATTTTGCTTTTTTTCTTTCCCCTCTAAACTGCTTCACCCACTATTTTAGGATAATATTATTTGATTTAGGGATTCCAAATTTGTAACTTGACATTGCTTAGAAACACCTTCATGTGACATGCTGTTGGATATGCTGTTGGTCCACCCTGCTGCTCACAGCATGATGTCTCTTTTGAGGGGGAAAGAAACCCAAATAAGGCTGTCCTGTAACAGTGAACTTTCCTAGTGAGAGCTTAAAAGGTCTTTCCCAACAGAAACAATTCTGTGCTTCTATTTCTGGCTTCATATTTCTGCCACAAATGACACTTAAATAGCTCATAAAGGTGTTGTTAATCTTCTCTTGGTTTGATGTTGATGAAAGAAATTAAGCTTTGATAACTATTCCTGAGAAATTTTTGCTATCTTAAATCCTTACTCCCCCATCAGAGTGTTAGCTTAAAACAGAGAATTCTGGAACAACTTTAAAGAGAATAGAGTGGCTCTTGCCTCTCCTTGCTCTATTGCTGGTGCTACTTACTCCTTTTCTGTTGACAGAAATGTCCACACTGCCATCCACTTCCCTGGAGCTGGATTGAAACCAAACACCTTTGCCCTAAACACTTTCTGTGGGGTGGGTTTTTCTCCAGATTGGTTCTTCTGTCTCTTCTACAGCCTGGTCACTGTGGGATCAGTGAAGGGAAGTGTGCAGGGCAGTTTGAGGAGGAACTAGTGGACATAAGTGAGATTATAAACAAAACCACAGTTTCCTATTTCTCACTGATATCATTCTCTGTCACGTGATTGAGAAATTAGTCCATATTGGTTTGGGGTTTTTTTTAAATTTGGGTTATTTGCTGGGTTTTCTTGCAGTTGAGTCCAACTGTGCAGACACAACCGTTAAGGATGTAAATCACACAATGAACGAGACAATCCTTTTGTTCCAGGAAGAAGGATTTGTGCTTGAGCCAGTTGATGATACAGGTCAGAAGTTGATCAGTTTCTGATGAATGTTCACATTAACTAGGTTTGGTTTGCTTCTTAGTAGTGAAAATACTTGCAATACAGATTATTCTTAGATTTTATCTGCTGCTGTCAGAGTTCCATTTTGTAGTAAATATTGTACAAACCCAGTGTCAGGTTAATTTATCTCAGCTGCCCAAATCTTTACTTGCAGTTTCTGCCATGTACCAAGTCAAGTTTTGTTGCTCTTCAGCTCTGGTAGCATTGCAAGTTTGGCTTTGGGTCTGGTAGTGAAGATTCACCTGAAAAACTTTAATTGCCAGTGACACATCAGTGACTTTTACATTTAAAATCACAATCCTAAAACTTTCAAGCCTTTGGAAAACATTGCTTTGTGAACTTTTAACAAGATCCAAGGTGAAAAGTATTACATTTCCTCTGTAGAGGAAATCTAAATGTCCATTATCACATTGGTGGCTATTTATGAATAAACAAGCTCATGTTGACAGCAATGTTTACAATATTGGAATTTTCTGGCCTGCCCAAATAATATCCAGGAAGTTATGGCTATATAACTAATCTGTGTCTCCCTTTTGTGTTTACATCTTGGTTAAATTGCTAAAGGATTAAACTGACAAATACAGATATTAATTATGAGGTAATGAAATGTCTTGAGTGCATCAGCAGTTCCTGGAGCGCTTAACTTCCTGATGGATTAAAGACAGCTTATTCAGTCTTGTTGCTCTATCATGTGTTCTCATTAAGTTCTCCTGGTTCTTTATTAAAACAGTCATTTGTCTTCCACAATTAAACATACGGGAATTTCCAGCAAAAAAATACAAAGAGTGAAAACTTCATAGAAACTTTTGAAGGAATGTCCTGTGCACTTGTACTTTGATTTTCAAGTCTAGGCAGTGTTCAGAAGGTTGGCAGCCAGGTTGATTCATTGAGCTTTTTTTGTGTGCTTAATGTCCTAGGGATAGACCTTAAGACTTGTTATTAATACTTGCTTTATGTAGCTGTCACCCAGAGGAACAAAAAACAAAGAAAGAGGAAGCTGCTGGTGGATGCAGAGAAGGAGCTCAGCTGCCAGACCATTCACAAGCAGCTCACCAACTCCACAGACCTCCTGGCCACGCTGGACCTTGCTCCCCCAACGAAGAAAACAATGATGTGGAAGGAGTGGGGAGGTGTGGATAAACTCCTGTTCTATCCTGCACAGCCTATGATTCATACTCAGCTGCAAAAGGTAAAGATCAATTCCTTGTGGGGCCAGGATTGTTGCAGAGCTGGGGTCTGACTGAGAGAGGCTTTGCAGACTCTGTTTGATCCAAACTTGGAGCTGGCTGCAGGTGTGCACTGAGCATTGCTCTGCAGTACAGGCCAACTGGACACATGATGGTTTGCACACTCACCACTAATTGTTTCATCATCTGTGGAGTCATGGCTTTACACTCCTGCACTCCAACAAGTGAAAAGTTACAAAAGGAACACAAGAGCTGATATTTTGTTTCGTACACTGGCACCTGACTGATCTTATACTGAGACCCAACTTTTTACTTTTCTGTCCATTTCATTTATACTTTCTCATTTGTTGTGTTGTTTTCTGGTTTATTTCCTCTTTGTAATCAATTTGAGACATCTTTTGTTTATATTTACTTTAAAGGTGCATCAGACACTATTATTAGAATATTGCTGATGGATTTGGTGGGGCTCACTGCAGCAGCGCAGCTTCACCACTTAGAGTCCAGCTGCAGAATTACAACTTGCTCTTTAAGAGGATGAAAACTGCAGATGTTTCTTTCTTTCATCCTTCCTTACTGGCTGGCTTCAAGAAAAATTATCCAAGCTGCTCCTAAGATGTTTTTTAATGGAATTATGTCGGAGCTGCAGAAGGCTGTTGCTTAAAAACAAACAAAAAAATCTGCAGATTTTAAGAGTGACCTAATTCAAATACTGAAATTCTGGGTTGCAGTCATTAACATACAGCTCGAATTCATATCTTTGTGTTGATGTTTGTAAATAATCTGACAAATATTCTGAAAGCAAACATAGAAAAAATAATTATTTCAGTTGTTTGAAAAATGCTTCAAGACTGACAGATTTAAGATGAGAGCAGATGGAATACAGAGGATGTCTGAAATTAAAGAAATGAGAAAAGAGCAAGATACTACAGGTAATATTTTAATTCTGTTGTGCAGAATTAGCTGTTAGAAAGTATTTTCTTTTCTACATCATGTTTGAGAGACACAAGAGGTGTTTGTGTGCAGTATTCCACAAATTACTACTTTGCTGTTCTTTTGTTTCTTAGAAAATGAAATCCAATTCTTTTCTTCCTTATGGAGATGTTTTTTGGTTTAGTTTCATCTTTTATTTCTCTAATTATCTCTGAAACTGCAGATTTGGGTAATGTTGCCCGTGGCCTTTTTTTTAATATAATTTTTTTTAAAGCTGTCCATTTATTCTAAACTTAATCAAACTGCTCTCCAAAATTCCAAATTAATGTAAATAGTTCTGTTTGTATCTGGAAGATGTGTTTGGTTAATATCAGGCACGAAGAAATGTCTCATTTTAGATCTTCTGAGAAGGATGTATCCATTTGCACTCCTTTGCTCTGCTGGGAACCTAACCTGCCTCAAAAATTAATTAACAAACCCACCTCCTGTGAGTCCATAAAGGTCAACATTTGGAAAAGGAAAACCTGCCTTGGAAGGTTCTTCTTCAATGCTCCTGTTGGGAATGATGTTTCTTTGATATTTGCTTATTCTGGTTCTTCCTCTCAAAGACTCTGCACTTGGGTGTGATTTTTGGGTTTTGGTGGGATTTTTTTAAGGACAGTGATTCACAGTAACTGCCTCTTCAACCTTGGTTTTCTATTAATACAGAGATGCTGCCAGTAGAAGAGCCAAGTTACCTGCAGGAGCCAGCTCATTCTGAGACTACGAGAAAAACTGAAAATGATTCCTTTACGTTGACATCACAGAATGACAGAAATGAAAGCAATGAGAACTGTGGTGAAATTATAGTGAGCAGTTTTCCTCAGTTTTAGAGACATTAGTTTGTCTATTGGTTTCACTTTTTGCTAAGGTTACATTTAAAACGTGTTAAGAAATTACTAATGTTTGGAAAGATGCTAAAGCAAGTCAAGAGAGTATTAAGCAGCCTGTGTGATGAAAGTTTAATTATAATTTGGTAAACTCCCACAATGAATGATGAATTAAAATGTTTATTAATCAGCATAGATTACACTTTAATCACTATAATGAGAGCTTAATATTAAATATGAAATATTGTACTGGAGAGACAAATATAATCTATGCAAAGACTAAAACTTACATTTTGTGTCTCATATTGAGGAAATACTTAAGCAATATCTCTTCCATCTTCACTTGTGCTAAAGGGCATTCTTTAGAGAATATGAGGCTCATTAATGTGGAAAAGTGATGAACTTGGAGCTAATGGCAGCAGAAAACATGTGCTCCATGCCTGATTTCTGCCCACAGGTTTAGATTCATCTGTAGGATGAATCCCTTCCCTGTATCAGGAAAGACCTGGGAGAAATAGCAGCTATTAACTAATTTTGAAAAGCTTCATAAATTCTTTGAGCAGAACTGTGTAATGAGAATTGCACTGTGTGCATAAGTGGTCAGGCCTAGTGATTGTCTTTTTTGTGTTCACAGGAGGATGGAGCAGCTTTTTCTGAGAGCTCAAAAAATTCCCTGGGTCAGGAAGCTGAAGCACAGCAGGTGGAAGTGCCAAAGGTGTGTGTCCTGAATTGATGGCCCTGTCTTAGTTCAGAAGAGAACCCTGTTTCTTAAAAAAAAAAAGATAGTATCATGAACTCACAGGGAGTTTTGCTTCCTGTGAGAAGGAAATAATTTCAACCTTGCTGGCTCTGAGGATGTTCAGGTATTCTGCAACCAGGGCAGTCAGCTGCAGACTTCAGAGGTTAAGCCCAAAATCCCAAGCCAAATATTTGAACATCTCTTTAAGCCCCTGGCCAGTACAAATCCTGTTAGTCCCACAGAGCAGTACCTGGCTGTGGAACTGCCTCACTGGGACCATGTCCATGGCATCTGGCACTGAGCTGGTTCTGTAGCACAAAGCACACAGGTCACATTCTTTCCTTTGTTTCACACAACCTCGTGTGAGCACAGAGGTGTCAGAGGCTCCGAATTCCCTGAGTTTGGCCATCCAGATGCTGAACTCCGTCTGGATTTTCAGTCAGGCTGTAACTCCTGATCTTTTTCTCATGATGTATGACTTATTACACACCCTGACTAACCTTCTGTTTACTTCCTCTCAAGGAGAAAACCAGGAAAGACAGTGAAGAAATAAGATGGCGCAAAAGAACTCTTCGGTTACAAAAAACTTTACAGGTACCAGTGCTGGATTTTGTTATTAGATACCAAGAGCTGGTGTTGATTTCAGCTGGATCATGTTAGAAAATCTCTTCCTTCTACTGTCCATTGTGTCTCTGCCTCTCACTTGCAGCATGTACTTTTTTTGGTATTTCTGTGGAAAATCAGGATTCTGGCTGCTTGATGTGTGGTGTTCCTTTCCACAGCTGCTGGAATTACTAGAATTTTTGGAACATATTTCAAAAGTTCTGTGCAAATAATAAATAAATGTTTACACCTGAGTACAGCCTTTAAAAAACAAGAGATAACTCTGAAACCAAAGAATTGCTCAAGGATATTTATTATCAATCACAAAGCACGATGGAAGCACTCCTGGTGTAATGGAATTTGGTGGAATTGTAGATTTTAGTAACACACGTAAGTACCAACACTATTATGGCATTAAATGTTAAGAGCCACTTCTATAAACAAAGGTGGAAGATAGCCAGAGAGATTGTGGACTCCCCATCCCTGGAAGTGTTCAAAGCCAGGTTGGATGTGTCTGGGATCAACCTTATTTAGTTGAAGGTATCCAGGGTGGTGGAATGAGATTGTCTTTGAGTGCCTTCCAACCCAAACCAATGTGTGCTTCCATGATTCTACAGAGATTGGATCCTATTTGAGGCATTCAGGCAGAGATACTCCCTCTCTGCAGTGTCCTCTGTTTGGACTCCAGTTTTACTGGTGAAGAAGCTGACCTGGCTCATTTCCCTCATTTCCCTTTCTTATTTCCCCCATGCAGCAACTGAAGAGGTCAGGCATGTGTTCCTTCAGTTTTCGGGAGCTGTGCCGGAGAAACAACCGGAAAGAAGCTGCAGCCACATTTTACACCTTTCTGGTGCTGAAGAAGCAGCAGGTGCTCAAGCTGCAGCAGCACGAGCCCTTTGCTGACCTCACAGCCACTGCTGGGCCCATGTTTGACAAGATCAGACAAACTGATCAAAATACAGCTTAGGTTGCATTTTCCAGCAAATAGTTTTCCTGGAAAAAGGATGGAATGTCTTGTCAAACTGCGGCAGATGAGCAGAGCTCCCTGTTCTCTACACCACCCAGACATGGCTTGTGCAGGGGTCCTGCCCCAGGTGATCTCTACAGGGCTTATTATTAATATTTATAGTTACATGATGAGTTCTATGATACTTAGACAATATGCTAATAAAATACCACTAAAATATATATTCTACATAAGAGACTTACATTGTGAAGGATTTTATAAAAGACCTCAAAGGAATTTTATAGAAGTCCTTAGAGGGTTTTTATAAAAGTCCTTCCAAACCTTTCTCAGAGACTGCCTTTGGAGATTAAATTATTTTTGACAAGGCTTGTTTCTGTTAAATCTCTAATACCATCAGTAAGAGTTATCTGTTTACACTCTGTAGCAAAAAAAAAAAGAAAAAAAATGAGTCTATTTTTAATTGTTCTTATCAAAGAATGTTCGGTATTTAATATTTTAAGATCTAGCAGGGTACTGTCTCCAGTTGCTTTTGTGTGTTCAGGTAGACAGAGGTTGCACTGGCCCTACAGGAGTGCAGAAGCTGCAGCAAGAAATTTCCTAGAAATCCTGCATTTTCAGATTTCACAAAGCTTTTAAACTTATTTACACCTTTATTCCTGAGGTGACCTATTTAAAAATGGTTGTTAACTGAAATATTATTAGTTCATTACATTTTTATCTAATTTAGGATAAATTTTATCCCTTTTACTATCATTTTCTGAAGCTCTTGGTTTCCAGCTGGAGGAGGGGTGGTTGTGCCCTGTTCGGGTGCTTTGGTGCTGTGGGGACATCAGTGTTCCTTCACGTGGAATCAATAAAATCAGAAGATGTTTCCTTTGCTTGTTGCTGTTTCTTCTGAAGGATCAAATCCTATGGGTTCATCTTGGACTCAGGGACTTGGTGATTTTACTTAAAATGGGAAAGGATGGGTGATACTCTAACCTGACTTCCAGGTGTTCACTCACCTCAGTGACACCCTTGTTTCTGTGGGCCCACTGATGTGTGTGGTTCCTGTCCCACAGAATCTGGGGAGGTTTGGTTTTGAGGGTCTGTTTAAGGGGGTAAAAAGGCTTTAAAAGAGGTGAAGCCCCAGCGTGGGCTGAGTGTCCTTTCTGAACAGGAACATCTGATTAAATAAGTAATGAGCCTTTGCTGCTGTTCTCTGGGATGTTCCTTTTCTGGGTGTAAGGAAGGGAAAAGCATCCCTGTATGATCAAAACCACTCGGTTTTCTGCCAAAGAAATGCAGATTTTGGGTGGGAACAGGAGCATGGCTAGGCCAAGACTGGAACCAAGGGCAGTTCATTTTTTCCTTATGGCAGATCTGGCACTTCCAAAGCTGACATGGGAAAAGGGTTTGGGTTTGGTGAAAAGCTCTCCCTCTCTCCCTGCAGCAGGCCCAGTCTCCCTGGAGTGGTGCTCCCGCTCTTCAGGTCAGAGTATCCCGGGAGACCAAGCACTGCAGACTGCAGCGTGAAGGAGAAACCATTTTTCTTTCCCAAAGCCATCAGGAATGACTCTGCATCTCACAGCAGAGCTGCTGCCTGTGCCACATGGTCAGAGCTGCTCCAGTGGCAGCAGATGTGATAACTCATTAATTTTCCTTTCAAGGAGAGAGGCTGTGCATTGGATTCACCGGGAAAGAGGGAAACAAAAGGCAGCTGGAGGCGGGCAGGAATAAATGGGAGGCAGGATATATATATACACTGAAAACAGTCTGTGTGTCGGGATAAATGAGGTACAAATCATGCAGGAAACAGTGCTGGAGGAAAGACTGACAAGCATTTACCAAACAGGTTTGTCAAAACTGGAATAACCATGGGGGCGTGACAAAGAGAGCTGGGAATGTCTGGGAAGCACAATGGGGCTCGGGTCCAGACCCAAACTGGGCGCAGGTTCTGCTCTGACTGTGACTATTTCCCACATTAACATTTCCCTCCACGAGTCCGCATGCGGATCCGCACACGCTGGACGTTCTGTGGATGTTTGTAACACAGGCACATGCGCATCTCCCACGCTCCTGGTCCCCACGGGGGTGTCCGCAGCCGACCTTGGGCACTCCTGGCCGCGGGCACGGAGCGCCCCGGGGCCCGGTGCCCTGCTGCTCCCCGCACAGGCTGCAGGATGTGGCGGGGGGGCTCCCGAGACGTTTCCTCAGCAAATAATTTAGGAAGGTTGATCTTGACAGTTACAGCAGGAAGCGTGTGGGAAGTGCCATGAGTAACCGGGCTGTGCTGGAGAACGGGACGTGCTGTGCCGTGTCGTGCTGTGCCGTGCCGTGTCGTGCCGTGCCGTGCCGTGCCGTGCCAGCCTTCAGCCTCATCTCCCAAACCTCCCGCACGCCAGTCACAACCCGGGGCAGCAGCTCGGGGTGGCTGATGCTGCTTCTCCACCCCAGCCCCGGCGATTAGGGCTGAGCCAGAGGGATTGAAATGGGGCATAGAATGCCGGTTATTTAATGACTTTTCTTTATGAAAGTGCGTCACTAATTAGAGGCAGGGATCTCCTCGGAGCTGAACTGCTTAAAATGAAAACTAAGACGCTGGGGGGACTCCAAGGGCCGGGTGGCCGCAGCGCGGAGCCGCCCCGACTCCCTCCTCCTCTTCCTCCTCCTCCTCCGGGGTTACGCGGGGCGAGGAGCCCAGGGCCACCGGGCGCAGGGCACACCCGGCCCGCGGGGCTTCGCAGACGGGGAGGGACCCCAAAACCCGGCTGGTGTTTTTTTTTGAGGTGGCTGTGCCGCTCCGGCAGAGGGGAGTTGCCATAGAAACGGGGGGAGCCCGGCGGGAGGGGCGGGGGGAGGCACCCGCGGCGCCGTCGCTTTAAGATCGCAGAGGAGGGAGCAAATTACGCAGCTGCACCGCTCATCCCTCCCTCCCTTCTCCATCCATCCATCCCTCCCTCCCTTCGCCATCCCTCCCTCCTCCATCCCTCCCTCATCCCTCCCTCATCCCTCCAGCGCTCCCGGCCGCCCCGCCGCACCCATGGAGGCCGGCGCAGGTGATGGAGGCGGGGGAGGGCGCGGGGTGCGGGGTGGGGCGGGGGGCACCGCACCGGGCACCGCACCGGGCACCGCACCGGGTACCCCACCGGGCCCCGCGCCGCTGCCGCTCACCGTCCGCTCTCTCCCTTCCCCGGCAGGTCGCTGAGCCCCCCCCACCCCGGCGCTGCCGTCCCCGACATCGGCGGGGCCCCGCGCAGGTGAGCGGTGCGGGCGCGGTGCGGGGGGCGCGGTGCGGGGCCCCGCGGCCGCCGTGACTCATCCCCTCCTGGCTGCGGATTCGGGGTGGAGGGAGGCGGGGGGTGCAGCCGGGTCCGCATCGGGGGGGGGGGGCGGGAGCGGGGGCTGTTCCCGGGGCACGGGGTGCTCGGGGCGGGTCACGCATCGGGCCCGCAGCGCACCCGCATTGCGTGTGCCAGACCCCCCTGCACACACCAGACCCGTTCTGCTGCACCAGAGCCCACGGCATGCGCTGGACCCCCATCGCATCCACTGGACCCGTGTCTGACTTATCAGACCCATATCTTATGTACCCTGACCCACACTGCAAACCCACCTGGACCCGCACCACACCCACCGCTCCTGCTTCACAGCCCGGGACCCATAGGACATGCACTAGACCCACACAGCAGCAGCAGCCACGCATTGAACTCAGCAGACTGCACTGCACTCGCCAGACCCACATCTCATGCACCTGACCCACTTCACATGCACCAGACTCTCCCTTCAAGCACCAGCCCCACATCTGCTTGTGCAGCATCCCAAAGTGTCTCCGGTGTCATGGGGTGTTGCAGGAGCTGGAGCTGCTCTGCAATTGACATTTTATTATTTAATGGCTTCATGCTACATCTTCAGAGGGACACAGGAACACCCGAGTGGGTTGATGAGCCGGGTGCTCTGTTCTCTCCTCCCCACAAGGTCAGCGCTGTGGCTCTCACACAGAAACCACTGCTGGGTGCCTGTTCTGCTTATAAAATGCCAGTGTTCCCACCCTCTCTGGGCAACAGGCACGTTGTGCAATGACCTTGTGCCGGAAGATGCAAATCCTGGTGTGCAGGGGTGGCAGGATGGGGGTCAGAGGGGCAATGCCTGTGCTCCCATCTCGGAAGAGCTGCAGAGGGCTGAGGCAGGAGATGTGCTGTGTGGTTAAAGTAGGCCATTCCAGCGGTGTGGAGACCAGGGCTAATCCCCCGGCACCGCCGTCATTCCCAGCCCTCGCTCAAGGTGGATGCTGGTTAGGGGAGACCTGCTTCCCTTCCGCCGCGCCGAGGCACCGAGGAGGGGAGGAGCTGTTGCACTGGAAGCTGGGTTTGTCTTCCAGGTTTTTGCCTTTGTGTCTTGAAGGAGTGGGCTGTTCTGCCTCACACAGCTCAGCTCGGCTCCTGCCAGGGCACCTCTGCAGGATGGGCTTGCAGTGGGGTGTCACCTCCATCCCATCCTGCTGACCTTCCTGGCCCGGGATGAGACCACAGGGTCTGTATCCTGAGTGTCCCAGTCCTGCTCTCATGCTGCTACAGCATTTGTCATGGAGCTCTTTTCCCATTTCTCTTTGGCTCCAGAGTCCCCATAGAGAGCCCAGCCTTTGCCCTCTGGTCAAACACCTTATTTTTAGCTAATGAGGGCTGGGAATTGCCACCTCCCCATTTGGAGTTGCAGCCAGGTCAGCTGGAAAAGTGATGAGCTGCATAACCCGAGCTTTCCAAATGGTGTCTGTTTTCCTGTAATCTCTGGGTGTCAACTCAGCGTTTTATAACAAACAGGAGAATAAAAGGAGATACTCCTGCCTTTTGGAATGGGATACAAGCACTCTTAGCAACATTGATTTTTCTGGTGGTGTTGCATAAACACCCCATGGAGTTTGTCTGCTTGTGCCCCGAGCACTTGGCTCTGCCCTGAGCTGGATTTAGCCGTGGCTTTGGCAGTGCTGGGTTAGCAGTTGGATTTGAAGGCATTAAAGGTATTTTCCTACCTAAATGGATCTGTGATTCCATCATCTCCCTCTGCCTGGGGCCCAGGTGAAGCTTTGGGATGAGCCCGTCTACACTGGAGCAGAGGCTCCATATCCTTGGAATCTTCTTAGAGCAAAAGCAAAGCAATCCCTGTATCCCAGAAATCCCCATGGCAGAAGGAGGAGTGGACATAGTCATGGATGTTTGCCCCCAGCTGCCCAGGTGGTGACCCCAGTGCTGACCCCCTCCTGCACCAGCACTTCTGCCAGCCCTGACTGCTGGATCCCACTCCTTCCTACTGCAACCCAGCTGTATCCCAGTCCTTTTTCCTTTTCCAGCAGCCCTGGCCTTGCCACTGTCCAGGGACGAGGGCTCTGCCCCACATCAACTGCTGGTTGTTGGTCACACCCAGCGCTTTGCTTATTTTTAGTGTGTAGAAAAGCAGAGCCGGTGTCAGGAAGGCAGGGTAGATTCTTGGGAGCCTTTTTTGGCCCCTGGAAAAACAAAGCTGTGGTTTCCCTCTCCGTGTTCCCTCTGCTTTTAATCTTATTCATCCTGGGAAGCTGAAGATCTCCCAGAGGACCCATGGGGACACCACGGTTCCTCTCCTGGGTCTCTGCAGTGGGTGAAGCTGCTCTCAGACACTTGGGCTCGGTGCCACCATTGCAAAAGATTCCTCACACAGGATGTGCCAAGGGAAACACAGGAATCCAGCAGCAGGCAGGATGATGGGAGCCTTGACAAAGGAAGCAGTGAGCGAGAAATCCGGGGAAATGTGGTGGCTGCTGGCACAGCAGTGTTGTACTGAGGGTTGCCACTGGCAGTGAGCTGTGGACTCTCACACCTTCCCTCATGTTCCCCGTGGGGATGGGGTGAGCTGGCAGCAGCTGGATCCCTCTGAATCCCACAGAAAGCTGAGCTTTGGAAGCTTATGGGAGCAAACTCTTGAGCCTGCAGCCATGAAACCCTCAGAGCAACAAGCTGAGGAACCATCAGAGGCTTCACTGAGCCAGTGATGAGGGTCTCTCCAGGGGTCCTGTGTCCCTGTTTCCCATGTGAGAAGCATCTAGGAAGGGCCATACCTGCCCAGGCTGGTTTGTCCATCACTGGCACAGCCAGGGGATCCAGCAAGAACTGAGGAAGTGGTAGGATTTGAGATGAAGAAGCATCTCTGTTGAGGCAGTGATCCAGCTGACCCTGGGGAAATCTTCCTCTGGGGCACCAGGCTGAGCCCCACTCTGTCACTGCTCTGTCACTCTCTGCCATCCACCACTGTCATGGTGTGATCCGTAGGTCAGCAGGAACTGGGGACCCTCCAGGAGATGTCACCCCCTGGGAGAGTGGCAGTGTGGGGGACTTGTGCTGATTCTGCATCCCAGCCCTCTGTGGCTCCAGCTGTTTCCTTATCAAGCCCCACTGCTTTTATTTATCAGGAATTCCCCAGGCTAATTCCACTGCACGAAACAAAGCCTGGTTTGTGCTGTTGTTTGTAAAAGCTCTGCCCTTCTATTCCATGTGTGCTGGGAGATCACAGGGAGTTTTCCTGTTGGCAGCACCAGCAACACACTGATCTTTGCAATGGGTAATGTCCACCCTGCTCAGTCCTCAGGTTGCATTTTAGGGGATTTGCAGAGTGCTGAACCTCATGCAGCTGGTTTGCAGAACAGTCTCTGGATTTAGTGTAAGTTGGAGTGCTGGATCCTGGCCCATGCTGGCATTCCCAGGTAGTCAGGGCAGGCACAGAGCTGCTGGGCTGAGCAGGGTCCTACTGGTCCCCCAGTATGGAGACAGGCCAGTGCCCCCCAAATCACCTTTGTCTTGGTCCATGAATTGCCCTGACTACCCCTGCTGTGGAGACAGGCTGAGAGAGCTGGTAGAGAAGAGAAGGCTCCAATGAGACCTTAAAAGACTCTTCCAGTGCATAAAGAGGTTCCAAGAAAGCTGGAGAGAGACTTTGGACAAGGGCAGGGAGTGCAGGACAAGGGGGAATCCCTTCCCACTAACAGAGGGCAGGGTTAGATGGGATATTTGGAAAAAATTATTCTCTGTGAGTATGGAAAGCATGGCACAGGTTGTCCAGAGAAGCTGTGGATGCCCCATCCTTGGAAATGTTCAAGGTCAGGTTGGACAAGGCTTGGAGCAAGCTGGTCTAGTAGAAGTTGTCCCTGCCCATGGAAGAGGGCGGGAATGAGATGATCTTCCAGGGCCCTTCCAACTCAAACCATTCTGTCATTTTAACCCCTTGCTGCAGGCAGGGATGCCACCCACTAGACCAGGGTTAATCCTGGATTTCCCCTTGCTTTCCTGGTGAGGATCCATTGGTGCTCCAATTACTCATCCTGGATATGTTGGGGTAATTCTGAGTGCAGATTCATAATTTCCTCTGCCTTTAGTAGCCACGTGCCACATGGGAAGGTGTGTGTTCAGCTTTGGTGCTGAATCTGCCCACCCTGCCTGTCCTGGGCAGGCTGTGGGCACAGTGAGGCTTCTGGGGAGACTGAAATGGCCCACTGATCCTTTGGGAATAATGACAATTTATTATCACTGATTAAATTCCAGACACCCTGGGTGCTTTGGGAGGCATCAAGCCTCAGTGTGGGCACCAGGCAAGTTTGCAGCAGTGGGAGGAGGAGGAAGAGGAAATGAGGTCCCCAGACATGAAGCCAAATCCAGGTGTCCCCACAGAGCCATTCCAGGCTGTGGATGCTGGCAACAGGTGCCTGGGTGTGATGTGGGGTGCTCTCAGGAGCCCCATGGGCTGGACACACACATGCCATCTACAGTGCTGGCACTTGCTGGTGTCAGTGGGGCACAGAGAAACCCCTGCTCAGAGCACGAGGGTGACCTTGCCATGAGTGGGGAAGATCCAGGCACAGCTGAGCTGATACTGGGCACTCTGGGATAATACCAGATACCACTGGACTCCAGAGAAGAGGGTGAGGAATCAACCCTCTCAAATCTCCCTAAATCCCTGCTCAGAGCTGTTGGTGCCCAGGCTGTGCTGCAGCCCCATGTGGTGCTGCTGGAGGATGGAGAATCCTGGAGGATGCTCCCTCCAGCGTGAGGCCATGCACAGCTCTTGGATGCTGATTCACGCTGCTGCAGTAGCAGAGCTCACTGCCCACTTGGGAGCAGTGATCCAGCAGGATAGAACACTGCCTTCCCCTGCCCAGGTCATCTCCGGGCAAATCCATCCCAGATGGGAGCATCAGGATCCCAAAATCCTCCCTGCAGTGTCCCAGGAGTGCTGGCACCCCTCTGCCATGGGGCACTGTGCCTGCTGGGGCTTGGGACTTCACAGCACTGGGATCCTTGGTGCCCTGGTTTAGGGATCAGGGAGCAGAAAATTCTGGGTAGAGGAGGCACCTGGACTGGCCAGGGTGGGCTTTGAGGTGTCATGGAAGAAAAATAACCTTGGGTGGCAATTGCAGAAGGCTGCACTGGGCTGAGCTGGATGTGCCCCCCTTCCTGTTCTGCCTCCCCTGTTGTCCCACTCCTCGCACTCCCCTGGAGCAGGGCCAGCAGCACGGAGTGTTTCCTGTCACCCATCGATTATCTGTTGGCAGATCCCATCTCCTGCACTGCTCTGCCAAAATCTGAGATAAATGCTGGCATTGTGAACAGGCCTGGGGATGGGAGGGCCCCCGTGCTGCCCCTGGCCCGTTGATCTCTGGCAGTCTGGGAGCACACTGGGGATCCCAGTGGTGCCATGGGATGCTTGGCAGGATGTGGGTGCTGTGCAGATGCTTCCCTCACTCCTTCACATCCTGTGTGTGCCCGAGGTGCTGCAAGCCTCTGGATCTGGCCTATTTATTTACAGGAAAGCAGGGTCTACGTTTCCCTAGGGATTAGCAGCTGCTGCCTCATCATGCAGGGATCTGTTCTTTCTCACCTGATTTCACTGCTGAATGGGGGATTTGCACTTAATTAAGGAAAAGCAGGCACCCAGCCCACTGCAGGGAGAGCTGCCTGCCTGGGGAGCTCCATGGCTGAGTCAGAGCCCTTGTACCATCTCTGCCCCCAGTAATGCCACCACTGCAGGCACTCTGTGTCCCTGTGGCATTACCCTGCTTCTGGCAGGGATGGGGATCTGGGAGAAGGGAGATCTTGTCCTGTGGTGGGAAAGGGGCTTCAGACCATGGGCAGGCACCTGCTCTGCTTTTGGTCTGCCTTTTAAATTAAGAACACCCCTTGCCCTGAGCCCACAGTGCCTGTGTCCCCAGTGGGACCACGGGCATGCAGCATTCCAGCATTTCTGGGCTATAGGAGACAAGTGGGAAGCCCAGCCCAGACGTGCAGGGCGTGCTGTCCTCATCTGTCCCTCTGCTGGTGGCCCTGGGGACTACAGTGATGCCCTGGAGGCAGGGCTCACCCCACAGTGTCCCCATCTCATCAGGGCCATTTCCCTGCCTTCACCTGCTCTCTCTGTTGCCTTTGCCCGCAGTTCCCTGTGCCCAGGACCCGTGGCACCGTGGCCATGTCAGTGCCAGGGAGCAGACGCGCGTCCACAGGATCACGAAGGTGAATATGCTTCAACCTCTGGCCTCGGGACTGGACACCAGCGCCTGCAGCCGGGATGAGACGATCCCCACGATCCCCACACCTCCACCACCAGCTGCCACTTCGCAGCACGAACCCCCAGCCCAGCTTTCAGGGGTTTGCATGGCACTGCCCGCTGCACAGCACTTCCCTGTCCGTGCATGCAGCTCCCCGAGTGCTGCACGCCCCGTCCCTCTGTCCGTCTGTGCCACAGCCAGGACCGACCCCTACGTCCGTCCAGGCGAAGGCAGGCAGTGGTGGAGAGCACTGGGTTGGGGCAATGAAACTGGGAGGTATGTTAGCCCTTGGAAAATGTCTTCTTGAGCTGAGTGACAAAGAGAAAAAAAGAGAGAAAAAGCGTTTATTCCCTTCCCAATGTCTCCATGACCTGGAATGTTGTTACAGAGGAACAGGCTCAGCGTGGGCAGGGAGAAGGGGCAGAGCTGCCCATGTTAGGTGATGCTCTGGCAGATGTGGCTCGAGCTATGCTGGGACCGTGCTCCCAGGGGACTCTTATGGGGCTCCTAAGGGGCTTACAAGGGGATCCCAGGGGCTCCCGAGGTGCTCAGGGTGCAAGGATGCTGTGCCAGCATCCATGGGCTGCCACGCCAGGAAAAGGGGAGCGGGTGGACATCCCCCCCAGCCCTGCCTTTGTGCCCGTCGCCATGTCCGTGCAATTTTGATCCCTGCTGTTTGTTTTGTCCTTTTGTCTTGTGTGTTCTCGGTGTGGTGGTTGGCAGTCGCGGGGTTTATGGACGGAGTGGCTTTGCCTCCTTCTTTAAGTCTTCAGCGCCCTCAGCCACTCGGCCTGAGACACAGCCTCTTCTCCCTGCCTCCAGGCGCCCCTCGCCCCCCGGGAGGGACACCTACGGCACCTCCTCGCTGAGCAGCAGCAGCAATTCTGGCTCCTGCAAGGGCAGCGACAGCAGCCCCACCCCAAGGTAACCCATCACCCGTGGCCCCAGAGCGGCTGCTGGGTGCCCCGGGCAGGGGCAGCAGCCCCCCGTGCTGCCGGTGCCGGTGCCCAGCAGGGACAGGAGCGGGGACAGGAGCTGGAGCGAGGCTGTGCGCTTGTGGCTGGGGGAGCCGGAGCTGGCGGAGCTGCTGGTGTTTCTCCACAGACCCTCACTACCCTCCTCCTCCAAACCCCTCCGCCACTGTTGTTGTGTTGTCTCGCTCCCTGTCCCCCCGCCTGCCACCCAGGGATCCCCGTCCTCTTGCCTCCGTCCTGCTGTGGCTGTGGCTTGCACGCTGCACGCTCCCTCCTGCCACTCCCGCATTCCGAGGAGCACCCGGATCCTTCCAGACCAAAGGCACGAGGGCAAGAGCTTCGCTTCCATCCCCTTGTGTTGCCCGGCAAAGGTTTGGCAAGAGCTGGTGGCGCCCTGGCTTCTCAGCAGGGAGCTCTGGCTGTGTTTGGGGCACAAACAGCTGGCACCAAGCATGGGTACCAGCGCCAGCCCTGCAGGCACAGCAGCCCGTGGTGCACTGCTCACTGCCCGCCTGCCCCCTGCCAGCTCCCAGAGGTGGAATCGTTCTGGGAGGATTTGAGGGGCCTGAGGGCGACATGGTGAGCAGGTCCCATGTGTGCTGTGACTGGGGTCAGTGGTCATCCTGCTGCCATGGGGCATTCCAAGGCATGGATGCTTCTAACACAACGCTTCTGGATATGGCTAAAGGCTGCTGGGCTGATGGACACCACGCAGGGGGCTTTGGGATGCCTCCTTTCCATACACAGGGAGTTTCCCCCACTCCCAGTTCTGTCCCTCCCACTGCCATGCCAGAGCCACTCGTGCAGCTCCCAGCTCTCCACCTGCTTCCCAGCTTCCCCATGTAGCTCTGTCCCTGGCCAGCCCCTGCTGTCCACACTGGCTTTGGGCCAGAGATGTCACTTCATCTGCCCCAGTGCCAGTGGTGGCACAAGGAGGGTCCAGGTGTGCTGTTGGCCCAGCCCAGAGCAGATGCTGGATTCCCTGGCCTGGTCCCATGGGCAGGACAGCCACCATCTCGAGACCTGCTCCATCCCAAACCCTTCCATTCCCCATCTTGTGCCTCCATCTCTGGTGGGGCTGACCCCACCCTGAGGTCTCCCTGCTCATCAGTTGTTTCCAGGAGGGTCACTCTGGGCACACAGAGACCTCGGTGCCCTGGTTCTGATCGTGCCCCAGCACCACAGAGGGCTCAGCATGTGCCAGCAGCACCGGTGTCTCCAGGAGCTGCACCCACCCTCCAGCCAGGGCACAGCACCAAGGACACCCACCCTGTCTGTCCTGCCAGAGGCACAACACACAAGTCACCCACACTTCCCCTCTTGCCAGGGCACAGCACCCTCATGCACCCACCCTGCCCCTCCTACTCTCAGGGCTCCTTTGGGGTGTATTATGGGGCAGCACCCCGAGAGCAGGCCTTTGTACCTCTGGGTCAAGCCTGTGCTGACCCTGGCACTGGCAGTGGGTGACATCTGTGTCCCTGCAGGCGCTCGTCCAAGTACAACCTGTGCAGTGACAACCATGGGATAAAGCCACCGACGCCGGAGCAGTACCTGACTCCCCTGCAGCAGAAGGAGGTCTGCATCCGGCACCTGAAGGCTCGCCTGAAGGACACACAGGAGCGGCTGCAGGACAGGTGAGCGTGTGAGCCCGTGGGAGGAGTGCCAGCACCAGCCATTGCCACCCACTGTGACAGCTCCTGTCTGGGACTGGTCCTTCTGGGTGTCTGTTTCCAGCATGGCACCTTGTCCTCACGCTTGTGCCCAGGGACCGAGGGCACAGCTGTACCACAGCGTTGTTGGCGTGTGGGGTCTGGCACTGCTGCCTGTCTGACCTGGGAGCTGCAGATCTGGGGACTGGAGAGCCCCCCCATCCCACCTACAGTCGCTGTGTTGTCCCCTCACCCTGTTTAAGTGCCTGCCATGCTTTTGCTGAATTTCAGCGTCAGAGGGTGGCTAATCCCCATCTGCTCCTCTCAGGCTTAGGCACGGCCCCGCCGCCGTGCCAGCTGCCACGCGCCCGCCCGGGGCACCTGCCCACCCCCCCGCAGCCCTCCAGAGACCTGGGCACTGCAGCCCCTCTGGGAGAAGGCTGAGCATCACTTCCAGGGATCCCTGAGCTCCCATTGCTCCAAACAGTGATCCCAGGGAGCCCTGAGCATCAGTCCTGAGGGTCCTCAAGCATCAATCCTGAGAGTCCCCAAGTAGCACTCCTGAGGGTCCCTAAGTATCCATCCTTGGGGTCCCTGAGCGTCACTCCTGGGGGCCCCTGAGCATCACTCTTGAGGGTCCCTCAGCCACTGGATCCATGCCTTGTTCCCAGCCGGGAGTGCTCCTGGGTGATTGATTGCAACCCCGTGCTGGGCACACGGGGACAGGTCTGTCCCTGCAGCCCTCTGAGCGCCGCGGTGCTGCCCTCCCGTCTCCGCAGGGATGCTGAGATCGAGGACCTGAAGACGCAGCTGTCACGGATGCAGGAGGACTGGATCGAGGAGGAGTGCCACCGCGTGGAGGCACAGCTGGCGCTGAAAGAGGCTCGCAAGGAGATCAAGCAGCTGAAGCAGGTCATCGACACAGTGAAGAACAACCTACTGGAGAAGGACAAAGGCCTCCAGAAGTATTTTGTGGACATCAACATCCAGAACAAGAAGCTGGAGACGCTGCTGCACAGCATGGAGGTGGCACAGAACGGGGCGCTGAAGGACGAGGGCGCCGGCGAGTCGGCCGGGGGGTCCCCGGCCCGATCCCTCACCCGCAGCTCCACCTACACCAAGCTGAGCGACCAGGGAGCCGGGGACCGCAACGTGGGGGGCTCGCAGACCATCTCGCTGGACGAGGGAGCCGACAGCGGCTTCGTGGGGATGGAGGATGCTCCGGGCCACACGGACCCGCTGGAGGTGGGGGGTGAGCCCGGCTCCCGCCTGCCCTCCAGCAACACCTACGAGAAGGTGCTGGGACTGCGGAGCAGCGTGGAGGCAGGGGTGCAGGCCAGCTGCATGCAGGAGCGGGCCATCCAGACGGACTTCGTGCCCTGCCAGCCCGACCTGGACACCATCCTAGAGAAGGTGATGAAGTCGCAGGCTTGCAGCTTGGGCAGCCCCACCTCCGCCTGGGTCTCTGAAATGGAAGACACGATGCCCGTCCCCGAGCTCGCCAACCCCACCGGGACCACGGACCTGATGGTGGCCGAGCCCGACGCCGCGACGGCGGCTGCCAGTGCCGAGGGGGGTGTCCCCTGCAACCCGGCGGTGCGGCAGCCCCCCAGCGCCAGCCCCTCGGTGGCCATCGCCTGCGTGGCGGAGGAGGAGCTGACGGAGGTGACCGGCTGCGAGACCAGTCCTTCCAAGAGCTACTGGAGCCGCCACTTCATCGTGGATCTGCTGGCGGTGGTGGTGCCGGCGGTGCCCACGGTGGCCTGGCTGTGCCGCTCGCAGAGGCGGCAGGGCCAGCCCATCTACAACATCAGCTCGCTGCTGCGGGGCTGCTGCACCGTCGCCCTGCACTCCATCCGCAGGATGGGCTGTCGCCCCGTCGCTAGCCCCGGCCCCGGAGGCGCTGCCCAGCCCTGACCCCTCCGACGCCCTCCGCCCGCCCCCACGGACCCGACTGCTGATTGTAAAGCCCCGGCTTGGCACTGGCGGGTGGGAACGGGCCGAGAGATCTGTGGGTGCATCGAGGTGTGCTGCCCGCCCCCCAACTCCTTTGTCCTAGAGGAGGGAAAGAACCGTTTTTTGGAAGAGGGGTGTTGGCACCCAGCGTCCCCCCCGCCGATGGACACCCCTGCCTGTGCCTCTGGCTGCGGGGGGCTGTGGGGCCGCACCCGCCGGGGGGGCTCTCCCTCCATCGCACTTGCTTTTTGTTTGTCGCAGGGTTATCCCCGGGGCCAGCCCTGCCACGGGCGGGTGATGGATGGCAAGGAACCTCTGGCAGCGTGGAGCGCTGGGGATGCAGCGGTTCCTTGCTCCAGATGCAGTGTCTGTTTGTGGGCAGGGGATGGGGGTTCCTGTCCAGACACAGGGATCAGCTCCGGAGCGGTTCGGGCCAGCCCCCCATTCCCGAGGAGATGCCTCCCCACCCTGGGATGGAACCGGGCTGCAGCTCACGCACGGAGCACCCCGAGGAAGCCGTGGGCTCTCCCTCCCTTTGCTTTGCACTATATTCACTTTTTTTTGGGTACAGACTGAAGCCCGGCTGTTGGGACTCTGGCTGCCGGGGAGCGGGACCTGCAGTTTTGTCAGCCGTGATGCCGGTGATCCCACCATGTGCTGGAGCTCGGATGCCTTTGCTGGGGTGCGGGCAGTGCCGTGCAGGCAGAGCCAAGCCCTTTGCCACCCGGGCCCACCCAAACCCCTGCTTTGCTGGTGGCCTCCGGAAAAATGCCTTTTTTTTGTTGTTGAAACACAAAGACAGCAAGGATTGCTCAGCGGGGCTGTTGGGGCGCGGGACTTGGGGCTCCCCCGGGTGCGCCGCACTCCCACCCCACGAATGTCTGTGGTTTCTTCGTGACTTGAACTAACAGTGTTTCCCCCTAACCCCAACCCAAGCCCGCTCCCCCACCCATGGGTGCCACTGGCCAGGTGTCCTGGCAGCCGGTGATGCTCCACACGCCGGTGTCCAGCGGTCCCCACAGGGGCACATGCCACATCCTGTGTGCCCCACACTTCCCTGCATCCCCCTTCTGCCAGCTCTGCCTGTGCTGGGGGGCAGTGGGGACAGCAGCTCTGCCACCAGCACAGCACCAGGTACCAGGGGAAAGGTTTGGGGAGCAGCAGTGTCCAGGCAGCCGGGGCAGATGTAAGCGGAGCTGGGATTTTCGCCTCTCGTGCAATGTATTTGTGGATCTGTGTACACGTCTGTTAGACTATCCAAAGCTTTGCCAAGAAATAAATGTAACGACTATATTTGAAAGACAAATCTATATAATATATTTTTTAAATACAGAACTGAACAAGCTGTAACCCCCCTCTTGTTGTTTCCCCTGTCCTGTACTTGCTGTCTGTGGTGGATGTAATAAATGTCGCTGGGTCTGTGTCTGCTTTGGCTGGAGCCAGCCCTTGGCATCCTCCCTGAGGGGGGTGGCCGAAGCAGGGACACGGGGACAATGGGACTCTGCTACAGGACACCTGCTCTGTCCCTGCTGAGGAGAGGAAGAATTACACAGCAGCCAGCAGACTCTGAAGGGATAAGGGGTTTTGTGCTAAAATAGCTCCTTTGGAGGTGCTGTGGGGTCCCCTCAGCAGGCCCTTGGGGCCTCCAGCATCAGCTCCCAGAACAGCAGCAATGGTGTCACAGGTCAGGGATGGAGTGGTCCATGGATGACTTCACCAGCCCTGATGAGAGCCTGAGCAGAGGGAAGGGAGGTCAGTGGGGGGAACCCAGGGGTCCCTGTGGGGTGGGGGGTCCTTGCAGCCCCACATTCTCACCGTTTGACCATGTGCTCATAGATCACGGTAGGGATGATGGTCAGTGTCACCACATTCCCAGCCCCTGCCAGCACCTCCGTGAGCTGCTTATCCTGCGGGAGAGAGCAAGGGGGTCCATGGGGTGCCCAGCTTTGCTCAGTATCCTCCTCCCTCCTGGATTCTCTGGCGACATCCTGGACTCCCCAGGCATGTCCTGCACCACCAGGGCACAGCCCTACCTTCATGCCGATGACGTTCTGGCCGTTCACCTCGCAGATGCAGTGGTGGGTGAGGAGCCCGTTGCGGGCAGCTGAGCTGTCCTTGGCCAGTGACACAATCTTCCCCTTCTTCACCACGATGCCGATGTGGCCAGTGCTGTCCTTGTGCACGGTCACGGTGCGCTGGAAGGGCCTGAGGGGAGAGCACCATCAGTGCTGCCACCGGCACTGCCAGCACCCCCAGTGCCACCACCCACTCACCTGTCCCGCACCACCATGACGATTTTTTCAGGGTTTGCCTTCTTCAGCGCGCGCTGTGCCTTGTCACTGCTCCAGCCTGCACAGTTCTTGCCATCAATCTGCAGCACCTGGTCCCCGAAGCGCAGCCCCACCAGCGCTGCTGGCGAGTTGGCCTTCACCAGCTGCACGAAGATGCCCTGGGGACACAATGGAGCGGTGGCACAGGGCTGGTGCAGGGACTAGTTGCCAGGCCTTGCACCATGGTATACCATGCCATCTGCACCCAGCTGTGCTGTGGCACGCTATGACATTTAATGCCACACATTGCTGTGCCATGATACACTGCCATGTCACGCTGTGCTCTCCTGTCATGCTCATGCCATGTCACATCATGCCATGACACACTGTCCTGTGCCATGCCCGGGCCCTCACCTGGTCGACGTTCTTCAGCTGCAGCCCCGTCTTGCCCCGCTCGTCCTTGCACAGGTGGATCTCGCGCACACCCGGCTTGATCTCTGCCCGCCGCAGCCCCGCGCTGTTCCCGCTCAGGGGGGCGACCAGCTGGCCTGGGGAGGGCCCGACGGGGGTCAGCGCCTGCAGGGGAGCTGGGGGTCAGTGGGGACAGGGCCCTGTGCACCTCAGCCCCTGGGAGGGCTGCATTCCTTTCCCATGCAGGATGAGGAACCAGAGGGACATGGGGCAGGGAGCTGCCAGCCCAGACACCTACGGTGCTGTCCTCGGTGTGCAGATTCTTCTGGATCTCCTCACTGGACAGCGCCAGCCCCATATAGTTCTCCAACTCAGCTAGGTTGGGGTACAGCACAGGTGGCTCTGAGGGACATACCAAGGATGGTCTCAGCTCCTGGGGCCCCAACCCACAGCCACTGCCCCCTCCATCCCAGAAGACCCCTGGTGTCACAGTATAAGCTGGCTTATACTCTACCAAATATGGAAAAGGACACTGGTGGGACACAGCCCACCAGGGGAAAAGTCGAGAAAAGTTAGGGGTTGGTCTGATGGTCCCTCCCTGGCTGCAAGAAGCCAAAATTGGTCAAAAGGAGGCTGGACAGCCAGACTTTGGGCCAATCACAGGAGCTTATAGATATACATTTAGGAGGTTATAAAAGGTGCTTTTAAAGGTGTAAAGAAGCTTTTTGGTCAAAAGAATCACGGTGTCCCTGTTGTCTCTCTCAGGGGGCTCGGGCACAAAGCAACAAATGGTGCCCCGTGTGAGGAACCAAAGCAACACCCTGGGACCATGGGCCAGCAAAAAAGACCCCAAAAGCCCATCCCCAACCCATGCACTGAGTTGCAGGGGGGCTCAGCTTAGTTCCCCCCACACTGAGCATCATTGCCCACCCAGACAGCCCCTGCAGTGTGAACTGATCATGTCCCACCTTACCAGTGCCTGAGGTGAGCTTTGGCTTCTCTGTGACCACTGTGGTGGCAGGAGTCCTCACCCCAGCTGCTGCCTGTGCCTGCCAAGAGACAGGGTGCTCAATGCTGTGCCTGCCACCCTGGGGACCCTCTGAGGTGAGACCCCAAAGGAACCCGTTGGGGTCTGCTCACCCCCTGTAACACTGCTGAGCTGGCACTGACCTGCAGGACCTGGTGGCCCTTCATGTCCTCCAGGGAGGGGTAGAGTGTTGCCATCGCTGCTGCTGTCTGGGGACAGGGATGGGGCAGTTCAAGGACTGGGTTGCTTCTCTCCAAGCATCCCTCCCAGCCCGTGTACCGGAGATGGGCTGTCACCTGGACTCTCCAGTGTGACTCAAGGCTATGTCAACAGGGTCACCACCACCACCACTTCCTGATGGCTGGGATATGGATGGCTGTGTGCCAGGCAGTTCCTGCTTCCCGTGTTCGCCTGTCCCACAGAGCCATCCCAACCCCACCCAGACAGGGGAGTGAGATATCCCATGGGAATGGCCCCTTTGCCCCTCATCAGACACCTCTGCTCCCCATGGCCAGCTGGCCAGTGGGGCCATTCCAACATTACCAAGACACAGCAGTGAGATGTCCCATGGGAGCAGCCCTTGTACACACCATCAGCCCCTTCACCTCACATTGTGCCCAAGGCTGTGCCCCCCAAACCTACTCTGTGGCATTGTGTGCCCCAAAAAAACACCATCCAAAACTCACAGTGTAGGGGCTAAATCCAGACCCAGCTCTGAGCCCTGTGGGAACCAGGCAGAATCTCACCTACAGCTCAGGGTTAGCAACAGCATCCAACAGACAAGAACCCCCCAAGTCCAACCGTGGTACCCCTGTACTCACCTTCCAACAGCTCCCAGATCCTTGTGACACCCTCTGCCTGGCTCCTGGATTTTATAGCCAGGCCCAGCCCAGGGAGGGGCCAGACAGTCTCAGCTGATTGCACCTGGCCAGGTAGGGCACAGGTGAGGAAGAGGAAGAAGAAGATGAAGGCAACAATGCACAAAGCCCTGGCACTGCAGGGATGGGACAGGGATTGGGATGGGGACAGGGATGGCTTTGGGAGGACAGGGAGCAGGGCTGGGGCTGTACCCCCCATGGTGGGGTTCCCCCCCCATATCACTTCTCCTGCCACCCCCAGCAAGTGGTTTGACCCCCCAACTGCCCCCTCCCCTCCACCCCCCCATTATCCTTGCTGGGCTCCACAGGCCCTGCTGGGGGGCAAAGGGGGTTCCCCACTGTGATCCCCTGCGTGGGTGGTGGCTCTGCTGACACCTCACTGCCCTGGCACGTGGGGCTGACGCGGCCGTGACCGGGATCCTGTGTCACACACCCTTCCAGCCATCACTTGGGACACGTGCCAGGTGTGGGAGTCCCATGCAGGTGGAGAAACTGAGGCAGCACAGAGCTCAGCATGGGGTGGCTGGGGCATCCTGCTGCCATGGGCCATCACAATGTCACCTGGGGACCCAGCCCTCCAGCAGCCAGTGGTGACATTCTGCTGTTGGCATTGATGATGCCATGGGCCACCGTGTCCCCAGGAGCCAGGCAGGGGGTTGCTGAGGGTGCTTGGGCAGGCCTGGACCTGGTGGCACCAGCCCAGAGTTCCCTGGCATGGGGCCAGTCCCACCGTGGAGCCGCAGCCAGGCACGTCCCAGCTCCCTGTGCCTCCGCTCTGGCGTGCCAGGCCAGGAGGAAGTGTTTTATTTACTGGTGATATTTTTAGTTGGATGGTGCCCAGCTGCCTTGACCAGCCCAGGACAAAAACAGCCCAAGCTCCAGCAGCAGAGAGAGTCCTACACAGACAGAGAGGATTGCTCCCTGGAGCCTGTTCATTCCCTGAAACCCTCATCCCCACAAAACCACAGCTGGAAGGACTTACCCCCCACCTGCACTCATGGGTGCTGCAGGAGCTATGCAGGGGCTGAGGGCCCAAGGGCAGGGGGCTTCCCTCAGCCTCCCCCCCTGCCCTGACTTAGCCCCAGACAGAAGCCATGGCACTGCCTGGCACCAGTTAATAATTAAAGCAAAAAGCTTTGCAGGAAGAGAAACCCAAACTGGCCTCAAGCTTCCACCCAGAAACGGCCACAGCAACGGACAGAGCAGGGTGCTGGTGCCCCACAAGCTCGTGTTCTGCTTAATTGAGCAGCAATTAAGGGCAGTGTTAATCCCTGCACAGTCCTGTGCAAGCCCCATGCTCCTGGATGCATCCCAATGGCAGGAGCTGCTCCTGCCCCAGGGCCACTGCTCCCTCCAGGACCCATTACACATAAACTTTGCTTGGCAGCTGGGCCAGGCTGTGTTATTGATCGTGGCTGTGTTATCACTTGTGGCACACTGATCAAAGGTTGCCAGCACTGGCCTGCAGTGGTGCCTGAGCAGGTCCTGCATGCAAACAAGCAAAAAGCAGGTGATCTGCTGTGCTCCCTGAGCCACATGCTTTCAAAAAGGACTGAAATAAATCCAGAAAGATACAAGGAAAGGCTTCCCTGGAGCTGCAAGGACCATGGGAACATACATCCATCTATCCTTCATGCTTTCAGTCGGGGCTGAGTCACAACCACAAGGGCATGAGGCCGTGAGGGCAATGCTTAAGAGGTTATGGTGAGGCAATTAATTATGCAAATTCCAGCAGGCCACCATCACCTCCCCACAGAGCACAGGAGCCCCAGGCATCATACTGTGCTCCCAGGGCTGAGCACCTGAGACTCACACTAAGGCACAGCAGCACAGCAGAACAACCCTGGCACAGCACCCAAAGCACCCCATGAGCCTGGCACAGCACCCTACAAGCCCTGAGCAGCACCCACAGCACCCCACACAGCACCCCCAGAGCCCAGCCCCACCCCTGCTGAGCGACAGACGGGCGAGGGAAAAACCTCCAGGACACAGGGCTGAGAAAAGCCAGCATAAAGCGTTTTTATTGCGATAATAAACTTGATACCTTTGTGCGGTGGAGAAGGAAGTGACCAGTGGGAATTTCTGTTACCAATGGACTGGGTAGGGCAGAGGGAGGGGGCACAGGGCACAGCTATGCAACCTGTGAGACCAGGCAAGCAGCGATGACCAGCATCAGGTGGCAGGAGAGAATGGGCAGGTGTGCTCAGAGCAGGGACAACAGGGGGCTGACAGTTCCTTTCCACAGGGGAGAAGGACAGAGGCATTTTTGTTGAGTTGAGCTCCCACCACCTCCCCTGCAGACAGCACCTTCCCTTTGTCCAGTTTTCCTTTTTCTTTAAAGAAAGCTCCATGCTATGGGATTTTCAGGGTGTGGTGGAGCTCTGGTAGAAACCCAACTGCCTAAACCCAAAAGTGGTCTGGAAGGGAAGGCAGGCCCACCGTGAGATGGCAGGGTGAAGCAGGGGCAGAGCAGCACTCCTTTCCCAGAGCAAGCCCACAATGCCCCCAGTGACGCTCCCCAGGGAGCAGGGAAAAGCCAGGCTCCCTTGCTGTCCCATTCCAGGCAGAATTCCTATAAACAAGCCTACTGCTACCTTGCTCTCTGCATCCCTTCAGCCTCAACAACCTCACTCTGCTATGGCTTTTGCAGCAGCAGCAATTTCTGGTTTGAAAACATCATAAATCTGCACCAAAATGAGTAACTAACAGGATTCCTTTTGTTCAAATGACTCCTATCTAAGGTCAGCCCATCTGCGTGCTACTGGGAAAACGCAGTCTACACCTGGAACAAAAATAAGATTAAGAACTTGACCCAAAAAGAGTTGAGGTTTACGGTGTATAGTTTAAAAAGACATAAAAACACGATACAAGGAGGAAGAGTCAGACGCAAAGCTTAGTGACCAAAGGCATTCAATCAAGGTGTAAGGTTATACAATGAGTGTAGTGGACTATCAGGAAAAGCTCCGTACAAAGTCATGTGCACTCTTCTTGAAGCTGAGATTCTGGATTCCTCCATGTGCCAAACCTATGGGGAGAGAGCAGAAGCAGTGTGACAGAGCTGCCTGCCCCATGAGGAGGGAGCATGCCCAGGGCATGGCAGCCTCCACACAAACCACAGGGGGCCCTCAGAGCAGCACTCAAATCTTGATCACAGAGGGGAGCACAGCCCCACCCTGCCCACACCGTGGGGACCCCACCCCAGAGCAGAGGCCCACAGAAACACAGAATAGCCTGGGTTGGAAGGGAACCTAAAGACCCATCTCGTTTCAGCCTGCGCCCACTAGACCAGCTGCTCCAAGCCCCATCCAACCCGGCCTTGGACACTTCCAGGGATGGGGCAGCCACAATTTCTCTGGACAGCCTGTGCCAGAGCGTCTCCACCCTCGCAGAGAAGAATTCCTCCCTAATATCTAATCTAACCCTGCCCTCTGTCAGTGTGAAGCTGTTCTGCCTTGCCCTGTCACTTCAGGGCCTTGTGCCAAGTCCCTCTCCAGCTCTCTTGGAGCCCCTTTAGGCTCTGGAAGGTGCTCCAAGGTCTTCCCAGAGCCTTCTCTTCTCCAGACTGAGCAACTCCAGCTCTTAGCCTGTCTCCATAGCAGAAGTGCTCCAACCCTTGGATCCCAGTCACAGGCTCCAGCCCACACCATCAGCCTCATGCCCTGGCAGCATGAGAGACAGGAGGAGGTGTGGCATCCCAACCGCTTTGGTGCAGCAACAATACTCAGAACCCAAAGCACAAAGAACTGGCACTGCTACACCTCCATGACATGAACCTGCTCTGCCAGGCTGGGAACTTTGCATGTAGCACTGTAGTGACCTGAACCCCAGCTCACCAGACTCCCAAGGGCAGCTTCTACCCACAGCCACAAACCTGCTCTGTTCATCTCATATTCCCTACTACTGCCCACTCCCTCCTCTCGCCCCCATCCCACTTCCCCACACTGTCCCAAGATCAAACACAGGGGCCTTGAGCTGTCCTCAATCCACACAGTCCCTGACAGAAGCTGCCCCTCCTTACCCGAGGACAGGGTGCTGGGATGGGTCATTCCAATTTCATGAGCTCCACGTCAAAAATTAGAGTGGCGTTTGGTGGGATGATCCCTGGGTGGCCAGTGGAGCCGTAGGCGTAATCTGGGGAGATGGTCATCTTTGCTCGCTGACCAACACTCATCTGGGGCAGGGACAGAAACACAGGGATGTCAGGAGATGGGCACAACTACCAGGTGAGTGACAGAGGACACACCTGTCCCCACTGCTTTCCCCACACTGGCCAAGAGCAAGGACCCAGGCTGCACAAACCAGAGGAATGGGAAGAATGTCAGAGGGAAAAGGTAGGCAGCACAGGCTGGAAAAGGAGCAGGGCTTGAGATGTCCTTCACACAAGGGAAGGCAGGGAATGCTAGGCCATTCCCTCCAGCCACCAGCATACTTGTGCCTGTTTGTGTTACCAGCACGGCACAGAATGAGCAGCGTCACACGGGCAGGAGCTGAAGCTGTGCTGTGCCCACAGCGTGGGATCACAGCCTGGAGCTGTGCTGTGCCCACCAGCCCTCCCTCTGCGTGGGCTCTGGAGCCCAGGAGGCCTGAGCGCTCCCGCCGTGCTCGTTTAGAGCTAACTCAGTGCAGAAATGTCACCGCTGAGTCACCGGCGTGCCGTAGGTGTTGCTGGGGCCTGGCCCGGCTCTGTTCCTGCCAGCTGGCAGGTGGCAATGCAGAAGGTGATATTCACACCCACACCTCCCAGCGCCGAGGGGGTGGAACAGGGGAATAAAATAAAAAAATAATAAAAGAGGGAACGAGCTGCATGCACACTGATTGCTGCCCACGCTGCAGCTCCTGGCGCAGCACAGCCTGGCACGGGGAGCGCGAGGCAGAGGAGCTGTGGGTACCTGAGCGACTCCTTCCTCCCAGCCACGGATCACCTCCTGCTTGCCCATCACAAACTTGAACGGCTTGTTCCTGTCGCGGGAGGAATCAAACTTCTTCCCATCCTCCAGCATACCTGGGGAGAGAGAGGGAGGTGATGGTGATACAGGGACAGAGCCACGCGCACTGATGTGAGATGCTGTGACCTGGCAGCCTGAGCAAGTGACAGTCACATGGCTCTGAGTCAAAGATGTGTCTCAGCTTGTCCTCCTCTTCCCTGGGAAGCACCTGTACAGGAAGGGAAACCCCTGCAGCATCACCCATTCTGGGGCAGAGAAGGATGATATTTAAATGTTTTGACCCAAAGAGAACTGCTCCTCTGGGCCAGGATCAAGGACAGACAGGGGAGCAGATGGATGAGGAAAGAAAACCTTGCCCACCTTGCAGCACCACCGACAGCCATTTATGAGGCAGCATGATCCGACCTCGTGCTTCCCATCCCACCAGAAAACACACCTCTCACTCCTCACCAGGCACCCAAAACACTGATGACACTGCCCCATCTGGAGGCTGTGACTGGCCTCCAGCCCTGCCCGTGCCCAGCTGATCTAAGCTTAATCCCTCCTGGACCCAGGAATGACGACAGGGAGAGGCAGCACCAAGTGCTGGATGCATGTGCCTGGGGCAGCCCTCGTTCCTCAGCATGGGCTGAGCCAGGCTGATATCCCCAGAGCTAAATATAACTCCCCAACATGAGCTAAGGAGGAATTTCCTCCCCTCCCTTGCTCCCTGCCTGACCTTCTTGGGGAATCTTGGAGCTGGCACTGCCTTATAGGAGCAGTAACTCCACCAGTCAGCTCCAGCTCTGAATTAACACAGCCAGTGCCCTGTACAATAAGCCCTCTGTGATAAGAGCAAAATTAAACTTTCTTCCAAAACACTTCTTCACTTCACAAAAAAGCCCAAAATCCTGCTATCCTGGCTGGAAAGTGCTCTACAGTCTTGAAAAACCAAACTTCCTCAGGATGGCATGGGGCAGATTGACTTCCCTTTGCCAGAGCACATGTGCAAGGGAAAATGTGTCTGGTGAAAAAGATGGGATGGGGAAGCTCAGCCCCTACTTGCACAGTGACCACAGGGAACGGCACAAAGGGACCAGCAGCCACAGTGATGGGAAATGTTCAATGGAAAGAAGGGAATGGGAGAAAATACATCATCTTTGCAGGGGCAATAAGGACCCAGACCTGTGGGCTCCTCTCAGGGAGCAGAATTAAGCTTTTAATTTAACAGACAGCAAAAATCCCTTCGTGTTGAGCATCAGCTCAGCCGGTCACGCTGTAGCCCTGGACTTTGGAATAGTAAATCTGGAGCTCTCTCATTTCCTCCTTCCAGGATAAACCTCTTGTTGCTGAACCTGCTTCCAGGCCTGTCTGGCACTGCTCCTCGCTCCTGTCCGCTGGCCCTGCTCCCGCCTGGCAGCAGGGACATGGGGCAGGCCATGCCGGCTGGCACCAGCAGCGCTGCCTGGCTGTGGCCCCAGCTGACCCTGACTCAGCTCCGAGCCCTCTGGCGCTCACACGGGTCGAGGTGGCTGAGGAGGCACAGAGAGGACAGCTCTGCCACCCTCGCCCTGGACACCCATCAAGGAAAAACCCCAGAGGCCATGCAGCACAACGCCCTGCTTGTCACAGCAAGCAGGCCTACTGGGATGCCCGCGGGGCATTTGCAGCCAGGCAAAGTGAATCCCATTAGATTGTCCTGACCAGGGAATGCAGAGGCATCAGCAGCAGTGCAGGAGATGCTGCCAACCCTGGAGTGGATGGCACTGCCTGAGCCCGCTGCCAAGCTCACCTGTCCCAATCCAGCCTCAGGAACTTGTTTCAGAGCTGGCAGAAGAGAGGGATTGTTGGACTATGCTGGTTGCAGCAGCCTGAGGGATCGATCACTCAGCTCTCCCAAATCAGGATGGAGAAGGTCATATGTGGGAGCCTGGCCGTGCTCCCCCATCATGCCAGCAGGAAAAACAAAGAGTCTCCAATCCCTCGGAGACTGCATCTTCATCTCAGGCACTTCCTCTGCCCACAAGCCTCCTGGGAGATTTCTCCAGCCCTGGACAAGTATGAGTAACCATTTCCTCATCCCTGCCATCCCTGAGCAAGGAGATAACAAGATCTTAAAGCTATTACGGAGGCAAAGCATCCTCTGGCAAAAGCAGCTGCTCCAGCAGAGCCCCAGGACCAGCAGACAGCCCCTGGCACATCCCAGCTTATCCAAGCATATGGGTTCCATATTTGTCACCCTCAGTCCTGCAAGGATGGCAGAGCTCACATAGGTGGATTATGGAGACTAACTTGCCCTGGCTCTATCCTAGAAGAATCTGAACTCCCAGAGGTCTCAGGAAATCACAGTGATGAAGAAGAGAGAGCCCTACAGCTGAGGCTGCAGCAGCCATGGGATGGAGTGGGGGCTCTGGAGCACAGCCCCAGCCGGGCAGCATGGTGCTGCCAGGTCTCTGCCACACTTGGCAGGCAGGAGCTGGGAGACGCTGGCTGCAACGTGCGACTTGGCTCCGGGCCCCCTGGGCGGGCAGAGGCAGCAGAGAGCAGTGCTGGAGCAGGCAGAGTCAGCCCTGGGACAAACCTGCCGGGTCGGGTTCTGCCAGGGGTGCGGAGCCCCACCCGCACCCCTCCATCCCCTCCGGGGTGCTGATCCTTGGCACGGCCATTGCCCAGGGGCTCCGGCACAAAGCCAGCCTCCCAAGGAGAGGCAGGAAGAGACCAGAGCAGTGGGACAGGCACCTCTGCTCCAGCTGGGACAGGATAGAAAACCCTTGCCAGAAGCCCTGGAATACCCAGCATGCTCCAAACCCCTGCTCAGGGCAGGGATGCCTGGATGAAGTTCAATCCTGCCTCCACCAGCACTCTCTATCACTTAAGCCCACCCCATTATCATCCACAGCTGGATGGGGAGAGGCTCTGCCCACTACTGTTAAAGCCTGGCAGGACAGAGGACCCCAGTGCAGTCAGGGAAGGGGTGCAGGAGATGGCGCTGAGCTCCCACAGTTGCCACAAACCATGGACTGGCAGTCACACGCCTTGGGAGGAAACAAAACCACAGGGCATTCACTGAGCAGTGGGAGAGCATTGAGGACAGCACCCAGAGCAGCCGGGGGAGCTGCCCCAGGGACTGTGCACAGGTGCTAGGGTGGACAGCAGTCCCCTCAGTGCTATCCTGCTGGAGAAATGCAGTTTCCTCCAGTATCCCTCTCTGCTCCAAGCCCAACTCCCTCAGAGACCCCACATGCTGAGTGCGCTTTGCCAAACAGGCAAAGCCATTTGGCCAATCCATGTCAGATTTTCTCCTGTCCTGGCACTCCCCAGAATGACTATGGCCCCCCATTTCCCCTTCTGAAGTGTAGTGGGGTGCCCACAGTCTCCCCATACAGCTGGGCCCCCTGGCATCAGTACTGCAGGAGCCCCAACTGCACAGCACCCCCACTCTGCTCCCTGCTCTGACTCAGGGGGGCTTAGCTCTGCTGGCCCCCAATTCACATCCTCTCCCCACTGACTCACTCCCACACTCTGTTCCATTCCATGCCAGTTGCTGCAAGCAAAGCAAAGTGTGCTGAACACACTGGGCACATCGGGGAACTTTATCCTTGATTTAGTTCCTTAAAGAGCCCAGCATAGCAGATTTCATATCAAAGGCTTTTTTGGACACCCCATGGCACAAGCTCTCCACAAAAACACTCAGGACCTGGAAGGAAGGAGAGGGAACAGGTTCAATTCCATCAGCTCCCCCCATACATTTCCATCTCTGCAATCCCAGCATAAGCAACTGGCATCTCCAAGGAGGAGGCCCAGAGGTTGCTCTTCTCTCCACCTCTTTCCTCTGCGCTGCCCTCCTGCACCCCAGCTGTCCGTCCATCCTGGGATGCTCTTAGCAGGGCCATGCCCCATGGAGCAGAAGCTTGGGCACAGGCAGAAGCAGCCACTGGTTGACCAAGCTGCCTCCCCACAGTCCCTCACCCTTAGATCACTGTTTTTTTTCCAAGTGGTTTCTACCCAAACCACTGTACATCCATAGGCAGCACAGGGAGAGCTGCCTCCTGCATACCACAGACGGGATCTCCCCAGCACTGGAGCAAAGGGCAGCTGGGGACGGAGCCAACGCAGGGCTCTGGAAGGAGTCCTGGAGCTCAGCACCTCCAGCACTGCACTGTGCCACCATCCTTGATGCTGCTCTGGGATCGGAGAGCGTTGCAACCGGGCTGGGAATCAAAGGTTTGTAAGGTTCCCCATGAGCCAAACCCCGCTGCTGTCTCTGGCAGGGCTGGCTGCAGGAACTGCGCTGCCGACGCAGGGAAATGGCATCAGGGCCTGGAGGTGTTTGATTCCTGCTGCCTGCCGAGGCGGGGGGGGCAGGAGCTGCCTGCAGACGGAATGGGGGTGGGGATAAAGGACAAATGGAGACAATAATAACAAAAAAATAAAATAAAGGAAATTAGAGAACCGCTCCCAGGCGCAGCAGATGACTGCTGCTGGGGAGGGTCCGTTGTGAGCAAGTCACCACGTAGCACTTTGCCTGAAGCACCGTGACGTGGGGACAGGATGCTGGTGACCCCAAACAGTTCTGCTGGGGTGGGGGACGGAGCTGGGGGAGATCAGCCAAGCTCCAGCAGCGCTGCAGGAGGATAGAGCCGGCGCAGAGAGCCAGAGGGTTGGGAGCCGGGAGGGCTGGCAGGCGGCAGGACTGGCCCACCGGGAGCCACTTGACTGCCTGCCAGCCTCTCTTTGTTCTTCCACCGGCAGAGGAAACGGGGCGGCCGGGCAGACCAAGCTGTTTCCTCTCCCTGCTGACGAGGGAACGGGAAGGACGGGGGAGATGGAAGAGCAGCAGATGGGCTGGATGCCCGCCGAGCCCTCCCAGCAGGCCAGGCCCCGTTCTGCAGAGAGGGGCACCCCCAGCCCCCCAAGGGGAGCGAGGGGAGGCAAAAAGCGCTGGGGCGGGAAAGGGAATTGGTTATTAGCAAAAAACAGTCACAAATGAGTCATTAACTCATTTTTACCATGCCGATGAGCCAACGCTGTACAAAAGGCAGCCGAGGGGGACAAGAGCCCCCAGAGTGATCCCCAAAGCATTTTTCTGGGGTCCCAAGGTTGGTTTCTTACCCCCCAGCCTTCCTCGCAGAAGGCTGGTGCAGGACATGACCCTCCCTGGTTTTGGGGCAGCCCCTCATCAAAGCACAGCCCCGATCACTTAACAGCGCCCTGGTTACCTACACTGGGGTCCCTCCAAAAAACCCCAGGATGCGGGTCCGGGGCGGCCCCACGGGTACCCTGGTGTCACCCCACAAGGGAGGAGGGACTGGGGCAGGACCGGGGAGGGGATTGCACTCCTGCGGGGAGCTGTGGCAGGAGGGACCCCGCTATGGAGACGCAGACCTCAAAGCTCCCGGGGCTGACTCGTGGAGCCCGTGAGGGCTCCGGGCCCGCCGCCCCACAGCCCACGGGTCTCGGCTGCCCTGGGACCCCCACGGCTCTACCCGGGGTGCCCCCGCCTGCGCCCGGCGTCCCCTCCGGGTCGTTCCCCAGTGCACCCCCAAAAAGAAGGCTGGACACGCGTGGGAAAGGCCCCTTCATTGAAAAGGCTGCGGGTAATACGGGGATAACGGGGGCTCCCCACGGCCACGGGGCACCGACAGGACCTCCATGCCCACCCCAGCGCCCCCCGGAGAGGCCTCCATAGCGGCCCGGACCCCCGTCTTCCCCACAGAGCGCCGCGGCCCATCCGAGCCGCCGCGCCCGGGGTCCCTGCAGGCAGCCGGGGGCGGGGGGGTGGCAGGCCCCGCTCCCTCGGTGTCCAGCCCGGTCCGACCCTGCCGCCCCTCCGCTCCTGGGGCCGCCCCGCACTCACCCGTGTAGTGCACCACGCAGGTCTGGCCGCGCTTGGGGAACGTCCGCCCTGCGGGGAGACACGCGCCATCACCCCGCGGCACCGGGACCCGCACCGGGAGCCGCGGGGAGGGCAGGGAGAAGGGGTAGGGGGGAGCGGGCTCGCCGCGGCTCACCGTCGCCGGGGGCGATGGTCTCCACATGCACGCCCATGCCGGTGCCGGTGCCGCTCGCACCCGCAGCGCCCGCAGCCCGACGGAGGAGGGGCCGCGTGTGCGCAGCCGCGGCAGTCACCGCCATAGAGCCCGCCCGTCACTTCCATAGATCCCGCCCGACCTTCCATAGATCCCGCCCGGCGGTGCCGCCCTGGCCGCCGCCATCTTCCGCCCCCCCGCCCGCCGCCATCTCGGCACCGCGCGGTTGCCGGGGGAACGCGGGCCCGGCCATGAGGGACCCTCCGGGCGCGGGGCCCTGCGGGCTTTGCCCCTTTATCGCCATTTCCAGCCCGCACAGCCGCGGGCTGCGTGGCCCAGCACAGAATCAATTAGGTTGGAAAAGACCTTTGAGATTAGCGAGTTCAACCTCTGACCTAACACCACCATGTCAAGCAGACCAGGGCACTGAGCTCCACGTCCAGTCTTTCCTTTAACACCTCAGGGACGATGACTCCATCAGCTCCTTGGGCAACCCATTCCAAAGTCTAATCACCCTTCCTGTGAAGGTATTACACCTAAGGTCCAATCTAAACCTGCCCTGGTGCATCTTAAGACCATGTTCTCTCATGTCCTTTGTTCCACTGGACTGGACACAGTCAAGGCCACAGTGCAGACCCAGGGCTCCTTGGATGCCCCAAAGGCCAACAGCATCCTGGCCTGTGCCCGCCCCGGTGTGACCAGCAGGACCAGGGCAGTGCCCGTCCCCTCTGCTTGGCACTGCTGAGGCACCTTGAATTCTATCATGAGTTCTGGGCCCTTCACTTCAAGAAGGACATCGAAGAGCTGGGAAAGGGGCAGGAGCACCAGGAGAGACTGAGAGAGCTGGGGGGGCTCAGCCTGGAGAAAATGAGGCTCAGGGCCTCGTTCTCTACAGCTCCTAGACAGGAGGGTGCAGCCAGGTGGGCGCCAGGCTCTGCTCAAGGGAGCAAGGGACTAGACAAGAAAAAAAGCCTCAGGTTGTGCCAGAAGAGGTTTGTGTTGGATATTGATGAAAATTTGTTCAAAAGGATGATCAGACACCAGCACAGGGCAGTGGAGTCATCATTCCCAAAGGACTTTAAAAGACATGTGGATGTGCACTTGGGGACATGGTTTAGTGGTGGCCTTGGTCATGCTGGGATTTGATGATCTTAAATGTCTTTTCCAACCACAACAATTCTGTGATTAATGCTGCTCCCCACTGTGCAAATGGAGGTCAGTGCTGCCCCTGTATTGCTGGGACAGGCTCAGCAAAAGATATGCAGGTTTGAACAATCCCACACTCAAAAGGACTTTTTTCTGATAACAGCAGCAACTATTTTCTTTTTTGGTCAAAAAAAGAATCACTCCAGGCACAGGATTTTTGCCTCAAAGTGTCCTATTTCTTTACTTCAAGGAGGTGAACTTGAGCCTCCACAGGGGAACAGAGAAGTTCCAAGGACAGCCAAGAGACTAATAGAAAGCCAGGATTCTCAGCAAGTGCATTAAAATGGGACATAAGAGGAGGAGATTCTTAAAATAACAGATAATAGCATGAAGCACGTTTTACTTGCTTCTGGCCCTTGCTTGTATCTTTTAAATACTGAAATACCAAGGGTGGGTTTTTTTCTTGTTTGATACCATAGCATTATGTTTTACATTTAACCTCCAACACACCAAAAGTCTGATGGTCCCTGACTTCCCACATCAGGAGGGCAGATGTGTGAGGCCCTGGGTCAAGGTGAAAAATAAAGGGTAGAAAAAGGGGCATGTTCTCATCCCTTTGTAGTAATGCTGTCTTTGCTGAGAGCTGGGTGTGCTCTCTACAGGAACTAGTGATAAACAAGGATCTGAAAGGGGAAAATGCTGCTGGATGTAAGCCCATGCTGGAGCCCTTGCCTCACTGGTGCAGGCACGCTTGCACACGTCAGACACAGCAGCTCTTGCTCTGGGTGGGGTGTTTTGGGTTTTTTTGGGTTTTTTTTTGAAATCCCTGGCATAACCTGCTCATCTTACCAGCAGCAAGGTCACTGCAACAGGGGCATGGTGCTCAGCCAGGTTTGACCAACCCCTCACTGCTCAGGGTCCAGCTGTCAAACCCAGGACAGGTTCAGGTCACATTCTGGTGCCTAAACTCTTGAGAAAGCACAAAGGCTTGAAAACTAGTGAATTACTGCCCCAGTCATTCCCTGCCCTCAGGCTCATCCGCTGACAGAACTGACAAAGTCAGAAATGCCAAGAGGGACAAGCGTGACCATTGAGATTTAATACTGTAAAAAATAAAAGGGACATTCTTTGAGCTACAGAAACACCACCCCAGGCAGCAGTGGGCTGCCAGGCACCACACACACCAGCAGCTGCGGATTTGCTGGAGGGAAGGACGGATCTACAGAGGGATCTAGGTAGGCTGAATCAATGGTCCAAGGCCAAAGGTATGAGATTCAACAAGGACAAGTGCCAGGTACTGCCCTCAGGTCACAGCAACCACATGCAGTGCTCCAGATTTGGGACAAAGTGTCTGGAAATCTGGGAGGAGATCTGAGGGTGCTGGACAGCAGCAGCTGAACTTGAGCTTGTGTGTGCTCAGGAGGGCAAGAAGGGCAGTGGCACCTGGATGAGCAATAGTGTGGCCAGCAGGACCAGGGCAGGGACCCTGCTCCTGTGCTTTTCCTAAATCCAGAGGCAGCCAGATTGGAAGCAGTAGCAGGGTGCAATGCATTCCAGCACCTGACCAGACTGAGCCAGGTGGTCCCAAGGAAGAGCTTTCATTCTCCATAAAACTAAACAACAATAAAGGGGAAAAAAAAAAAAGTGAAAAACATGAGGTTCTTTGTGCGTCAGAGAAACGATTTTGAACCGGGGCTGCTGTGACCGTCCTGACACTGCTCTCAAACACCATCGCCCCATTGATCGCAGTGTTGCACCATGAGACTTAAGGCTTTGCATTAATTCATCGCACAACTGGGGAGCAATTTGCTCAAATCCTGCCAGTGTGCACCAGACTGGAGAGCTGCAAGGTCAGCCTACGGTCAGATCCAGCTCCAGCCTTAAAAATAACCAGCCTCCCTCTCTGCCTCTGCACAAGGCTGAGCCCCAGGATGGCTGATTTCCCCCCTCTCCCCCCTCATTGTTGCCAGGAGAGATGTGGGGGTGCCAGCAGCTTTTGAAGATGCTGCTGTGGGAGATGTAGCTATGGGCTACGATTTAAAAGTTCAGCCCTTCTTGAAATTCATTTGACACTTCTACTATAACCTCCCAACCTGTCAAAACCCAGGACAAGCTGCCAGCCCCTCCCAGCTGCTGGCTGGAGGCAGTATAGCCCATTCTGTCCTGTTTTCCCAGAAGTGACTCAGGTGACATGGCCCAGGCAGGTGGACAGAGCTGACTCCCACCCCCCTGATGCCTGGTGTTGTTTCTGCTCATGCTTTAACCCACTGCTGGCTTCAACTTCACCTTTGTTCAAAGAAATTCTAAACCTTTCCCTGTGAAAGGGCAGTCTGAGCACAAAGACATCCACTATCTCGGCAGTATTTTCCCTAAAAACGGGTCAAAAATAGTTTCCTCTCAAAAACAACCCCTGTGTTTGTTGTGCTTGTGTTCCCACCAGGCTAAGTGACACCTGCACACTCTGATGTCTCAGTGTTGCTCTGGGGCACTGCAGTCCAGATGAAAGCGTGGATCTGCCGTGCCCAGGAAGAAGCTCTGGTGAGGTGGCAGGACAGGGGCTGCAGCAGGACCCCCTCCCCATGCCTGCCAGCTGGGAGAGGGAGGGGTTTGGGACACAAACCAGGCCTTTGGGACAGGGAACAGGAAGCAACAGGAAGCAATGACTTTTCCCCACATCCTGACAGCACAGCAAATCTGTGTCTGGATGAACTCAGCCTCTCCAGCCTGGGTTTCTTCCCAGCTGCCACACTCTACCTGACATGGGTTAAAAGGAACCCAAGAGTTTGTGAAACCTGGTGAGAAGTCGGGCAGGGGTAGGACAATGGGCAATGGCTTCAAACTGCATCCATTCCTCATCCTCCCCAGCTGCAGCCCTCCCAGGCTCTGTTCCAGGTCCCTTCTCAGAGAGGCTGGGACTCCCCAGCTGGCCAGGCCCCATCCCTGGCAGCACAGGATGATGTGTGAGACAGCCCCAGGCACCATGTTCTTTACAGTCTGGAAGGAGCTGTACCTGAACAAGTGCTACAGGAATTTCAGGGAGGCGGGGTAGGGATCACACCATGCTATAGCAGAGCACCCTGGACAGCACAGAGCTTGGAGCAGCCCTGAGGAGGAAGCAGAGCTGGTCAGATGAGACCCTCAGATAAGGTGGTCACACTGCTCCTTGCACAAGTGAGCTACACAGAACAGCTTCTTCCCCAGCCTCCAAACCACAGCCCAGCTACTGCAAGATCAAGATCTGTGAGAGGAAGCACCAACATTTGAGAGAAAACATAATGTCTGGGTTTCTAACATCTCTTATTTTCTTGCTTAACTGCTTCAAGTCCTTGCTCTGCAGGAGAACCTTGGGGCAGCAGTGATGCTGTGCATGCACAATCTGCCCCCAGTTGGAGCCTGGAGAAGAGCTGCTGGCACAGCTGACTCTGTATGTTCCACCACACTGGACTCTCAGAGCACTGAATCCCTCAAAAACCTCACATCCCAGTGGAGTGTCCCAGCTGCCTCCTTGTGCTACCACTCAAGGAATTTAAACAACAAAGACCCTCCTGAGGTATCTTCATGGACATTGACCATGGGACCAGCTTTTTGCCAGTATTTTCTCCTTGGGTTCTTGCTGACCAGGAAGCCAGTAGCAGGCTGCACCCCAGTGTCTTCCAAGGAAAATGATCAGAGACATGGAAGGGCTCCAGCCGGGAGGGGAAAGGGAAACAACAGTTTGAAAGGGAAAGAAGTCCTGGGAAAAGGCTGTGAGCAGCAGCACATTGCAGTTTGTTCCAGCCAGTGTTTCATCTGTATTCCCTGGACACCCCTCCAAGTGTTGAAATGGCCCAGAAGCATCTCCACCACCAATATTTACAATCATGTGATTTTGATTCAGTTTGAATGAATTTCCAATGCCTTTCAGCTACCTGAAACTCTGCCTTTGCCCCAGACTGCTGAACCTCTTTGCAGATAACCCCATCTCATTGTTCAAGGCCAGGTTGGGTGGGGTTTGGCACATCTGGTCTAGGGAAGGTGTCCCTGCCAGTGGCAGGAGTTAGAATGAGATAAGCATTAAGGTCCATTTCAAACCAAACCTTTCTCTGATCCCACACCCACTCCTCCACCAGCCAGAGCTCCAAGGCAAAAGCTGATCAGTGTGCATCTGTGTCATTTGCTCCTCTTGGGCTTGGTCTTGTCAACAGGGTCACATCTCTGGTGTTTTTCCTGATTCTCCTCAAGGCATATTTGCAGGAGATGAGAGGCTGCTAACAAATGAGACACAGATCTAATTGAGGCACAGTGCTCTGCTGAGCTCTGACATTGTCCTTTCCTGTTCTGTTGAACCACAATCCAACGCTTCAAGTTCTGTAACATTAAAAAGCACAAATTGCATCAGGCTTAAAGTGACAGTAATGGAAGCAGTGAGGAGAGAGACTGCAAAGATCAGAACCCAGGGGATTTCTATAGATCAGCAGGGGAAGCACAAGGAATGTATCAGCAAGCAGGAAAAGGGCTGATGGCAAAACATCTCTTTTATTTGGATGTGGTTAACTTCAGTAAACACCACACTGATCCTCAAGTATCTGGCACGTTCCCAGAGGCAACCTACAGCACTGACTTCCCCCCAGCCCCAAACTGAATTTGCTATCTAGTGTGATACATCTCAACATGGAACAAGACCAGGAGTGTCCTGTGGGATACAGGGTAAGGTCACATTGAGAGTGGACAGCTCATCCAGGCTCGACTGGAGCAGCGTGTGGCTTTGGTGACACTCACTCTCCTACAAGCAGACCTGTCCTGAGGCCATTCAGCACAGTGCAGACCAGAGCTGACCTCCCCTCTCAGCACAGCCCACTGTGGATTATGCTCAGGGCTAACAGGCTCGTGAGCACCTCAGGTTCTTGGTCACACCTTGTTTTGGCTTCCCTGATCCCTGAGCAGCTCCAGTGCAGCAGGTGGGCTCTGTCCTGCACTCAGAAAATCCACAGCACTTTTAGAAAGACACAGAAGGCTCCTTTGCCCTGTGGGGCATCTCAGGCACCAGGCCTGGTCCAGAGAGAGCTGTAAAAGGCTGTGAGCTCCTCCAGAAGAGCCCTGCAGAGACTGAGGAGGGATGAACACTGGGCACAGGGCTGCTGTGCAAGAGGCTGGGCTGAGGGGCAGGACAGCTGGGGAACCAGGAAACTGAGCCAAGGAATGCCTCAAATTCCCACCTCCCTCATCTCTGTTAGGGTGAGGGTGCAACCTGTCACTCGCTGGCCTGGTTGGGCTGGGGACAGCTCACTGTGCCACTAACATCAGTCAGGGTTAACAGCTACCCTTGAGGGATGACAAACCCTCATTATAATGGCACTAGGGAGCAGTGTACAAAATCAGGGGCACAGTCCCAAAAAAGCAGCATTCCAGAAGGCACTGAATGAGTTTCCCTCACGCATCAATTAGCAATAACTCCTCCACAGCCCCTGCCATGGAAAAAGCACTGATGCTGCTCTGCCCACCAGGCTGGAGGGCCCAGCTTCTCCCTGCACACCCAGGGGAGCAGAGTGTTTGCCTTCTCTGTGCCAGCCTGTTCCTGCCACTCAGCTTCTGGTCCCAGTTTACTTTTTGCCTTTTACGTCCCACAGCAAGAGTCCGGTCCTTGTATTCCAAACTGCAGGCATGCAATCTCAAAAGCCTTGTCCCCCAGGGATGGCTGAGGCATTAGGCTTGCACCACCGAGAAGCACTTACTCATACAACATCTTATTTCCACAGCAGTTGTGTTTCTAAAATGACAAAGGCATTTCTCAGGGCTGCACGGTTTTTGTGGTAGCTTTTGTTCCCTTGATGCTCTCAGCAGGTAGGACACCACTCTGCACTGGCTCTGCCCATTTCACTTGAAAGTCAGCAACAACACCACAACGCAGAGCTTTGCTTTAACAATGTGTTCTCGAGCCTGAGTCATAAACACTTCAAACCACCCCCACAGCCTGCGGCTCGAGCCGGGCAGGCTCCGCGTGGGCGAGCGCACTCGCGAGGGTGAGCTGCACGTGTGAAATGCGCCTCTGCATGTGAGGAAGCAGCACCCTGGGACACTGATCTTACCTCTCTGCGGACCACTCTCCTCTCTGGGAGAGCCCCTTGTGTTGACCTGTGCAGCTCAGCATCTTTGTGATGGCCAGGAGCGTGGCAGCAGACACAGCTCAGCATCCTGCACGTGGCAGGGAGGCAGAGCCTTCCTTGGCTGGGGTGAGGAAGACTCTGCCTTGCACATCAACCTGCTGCTGCAAATGCACATCTGAGCTGGCTGGGGATTTGACAGGTGGAGGTACAGCATCTGTGAGGTTCCAGGGGGAGCTGATATGGGGGAAAATACCTGCTCTGCAGGAGGAGTGTGGCCAGACCCTGCCCACAGAGGCAGGAACCCTGTCAGGGCTCACAGTGCAGCATGGACTCAGGGCAGTAGTTCCCAGTGCTGCAGTCAAGTGGAGAAACCTACTGCTCTCCAAAGGTCAAGCTGTGTCCAGCATTTGTTTCCCATTCCAGGCTGCTCCCACAATGAAATCTCAGGGATGCACGGAAGAAGACCTTTTCCTGAGCTCCAGAGCACTACAGGAGCACGTTGGAGCCAGCCCAGCACTCCTGCCTCAGCACCAGCAACCACCAGCTGCAAAGAACCAGCATGTGAAACCCAGAGCAGGCAGGCAGAGTGGCAGCAATAGACAGGGAGAGGGCAGTGGGAACAGGCAGGTCCTTGCCACAGGTCACTCTGCAACAAAAGCCCCTCTCTCCCAAAGAGGACCTGGAACCCAGCTTGGACTTATTGACAGAATTACAGAATGCTTTGGGTTGGAAGAGACCTCATTTTGTTCCATTCCCCTGCCTCAGGCAGGGTCACCTTCCACTGTCCCAGGTTGCTCAGAGCCCCATCCAGCCTGGCCTTGGACACTTCCAGGAATGGGGCAGCCACAGCTGCTCTGGGCAGCCTGTGCCAGACACTCACCACCCTCAAAGGAAGAATTTTTTCCTAATATGCCATCTGACTCTGCCCTTGTCAGTGTGAAGCCATTCCCCCTTGTGATATCACTCCAGGCACTTGTGCAAAGTCCCAGGACAAGGTCAGTGAGCATGGGAAGTGTGGATACATCCATGTGGATACGTTTTTCCTTTATATTGGAAGATCTGCAATTTCCAGCCTCCTTCAGCCTGTGAGCTCCCAAGAGAGCTCCCATAGCAGTGCAGTGTTTTAACCTGGTGACAAGAAAGGTGCATTTCAGTTCCCTTTTGTAGCCCAAAGCATCTACCAGCCTCAGCATCAGAAACCAAAAATTACTCCTGCCTGAAGAGTGGTGGGAGCCCAGTTCCTCGGCGCTGGCTGTGTGGGAGCAGCAGCGTTCCCAAGGCAGCCGTGCTCACAGCTCCCAGCCAGCACTGCTGCAAGTGCTGGGCAAAGCAAAGCAGAGGGAGAAATTGGCTTCAGAGGACAGCAGGCACTGGAAAAGGCTGGCAGGGAGGGATGGCACCACCACTCTGCCCGCTAATCATCTGTTTGGCACATCTAATCCCACTGGGCAGCTCTTTAAAAGCAGATGCTGCCTCACTCCCTGAGACTGGACTTATCTGCAGCAGCCAAGGCAGAAGAACAGAGGCAAAACCCTCCCCGTGCTCTCAGTGGCAGCATTAAATTTGTGTTAGTGTCTCTGTACCACATCCTGTGTCCACGTGTAACTGAGCACCCTCTCTGCAAAGTTCATTACAACGTGTCATCTTCAGCTCAGCCTTGCCTTGTCCAGTGGGGGTTAATCTAAACCACCTGAGTTTCACAGGCTGACTCAGAACTTGGTTAATAAGGCACAGTACAAGTGAGTCAGTGGCATCTTTCCTCACTGCTGTTTCACTGACATACCAGATAACAAATACCACTCACACTGGACCACAGCCAGTGCAGTGGGATCCAAATCCCCATCTCCCACCAGTGTACCTTGGCATATATCTCTGTAAGAAAGCAAAATGCATCTCTCCCCATTCAAGAGGAAAGGGGAAACTCAAAAGGAAATATCAAATCCTGATTTTTATTTTTTTCCCTAGTCCATTTTCTACCCACTCACCACACAATTACATTTGGACAGACACAGGGTGCTTTGGAAATTGTACTCAGCACTTAATCCTCTGGCTCTTTGGCACTCATTTACTCCCCAGGTGCACAGAGCTGCATTTTCTGCTCACAGGCTACAAAGCAAAGAGCTGACCAACAGTTACCTCTCCAAGTAGCTGAGTAGCTCTTTGCATCCTGGCTAAGTCAGTGCACGATTATCCCCAAACACAGGGAAGCTTTATTCCTGCCCTGCTCAGCTCCTCCCAAAGGCTCTGTCGTGCCCTCAGTGCCTCACAGGAGGCAGTGTCACCCACAGGAGCTGGACAGGATGTCACGATTGCTAGAGCAGCATGGGGAGCTCACAGCAGCCTCTGTGTGATAGCAGGGCTCAGCTTGGTGCTGGAAGGGCACATTTTGGTGAAAAGCAGCAGTCCCAGTGTTAATCACTGCTGTACACTGGGTGACTTGCTGCAAGCAGTGAGCTCTCCAGTAACACTCTGTGCCAAGGTCTGAAACCTCACCAAGGGGCTGGAGTGAAAGGATGATGCCTCTTCCATCACTAACTGATCTTTTTCTATTAATTGCTTAAAAATATGCTTGGAAAGAAATAGGAAATACTCATCAACACACCAGCTACACCCCGTGTTCTGTTCTGCAATTCAGCAAAAGACTCAGAGAAACCAAAGCTCTGCAGCTTGAGAAACAAGGTCCTGTTGGAATTACTCACTGCAAAGGAACTTCCCCAGAACCCTCTTCTCCACTGCAGAGCCATAAGATCCCTGTGCAGTCAGCCCAGGGCCCAGGGATGTGTGATACCAACAGCTTCCACCCAAGCCACACTGGCTGAACAGGATTTTCTCAGGGCACTGTGACCTAGAGACGCGCTGCTTAGGCAAGGGAGCCCCCCTGAAAACAAATAAAGTAAAACACAGACTAAAGCCAGCAAATAGGGACAGAAAATGGAAGCATTTGGATGTGTTCCACCAACAAGTCCTCCAAATGTTTATCTCTTCTTCACTGCTCTACACGTGGCCAAAGGCTCTTGGGCTCCCCTTAGCACAGCTGCCTTCTCTTGGTGAAGGAGCCAGGACTTAACAGTCACCAAGATGGATGAGGCAGGACAGAACCTGTTGCCACCATAGACCCTCATAAGCCATTAAAGAGTTAATTTAAGGAGGAGTCATGAAATGTACCTGAGTAAATAAGAACATCTGGAATCTATTCAGGAACTCCCAGGGCTGGGACTGACAGGTTCAGTACAGACAAGACAGAACACTAAATAAGTGTTTAGGAATGTTGTAAATAAGTCACAAAATGATAAATTAGTAAATTGAGAGGTGCTTGACACTGGAGCTGTTCAACTGCCAAAGATGGGAGCCTGTGACATCATTAGTGTTATACTACTCTCTGTAGACCTGTGTAATTGGGAAACATGGGACTCATTTGGAAAAACTGCTCACAGGTAACTAGAAAGGATTTCACCCCCCATTTCTGTGGAATCCTGCAGGATTCTGGCAGCCCCATTACCTGGCCTGCACCTGCAGTGAGCTGCTCCCTTGGTTGGATGGTTTGTTTAGCTGTCCATCAATGCTGCCCCAGGAGCCCACTCAGCACTCTGGAGCCCATGGAAGTCCCCAGGTGATCTGCAGTGACACTCCACCAGCTCCCAGGGCCATTGTCCCAGCCATGTGTGGTCATGCCATGTGGTACAGCACAGACACCGCTTACCTGCATGAGGAGGAGACTTGCAGCTGAACTCTCAGCAGACACAAATAACTTCAGTCTTTTTTCCTTCCTGAGGTAAAATAAAACTTCCCAAAGCACACCATAACACTGGCAGGGCAGTGGTACCTCGTTCACAAGGAGACCCAGCTCTGCAGGATTCAGTGACTGAGGGCCATGGCTGGTTGTCCTCACACCAGGCAGAGCAGTGATGTGTTTGTGAACCTGTGCCTGCAGGACAGCTCGGAGAAGTCTGGTCTGAGTCTCTCAGCATGAGAGGAGCTGTCAGGCTTTACTTGCATGGGATGCAGCTGGGATGCCAGGAAAGCACTCCTGGCAGCAGGCACAGCTGAAAAATGTGGGCTCCAGCTCCCAGCCCTGCCTGGATGGCTGTCAGACAGACACCCTGCCTTGGAGGGTGCCACATTTACCACACAAGCACCAATAAACTCACAACTTGCTAAGAAAAGCAACTTCACTGCCTAATTAAATCTCTCATTTAAGAGCACCAGTCTCCGTCTGGTTCACCAGCAAGGCCATTCAGAAGCAGTAGGGGCTGGCCCTCTCTTGCTTTCACAGCCCAGCAATCCTTCACACAGGTACCTCGAACAGCAAACTGCTGCACAGGCAGCAGCTCCTGCCCAAGGATTAACACAGGTATCACTGCTCCTCCCCTCACAGTGCCGGGCTTTGAAGACCCCCACAGCATCTTGTTTTATGTGACTGTGACATCAATCCCCTGAGCACATTTTCCAGTCTAACTACTGAATCAGAAGAAACATCAATTCAAGGTCTTTTTTCTTGGTAACAAAGGATCTGTAAAGCAGTGCTGCTTTCAAAAGAAAACCTCCTGACTGAACTCGTAGATAACGTCCCAGGAGCAAACTGACATTCTTTTAATCACTCCCCTAAGTCAAGACACAGGGAGCTGAAGACCTACTCAAGAAGCAGGAGGTCACTTTTTTCCTTCTGGAAGGATGTAGGGTTATTTAAAAATGAGAGGCAAAGCCTAAACTGAATATAACTGATTATAACAAAAAGCAACAAGACAAAAAAAAAAAAAAGGCCTAAATTTCCAGTCATCCTCTAGTAGTGCTGCTGTACCCACTGGGATTTCTTTCTCTGTATCTTTTATGCAGCTTCCATTTATCTGCCAGCTGAGCTAGTTGAGTTTGGGGCCAAAACAAGCCAATCAAAACGTGCTGCTTTTGTGCTGTTAATTTTGTTTTACCTGAACAGGCAGCTGAAGGTACAGCTACACCTAGAAATGGGTGCTTCTACAGCAGGATCACTGAAAAACTGCATGGCCTTGGGATAGCAGAACCTCCTGAGGTAAGCAGAGCACTGAGCACGTAAGAAAAACAGGCCAGGAAACATCCCACAGCACAAGCAGCATTACAGAGGGGGAGGCAAAGTTCCCAGGAAATGGTGTGAGATGCTATCAGAAAACACAGGAACTAAACCTTAGCAACGAGGACATGTGAAAGGAAAGAAGAGGAAACAAAGAACTGCAAACGAAGGAAAAAAAATCCCAGGAAGTTCTACAATTACCCAACCAAGGAAAACTGTTAAAATGCAGCATTTGGAGAAAACAGTTGGATACAGTGAAAGACATCAGCTCCAGACAGAACAGCACAGTCCTGAAACTGAGCTGTATCTAACCCAGAAATTGAAAAGAAATTGAGTTTTCATGTGATATGTGGAGCACTGCCTTAACAGTGGGGTGTTAAAGACCAGGAACACAGGCATGACCTCCTTGTGGAAAAATGATCAATGAAAAAAAAAAATTGCAGGGAAACAATTCTCAGGCAAAGAAGGAGAAAAAAAAGACTTTATGTGACCATAAATATCAGTTTTAGAAAAGCCCAATCACGGCTATGACTTTGTTAGAACACAGAAATTGAAGGCAAGAGATTTTACTAGAGAGGAAGTCAAACTCACCAATAATCAAAAGCTGACACACGAGTGTCAGAAATAAGGATTTGTCTACTGCAGTGGCACACTATCAAATAGAATCATGGAATTAAGGAGTGGTTTGGGGTGGAAGGGATGTTAAAGCTCATCTTGTTCCAACCCCCTGCCAGGGGCACCCCCAGGCAGGGACATTTTCCACTAGATCAGATTACTTCAAGCCCTGTCCAACCTGACCTTGAACTCTTTCAGGAATGTGACTGTGCAAGTGACAAGGTGATTTTCTTTACAAAATCACAGTGTCTCTTTCCTTTTTTTTTTCCCTTCCTGTTCTGGTGTATTACCCCTTCTCATTAATTCTCATTTTTGCTCTACAGCTTATTTTATTTTATAGCAAAACACTTCACCAGCTCACAGAAGGAGACAGTTTAATATAGGAGATTGCATGGATGTCACTTCCAGTTGGTTCCACAGGCTCTTCTGTCAGGTTTGGAAGAAGAAGAAGACAGGTCCACCTTGGTCACTGATCCCACCTCAGCACTGCCCCGGGCAGTGAGGCAGAGCTGAGCTGCTCACCAGGAGATAAGCACTGCTCATTACTTACAAAAACAAGGAGAGAAACAGAGACAGGAGGAGCTGGCAGTCCCAGAGGTGCCCACAGACACACTGGAGCACAAGGTGCAGCTCCCAGCAGGAGTCAGCAGAGCTTCTCAAAGAAGCCTTCGAGGGACAGCGGCTTTTCTGCAGCACTGCCACCCTCTGGCTCCAGGGAAAATTCTCTCTTCCTGGCAGAGAAAAGTCTCTGAGCCCCTGGGTTTATCCCCTTTCCCTCCCACCAGCAAGGACAGAACTGGCAGCAAAGCTGGATGTGAAAGTTCTCATCCGTGAGCAGAATCTGCACAGCAAAACCTTGGGATCAGCAGTTTGGGGGAGATGCTGTCTGGCTGCCAACACTCACTGAATTTGGGGGCACCAATGTGCCCAGTCCATCCAAAGACCACGGACACCAGCTCAGTGCTCTGATGCCCCTGGCTAACAAATGCACAAACAGGAGACAAGTAACTTGCACCCTTTCTGTTAGATAAACTTTCTTTCTGAGTCTAGGGGCAGATCCTGTCCTGCACTCTGGAAATGCTGTCCCAAATTCCCAAAATGGCACATGTGAAGATCAGGATTCAAGAACTCCACGAGGCTGTTGTGACTCTATTTAGCCGTGACAGAAATTCCCTTTCTCAATTCTCCCTGCACTGGTTCACACAGGTTATTCACTGGTTACAATATACACCAAGGGATGCACAGGCAGGTGAAGCCCAAGCTCTCCTGTCACAAAAAATAATCTTTAGAAATGCTGCTGAGAGGCTGAATCTCATTTAGTAGAAGACAGCTCAGCACAGGAAGTCTGTTTGCAGAGCAGCCCAAAGAGGAGACACCCTCAATGAACACGATCCAAAATCTGAGACCAGATGCAGCTGTTATTAGAAAGGGTCGAACGCTGTTTTCCTGTTTGTGGGCTTTTAATGGCAATTTTCACAATAATTTACAAATTGGTCGTTACGCACACTCTATGTCCATTTAGTAATGAAAAATGTGAGTTAATTCAGCTCTCAGTTGAGAAACTGCTGTAAAAATGCCCTTGCTGAGGGCTGCTCTCTGGTTTGTGTTCTACAGGCAGCCAAGCGAGTTCCTCACGCTGAACCTGCCCAACCTGCCGGCCCTCCCCAGGCTGCTCCCGAGCTCCCTCTGCTCACACCAAGGGGAGGACCTGGAAGTTTCTGAGCGCTGAGGGGGCTCAGGTGAGCCTAAGGCAGGACGGGGAGGGAGCATTCCAGCCTTCAGCAGGGCAGCAGCGCAGCCTTTCCCAAGGACCTCGTTCCCATGGAGCCGGTGGGTGCAGCCCACAACTCAGCACAGCTCTGGGCTCTGCTTGGAAACCCTGAACAAAGACAGAAGCAGCTGAGGGGCAGTGCAAAGTGCTGTTGCACAACACTCCGTGGTAGCTACGCCAGCGCTACCAGTGCCCCTTGTCTAGGCCTAAGGAATTCACCCACAGGATTCTGTTCAAAGGAAGGAAAGAGATGAAGACCTGAGCCCAAAACACAAACAGAACAGATTAACACTGGAGAATTCCAGGAGTTCAGCTATGTTAGTCCTCAGGAGAGGAGAGGAAATACATCAAAGGGTATTACAGCCTTGAGTTTTTCCACCCAAGTTGTTGCAATCATTTCAATAATTCACCTCTCACAACAGAACTTGCTTTCCAGTAAGACAGACTCTGCCTTTTACTTCCAGTCACTTCCAGCTGATTCAGCTGTGAGCCTTATTGGAAAGAAGTCGGCAGCAGCGTTTCTCAGAGAAATGCAGTACAGCAATTGAAACCTGCAGCCAGTCTGGCCTATCAGAAAAAGGCAGAACATGTATGCAATGTATGCCCCAAGAGCTCTGCTGAGGGAAGGAAGGTCAGGAATTTCTCTCCAGAAAAGCACGGGAAGTGTTAAACCTTGCACCTTACACATGTCAGAGTTCTCCCCACACTGAGCTCTTTCACAAAGACTTCCCCCACAATGCTTTTGCAGGAGTGTAACCATTATCCTGACAATCAGATCACCCATTCTCAGATAGTTTATATTTAATGTAGGGAAAAAAACCGGAGTACTTTACAGCAGTCCCTGGAGGGAAAAGACCGTGGTGAGCAGTCCAGACAGAAACTGCTCCCTGGAGCTCCCTTCCCCTTGCCCTCCTCCCCTCTCCGAGTGCAGTAACTCAATCCACAAGGTAACTGAACTCTCCTGGGGGAATCTGGGGCACAAGAGGCTGCAGCTCCTTTCCAAACGAATTCGTTTCGTTTATTTATTTTGAAGTCCACTGATCATCATCATCATCACCATCATCACAAAAAACCCCATGGGAAATGCAACTAAAGAGAAAAAGTCCAACCAAGACCTAAGAACCCAGAGCTAGGAGCAGATGTGGGCCTGCGTGGCACGGCGCCGGCGCACGCGCGGGAGGAGACGGCCCCGCGGCTGTGTGGCCAGAGCTGGGGTCCTTTATGTCAACCGCTGAACGATGACAGCATTGAGCAGGTTGGCTTCCTTCAGGGTCTGGTTCTCATCAGTCAGCTCTTTATTGGGGAAGGTGGTCATGAGGACGAAACTGGTGGCAGCCATCGCTGGCCGAGCATCTACTATGAAGAGCCGGATGTCCCGGATCCTGTCCGAAGGGATCAAACACACAGAGTGATGCTGTTACTGCACAGCCTGGACAAACGACTGCTCTGCCCAGAGTGTGCAGCTCTGCTTTTGTATTCCAGCTCTCACCACAGGCCACACCAGGCTATTCTGACTCAACCTGCTCCCATTTAGTGAAATAGTAGCAGCTGTTTTCTGAGCTACAGACTGAGTTCAGTGTTCTCTGTCTGTGTTGTCAGGGGTTATCTGAAACCGAAAGCCTCCAAACCCTTCACGATGAACAATTAACAAAATGACACTTTCTGAGCTCGTCACACACAGCAAAACCCAGAGGATTTCAGCTCCTGTGAGCAGCCACATAGTGACACAAGCTCCATTTCCTGAACTCAGTCACAGGCAGAGATTTTTGTAACTTTTTGCCCGGAGCCTGACCTTTATAGAAACTGGAGAAATTAGTATAAATTATGAGAGCAGGAAGGTGAGAAAGATTTCAACAGATTTTGAATGAAGCAGCTGGTATATCTAACCTTGTAGAAGGAACAGAATTGTGGTAAAAGCATCCCTTGGTGCTCCATTCAGCACAGGGAACAGCCTCATAGAAATGTCTAAATTGAGTCAGAGTAACTGAACCAGGTTCCTAATTATCTGCCAGTTTCCAAAGCCTTTAGAAGAGATTCAGTTTTTTAAAGGTCACATCAAGGAAAGTTCTGCTGATAACACAGTTCCAGATGTCAGGTCACTGGCTGTAATTTATCCCAATTTGGAAAACAAATCCTACTCAATGGTTAGCAGCTGTCTCAAAAACACCACAACAATTTTATTCCCTTTCACTCCTATAGAAAGATGTCCAGAGCTCCTTTTGGCAGGCTATCCAGGATTTTAACACTCTCCCACGAGTGCCCTGTCTTGCAGGGCCATTTATGCCTTGCCTGTCCCTGTCGTGCTCATACCTGTGACTGTGGTTGAACTTCTGGACCAGGCGCCCGCCGTCAGCGAGCCGGATCTGGATGTTGGTGATGGGCTCTGACTCATCAATCACAATGGCAGAACTGGCTTTGGCTTCGTTCTCTGCCTGCTGGGCTGGTGAGCTGGTGCCCATCACCTGGGGGGCAGTGCTGCCAACAGGGAGACGCAAGGCAAACTGTTAGAAACCAAATTCACCTGGCTGCAGGGTACCAGATCAGGCAGCGAGCTCACTGCCTGCCAGCCCCAGCTACCAGGGCTCCTGCACAAGCACACTGGAAGTCACGATTTTTGAGTCAGCCAGTCAGCAGGAATTTGTCTAGAAATTAAACTCTACCATCCCCTTTGGTGCCATGGGTCCTGACACCCACAAGTTAACAGGGGAAAGTGTGACTTGGAAAAACTGCTCCAATGCAACACACCATGGAGGTTCCAAACCAGGGATCTGGCTCCTGGCAGGGGGAGGCTGAGCCACCCCACAGTGTATGTCAGTGAGCCTTGTTTCCTTAGAGGAACACCTCCCATCCCACAGGCACCCAGTGCCTTTCTTTCAGAAGGATGAATCAGAAGGCTCCGCCTTGGAAGGCTCGAGTGACTCTCTCACATTACATGCAGTAAAACCAGTGTCACCATCTTCTCACCTGCCCAGCTTCTGTCCCTCTCCAGTAAAAGCTCTGAAGACACTTTTAGGTTTCACATACTCCTCATCACGGTGATCTTCCATGTCCAGGTTCACCTGTCCACCCCGTGCTAACCTGCGCAGCTCAGCTGGGACTTCCCTGCAAAGAGAGTGTCCTAAGGCAGCTGCCTGAGGCAGCATGGCAGGAATGCAGGGAGAAAAAGACCAAGACCTCTGGAATTCCAGGAATCACACAGAGCCTTTGCTTAACTGACAGGGCAGATGCACTGACAGACACAAATTAAAGGTTACTTCTCCCTAGCTCTCACCTGCAGTGACACAATGCACCAGAAACTCTCAACACAAATATGAACATGTTTGTTTACTTTAAACTCTCCAGGCCCCACATAAACCAAACCCACTCCCTGTTTACCTAAACCAAATGTTCCATATTAAGAGTAACAAATTTCTTGCAACAAAGCTCAGGTGAAATGTGCCATGGATTCAGAAGCCTGATTCCACAGACACTCATGTTTCAGAAAACAGCTGTCCCTTTTCTCCCCTCACCACGTACCCTCTGCGGATATCATCCAGGAACTGGGCATTGGACGGATCCTGGTAGCTCCTCAGCTCTCCACTATCCAGACTAAATCCACTCTTCCAGAGCTTCAGTACAACGTGCACCTGCAGCAGCCCCAAAAGAACAATCAGCCTCACTGAGCATCCTGGTGACAGCAAAAACTGAAGCAAAGTGAAAAGTTCTGCATGGGCAGAGGAGCTTCAAGGTGCAGAAACATTCCAGCAGGTTTCTCTGAGCTAAGGTAAAAACTCAAAGAACTGCCTTTTATGTAATGGTCAGGTGTCAATTCCTAGAAGGTGCCACCATGGTCCCCTTTTGGATAAATATGGCTGAATGTGCTGGGTGAGGAATCTAAACGAGGCTCCCACCACAGCCACGACTTTCTTTGGTCATAAACCAAGAGCAAGGGAATCTTGAACTGATGCTGTCAGCTCCCATCTATGGGCATATATCAGACATACACAATAGATAAAGAAGAGTTGATTTCTCAATGCTCTTTGCACACTATTTTTCCCAGTCTGCATTTCTAAGAAAGGCTCAGATTCTTAATTAAAAGATCACCAGAAAACTGCTCACCCAAGACCTCATAATCTATTATTTTCTACTTGGAAATCCCACCAGAAGCAGTATTTACCATGTTTCCGTCCCTGTGAATTTCTATCAAGCTTTGTAACTATTGGGGCTGGCCAGCTCAGTAGCTGGAGCAGAGATACCCCTGGAGTGACAGCTACAAACCTGAGCAGAGATACTCACATCCTGAGAAGAGTTCTGTCTCCTCTCTCCTGCCACATAAGCCGACTCCTCCTCTGGAGTAGCCCCAAGGCGATACCCTCCCCCTGCAAAAGGCTGTGAGAGAGAGGCAGGCACAGGGTTACAGAACCACACAGACCCAAAGAGCTGCTTCCCTGTCCCCACCAGCCCTGTGGGTGAACAGGGGCTTCATGGCATCAGCATCATCTCCTGCCCTGCAGTGCCAGCTTCAGCAAGTTACTAAATGTGGCACACCAGAGCGGCTTTTCTTGCCACTGTGACACACAAAATGGAGCTGCACTGAGAGGAGTCCAGACGTAGCTGCTGAGATAATTCCAGGACTCCTCAGTACTGAACAGCTGGCACAGTGGAACCTTTACTGAAACGAGGAACAGAAGGAAGAACTCCTCACCTTTGGCTTGCTCGTCTCGCCACCGCTCTTGGCCGTCCGATCGACCGCCACGGCGCCGTGTTCCTTGGCTCCCTTGAACAGATCCTCCACCAGCTCGTTGGGACTCTTCTTCCTTGGAGGACCCACGATCTGCTGGCCACTTCTCTCTGAGCCACCGGCATAAAACCTAACAGAAAGCAGCCAGCCCTGGTCAGGTGGATCAGGGCTCACTTGTTCGTGCTTGTGCAGCTCAGTGAAACCCCTTGGATGTACAAACACTGATTACCACCAGTGTGTCTCCCACTGCAGCCTTGTGCAAGCTCCTGTGCTGCAAAGACTTTCTTTTTATGTCCATTACTGTAAATTACCTGTGGATCAATAGCAATAAAGTGGTAACAATGCTCAGACCTGGGAAGAGAACAGCCCAGAGGGACAAGCCCAGTTTTAAACACCAGTACCAGCTCGATTACCCAGCTAAGCAAGGCTTCCAGCAAATCTCTGACCTGGCAGAGCAACATGCAGCTGGAATTCTGAGGGAAGGCACACGTTCATGCCACACAAAGGACGGAGCTCAACTGGAAGCAATGGATGCACAGTCAGTGGAGTGCAATTAAGCACTTCTGGAAGATTGGGTTTATTAGCTTCCAGATGGCTTGTAACACACAGAGTGGGCTCCCAGCTGCCTGCAGACCACAGCCCATCCAGGCTCAGCCACCCCTTCAGATACATCAGTTCCATTCCATTTACCTTGCCTGTCAACCTTAAGGGTATTTAACTACTTACTGCTGACATTGTGGGAGACTGGCCTGCTAATACTCCACGTTCCCCCTGCAAAGGGGCCCTAGAGTTTTATTTCTGACTCCACACTCCATTACTTTACCCTTAAGCAACACTTAATCAAAAAAGAAACCAAAACCAAAACCCCAACCAAAATAAACCCCCAAAACCCCAAGCAGTAAGAAAACCAATCCCTGCATAATTCCCGCATTTCTGTTCTCTATGGACACAAATGAGGATCTGGGCTGTTTTCTATTCTTAACCCAGAGATTCCACACCCCACTTTAGGCTTTCTCTCACTGCTGAGAGCTGGTGCTTACACAGCTGAGCACAGGCTTTGCACTGACAAACCCACCCTGTCAAACCTCAAACATTTCATTACAGGAACTTCATACCATGTAAACCTGTTTTGTCAAAGAAGCTGTACACAAGCAGCAAGCTCTCCCAAAAGCAAAGGGATAAATACCCAGAATGTGAGCCTTCAGCTGCAAACTTACCTCTGTCCCTCCTCCTCTTCATCATCTTCCTCCTGCGCATGCACAAGGTCTCTGAATGAGGTTACTCGATGGTCACTGCAAAAATCCAGCACGAAGGGTGTCAGCCTCGAGACACATTCCCAGCTGGAACATTCCACACTGCAACAGGCTCCTACTGCAAGGTGGGCTCTGCTCACCAATACCTGACCCAAGAGCACTTTTCCCTCATGACAAAGGCAGCAACTCCTCTTTGGAACTGGACAGCGTTCCCTTATTTCAAAGGGATTTGGTAAGGCAAAATTCACTTTTGTGTTTTATGAAATGCTTGGCTTCATCAGCTCAGGTGTCCCACAAAATGAGAAAATATTCTTCCTGCAGAGATATGATCTGCTTAAATGAAAGGTCACCACCAGACTGTTTTTAATGTCAAAAGACACATCAAGCTTTTCCTGAGCAGTGAGGCAAGTTTTCCTAACTGATCTCTGGCTTAGTTGTGCAATAACACCCATGCTTGTGGTGCACAAACACTCAGGTTTTCACAATTTCTAGAGAGCCACACAAGGTGAAGCAAACCTAAACACAGAGCTACTTCTCCTGAAAATTAACACAATCAGTGCTTTAGAGGGTGTGTTTTTTTGTCAGCTTTTCACCATGGAGCTGAAGCTCCCTCCTCACCTGGCTCCAGTGCCTCTGGATATGGAGCTGGGCGTGGGCTGGGGAAGGGTCAGGATGTCCTCATCACCCCCGTCCTCATAGAAACTGGCAAGTGCAATCTGGAAAGGAAAACCACAACCCAGCTGAAGCATCTGTCAGGTTGGACCTCCTAAGGTAGCTCACACTAAAGACACTTCATGTCATTTTCCCTGTTGCAGGTCCTGGCAAAGACGAGGCCTCAGCAGGTTGTGCTGTTTGGCTGTGTCATGGCAGGACACTCACTGCTGCAGGGATGTCACCCTCCCTGTCAGGGAATGTCAGGGCTCTTCATATGCAGCAGTTATGCCAAAATTACTGCTCTCAACCAGCAGCTTTTGCGTCGTCCATGAGCAGACTCGGAATTTAACACAGTGAGTTTGAGAAGCAGCGACAGGAGCAGGTCAGAATGGTGGCTGCCTCCCACTCAGTCTGTTTGCTGACAGCGCCAATAGCACAGCACGGACAACCTCACCAGCATTCCAGGAAAACCTACATAACCCCGGCAAACCCCGTCCTCACTGTCCCCCACCTCGCGCTGCAAAGTGAACGACAGAACCAGGAGGGGTCTCAGCCTCAGCCAGCTCACGGCCCCGCCGCAGGGGCAGAGCCCGGAGACGGACGGGGGCGAGGCCTGAGCCTGCGGGACACCGACCTCCGGCCCCTCGCCAGCGCCACGGCCTCCTGAGCCCCGACCCCGCCGATCCCCGCACCGGGCGGGGGAGGGCGGAGGGCAAAGGCAAAGGTACCTGGAGATCCCAGCCAGCGGACTCGAGGAAGAACCGCGCTCGCTCCTCCTCGGCGCCGGTCACGGCCACAAACTCCCTCAGCGCCTCCTCCCTGTCCGCCATCTTGCCGCGGTGCAGCGCCCAAACCCCGCCGGGCTGCCCCGCACCGCCCCGCGTGCGCCGCCAAACCCGCCCGGCCGGAAACACCGGCGCGACGCGCGGCGCCCGGCCCGCGCACAGCGGCCCCTGCCGGCCAGGAGGTGGCACTGCACCGCCGGAGTGAGCGCCGGACACCGGGCACCGGGCACCGGGTATTGGGCATGGGGTATTGGGCACCGAGCACCGGGCACGGGGTGTCGGGCACAGGGTATCGGGCACCGAGCACCAGGCACCGGCTATTGGGCATCGGGTATCGGGCTCAGGGTACCAAACACCGGGCACAGGGCACCGAACACTGGGTATCGGAGACCGGGCACCGGACACAGGGTACTGAGCACCGGGTACCGGGCACCAGGCACCGAGCACGGGGTAGCGATCACTGGGTATCAGGCACCGAGCACGGGGTACCAAGCACTGGGCACAAAGCACCGGGCACCGAGTATCGGGCACTGAGCATGGGGTACCGAGCACAGAGAACCGGGAAAGGGCACCAAGCACTGAGTACCGGGCACCGGGCACTGGGCACAGGTTGCCGAGCTCCAGGTATCAGGTACCGGGCACGGGATACCCATATGGGGGATGGGCAGCACCACGTGAGCCCCGGTGTGCAGCACCCAGCCCTGGGGATGGGCAGCACCAAGCCCCAGAGCAGGGCGGGTGTAAGGCCACAGGCAGGGCCAGGACTGGCGGCGCGGAGCAACCCACGGCAGCCTCTGCATCCTGGTTGGTTTATTTCCAGCTTCACACATCACTGCTGGCAGTGGTCAAGCCTCAAGACCCAGCTCGTGGTGCCAGGGACTAAAGCGGAGTGGGAAAAGGCAACATCTCCAGTGCTTTGCTTTTCATGCGCTTGAAGAGGAAGAAGAGGACCCCACCGAGGAGCGCCTTCTCCAGCAGGATACCAATCCACAGGAGGATGAGGCTGGACAGAAAGTTCTCACCTGCAATGGGGACAGAGGATGTGAGTGGCCAGGGCTCAGGCAGAGGTATCCCACCCCTCGCCTTGCCAAGGGAGCCTTTCCTGGGACTGCAGCTTCCTCAGGGGGTGATACCACACAGCTGCCCTGGCAGGCACCCCATGCCAGCAGCTCTGACCCACCCTTATCCATCTGGGACTCACCGTGGGCCACGCTGGTGATCCACAGGACAACTGAGGAGTTGACAGGGGCCTGGCCATCGTGCACCACCTCACAGGTGATCAGGGACCCGTTTTTCTCCTCCGTCGCTTGCACCTCCACCTGGCTTCTCAGCTGGAACAAGCCCCTGGAGAGCTCCGACGGCCGGGAGACGTTCTTCACCTTCATCTCCTTCCCATTCTCCAGCCAGGAAATGGACATGTTTGGTGGGTAAAACTCCTTCACGAGGCAGGTGAAGGTCACGGTCGTGTTCACCTCAACAGAACTCGGCTCAGCACGCACCTCAACAATGGGGGGAACTGGGAAGAGAGGCAGAGCTTGGTGTTTGGTGTCCCTGGCTGTGCTGCCACAGGGCACCCTGTCCCTGCCCCAGGTACCCCTGTCCTCCTCCCAGGGACCCCAGCCCCACAGGAGCAGGACACCCCAGTGTGAGTCCCCCAGCCCTCACCTCGCAGGACTCTGCTGAGCTGGAAGCTCCCACGCAGTGGGGCCGGCAGCGTGGAGTGCTGCACCACACAGGTGACCTGTGAGGGGACATCGTCCTTCTGCAGGGTCACCCTCACTGTGCTGGACATATTGTAGGTTTTGTCCCACCATTCGGTGACCTGAGGCTGCAGAGCTGTCATGGGGTTCCCGTTCTTGAACCATTTCACCCCAATTTCTTTGGGAAAGAACCCTCCAGTGGTGCAGGTGAAAGGCACCGACTCTCCCAGCCTCTCTCTCTGCTCAGGCCCAGACACGATCGGGGGGCTGGGTTTGGCTGTGGGGAGAAGCACGGGGCAATCAGACCAGGCTCTGGCCCCTGCCCAGCCCTGGGCCTGCCAGGAGCAGAGTCTCCTACAAGGGCACAGGGATGGCTCATGGGATCCTGTCCTGGACCAGCCCTGAGCCCCTTCCCCATCCCTGTGCAGCCTGAGCAGAGCCCGCTGGGCTGGTTCCCATCAGGAGCTGCTCCAGGAGCCCCACTCACCTTGCACGGACACCTCTGTGCCATTGCCATGTGCAAACAGCACATCCTCACCCTTGTTTCCCTTGGTAAACTTCACACAGTAGTAGGTGCCCATGTCCTCAGGCTGAACGTTCCTGATGTGGATGGTGAGGTCTGTTTGGGACCCACTCACGGCTCTGATCACACGGGGAGAGGATGAGGGCGTTCTCTGGTCATAGATGGTCTTGCTCTCACTGCCCCAGCCCTTCAGCCACCTCACAGGACCTGGTCCAGCCATTCCAGACATGGTGCAGTTCAGGGTGAGCATCTCCCCTGCTGCCACCGACACGTTGTCCTGGGGCTGGTGCAGACTGAAGCCTTGGGCACTCACACCTGGTCACAGCAACAGGAAGGTTTGAAATTGCCAAGAGGCCCCAGGGCTGGAGCACAGCACGAGGCATCATCAGAGCCCAGCCCTGAGCCTGGAGCAGGAGACAGAGAGATATTCCTGTCTCTTGTCCCTCTGGCTGCTGGAAACTGCAGGATGAGGAGAGTCCAGACTCTTGCTGGAGTAAACTAAAGTTCATCTGGAGACAAAAGCAAGCAGGAAGGGAAGCAGCAAGAGGAGATCCCTGGTTACCCATGAGCACAGGGAAGGCGTGCCAGGCTAGCAGAATGCATGGGAAACGTGGTGGGGCTGTGCTGGCCCCACTTACCTGGGTCTCTGCAGAGCAGGAGCAGCATCAGGCCCACGAGAGGCAGTTGCTGCATCACCAGAACCATGGGTATTCCACGTCTTGCTCCCTGATAGCTGCACATTGCTCCGCTGGATTTGGCTCTGTTGGACTCTGCTGGACTGAGCTCAGCTGACTCAGCTGGACTGGGCTTAACTTAGTGGGGTGCTGACCTCTCACCCAGCAAAGGGGAAGGAAAGGGGCCACCAGCAGTCCAGTTCCAGTTCCTCCATGCAATCATGTCCCATTTACTTATCACTGCCCACATCATCTCCTGTCACAACGCTGGTCAATATTGGCAACGTCCACCCCACTTTCCCCTCAGATGTGCCACGGCCATGGGCACAGGCACTGAGCAGCCAGCAAGAGGAACCCTGGTTCCAGCACGCTCCCCCACCCATGGCCAGCCTGTGGCTCAGCACCCTGGGGTGCCGAGGGGACTCCCAGCCCTTGCCAGCAGGATCGGGGTGTGGGATGCTGTCTGCCATGGGTGAGTGGTGCAGAGCAGTGCCCGGGATACCCCGAGTGTCCCACATGCCGATGCCCCGGTGCTCCTGGCCCTCACCGAGGCAGGGAGGACTCAAAGCCGCTCCCTGTCCTGATCCCAGAGCAGCCCCTGGGTGCCAGGTGACCCGGGAGCGATGCCCGGCGGGGTCAGGCAGGGTGATGCCCACCGGGGGTGATGCCCGGCGGGGTCCGGCAGGGTGATGCCCACCGGGGGTGATGCCCGGCGGCTCTGCCCGACCCCGCCCGCCCCGGGCAGACACCAGAGCGTTAACCACCCGTTCGACTCCATTTCCTGTCCAGCGTCCCCTTTTTCTTCACAAAGTTTGGGCAGTACCCAGGGCCGCGGCAGCAGCTCCGCTCATGTCCGGGCAGGGAATCCAGTCCTGTCCCGTCCGAACCGGGTGAGTCGGAATTGGGGCCCCCAAAGCCTCTCGGAGCTCCCCTGCCCCGTCTGCCACATAAACGCGGGCGGGTGACAAAGACAAACCCCAATTCCTCTCAGAGCCCCAGTGATCCTGCCTGGTGTGGAACAGAGCCAGGGTGTTAATGTTCAACAGCACTCCGGAGTTTTTGCTGCCAGGAGTTCCCCTTGGCTCCCTCTGCACCTCTCTGGCCTCCAGGCAGCTGCAGCACCCCCTGCAAATGGCAGAACAGGATGCAGATTTATCAAATCATAGAACCGCAGAAGTGTTTGGGTTGCAAAAGCCCTCTGTCCAACCATTAACTGAGCGCTACCAAAGCCACCACTAAACCACGTCCCTAAGTGCCACATCTACATGTCATTTAAATCCCTCCAGGGATGATGACTCAACCAGTGCCCTGGGCATCCTGGTCATTTTTCAGATTTGTCTCTTGTTCATTTTGAACCAGTTTTTAATGGGTTTCCTCCCTGCCAGTGCTGCATGTTGTCTCTGCCACATCCCAGAATATCTCTCAGCTGCAAATTGGTGGATACTGGGGCTTCTCTGCCTGTAAGGCAGCCCGTGGCTGACCCCATCACTCATGACTTAAAACTCCTCTCTTTGTGCTCAGACGTGGCTGCCCAGGAAGGTCAGGTCTGCAGCAGCTCCAGGACAAGGCGTTGGTGGCAGTGAGGGAGATGTTCACCCTGAACTGCACCACATCTGGAATGGTTGGACCCTCTGAACACCGGGCACCAGGTACCAGGCACAGGCTCTGAGCAGGGGCTACCGAGCACAAAGCATGGGGTGTCAGGCACCAGACACACGCACCAAGCAAGGGGCACCAAGTATCCTGCACCAACAATTGGGCACTGGGTCTCAGACACCAGGCACCGTGTGTGTAGCACAGGGCACTGAGCACTGGGGATGGGCAGCACCAAGTGAGCCCCAGTGTGCAGCACCCAGCCCTGGGGATGGGCAGCACCAAGTGAGCCCTGGTGTGCAGCACCCAGCCCTGGGGATGGGCAGCACCAAGCCCCAGAGCAGGGCGGGTGTAAGGCCACAGGCAGGGCCAGGACTGGCAGCACAGAGAAACCCATGGCAGCCTCTGCATCCTGGTTGGTTTATTTCCAGCTTCACACATCACTGCTGGCAGTGGCCATGCCCTGAGACCCGGCTCATGGTGCCAGGGAATGGGGTGGAACAGGATAAGGCAACATCTCCAGTGCTTTGCTTTTCATGCGCTTGAAGACGAAGAAGAAGAGCCCACCGAGGAGCGCCTTCTCCAGCAGGATACCAAGCCCCAGGAGGATGAGGCTGGACAGAAAGTTCTCACCTGCAATGGGGACAGAGGATGTGAGTGCCCAGGGCTCGGAGAGAGGTATCCCAACCCCCACAGGGAGTCTTTCCTGGGACTGCAGCTTCCTTAGGGGGTGACACCACACAGCTGCCCTGGCAGGAACCCCATGCCAGCAGCGCTGACCCACCCTTATCCATCTGGGACCACTTGCTCCATTGCCCCTGGGCCGCAACCCAGCCTAGACATGAGTGAGGGGGCTGGGTTTGGCTGTGGGGAGAAGCACAGGGCAATCAGACCAGGCTCTGGCCCCTGCCCAGCCCTGGGCCTGCCAGGAGCAGAGTCTCCTACAAGGGCACAGGGATGGCTCATGGGATCCTGTCCTGGACCAGCCCTGAGCACCTTCCCCATCCCTGTGCAGCCTGAGCAGAGCCCGCTGGGCTGGTTCCCATCAGGAGCTGCTCCAGGAGCCCCACTCACCTTGCACGGACACCTCTGTGCCACTGCCACGCTGAAACAGCACATCCTCACCCCTGTAATTCTTGGTAAACTTCACACAGTAGTAGGTGCCCGTGTCCTCAGGCTGAACGTTCCTGATGTGGATGGTGAAGTCTGTGTCAGACCCATCCACTGCTCTCATCGCACGGGGTAAGGATGAGTGCGTTCTCTGGTCATAGATGGTCTTGTTCTCACTGCCCCAGCCCTTCAGCCACTTCACAGGACCTGGTCCAGCCATTCCAGACGTGGTGCAGTTCAGGGTGAGCGTCTGCCCTGCTGGCACTGACACCTTGTCCTGGGGCTGGTGCAGATTGAACTGCTGAGCACCCACACCTGGTCACAGCAACAGGAAGGTTTGGAAATGACAAGGGGACCCAGGGCTGGGGCAACGCACAAGGCATTGTCAGATCCCAGCCCTGAGCCTGGACCTGGGGACAGAGAGATATTTCTGTCCCTTGTCCCTCAGGCTGCTGGAGACTAAGAGATAACGAGACTCCAGAATCTTTCTGGATTAAACTAAAGTTCATCTGGAGACAAAAGCAAGCAAGTAGGGAGGCAGCAAGAGGAGATCCCTGGTTACCCATGAGCACAGGGAAGGACTGCCAGGCCAGCAGAATGCATGGGAAACGTGGTGGGGCTGTGCTGGCCCCACTTACCTGGGTCTCTGCAGAGCAGGAGCAGCATCAGGCCCATGAGAGGCAGTTGCTGCATCACCAGAACCATGGGTATTCCACGTCTTGCTCCCTGATAGCTGGGCTTTTCTCAGATGGATTCAGCTCTGTTGGACTCTGCTGGGCTGGGCTCATCTGACTCAGCTGGACTGAGCTCAGCTTAGTGGGGTGCTCAGCTCTCACCCAGCAAAGGGGAAGGAAAGGGGCCAGCAGCAGTCCAGTTCCTCCATGCAATCACATTTGCTTCTCAATGCCCACATCATCTCCTGTCACAACGCTGGTCCATATTGGCAATGTCCACCCCACTTTCCCCTCAGATGTGCCACAGCCATGGGCACAGGCACTGAGCAGCCAGCAAGAGGAACCCTGGTTCCAGCACACTCTGTCACCCATGGCAAGGCTGTGTCTCAGGACCCTGGGGTGCCGAGGGGACTCCCAGCCCTTGCCAGCAGAATCGGGGTGTGGGATGCTGTCTGCCATGGGTGGGTGGTGCAGAGCAGTGCCCGGGATACCCCGAGTGTCCCACATGCCGATGCCCCGGTGCTCCTGCCCCTCATCGAAGCAGGGAGGACTCAAAGCCGCTCCCTGTCCGGATCCCAGAGCAGCCCCTGGGTGCCAGGTGACCCGGGAGTGGTGCCCAACAGGGTCCGGCAGGGTGATGCCCACCGGGGGTGATGCCCGACAGGGTCCGGCAGGGTGATGCCCACCGGGGGTGATGCCCGGCGGCTCTGCCCGACCCCGCCCGCCCCGGGAAGACACCAAAGCGTTAACCACCCGTTCGTCTCCATTTCCTGTCCCGCTTCCTCTTTTGCTTCCCAAAGTTTGGGCAGAACCCAGGGCCGCGGCAGCAGCTCCGCTCATGTCCGGGCAGGGAATCCAGTCCTGTCCCGTCCGAACCGGGTGAGTCGGAATTGGGGTCCCCAAAACCTCTCGGAGCTCCCCTGCCCCGTCTGTCCCATAAACGCGGGCGGGTGACAAAGACAAACACCGGGTTGGGCGGACGCTGCTCCTTCCCCGAGCACCTTTTGGTGTCAGTCCGGCCCCGGGGGTGCAGAGCATCCCCAGCCCCGGCGATGGCAGAGCCGGGTCGAGCCCTGCCGAGCCTCTGCCATCCGTGTCGGGGACTTTGTGCAGGAGAGGTCTGGGGACTGGAGGGGTTTTGGGGAGCAGGAGGGATTTGGTGACAAGGAGGAATCGGGGGCTTTACTGGGCTACAGGGCTGCACATCCCTGCCTGGGACACTGGCTCCTGGCTGGCTCCTGGCTGGCTCCTGGCTGGCTGCTGGCTGTGAACTCCAATTCCTCTCAGAGTCCCAGTGATCCTGGCTGGTGTGGAACAGAACCAGGGTGCTAATGTTCAACAGCACTCAGGAGTTTTTGCTGCCAGGAGTTCCTCTTGGCTCCCTCTGCACCTCTCTGGCCTCCAGGCAGCTGCAGCACCCCCTGCAAATGGCAGAACAGGATGCAGATTTATCAAATCATAGAATCACAGAAGTGTTTGTGTTGCAAAAGCCCTCTGAGATCCTCGTGTCCAACCGTTAACCCAGCACTGCTATGGCCACCACTAAGTCATGTCCCTAAGTGCCACATGTATGTCATTTAAATCCCTCCAGGGGTGGTGGCTCCACCACTTCTGTGGGCATGCTGCTCATTATTCAGATTTGTGCCTTGTTTATTTTGAATTGGTTTTTAAAGGGTTTTGTTCCTCTCAGTTCCTGCGTGTTGTCTCTGGCACATCCCAGGATGTCTCTCTACTGCATACTGGGAGCACTGGGCACAGAGCACCGAGTTACAGCTACCAAGCACCAGGCACCAGGCACGGGGTACCCAGCAAGGGGCACCAGATATCAGGCACCAGGCATCGTGTGTACAGCTCTGGGCTCTGAGCACTTGCATGGGCAGCACCAAGTGAGCCCCAGTGTGCAGCACCCAGCCCTGGGGATGGGCAGCACCCAGCCCTGGGGATGGGCAGCACCAAGTGAGCCCCAGTGTGCAGCACCCAGCCCTGGGGATGGGCAGCACCAAGCCCCAGAGCAGGGCGGGTGTAAGGCCACAGGCAGGGCTGGGACTGGCGGCACGGAGCAACCCACGGCAGCCTCTGCATCCTGGTTGGTTTATTTCCAGCTTCACACATCACTGCTGGCAGTGGCCATGCCCTGAGACCAAGCTCGTGGTGCCAGGGAATGGGGTGGAACAGGATAAGGCAACATCTCCAGTGCTTTGCTTTTCTTGCGCTTGATGAGGTAGTAGAGGACCCCACCGAAGAGCGCCTTCTCCAGCAGGATACCAAGCCCCAGGAGGATGAGGCTGGACAGAAAGTTCTCACCTGCAATGGAGACAGAGGATGTGAGTGCCCAGGGCTTGGGGAGAGGCATCCCAACCCCCACAGGGAGTCTTTCCTGGGACTGCAGCTTCCTCAGGGAGTGACACCACACAGCTGCCCTGGCAGGCACCCCATGGCAGCAGCTCTGACGCACCCTTATCCATCTGGGACTCACCGTGGGCCACGTTGGTGATCCACAGGACAGCTGAGTAGTTGGCAGGGGCCTGGCCATCGTGCACCACCACACAGGCGATCGTGGATCCGTTTTTCTCCTCCATCGCTTGCACCGCCACCCAGCTTCTCAGCTGGAACAAGCCCCTGGAGAGCTCCAATAGCCGGGAGAGGTTCTTCACCTTCATCTCCTTCCCATTCTCCAGCCAGGAAATGGACACATTTGGTGGGTAAAACTCCTTCATGAGGCAGGTGAAGGTCACGGTCGTGTTCAGCTCAACAGAACTCGGCTCAGCGCGCATTTCAACAGTGGGGGGAACTGGGAAGAGAGGCAGAGCTTGGTGTTTGGTGTCCCTGGCTCTGCTGCCACAGGGCACCCTGTCCCTGCCCCAGGTACCCCTGTCCTCCTCCCAGGGACCCCAGCTCCACAGGAGCAGGACACCCCAGTGTGAGTCCCCCAGCGCTCACCTCGCAGGACTCTGCTGAGCTGGAAGCTCCCACGCAGTGGGGCCAGCAGCGTGGAGTGCTGCACCTCACACGTGACATGTGAGGGGACATCGTTCTTCTGCAGGGTCACCATCACTGTGCTGGACATGTTGTAGGTTTTGTCCTTCCATTCTGTGATCTGGGGCTGCTGAGCTCTTATGGGGACATTGTCCTTGAACCATTTCACCCCAATTTCTTTGGGAAAGAACCCTCCAGTGGTGCAGGTGAAAGGCACCGACTCTCCCGGCCTCACTCTCTGCTCAGGCCCAGACACGATCAGGGGGCTGGGTTTGGCTGTGGGGAGAAGCACGGGGCAATCAGACCAGGCTCTGGCCCCTGCCCAGCCCTGGGCCTGCCAGCAGCAGAGTCTCCTACAAGGGCACAGGGATGGCTCATGGGATCCTGTCCTGGACCAGCCCTGAGCCCCTTCCCCATCCCTGTGCAGCCTGAGCAGAGCCTGCTGGGCTGGTTCCCATCAGGAGCTGCTCCAGGAGCCCCACTCACCTTGCACGGACACCTCTGTGCCTCTGCCACGCTGAAACAGCACATCCTCACCCCTGTCATTCTTGGTAAACTTCACACAGTAGTAGGTGCCCGTGTCCTCAGGCTGAACGTTCCTGATGTGGATGGTGAGGTCTGTGTCAGACCCTCTCACGGCTCTGATCACACGGGGAAAGGATGAGGGCGTTCTGTAGTCATAGATGGTCTTGTTCTCACTGCCCCAGCCCTTCAGCCACTTCACAGCACCTACTACAGCCATTCCAGACACAGTGCAGTTCAGAGTGAGCGTCTCCCCCGCTGCCACCAACACGTTGTCCTGGGGCTGGTGCAGACTGAACCGCTGGGCACCCACACCTGGTCACAGCAACAGGAAGGTTTGGAATTGCCAAGAGGCCCCAGGGCTGGGGCACAGCACGAGGCATCATCAGACCCCAGCCCTGAGCCTGGGGCCAGGGACAGAGAGATATTTCTGTCCCTTGTCCCTCAGGCTGCTGAGGAGTGCAGGATGAGGAAAGTCCAGACTCTTGCTGGAGTAAATGAAAGTTCATCTGGAGACAAAAGCAAGTAGGAAGGGAAGCAGCAAGAGGAGATTCCTGGTTACCCATGAGCACAGGGAAGGTGTGCCAGGCTAGCAGAATACCTGGGAAACGTGGTGGGGCTGTGCTGGCCCCACTTACCTGGGTCTTTGCAGAGCAGGAGGAGCATCAGGCACACGAGAGGCAGTTGCTGCATCACCAGAACCATGGGTATTCCACGTCTTGTTCCCTGATAGCTGGACATTGCTCCGCTGGATTCGGCTGCGTTTGACACTGCTGGGCTGAGCTCAGCTTAGCTTAGTGGGGTGCTCAGCTCACACCCAGCAAAGGGGAAGGAAAGGGGCCAGCAGCAGTCCAGTTCCTCCATGCAATCATGTCCCATTTGCTTATCACTGCCCACATCATCTCCTGTCACAACGCTGGTCCATATTGGCAATGTCCACCCCACTTTCCCCTCAGATGTGCCACAGCCATGGGCACAGGCACTGAGCAGCCAGCAAGAGGAACCCTGATTCCAGCACGCTCCCCCACCCATGGCCAGCCTGTGGCTCAGCACCCTGGGGTGCCGAGGGGACTCCCAGCCCTTGCCAGCAGGATCGGGGTGTGGGATGCTGTCTGCCATGGGTGAGTGGTGCAGAGCAGTGCCCGGGATACCCCGAGTGTCCCACATGCCGATGCCCCGCTGCTCCTGCCCCTCCAACGAGGCAGGGAGGACTCAAAGCCGCTCCCTGTCCGGATCCCAGAGCAGCCCCTGGGTGCCAGGTGACCCGGGAGCGATGCCCGGCAGGGTCCGGCAGGGTGATGCCCACCGGGGGTGATGCCCGACAGGGTCCGGCAGGGTGATGCCCACCGGGGGTGATGCCCGGCGGCTCTGCCCGACCCCGCCCGCCCCGGGCAGACACCAAAGCGTTAACCACCCGTTCGTCTCCATTTCCTGTCCCGCTTCCTCTTTTTCTTCCCAAATTTTGGGCAGAACCCAGGGCCGCGGCAGCAGCTCCGCTCATGTCCGGGCAGGGAATCCAGTCCTGTCCCGTCCGAACCGGGTGAGTCCGAATTGGGGCCCCCAAAGCCTCTCGGAGCTCCCCTGCCCCGTCTGCCACATAAACGCGGGCGGGTGACAAAGACAAACACCGGGTCGGGCGGACGCTGCTCCTTCCCCGAGCAACTTTTAGTGTCAGTCCGGCCCCGGGGGTGCAGAGCATCCCCAGCCCCGGCGATGGCAGAGCCGGGTCGAGCCCTGCCGAGCCTCTACCATACGTGTCGGGGACTTTGTGCAGGAGAGGTTTGGGGACTGGAGGGGTTTTGGGGAGCAGGAGGGATTTGGCGACAAGGAGGGATCGGGGGCTGTACTGGGCTACAGGGCTGCACATCCCTGCCTGGGACACTGGCTCCTGGCTGGCTCCTGGGTGTGATCCCTAATTCCTCTCAGAGCCCCAGTGATCCTGGCTGGTGTGGAACAGAGCCAGGGTGTTAATGTTCAACAGCACTCAGGAGTTTTTGCTGCCAGGAGTTCCCCTTGGCTCTCTCTGCACCTCCCTGCCCTCCAAGCAGCTGCAGCACGCCCTGCAAATGGCAGAACAGGATGCAGATTTATCAAATCATAGAATCACAGAAGTGTTTGTGTTGCAAAAGCCCTCTGAGATCCTCGTGTCCAACCGTTAACCCAGCACTGCTATGGCCACCACTAAGCCATGTCCCTAAGTGCCACATGTATGTCATTTAAATCCCTCCAGGGGTGGTGGCTCCACCACTTCTGTGGGCATGCTGCTCATTTTTCAGATTTGTGCCTTATTCATTTTGAATCGGTTTTTGAAGGGTTTCGTTCCTCTCAGTTCCTGCATGTTGTCTCTGTCACATCCCAGGCTATCTCTCAACTGCAAATTGGGAGCACTGGGCACAGAGCACCGAGTTACAGCTACCAAGCACCAGGCACCAGGCACGGGGTACCCAGCAAGGGGCACCAGATATCAGGCACCAGGCATCGTGTGTACAGCTCTGGGCTCTGAGCACTTGCATGGGCAGCACCAAGTGAGCCCCGGTGTGCAGCACCCAGCCCCGGGGATGGGCAGCACCAAGTGAGCCCCGGTGTGCAGCACCCAGCCCCGGGGATGGGCAGTACCAAGTGAGCCCCGGTGTGCAGCACCCAGCCCTGGGGATGGGCAGCACCAAGTGAGCCCCGGTGTGCAGCACCCAGCCCCGGGGATGGGCAGCACCAAGCCCCAGAGCAGGGCGGGTGTAAGGCCACAGGCGGGGCTGGGACTGGCGGCACGGAGCAACCCACGGCAGCCTCTGCATCCTGGTTAGTTTATTTCCAGCTTCACACATCACTGCTGGCAGTGGCCATGCCCTGAGACCCAGCTCGTGGTGCCAGGGAGTGGGATGGAACAGGATAAGGCAACATCTCCAGTGCTTTGCTTTTCATGCGCTTGATGAGGTAGTAGAGGAGCCCACCAAACAGCGCCTTCTCCAGCAGGATACCAAGCCCCAGGAGGATGAGGCTGGACAGAAAGTTCTCACCTGCAATGGGGACAGAGGATGTGAGTGCCCAGGGCTCGGGGAGAGGCATCCCAACCCCCACAGGGAGTCTTTCCTGGGACTGCACCTTCCCCAGGGGGTGACACCACACAGCTGCCCTGGCAGGCACCCCATGCCAGCAGCTCAGACTCACCCTTAAGCATCTGGGACTCCTTGCTCCATTCACTCTGGGCTGTGTTGAAGATCCACAGGACAGCTGAGGAGTTGGCAGGGGCCTGGCCATCGTGCACCACCACACAGGCGATCGTGGATCCGTTTTTCTCCTCTGTCGCTTGCACCTCCACCCAGCTTCTCAGCTGGAACAAGCCCCCGGAGAGCTCCGACGGCCGGGAGATGTTCTTCACCTTCATCTCCTTTCCATTCTCCAGCCAGGAAATAGACAGGTTTGGTGGGTAAAACTCCTTCACGAGGCAGGTGAAGGTCACGGTTGTGTTCAGCTCAACGGAGCTCGGCTCAGCGCGCACCTCAACAGTGGGGGGAACTGGGAAGAGAGGCAGAGCTTGGTGTTTGGTGTCCCTGGCTCTGCTGCCACAGGGCACCCTGTCCCTGCCCCAGGTACCCCTGTCCTCCTCCCAGGGACCCCAGCCCCACAGGAGCAGGACACCCCAGTGTGAGTCCCCCAGCGCTCACCTCGCAGGACTCTGCTGAGCTGGAAGCTCCCACGCAGTGGGGCCAGCAGTGTGGAGTGCTGCACCTCACAGGTGATCTGTGAGGGGACATCGTCCTTCTGCAGGGTCACCCTCACGGTGCTGGACATGTTGTAGGTTTTCACCCGCCATTCTGTGACCTGGGGCTGCTGAGCTGTCATGGAGTTCTTGTTCTTGAACCATTTCACCCCAATTTCTTTGGGAGAGTACCCTCCAGTGGTGCAGGTGAAAGGCACCGACTCTCCCGGCCTCACTCTCTGCTCAGGCCCAGACACGATCGGGGGGCTGGGTTTGGCTGTGGAGAGAAGCACGGGGCAATCAGACCAGGCTCTGGCCCCTGCCCAGCCCTGGGCCTGCCAGCAGCAGAGTCTCCTACAAGGGCACAGGGATGGCTCATGGGATCCTCTCCTGGACAGGCCCTGAGCCCCTTCCCCATCCCTGTGCAGCCTGAGCAGAGCCCGCTGGGCTGGTTCCCATCAGGAGCTGCTCCAGGAGCCCCACTCACCTTGCACGGACACCTCTGTGCCACTGCCACGCTGAAACAGCACATCCCCACCCTTGTCTCTCTTGGTAAACTTCACACAGTAGTAGGTGCCCGTGTCCTCAGGTGTAACGTTCCTGATGTAGATGGTGTAGTCTGTGTAAGAGTCACTCACGGCTCTGATCACACGGGGAAAGGATGAGGGCGTTCTCTGGTCATAGATGGTCTTGTTCTCACTGCCCCAGCCCTTCAGCCACCTCACAGGACCTGGTCCAGCCATTCCAGACGTGGTGCAGTTCAGGGTGAGCGTCTCCCCCGCTGCCACCGACACGTTGTTCTGGGGCTGGTGCAGACTGAACTGCTGGGCAACCACACCTGGTCACAGCAACAGGAAGGTTTGGAATTGCCAAGAGGCCCCAGGGCTGGGGCACAGCACGAGGCATCATCAGACCCCAGCCCTGAGCCTGGGGCCAGGGACAGAGAGATATTCCTGTCCCTTCTACCTAAGGCTGCTGAGGAGTGCAGGATGAGGAGAGTCCAGACTCTTGCTGGAGTAAACTAAAGTTCATCTGGAGACAAAAGCAAGCAGGAAGGGAGGCAGCAAGAGGAGATCCCTGGTTACCCATGGGCACAGGGAAGGACTGCCAGGCTAGCAGAATACCTGGGAAACGTGGTGGGGCTGTGCTGGCCCCACTTACCTGGGTCTTTGCAGAGCAGGAGGAGCATCAGGCACACGAGACGCAGTTGCTGCATCACCAGAACCATGGATATTCCACGTCTTGCTCCCTGATAGCTGGACATTGCTCCGCTGGATTCGGCTCCGTTTGATACTGCTGGGCTGAGCTCAGCTTAGCTTAGTGGGGTGCTCAGCTCACACCCAGCAAAGGGGAAGGAAAGGGGCCAGCAGCAGTCCAGTTCCTCCATGCAATCATGTCCCATTTGCTTATCACTGCCCACATCATCTCCTGTCACAACGCTGGTCCATATTGACAATGTCCACCCCACTTTCCCCTCAGATGTGCCACAGCCATGGGCACAGGCACTGAGCAGCCAGCAAGAGGAACCCTGGTTCCAGCACGGTCCCCCATCCATGGCCAGCCTGTGGCTCAGCACCCTGGGGTGCCGAGGGGACTCCCAGCCCTTGCCAGCAGGATCGGGGTGTGGGATGCTGTCTGCCATGGGTGAGTGGTGCAGAGCAGTGCCCGGGATACCCCGAGTGTCCCACATGCCGATGCCCCGGTGCTCCTGCCCCTCACCGAGACAGGGAGGACTCAAAGCCGCTCCCTGTCCGGATCCCAGAGCAGCCCCTGGGTGCCAGGTGACCCGGGAGCGATGCCCGGCGGGGTCCGGCAGGGTGATGCCCACCGGGGGTGATGCCTGGCTCTGTCCGGCAGGGTGATGCCCACCGGGGGTGATACCCGGCGGGGTCCAGCAGGGTGATGCCCACCGGGGGTCATGCCCGGCGGCTCTGCCCGACCCCGCCCGCCCCGGGCAGACACCAAAGCGTTAACCACCCGTTCGCCTCCATTTCCTGTCCCGCTTCCTCTTTTTCTTCCCAAATTTTGGGCAGTACCCAGGGCCGCGGCAGCAGCTCCGCTCATGTCCGGGCAGGGAAGCCAGTCCTGTCCCGTCCGAACCGGGTGAGTCCGAATTGGGGCCCCAAAAACCTCTCGGAGCTCCCCTGCCCCGTCTGTCCCATAAACGCGGGCGGGTGACAAAGACAAACACCGGGTCGGGCGGACGCTGCTCCTTCCCCGAGCACCTTTTGGTGTCAGTCCGGCCCCGGGGGTGCAGAGCATCCCCAGCCCCGGCGATGGCAGAGCCGGGTCGAGCCCTGCCGAGCCTCTGTCACACGTGTCGGGGACTTTGTGCAGGAGAGGTTTGGGGACTGGAGGGGTTTTGGGGAGCAGGAGGGATTTGGCGACAAGGAGGGATCGGGGGCTGTACTGGACTATAGGGCTGAGCGTCCCTGCCTGGGACACTGGATCCTGGCTGGCTCCTGGGTGTGATCCCCAATTCCTCTCAGAGCCCCAGTGATCCTGGCTGGTGTGGAACAGAGCCAGGGTGTTAATGTTCAACAGCACTCAGGAGTTTTTCCTGCCGGTGGTTCCTGAGTGCCACATCTACATGTCATTTAAATCCCTCCAGGGATGGTGACTCCACCAGTGCCCTGGGCATTCTGCTCATTTTTCAGATTTGCCCCTTGTTCATTTTGAACCGCTTTTTGAAGGGTTTCCTCCCTGCCAGTGCCTGTATGTTGTCTCTTCCTCATCCCAGGATATCTCTCAGCTGCAAATTGGTGGACACTGGGGCTTCTCTGCCTGTAAGGCAGCCCTTGCCTGGCCCCACATCTCATCCCTGGTCACTCTTCTCTCTTTGCTCAGGAATGCGTCAAACTTCAGTCTGCACCAGCCCCACGACAAGGTGTCAGTGGCACCGGGGGAGACGCTCACCCTGACTTGCACCACGTCTGAAATGGCTGACCCATGTCCTGTGAGGTGGCTGAAGGGCTGGGGCAGTGAGAGCAAGACCATCTATGACCAGAGAGAGTCCTTACCCCGTGTGATCAGAGCAATGAATGGGTCCAACTCAGATTTCACCATCTACATCAGGAACGTTACACGTGAGGACATGGGCACCTACTACTGTGTGAAGTTTTGCAAGGGGAATAAGGGTGAGGATGTGCTGTTTGAGTGTGGCCGTGGCACAGAGGTGTCCGTGCAAGGTGAGTGCAGCCCAGCAGGACGCTGCTCCCAGGGTCCCATCCCACAGTCCCCACCCTGCCCACAGTGAGGTTCTGCTCTGCCCTGCACCCACCCCCATCTCCTGCTCTGCTTCTGTCTCCACAGAGAGAACCCTGGTTCCTGGAATGGTGGCTGCAGCTGCAGGGCTCTGCTTCCTCCTCCTCCTCCTCTTCATCGCCCTTTGCATGTACAGGAGGAAGCGCCAAGCTGGGGTGGGCAGCCCGTGCCCGGGCAGGACAGTGGCCATGGGCAGCTTCTCGTTTGTCCCTGTGCAGTGCTGTGCAGGGACCCCCAGCACCCCCAGGTTTGTACTCAGCACCTCTTCCTTCTGCACCCTTAATGAGTTAACTGTCTTATCCACCTGCTTTATTTTGACTTCCTTTCTTGTCTGGAGCTGTAACTTTCCCCAGAAATGGCTTTTTACTCGTAAGTGCACTGTTCTCTCTGCATTTCACAGAGGCTTTGTGGTAGGGAGCACCCAGTACCAGGGAGCCCCCTGCAGCCCCTCACCGTGTGTCTGAGCCCAGCCCACTTGTGCAGACAACACTCTGTCCCTACTCTCTGCCTTCAGTGGAGCCATCCTGCTGAAATATGGGAGGGGAATTGAGGGCTGTGCTGGATGTGGAAAGGACCCAGCTTCCTTTAGTTCTGATGGCTGTCCTTATCCTTGTCCCTACAGTGAAGGCCTGGATGCAGAGAGCTCCCACCTGCCCAGCCAGGTAAGAGCGAGCTGTGAGTTTGGGGGAGCACATCCCATGCAGATGCCCTGGCTTGCAGAAGCCCTGCAAGACTCTGGGGCCAGGGGGGGCATTGGGTGGGCAGCAGCTGCCTGCCTGTGGTCCCTGCACACTCTGCACCATAGCACAGGGCCACATCTGCAGCTGTGGCATCACCAGCCTGGCTTGAGCCTGGTTTTTGGGGTTGTCCTGTGCAGGACCATGAGGTGGTCTCGGTGATCCTTGTGGGTCACATCCAACTCTCAACATTGTGGTTAAGGGTTATTTTGGCAAGATTTTCCATGCAGCATTCCCCATTTGTGCACACTTTTGCAGCAGAGCAGCAAGGAAGAGAACAACATCCACTATGCTGACCTGCAGCCCCTGTCCTCGGCCCCACGGCGCAGCAGGAGCCCGGGCACAGCCTCCACCGAGTATGCCAGCCTCAGGGTGGGTGCCAAGTGACGCGTGGCACCGCTGCCACGGCCAGGCCCTGTCAGGGTGGAAGAAGGGATGTTTCTGCAGGGCACAATGAAGAAGTGGAGCTGTTTGCTTGGTGCACCCCAATCTCAGCTCAGCACACTGTGCTCATCGTGCTTGCATCTCAGAGGAGCTCTCCCAGGACCTGAAGCCATCTCGACCACAGGATGAGACCAGGAGGCCAAGCACCTCTGCCTTGTGCAAGCTGTTTGATGTTGATGACACCAGGAGGACCTCACACAAACCTGTGTCCACCAGCATGGGCCTCCACTAGCCCTTTCCCAGCCCACAGGTCCATAATTTGTGTTATCTTTTCTCTGCCCTCAATAAAGCTAGCAAACAGCCTTCTGTGCAGTCCTACTGTGCTCAGAGCTAGAGCAATAGTGCCAGTCCTGCAGGCTCCTGGGGGAATGTCTGCCCCACACAGCCCCCCCTGTGCTACTGCTGGTCTGGTCCCAACTCCCACCTGCCCCAGGCAGGGAACCTGCCCAGTCCCATGAAACCTGCATCTCCTGGCAAGGCAGCAGGGACCTCTCAGGAGCAGCCCCTGGTTGCTGCAGGCTGAGGCCCAGCCCTTGCCCACCTTTCCGTGCCCTCCTCAAGGGGCTCATGATGCTGTTAAGGCCAGGGCAGCTGGTACCAGCTGGCCCTTCTGCCCCTTCCCCTGCTCCGTGCACATCTTCAGCTCCACTCCCAGCCAGTGTGTGCACATCTGCTTCGTGCACATCTTCTGCTCCTGCACATCTGCTCTGTGCACAACCACTGCTCAATGCACATCTGCCCCCTGCACATTCCTTGCTTCGTGCCCACCTCCAAGGGAAGCGGGCCAGTGGCAGGGAGCCAGAGGGCAGGGGCGGCAATGGCAGGAAGCTGCAGATCACCCTCCACACTGGGCACTGCTGCAGCCCCCAGCAACACCCAGCCACCACACAGACCCCAATCTCCCCAGCTGTGGCAGCTGAGCTCTCACCACGTGTGGCCCCAGCAGGGGGAATTGAAGCCAAAACAGGCTTTCCAGGCAGAGGAACCTGCTGCCAGCACCGCTGCCTGTGACCTTGAAAGCTGATCAGTCACCAGATTTCAGCTGTATCTACTTTTTTCTGTGAAATGAGAAAAGAGAAGTGAAACAAGACAGTGTGACCCAGGGGAGTGGGGCTGGCAGGGAGATCCTTGAGGGGACAGAATTGTCACAGCGGGGAGAAAAGCCACTGCGGAAATTCATTTGTACGACTAAATAAGAGTCCCCTGCTCTGAGGATGTGAGGTGGGGACAGTTTGGGGTCAGCCCTTTCTCAGGGACAGCCTGGGGACACACTCAGCACCCCATAGGCATGGTGGTGGTCAGTTTGCCGGGTCAGGGCTCCAGCCTCGGTCTCAGCCTGTCTCCCTCAATGGGGGTTGTGGGGTTGGGGTGTGGGGATGAAGCCTCTCTCATTATTATTTCCTGAGAGGGGCCACGACTGTGCCATGGATCATTTCTCAGCTGAGGCAGTGGCTGCTCTCAGCAGGACTTGGGTTGCCCAGGCTCTGAGCAGGGACAACACCAAAACCGGCAGAAATCTCACATCAAGGCTGTGAACACACGTATGTAAAATACGTGGGTGAGACTGAAACCGGGGACAGACCTCGAGGACCAGAGGAAATGAAATTCAAGGGGATTTAGGGCTTTATATACACTGGGCTGAATCAGGAGGGGGGAAATCCAGTTTGATAGGAGCATATGCAAAGCAGGGAGTGAGCAGAGCACCAACAGAATGCTCTGCACCTAGGAAAGGGCCCAGGTCTGCAGCTTACTGCCCAGGGGAGGGATTTGGTGGTTATTAAAGGAAAATCCTTTAAGCCACCAGCCTGGGGTGTGCCGGCAGTGAAAGCACAAACAAGCGCCTGGGCACGGACACAAGGTAGGAGCGTGCTGGGGAGCAGAACCTCGCTCAGGGGGCAGAGCCTCGCTCAGGGGGCAACATCAGGGAGTGCTGGGCTCATGGATTCACTGTTCATCCATGCTGTTTTCCTGGTGCTGCTGGTTGTCACATGCCTTTAAGTGACCTGCTTGGTCGGTGGGTGTGTGTGGGAGGTCAGGAGCTGCCATTGCTGAGGGGAGGGGGGCACAGGGCAGTGCTGGGGTTGAGGCTGGCACCCACCTGGCTCCTCCTGCCACAGCTGGGGACTTCAGTGCAGAGCCTGGATGGGTACTGGGACAGTGTATGTGTCCCAGGGGCAGAGGACACTCTGGCTCCAAGCAGGTTTTGGGCTGTGTCCCAGAGCATGGACACAGGGTGGTGCCATGCCAGGTTTACCTTGGCTGTTCTTCAGCATGGTGTATGAGCCTGGTGCCAGGACCTATTGTAATGGCAAGGCCAGAGGAGGGGGCTGGGAAGGCTGATGTGGCCTGCACTGTGATGGGTTTCTGAGCAGCCAGGGGATGTTCAGAGACTGCTCTGGCATCTGATCCACTCCTGGTGCTGGGAAGTGGGAAACATCTCCTGGAGGTAACAAAGTGAGAGGGCTGGCAGGGTTTGCTGGGCAGTGGTTTGTGCTGTGGTGTGTGTGGTATGGTGTGTGTGCCATGGTGTGTGCTATGGTGTGTGTGCTATGGTGTGTGTGCCATGGTGTGTGTGCTATGGTGTGTGTGCCATGGTGTGTGTGCTATGGTGTGTGTGCTATGGTGTGTGCCATGGTGTGTGTGCTATGGTGTGTGTGCCATGGTGTGTGTGCTATGGTGTGTGTGCTATGGTGTGTGTGTGCTATGGTGTGTGTGCCATGGTGTGTGTGCTATGGTGTGTGTGCCATGGTGTGTGTGCTATGGTGTGTGCTATGGTGTGTGTGCCATGGTGTGTGTGCTATGGTGTGTGTGCCATGGTGTGTGTGCCATGGTGTGTGTGCTATGGTGTGTGTGCTATGGTGTGTGTGCTATGGTGTGTGCTATGGTGTGTGTGCCATGGTGTGTGTGCTATGGTGTGTGTGCTATGGTGTGTGTGCTATGGTGTGTGCTATGGTGTGTGTGCTATGGTGTGTGTGCTATGGTGTGTGTGCTATGGTGTGTGCTATGGTGTGTGTGCCATGGTGTGTGTGCCATGGTGTGTGTGCCATGGTGTGTGTGCTATGGTGTGTGTGCCATGGTGTGTGTGCTATGGTGTGTGTGCTATGGTGTGTGTGCCATGGTGTGTGTGCCATGGTGTGTGTGCTATGGTGTGTGTGCCGTGGTGTGTGTGCTATGGTGTGTGCTATGGTGTGTGTGTGCCATGGTGTGAGTGCTATGGTGTGTGTGCCATGGTGTGTGCTATGGTGTGTGTGCCATGGTGTGTGTGCTATGGTGTGTGTGCTATGGTGTGTGCTATGGTGTGTGTGCCATGGTGTGTGCTATGGTGTGTGTGCTATGGTGTGTGCCATGGTGTGTGTGCTATGGTGTGTGTGCTATGGTGTGTGTGCTATGGTGTGTGCTATGGTGTGTGTGCTATGGTGTGTGTGCTATGGTGTGTGTGCTATGGTGTGTGTGCCATGGTGTGTGTGCTATGGTGTGTGTGCCATGGTGTGTGTGCCATGGTGTGTGTGCTATGGTGTGTGTGCCATGGTGTGTGTGCCATGGTGTGTGTGCTATGGTGTGTGTGCCATGGTGTGTGTGCCATGGTGTGTGTGCTATGGTGTGTGTGCCATGGTGTGTGTGCTATGGTGTGTGTGCTATGGTGTGTGTGCCATGGTGTGTGTGCTATGGTGTGTGTGCTATGGTGTGTGTGCTATGGTGTGTGTGCCATGGTGTGTGTGCCATGGTGTGTGCCATGGTGTGTGCCATGGTGTGTGTGCCATGGTGTGTGTGCCATGGTGTGTGTGCCATGGTGTGTGTGCCATGGTGTGTGCTATGGTGTCTGTGCCATGGTGTGTGCTATGGTGTGTGTGCCATGGTGTGTGCTATGGTGTGTGTGCTATGGTGTGTGTGCTATGGTGTGTGTGCCATGGTGTGTGTGCCATGGTGTGTGTGCCATGGTGTGTGTGCTATGGTGTGTGCCATGGTGTGTGTGCCATGGTGTGTGTGCCATGGTGTGTGTGCTATGGTGTGTGTGCCATGGTGTGTGCCATGGTGTGTGTGCCATGGTGTGTGTGCTATGGTGTGTGTGCTATGGTGTGTGCTATGGTGTGTGCTATGGTGTGTGTGCTATGGTGTGTGTGCCATGGTGTGTGTGCTATGGTGTGTGCTATGGTGTGTGCTATGGTGTGTGTGCCATGGTGTGTGCTATGGTGTGTGTGTGCCATGGTGTGTGCTATGGTGTGTGCTATGGTGTGTGTGCTATGGTGTGTGCTATGGTGTGTGTGCCATGGTGTGTGTGCTATGGTGTGTGTGCTATGGTGTGTGTGCCATGGTGTGTGCTATGGTGTGTGTGCCATGGTGTGTGTGCTATGGTGTGTGTGCTATGGTGTGTGTGCCATGGTGTGTGCTATGGTGTGTGTGCTATGGTGTGTGCCATGGTGTGTGTGCCATGGTGTGTGTGCCATGGTGTGTGTGCTATGGTGTGTGTGCCATGGTGTGTGTGCCATGGTGTGTGCTATGGTGTGTGTGCCATGGTGTGTGTGCTATGGTGTGTGCCATGGTGTGTGTGCTATGGTGTGTGTGCTATGGTGTGTGCCATGGTGTGTGTGCTATGGTGTGTGCCATGGTGTGTGTGCTATGGTGTGTGTGCCATGGTGTGTGCTATGGTGTGTGTGCTATGGTGTGTGTGCTATGGTGTGTGTGCCATGGTGTGTGTGCTATGGTGTGTGCTATGGTGTGTGTGCCATGGTGTGTGCTATGGTGTGTGTGTGCTATGGTGTGTGCTATGATGTGTGCTATGGTGTGTGCTATGGTGTGTGCCATGGTGTGTGTTATGGTGTGTGTGCTATGGTGTGTGTGCTATGGTGTGTGTGCCATGGTGTGTGTGCTATGGTGTGTGTGCCATGGTGTGTGCCATGGTGTGTGTGCCATGGTGTGTGTGCTATGGTGTGTGCTATGGTGTGTGTGCTATGGTGTGTGTGCCATGGTGTGTCTGCTATGGTGTGTGTGCCATGGTGTGTGTGCTATGGTGTGTGTGCCATGGTGTGTGCTATGGTGTGTGTGCTATGGTGTGTGTGCCATGGTGTGTGTGCCATGGTGTGTGTGCTATGGTGTGTGTGCTATGGTGTGTGTGCCATGGTGTGTGTGCTATGGTGTGTGTGCTATGGTGTGTGTGCCATGGTGTGTGTGCCATGGTGTGTGTGTGCTATGGTGTGTGTGCTAAGGTGTGTGTGCTATGGTGTGTGTGCTATGGTGTGTGTGCTATGGTGTGTGTGCTATGGTGTGTGCCATGGTGTGTGTGCTATGGTGTGTGTGCTATGGTGTGTGCTATGGTGTGTGTGCTATGGTGTGTGCTATGGTGTGTGTGCCATGGTGTGTGCTATGGTGTGTGTGCCATGGTGTGTGTGCTATGGTGTGTGCTATGGTGTGTGTGCTATGGTGTGTGCTATGGTGTGTGTGCCATGGTGTGTGTGCCATGGTGTGTGTGCTATGGTGTGTGTGCTATGGTGTGTGTGCCATGGTGTGTGCCATGGTGTGTGCCATGGTGTGTGTGCTATGGTGTGTGTGCTATGGTGTGTGTGCTATTGTGTGTGTGCCATGGTGTGTGTGCCATGGTGTGTGTTATGGTGTGTGTGCTATGGTGTGTGTGCTATGGTGTGTGTGCTATGGTGTGTGCCATGGTGTGTGTGCTATGGTGTGTGTGCTATGGTGTGTGTTATGGTGTGTGTGCCATGGTGTGTGTGTGCTATGGTGTGTGCTATGGTGTGTGTGCTATGGTGTGTGTGCCATGGTGTGTGTGCCATGGTGTGTGTGCTATGGTGTGTGTGCCATGGTGTGTGTTATGGTGTGTGTGCCATGGTGTGTGTGCTATGGTGTGTGTGCCATGGTGTGTGTGCCATGGTGTGTGTGCTATGGTGTGTGTGCCATGGTGTGTGTTATGGTGTGTGTGCTATGGTGTGTGTGCCATGGTGTGTGTGCCATGGTGTGTGTGCTATGGTGTGTGTGCTATGGTGTGTGTGCTATGGTGTGTGTGCTAAGGTGTGTGTGCCATGGTGTGTGCTATGGTGTGTGCTATGGTGTGTGCTATGGTGTGTGTGCCATGGTGTGTGTGCTATGGTGTGTGTGCTAAGGTGTGTGTGCCATGGTGTGTGCTATGGTGTGTGTGCTATGGTGTGTGCTATGGTGTGTGTGCCATGGTGTGTGCTATGGTGTGTGTGCTATGGTGTGTGCTATGGTGTGTGTGCCATGGTGTGTGTGCTATGGTGTGTGTGCCATGGTGTGTGTGCTATGGTGTGTGCTATGGTGTGTGTGCTATGGTGTGTGTGCCATGGTGTGTGTGCCATGGTGTGTGTTATGGTGTGTGTGCTATGGTGTGTGTGCCATGGTGTGTGTGCCATGGTGTGTGTGCTATGGTGTGTGTGCCATGGTGTGTGTGCTATGGTGTGTGCTATGGTGTGTGTGCCATGGTGTGTGTGCTATGGTGTGTGTGCCATGGTGTGTGTGCTATGGTGTGTGTGCCATGGTGTGTGCTATGGTGTGTGTGCCATGGTGTGTGTGCTAAGGTGTGTGTGCCATGGTGTGTGCTATGGTGTGTGTGCTATGGTGTGTGCTATGGTGTGTGTGCTATGGTGTGTGTGCCATGGTGTGTGTGCCATGGTGTGTGTGCTATGGTGTGTGTGCTATGGTGTGTGTGCCATGGTGTGTGTGCTATGGTGTGTGTGCTATGGTGTGTGTGCTATGGTGTGTGCTATGGTGTGTGTGCCATGGTGTGTGTGCCATGGTGTGTGTGCCATGGTGTGTGTGCTATGGTGTGTGTGCCATGGTGTGTGTGCTATGGTGTGTGTGCCATGGTGTGTGCCATGGTGTGTGTGCCATGGTGTGTGTGCCATGGTGTGTGTGCCATGGTGTGTGCTATGGTGTGTGTGCTATGGTGTGTGTGCTATGGTGTGTGCTATGGTGTGTGCTATGGTGTGTGTGCTATGGTGTGTGTGCCATGGTGTGTGTGCTATGGTGTGTGTGCCATGGTGTGTGTGCTATGGTGTGTGCTATGGTGTGTGTGCTATGGTGTGTGTGCTATGGTGTGTGCTATGGTGTGTGCTATGGTGTGTGCTATGGTGTGTGTGCTATGGTGTGTGTGCTATGGTGTGTGCCATGGTGTGTGTGCCATGGTGTGTGTGCTATGGTGTGTGCTATGGTGTGTGTGTGCTATGGTGTGTGTGCTATGGTGTGTGTGCCATGGTGTGTGTGCCATGGTGTGTGTGCTATGGTGTGTGTGCTATGGTGTGTGCTATGGTGTGTGTGCTATGGTGTGTGCTATGGTGTGTGTGCCATGGTGTGTGTGCCATGGTGTGTGTGCCGTGGTGTGTGTGCCATGGTGTGTGTGCTATGGTGTGTGTGCTATGGTGTGTGCTATGGTGTGTGCCATGGTGTGTGTGCTATGGTGTGTGTGCTATGGTGTGTGCTATGGTGTGTGCTATGGTGTGTGCTATGGTGTGTGTGCCATGGTGTGTGTGCTGTGGTGTGTGTGCCATGGTGTGTGTGCTATGGTGTGTGTGCCATGGTGTGTGCTATGGTGTGTGTGCTATGGTGTGTGCTATGGTGTGTGTGCCATGGTGTGTGTGCCATGGTGTGTGTGCTATGGTGTGTGCCATGGTGTGTGTGCTATGGTGTGTGTGCTATGGTGTGTGTGCCATGGTGTGTGTGCCATGGTGTGTGTGCTATGGTGTGTGTGCCATGGTGTGTGTGCCATGGTGTGTGTGCTATGGTGTGTGTGCTATGGTGTGTGTGCTATGGTGTGTGTGCCATGGTGTGTGTGCTATGGTGTGTGCCATGGTGTGTGTGCCATGGTGTGTGCTATGGTGTGTGTGCTATGGTGTGTGTGCCATGGTGTGTGTGCCATCTCGTGTGTGTGCCATGGTGTGTGCTATGGTGTGTGTGCCATCTCGTGTGTGTGCCATGGTGTGTGCTATGGTGTGTGCTATGGTGTGTGTGCTATGGTGTGTGCTATGGTGTGTGTGCTATGGTGTGTGCTATGGTGTGTGCTATGGTGTGTGTGCCATGGTGTGTGCTATGGTGTGTGTGCCATGGTGTGTGTGCCATCTCGTGTGTGTGCTATGGTGTGTGCCATGGTGTGTGCCATGCTGTGTATGTCTGCCAGAGAGACAGAGTGGGGAGCGTGGGCTGTGCCAGGAGCCAAGGGGGAGCATCAGCCTCCAACACAGAGAGCAATCAGCCTGGAGTGCGGCTGATGGAAGGGGCTGGTCACTGCAGAGAGGGGAGGGAAGCAGTGACTTAATTCACCGAGGAAAAGTATGGTCCCAGTGTGTGGGCTGGCTGGAATGGGGAGATACAGGGTCTCCTTCGTGTCCTGGAGGACAGGAGAGGGCTGGCTGCACTCATGGGGAATGGGACAATGCTGAGCTGTGCTGGTGCCAGGGCTGGTAAAGAGAAAAGTGGAGAGCCAGAGATAAATGCCTTGAGCCCTGTCCTGGGGTGCTCCAGCTCAGTGATGAGAAGCAGAGGCACTCCACAGTGTCGGCCACAGGGGTAGGTGCCCAGGGGATATTGTGTCTCCAGGAGCAGTCATCACTCCAGCTGGTCTCCTCCAGTGTCTGACAGGGCAGCAGTTCCAGCCCAAGGGCCTGGTTTGTGGATGTCTCTGTCCAAGACACCCTTGTGCCCCTGCTCTGTCCCCATCCCTGTCCCCAGCCCTGTCCTAGCTACTGTGAGACTGTGGTGGACACAAGTCCATCCAGGGAGAGACAAGCCAGCCCCTTTGCACATCAACATCACCCAAACAGCCACAGGTCTGAGAGCATCCAATGCCATTGGGACCCCCACAGGGACCCCACGATACCAAGGGAATCAGGCAATGCCATGGGGACACTGTGCCAGCATCCAGGAGGAAGCAGCAGGAGAAGCTGGAGGAGCAGTTGGGTGCTTTGAGGGGATTGAAGGGAGTAAGAGGGTCTTGGAGACACTTTGATTGTCCCCCAAAAATGCCTCATGGGTCTTGTTTGTGCCTGCTGGCTGGCCTGGCCTGGTTTCCAGCCAGAAAAGACAACAGGAGGGAGAAGTCCTGGGATGCTGAATGGTTGGAATCTGCTCCCTCCAATTCCAAATCTGTTAGCTCACCCCTTTGCAGCGCCCTTTTTCTCAGGCTTTTCCTTGGAAAGGAATGAAGCCAGAGTAAAACGGTGACATGTTTTACACTGGCTCTGATTTATTTCACGTCTTACTATTGAATCTTATTCCCTGGTTTCACAGTTATTGTGGATTTTCACCAAAGGGGATAAACAGGTCTGGGATTTGGGGTTGTCATAGGAACTGTTTTTGTGCCACAGCCTCACTGCCAGCCTCATCCCCTGCTGACAGAGTGAGGGCTCTGGCCAGCACGGCCGGGGCATCTCCACACCACAGGCACAGCCCCAGGGACAGCTGGGGTACAGGGCAGCCTCCCACGGCAGCAGGACACTCGGGATGCTCAGGGAGGAGATGGACTCCCAGGCACTGCCCAGCCATGCCCACGAAACAAACTGGGACCCCCAGACTGCAGACCAGGGCTTTAAGTTGAGAAGAGTTGAAGGTGTTTGGAGGATGCTGCTTTTCCCTGTGGGTTCTCTGGTGTCCAGTAGGAGGTTGTGCTATTGCAGTTATTGCTACTTGGGAACCTCTCTGGCCACCCTGGAATAGTTTTCATTAAATCCCTGGAGCTGAAGGGGTGTGGTGTGGATGGGGGCCTGCCCTATGACTGCTCCTCATCTCTTCAGTCACAAGGAGAGGGGATAGGCAGTGAAACTGAAAAGTGTCACGCACATCCTTTGTGCCCAACACTCCTTTGGCCCGTGTGGTCCTTCACTGCAGGACACCATGAGGCCAAGACCCTGGCAGTGATTAAAAAGGGGTTTCCAGGGCCGTGGGACAAGCAGGAACATCCAGTGCTTATGAAAGACTCAAATTGTGCTTTCAGTGTTGGACGGGACGTTGCTCAGGGACAATCCCCTCTGGAGCCGGCAACGGGGAGAGCAGATGGAGCTGCAGTGCTGGGTCCTGCCAGTGCCCAAGCGAGGGTCCCAGAGTGAGTGGGAGGGGGGTCCTGCCTGCATTGGAGCTCCTGAGGCTCTTCATGCTGGATCAGCTGTTGGTGTCTCTCTGGAGTGGTCCTGGTCCTCCCAAAATCCACATGTACATTGTACCCGACGTGAGCTGTGCAAGCTCCTGGGGATGCTCCAGGTGGCTTTGTCCAGCGAGAAGAGCTCAGAGGAGGGAAACCCTTTGGGGAGCTCCCTGTCCCTAGGGCAGGACGCTGTGGGGTCCCTGGAGCTCCTCCCGGCACCGAGCGACCTTAAAGCGTGGCTGTGCTTGGCCGTGGCCCCAGCGCTGGCTCCCCGAGCCCGGCACAAGCGTCCCTCTGCAGAGAAGTGCAGGGAAAGGGAAAAATATTGAGAGAGGCAGGAGAAGGGGGAAAGCAGGCGCTGCGGGAGGGAGCACAGCACGGCCTGAAAGCTCCCTCTCAGCGGGCTTTTGTTCGCCCTGGACGTGCCGAGCGATGCTGCCAGCCCGGAGGGGCTGTGCTGGCGCCGGTGGCTCCCGGCGATCCCGGAGCCCCGCAGCCTGCCCGGCGCCTCGTTCCAGCGACGTGCCCGTGGGCAGGATGCAGCAGCCTCCAGCGGGGACCCCCATCACCCCCCGCCGGCCCAGGGGTGGGCACTGCTCGGACCCACAATGCACTCCCGAAAATAATTCCTTCTGACAGATCCATTTCTTCCACATGGTTCAGGCTTAATTTTATAATGGTATCAGTAGCTATGGCAACGTGTAAAAATAACGAATCCCCGAGCCCGGCAAATTCTCCGTAAACAGCTCCCGTCTCCCGGAGCCCGGCTGGGTGGGCATCACCCCTTGCCCACGGCTACCGCGGCCGCTGCGGTCTGTGCTTGGGCTGGGATTCACGCGATGACTAATTAGCAGCGTTAACCGCTTACGCCTTGGGATGATGATTCCATCCGCTAATCCTTGGGGCTAGGCTGGGCTAATTGGGTGGATATCATTAACGCTGGCTGTCAGGAGCTGCCCTTACAGGATTGCAGCACAGCAAAGGTTGGAGCACCCCTCTGGCACCCCAGACCCAGCACGGGGCTGGTAGCACGGCTCAGGGGGTGTCAGGGGACCACCAGCCCCATTCCCACCTCCAGCCCACCCCAGAGCTGCTGCTGCTGCACATCCACGCGTGTGCACACGAGGGAACGTGCACAGGAACACAGACAGGCACACACAGATGAGATTTCCCGCATGCAGGACCCCCCTCAGCCAACATCAGCCGGTGCCGGCTCCTGCTGCAGCTCAGAGGTTCCGGTCACCGCCGCGAGTGGATAATCCCAGACAATATTTTCTAAACCTGTTAGACATCACACAGACCCTCTAAATCCCTGATCCCCCTCCAAGGCTTCAGCGGGATGGCAGCACTTGGCAGCTCGGATTTGCAGCTCCTTATCAGGGCCAGCAGGGCCAGCCCCTTGGAGTGATGCAGTCACCGGGAGCATGGTGGATTCTGCTGACCCAGAATTAATCCCACAGATTTTTGTTGCCTTCCAACTTAAAAAAAAAACCACAAAAAAGACCAACACAAACCCCTTGGAGAAGTGTTTTTCTCCATCCAGCCTCCAGCAGCAGGCCCAGAATAACCCCAGCCCCACAGAGCTGAGAGTGCTGAGTCAGGCAGTTTGGATGTGTTTGATCTGAACAGGGCCAAAATAAAGAGGCAACGGGTCTGGAATGTGGCTCCTGAGCCTTGGAGCTGCTATGAGGACAATATGGGGATAGGAACCACAGGGACAGCCTGGCAGGAGGGCTGGGATGGCCCTGAGGGCTGGCCAGCATCCTCGTCCAAAGGCTTGGTCTGGCTGTTTCAGGGGGTGCAGCCCCCCTGCATCTCAGCAATTGAGGCATCAGATCCAGCACTTTCACAAGTGACCCCATGAAGCCCCCACTGCTGGACACACCACCTTCCTGCGCAGTAAAGAGTGCAGGGGTTGTACCAGGTCTCCTGCACCTCGTGTGCCGTGTCTCAGCCCTCCATGGGGCATCACCCCGGCGATACCCACACACCAGGTTCCACAGCACAAATCCCACCTCTGAGCCTGGATTTTAGCACTTCACAGCAAGGGCTCTGCCAAGCAGGAAGCAATGGGCTGAGCTGGCTGAACATGATCAATCCCCCACGTTAGCAGTTTTATTTCCATCCGCAGCTGCCGCAGGACTCTCAGGCAGTGCAGCCTCGCTGAGCTCCAGCCACTGGCCCGGCAGCACAGCGTTATCTGCTGCTGCAGCCTCGGATGCGCTTTCATGATAACGATTTGCAATCAACAAAGAACTTGGAGAGGATGCAGAGAAAAAAAAAAAAAAAAAAGACAACTGGCATTAGAAACTGAGATGATATCGCTCTTCCCTCGGCCGAGCTGCAGTACAGTCCTGGTGGTATCACCAAGGGGAGATCAAGGTCTTCTCCAGCATCACTCCATGGGGCTGGCTGTGTGCTGAGGGAGCTGGGCACTGGCACTGCCACCACATCCCCACGAGCCAGCACAGTGCAGAACTTCCCCCTGCAGAGGGGGGAGGGAGGCTTTAGTTCAAACAGCTCCCATCAATGATTAACACCCAGCTCTGAAATGTCCCTGCATGGCTGGAGCTCCCTGCCCTCCCCCCTGCCCCTGCCACTTCCTCCTCCACAGCACTTCTGCTCCTGGGGTTGGGGCAGGGTCCCAGGGTGGGGACCAAAGCTCTCTGTGTCTCTGGAGCACGTCAGAGCTGGGGTGAGCCCAGTCGTGCCCCATACAGACAGCACAGATGTCTCCCAGTTTTGCAATCACTGGAACAAAGGGTGCAGGACTGGAGCCACCCTGTGTCCCTGCTGAGCTGCCCTGAGTGAGACCTCTCTTGTTCCCCTGTCCCTGTCATCTGTCAAGGTTGGAACAGCGCCCCAACATCAGTCCAACCATCCCCCTATTACTGCCAAGCCCACCACAAACCCACGTCCCCAAGTGCCACATCCCCGTTTTTTGAACACTTTCAGGGATGGTCACTGCACCACTTCCTGTACAGTTTAGTCCCGGGGCTGTGCACGTGTTGCAGACCCATAGCAGAGAGCAAACCCTCCTCTGGGCCAAGGGGCAGGATCCTGTCTGCCAGCAAAGGTCAGCACAGTCCTGCCAGCTCGGGTACCTCAGCAGGCACAGGCGCCAGCACTGCCAGCCGTGTCCTTCCCAGACAACACCAGGCTGGCTTTTCCCAGCCTGTCAGCACTTTTACCCTAAAACCCCTCACCTCAGGTCAGGCAGGCCGTTTCCAGGCCAGGCACAGGATATAAACCACCTTTCCTGCTCTGACACAGCCATGAGGAATTCCCCCAGAGTGTGAGCGTGCTGGGCTGCATTAAGGAAGCCCAGTCAATTCACCCGTTTGCAGCGTCCCATAGGGCAGCACTGCGGGGTGGGAGCAGCCTGGGAGCACAGCCAGCCCTGGGATGGCTGAGCTGCCCTGTGGATTCAGTCCCTGCTATAGCCTGTGGGTTTTCCTTCCTGCTTGGTAGACAGTGATGGACATTCTGAAGGCAGTGGGTGGTCTGACACGGGGCTCTGCTGCCACTGCTGATGCCCGGGGTGACTGTGTGAGTGCCATGAGGGCACTCAGAGCATCACTCCAACCCAGCAAAGCCCAGCATGGGCAGGCAGAGCTGTATCCCTCCCTCATCCTCCCTGAAAGTCATTTCAGGGGCTTGGAGGGAACCAGCTGATCCTGACAGTGCTGGGGATTTGTTCAGTGGCAGAGGGACACTAAAATTAAGTGGGCTGTGATTTGAAGCCCTGCTGCCTAAGGAGGGGGCAGAAAAGGTCTGGTCAGTGTGCACAGAGGGGCCTCTTCAGAGAATGCCTCATGCCAGGGGGCACCTCACCTCCACCCCATTCATCCCTCCATACCATCTGCACTAACTGGGCCTCAGAACCTTAACAAAGAGCTGACAGAGCTGAAATAACTCAGCTGTAACTCCTAAATCACCCAATAAAAGCTTGGCTAAAACAATTGCAGGTAGTTCCCATGAGCCCCCTCAAAAGGTGAGGGGCAAAGCCCATGCACTGGCTGCTCTCACCCTTCTCCTGCCAATCTCAGCCTTAACAAGGCCCCTGCAGCTCACCACCCTCTCCAGGGTCTCTCCCATATAAGAGAATGATGTGGTGGATGTTTATGGTGGTGGATGCCATCACAGGAGTATGAGGAGACAGGTAGGATACGTACCTCTGCTTCTTAAATCCATGTTTAGAGGGCTGTGGGTGCCCCTTCCCTGGGTCACAGTCCATGAAAACCATGCCCACATTAACATATTGCTTGTTATAAGTTAACATGAGATAAACTAATTTAAGCTTCCCCTGTACTGCATGTCTCGGATTAAATTGGCAAGGTACCTAATGAAGCTGCAGCTCCATTTGTTGTGCTGGAAGCCCTAAATATCAGCAGTGTAATTGGTGCTCCCTGCTTCTAGAGACATTTGTGTTTCTCTCCCAGCTGAAAGCCCTCTTTGGGTGCTGACTGAAGCCTGAGAAGGGAGGGTGAGGTGAGGGGGCTATAGGATGTGTCCACCTTGGTGAGGTGGCCCTGAAATTTGTTAGTCCTTGAGGGGTCCTGAATTTGTTTTTGAAGCTGGAGGATGGATGGAGGAACATGCTGCTCTCTGGCTGTATGGAGGCTGCACTGACTTGTAGGTGCCAGAACAGAGCTTGTGTGGGCCTGGTGCTCTGATGTGGTCCCACAGGGTGTTCTGTTGTGGTCAGCTGGGAAAGTAGCATCTCTCAGGGGGCTGGGCTGGGAGATGTTTGTGCCTGGGACTGGGCCAGGATGGCTCTGAGTTTCCCCATGGTGGTGAGTCCCACATGTTTAGCGCTGTGTGTTTTGGTTTATCAAGGAATCTTTGAGGTTGGAAAAGACCTCTAAGATCATTGAGTCATTATTGTGGAGGGCTCCCACAAGCACTGGCTACTCACTGATGCTTGGGCATGGCTATGTGCCCACAGTCCCAAAATGGGATGCCAAATCTGGAGTGTTTTCCAGGCTGATGTCTGAAATATTGGTGGTTTTTTTACTGTATCCCTAAGCTGGCTTGGATTTTGAAGGGTGAATGAGCATTTTGGGACAACTGCTGTGTCCTGGTGTGATGCGGCCACTCAGGCTGTTGGTGCTTCTCCCACTGTGCCATCCCATTGCTGGAGTGGGGATCATGAGGGACAAAAGGAAAGACTGCAGTCACCTCCATTGGTGAAATGTGACTCAACAACAGGCCCAGGTTTGGCCCTGCAGGGCAGAGACTGGAACCTCTCCCATCTCCATCCCCTGTGAATCCCCTCCAGCCGAGTGAGCCACCGCTGCTCCCGGGGGCCACAGGGGCTGGGAGAGGATCAGACAGGCAGCTGATTAAGGCATGAAAGAACAGTCTGGGCAAAACCAGTGCTGCAAGACTTTCCACTGGGATTGCTCTGGCAAGGCTGTAATTGTTCCCATTGGAGGCTGCCAGGCTCTGACAAGAGATGGGGTGCTGTTGCCCTGGCTGGGGGTCCCTGTGGGAGGATGGGTCTGCAGCTCCTCCTGGGGAGGGAGCAGATCCTGCAGAGCTGCCCAGCTGGGAACAAGGGAATGCAAAAAGAACACTGAGCCTGTGGTTCTGACTGGGAACAGGGAAGGGGAGCAGACCCCTGCTTGCCCAGCACCCAAACCTATGGGGGTGGCTGAGTTCTGCCACACGGAGCATGTGCCTTCCCCAAATGAGTGCTAGCAGCGTGATCAGAGTTCCTCACTGTGCCTCAAAGCTGTGAAAATCAACTTGTTCTTGAAAAGCTCTCCTGAAACACTGCCCTGTCCCCATGCTGGCTGCTGCCCAGCTCCTGGGGCCAGGGAGAGCCAAGCTCTGGAATCCTCCAGGGTCTCTGGAATCCTCCCTGCCGGAGCAGGGGTTTTGAGCTGAAGCACAGAGATGCTGCAGAGTGAGCACAGCCTGGGTGCCCGCTGGCAGCACAGAGAGCCTGGCAGCACTGCCCACCCTGCCAAGCAGTGCTGCAGCCTCCTGCTCACTGTGGGTGGTCTGTGCAGAAGGAGGATGATGATGATGGCTGAGTTGCACTCCCAAAATTTTGTATTGTCCCTCTGTCACTGGCACACAAGGAGAAGCAGAATGCTCCTCTCCCTCTGGTTCCCTGCCAAGCACAGGGCAGGGGCTGCCCTGCCAGGGTGTATCCTCCAAACCTCTCGTGTTGGAGCAGGGCCCCTGTGATGCCAAGTGGAAGGGCCATGGGTAGGAGGGGAGGCAGCTGAGCCTGCCCATATGCTTCCTAATGGGGAGCAATAGCAGCTCTTCCCGGGAAGCTCGCGCCGTGCCATCTGCTCTGTGCAGTACCTTCTCTTGCAGAGCTTTTTTAAGCTCTAACTTCCCTTCCCGAGCGCTCTGCGGTGGCTGCTGCTTGTGTGCGGGCTGGCTCTGTGCTGTGATCGCCTCAGAACAGGTTGTCTGCACCTTCAAACCGAGTAGAACATCCCAGACAGGCTGAAGCCAACCAGATCTGTGCTTCCATGTAAAAATAACCGGGAAAGGTGGCTGTGAATGGCTGCAGGGTGTCCCTGGTACTTGCCCTCCTGCTGGGCACCCACTTGCCCTGAAGGTTCCTGCGTCTGGGCTTGGGCTGGGGGGAGTGCACTGCCCATGATGGTGGAGCTTCAGGGTTTCCACAAACCACTGCTAATCCCATGGAATATCCAGAGCTGAAAGTGACCCACAAGGGTCACTGGGTTCAACTACTGTCCTGGCTCAGGACACCTCAAGAGTCCCACCCTGTGCTTGAGAGCATTGTCCAAATGCTTTTTGAGCTCTGGCAGGCTTGGAGCTGGGACCAGTGTCTTGGGGAGCCTTAGAAAGTATCCAAACACCCTCTGGGAAAAGAACCTTTTCCTAATATCCAATCTCAAACTTTCCTGATGGAGCTTCATGCAGCTCCCTTGGGTTTTATCACTGGTCACCAGAGAGCAGAGCTCAGCACCTGCCCCTTTGCTTCCTCTTGTGAGGTGCCTGTGGACTGTAGTGATGTGTCCCTGTGTCCCATCCCTGTGCAAAAAAAATATTGCTACGTGTAAAAGGCCAAATCCAGGGATCCTCTGCATCCCTGCTCCTTATTGGCCACTCTGGCCAGCACTGTGAAGGGAAATGATGGCTGTACTGGGCTTTCCAGGACCACGCTGCTGGTCACAAAAAAGCTTTTCTAGTGGGAGCAGAACTGGCCATAACCCTCGAGTGCAGCCTCCAGCTGCCAGGGGATCGCAGAGGGAGGTGAGTGCAGAAGCCTGGGGAGCTGATCCTGGCTCCCAGCAGTGCTAAACTGAGGCTGGATGTGCCCCATGGGCGTAGCTGGGGCTGAGGGGGAGGCTGGCGGGGCCGGGGATGCGCAGGCGGGCGCCGTGCGCAGATTGATGGTGCCAAGTCACTTCAGATATCTCGGCTGTGTTTGTGCGAGGCTCTAAATAAAACCGACAGCCCTGGCGGCTGCTTGGGGAGGAGGGGGGAGCCGGCAGCGGGTCCTCCAGTACGGCACCCAGCGCTGTCCTCGGGGACCCAGCCCAGTGTGGGAGAGCGATTGGTGCGATGTGTGCTGCTGGGGATGCTGCAGGTGATGCTGGGTGAGCTGCGAGCTCCCGCTCTGCAGTGTCTGCCCCATCCCTGGGAGGGCAGAGGGGACAGCGGGGCGCTGCTGGGAGCTGCCAGCATTGCACCTGGCATCCCAGGTACCTGCCTGGCCCGGCTGAAGTGCCCCTGGGCAGTGTGAGCTGTGACAGGTGCAGACAGGGGAGAATGTGTCCTTGTGACTCCCCTGGGAAGGAGTGTCAGGGAGAAGCAGGGTACTGCAGGGACATGAATCCCATGGATGTTGACACCCCAACACCCTCCTCCTCTTCCTCAGCCCTGCCTACAATTACAGCTGCCATGTCCTCAGGCTCTCGCTTCTTCCTGCTGCAGGCTCCCGCTGAGGGGACAGCACGGGGATGTCCCCATTCTCCCAGCGTGCTGTGCAGGGTTTTCCTCTCCCTCCCCATCCACCCTCTGCCTGTCTGTGCTGTACCAGTGTCCCCTCCTGGCCCTGACCCCCGCGGGCCAAGCTAACCTGTCCCTGTGGCACCGGCAAAACAACACCCGTGCCTCTGCCACGGGTTCTCAGCTCTGCGTGGTCCCTTGGGAGGTCCCTGGGCATTTGGGACCCCCAAGGCTGTGTGCTGTTTGTGCCTCTGCCACGGGCTGTCCTGGCTCAGCTCCAGGTGGTCGCTGTGTGTTCAGGACCCCGAACACCCCCTGTGTGCTCCCGCACCCCAATCCCAGCCCCGGGATGCCGGGCTGTGCGTTGTGGCCGTGCCGAAGCGGTGGCTACACCGGCAGCCTGTGGCGAGCAAGAGGATCCCCAGTCCCCATCCCCGCAGCCCTGGGGCCATGGAGCCGCCTCCCCCTGCCCTGGCCGACAGCTCCCGGCTCCTGGCGGCCGGTCCCGGGGGTCCCTCCCAGCCCACCTTAAGGCAGCCGCGCACCGGGTTGACCGGAGGACTCTGCCCCGGGGCGGGCGGGGCTGGTTTCGCCCCCGCCACGGGGGGAAGCGGCGCTAAACCGGGGCTGCTGGGAGCCGGAGGGGGTCTCGAAGCTGGGGCCAGCTCCGTCCCTCCCCGGTACCACGGCAACGGAGGCGGCGCGGCGGCGGGGGGGAGGCGGCTCCGCGCGGCACCGGGGCACGCGCCCGCCCGGGGCCCCGCCGCGGCGGCCCCGTCAGCGGCCCCGAGCCCGCTCCGGTGCCCACGGGCGGCGGCGGGGCCGCGGGTCCGTGTCGGTGCGTGCGTGTGCGCTGCCCGCCCGCCGCGGGGGGAGAAAGGGGGGAGCCCGGCCTCCTTCCTCATTTTGGGGCTGAGAAGAGCGATTTCCTTCGCCAGCTGCAGTTCTGCGCTTTTTTTTCTCTTCTTTTTTTGTTTTTTTTTTCTTTGCCTTTTTTTTTTTTTTAATTTTTTATTTTTAATTTGTCTTATTTATCAAACCCAGCCGCCGAGCCGGGCGCGGGGCCGCGCTGTGAAGCCGCGGGCTCCGCTCCCCGCACCGATGGAGCCGCATCCCCGGGATCCCGGCCGCACCGCCTGGGCACTGCCCTGCCTGCTGCTGCTCGCCCTGCCCGGTAAGCCATGGCTCCTGCCTGCCTCTCTGCTCCTTTCCTTGCCCTATTCCCCTCTTTCCCTCCCACCCCGCTGCCCCGCTCTGCCCTGTTCTCCCCTTTCTCACGCTGCTCCTCTCCTCTGCTTTGCCCTGTTTCCCCTCTTTTTTTCCATCCTGCTCCTGCCTCCTCTGTCCTGCTTTCCACCTTTCCCTTCCACCCAGCTCCTCTCCCTGCTCTGCCGTGTTTCCCCCTCTTTATCCCGCCCTGCTCCTCTCCTCTGCCGTGTTCCCCCCTTGTCTCCCTGCCCGATTTTCCCCCGATCCTCCTCTCCCCGCTCCCGCACACCTCCGGTACCGACATGACGCCGCCTCTCCGCGCACAGTTGCTTTGACCTTTCCTGCGGTGACCTAGAGAGCGGCGGTGGCCGAGGGGCTCCCGCGGGGGCCCTTGCCCGGCGGTTCTTCTCAAACCAAACTTCAAGACAGGCAGACATTCCCCTTCCCAGCCAGGCCGGGAATTCGGCAGGAGCATGAAGAGGCATGTTGTTCCCACCCATTTGCGAGCACCCATTTGCGAGCACCCCCTGCCAGCTATGGGTGAGGCAAATCTCAGCAGGCAGCCCGAATTCCCACTTGGAGGTGGTAGTGGAGAAGGGATGGGGAAGCTCTGGTGAGGGCTGCCTGTCTTCTCTTCCAAGAACTTGTTTTTCTTGCTACCCTCCTGCTTCAGCCCACTGTGGGCTCTTTCTCTACTCAACTGTTGGGCACTGGAGCGGTGGAATTGCAACACCTCGGGGCACCCTGTGTGTAGCCCTGTGTCGCCTCAGGCTCAGTGTCCCAGGCCTCCCAGGGGCCCATGGCTCCACCAGTCCCTGATAAAAACTGGGGAGCACAGCAAAGGACCAGTCAAAATGTGTCGCTCTTGGCTGTTTCCCTTACCAGCAGCGGGAAGAGAAGTCTCTCATCCCACCAGGAACTGTGGTGACTGCTGCTTTCAAGGATGTTTCCTTTCTAGGGTGTTTCGTTTTGGGTGGTTTCGAAGGAATCGCTCTCCCTGCCAAGGGAGGGACGGGGTTTTTGAGGCAAACCTGCAGCAATAGTGATGCATCTTCAAGAGCATCTCACTGCTGAGCTTTCTGCTCTGTTCCAACCCCACCCCTTCCAGCCAGATCCTACTGCAAACAGCCCAACCCAGCTTCCGCGGGGGAAACCCACATTCTCCCAAGCCCATTGAAATATTTACCATCAAAGCTTTACTTGGGCAAAGAGTTGGATGCAAACTTGGGTAGAAAGCAAATGCTTTCAGCACAACACTCCTTGCTTTGAGTCGCCTGATCACAACTGAGAAGTGTTGGCCCCAAACTGAAAACTCCGGCTGCTGAGAGCCAAGAAGGCTTTGGCGGCGAGCGCGGCTTCCCAGCGAGCCACTGCGATTTCCTGCGTGAGAGAATAGCTCCAGCAAAGCTCCTGAACTTAATTAAATGTGGTCTTGGAGTAAGAACCCCATTTCTTTGAGCCAGCCATGGGAAAAAAACCACCCCGGGGTTGTGAAGTGGTTTGCATCCCGATTTTAGGTGCAAACGTGCACGTCCTTTTTTTCCATATGGCGAATCCCTCCTGGGCCATGGCTCAAACTAAGCTGAACTCCAGCAGAGTTGGCCCAGGCTCCCACTGCCGGCGGTTCTGACAGCTTCTGCAGAAGTGAAGGGGAAAAGGAAAGGTCCTGGAGGAGAGCTTCCAGTGGGGCAAAGGCAGCGAGATGTGGGAAACCAAACAGCAAAGCCCCATTGAGAAACTGTGCCCTGCAGAGCCCTTCCATGCTGGGTTGTCTCCACAGAGCCTCTTCCAAAGGAGAATTCAGTTTCCTGCTGGGGCTCTGGCTCTTGGGATGAATTTCTGCTGATGCTGGAGGAGGGGAGCTTGGAAATGGTGGCTGCCTGTGAGCTTAGGCTTCCTCTGATGTCACGGATGTGAAACACAGCCTTTAGGACAGCCCTCCCTGAGCGCCCTGGGGTCTGCTCAGGGCTCAGCAGCTATCCCCAGGGCACTCCTTGCCTTCCCTAAACAGCAGATTCCAGGCCTTTTTTAGGCAGCACCTGTTAGTTTCCACTCCTGGCAGCCCTGCTGCAGGTGAAATTCCAGCAGGATTATTTTGGGGTTCCCTTGCCCAGTGGCCTGTTCCTTCAGTGAGTGACTGTGGGATTTCAGATGCCGGTGACCAGCTGCACATCGTTTCTGGAGCACGCAGCCATCCCGGAGCTCCTTCAGAGGAAAAAAATCTATTTTTACCAGGAAGCATCCAAGCAGCCTCTCCTGAATTAAACCCCAGCCTCTTGCAATCTGTTCAATATCAAATACTTCAAAAGGTGGAATATAGAAAAAAAAATGTGTCACCGACATGGAAAACTTGCACTGCAGCAAGAGCTGGAATTATTTTGCTCCCAAATTAAACTGAATAACGGGAAGGAGGGAGGCTCAGCCAGATCATGCTCCTGCCTCTGCTCTGGGCTGGAAGTGCTCCGGGTCTGCACTGTGAGGGTGCTCCCACCTACGTGGGAACTGTCAGGTGATGCTTTCAGGGCTCTAAAACCCTTGGCTAATTCTGGAGTGTAGGATAGAGCAGATTACAGGGTCAGAGCACCTAAATTCCCCATGATCTTGGGGGCAAGAGGATCGTGTTCCACTTCCAGGTGGTTTGAAATACAAGAAAAAATGTGTCATGAGGTAGCAGGGGAGAAGCAGGGAGAAATTGTCATGTCCCATGTGTTTGTGGACTTAAGCCCCCCCAGTATCCCATTCCTGGTGCACAGTCACGTTGTGAGCTGCTGGGAGGGAGCTTGGTGGGCTCTTGCTCCCACTGGGTGAACATCTCAAAAGGGGAAGGAGAAGGGGAGGCATCGTCTGTGTGTGAGGAGAAGCTGTGTTCAGGGAGAAAGAGGAAAGAAGCTTTGGTGGAAACTTTGCATTTTCTAACTTGTGTGATCTGGGGTTTTCTGCCAACTTCCCCTTTGTGTTTTCCCTTTGGGGTGTGGGGGGGGCATTGCTGTGAGCTGCTGCAGGGGGTTGGGGTAATTGTGAGCAGGAAGGGGTCAGGTTGGTCCTGGAAAGGGATGTTGGATGCAGGTAGGAAGTGGAGAAGCCAGGTCTGACTGGGACTCCTGCTTCTCAGCCAGGGGGTACGAGCTGGTCTTTGCTGGGGTGTTCCTGTGGTGGGTTATGGCTAGAGGCTGTGTCATAGATCAGAAATCCCTGAACAGGGTGATCTGAGCAGAGCTGGGTGAGGGTCTCTGAGGTAGCAGAGCAGAACACGTGGAAAAATACCCCAAAGCCCTATTTTAATCCTATCGAGGGGCTGCCTGGAGCCTCATGGTGTTTTCTGTGGTGACCAAAAGCTGCCAGTGAAGCTGCTGGCTGTGTGAAGCCCTTTTTTCCCTCGATCCTCTGGGAGCAGTAGCAGTCAGGAAAACAGGGAAGCACCTTGCATCCTTTCCTTGGACAACAGCATGCTCTGTGCCTGCTAATCCCTGGGCAGGGAGGCAGGCACACTGCTGCCCCGGTGAGGAGGGAATGTGGGCTCAGTGCTGTGGAATGCATCCACATTTGGCTGCAAATCTGGACCCTGGGAGAGATCCCTGCTGCTTGCAGGGATAAATCCCTGCGGTTCCAGGAAGGCAGGACCCTTGTGCCAAGGTAGTGGAAAGCCCTTGCTGCACACCAGGCATGGCAGCCAACTACAGGCAGGGCACCCAGCCACGCTCAGCTCAGTGTCCCAGTGCTTCTGAGGACATTTCTCAGAGTCACGTCACTGCAACCAAGAAATGAACTTTGGGGTTGAGCAGTGCCCACCCTGACACTCTTGGGTATTGGGCCCCAAAGCAGGCACTTGCCCAGCTCTCCCCCTCAGCACACCATGTGCCTCATGGGGAGATGGGCAGATGGAGAGAGGGAGGATGAAGAGGAGGTGCTCGGCTCGCTCAGGTTGGGCTGTGGGAGATGGTGCAGGCAGTTCCACCCAGTGCAGGGGACCCTCAAGGGGACATGGGGGTAACCACTCCATAGAAGTTGCTTTTAGAGGACTGCAGAGGGGGAGCAGTGAGTAACACACTGATCACAGGGCACAGAGTGGCAGTGGGGGGGTGGCCCTGGCCTCCTGCTGCTGCAGCCACACGAGGGATGTGTCCCTCGCTGTACTAGTGCTGTCCACTAATGAGCTTTGTTTGCCCAATTTGCTGGAACCGGTACTTGGTGTTGTGGCCCCGTCAGGTACATGGAAGGGCTTGGGGTCTGTGTGGTTGCTGGCTGGGGATTCCACTCTCTGCTCTGGCAGCCTGGTCCCTGCCTGTGTCACATCCATGTGCGGTGGTTTGGCTAGAAACGGGTGATGCAATGATGCTTCTGTGCTTGTGAACTTCCTCTGTGAGTTTCTCAACCATTTCTTGTGAAAGGTCTCTCGGCAGCAGGAGATGGAGAAGTTCAGGAGATGCCACAGAAGCAGATCCAGTGGTGTTTGCCCTGTGTCGGTGCTGTGTTCAGCACATGGAATGCACGAGGCCTCTGCTCCCCACAATTGGGATGTCACCTGAGAAGCCTGGGGTTGCTGTGCTGGGGCCCGGGGCACCACTGCTCAGGTGCAGGACCAAGGCTCAGAGTGAATGACTCATATGGACGTGACACAAACCAACTCCGTCCCTCTGTGCTTGTTTTGTGGGAAAAACTTGTTCTGGTGTTAAATGCTGCTGCTGTGTTAACTCTGACATGCCTTCAAAGGGAAACACCAAGGCCTGAAGGTTTTGGCTGAGGATGCTGTGGACTGATGCCCTGGGCAAAAAGCCTTTAACTGGGGCAGTCTGGAGAAACTGCTGCTGGTAATTCTGGCCATAGAGATTGAGTAATTCCACACACAGTGGAACAGTGAGAACATCTGTGGGTACCGCGCATACCGCTGTGAGTCAGGAGGGATTCACAGCTGCCAAAAATCAGCTCTGGTCTCTGGGAGAGCCAGCTGTGGCCAGAGGGGTCAGAGCAGCTTGTCCTACAGCAGGTCCTCCTGGGAGCATCCAGACAGAGATTATCCTGCTGTGTCCCAAGGGAAGCCTTGGTGTGGATTGCTGTCCTGGATGTCCCTGATGGGAGGCTGTGGCCAGGTGGAGGTCGTTCTCCTCTCCCAAATAGCAGGCGGCAGGACAGGAGGAAATGGCTTCAAGTTGTACAGGGGAGGGTTAGGTTGGATATTGGGAAAAAGTTCTTCACTGAAAGAGAGCTGTCCAGAGCAGTTGTGGGGAGGGATTTAAATCCTGGAGAGATTTTAAAAGATGTGTGGATGTGGCACTTGGGGTCTTGGTTTGATCAGAGACTTGGCAATGCTGACTTAATGGTTGGCCTCAACGATCTTAGAGCTTTTCCAGCCTAAAAAATTCTGTGATTCCATCATTCTGGTGTGAGAGATGTGGGGTGCCAGTCCATGTGCTCTCCATGCTGCTCAGCATTACCTGCTCAAACACCATGATCTGTGTGACCATGACACCAGTTCTGGGTGCCACAGCCACCTGTTACCAGCAGGTGGATCTAAGTGGTTCCCCCACTTCTGTCCCCATGTGGCTTAAAAAGTGTTCCTTTAAGCAGTGACCAAGATTGAAATCTTTTGTGAATTTGGTTGCAATAACTATATTGGCATGGGAAGCACTGAGTAACCGCTGTGTAACCCCTGGATGTGTGGTGGGGGTTGTGTGGGATGTCACTGTCTGTGCAGGGAGGTGTGGCACAGGTGACTGGATTCGGGACCAGTGGTGTGGATATGCTCCAGAAGCATTATCTCCCTGTGGTTGCTGCTGAGCAGGAACAGTGCCTGCCTGCCTGGCATTTGTGGGGGGCATGGTTTGTGCTCTGCTGGGATCACTGGGGCTGGCATTCCATGCAGAAAAGGGACAGATTTAGGACAGAAAATGCAGTGTCACATTGGTGATGGGAGCTGGCTCTTTGGAGCACCTCATTTTGTGCACTTTGTTCTCCAGGCTGACAATGCCAAGTGGCAGGGGGAGGCAGCCCAGCGTGTTGGAGACGTGGGCAGCTGGGATGTGGTCTGTGATTTATCCATGTGGACCAAAGCACAGTCACCAAGCAAAGCTGTGTCCAGCTCTGCACTGTGGACAGAGCACTGTGCCTGTGGCCACAGCCTGTCACCTGGGGTCCTCAGCCTGTCCCAGGGCTGGGAGAGCAGTCAGGAGTCTGGATGTGTGGTGCCAGATGAAACTTGGTCTCTTTTTTTTCTCTAGGTGTGGGTGCCCAGACCTTCAGTCTGCACCAGCCCCAGGACAAGGTGTCAGTGGCAGCAGGGGAGACGCTCACCCTGAACTGCACTGTGTCTAGAAAGAATGTAGTAGGTGCTGTGAGGTGGCTGAAGGGCTGGGACAGTGAGAACAAGACCATCTATGACCACAGAACGCCCTTATCCTTTCCACGTGTGATGGCAGCTGTGAGTGACTCTGACACAGACTTCAGCATCCACATCAGGAATGTTACACCTGAGGACACAGGCACCTACTACTGTGTGAAGTTTACCAAGGGGCCCAGGGGTGAGGATGTGGTGTTTCAGCGTGGCAGTGGCACAGAGGTGTCCGTGCAAGGTGAGTGGGGCTCCTGGAGCAGCTCCTGATGGGAACCAGCCCAGCGGGCTCTGCTCAGGCTGCACAGGGATGGGGAAGGGGCTCAGGGCTGGTCCAGCAGAGGATCCCATGAGCCATCCCTGTGCCCTTGTAGGAGACTCTGCTCTGGCAGGCCCAGGGCTGGGCAGGGGCCAGAGCCTGGTCTGATTGCCCCGTGCTTCTCCCCACAGCCAAACCCAGCACCCCGATCGTGTCTGGGCCTGAGCAGAGAGTGAGGCCGGAGCAGTCGGTGCCTTTCACCTGCACCACTGGAGGGTTCTCTCCCAAAGAAATTGTGGTAAAATGGTTCAAGAACAAGAACCCCATGACAGCTCAGCAGCCCCAGATCACAGAATGGAGGGACAAAACCTACAATATATCCAGCACCGTGAACGTGACCCTGCAGAAGGACGATGTCCCCTCACAGGTGACCTGTGTGGTGCAGCACTCCACGCTGCCGGCCCCACTGCGTGGGAGCTTCCAGCTCAGCAGAGTCCTGCGAGGTGAGGGCTGGGGGACTCACACTGGGGTGTGCTGCTCCTGTGGGGCTGGGGTCCCTGGGAGGAGGACAGGGGTACCTGGGGCAGGGACAGGGTGCCCTGTGGGAGCAGAGCCAGGGACACCAAACACCAAGCTCTGCCTCTCTTCCCAGTTCCCCCCATTGTTGAGGTGCGCACTGAGCCGAGCTCTGTTGAGCTGAACACGACCGTGACCTTCACCTGCCTTGTGAAGGAGTTTTACCCACCAAACGTGTCCATTTCCTGGCTGGAGAATGGGAAGGAGATGAAGGTGAAGAACGTCTCCCGGCCGTCGGAGCTCTCCGGGGGCTTGTTCCAGCTGAGAAGCTGGGTGGAGGTGCAAGCAACGGAGGAGAAAAACGGATCCACGATCGCCTGTGTGGTGGTGCACGATGGCCAGGCCCCTGCCAACTCCTCAGCCTTCCTGCGGATCTTCAACACAGCCCAGAGTGAATGGAGCAAGGAGTCCCAGATGCTTAAGGGTGGGTCAGAGCTGCTGGCATGGGGTGCCTGCCAGCATGGCTGTGTGGTGTCACCCCCTGAGGGAAGCTCAAAGCCCCATCCAAATATGAGGACGAAATCTCCATATCAGGGGGCTGGGGGTTGTGGTGGTGGCTGTCTTCCTTGGTGCTTCATGCATCACTGGGCCAATCCCAATTGTGAGGCTGCAGGGACTGTGAGGTACCACGTTCTTGGGCCATGGTGACCTTTTCATTGATGTTTCAGATGATATGCTCATCTACATCGTGGTGGGTGTGGTCTGCACCGTGCTGGCCCTGCTGGTGGCTGCCATTCTGTACCTCATCCGGACGAAGCAGATCAAGGGTAAGGCAGGGAGGCAGCTGCTCCCAACCCCGTTTTACCTCTCTTTCCCATGGGTTTCACCTTGTCCCATTGGGCAATAACTCCTGGCAGTGCAGCTGCAGGTACTGCCTAGTGGGGTGGTGGATAGAGCTGCCCAGGTTGTTTGCAGGCTGCAGGGTAATCTCTGGCTGGTCTAAACCCTGCCCTGTACCTCCTGTGCTCCCCCAGGAAAAGTACTGAATGAAATTGATTGAAACTCCTGGGAATTGCAGGCACTTGCCTCTGGGAAAAGCTGTGTCCTTGTCCTTGAAGCATTCTCTGCATGTGTTCTCTGTGCCCGGGGAAATGGGGCATTTATCTTGTTTCCTGAATTAATTTTTTTCTAAACTTCTTCTCTTTCAGCAGGTAAAAGCTCGCCATCTGCCAGGTGAGTGCAAATCTCTTCTAGTCGCTGGTAACTTGTGGGAACTCTGAGCTGGACACCTCCAGCCCAGAGTCCCTCAGGACTGGGACAGAGATGTATCCCCAAAACTTGTGAAAGGGAGGCAGGAGCACAGTCTCTGCCCATCTCTCCAGCTGGGGTTCTGTTCTCATGGGGAGTTTTTGCTTGTGGTGGGGCTGAGCAGGCTGCTGGGAGCTGGTCTCTGGCCAGCAGAGGAGGCAGCTGGACCAACACGAGCCAATGCTCAGGACTTGTCTTGCTGAGTGCAGCTGCAAGGACCTTGGCTTGCATCTGACCTCCCCAGCTGCTCCATCACCTGGGAAAGGGCAACAGGACACTCCATGCATCTGACTTTCTTGTCCCTCCTTGCAGGTTACATGAGCCAGAGAAGAGCAGCGAGGCCACGACCCAGGTGGGTCATCCTGGGTCTGGGGAGGGAGAGTGGCCGGGAGCCACCGGAGATGGGAGTGGAGGGTGGTGAAACATCTCAGTGTCTCCACTCTGTGGCTGGAGGTGGAAGAGAGGCTGCTCCAGGAAGTGGGTAGCCACTTCCCAGAATCTTTTCTGCCTTCACCCTCCTTCCTCCTCCTTCTCCTCCCAGTAAAGTCTGGATTGGTGCTGCCTGGAGAACCAGCTGTGCGATAGCCAGCCAGGCTATTTGTGGAGTTATTTTGCATTTGGTGACGCAGCTACGAGCAAAGTCGTGATCAGCAGCAATCTGTCCATCCCACCCAGGCTCTGCCAGCTCCTGTGTGGGCATCACTGGGCAGTCTGGCCCTGCTGGGATGGAGTGATGGAGTGGCTTCAGTGGTAGCTCTGGAATTGTGGCAGTGGTTTTGAAGCCAGAGCAGGGTGACAGGGTGGCTCACAATTTGAAGCTGTAGCATGGGGTAGAGCATGGCTGCAGAGTGGTGGCTGCTGGCATGGTTCCCCCATGAAGCAGGGTTGGGGTGGCCTGGGCTGAGCTGCAGTGGGATTGACTCCAGAACAGGGCTGTGGGTACAGGGGCACCTTCCCAGAGGAGGAACTCTTGGTGTCTCACACAGGAATCTGACCCCAACAACCTGACCTACGCGGACCTGAACTTCGACAAGGAGAGGAAGACCATCCGCCGGATGGTGGAGATGAGCCAGCAGTCGGAGTACGCCTGCATCCAGACCAACCGGGCGCCCAACGGCGACGAAAACCTCACCTACGCCGACCTGGACATGGTGCACCTCAGCAAGGCGCCCAAGCGGCCGGCCCCGCGCCCCGAGGAGAGCAGCTCTGAGTATGCCAGCGTCCAGATCACCAGGAAGTGAGTGAGCAGTGGCTGCTGGGACCCCCTGTCCTGCGGGGAGCTGCTCTGCTCCTCCCCAAGACTGTTCTCCTGGAAGCACTGGGAACAATGTGAAGATGCGCTGCGGTACCTGTGTTTTAGGATGGAAATGGAGCCTGCAATACTTATTCAGGTCTTCTCCCATCCAGAGAGACATGATTTTTGGGGGCAGTTTGGTCCTGGGGCTGCCAGCTCCATCTCTTTCAGGGCCCCCATCAGGGGTTGCTTAACCTCAGTGTGCCGGGTTTGCCCGCCAGCAGATTCAGCCAGCGGAGCAGCAGCTCCTTGGGAAGCTCCAGCTGGACTGAGGGGACAGGTACAGTGCCTCCACACCAGCTCTCATGGGGATGCCACTGCCTGACCCATGGCTCCCCAGGACCAGCAGGGCCCCCACACTGCCTTCTGGGGCTCTGCCACCACGCCTGGACACCAAACTCTGGCTTTAAAGGAAGGACCGAAGCGTCCGCCCTCTCTTCCCAAGTGTCCCTTCTGCGGGACCTCTGTCTCGCCCCGAGGCCAAGAGGCTGGAAGGCCACTGAGCCGAGGCCCCCACCCTGCCGTCCAGGGGAGCTCCAGCACCGAGCATCCTTCTCAGCATCATCTTCCTGTGCACAGCCTTGCCCTGCCCTGGGACCCGCCAGCGCTGCCCCAGGCTTGTACAAAGCGTGCGAGGGCCCCCCCAGCCTGGCTCCCCCCGGGAGCTCCCCGCAGGTACCGTGTAACATGTTTTGACTGTTTGACATGTAACTGTTAATTTTTAGAGCTGAAACCCCCAATGTTTTGTGTTGTACGTGGGTGTTACTGCTGTGTACTTAACACTAGAATAAGATGTGCAAAATTAAGACCGAGGCCTAAGTAAAGAATCCCCCAAACCCTCCAGAGTTTATAAGAGACTTATATGCTTCCCCCACCCCAGCTCTGTCTTGGGGACCAGGCAGACCCTCCCTAGCCCACCCATGGGGACAAATGTCTTCCATGTGCCCCCTACCTGGGCCACCATATGGAGTCTCACCCTCTGTTGGCTCCTTCAGCAGTGGAAATTGCGGGAGGCTTGGGGGCACCTGGGGCCCTTGGGGGTGCTTTGGGAGCAATGTGACTGCTTGTACAGACTTTTTTGGGGGGAGTTGGTTTTGTTTTTTTCTTTTTGCTTGCAAGATATTTTTATAATAAAAGTGAAAAGTCCTGTGCTGCTCCTGCACGTCAGCGTGTCCCTGTGCTCAGGGGGCTCACCTTGTCACTCGCTGCAGGGCAGGGTTGGGGGTCTGTGTGTCCTGCAGGGAGGAGGAAAGGAGGGTTCAATCCTGCACAGCCCTCAAGTGTGCATGGAGGGAGGGCAGAAGAAGGCAGGAGGTTGAGCTGGGCTGAGGGCTGTGGTGCTGGTTCCCCTGGGCACCATGAGGGAGGGGAGCGGTGCACCCCATGGGCAAGGACTGACCAGGGGCTGGCCCTGCTGCGTCTTTAGGTGCAGGGAGCTGAGCTGGAACTCTGCAGGCAGGCTGTGTGCTGGCTCCAGCCTGTGCTATGAGTGAGCTGAGTGTTCCAGTGCTCTGCAGTGACCTCCCCCCTTTCCCAGCCTGGAGCTGGTGCCTGGGCTGTGTCTGGGACATGAACTGTGTCTCACCAGAGCCAGGAACTGCCCTGTGGGGCTACATAGCCACTCAAAAGGGAAGTTGCTGTGCAGGCTGTGCTTCCTCAGCACTGAGCTGCTGCTGGTGGTGTCACACACGAGCAGAAGAGGGACAGTTTTCCTCCTGCCCTCAGCACAACTGCCCCTTCCCAGCTGGGGCAGCAGCTGTGATTCCCAAGGAAGTCTCCCCTGCCTGCTGCTGGAGGAGGTACCTTGCCAGCACCCTACACACCCCTGCAGCAGGCTGAGCATCCCTGCCCTGCACTTGCTCAGGGCCATCTCAGCTGTCACCCTCAGGATATGGCTCCTGAGGTCTGTGGGGTCCCACGTTCCTTTTGGCACTCATGGCACAGGAAGGATACCCCCATGTGTTGCCTGCAGGTCTCACAGCAGGTCCCCTGGCTCATTTGGGATGCTTGCTCTGCCCTGGAGAGGAGGCTCAGCACCCAGCATGGCTTCAGCTTCGTTGGCATCTGCCTTTTATTGACTGCGGTGGGGGCTTGGGTGTTGGGGCATGGAGCTGACCTGCCTCTAGAGTTGTTCTTGGAGGGGGAGCCCAGGGGCACCAGAGGGGCTGGGATAAGTGGGAGGGACACTAAGAGGCTCAGAGAGGGAAGTGGGGGCTGGGCTCAGCACCACTTGAGCACCTGGTGATGGTGCTGTGGTTCCACCAGCCACCTCTGCCCCTGGCCATGGCAGCCACCTCCCTGATCCTGCCCTGGCTCATCCTTCCCAGTGCTCGGAGCCACCGCCCTGTACCTCAGCTGGGATGGTTTCCAGGCCCTGCTGTGTTCTGGCAGCCACGGGAGGATGGAGGATGTGTGTCCCCAGCAATACACTCCCGGGAACCCTGGGCTGGGCCACAGCCACACCACCAGCAGCTGGAGGAGTGGCACTGTCCCCTCCGTGCACAGGATGGGCAGGTGAACCAGAGAGGGATAACTGGGGATGGAACTCACTGTCCCCTGGGGGAATGGGGCAAGGGTGACACCAGCCACACCGGGCTGGGCAGGGGCCAGGGCTGGGGGCGATGGCACAGTCAGGGTGGCAATGTGGGGACCGTGGTGCTGCTGTCCCACGCCTGGCTCTATAGGTCTGACACCTCCCCTGAGTAGGCGCTGGGGTCCTCGTCCGAGCGTGTGATCACCTTGAACTGCCTCCGCAGGAAGCCCCCGTAGCGCTTCTGATTGTCCCACTTGAGCTTGGGGCGGATGCGCCGCATGAAGCCCCCGTAGCGCTTGTGCAGCTGTGCCAGCTCCTGGCCCTCGGCCCCGGCCCCCGTGGGCTCCTCGTCCCCGTCCCCTGCCGGCCCCGGGTAGTCCTCGGGGGCCGCTCGCTCCCCCGGCTTGTGGCTGAAGCCCCCGAACTTCTTGCTGAGGCCGCCCTTGCTGTGAGCGTTCTCGCGGAGCAGGGACAGCAGCTTCGCCTTGGACATCATCTTCATGAAGCCCCCGTAGCGCTTGGCCGGCGGTGGCAGCAGCTCTGCGGGGCCCAGACCCTGCTCTGGCTCTGGCTCATCCTCCTCTGCCTCCTGTGGCTCTGTCCCTTCGGCCAGGGCCACCAGCGGGGCCAGAAGCACCAGTGCCTTCCTGCACCTCTCCCACTCGGGGCCGGGTGACAAGGAGCCCTGGCATTCCCACAGGCACATCTGCAAGACAGCAGTCCCAGGTGCTCAGGTGAGCTCCTGCCTTTCTCCCACCTCATCCCAAACCTAGGGGTTTGTGCCCAACGTGCTGCTCAGCTCAGTGAGAAGTCGAAATTTGCACAGCCCCAGGACCATGGGGTGCCCCTGACCACCACACCAGGTGCCACCTCACTCTGCCACCCTGCACCTGTGACACTCCACTGCTGTGGCTCCCTGGCTCACGTCCGTGTGGGGCCGGCACTCACCAGGGGCTGGACGCTGCTCTCGGCACCACGGGTCTGGGCTGCACAGAGGGAGCACTGGGTGACACAGTCGGCAGATGCCACCGCAGACAGGGACAGGCAGAGTGCCAGTGCAAGTGCCCACCGTGCCATCTTGTCCTGCAGACGCTGCCTGGAGAGGAGAAGACAGCACAGAGCCTGTCACCATCCCTTATACCAGCTCTGGGGGGGCCATCACCACTCCACAGGCACTGAGCACCTACCACCTCCATCTGTGAGCTGCTCCTGGGGGCATACACAGGGACCTGTGCCTGTGCCCATTCCCATATGGCTTACCTCCAGATGCTGCTCCCAGCAAGCACATAACAAGATGTGACCCCTTACCCTGGCTGCAGCCCAGTCCTTGGCACAAGCCCAGAGCCATAGCCAGTCCCTAGCAGCCACCAAGTCACTGTAGGTGTGACCACTGTTGCATCTCATATCTCATCTCAGTTCCCTCCCATCTATCCTATCCATCTCTCTTATCATACCATTAGAAAGAAAAGTCCCTTTTTTCCCCAGCATTGGGTTTCTCAGTGATTGCCACGTCTGCACGGCACAGGCAGATGAATCACCAGCTCTTGGCCTTGGGGACAAGAGCCACAGCAAACGGAGCTGCAGTGGCAAGTAGATGGGGTGATGCCATGGCCCAGTGTGGACTCACCCCAGGCTGCTGTACCCCACACCAGTGCAGCTTCATCTCCCCTCCCTCCCTCCCACCAAGTCTGCTGGGCTGGTGCAGCAGGAGAAAGAGGAAAAAGAAGGACTCTGGGTTCAAGCCTACCTGCAGACCACGACTGCCATCCTCCAGACCTTCGAGAGCCGTGATGGAGCCTTTGGCCTCTGCGGACGAGGACACTGTGCTCAGCTGGGAGAGGGGCTCTGCAGTGCTAAATCTGACCCCAGGGGAGGCTGGAGGGGTCACTGCCAACCCTGGCTGCAGTGCCACAGGATCACAGTACCACAGGACCATGCTAGCCCTGGAGGAAGAGGCAGCCCCAAAGGGGTGCACTGTCTGTAAGCCCCTGCCTGCCTCCATTGCTGCTTTTATCTAGGGTGGGTAAGGCATGACCCAGAGGGATCTGTTACACATTAATGACGCATATCAGAGACTATTGTGTTCTCCAGCAATAGCTGCTAATGTACTGTAATTGGTACTGATGAAGAAATGTTAATGTCACAGTATTAATTCATGCTAGATTAAAATTTAATTTGAATTATCTGCACCATCGTGTGTCGAGCTGTCTGCATTCCTTGGCTGCACGGCCACCAGCTCTGTGAATCCTCCCAGTGCCCTGGCAGGGAGCAGGGTGGCAGCTGCCCAGGATGGCAGGGGCACGGTGGGACCTCAGCCAGCCCTCGCCACTGAGCCACGGGGACAGTCCTTTATTGCATCAGGGCCACCGAGACAGCACCGAGGAGCGAGGACGTGCCATCCGCACAGGTAGGTGCCAGCTGCGGCACTAGGGGGAATGAAGCTCCCAAAAAGAGCTGCTGACTGCTTCCCAGGAGCCCCACCGGGAACCTTTTCCCTCCCTTTCCCCACCCGCTTCCCCTCCCTTGCTCCTCTGCTGCCGGTATCCCCGTGGGTGCTGCCAGAGCAGCGCGCAGGGACGGCACCTGGAACGTTCCCATGCTGGGAATAAACTGCTGGTTTGTTCAGACCTCTGGCATCTGAACACAGCGTGTCCCATCCCTGTCACCCTGCTGCAGGCAGAGGATTTCGTGGCACTCAGGAGAGCTGCAGTTCTCCGAACTCAACATGGCCAGGGACACCTGGGACACCCCACTGCAAACGTGCAGGTGGTGCCACAAATCTACCGGCAGAGCTTTCTGCCTGCTCCTGGAGCTGGGATAAGGAGGGCTGGCAAAACGGGAGCAGGAAAAGGGATAAAAAACAAACGGCTTTGGACAAAAGAGGAAAGAAGCAGCGGGGAGGAAAAAGCAAAAAGAACACAAAGGGCTGAAGAAGAAAAGCTGAGTTCGGGCTCAATCCTGCGTTACCTGGAGAAGCCCAAGGCTCCAGAGCCATCCCTCCTGCAGGAACACCTTGGAAGGATCGTGGCAGGGTCTGGCAATGCCAACATTGAGTCCCAGCCTCTGTGGCCACTTGGCACATTCTAGCTGTGCCAGGTGCCTGCCAGTTTCCCTTCCTCCCCTGTCCCATTTCCACTTGAGTCCTCAAAGACCAGGCTTTGCTTTGGAAAGCCTCCAAGCAGCATCCATGCACCAGGGGCCAATTACAGACCTGGGACCCAAGGAGGGATGAGGAATCAGGCCTGTGTGTGCTGGACAGCAGAGACTGACCCCATCTTGACTAACCTGTGATTATACCTAATGAAGGATGTGAACAGCTCACCCAATCTGAGCAGATCCCTCCTCCCACACAGGTCCAACTCCACAGGCTTGGATCCTGCACATATTTCTGGTGAAGAAGAACAATCAACCTTCCAGCAGCTCTTTTCCTCACGTCTAAAAATTTCCTGGAAACACCATCAGGACAAGGCTTCTCAAAAAAAGCTGGTAACTTTTGGAACAGAATCACTCAAAACTCAGCACTGCTGCTTGAGCCAAGAAGGGGGAGAGAGAACACCCCCATCCTCTCTGCCCACTCCCTTTGCCCCTCCAAGCCCTGGGTGATTCTGCTGCCAGGACGGCAGGCACAGCATCAGCACGGAAATGAACCCCAGCAGAGCTCTGGACAGCTGTTCATGGGCTCTGAAACCACTCAAGGGAAGACAGGGACCTGCAGCCATGTGGGAGCTCCCCAAAATAACACAAGTCCAACCACAAGCCACTCTCAGCAGCGCAGCTCAGGGGGTGTTCTTAAACTGTTGCTTTTTGGGGAGCAAAAGCGATTCCCTGATTGTGCCCACGCAATGGAAGAGGGATGACAACCCCGGCAGCCCTACCTGCCGCTGCTCCCCGTCCCGTCGAGCACCTGCTTCGCCAAGTCAGGACGGGTCGTGGCTGGTGGCGGTCCCTCCACGGGCGTCAGGCTGCGCCAGTCATCGGTGGCGAGGCCACACTGGCAGGTGGCCCCACGGTGCTGCCCGGGTTGCCCACCGGACTCACCGCCGGCTGCCTCTCACCTCGCTTTTATGGCCACGGAGTCTCCTCCTGCGGCGGGGCCCGGCTGTGCGCGGCGGCAGAGCCAATCGGGGCGAGGGAAGCTGTGAATAATCAGCCCCGCAGCATCCCCGCCACCTCCCGAGCAGGCTCGCCCGCACCGCCGAGGCCTCCCCGCAGCCCCGGGAATGGGGTGCACATCCCACCGCTGCGGCTGCATCACTCGGACGCTTCCGTCGTGCCCAGCCTCGGTCCTCGGGGCAGAAACGCGTGCCCCAAACAAGGGAAGTGGCAGAGGACTGGGATGGGATCTGTCCGTGTTCTCACACAGCTGCGTCCCAGAGGGGTTTGGCTGCTGGGGGTGTGAATCCCCTGAACACCAAATTCAAACCCTGTCCAAGAAGGGTGGAGAGGGAAAGGTGAAGCCCTGACCTCCTCTCACCCTGTTCCCCAGGCTGGGAAGAGGCACCGTCCTCGTGGAGATGCTGGGGAGTGAAGTGAGCCCATCCAAAGCTGCTGGAAAGGGAGAGAGGGATGTCCCAACCCACCCAGCCTAGCTGCTGTCGGGTGAAAAAGCCTTTGCACAGAACCACCCCCCAACCTCTGCAATTCCAGGGCTCAGAGCCACTGGGCTTCCCCCCAGCTCCACATCCCCCTGAACCCCCTCCTCATGAGGGCAAACACGGAGATAAGACAAAGAGGCAAGGAGAGCTGGATGGGGGGGGAAAAGACACCCCCACTTTCCCCATGCAGCCCTAATTCCTGTTCTCACATGTTTCCAAGTCTGATTTGGGAATAAAGGAGAACAGCATTGGGCAATGACAGGCAACCTCTGAGCCCCTGCACCACCGTCCCACTGCACCATGTCACAACAGACGGGTGGGACGGGGGTCCGAGGTGCAGACCCCACAGGACATCCTGCCTCGGCCCCCACACCCCGGTGGGTGCAGACGCATCCCCTGCGTCGCTGGCAGTGCAGCCAGTCCTCTTGCCTTGAAGATGGAGCTATTTTTATCGGAGCTCAAGAGGGATGTTTCCCAGCAACCTGCTGTTCTCCCAGCTCGAACACCAGCTGCTGGACCTGGTGCCCCCTTGCTCAGCCCTCCCAGCACTGCTGAGGGAATTAGGAGCCATCGACACCGCTGGGACCCTCTGCTGGGCACCCAGCAGCCACGGCAGCCTGTGTCTGCGGTCCTCCATCAGGAGTGGTGGTCAGGTCCGTCGGCATCCCCCTGCTCCTTGAAAAGCAGGCGGGACACCACGGCTTTATTTGGCGGGGGATTTTAACTCATCCGGGTGGGGCTGTGCCAACACGGAGGGACCAAGGGAGACGGGCATGGGGTGGGGGGCGAGAGCAGAGCCCTGCATCCCCTTCAGGGCCAACAGAGGAACCCATCCCTCCATCCCTGGGGCTGCAGCGAGGGGGGATGGAGCTCAGGCCCCGCAGGGACAGAGAGCGGCCACGGCCCCGCCTCGCTGTGTCGGGGTGTGCTGGGCCGTGCAGACACAGAACAAAGCTGAGAAGAACAAAACGCACCTGCAAATGACCACAAGACCCTGGGCGAGGGGCTGTGGGCAGCCTTCGGGAAGTTTAACCCTCGCTGCTGTGACTGATGGCCGTGCGGGCACCGCAGACACGGTGGGGTGGAGCATTTCTACACCAAAGCCATTATTTTTATATGAATATGTATATAAGTATATATGCACCCAGCGGCCTGGGGTGCAATCACCTCCCCGCACAGGGTAATTGCACACAAGGGAGATGTGTTAGAGATTAACCAAATCCCAAGGACGCAGAGGGAAATGCCGTTTGGAATAAGGTTCCTTCCCTTCGCTGCGGGTGGGAGGTCGAGTTACTCCTGGCCCCAGAGCAAAGTGTCACAGATCTACTGAGCTGGGTAAGAGGGTCCTCCATGGGTCCGGGACGTGGAGGGTGACAGGGTCTCCCGGGAGAAAGCCAGCCCACCCACCAGCAACTCAACTTAATATTCATCTGTCTCTTCCTAATGGGAAAGCGTCTCTGAGTCACACTGACATTTCCCTGGGACAATGGTAATTAAGTAGCTGGGTAAGTGAAATGCGCGGTAATAGAAAAGTTAACTTTCCTAACTACATGAGTGAAAGGCGCGTTCGGCGAGGAGGGGGCCGACGGTGCCAGGCACTTGAGGAAGCAGGTGGGAGTTAATTCAGCTCACGTCACTCGGCGCTGCCACTCTGCCTCTGAGCCCCAGCCCCCCCGAAGGATTCACCCCCCGACCCGACCGGGCTCCCATCCCGGGATGTGGTAAATGGCCCCTGCAGCTGGCACAAGCTCTGCCAGCCGCTTGGGCTGTCCCGAAGCAGGGGGACCGCGACCCAGAGCTGCCGGCGAGAGCTTCCCCAGGAAGGCAGTCGCTACGCTGTGGATCTCGGAGCACGGTCAGCTTTATCCCGTTAAGGGACAGGGCTTTTCCAGAAACTCCCAAAATGTTTGAACTCGTGTCTGGCCGTGCCGGAGGCAGGAGAGGGAGGTGTTCAGAGGCATTTTGTGGGACATGGGGAGAAACGCCGGGTGATGCCCGGGGTTCCGCTCCAAACCGCCCGCGGGAGCTCCGATCGAGAGTACCCGCACCGGGAGCGAACCTCCGCCAAAGGGAGCACCGGAGCGGGGGGGCGGTCAGCGCTGCCCAGGCGGGAACACGGTGACCTCCCTGCGTGGGCAGGAGGCACAAGTGCCACTCGACAGCGGTACGAGAAGCGGCGCTCTCGTAAGCACGGAGAGTCACGCCGCTGCCACCGTCCCCGTCGCTCCAGGCTGCCGAGTGGCACCGGGGGCACGGGGCTGCGGCACGACCCCCGCAGCCTCCTAGCCTCCATTTAAAAACAAATTGAGGTCAAACCACTTGCAGGAACTGCAGCCGGCGCCGTGACACCGCGGGGCAGCCCTGCATTAGAGTCGCCGGTGGCTCCGGGGGTCACCGTCCCTTTCCCCGGGACCAGCGTGACGCAGGCGGGAGCTGCTGGAGCTGCGTGATGGTAGCGGCACATGGCTCAGCAGTGGGTCAAGAAATCAGGGAATTTTGAGAGCTCCTCCGAAACCGGCTCTGCAGACGCTGTCTTTGAGCGGCCGCGGTGCCCCGCTGACAACGGCACCGCGCGGGGGGCAGGAAAATGCGGGAGAGGCGGGTGGAAAAGTACATCTTGTGGGGCTGGATCGCTGTTTTATCCCCAAATCCACGGGGAGCAAGACGGCGGCGTGCAAAGCCCGGAGCCCGGGGGGCTGCCAGCCACCGGCAGTGCCAGGAACAGGATGACATCCCCGGGGAGCCCGGAGTGGACGGATACTCGTAATGCCCACGGGCCGGGGGGTGAATAACAATTCGGGGACGGTGCGTGGGACAGGGACTTCTGTGGTCCACCCCACCTGCTCGCATGAGAAATGCCACTAAACCAGCCCCGTGCGGAGCCAAGACTCAACCCCGCGGGGTCACGGCAAGCCGGGGGGACACACTGTCTCCCCCCGGCCCTCGCCGCCCCTCGGTGTCCCGCTCTCGGTGACCAGTGCCCGTCCCACCACACGGACACCCGATGGGTGCCGCGCCGCTCCACGCCACCCTGGGGAGCCCCCAAAACTCTTGGTCCCAGCCCGCAGGGCAGCAGCATCTTCTCGGCATCGCAGCCACTTTCTCGGGGAACTTCCAGTTGGAAACTCCCCGGTTGATCCCCGGTAGTGGGGTCGAACAGTCGGGGTGAGCGCGGCGCCCGGGAGGGGCCCCCGAATGCTGTGAAACCGGCCCGGAGCCCCGCGCCCGCCCTTCCCGGTGCGGCTGCACAGCGCCGGTTCACCGGACACCCAGCACCGCGCGGCTACCGCTGGCGCAACGGGTCCCGGGGATTTACCGGGTCCCGAGGATTTATTGGGTCCCGGGGCACCACCCTCTCCCCGGGGAATCACCTCCCTGACGGCATCATCTCCCCGCCGGGTCATCACCTACAACGTGTGCACCGCCCCCCTCCCCGGTGCATCGCTCCCGTGGCGGCATCACACACAGCGCTCCCCGGTGCACCGGACCCCTTGTACCGCACGGCTACCGCCGGTGCACCGCTCCCCACAACCCACCCCGGGGCATCCCGCCCTCCCGGTGCGCCGCCCGTCCCGGGGCGGTGGGAGGGGGTTGCTGGGGGCGGGTCACCCCCCTCCGTTACATAAGGGGTTACGTCAGGGCGCGCGGCCACGCTCTTATCCCACCGCCGCCGCCTCCGCTCCCCCACCCCGCCCATTCACACGCCGCTGCCGCGCAGCGCCCGGCCCGGAGCCCCCGCCGCCGCTGCCCAGGTGAGCCCCGCGGGCCAGGCCCGAGCGCGCACTGCCTCCCCCGGGCCGCACCCGGGGGGAAGGGGGGGAAGGAGGGACGGGGAGGGGGGGCAACCGGCGGCGGACGCCGGGGCCCCCATGACCGGCCTGTTTACACCGGCGCGGCGCGTACCACCGTGGCGGGGGAGCGGGAGGGGCCTGCCGTCGCGCTGAGCCCCTGCCTCGCCAAGCCACGCTGGCGGCGCCGCGACCCGGTTACCGCGCCCGGGGCGGGAAACCCGGACCTCCCTTTCCGAGTACGGGGCCGGTACCGGGGAGAGGCCGAGCCCCGGCGCGGCGGCCGCCGCCCCCCCCCGGCGCCGCCGTGGTTCGCCCCGCACGGCCGCGATTGGTCGAACGCTTAAAGGGGCCGGCAGCGCGCGCTTTTCCGCCCCGCGGCGCGGCGGTGGCATCGGCGCGTGCCCCCTCGCCCGCGCGGCGCTGCCCGGCACGCGGGGCGGGGGGGGCCATGGACGGCGGCCGCCGCGGGACACAAAGGACGGCGCGGCGGCGGCGGGCGACGCGGCGCGGGGCCATGGCGGCGGCGGCCGTGGCGGGGCCGGGCATCGGCGGCGGCGGCGGTGGCCCGCGGTACAGCCTGCTGGCCGAGATCGGCCGCGGCGCCTACGGCGTGGTGTACGAGGCGGTGTCAGGCCGCAGCGGCGCCCGGCTGGCGGTGAAGCGGATCCGCTGCGATGCTCCCGAGAACGTGGAGCTGGCGCTGGCCGAGTTCTGGGCCCTGACGAGCCTCCGGCGGCAGCACCCCAACGTGGTGCGGTTCGAGGAGTGCGTCCTGCAGCGGCACGGCCTGGGGCAGCGCATGAGCCACGGCAACAAGCGCAGCCAGCTCTACCTGCGCCTCGTCGAGACCTCCCTCAAAGGTACCGGCACCCCCGGGGCATCCCCGGCTCGGCCCCAGCGCCTCCTGGGCACCTCCAGGGCCCTGTCCCTGACACCCGTGTCACCCATCCCCAGCCCTGAGCACCTGGACCTGCCGCCTCCCTGCTGCCTCCAGTGACCTCCACACCCAGATCAGATCCTCCTGCCCCCTGCCAGGTTACAGCCCCGGAGCAGGTGACTGCTGGGATGCCCTGTGCGGGACATCCTGGGTTTGTCTCCTCCTCCGTGGATGCCCTTCCACAATAACTGCACTTCAGGCACTGCTGCTACCCTCACTTGTCCCCCTTCACCCTATTGCTCAAATCCCACATCGGCATCACCTGCGCTTAAGAGCACCCAAAGCTCCCCCCAGCTCTCACAATTCCCTTCTTCCCATGTTGACTCACTGCTTTTTCAGCATAACCACCCCTGGCTCTCGCTGCTGTGCCCCTGAACACCCATCACCCCTGCATCTTGGGGTTCCCTGTGAGGTATCTGCTCTAGGCTTGGTCCCATCACCCATCTCTGTCTTGTCCCTGCAGGGCTCCCCCACAGGGTCTCTTTGCTGCCACTCATCCTGAATGACCCTGTGGCCCCCTGCTGTGCTATCTGCTCCACTCTCCCTTTCCTGTATGATGCTCCTAGGAAACCATTCCCTAAACCCTACCCATGTCTTGCAGCAATACCAGTGGGGTCCCTCCACGTGCCCTGCAGTCCCACCCCCAGTCCTGAGGGGCCCTGTTGTCACCTCCAGGCTCACACCTAACCTCTGGGGGTCATCCCTGTGTGCTGGACCCCTGGCCAGCACTGACTCATCCTCTCTTACACCCCAGATCCTGAGGCTCCATCTACTACCCTGACCTGTGCCACAGCCTACACACATCCCTTGGGGACCTTCACAGCCTGTGCCCCAGACACACCAAGGGGGACATCTCCCCATCTCTGAGCATCCCAAGGCTTCAGCCTGTTACGGCTCAAGATCTCACAGTTTTAGGACTGTCCCCATGTCTTATTGCTGGCTCTATGGGAACAGTCCTGGAAACACTAATGCCTGTAGCTTGGGCTGATACCTCCATTTTCCCCTGAGGTCCCTCAGGGCTGTCAGGGGTCACCTTCTGTCACAGGTGGTGGTTGTGACGGTGACATCTCCAAAATGCTCTCTCCCTCCCTCCCTTGCTTTGCTCCCTTGGCTGCTTGTCAGACCCAGCTTTACCAATGTGCTGTGAAGATGTGGAAAAATACTGGAGCCCTGTGCCCCCAGCCTGCTGTGAGCAAAGCCAGCTCACCCCAATCCTTCCTTTCCCAAACTTGTGTGCAAGTATTCCTGTCAGCTCTTTGGGGTGCTCAGTCTCCTGCCACCCCCAGACCCTGTGCCAGGCACAGAGTTCATGCAAAGCTCCCGAGAGCCATCCTCTGAGCAAACCTGTGGCTCTAAATGTCCCAGCCTTGCCTGTCCCCTCTGTATCCCTGGTGGGTGGACATGTCCAGACCTGCCTGGCTCTCCCCATGCACCCCAGTTCGTGCTCTTCCTTCACACAACCACCCAAGGGAGGCTCCCTGAGAAGGGCAGTGTCCAAATTCCTGTACAGCCAGGGCACACAGTTCCCTGGGAGAGGAGCCAACTCTTCCCTTTGGGTGTGTGTCCAGCTGTAGCAGGAATGGGGGGGGCTCCTGCCCCCCTCTGTCATGTTGCATGCCCTGAGGAGAGGTGGCTTGGCTTAGGGAAAGCTCTTGGGGGGCTGGAGGTGCCGCGGGGGAAGGGGACCCATAGATACCCCATTGCTAGGTGGGGCTGAGCCTCCTGAATTCCCAGCAGTGAGGAGAGCTTTGCCTGCCCTGGTCCTCCTGCAGTTCATCAGAGGGGAGCAGAGCTAGGCTGTGCATCCCCAGCCTGGACAGGAGTAGTTTGACTCCCAAATCCGAGCTGGAGCGCATTCTCTTTTCATCTGCCTGGCTGCCCTCAGGGCTGTGTTGTGCCAAGCAACCTTTCCTTGCTGCCTTCCCAAACCTTGGGTCTGATAGATGTGGATAAATATTTTCCAAACAAAAACTGGAGATGGATGAGCCCTGCAGGTCTCCTGCTCTCCTTCCCTGCTGGCAGCAGAGCTGGGGCTGTGGTGGTGGCCGTGGAGCTGTGCTGCCATTCTGCCGTGCCATTCTGCACGACCGCAGCTGGGCTATTTACGGGCCAGCGCAGATGCTGTGCCAACGTGCCGGGGCTCAGGGCATGGCGAGGATTAATCTGAGACTTTCTGAATCGGGAGCACAACTGTCGGGATTTGGTCTCAGCTACGGCACACAGCCTGAACCTTTATCATTTTAATGAGATGTGGAGTAATTAATTTTAAGGGCAGGGTGTGAAAAGGAAGGTGAAAGCTCGGTGTTGAGCTGGAGGAGAGGCATGTACCTGTGCAAAGTGCTCAGAATTCTGACACAGCAGCACCTCCAGTGCTTGTGCACATCACATGCCCCTCTTGTTCCTAACTTAGAGCAGTGACAGAGCTGCCTTAAGTGAACAGGTGTAAGGTGTTGCTACTGGGACCATCAGCCTGCCACCAGCACTCAGCCTCACTCATGGGCTGCCGTGTTGTCACCTGTGTGTGTTGCCATCGTTCCAACTGCCTGGAATTCTGTGCTGCCAGCTCCCATCTCTCTGGTGCACCCTCCTTGCACAGAGGGAGTCAGAGGTTACATGTGGTGGTGGGCACTGGGGTACTGCTTCTGCTCTCGCTGGATTTTTATTTCCCCTGTGAAGCTAAGCGAATTAGCACGCTGCTAATGAGCTCCCAGGATGGGGTGGGGGAGGTGTGTGTGTGCTGCTGGGAAAGTTAGAGTGTGAGTGTGTGCCATCCTGTGTTTGGGCAGGGAGCACATGGGGATGCTGGCTTGGTGATGGAGAACAGGTCCAGCCTGTCATTGGCATCTCCTCAGCTCTTGACTGCTTGTCTTCAGTTTGCTAACATCTCATCTTTAAGGATTGTCTTGCCAGCTCTTTATGTTTAAAGCTGTTTGTTTTGAAGGCAGGAAGATGATTTAACAACTAAAACACTTTCAGATTGTAGAAAGAAAATGAGGAAATATTACTTTTGGCTAAGCCTCCACTCACAATGCTCCACCCAAAGTGAAGTGCCTGGTGCTCACAGCTACTGCTGGATCCTCGTCATCTTTCCTGTGCTTGCTGAGGTTCAGGGGCCAAGTTTTAAATCAGAGCCTTCCTTATGCTAAAAACAAACCTTGGCTTGTCAGAGCTAACAGGTCCTGCTGCTGAGCCAGTGTTTGAGCCACTTCCTGTGGCTCCAGCCAGCAGTGCTGTGTGGATGCTCCCACCTGGCTGTGTGTGAGGGATGTGCCATGCTCTCTGGCATGGTTTGATTCCTGGCAGAGAAGAGGCAGACAGTCCTGCTCCCTGTGTTGGGGCTGCAGAGGGAAGCAGAAAGCCAAACCCTGTGTCCTGCTGTGATGTTCCTGGGGTTTAACAAATCAAAGTGGTGGCTACTGTGTGAGCTGGGGCTATCCTGACTCTGCTGGGGTCTCTGCTCCCAGGACAAGCATCCTCTCTCCTTCAGTTTCCATGCTGTCATGCCAAAGGTGGCTTGCACCAGAGAAGATACATTTCCTGATCAGCATTTTGGTCTCCAGAGCCAAGCTGTCTTGTGCTGCTCCCAACTGGCCTTAGGGCTTTCATGGTGAGCCTCTTTGCAGGCAGATGAGACCCCCAAAGTGCACCCTGTACCCCGTGTAACTGCACCCTGTTCCTTCATCCCCCAGATCTAACCTTCAGACTAATCTCAGCAAAAGATTGCTGAAGATGGGGAGGTGCAGCCAAATCCTTCTGTTGTGCAGATTTCCATTTCCATAGCAGTAGCCATGGATACAGACTGTTTGTGCAAATAACCAATATCCCCACCCACACTGACTGCTGACCAGTGCAGCCCAGGGCTGGGTGTCCCTGGTAGTCCTTGGCTTTACCTGATGCTGGAAGTTTTTTGCTTTCCCAGATGCTCTCTAGGGCTTTGCTCAAACAAAACCCAACTTTGTCAAATGGGTGGAGTTATTTAACTGCTTTCAAAAACACTTGAGTTTGGCTGTGGGACTTTTTTGGCAGAGGTGAGTGGTATCCTCCAGCTTCTCTCTTATGGTGCTTAAGGATTTTTAAAAAAAAATTCTAGAGCAAAATGGTGCTCTGGTGGTGTGTGTAGGCTCTGCCAATCACCTGGGTCCTCTCTGGAGGATACTTGGGGTCTGATCATGGGGTTTGCATTCCTGGCATCAGCCAACATGGATGGGTCTGTTGTCAATGCTCCCTGGGGCATCCTGGGATCCCTGGGGAGCACCAGTGACAGACCTGGCCCCATTAGCTGATGTGGTGCTGTTGTGTTCTTCACGAGTCTAATTGATGTGCAAAAGAGCCCTTCCTTAAGAAGGAGTTTTACAGAGTAAAGCTAGAGATGCTCTGAGCTTGAAGAGCTCAGTTTGATGTCTGGTGAAGGAAGAAGCTGTTTGGGCTGTAATACTGACTAGTAGGAGTACTTGTAGTCACAAGTGTGACTGAGATTATACTTAGCAAACATTATTTGTAGCTTGGACCTCCAGTTTCCTCTCATTAAAGACTTGTTGGCACTTAATGAAAGCTGAATGAAGTGGCAGAGTTTCCCCAGCACAAATGCAATCCTTAAATGCAAAAATTTGATCTGGGAAGACCCAGTGGGCCATAGGGCTGGAACACTGGTGTGACCACTCTTGGCAAAACTGTGCTGGCAGTGTTTAGGGCTGTGATTTACTCCCTGTGTGCAGTTCCAGGAAAGTGTATGGAATGAGCCAGCCTTTGCCTCCTGCAGCAGAGCTCAGGTAGGAGAGGAGGCATTCACAAAAGTGATTTTTTTCCTGTAGACTCGCTGCTAATTGTGCCTATAGCCTCTGCTGCTTTGGCTGTCAGAGCATGGCGAGAATGGTTTGGTGGTAGGACTGAAGATGTGTTCTCTGCACTTTGCTGGGAGGAGGCCCCTGAGCTGGTTCCCAGCAGTGAGTTTGGATAAACATGGTGCTGGTGTGTTGTGCTCAACAAGATCCCAAAGCACTTGAAGACACAGCAGTGCCAGCATCACTGCTGGTGCCCTGCAGTAGGTCCCAGTCACAGTCCCAAAATTTTTGCTCTCCACACAAACCAGACCTGTTCCTCAGCCATCCTAGGTTAGTATGGACTTTGAAATGTGTCTGAAAATCTCACTTTTATCCCGTTTGGTCAGGTGAAAGGATCCTGGGCTATGCAGAGGAGCCTTGCTACCTGTGGTTCGTCATGGAGTTCTGTGAAGGGGGAGACCTCAACCAGTATGTGCTGTCCCGGAGGCCCGACCCAGCCACCAACAAGAGCTTCATGCTGCAGCTCACCAGCGCCATTGCCTTCCTGCACAAGAACCACATTGTCCACCGGGACCTGAAACCAGACAACATCCTGATAACTGAGAAATCTGGCACCCCTGTGCTCAAGGTGGCTGACTTTGGGCTCAGCAAGGTCTGCGCTGGCCTGACTGCTCGGGGCAAGGAGGGTGGGCATGAGAACAAAAATGTGAATGTGAACAAGTACTGGCTGTCCTCGGCCTGTGGCTCTGACTTCTACATGGCACCCGAGGTGTGGGAGGGACACTACACTGCCAAGGCTGACATCTTTGCCCTGGGCATCATCATCTGGGCCATGATTGAGAGGATCACTTTCATTGACGCTGAGACCAAGAAGGAGCTGCTGGGGACATACATCAAGCAGGGGACTGAGATTGTGCCCGTTGGGGAGGCGCTGCTAGAAAACCCAAAGATGGAGCTGCACATCCCTCAGAAACGCAGGACTTCCATGTCTGAGGGGATCAAGCAGCTCTTGAAAGACATGTTGGCTGCTAACCCGCAGGATCGACCTGATGCCTTTGAGCTTGAAACCAGAATGGACCAGGTTACATGTGCTGCTTAAATTCAGGGCAGGGCACTGCTGTGCTTTGCAGCTGGTAAGTGATTCGCACTTTTTGTCTTATTTCTGTTGGCTGCACTGGTCCAATAGTGCATTTTGTAGTGACACAAAGGAGTCTTTTATGTTCCTAGAGTTATTTCTATAGTGACTCATCAGAGCACTGCTTCTGAGATTGTTTTCACCTATTCTACTGCAAAAATAAAGTAGAGGTGAGAAATAGAATTAGCAGCTGCACATCCTGTCACTGCCTGAGGGCCCAGTGGAGCTGGAAGGGCTGGGAAGGAGCTTTGCTCCTCAGAAGTCCTGGCCAGTGGCCGAGACAGACTGGGGCACAGCAGAGACACCTGCAAGCACTTGCTGTAAGCTTAGGGGACATCTGTCTCTCTCAGGGTCAGGGAGGGATCTGCCAGTTGTGCCTCCTCTGCTGTGTGATGTAGTTTGCACAGTCTGTGCTGGAGCTCCCTGTCTAGCACCATACCCCTCCCCTGTGACACTGGGACAGGACACCTCTGGGCCCAGCTGGCTCAGTGAGTAGGCACCAAGTGGCACATCTGTCTTGGCACAAAACTCCTTGCTTTCACCTACAAGGCACGTGGGTCCATCTTGTGGCTCTGTTTCATTTCCCTATTAAAGGCAGGACTTCCCTTTGGTGTGAACACCAGTGGCTCAAACCCGGGAGATGCTTTCATCTCCAGCATCTGTGTTTGTAGACCTAGGTCTACTCAGGAAGGAAGCTTAAAAACAGCTCTGCTCAGACAGAGCTCAGCTCTGTCCAGAGTCCCCTCCCTTCTCCCCCTCTGCTAAACAATCTTAAGCTCAGAGGTCCTGGTCCTGCGGCCTGGGTGGTCACACACAGTCTGGAAGGATCCCCAGGGATGTGGTGTAGCTGGCAGTGTCACTCACCAGTGACACAGAAGGACTGGGAGGTGTTGCCTACATGGCAAAGCTGTCTGTAAACAGGAGCTGTTACTAGGGATTCTCCCAGCCAAACATTTCAATGAAACTGAAGAATTACAGATTACCAGGGGTGAGGCTGACATCTTTCCAGCCCACATCCTTTCTCAGGCTCCTGCAGAGCTGCCTGCCCATCACTGGTCCCTGGAGATCTTTCACAGCCTGCCTGTGTCAGGTGCTGGCATCACAGCTTGGGCCCCAGCCCTCTCTTCACCCTAAAACCACACCCAGCCAGCTAGACTGGAGCTGACCATGGATGCAAGAGGGCAAAGAGGGAGGAAATTCTGTCCCTAGCCAGCACTCACCAGCCCTCAGCTGATGCCTGTGCTTGTCCAGCTCTGAGAGCAAGCCCTCAGCAGCAGGCACTGGGGAAGGTGGAGGTATTTTGGCAGGTTTTGCTAAAACCCCTCATTGCTACCACCTGGGGGTTCCTCAGCTTATAGAAAACGCTGTGGTGCCTGACCACCCTCTCTGTGTGCCCAGGTACACTCTGTGCTGTTTGTAGAGAAACAGGGATGGAAATGAATAGACCCATTGGGTGGGTCTTGTTCTTCTCTGTTGGTTTGTCCAAACCGGTCCACAGACTATCTTCTCTGTACTCTTCCACAAAATACATCACACCCATCTCAAGTGATTCAAGCAGCGCTGCTTAGGGCTGGATACTGGTCTCAGTGCAAGTGTGGGCTGGGGATTAGGGTGGGGGAGTGAATCTGTGGAAATGTGAGCCCTTGAGATGGGTGTGCTCCAGCCCTGGGGCATGAGCAGCCACCCTGCCTTGTGCCCCGGGGCGAGGCGTGGGGCTGTGGGAGCAGCTCTGCTGCGTGTGGAGGGTCAGGCCGGGCTGTGCCATCTGCGCTGGCTCTGTGCTGACACGATGCTGCTGCGTTATGCAACCAGCCCCTGCCCTCGGGGGAAAATTCATCCTGCGCAGATCTGCGGAATAGTACATGAAGGGATAACAAACACCGAGGGGACAGTCCTACCCCGCGGCTGTTTGCTCAAACCCAGCTGCCTTCTGCAGCCCCCCCCCCAGCTCCACTCCATCCCTGAGTCTGCACCGATCGTCGTGACACAGCTGCAGCAGCCAGGGATGCTCTTACATAACCCAACCTGGCACATGGAGCGGGGTCGCTTGGCCCAGATAGAGCCCAGCACCGGCCATATGTTCCCTGCAAACCCAGAGCATTCCTCTGCCTCACTCGTGGGGCAGCCAGAATATTTGGTGTGCTTTGCTGTATGGCTTTCTTGGTGTAGTTGTGCATTCCAATCAGCCTTCTTCTGGCTGCTATTAAATGCAAATCTTAAATTGGAAACCTGCTTGAGAAGCTTAAAATGGGATTTAGAGCAGAGCCTGAATTCTGTACTCAGGTAATTTTAGTTGACCGAGAAACTCATGTAACCTCTTCCAACTTATTGTGGTACTGGTGTGTAGCTTTGCTATGCTGGGTCATGCAGCAGGTTCTTCCCCAGGACAGTTCAGACCTGCTCAGCCTTGGTTCATGTCATAACCTGGAAAACTGTAATCCTGCCTGACCCAGGGAATTGGATTTTTTGTTTATTCTTTGCTGCGCCACTGACCTCTTCAGATTTCACTTCATGTCTCAGCAGCTTCACCTTTAGTTCTGCCACAGATGTGATGCACACCTGAGAGCTTAATGCTGTGTTGCCCTTCCAAAATGAAGATAGGAAATGTCAGTTCTCAGACAAGAAAGTGTTTTTGGCTTGATGTATGCTGGCCACTGGGCTCCCTGAGGTGGAGATGACAGTGTTATCTCCTTGCTTTTCCCACTGCTGGTGGCCCTGGGGCAATAGTACCAGCAGAGGTGGGCAGTGTTTCCATGGGACAAACAAAGGTATTCTCTTTTTAATTTGAACATTTAATTCTTCCCTGCCTTCTACAATTGTTTAAATATAGCCAAGTTTATCTACAGCTCTCTAGAGTTTTTGGGAAAAACTGCCTTTTGGGTAAAGAGGACAAAAGCCTTTCTAGCACAATGAGGGTTGTGCTGGATATCTGCTGATGGGTCTCTGTGATAGCTCAGCACTGACTGCACTGCCCACTGGGAGTATTTCACCCCTTCTTCGCAGTGCTGGAAGGCTGGAGTGACTCTCCTTTCCTGCCGTGTGAACATCTCTCTTTCTGTGTCACCTTTGTCGTTGTCCTGCAGAGTCCCTGGGGATGGTGAGGGGCCTCCCTGCGATGCTGCTGCAGTGGAATCTTCTGGTGGGGTGGGTTTGTGCAACCCTTAGGTTGCAGAGGAGCAAGGTACAGTGGCAGTGTGGCCTTTTGCAGCTCACTGCAGTGACACAGGGGCCTTGGGCACAGGAACACAAGGGGCAAGTACAGCATCACCCACCACTAACAGTTACATGTTTGAGAAACTTTGTAGTTTTGATTCACACGGAACATTAAACTACAATGGATGTGATCACTGTAGAGGCAGTTTGTTCTGCTAGATTGTATTCCATTATATTTTCACTGTGCATGAAACAGTTGGTCTGATTTTGGTGGATGCTCAAGATGAATGGCAAGAATCTCTGCAGGCTGCAGCATCTCAGGGGCTGTCATGAGCAGGAAGGTGTTCAATAGCTGTGGCCAGTCTGGTTCTCTCCAGCACTCCTCTGTCACTGGCTTTGATTATTCCAGTTTCAGCTGAAAGTGGCTGTTTGTATTTGCATTGTTCTGCTCTTTGCATTTTCAACGTGCACCAGGAGCTGATGCTGAGCAAGCTCATCTGCTCACCCTGAATGTTGGTGTCTACCCTGGCCAGAGCTCTCTGGTGCTGTGCCCAACCACTCCCAGCACTGCTGATAAAGTGCTGCCCTGTGGAATTTCAGAGTTGGAGGATGGACAGGAATCAGGGACACAGCAGCAACTCTGAGAGCTGTCAGTGAACATGGGCTGCTGGATCAAGTTGGATCTTGTCTGTTAGCATCACTCAGCTCAAATTTTACTCACTGGCCAGTTAAAGGACAGCATTTTCATTCCTAAAACAATGTTGGTTTTGGCTTTGGACTGTTTTCAGTGTGGTTTGTGGATCTTGGCATGGACAAAAGCCACAGGACAGTAAAAGCAAGGTCAGTTCCTCTTCTCAGCCACAGCAGTGAATGCAGCATCACAGGGGCCACCCCATAGAGTGGTGACATCCTTCTGGGCAGTGTTGATTCTGCCTGGGGTGAAATGAAGCCCTGACTATGTCACCTCTGGCCAATTGTATTGGTGTTTGTTTGCTCGTTGTCACCCCTGGGGGAGGTCACTGCAGTTAGATTTAAGGATTCACCCAAGGAATGCATCACAAGTATAGGTACAGAGCGTGAGGGAAGGCTCAGGGGATAAATCGGTTACGCAGCCCCCTTCCCTCGCACTCTGTGTTCCCACACAGGGGCAGATGACATGGTTAACAGGAAGAGGTGATGGGTTATCTCTCCCTCCTCTGCACTGAGTCCTCTCTGCCATGCAGACCCCACTGCCACCACCCCTCTGTGTGACCCACGCATTGGTGTCATCTTGTGTGCTGGGTGGGGGCTCCATGGGCTGCTGGTTCACATCCTGCTGATGCCGAATGAACATTCGAGCTGATTAAAACTATAAGTGGCATCAGTGGAGGGATTAAAAGCTCTTGAACAAGCCCCTGCAAAAACGTGCGTCAGTGGGGTGAGCTCTCCTGTCTCAGAGCAGTGAGCTCAGGGCTGCTCAACCGAGAGCCTTCCCTGCAAATATTCCTACTCCAGGGAAGCACAAACAGAAACCCTGCCCTACTTGCTAACGAAGCTGCATAATAGGAGAAACCTTCCAGAAGAATCCTTGTGTGTTTGCCCTGACCTGATGTCTGTGTGCCTCTCGCCTCTTCAAACAGAAAGGCTTTATTCTGATGGCAGCCTGCAAAAGTGGCATCCATTGGTTAGCCTCTCCTGGAAAGGAGTGTGCCCACGTCCCTGCCTTCTGCTCTGAGCAGCCTTGTCCTTTAGAAATGTGTTCCTTAGGCAAGGATTTCTTTAATGAGATTTCCTAGGGCTAAGGAATTGAAATTTGCTGGGCAGTGGCATTTTTTCTGCAGCGGGTCTTTCCTGCTGCTCCCTTGGTGTCTCTGCAGAGCCCCTCGCCCATCCCTGCTGGGGTGGGACCTGCCTCTGCTGAATGGGGGAGCTAAATCTACCCCCTGCAATTTTTTTCCCATGTAACTGTCTGAGTTTAGAGCTCATGGACCACCCCCGCTGCTTCCCAGCACAACCATTGCCCTGGGCTCTGCTGGTGCCTCCTTGAGTTTGGGACATCCTAAAGGGTTTATTTTTAGTACAGAAGTGGCATCATGTGTATGTGTGCTGTTCTTCTGCTGTCTGCAGGGATTTTTCTGGGTTGCAGACAAATTGTGTGGAAAACGCTGGTGGCTTATGTGCAGAGCTGAGCATTCCCATGTCCCTGAGCTCAGAGGACAGGAGGGTGCCAGGGCTGTGGATGAATTGGGTGCAGCATCTCTGCTGCTACAGGGACTGTGGGGGTTGTTGTGTATTGAGGCTTTGGCCAAAGCAGGGATTGGTGCAGCAAATACTCTAAAATCCCTGGCACTGAGCATCCTTGTGGGCTGAGCTGCAAGCCTCTCCTTCTCTGCTTCCAGTTGCACCAGCCTGGATTTTACTCTCCTTTTGCAGAGCCACTCGTGATGCCTGAGCTGCTGCTGACGCAGCGGGCGAGTGGTGCAGGGCAGCTCGGGGGTTGCAGCTTGTTCCACCTTTCCTGGTGGAGTACAGGGAGCCAGCACTCACAAACACATCACATGGACTCTCAAGGCCAGGCTCTGCTGTGGGAACACTTGTCCTTGTTCCAGCAGGGCTGTCACTGCAGGGAGCTGTGTGGGATGGGGCTGTGTTGTGGGGAGATGCTCAGCCCCAGCCCTGGGGCAGCTGGATGTGGTGTCCTTGGCAGTGTGCTCCATGCACTGCTGTCTGAGTCCCTCTGGGAAAAAACTGACTGTAAACGGAGCCCAGTTCCTATCTGGATCAATAGCAAAACCACTGAGCAGCAGAGAGATGTGGCATCTCTCTGTTAAATGGGATAAGTGAGCAGGTGACAGGAACGGTGTCCTACACCCCTTCCAACAGCCAATGCCTGGAGTCACAGTGTGGTAACTGAGACAAACCACTAACAAACCTGACCTCTCTTTCTCCTCTCTTGTTTTTTCTTGCAGATATATTACCAGGGACCCATAATCTCCATTATTTATGTGCAACAAGGAAGTCAAAGATAAGGGAAGATGATGATACAGAAGATCCCTGGTCTACAGGATCTCCGGCAATGTGAAATATTTGGGTGTTACCTTTTGTGTTGGAAGGGATGTTGTGGGGGTGTGGGAGGGGGCTGCAGGGGCCTGTGGAACATCACAAGCTGGCAGCTGTCACACTCACAAGACTTTGGAACAAGATCCAGAGAGCAGAACTGCCCTTGTCAGCCCTCCCCATGTCTCCTATGCTGCTGTTTGACTCGGTAGATGTTTCTAGGGATGTGGTTTCATAAGGAAGTGGGAATCAGCAGCCTGATGGTGAGGTGTGCTGCCAGGTACCAGCTCTGAGTCCAGCTGGGCACAGTTTTGGGTTCAAAGTTATTGATTTTGCCTAGGGAAAATGGGAGCAAAGTGTTGGCTAGGTTTGCATTGGGAGTGCAGTGCTTTAGGAAAAACAAGTCTCTTGGACCACATGTTGCAAGCAGCTGAATAACTTCATAGCCAGGCAGCTCCTGAATAGGTGGTGCTGCCCAGGCTTGTGGGCAGCTGACATTAGGATAGAGTAGGATAAATAAGCTGGAAAGCCATTTGGCAAAGCAGGTCTTCCCAAGCTGGATTTCGTGATCATCTTTGTTACTGTCTTTCTATTCAGAGGCAACTGGGGAGCTGCTGAGTTCATTTTCAGGTTGACATTATCTGAGTACAGGAGAAACAGAAAGCAGTCTGCTGCTCTGATCCATTTAATGCCAAACTTCAGTCGATAGGAACAATGCTCTGGAGAGGAGGAGGTTTGGCCTTAATGGGTCATGGGCTGGGTTCTAGCCTCCCACAGGACACTTTTCCCTGCTAGCTAATGATCTCCAGGAAGCAAAAGGCAATGCTGCTGTTCAGGGTGGGTTACAGTACAATACAGCTCAGGTCAGGAGATTGGAACCTCAGGCTGAGCAGTTAATACTCTATTTCCTTGCCTATATTTAAAGCAAAACTCCTATTCTGGGGCTGTCCTGTGTTGATGATCTTTAGACTTTGCTCACTGTAAATGCAATGTAAAGCACCACCTCTTCTCTACCCTGCAGCTTCTGAACCACCTAAAATGTTTCTCAGCAGGTAAAATCACCCAGCAGTGGTTTGGGAAGTGGGCTGGTCTGACTCAGCATCACTCCTGAGCTGCTGGGGTGCTCTGTCTGGAGTTGGCCATGGCCACAGGCAGGAGAGGGTCCTCCTGGCCCCCTCATGCCTGGCTATGGGAACTGCTCCTTGCCTGCAGCTCTCCTCTGTCATCACTGACAGTTCCTAGATGTTCCTCCGTGTATCTCCTCAGTGTACTATGCTGACCTCATAGGAATGAACGGAAATGGAGGAAATTCAGGTGGACTCAGGCAGAGCAGGGAAAGGATGGAGGGGCTTCTTTCTTCTTTTCCATGTTTTCCAGGACACAAAGCTAAAGCCATGGCTGCAGGAAGGCCTGATCCTTCTTAGGAGGGCCAGGAGGCTCCAAACAGGCTGTTGGTGACTTGTGAAGGTTTGCACAGCACAAATGCACTGCCAAGCCCTTCTTCTCACTGTGCTTGTGTTTGTCCCTAGGGATGCTTCTATGGGCTGCAACTGGGTGGGATTCCTGCAGCTTTGTGTGTTGCATCCCACAGGAAGGGGAGAGTGAACTCACAAATGCAGTGTTAGTACCCTGATCACTGGACCATCCTTCCTTCACCTGGCAGAGCCTTTGCTCTTTACAGCTGTTCCAACTGAACCCTGGCCTGAACGGGTGCAGGAAGAGGGCAGGAGGTGAAGCTGGAAGGCAGTGAGTGGATAGCCCTGTTCTTTTCAGGACAGGAGTGAGTCCAGCAGGCCCTGGGAGGGTCAGCCCTCTTGGCCCACTGCTGTTTCAGGCCATCTTCAAACCACACATCTCCACCTCAGCTTTTGCATTGCAGATGTGTTTTTCAAGCAGCTTGATGTTAGTGAGCTAGACCGTAGTGCCTTACTTAGGATTTAGCAAACACTTCCAAGGAGGAGTCCTAGGACTGCTAGCCTTTGGCCAACGTGGATGTTTTCCTGATTAGTTTGTCCTTTTAAGAGCATTTCTCTCTGATTTTGCTGCTGTTTGTGCTCAGCTCCCCAGACTATACAGGAACCTGCCTTGTGTTTACAGCTCCCCACAGCTCTCCTTCAGTTACTTTGGCCCAGACCAGCACTCCCTCTAGAACAAGGTGGGAACAGGGAACAAAAAGCTCAAACCTGCATATGCTGTGGGATGGAGAATGTTTAGGCTTCTCTTCCCAGGTGGGTCTGTTGGGCCTCACCTGCCCAGCTCCTGCAGGCCAGACTTCTTCCTCTGCTGTGGATGTTTGGCACTAGGATGCAGCACTGGGAAAATCCAAGTGTAAAAAAGCAGCACCAAGCCTGTAGCCCATTTCCCAGCCCAGGGCCATGCTGTTTGTCTCTTCCTGGCTGCAGTGAAGCTGAGCATCCAGGTGCTGGGGGTAGCTGGTTGGTGTGGGGGGAGCCAAGCCCCCTTTGCAGAACTCTGGGCTCGTGCGGCCCCAGATGGTGCCAGGGGAGTGATTGTATGAAACTGTTTACTTCTGATTTTGCTGTTTACAAGAGGGATGTGGGGTGGGTGGGGGGAACAAGCCAAGCCTCAGGAGGATTGGGAAACGTGTTATCTGCACCAGCCCTGCAGCAAGGCCGACACCACCGGCATCACGCAGGTGTCACGGGGATCTCCCAGCCAGCTTTGGTCCATGGGGAGGAAAGCAGAGGTGGCTCTAGCTTAGAGGGGTTAGATTAGCTCCCCTATATCCCCTTGCTGCTGTGTTTGAGGTTCAGCAGTGCTAGTGACAGATAAGAGTTACCCCTGTGGTCTTCCTTTACTCCTCAGGACCCGGCTCCTTCACATATCACAGGCTCCCAGAGCCTTTCTGGAGCAATAAGATGTAAAACAAACTTTACCATCGTTGTGGAAATCCTCAGTTGTGTGCAGTGTCTCTCCTCCGTATGCAGTACGAGTCTGGGTTTAAGCCTGCCAAGCATCACAGGGCAGCTGCTGCAGGGCACAAACTGGGATTTGTTTCCTTGGGCTTTCTGCGGGTCAGGAGAACAGGGAAACACTCTGCTGCTTTCCTTCCTTACCCCAGGCCTGTGCTGCCCAAAGCCTCACACTACAGCTGCCTGGGGCAAGGGTGCTCCTGGCCCTCTTTGGCAATGCTGGCATGGGATGCATGGGATGGGGGAGAGGAGCTCAGTGCTGTGCTCCACTCCTCACAGTCCCCATCCCATCAGCATTGGGAAAGCAGAGCCCCCATTCCTTTGCACTGGGATGCAGCCAATGCTTGTGCCACTGGGAAGAGTTGTGCCAGTGGCTCCTGTGCTCCTCAGCTGGCTACAGACACATCCAGCGTGTGGGCCCTTCAAGTCCAGACACATTTCACACTTCAGGGTGTCTGTGGTGGTGGGTGTAGCTGGAAGGGAAGTGCAGGGAGCTGCTCTCTTCCAGCTGTGATCTGCCAGATCATTTCTCTGCAGCCTGCCCAAATGCTTTGAGCCCTGGGGGTGTGTCTGGTCTACTGGGAAAGCTCACAGGGGCCACACAGGACTGCCTGGTGGCCCCAGCCTGGCGCCTCTTCCCTCCACAGCAGCTGCCCAAGCCAGCATGGGCCTTCAGCTCACTCACCCAGCAGAAAACAGCAACTTTGCAGGGTGAGCTTCTTCACTACCACACCAGTGGAGTTCTGTGTGAGACCTAGGAGAGGGGCACCCTGCCCCAGCCCTGCTGAGGGCCCTTCCCACTCTACACAGCTCCTGTGCTGAGCTAGCAAGAACAGAAGGTTTAAACCCAGACTCCAAACTAAAGATAATATTAGTAAATGAATTTGTATTTTTTTTGTTTTGCACAGAAGCTGGTAATCTAGGACCTATGTGTGAACAAATTTATATGAATTTTTTTTGTACTTGGTTTACTTGGGTTGGTATGAAACATTCTATTTAAGTTCTTTGAACACTGTGGATCCCCTGATGTGTATGAATGGCAGAGGCTTTGTAAATTAAGGGACGTTTGTGTGAATAAAGGTATTTGATGGGGTTGAAAAGCCACACACAACTTGAAACGTCAGCTCTGTGTGTTTGTCCTTTGCTGTGGTGGCAGCAGTGGGGTCAAAAGGGTGTTCCTGGCAGCAGTGGACTGACCAAGGCCCTAAGCAGCTCTGGCTCCATCCTGGAGGACCGGTCCAGCTAAGCCCCAGCGGGAACTGGGCTAGCTGACCTGACCTCGGGGCTTAGGTCACTAAACCAAGGCACCCCAGCCAGTGCCAACCAGAACGTGGCTCCCTGGCAGGTGGCACTTGTGGCCCTTTATCCTTACCCTGGATTAGGATTAACCCCATTCTTGATGCAGACACCAAGTAGGACATGGTGATTAGTGGGACAGGTACACTTGGCCTCTGCCTGCACAGACACCTCCCCATCCTGCCCCTTCTTCCTCAGCTGGCCACAAGCTGACACCCCCATGGTTCAGGAGCCAGAACGGACGAGCAGCCCCTCACCCAGCTGGCTGCTCACTGGGGGTGTCTACAAACCCCACAAGGAAAACACCCAGCAGCACTGCCTCTTGAGTATCCACAACCACCTTCTCCCTTTGCACAGATCCTCTGCCCTAAATCCCAGCTAACCAAACTGGGAGCCTCCAGTGCCACAGCTGCCATCCACGATACAAAAAGCATCACGAGGCTGAGCTGCATCCTGCAGCCACGAGAAGTTTTCCTGTGGCTGATGCCCACAGGTGTCCAGCAGCCTGTGGCCACCCCGAGCCGGCGTGGGGCACAGGATGTGCTGGCGCTCGCCAGCCCTTGCGTAACGGCCCCGCAGCCTCGCACGACCCGCGGCAGCCGCTGGGACGTGCTGGGCAGCCTGTCCTGTCCTGTCCTGTCCTGTCCTGTCCTGTCCTCCCCTCCCGCTCCCCCTGCGGCAGCCCCAGCACCGCCGGCTGCACGGCCGTGGGCTCCCCCCGCGCGGCCGTCAGCATTGTGCTCCTTAATCGCTGCCGACAGGCACCTAAAATGGATGTTTTCAGCCCAGTGGGGCCGCAGGGAGGCTGGTCGACACAGCCGGAGCGATGCTGAAGGGCCAGAGCGGCTCTGCTCACTTGGCTGGCAAGGGGGCCCCAAGCTGTGTTTCCTCCTGCTTCCTGCTGGGTTATCTCGGGCACTGACTGCACAGCACCCACTGTGAGGGGCAGCCCAGGGTGCTCAAACAGCCCCCCCAGTCCTGCCCAGAGCTTGCAGGCAGGGAAGGGGCTGCACTGGCTCGAGTCACACTGGCCTCCAGTGTGGGAAAAGCCCCAAGCCTGTCCCTGTCTTGGTGACAAGTGCAGCTGCAGAGACCCGCTGTGCTACACTGCTGTTCCCCACCAAATGCAGTAACCTCCAAAATCGCTGTCACAAATCTGCAGCACCTCCAAGAGCACTTCTGCTCTTGTGCCTTCCCCCGGTTTAAGCTACACTGGTGACAAGGATCATGTTGCCTCCAGGCTCCTGGCATCTCGCTCTTCTCTGTGACCAGACACAAAATGTGCTCCATGGCCCTGGCTCTCAGCTCAGTCCTTGCAAATGGGGTGAAACTGAACCCCAGAAGGAGCTTGGAGTTGGAGCATGGCTCACCTCTCAAGTGTGCTGCAGGTGAGGACCCAGTAAAAGGGCAGGTGACTGCACAGCAGAGCTGAAAACACCATTAATGAGGAAGTTGATGTCAGTCACCAGCAGAGATGTTTCACTCTGGATTTGCTCTCTGGAGACCTGCTATTTCACGTGAGAAGAGGTACGCTGAACTCCACACAGGTGCTTCAAACATTTGACAGCTGACAGAGTCCCCCAGGAGCCACCAGCTCTGTTCTCCTCGGAGACCAGGAGTGGGGCACATGCTGGGGCAGAGCTGCACATGGCAAAGGCCACAGTCAGGCAGCAGGGCCAGGGTGGGAAGGGCAAGGACAGCCCTGGCAGCCACCATGGCCGTGAGGCCAGTCACAGTCCTGAGCACCAGCCTCACCTGGAGGGATTAAGCCTCAGAGGTGAGGTGCTGCAGCCATGGCTTTGCTCTCCCTCTCTCTGCTTGCAGACAGAAACATTTTCAAGAGCCCCCTCTCCTCAAAGGCTATGTTTTACGGCTTCAGCTGTAAGTCATTCACCACAAAACGTAAGTCTGTGTTTCTTTTAAGATCTCTTGAGCTCCTCATGCAGCAGCCACTTCAGCAGCCCTCGTTGGGCCAGAGCGACACCAGCTGCTGCTGGAGCTGGTGGGAGGAGAGCAAGGTCCATTGTATCGGCAAAGGACATTCATTTGCCTCATCCCCACACTGATGAATTGCTCCACTTGCCCGTGTCAGGCTCCAGCACAGCAGAGGATGAACAGCTAAAGCTGCACTAAGCCCACACACTCCATTGAGCTGGGAGATGACTCAGAGGAGGCTCTCGGTGCGGGCGGAGGTGACAATGAACACAAGGGACAAAAGCCGAGTGAGCTGGGACTCTGCTCTGCCCGCTGACCCACTGTGAGGCAGAAGCCTGGACCCTCCTCACCCTCTGTCCCCCTGTTTGATGGCAGGACAGTTACAAGGGTGCTCAGACAGCCCAGCCCCAGTGCTCTGCAACAAGGCAGACAAGGCTGTGGATGGCACCAAGCTTAAATATCTTTCCTCCCATTGCACACAATATCCCAGCAGCTCACCAGCTCAGACAGGAGCAGTGCAACCCCCAGCGTGTGTGGAGTGGCCTTGGCCCCCATCCCTCCTTCTGCAGAACCCCAGCCCAGGGGACCCAGGGGATGGAGCAGGGGGAGCAGCATCATCCAAACCACCTCCTGATTCCACTCAAGGCTTCAAAAATATAATTTTTGCCTGCAATCTGTCTCAAATGTATTGTGCAGTCTGCCCACCCCACGCACACCCCACCTGCCTCTCCCCACAGTAGGGACTGCACGTGGCAGCAACAGCAACTTCACCCAGAGCCACTTCAGGTCAGTCTCAGTTCCGTGAACAAAAGCTGCTTCCTCAGCTCATTTCCTGACAAAGCTGATGGCCTGTGCCCCTCTGGGGACCCAGAACTTGCTGGGAGGCAGCAAGGGAGGGAATTAAGAACTATTTCCTCTGCCAGAGATAAAAATCTCTAAACAAGCTTCTCAGCCAAGAACTTTAAGTTTTTTTATTTTACAGGTTTTGCAAGGGAATCTTATTCTCCAGAATTGCATCCGCCTCCAACCCCACTTAGAGCTGCCAAAGGCTGCACTTCCCCCGGGACCAGCCTGCAAGCAGCAGAGATGGATGGGATGACATGGGCATGACTTTACCCTTCTGTCCTGCTGCTGGAGCCAGGGGCTGTCAGGATTCCCAGAGGACCCTCCTGCTCTGGCCCTGTGCTGCAGCCCCCCCTGGATCAACCCCCCAGACCACAGCCATGGGGTGCCACAGCCCCTGCCCCACTGTTGGGGCTGGATGAGGCCCTGGGAAGAGCATCGTGTGAGCAGCAGCAAAGCCCATCACTCCAAGCTCGGACTCTGCTCCCTCCACACAGATCCAGCCCCACAGTCACTCCTGTTTAACCCAGGAAGGGCCTGTGTCTGTGGTCATGCACCCCCAAAAAGCTTTCTGGGAATCAGTGAGGCACTAAACTGGCTGTGCAGAGTTCACCTCCCCTTCTCCACAAACCCAAGCAGGTCACTATCTCTCTGTGAGCCTCAATCCCTCCTTGTGGCCCAGACACGCCCCAGTCCTGGTCCTTCACACAGACAAATGTTACTCAAACCACTGTAACATTCAGGAAATAAAAGCCCCTGCCTTGCTCCTACCCTGGCAATTTGCAGTCCCCCTTGCTTGTAGGCTGTTGTGGGATCAAATGCTTCAGGCTGATTTATCCCTGGGAAATGGAAGCCCAGACAGATGGGAGGGAGCGCAAGCCCAGCCGGGCGATAAATCACAGCGGGGCAGCTCTGCCTGCCCTGCTCTGCGGCTGTGCCGGTCACAGCACTCCCAGCGGGATCGATGTTTGAGCCCTGAGCTGTATCCATGCCGCATTCCCTGGGGAGGGCAGACATCCAGCTCCCCAGGCGTGCTGCACCCCAGCATTATCCTGGCTGTGCTCCCTGCTAGGCACAGCCCCGAGCAAAGACCAGGGGACAAGCAGGCTCAGCAAGCTTCCCACTTCCCATCTTTGCTCTCCCACATCCAAGAAAATGTGACCCCCTTGGGAAGTTTCCTGGCAAAAGGGGAAGCACAATCGCTGCTGGGATGAGGCTGCAGCAAAGGATGTCTTGTGGGATCCGGGACAGGGCAACCTGCCTTGAACTTACACTCAAGGGCGTTTGTCTTGCAAAGCTCAGCACAGCACAAGGAGATCCAAACGGGCTTTTGATGAGCTTCCAGCAAGATAAAGGAGCTCCCCTGACCCTGCTCCGTCTCCCTGAGCGAGATCATCAATAAACGAGTGTCACTGCAGCCTGGAGCTCAGATGGGATCTCGACTCATGTCCACACGTGTCGGGTGCTTAAATTAATGTCACCGCTGGAGAAAGGAGGGGGTGTCCACCCCAGGGGTCCCCTTTGGTGCCAAGACTTGTCCAGGCTGCCCATCCATCAGCAGAGGAGGAAAGAAGAGCCCAGGAGTTAAATTAACTGCTGCTGAGGAAATACGAGGCTCTCAGCCATGTGTGACCGTGAGGCTCAGACCAGAGAAGATTTTTGTCCCAGTCTCCAAACCCCCAAATTTGTTGACCTGCTGTATGCAAACAGCCACTACAAACTCTGGCATGTCCAGGCTTTGGGGCTCCCTCCTCGGGTGCCATTAGTGGGTGTAATGAGCTGGAGATAATTGCTGCCTCGGGGACACAATTAACTCTTTCCTGCCTTGGTCCAGCTGGGGCTTTTGCATCCCACCAGAGCAATTCCCTCCCTCCCTCCTTCCTCTGGGTTCTTTAGAAAACTTCAATTCCTCTTCCTTCTCAAAGTGAGCCTCTGAATCAGAGTCTGACGAACGCCACGAGTTCACTGATGTGTGGCTGTGATTTAGAGTTGGAATATATTTGGAATGTATAATTTATTTCAAGTATTTGAGGCACCAGTGAAACTGGGAGCAAGCAGTGAGTAAATCAGTCATACCCTTGTGATGATGGGGGCTGCAGCCTTTATATTGCTCTGAAAATCCTGCTTCCACGCAGCCAGGTGAATATCATGAAGGATGGGCACTATTTAGTGCTGCAGGGATAATTCAGGCACCCTGGATGTTGCGAGACTCTTATGACAGTGCTGCCATTGGGACACAACCTCTGGCAGAAAGGTCAGTGTTCACAGCCCTCTGTCCTGGGACAGGGATCACCTTGAACCAGGTGCTGCCCAGACCTGGCACCCACCTCCATCTGCCAGGAACCCCCTGGAAACAGCAGAAAAGGAACCAGGTACAAAGTCCACCCTCCTCCCTGCCTCTGTGGTTGTTGCCTTTACAGCAAATCTCTTTTTCAGAAATGCAGGAGATGTGAAATATGAAGACAGAAATTGCCAGCGACTTTTAATTTGGGTTCTGCCAATTTTTCTGTTCCAGTTATTGATTTTCCATAAAGATTAATCCCCGCTCCCAGCTTTCTCTGACAGCCACTATCTGGATGTTTTGCTTACCCTGAGTGTGGAAATATATGTTTTATTAAGTGTCAGAGCTCACTAATGAGAAGAAGGAGAAAAATCAATTGTCTGCTTATATCTTGATCTCAGACAGGACTAACAAGTTCTTTATTTTGATGTTGTGGACAGGACAGGCAGAGTGACAGACAGAGTGACAGAGGCTGTCAGCTCTGTCACAAAGACAGCTCAGCTGATGAGAGGGGCAAAGGGTTACATGGTGTTGGAGGCTTCAAACACATTTGTATTAATTCAAAGAGATTCATAGAATGCTACAAAATCCCATAGTTAATTGATCCCTGATGCAAAGTAATGGAAAGCGCTAAAATTTCAGCTGCAGACTCTAAGCAGGTTTATTCTCCTGTCCCTAAAACCAAGGAACCAGCTTGGCCAGCAGCTCAGGGTAGGGGGCAGCCAAAGGCATTCCATTTTTCCACACTGAAGCTGGGATTCAATGGCAATAGAAGTACAAGCAAGCTCAGTGCAAGTCTCTGCACAACTCCAGCCATAAACCCCATTTCAGCAAGCACCGTGCTGTGCTCATAGAAAGGGCTCAGCTGGAACAAGACCATTAAGGTCCCTTGCAGACCCATCCATCCCGTGATGCTATGATTCCATTTTTCCTCCTTGGGAATCTGGCACAAGGGCCAGCTGGGACAGGAGGCAAGGTAAGCTGGATCTCCACAGGACTCTTCTCATACCCTCAGGCCACCAAGGCTGATTGGGAAGGACAGCTCCATTTTCCAGCACACACAGTCCAAACAACAGGATCGAGACCCATAACACGAGCACATTTGTTTCCCAGAGAAACTCTGTGTAATTATCAAATCCTAATCTTTGCTGGCCCTCCTCCCCAAACAAGGCTACCAACCTGCTTTCACTTGTATTTGTTACCTCCCTTGTCTGTTAGAGGATCACACCTGACAGTTATATAGTTAATCTCTTGGCAGCTGTGAAATGAAAGGGTAAGCTCTGGCTGCCTTGAGAAGATGCATTGATTTCTTAAAATGACACATCGCCTCCTCCCTTGATGTTCAAGCAGGAGCTCAGGGCTGGTGTTATGGATCCTGCCTGTCATTCAATTAAAAAAGCTTAGTGGAGATGCTCCAGCTGAGCACACCAGACAGCATTAAGGCTAAGCCCTGACCCAAAGATTTAATAGCAGGAAGTATGAAGGCACCTTCAGCCCAGAGGCTTGCCCAGTTTGCTGATGAGTTCACCAGTTGTGGTATGGAGCTTGCCACTGTGAACCAGACAAGCCACTCTCTTCTCCACAGTAACAGCTGACTGGGCAGCCAGGTCCCATAGGAAAGCAGAGCAGGAAAACCCCTTCCTTCCCAGAAGGAAGTTCACTGCACTTAATGGAGCATTTTATATCCTATTTCAACACAGCTCTTTCATAAGGATTATGTGTTTAACAAGACTCTTGACACTGTGCAACAGCCTCAGTCTCACTGTGGAGAGTGGAGCAATGGACTTTGCAAGATTCTCCCCCAAAAAGCAAGTAAGCCCCTAATTTGCAGCAATGCCATAAAGCCCAGAGACCTTTACCTGAGATTTAGCTATCAGGAAGAAAGCCTTCCCTGTGATGCTGGTGAAGCCCTGGCACAGGCTGCCCAGAGAAGCTGTGGCTACCTCACCCCTGGAGGTGTTCAAGGCCAGGCTGCACAGGGCTGGGAGCACCCTGGGACAGTGGAAGGTGTCCCTGCCCACGGCACGGCGTGGAACAAGGCGACCTTCCAGCCCGAGCTGTGAAGCTATGATTTCATGGTTCCATCAGGCTGCATTCCACCCTCCCTGGTTCCACCATCCCGTTGTGACGAAGCGGCGGGCACGGAGGGCCGTGGCGCTGCCCGTGTCACCGCCGTGTCACCGCTCCGCCGACGCTGCAGACCCGACTCGTTGCGCGGGCAGAGCAGAGCCGCTCTCCCCACGACGCCCGGTGTCACCGAGCCCGGAGCCTCCGAAGGTGCGAGGGGCCCGGGCGGGGGGAAAGCGGCTGGGAAGGAGAGAACCGGGATTTACTGCCATCGCTACCACGGCCTTAAGGTCTCTCCAACCCAAATCACGGAATTTCGGAGGGGAGGATATGAACCATTGCAGGCGTTGTTCGGCCGCAGCTCCCCGGGCCGAGGGGTCGCCGTGGCAACGGCCGCGTCCTGCGGGGCCGGGCCGGGCCGGGCCGCGCCGGGACCGCAGCACCTGGGCAAGGCTCCCGGGGTCTGAGGAGCCCCTGGGCACAGCTCCCGGGGTCTGAGGAGAACGCAGATGTCGGGGTCTGCCAAGGTGGGCCGGAGCCCGAGGGGCAGCCCCTGGGTGCCCCTGAGCCTCTCCAGAGCGCGGCCTGGGTGAACACAGAGCCCCCTCCCTGGGTGATGCACCCCCCCGGCTCCAAACAGAGCAGCAGTGCAGGGAATACAGCCAGCCCTCCCTGGCAGGAGGGAAAAAAAGGGATGTAAAAACATGGGAAAAAGCAAGGGAAAACAAGCACAATGACAGCTCGGTCTGTGGGCAAACACATTGCTCAGCAGAGCCAAATCCCTCCAAGAGTGGGGAATGTCACCTGGCACATGTGCTGGTCCTGCTGCTTCGTGCACGATGCTGGGAGCTGGCACTGCTTTGGTTTAGGTCGGGTTTTTTTCTGGAAAGAAAAATGTGAAAAGGAAATACAGCTTGTTTTTCTTTTGGTTGACAGCTCTCTTGGAAGATAAAGTTGCAAATGAGTGACTTACTATAAACTGTGGTGCAGCTCAGGGCCAGACAGCTGAAAGGTTTACAAATGCTTAGAATTCCTATGAGGAAGCGTTATTAGCTCTGTTATGAATTTAGGGAAAATGAAGCCAAGAAAAATGGCTTTGTTAAGTAGATCTCACCATCTAGCTTCCACAGGGCGTGTAAGAATTAAGATATCTCGATTAGATCTTAGTTTCAGAATACTGTATTTATTTTGTTTTCAAATCAAGTTCATTCAGCTTGTGAAAGTCACCTAAATATCCATCTCGGTTTTCATTACAGTATCACTGACAACAGGGACACAGGCATTTATTTAGCTAATTGCTATTTGTGGTACATAATCTGTGTGAGCCACGGGCACTTCAGCTAAAGCACAACAGAGAAACACCTTCCACCTTGACACAGATGGCACCATCAGCCAGGGCACATCTTTGCCAGTAAATGAAGTATAAAATCATCCCAGAATGGTTGGAGTTGGAAAGGACCTTGAAGCTCATTTCATTCCAATGCCCTGCCATGGGCAGGGACACCTTCCACTATCCCAGGTTGCTCCAAGCCCTGTCCAACCTGGCCTTGAACACCTCCAGGGATGGGGCAGCCACAGCTTCTCTGGGCAATCTGTGCCAGAGCTTCACCACCCTCACAAGTAAGAATTTCTTCCTAATATACAATCTAACCCTGCCTTCTGTCAGTTTGAGGCCATTCCCCCTTGTCCTGTCACCTCAGGCCCCCTAAACAGCTAAGATGAAGCCAGCAGAAATGGTGCTGCAAGAACCACGGCTCAAACACCCCCACAGCAAACTGCCACCTGTTTACAGGTGCTTTACATGTGTGTCATTCTCTTGCTGTACATTGCAGAAAGGCAAGCAGACCTCACGATCTGAGATGATGCAAACTAAACCCAAAGAAAGGGAAAGGAGCACATCACAGAAAACACTGTCAGGTTATGACTGACAATCCACTGGTGAAGGTAGAAGCAAGGAAAATGCTGTAATTCCTCTTGGAAGCTGTCATGAGGTGGCACTCAGTGGATTGTGTTGTTCTGCCTGCTGTATTCCAGCTCACGTGGGGCAGAGGGTTAATTTGAATCACCAACGTGATTATGTAGCTGTAGGAACTGGCTGAGAAGATGGGCCTCAAACCTCAACAGCCTGGCAGATTACAAAGAGAGAAAAATAGGCATCTCTAGAGAAGCAGAAGAATGGAAAGAAATTGCTTACAGGAGTACAAAGACAGCTAATTAGAATGAAACAAGATAATAAGATAGGGAGAAATTTTGGCAGAGTGTATCAGAGAATAGTTCCTGTCAGTGAATGTATTAAGTAGAGGTAGAACCTCTCAGGGGTGGTAGAGGGAGACCAGTTGGAATACATATAAATAGGGGATACAAAACATTAGAAACCAGACAAGTACAAAGGAAAATTCCTCTGGAACTACATCTTGTCTGACAGTTCTTTATAAGCTAAGCTTTAATTAAGAGAGAAGAGTCACAGCCATGATTGTACTCCCTCACAGCTGCTTTTCCTTTGGTTCTTAATGTTATTATTGTTGCTTTCCTACACAGAACCCAAGCTTTGGAAACATGGCTAAGGTTTTGCATGAGACTGAAACTACTTCGGACAGTACCGCACCCAGAGAAGAACAGGATGACAGTGCCAGCATGGAGCAGTACCTGAGACACAAAAACCTTGTTCTGGACTTCCTGCGCTCTGACCTGAACCCCCACCACCTCCAGTACCACTGGAACAAAGTTCATCTCCTGAAGAAATGTTACTTCTACTTGAAGTTTGAGCCCAGACACGTGTGCGTGAGAGACCAGAACAATATGATGATTTTTGCTGACATCTTGCAAATAGCAAACCCCTGCCAACTCCAGAAGATCAAGAAGGTGGGAAAAAAACAGACTGAAATCCAGCTGGCACTTTTAACGGAGCTGTTGGAACAGTTGGAACGAGGTCGGGAGGAGCTGAGCCGTTACGTACAGATCTGTGACGTGGAGACTTTCCTCTCCCAGTGGGACTTGAATTTAAAGAGAGTGCTCAAGCTCTCCATGTTTTTCAACAAGCTCATTTCCTTGGAAGAGCCAAGGAAGCTCCATGTCAAGCACAGTTTGGTGTCACAGATACATCTTGGAGGTGCTCTACACCCTCCCATCACTTTTTCTCTCTACACGAAGAAGCCGCCGATTTTTGATCGGATAGAGTCGTTTGCATGCCAGACCTGGGCCCAGCTCAAGTGGTTCACTGAAAGTCAGGAGTCACACCTTGAACGATGGCAGCTGGAGATCAAGCTGGTGACAGATGACAGTCAGACAGAACCAGGATACGGTCGGACCCAGGAAGTCATCTCCAACCCGTGTGTAATCAACCACCTGCTGCCTGGCAGGTTGTACGAGTTCAAAGTGAGGAGATCTGACACACACACACTCGTCTACTCACAGTGGCACGACTGCATTATATTGAAGACAAAAACTCACCCTGCTGAGGACACCAAGGAGGCCCCCAACCGCAGCCTGATGAGGCGGCTCACGAGACCGACTCCTTCAGTTTAATGGTTTAATGAAAAAGATGAGTAAGAGTAATTAAAAATATATTGTTTAAACAGTTTGCTTAAAATTAATCTCCTTCTGTTTTCAACAGCAATTGTACAGGTGCCTTCTCAAAATCTTTCCAAGTTAGCAGGAACCCATTTGAAATTTCTCGCAAAAAATAACATCTTTAGGCAGCATTTGGGACTCAACACTTTTGTCCCACTGCCAGAGGCAATCGGTGGGAGCAGCCAGAACCAGGAAATCCTGCAGGACAGCTCTGAAGCAGAGCACAGGAGATAGAAGCATGTCCACCATCCAGTGCTTTCCATCCACTGAAGGATGCTCAGTGTCGGCTTCTCCAAATGATGTTTTCAGTTTTTATTGTCCTTCCTCCAAAATACCTGAAGTGAACTCTTAAGCTCTTCAAATCACCCACCCAGACTTAGTCCATCACTGTTTTCTCTCACCCTCTACACCCTGTGCCATATAGGTACCTAAGCATGACTTTACCCCTCTACAGTACATGAAAAGATAACTTCAATTTAAAAAAAACAAACAACACCCAACAATAAATACCCCCCAAGCCTTCCAACAAACAGGGAAGGGTATCAATTTGTAAAAAATGTTTTTCTGCCAAAAATCTGCAGTTAATTTTCTTTTTTGCAATTTGGTTCAGTCCAAACAGAGCTGTCCCCACACAGATTCTAGTCAAACCATCAAACAAAAAGACCTTTTAGTAATAAAATTTATTATTTAAATAAATCCAAATAATTTGTACAATTATGGCTTAAATATCAAAAAAGGAATGTTGAGATTCATTCTTATGAACAGTCAAAGCAGATAAAAATATTTGTATCCAAAAGGTCATTTGAGGTTTGCTGCAAGTCACAGACATACAAAAGATAAAAACCTGCCCCATTTCAAGTTCCTTAATTCAGACTTCATGACACTTGACATTTCATTTCTAAAAACCCCAACAATTTATTGCAGTAAATTGATTGTCCTACACAGATCTGTCCAAATCCTCAAAAACAGTCCAGCCAGCCTGATCCTGGGCTCACTACTGGCTGCCTGCACAGGTTCCCCTTGTTCAATTTGTGCTCAATCTCTAGCTAGTACTGAGGAAATTAAGTTAATGCTGTTGGATGAACTGACATTTGTGTCCTGCAGCCATGTACTTTTGTCTGACTGTGGAGAACACAGAGCCTGCGTTGGGACAGATGCCCTGGGCACCATGCTGCCAGGGTGTTCCTACTGGGATTGCCAAAAGTTTGGTATTTTAAGAATATTGCTTGAACATAAAATTCTTCCAAAAGTGAATTAAAAACTGCATGCAAATGAAACCAGGCTAATTTGAACTTTTTTCCTCTATTGATTTCTATGATTCTCTCCATGAGCATAAGGACAAGAACATGATACACAGCTGTCACTACCATCTATAAAAAGTTTAATTGCACTTTCTACTATCCCTGACTATTGCATAACCAGCTCTCCAGGAACCTGCTGACAGCACCAGCAGCCCAAGGGCCCAGCCTGGCTGTAACTGCTGCTTGGCTGCATTTCCTAATCACCAGTTATAAAATACATCCTCAGAAGAAAAAAAAATAACATGGGTATTGTCTTGCAACACAGAGGTGACCACGCAAAACATTTCACTCTACCTCCATGGAGTGGAAATAAACACTTTTTTCCCACTAAGGACAAAGGGAGTTGCTTTGTGAGGACTCTCTCTAGCCAAACCACCTCCAAGAGCACTGACTAAGCCACTGCATCTGGGGTGAGTCTCCTTGTTTGTGTTACATGTATGAAATAACCAGCACAAAACCCAGGGGAGAAACTCTTCACTTACAGGAGATCACAAAAATGAGACCCACTGATTTAAAAGGAACCAAGGTGGCTTTGTTAAATGAAGCTGGCACCATGCTAAAGTAGTGACCCCAACAATTCCAGCATTTTTTGCAATTCTCCATAGCATCGCAGAGCTAGATGATTGATTGCATTTCAGTAGTCCACAGAATGATCTACACACAATCTTACTTTGGAATTGAAATAATATTTGCCAATCAAGTTGGTGCAGAATCTTTTAAGATCCCACACTGGATGACTTCAAAGAGGAGCAATGAATTTTACACCTTACCAGCTTTTACCAAGCATCCTTAGAACCAGCAGGAGATACTTCCTATGGGTTTTTATCCTTCATGGAATTGCCAGCCAGATGCCCACTATTATGCTTCAGTAGGACAAGAGCAAGCCTGGGTGGTCTCTGACATACAGCTCAAACCCCTCAAAGGCAGACTGCAGGAAAGTAGTTTAAACTAAGAAGAGAACAACAAAACCTCCCCCTAAGTTCTGGAGTCAAGTCTAACACAGAGTCATGAGAACACAGCATTAAATAGAGACTTTTCCAGACACAATGCTATTCCTCCACACAGGAAAGAGCCATGCTGGATTTCAGTTGCAAACAGGAAAAAATTCCTCCTACCATTGCACTGTGGCATCACAGGAATCCACACCACAAGGACAACTTGTGTGATTGCATCTCAGCTCCATCCCACATGAACACCTAAGGACAGCCAAGCATGTGGTTTGGGGAGAGCTGAGGCAGGCACTTCATACATTCAGAATTGAAATGAGATAAAAGACACCCTCCCTCAAAACTGTCATGTTTCCAAAAGCAGCTCCATGATTCTCAGAGGGCACCATTCACCACAGTACATCTCTACCAGCCACATGTCACTGGGTGAAAGCAGCCTCTCTGGTGAACCACAGCTTCCAGCTCACAGCAGTTTGGCTACAGAAAATATAAAAATACATTATACACATACACTCCTTCACTGCTCTTAAAAACTCAGGCCATAAGGCTGTGAAACAAATTCACAGAGTTAAAAGTCAATAAATTAAAAGCAGCTTTAAAAAAAGTGGGGTAGGAAAGGGGGTGGGGATCAACAGGAGATATCAAATAAAATTCTGAACAGTTTAAAATGGGCTGACAAATCCCAATGTTTCCTGGTAGGAGAGGCCCCCACTTTTCATTGCTTTTATGCTGGTGAGGACAACCTCCTTTGTACATAAATCTATTTACAAAATCACCTTGGCCTTGCTGCTGCAATATTTACATGGTCAGAGAACAACGTTTTGGCTAGACAAAGAGTGGTGCATGCATCTCTTGTTGCTTTCCTCCTTCACTTAAAAAAAAAAAAAAAGTAAAAAATGAGAAGTCTTAAAAATCTCCTGTCCTTGGATTTAAAATGAGAGGCAGTACTCAGAAGCTTTGGTCCTCCATGGCAAACAGCAGCTTGCTGCACCACTCTGCTGCATCCAGTCATTCCACCCTGATGAATGGACTGAGAATTTGATCCCCAAAGTGCAACCCTGACAGCTGGAGAAAATATTTGGTCCCCACAAACTGCAGCTGCAGTGGCAGGTAGGATGAGGGTTCTGCTGAGCAACTTACAGTTACAAAAATAGTATCATCATCAGTAAAGTCACATGCCCACCATCTATCTCCAGTGCGTTTTTGGTTTGCTAGAATTAAAAGTTCCTGCCCAAGATTGCACTGATTAAAAACACCTCAGGATGCTGAAGCAGATGCTGAAGCTGAGTTGTCACGGTGCGGGAGCTCCCAGATCCCCCGCTGCATTTGGCTCCGTAGGTCACTGAAGAATGGAAAGATTTGGTCCTTCCCAAGGCACACATAATGCAGTTCAGGCAGAGAGGGCCCCTCCTCACCGGCACAGGGCTGGGGTCCTCCTGACACGGATCTCCTGGGCTGCAGTGCAGCTGTTGTGGCTGTAGTAATGCTGGATCATTCTCCTCCACAAAGGGTTGCACTCCAGGAGGTACCGGTTCCCTGTGGGATGGGAACAGCAGGTTAGTGGCTAGAAAGGCTTGGCTGATACTAATTTTGTGTAGAACCTCTAGCTAACGGGGCTGGGTCACTTGCAGGGACATATCTGTGAAATCCCAGCTCCCTTTTCATTCTGTCATATCTGTGAGCAGCTTCCCTACACATCACAGCCTACACCTGCGTGATTAGGAGCAAAATGAGCAGCCGGATTTTTGTTAGGACAGAACTGTAGCATGAAAGCAACAGAAACAACATGGTCCAAAACAAGGGGTGAGAAGAATGAACTATACTTGCTGTATTCAAGCGTGAATTACCCCTGCTTTGCCCAGATTGCCCAGTTTCAAAATCCCAGACAAAAGGGCAGAAGAATAAAGCAAGACCACTGGTTGTACTAGTTTGGATCACCACCCCTTCATCCGAAAATCCTATTCCCCTGAAGGCTTGTGCATCGTCCAAGGATACCAACCTATGATGCAGAGTCCTTCCTGAGCTCGTGTGATGCCAACATTGACCTGGTTTGGGTCAGTAATAAACCCCAGGTATTTCTTCTGCCAGCTCTTTGTAGGTTTCCTATCGATCTCAGATCGGGGGCAGGAGCGTACAGTTGACAGGATCACATATTTCCATTCACTTCCTAGAAAGTGGAAGCAAACCAGATTTTTTTAGAAGGAAGCATCTGACCATTTCTCTACCCCACAGGGCACTCATTTCTCTACTGCCACCCTCTGGGTTTCTTCAGCTTTGGAGGCCTTCAGACTCCTGGTCATTGCTTTCCAAAGAGAACAGATGTCTTCTGGCAGTTCTCTAGTACCCTTCTCAGATACAGAAGCACAGAATCATGGAATGGTTTTATTTGGAAGGGACATTCTGTGATCCAAATTCCCTGACATGGGCAGGGAACCTTTCACTAGAAATCTTCCACTAGAGATCCTCCACCTTCCTGCCTTCAGCAGCCTCACCTTGCTCAAGCACTCCAGAGGCTTCCAAAAGATTTATTATAATCACAAATCACCCAGAAATCTCGTATTCCATGGCTGAAATAACCCTGGAGTAGGGTTTGCTCGAAGACTATGTGTGAGCAGCTCCTCAGGAAGGCAGGAAGGACAGACCCAAGCCTCCTTCTCCCATCCCCTCACCTTGACTCTTCATGATGGTGCAGACGGTCACCCCGCGGATGCCCTCCCTCTGTAGGCTCTTGTTGATCTCGGACACCTGGGCGCTGTAGGGGCTCAGGATGGCGATGCTGTCCGGCCGGATGGTGCCATCTAGTGTCAGCTGCTTGGCTATCCTCACCTGGAGAGACCAGCGTCCTGCTCACCTGGGAGCTCACCGAGGGAGAGCCCGCCAGAGCCCCTCCCCAGGCCAGTGATGCCACCTGCCTTGGGATCACGTTGCCCTACACCTGCCTCTGCCCATGGGCGTCCTGGTGTGCTCCAGACTGGGAAGGCACCAGGCAGACACTGCTCATCTTTGTACCTTTATCATCCCCCCACAATTCCAGCACAACACTCCCCTTCTGCATCCCCAGCAATACTCACCACCTGCGCCACTTCCTCCAGGTTAGCTCTGGAGTTCTCATTTCCTTCCTCAGTAGAAACCATGAGGGAGTGCTCCTTCCCTTCCACATGCCCGAAGATGATGGGGCAGCAGTTGCTGTCCCTGTGGTGGAGCACGCTGGGTTTCCGAACAAGCTGAGGACACGTTCTCAGCCGCCTTTCATAGAATTCCTGGGATGGGAACTCACAAATGCTCTTGTGCTGCCAGAGAAAAGGGGGAAAAGTGAGGTGAACAAACCCCAAGGCACTTCTCAGCCTGCAGCACCTTTCTGGGCAGGCTTCACCCAAAATGCCATTCTGCTGGAGCTGGCATATTCCAAGGTACCATCCTGTGTCTAGGAAGGGGAAACACTAATGGAGACTATCTGATGCTTAAGGCAAGCCTGGATTTTCTGTGATGAAGACAATCCATGGGAGGGCCTCACCATGCGGTACTGCGTGTCCAGCATCAATGCCTGTTCCTGGTAGCGCTCAAAGAGAGACGTCTCCATGCCAAGAGTCTTGCAGACATCATTGTTCACCACTGGCCGCAGCTGTTTGTGATCCCCCAACAAAACCACCTGGAAGGAAGAGCAGACACCTCAGCTGTGAGGTGGTGGCACTGCAAAGGCCATCAGCTCTTTGAAAGGTTGATTATGTTATGCTTAGAGCAACCTCAGCCAAAGACCATGCTGGACATGACATAAAGATCCTGTCCTAGATAATGTTTCCATCTGATGGGAGGAAAACAAAGAACCACAGAATTCTAGAATCACAGAATGGTTTGGGTTGGAAGGGACCATGAAGCTCACCTTGTTCCAATCCCATGCCATTGGCAGGTTGCGCCAAGTCCCATCCAACCTGGCCTTGAACATTTCCAAGGATGGGGCAGCCACAGATTTTCTGGGCAACCTGTGCCAGGGCCTCACCAACCTCACAGGGAAGGATTTCTTCCTAATATCCAATTTAACTCTGCCCTCTGTCAGTGTGAAGCCATTCCCCCTTGTCCTGTCATTCCATGCCCTTGTCCAAAGTCCCTCTCCATTGCTCTTGGAGCCCCTTTAGGCACTGGAAGGGGGTCTAAGCTCTCCCTGGACCCTTCTCTGAACAGCCCCAGCTATGTCTATGCTTCTTGTCACGTTAATACTTTGTACCTGGGCCAGAATATTTTTTCAGCGACAGTGATACCCACCCCATAAAGAAGCACAAACCTTAAAATCCTAACAAGTCTTGTAAGAGCAGCATGGTAAAGGATGGAAAATGTTCGAGAGCCCTGAGCAGCTGTCCCAGAGACACATCTTTGGCAGGGACATACCTTCTCAGCACGGTGGTGGCAGACCAAGGGGATGAGGGTCTCTGGCTCTGTGGACATGGCACACTCATCAATGATTATCTGCCTGACATTGAGTTGTTCCAGGGAGCTGGCAGATGAGACAGAGCAGGTGCACAGGATGACATCGTGACACGCCAGCTGATACGAACGACCTTGTGTCAACCAACTTTTGTACCTAGTATTGATGCAGAAAACACCAAGTTATGCACAAGGGAAACCCCTCCAGATTCCTCACCCAGGAACCAGGCAGAGGCTGTGCTTTCCCAAATGATTATGGCTTTACCTCCCTCCCCAGGATGAGCTGGTGCTCCCAGAAAAGGGCTTTGGATGGACACTCTAGGAAATGTACTTTGTCCTGAACTCAACAGAACAGGGGGTCTGGGTGAAGGATTCAAGGGTCACACAGGTAGAACAGGAATTTTGGTCCAGATGGACAACAGCACCACTGCAGAAGTGATTCTGAAGCTCTGTGCTGTACCTGTAAACTTGAGCTCATCACTTTTTATCATTATTCTGAACACAGAGTTTATTAATCTGTGCTTCTGAGGTGGATTACAGCCAAAGTCAGGCATCTCTCACCAGGGTCTCTCTCTACTCACTCCTTTGTTTCTTCTTCTCTGATGTCCTCTCCGTTCCTCACCCGAGCATCAAACTTGCAGATATTCTGCCAGTTGGGGCTGGGCGCCCGCCGGATGCGATGATGCAGGATTATTTCACTGAATAAAGAGTCAATATATAAATATATTCCCTCAACACTGAGACCTGAGTGATTTCTTCTACAATGAAGCAGACCACACCACCTGCCTACATGCAAAACCCCATTAGCTAAAAAACTCACAGCCAAACTTTCCCATCTTTGTAGACCAAATAATTCAGCCTCGAGGACATAAAATACAACTGCTTCCCTTTATCAGCTGCAAGCAGGAATGAAGTCAGAGATGTTCAACACTGTTCCAAAAGGAGATGAAAACATCCAGGGACTTTTCAACAACCTGGATTTCCTGACTATGTGCTACACTAGACTGTATACATTCACTTGAAAAAATTAATCACAAATTAATTAGAAAGCAGCTTAATAGTGCTGCTCTGCAGTGGTGGAATGAAACTATTTGCTCTAGTTTGTTCAGTGTTACTGACGCAGAAGCCACCTCTCCCCAGTACCCTAGGAGCTTGAAAGGCCATGCTGTCCTACCTGAGCTCACGTTTGGGCTTTGCATCCCGTAGGGATTTACGGGAGATGTTCCGGTTGCTCCCCGGGTACGGGAATTCCATCGTCTCTATGGCCTCCCCATAAACTCTCAGTGGTTTCAGGTTCTTCATCTTCATCAGCATCTCTGGAGAAGGAGGGCAGGTCTGCTCAGACAGCACCAGGCACTGGGGATGCTCAGGTCTGTCTCTCCCTGCCCCTCACTCATCCTCCCATCTCCACTGGTCCTCGCCCTGCAGTGCAGGGTCTTCTGTGGGGACCAGCTCCACTTTCTGCCCCTCCACAACATGAGTCCTCCCTCCCACCAGTACAAGTCATTTCAGGGGCTTAAAAGATGATATTTACCAGCAACAACATCAACAGACTTGTTGGATGGGCCACAGTACAAGATGCACTTTCTCTTCTTGTCCTTTTCTTCTTCCAAGCATGGTGTTTTGTCCTGCTCAATACTCTCCTCATTCAGTTTATGGAACCAGTAGACAATGTGAGTTCCAACAACGGTCTTGCCTGTGCCTAGAAAAAGAAAGGAGTATGCTGAGAACATTTTAACCACAACACTCATGCTCTGGATCAGCATCCAGCTGATCAGCCATGAAATAAAATCAAGAATTGAGGGGGCTGCCTTGGACAGCTGTGGGCGATGCCAACCCACGCTCCCTTCTCCTGGCTCATGGAGAGCCCTATGGAAGCAGCTATGGAAAGCAGCAGATCAGCTGCCATTCATACCACAGCAGGTGTGTTCTGCTGTCCCCCTTTACCTGGTGGGCCTTGGATGAGCGTGAAGGATTTCTTTAGAGCATCCAGAACAGCCTGGTTCTGACTCCTGTTAAGTTTCCAGTTGCTGCCAGGGATATCAAAGGATTTTTGCTGCAGGATTCTGGATTTTGTCACTGTTACAGCAAAGAGCCAAGAAAACAAATTTAAAGAAGGTTACTGAGGGCAGCACAGAAGTGATTCAGCAAGAGGGTGCAGCAGGTACCTAGTGATGGTGATTCATTACAAAACCACCTAGAAATAATCCTTGTCCCATGCCAAGATACTCTGCCCATCAACCATCTCTGTGGGTCCTGGGGATGACAATCTCAGCCATGCCAGCCACCAGCAGGGCATCCCAAATTACATAGCAGCTCCTCTCATCCCCTTGTCAGGGGAACCTCCTGGTGTGGGACCAACTGCCAGGGAACCTGCCTGGCCAAAAGCAAGTAGCCACAAAGGTATTAAAGGTTCATATTTGCACTTACATTTTTGAGGAGGTTCATGGCCAAGGGCTATGCTTGTAGCAAGGTCAGAGGCACGCTTGAGCTTCCAAAGTGCTTTTTCTTTCCGTCTGACAGACAAGGACAAATAGGAATGAATGGGATGTAGCATAAAGCAAAAGTTGTAACACAGCTTTGCACAACTGCCTTACTTATTCTTCCTCTCTGCTTTGTTGCTGCATTAGCTCCTTTCATAAAGAACTTAAACCACAAATAAACTTATTCTGCTCTTCTCTATCTGGGACCATTTCTCAATTGACTGAAGAGCTGAGCCTGCAAAGATACTGAGAGCAAGGAACACAACTCCCGTCCCAACTCTATTTTTTTGTTATGGCCCCCTTTTACTGGATTAGCTTCCAATGTTTCCTAAAATTCATGATGCAAAAGAAAGCACATTCTGCCCTGAGACTGTTACAGCATTGAGGTGCATAGCAGCCTATGCTGTGTACGAGGAAGGGCAAACTAGACATCAGCTCTGATTTAAAAAGAGCAGAACTTGCTTTGCAGCAACAAGAAAGGGGAACGATTTGGAAATCAGGGAGCTCTTCCACTAAGCAAACCCCACTACAGAGCTTCATTTGGCCTTTTATAAGTTGCAGCAACCCAGTAACATAAGAAGCAGGTGATTAGGGAAATTTCAGCACCTTTCTCTATCTCCCCATTCTCAGGGACAACCAGAAGAGCACGAGACCTCTGGAGAAGAGACCTGAGGAGTGCTGGCACACCCTGCAAAGACCCACAGCCCAACACAGCCAGTCAGAGTAAGGCTAAGGGCAGGTTTTTCAGGGGATCAGCCACAGCAGTGAGGAAAGCCCATGGGGGTGCAGCAGAGGGGTCCCGTGGGAAGCCAGGTAAACCAAAGCACAGTGCTGAGCCCACTTACATGTCTGGCAGCATCTTTGGAATGAGCTCCACTGTGAACCTGGCAGAATGCTGTGAGATCTCCACAGGGACGGTCTCCATAGACATATAGTGGATGTAAAAATTCACAGTCTGCTGACTAGACCTGTCTGACTTGTCATTATCGCTGAACTCCTCCGTGACCCCATGAGCCACCCAGGTGTAGGTATCAGGATCAACCACAAGTTTGTTCTCTGATTTGCTGTTGTCAAGCAAAGACAGGTTCTGGAGGCCATGGCTGAGACATTCCTCATCACTCTGAGGGCTCTTGGGAAGTTTCAGCCCACCTAAACGAATGCACAGGTAACAGTGCATGAAATCCACTTCAATGGAGCAGTCCTCCAACCACGCCTTCTTCAGCACAAAGCTCCCTTGCAGCTGTCCTTTGCTTGTCCTTTGCTTTGCCCACTTTATTTTAATATCACAGAGGACAATCGAGTCGTTCTCTGCCACAGCACATGACGCAGACTCCATGGCACTCATGGGCATCCACACCTTGTTGTACTCTGCTGTGCTCTTGTACCTGTCCTTGGACTGCAGCGTGGCGTAGGCTGAGAAGCATTCGATTGGCTTCTCCATGTGCTGCAGGCAGACCTCAAACCCTGGAGTCACACACCACAGCTGCACGAAGGGCACCAGGAAGCCGCGGCTGACGTCGGTGGTGAGCTGGAACCACAGCGCGTCGCCGGCGCTCAGCTCCAGGGACAGCTCCATGTAGTGGGAGCAGGAGCTCTTGCGCACCCAGCCGATGTGCCGGCGGTACAGCTCCTTGCTCTGCTGCAGGAGGGACGCAGCCTTGTCAAACTCCTCGTTCCTGATGGCCGTGAGCACGTCTTGCCACGTCTGGGTGCGAAAGAGGGTGACGCTCTTGTCACAGAGGGGTCCTTCCCGCAGGCTCTGCTCCTTTGTGTCTGCAGAGTACATCCTCCTCTTCCAGGTCAGCCTGATGCTGTTCCGCTGATGGATGAACACAGGCTGCTCTATCAGCTGAAGGGACCTGTAGCTAATTCTCTGTGGATCTGGAAGACTCTCATTGTTCAGGGGAAACAGGGCTTTAAAAAATCTGCTCATCTCTTCGATATCCACCACAAAGGCAATCTTCTGCAGGACTTGGTCCTTCAGCTGGCTGGCCATCTGCAGGGAGTGAGCTCTCTTCTCGTACGCCACCGCCTGGCTATTCTTCCTGTTGAAGTCGTGACAGAGAAACTCAATGTCGTCCATAGAATAGACGAGAGGCTTCTTGCGGAGCACAGAATGGAGGTGCCGCTGGACCACGACATCCACATACCGGCGGATGGGAGAGGAGGCCCAGGTGTAGGAGTCCACATGCAGGGAGTAATGGCCTGCCTTCGACTGGACAGTGGAGTTGGAGCGACAGAAATAGGAGCGGCTGAGCAGTCTCCTGAACTCCAGCACCACTGGGGCCAGCTTGGGGTGGATGTCATCAGTGACAACGAGGTCAAGCATCTTCTGGAAGTCATGGGCATTAGCAGCTGACTGCAGGTGCTCCCAGATGGGGCCCAGAACACTGAACTCCACATTTTTAGGGGAGTCTTGACCAGGAGGCATTTCTCCCAGGTGATGCAACAGATGAATGGACAAAGGAATGATGTGGCTGTACTTGTTTTTCATGTGTGATAGCTGTCCAAGACTTGGCTCACACTGACACCGGAGAGGAGTAACGTTTCTGGTCACCTCCTGGTTGGTGAGGAACTCGGCCACAAAACTATTGAACATGATCATTAACTCCTCTATCATCTGATGGGACCCCCTGTTACCTGGGGAACTTTCCTCATCCAGCCGGTCATAGAAACAATCCTCCTGTAGCCGAAACTTCCGATGGATCCTGGAGAAGTGATAAGCCACAGCTATGCAGTCCTCCAGGGTATCAAAACGAAGGGCTTCTGCTGCTCCGCTGTAGCACTTCTTAATGCAGAGCTCTGCCTCTTCATAGGACAGTTGCCTGTCCGAGCGGATCACGGAGATGGTGAAGATTCCCTTTAACATCTGATCAGTCTCCTTCTCTACGGTGACAAACAAGGAGATCACCCGTCGATCCTTCTGCGGCAGGAGGCTGCAGACATCTTGGCTGATTTTGGGTGGGAACATGCACAGAGGCTCCTGCTTGGGAGCATAGTAGGTGACACCCCGCTTCTTTGCTTCCAGGTCCAAGGCACTGCCTTTGGGAATTATGCCAGCCACATCTGTAATGTGGATCCCAATCTCATAGTGACGCCCAAGATCCCTAACGCTGATAGCATCATCCAAATCCCTGGCACCTTCAGGGTCGATAGTGAAGGTCATGTAATTCCGACAGTCCTTCAGAGTTTCCTTGGTGAGGTTTATGTTGCTGTTGGAGGCGTATTTGGCTGACTCTCTGGTCACAGCAGCTGGATATTTGTTCTCCAAACCATACTCCAAGGCAAGGATCTTTAAGCCTTCTTCCAAAGTCATTGCTGCCTGCAGGATCTCTGTTACTATCCCCAGAGGGTAGTAAAACCCTTCCCGCCAGGAGATGACCTGCACACAGTAGAACTGGCACCTCCTTGTCTCCTGGTTGATCTTCTCACACCTGACCACTCTGTACTTCCCATTGACAAGCCTGCGGATGGGAATGGCATTGGGTTTCTCCTTCAGCCCCGGGACGAATATTTTGGTGACGGTGGGATCGATGGGTATCATCACACGGGGATCAAACTCATCCATCATGCAGATGAAGGTCCGTTCTCTCTCAGCACGCTTCAGGATGCCCACCACCCTCCCCTGTGGGCGGTGGGTGCTGCTGTCACCCGTGCTGTTCTGCAGGATTTCCACCAGCACCTCATCCCCAGTGAAGGCTGTCCCACAGTTAACTCTGCCTTTGATCTGGATGTTCATGGCAGGGGAGTCATTGAGGGTGAAGGCAGAAGCTCTGTCAAACGCCTCTTTGATCAGCTCACACCTCTTGTACATTTGGGGGTGCATGTGCAGGTACTGCTGCATCGTCTGAGAAGAGAAGCTGAAATACTCCCGCTTGTCTTCCCGCTGGTTTGAAGCCTCGGACTTCACATTCAGCAGCCCTTCATCAGACACTGTCACCAGCATGTTCTTGCTCTCATCTAAGAGCTCCTGGAGAATGGGATCATCAGCATTTATGCTCTCACCCTCAGAGCTTGAGGAGTCTGCATCGCTGTCCTCATCCTCCTCCAGGCTCCTGCTCCAGCTCTCCTTGTCACACGCAGCCTGTTTGATCTGAGCCATTGTCAGGTTCTCCGGGAAGATGCTCCCGTTATCGATGCACTGCTGGATGAACCGTTTCCACACCTTGCTGCACTGGCCATGGGAGCACAAGGCCACGGCGTCCCCCACCGCAACCACCAGAGACTGGGCGCGGGTCATGATGGTGTTGAGCACTCTGGCCTCGTTGAAGAACTCGAGGTGATGGGAGGCTGAGACACGCAGGCTCTCACTGGTGTGCACCGTGCTGATGATTATGACCCGAAACTCACGCCCTGCACCAGAGGGGACAAGGGAAAAGTCACTCACAAGAATGCAACAGGGAAGACCCTCCCTGGCTGCCACCTGTTTACCCTGTGTCACACGGCCATGGACTGATGTCACCCCACTTGGCTGAAACGTGGGGGTCACCCAGTGTGAGTAAAGCAGCTCTTGGGGATCGTGAGATCCCCTGTGCATGAACCAGGATGGACATCACAAGGCACCACCACCCACACACCAGGGAGGGAGGGAGAGCTTGGAGGTGGGATAAAGGCAGAGCACTGGAGCAATGCAGCCATGAGCACCCACAGAGTAGCCCAATGTGCCCAGTGCCACCAGCAGCCCCTGCTTGCAAACACGGAATCTCAAATTCCCGGAGGAACTGAGGGTCTTGCAGGAACAAGAGCAGTGATCATTTGCAAGGATCCCTCTCCCCTCAGGAAGAGCTCTGCTGATCACACAACAAATAACAACCAAGAAGAGGCATCCCAGTGATGTCAGAGCTGGGAAGAGGCTGCAAAGAAAGGGTGTGGAGATCACAAACACCCCCTGGGGTCAGTTATTCTCACCACAGGAGCCCCAGCTGTGCAATAAAAAAAAAGATAATGAAAACATGGATGAGTCATAAATTAAGTCCTTGAGGACAAAACCAGCCTTATCCCTCTCTTGTCATCCAGAGCAGGAGACTCCTCCACTAGTGAGCTGTTCTAGGATTGGAACCCATCCTGGTTTCAATTCCCTTCTGTCACTCTCCTCCCTCACTGGATACTTAGGGCTTCACATGATTCACACATACTCAAGTCTCTGGGATGGCACTTACAGGGTTTTTACCCTCCCACAAAGCCACGTCCATATATTTGAAATGACTTGACAGTTGGATGCAGATTTAATTCAGTGTGAAATCTTATTCACTCAGGAAAAGACAAACTCAAAGACCTATCAACCAGAAGAGCATGGAAATCAGCCAAAGAAGTTCCAGGCACTCCCTCCTAATGGGTGTAACATGGACTGCAGTGGTGGCAGAGACACCAAGAGGGCAGGGGAGCTCTGCCTGGCAGCACCTCCCAGAGAGGTATTTTTCTACAATAGCCAATGTTTTCTATTTTAACAAGGAGGAAAATGCAAAGATGTTGGAAAATCCTCTGCTAGTGCCCTGGTATCTCTCTCTCTCCTGATTGTTACACAGTGGCTGTAGTTGCTGTGGACCCTCCTGTCCACCAGCATGATTGCAAAAGCTGTGTATGACTCACACACAGAAGACCCCAAAGTGCAGCCTGGCATGAAAGACTGTTGCACAAGACACAAACCTGGCAAATTTTCGTAGTTTTCCACCACCACCTCTTGTAGCTGCTTTTTCCTCAGCTCTTGTCTTGTTGTAGAAACCTGGTAAGAAAGAAGCACAACTGAACTCAGCTCAGAAATGCCACCCACCAAACACCAGGGTCCCTCATCCTGCCCAGCTGCAGGTTCCCCAAATTACTTGAAAGCAGCCACACACACATCTGGGCTGACTTCAGCCAGGCTCTCACTGCCCTGTCATTAACCTACCTAGAAAAGGCAGAAGTGTTTAATTAAGCCATCCCACCATGTCTGCTCCAACCACCTAGACACGCTACCTAAATGGAGTGCCTCAAAAAAACACTGAAGGCACGCAAGACCCCAGATTTCCTATTTTTACCAGCACAAATAATAACAAATAGATCAAAAGGTCTTTCTTAGGGAGTGTTTAGTCAGCAGTGCAGGTATAGCCCCCTCAGGTGGAATGCAGGAGTCCCCTACGCACCTGTGTCCCATGGGAGACCACACAGATCTTCTTCAGATCCCGCACACCCCACTCATCTGGCCACCGCTGATAGATCTCCTTCACTTTCTCAATCACTTGTATTATCTCGGAGACGTTTTGCCAAGAAATCATGGAGATATCCCTTTCAGCCACACCAGACACATGGCAGAACACAAGGGGATAAATTTCAGGATGGGGTGGGATGTTCCCACTGGCGTGGATCGCATTGCCTTTGCCAACGTAGAAGTGTTTGGAGATGAATTCAATAATGCCAGCAGTGGAACGATAATTCTCATTGAAGATGATCCTGCTCTTCATGGCCACCTCATGCTTCTCCCTCTGGTAGAACTGAAAGAGCCGGTTCAAGAGGGTGTGATCAGCAGATTGCCCACTCCCAACACAGAACAGCTTTGGGGTTATCTGCATGTGGTCCCCAGCCAGGACAATGCGGGTCTCAGAAGTGGCGTAGGAGAGCGGAACCAAAGCTTCGCACTCCAGCATCTGCGCAGCCTCGTCGATCATGATGTGGGTGAAGTAACCTCGGGGGACCTTCAGGTCCTTGGATAGCATGGAGGTGGTGATAATGATGTGGTGCTTGTCGATCTCGGCCTGCGTGGGGAGGCGGAAGGAGCGCTGGTCTGGCGAGAGGCAGCAGTACATCAGGGTGATGGGGTCTGTCAGGTTGATGGGCCGGTCGGTGAGGATGATCCGCAGGGGAACAGCCCACGGATGCCCCATGGTCACATAGTTGTGAAAATACTCCCGGATGTAAATGTCAGCAGCGCTGGAGGGGAACAAAAGGGAAAAGAATTGTTGGTGCTGTTTCTAAATTCTGTGACGCAAAGTTCTCTCTCATCGTTCTGCAGCACACATCCAGTTTCTCTCCTGGCTCTGGTGACACCACACTTGTCACAGCAGACATTTACAACTGCACAAAGGAGCCAGCGCCTACGCAGCCACCAATTCCCAGCCTCTTTCAATAGTATGATTTAAAATAGGAATTGGTATTTGAGACTACGACATCTCTTGACACTCTTATGGAAAAATGTGATGTGCCCAACAAAACCTGCAGCCTTGATGCTGTCCAGGGCCAAGTGACAAGGAGCTCTTCTCTGACTGCAAAGCATCCCCATCCCTGGGTGAGACAAGACCTGCAGAAGCTTCCGTGCAAGCAAACAGCCTGGAACAGGCTAAGATTAGCAGTCACCATCTATTATGCATTAAAAACTGAGGCAGTAGCAGCCTGCAGGGTCAGATGTGGACACTCTTTTCAGTGTAACTGCTCTAATTTTAACAGTCTTGGCCTGGTTTCTCTGAAGGCAGATCCAATGGCATTCAGACCAGATCTGCATTTTCTCTTCCCCAAACTCTCCCTGGAAAAGTCAATAGTTTGGCATGTACACAGACCCAAACAGTCTTCAAGGGCAACTAGAGCACAATATTATCCCAGTTTGGTCAGGCAGCAACTTTCTACTTCTTGCAGTACACAGTAAAGGCTGAAGAAAACTCAAGCCACATTCCCATTTTATGATGAGGCAAGAATATGTTAAGTGTTCAAGGCCAGGATGAACAGGGCTTGGAGCAACCTGATCTCGGGGAAGGGTTTGGAACAAGACAAGCTGGAATGTCCTTTCCAACCCAAACCATTCAGGGATTCTATGAGTCTGTGTTGCCTCTTCCACCAAGACTTCCACCCATACCAGGCTTCCTCCTAGCAGGAACTAGAGCATTTTAAGACAAATTCAATAAAAACTAATTTATTTAGACAAGAAATTGAAGTGCACACTGAGAAAATGGCAGCTCGGTTCTGGTTCATACACCCTGGCTCCCCTTCATCCCACCCACAGTTCTTGTTGCCTCTTCCCTGCTAACCTGTTTGTGTGAGTGCAGATCAGCACCCGTGCGTTGGGCTGCTTGAGGATCTCCAAGGTGGCCATGGCCAAGGTGAATGTCTTCCCTGTGCCAAAGGGCCCATAGATGAGCAGAGGTGGCACCTGCCGGCTGGTGGTCAGCTGGCCTGTGATGTAGGAGATGGCTTGTTTCTGCTTGTTATTCCCTCTCTGTGGGGACCCAAGAGAGTAGGGGATGGAGCAACTGGCAACATCTGGCAGGACCAGCTTCTCATCCAACAGGCTGTCCACAGCCTGGTGCCAGTGCCGGAACAGCAGCTGATCTATTTGGAACTGGATCTCCACCTTGTGGGAGGTGTTTGCCTTGAAGTTCAGCTCAGAACAGCACCTGCTTGGTATCCGCAGCCAGATGGTCTTCTCCGTGGTGGCTTTATGCTCCACAAAAACTTCATAAACCCGATTGTCCACAGGTGGGTCAAGCGCCAGGAAGGCGGTGGGCACAGACCTGCTCAGCAGGTACCCCTCATCCGTGTCTGGTGAGAGGTTGTAAGGGGTAGGCACTTCAGCAAACAGCTCCCCAGAGACAGCAAACTTGGCCCCCATGGAGAGGCTCTGCAGCATGGGCGTCAGCGAGATGAGCACACGCAGGTTGAGTCTGAAAGAAGGAAACACCCAAGTGAAGAGCAGAGAAAGGATCTGTCATTTCCTGAGGCCTCCCCCATGGAGAGGGGATTGCCACCTACACCCAGAGAGGGTCTCCCACCCCTCAAGCACATACAGACAGAAACCATGCTCTAGCTAATCCACAGCCACAGCATGAAACCCAGTAAGCCATCCTTGTTGGCAGGTTTCCAGTTTTCTGGGAAGGCACCACGAGACCCAACCCAGAATGGACAGAAGACCCTAGAAGCAGCATGGCCCCAAGGGTTAGCAACAGGCCTGTGGTCCCCAGTGAAGGGGAACCCCAAAAGGGTTCACTTACTTGGCAATCAGAGCCTGCTCAGCTTCTTCCTCACGGAAGAGGAAGCTGTGCATCCTCTCCCGATAGTTGACCCGGGTGATGGGAACGACTGCACCACTCCCACTTTGGTAATCCAGTGCCAGAGCAGGAGGTTTGTACTTTGCCAGCAGAACCACGTCGTCATCGGTCCTCGGCACGCTGGGGATGATGATCCGGTTACCGCGATCCCAGCGCACAAAGTTGACGGGGCGGCTGCTCTCCCTGGTGCTGGGGACATGCTGGGGGGCCTCCCGCCTCCCAACCTTCACCCTGATCTTCTGCATGAGGACAGGGCGCTTGCCGAAGTCAAACACCACCCACTGCTCGAAGATGCCCAGGACGCAGCACTCCACGCTGACCTCCACCAGCGCGGTGCGGGGCGAGGAGAGCACGGTGGCCACGTGCTCCCCACAAAGGTACTGCAGGCCCCGAGAAAGCCCGTTCCCCGAGAAGTAGAAGTTGACTCCAGGCTCCCGCTTCAGCAGGGCCACGTGCTGCAGATGCATCTGCCATTGGGGACAAGACAGGGACACAGTGAAGAGCCCAGCAGCTGGTGAGATGCTCCAGCAGCATTCCCTAGAAAAAGTTGCTAGAGGAACCAAACTCTCTGTCAGTCCCACCACAATTTATTCCTCGTGCAATCCCGCAGCTATTACTCTAAGGTCTCAGAGAACCTCAGGTTTCAGTTTAATATCAACCAGTGTGCAGTAAATGGGAAATCTACTTTGGAAAAGTAGATTTCTTTGGAAAAGTAGATTTACTTTGGAAAAGTAGATTTTAGATTTTTTTAGAAGGCTTTTGCCCCCAACATCCACAAAATCCTGGGCAGGAAAGCAGCTGAATTGTTATTTGCGATGACACAGGGGAGGTGTTGAGAGCAGCCAGATCTGCCCCAGGACCACTGCACAAGCCAGGAGACACAGTGGCTGCACCCCTGCACATGGCCTCAGTGCAAGCACCACCTGAGCAGCTCCTGAATATACCCAACACTTGACCTCATTTAAACATGCCCAAATCCCCATCCTTCTGCCCCTAGCAGAAATAATAACTAAAAAAAAAAACCTCCAAAGAACTGAGCTTACCTGAGAGTGGACCTTGAACTGCCATTGGTATTTCTTCTTCCTGTCCTCCAGCTGCACATGCAGAGGCTGCTCACACACAACTTGGACACCCTCGACGTGTTCAGCCATCTGTGGGGAGTCATGAGAGGAGAGGGACTGAAGGCAGCATCCAAGGGACACATCTCAGAGCCCTCCACAGTGCCATCTTCATCTTTGCCTTTACGCTACATCCTCCCAAGAGGAATCAAGAGTACATCCTCATATTCCATCATCACCCACAGCAGCAGCCTTGGGAAGCACAGCATAGCCCGGGTACCCTGAGCAAGCTCTCAGGTTGCTGACTCCAAAGAGATGAAGGAAGGAGGATGCCACATCCCTTTTTGCATCCCCATGAGGAAGGTGAGCAGTGGGCTCCATTCCCAAGCTCTCACACCAGAGGATTCCTGTGAAGAGCTGGACCAAAGCGCTCCCACCCTGTGCCCACCACTCACAATTAACACCTCGTTGGAGCACATCCGATACTCAGCAAGGAGCCGGTCCTGGTAGGACAAGAGTCCATCCTTCAGGGCTTGCTTCTTTTTCTTCATGGAAACCTTCACCCTCTGGATCCACTCCTGCAGCTCCTCTTTGGAATGAGCCTTGGTGCAGCTGTTCCCCATTTCACACACATCTGCTCTGTTGGGAGAGAGGTGTTCCAGGTGCCACCCGTGCCTGGTGGCATGGGGATCTTCAGGGAGCTGGCAGCTCCCTGCTGCCCCTGTCTCTTCCCTGTTGGATGCCTTACCTGCTGCACAGTGAGAACTTGGTCAGCCCGAGCGGCGGAGCACGGTGGACCCACTGCATGGAGCTGTCAGCTGAGAGCATCTGCACGTGCTCGATGGAGGAGCAGTGGTTCTCAAAGCTCTCCTGCGAGCTGCAGGTCACCAGGCAGATGTGGCAGTAGAACTGCACGGGCGCAGGCACTGCCGGCTTGCCGTTGGCTCTGCCAGTGCCCACGGAGGGCAGCAGGTCGGAGCGCAGCAATCCGCGCTCCCTCTCGGCCTCCCAGACGGCCATCTCCACATCACTGTGGGCAAACTGGCAGCGCTGCGGGCCGTGCCTGCAGGGTTGGCCCCGGGACACGAACCGGCAGTAGTTGAGGGTCTCCATGAACTCGGGGCAGGGCCGGATGGTCGTGTACTGCTGCTTCTTCTGGCTGTCCAGCACCGCGTGCACCAGCAGCGGGTCCCAGCTGTGGTGGGTCTCACAGAGCCACCCGCAGCCACCCACCGTGATGCGCTGGGGGCAGCCGAAAAAGCAACGCTTGCAGATCTCCTGGAAGCACCCCCCGAACTCGCTGGTGATCTCACTGGCAGCGCTGGCAGTGAGGTGGGGGGTGGCAGCAGGGTGGGCCCCCAGTTGCGCCTGCAGCACGGCCGCCTTCAGCCAGCGCCGCTCCAGCTGGTGCTCCCTCTCAAAGTTCCAGACCACGGCCTCCTCCGCGCTCCAGGCGAAGGTGCACTGGTTCTTGTGCCTGCTGCAGCCCATCCCCATCACGTAGTACCTGCAGACAGCGTAGCGTGCCGGGTTGGGGAAGCCGGGCCGCCGGGACACCTTCCTCCATGCTGTGCTCCTGCTCCTGCGGCTGCGGAAGCGCGCCAGCAGGATCTCGTACATGCACTTGTGCTCCACCTCCTGCGGGTGGTAGGTGATCTCGTTCTCCTTCACACTGCATTTGGAGCAGACCAGGAGCAGCTCCAGCTGCTGCTGGAGGCTGCCCAGTGGCACCTTCGGGCCGTTGGCTGTTGGCATCTTTGGCAGCAGCTTGAGTGTAGCAAAATGAATGGCAGGAAGGTCTTAGAAGGTGATGCCGTGGGGAGGAGGTGCCATGGGGCGAGTGGCCTTGTCCTAGCTCACTGCATACCTGCGGGCCATCGGTGCAAGATCATGAAGCCTGACAAAAGAACAAGGAACAAGTGACTTAGCAGGAAACATCAGACAATCCTTGGCTGGGCACACACAAAGGCACTGGCACCGCCAGGAACCTCACCCAGGCAACCTCAACCTCGGCACCCTCCCCCCCAGCTCTGTTCTGCCACCAGCCCAGGTCCCAGGGGAGAGTTTTGCACTCAAACTGCCAAGTGGTGCTGGTTCCCAGCAGGGCTCAGCCATCAGCATTTAGCATCCAAAGTGGTAAAGCAGTGACTGCTCCAGAGGGCCCAGCATGGTCCCCACAGCAGCCACTGATCTGCCTCAGACCATGGACACATGATCCAGCTTCCTCTTCCTGCAACACCTGCCCCACCTTGGGTCCCTCCTACCCATTTTCTCCTTCTTTATCCTGTTTTCTTCCCTGAATTGGCCAGGTAGCCCCACGCCCAGGGGGAGGAACCCAGCTCCAGCCCCTCAGCCCATCTACGCCATAGCATAAAAAATTAATAGGAATTAATTAATGAAGCAACCACCCTCTTTGTTCCTGGGATGCAGCACCCAAGGCCGGAGATGAGCATGCTGGAACAGGGGCCTGCCGGCATCTCGCCAGCTGACAGCTCTGTAAACATCTGCCTGGGAGAGCTCGGCCCTGGCGGCGAGGAAGGCGACTCATGGCTCACTGCCCTCTCCAGCCACCAGCTCTGGCATTTGCCATCAGTTTCCTGGGTAACCAGAGGCCAGAAGCATCTCTGGGAATGATGCTGCAGGGTTTGGTGGCTGGGCCACGTGGTCAGGGTGAAAGGAACATGCTGGGGCACATCTGTGGGCAGGATGTGCTGCCAAGAAAAGCCACCAGCCTCGTGCCGAGCACCCAAGTCAGGCTCCTGGCCAGCATCCACCACAGAGTGGTTCTGTGGCAATGCCAGGGAAGAGCAGGATTTACACTTGAGGCCCCGTGGACAATGGAAGGCAAACCTTGCATTGCTTCTGCACTTTCAATTAAGAATCTTTTGCTCTCTTCTGGGATAAACAGAGTGCTGGGCAAAGTGGGCAGGAAGTGCTCCAGCTGGAGCTCTAGACAACAAACACAGAGCTGGAAGTGGTTGAAGCATCACCCACATTCTCAGCATACCCTTAGAGAGCTCCTCACCTCCCAGCCCAGTGTCACAGCAGTGTCACTGCTGCTGAGCCATGAAGGAGTCATCTAATCCTATTTCTCTGTGTGCATCAGGTCAGACACGTGCTCAGAGCATAAACACCCGCTCGGTTTATCTCTCAAGGCCTGGCAGCAAGCCTGGTGCTGGGCAGAGCTGCAGGTTTCTGTTTTGGGAAGCTGTGGGATTCCGTGGCAGACTCCCACGCCAGCGCTGGCTTGATTGGGGTCACTGTGCCACGGCACTGTGCCGTGCCACGAGCTCTGCATCCAGAGCTCAATCACCCAGACTCAGCTCTGTGCCTTCACTTCCAAACCTCTGCTTGAAGTGCTCAGTGCAGGCTGGCAGTGAAAGAAGAGCAGTGACCCTGAGCTGGCTGGGGCCAGCAGAGAGCAGGGTATTCCTGTCCTCTGGCTGTAACAAGGTCATGGTTATTGGAATAAAACTTTCTGTAGCACAGGGGTCAGGAGCTCTTTGTTTGTTCTGGTTCTACCACAAAAAAAGAAAAATTGGAGCCACAGCTGAGGTTCTGGTGCTGCCCGATTGCTGACTGATGCAGATAAAATGCTTTGCACCAAAATGAAATAACTTGGGAAAATTTGAAAATAAGCACCTATAAAGAGAGGAGGGGGATGGAACAATCTGTGTCATGCCCGAGGGCATCAAGGGATGCTCCTCTGATTCCCAGCAAGACAACAAAGGCAGCACGGTGCTGAATGGGGGCTGCTCCTGGAGCTGCTCCTGCCAAACTGCCCCAGGCTGTGAACACCAGAATAAACCCCGGACACTGGATCCAGGCAGAAATCTGGGGAGACACAGCCTGTTCCGAGGGCTGGACTGCGAGAGGGAAAAACCCCGTGCCTTGTGGGGGCCAAAATCCCTCCTGTCTGAGCCTAGGGAGCCTGTTAGCTAGGAGAAAGCATTCCCATTCGGCTTTCCCCGGGAGACCAGGGATGGACTGGAGCTAAGCGGGATCTCAGGCAGAGGGAATGTCCCTCCCTTCCGCAGGTTCAGCTCGCCCCTGGGCACAGGGCAGGGGGACCCGGAGGGCGGCGGGGCAGAGCAGAGCAGAGCCAGGCTGTTCCCAAATGCGCGCAGCGGGAGCGCCCGGAGCGGGACACGGGGCAGCTCAGCCGCCCAGAGCCTTGCGGCTCCTTTGAAGCTGGCGAGGGCAGCACGTTCCCAGTGGAACTGACATCTGCAGTTTCGGGAACACTTTGGTATCCCTCCGATACAGTTCCACCTTCCTTCCTCTGGAAATCCCCGCCTCCGGCCGAGCCCTCCTGGGAAAAGCACTGGAGCTCAGGGTTTGTGCGACATCTATGCAACACTGTAAGTGGTGAAAACTCCAGGATATCTCATTTATACACAGGGAGAGGAAGAAACCTGATCGCTGGCACTCGGCTCCGTGCAGCGGGAGCCGAACTTGCCGGTCCCGGCACGTCCGCAGAGCTCAGGGCACGGGTCCGGCAGCATCCCGGCACCGACCCACCGGGGAAACGCTTCAGAACTGCCCAAAGACCGAGCAGGACAGCCAGGGTGCCACCGGAATTCATGCCTAGGCAGGGCATCCCAGCTGGAAAAAGCTAAGAGGGAATATTCCACCTTTAAAGGGGTCAATTCCTCTGCTGTTTATTTTTTTAAGAAGGCGTTTGATTTTGAGCAAACTGCCAGAACATGCTCTGGGTCTGGAGGTGGGAGGGAAGAGGAAGTGCAAACCCGCTCAAAGTCTCTGTACAGCACTAGTGCTGACGCCAGATTAAACCTTTTTTCTCTCTACCTCTCTACAGCACTCTTGCACTAGGGGGGAAAAAAAAAAACAGGGAAAAAAATAAGCGAAAAAAAAGCTAAGGCAACTTTTGCAATCCAAGCTCGGGTGGAGGGAACACACAATCACGAGGAAGTTCCAGGAGGTGTGCCCCAAGACAGCTGTCCCACTGTGAATAAAACTGATGTCAACAGGGCAAAATCCAAATGCTTCAGGGAAGGTAAGAGTGGATGAGGAGTGGTATTTACCAGCAAGCCACAGACCATGATTTACAAGCTGAATTTTGTATATTTCAATTTTAAAAACCACCTTTTTTACACTGATCCTGAAAAGCTCAGCCCGGCATTTAAAGCCACTCACATCCTGTTGATGGGTGACAAGTCCCTATGACAGAGAGAGGCTGGTTTATTGTACCCTCAGCACCATCTGGGCGAGTTCTGCCTCTCTCCCAGGCACCAACACAGCCCCATGCACTCTCTCCCAGCTGCGGTCCAGCCTTGCCACAAACCAAACCCAAACAGAGCACACCATGACCTCGCTGATGGCATTTCCTCCGCGCTCAGGAAGACGCTTTGGGTCAGGGCCGGGCCACGCTGTGTCCAAGCATCGTCCCTGGCAGGCGCCTTGCAGGGCAGTGCTGCGGCCACAGATAATCACATTTCCCTGGAAATGGCGAGGGGAAGCACGGCTGTGGCAGAGAAATGCTCATCGTGCTCCCGCGTCCTGATGCTCCACCCCCATCCTATCCCACCTGGAGGAACGCAGCCCTTCTCTGAGCTCTTGGCTTCATTAATTATTGACAGAATATTAGGCAACGCGCTACGCTGGAGTAAGCCAAGTGCCCCTCGATCAGAGCAAGTGACGTGAACCAGAGTGTTGGGAGAGGATGGGGACAGGGGACCGTGTGCCTCGGGGGGCTGCAGCCGCACACCCCGGTTACAGGACCCAGCCAAGCACTGGCCCTTGGAAGTTTTTCTACAGCTACAGGCAGCACTCAGAGCAACAGAGTAAAACCTTCCCAGCATCTCCAGCACCCCACCAGCGATCAGTGCAGCCGGGCCGGCCGGGAGGGTTTGGAAACATTGGAAGAGGATCTGCCTGGCAGATGTGGCCAGTGCCACCCCACCACCCGCAGCCATCCTGGCTGTACCGAAGCTGCAGCCCTCTGGAATCTCCCTCCAGTGCAAAAACAGCCTCTCAAGTTCTTGGCGCCGCTCCTTCCCAGCCTTTTTCAACCACACAGCTCTCTCCACATCCCACCCAAGAGCCGGCACTACCAGCCTGCCCGAGTGTGTGTGCAGGCACAGACCCTCCAGCTTGTGCAGAGCCCCGAGACACGTGGACCCCCAGTTGCTGCATTTGCTTTTATCCGACTGTAACAAGTTCACCGGGAGCTCCCAGATGCCATCCCAGAAGTTCAGAGGCGGCAGCAGGGTTAGAATATCGCTGCCGGGGATCGCTCACCGAAAGCAGCACTGTGCACCCCCGGGGTTCTCCCCACGTTCCAAACAGGGCTTTGCACCTCAAAACCTGCACCCTGGCTATGTCCCTCCTCTCCCGAACGCATCCCAGCCCAGGCAGGGACGCTGCGAGCCGGGGAGGGCGCTGAGCGGGATGCGCACCCCGCACGCCCTGCAGCATCCCGCGTGCCCTGCAGCACCCCAGGGCTCGCTGCGGGGCTACCGGGGGCACCCTCGGTCCTGCAGCTCCCCCAGGGCGCTCCGCTGACCGCCCATCCCCGGAGCTCCCCCACCCCCCGAACTCCCCCCGCCGCTCTCACCGCCGCCGCCGCCGCCGGGGTGGGGGGACCCGCGGGGACCCGGGGACTCGCCGCCGGCGGCAGTTTCGTTTCTCGGGCCTCCCTGCATTCAAACCGGGGCCGGACTTCGCGGAAATTGCATCACGGCGGCCCCGCCCCGCCCCGCCCGCCGGCACCGGCGGGGAGCAGGAGCCGGCACGGGCATCAGGCGGGGGGATCGGCACCGGCACCGACGGGAGCCCCAGCCGGCACCGGGACCGCCACCAGGAGCGGGGAGCCGGCACCGGACAAGAGGCACAGGCAGCGAACAGGGCGGGACCGGCACCAAGGGGAAGGGGCACCAAGGGGAGCGAGCACCGGCATCCAGAGCAGCAGGAGCCGGTACCGGTACCGGTAGCGGCACCGGCGGGACAGCACCACCCGCATCGCTCAGCGAACAGGACGGGCACTCCCGGGAGTTCCAGCCTCGCACCCCGGTCCCGTCCCAGCCCCGCATCCCAGCGCATCGGGGGCCGAGTCTGCCCCCGGTCCTGTCCCCTCCAAAGTGCAGAGGGGCCGCTCCCGGGGGCGCCGCTCACCCGCAGCAGGTCGGGATTCCCCGCGCTCAGATTCGGTCCAGAGCTGGGAGCGGCGCCACCGAAGTTTTAAGTGAATATTGAGCAGCAGCCCCGGTATTCAGCCTGGCACCCCCAGCAGCTTCCTTTTTATCGGGGCTCGGAGGGGTGGGAGGCGCTGCCCTCCTTTCTGTTCATCACCACTTTCGTTTTCTGTTCGGTTCCCCGCCTGGTGCCATGCACCCGCTGCAGAGCTCAGCCTTGAGCCAAAAACAAACACAAACCCCAAACGCACCCTCGGCAGCAGCCGAGGCTCATTGGCATCGTGTTTCGTGGGGCAGCGCCGACAGCCGGGGGCAAGAGGCCGCACTCCAGTTTGTGGGCACGTGTTACCACACCAGCGCCATCAGCTGATGCTCAGCACCCGGGCTGTGGAGCCCCTTCTCAGCCCTTTTGCACCTCCCCAAACCCATCCCACAACAGCTCGGTGCCTCATCATACAGGCACGAGGCAGTGCCCTCCCCCTGAGCGGTTTGGTGATGGAGCAGATTTGTGAGTATTGCACACAAAACCAACAAACCTAAAACCTGATATGACCCCAAAACACACCCACCCAAGCAAAATCCCAGGAAGTTCCTCTAACAGCCCCATCCCAGGAACTCACACCAGCAGCCGCATTTCACCAGCCTGGACGAAGGCTTCGGAAAGCCCTGACCTGTAAAGCAGGTGCTGTACCCAACACTGCGGTCAAGCCCCAGCATTCTAACTTAATGGAATTATCTTCATGCCAGAAGCCAGCTGCAAGCCCTGGAAACAACTAGGAAAAGCTAACACACCTCCAGCTGCAAGTGGCTGTAAAAAAATCGCAGGCACCAGAGCAATGTGTCCCTGCTAACAGGGACGCTGTTCAATCCTTCCATCGATGGATGGGCACGTCGTGCTTGGCGGTGCCACCTCAACACACAGCCAACCTTAGCAACAAAAGAAAAGTTTTTCCTCAAAGCAAATGGGAGGAGGAAACACAGAGCCACCCTGTGGGGCACGCCGGCACTGGAGTAGGAGGGAGGGGCAGAGACCGGTTTCTGGCACGTTTGTCAACACAGTGGAAGGAGGAAGAGAAACTACGTTTTTGACCTTCCTGCTTTGTGCAGTCAGAGCTGCTGGGTGCCCCAGAGGGAACTCTCATCTGGGTACCATTCAGCAGCACCCTAGGGAGCCAAGAAAAGGGTTTTCCCATCAAGGAGAGGAGTGGGGCAGCCCAGGCCTGTGGGTGCTGGATGGATCCCAGCAGAGCACTGGGTGGCTGTGGAAACCAGGCATTCCTGGGCAGCAAAGCCACCAGGTCTGTGCAACAACGCCCTGGTCACTGCTGGACCTGTGGCACCTGCACAGGGCTGCCAGGCGCTGCTGCTCTCTGCTCTGTCAGCAAGGAGCAGTGGGTGGCTCAGCCTCATAGCTGGATCCGACCCCGTGAAGCCCCCATGCTCAGTGTTCCCACCCAGGAAAGGGCTTCCCAGCTTTGTCCTTGCAGCTGCCATGGGAACTGCTATGGTTTGTGCAGCACCAGGACCCCATTCCTACCTGGGAAGAGTGACCAAGCAAAGCCCAACCCTGGTATCAGAGTGGTCCATAGTGACAGAGTCCACCCCATTTGCTACTGCTTGGGGCAGGAATCATCCTCCCTGCAGCCCTGACTCGAACCACATCAAAGGTCTCTGTGACCAGCATCAGACAGCAGTGAAAAACAAACATAATACCTGGCACCACGCCCCTGATGTGCCCGAGCCAGGACGGGCAGTGCCCAGCTCACTCAGGTGAAGCAGTCCTGGCACCGAGGCTTCACTCTGGTTACACAGGTGGGATATCTGGAGGTTTCATCGATTTTACAGGTGGGATATTTTCCCTCCAGCTCTAGAAGCAAACAACTTTCACTGTTTTTTATAAATCCGTCCCTGCTCAACGCACAAGGAGCAGCAGGGCAGCCGGCTCTGCCGTCCCTCATCGCTGGCTGCAGAGCGCAGGAAGCCGCTGCTGGGGCAGGGAGGAGGCAAAGCTGCGTCACCACATCCACAGCATTAGGGCGGGGAAGAGTCGAAAACGAGGATCTGCCGATTTTAGACACACAAAACACCGATCCGAAAGCGCCGGGTTTCGGTTTCCGTTCCTGCAGCGGCACGGCCGATAGTCACGGAGCGGTTTCCCCAGGAAACCACGGCCGCTGCTCCCCGCCCCAGCGCCAGACACGCTGCCCTCTGTGCGCTGCACACCCCCGCGTGTCCGAGGGACCTGCTGGACCTGGGAGAGCCTTCCCGCGAGGATGCTGGAGCATCTCTGTCCCAGTAACAGCTCTAACCTGCCCAGAAAGACGCAGGGAGTGAGGAATTGGTGATTTCTCACAGCCCCACTCCCTGGCACTCCACGGGCAGCTGCCAGGACCGTGGCAAGGCTCTGCTCGTGGTGCTGCCGGGAACGGGGAGCCTCTGTTCTCCCCCAAACACTGCAGACTACACTGTGGATACCTGGAGGAGGAAATGCAGGTGACTGAGTCTCCATCACCACATGATCCAGGGAAAAACAGGGACTTGGCATGAGTCATCTGCAGCCTTTATGTAATTTTGTCTCCGGGTGCAAGTCCTCTACACCTGGCCGCGAGCAGAGCAGCCCTGGGCTCCCCACGCGAGGAAAGGGGAGCAGATCTCAGCCTGAGCACCCAAGGGACCTCGGAAAGGCAGTGCCGGCAGTACCAGGCTGGTAGAATGGGTGCTGAGAGCTCTGCCCAGGGACTCCAGGCTCACAGAGCTGGGGATCCCACTGGGATCCACAGCCGAGTCCCAGTTGTGGGGTGCACGACACCCGCTGCAGCCCTGGGAGCCCACAGCGATGGGTGCAGCCCCCTGGGCAGGGCTTGGGGGCTGCCCCCGGCAGAGCCCCGGCTCTCTGTGCCGTGGGAACCGAGAGCTGATCCACAGGTGGGACGTGCTCTCCACGAGCAATACTTCACCATCCCTGCTGAAACCAGGGCTGCAGACCGGGATCTGCTGCCTCACTCACACGGGACTTCCCCCCGGCCAGGGAGCGTTACCCAATCGCCCACGGTCGCATCCAGCCCAAGGCCACTCATCCAGACACCGATAATCTCTGCATACATCTCGCTGCAGACGACTTCCTGTCTTTGCTTTTCCTTCTCAGCCCTCATCCTACGGCGAGTTGCTGACTCTGCAAGCCCCCAGCTGCCCCCGGCCGGGCGGGGAAGCGCCGCTGGAGCAGCACAGCCGCCCCGGGAGCGGAGCGCATCACCGGGGCATCGCGGAGCTCCCCTGAGAGACAGGGCTGCCCCACCGGCACCTCCCTGGCTGGCTGCCCCGAGAGCTGCTGCAAAGAGAAGGAAGAATTGCACCAGCCCAAATCTGCCGGCCGAGCTTTTATTGCTTGGGGAGCTGTTTACATCCCAAGGAAGAGCTGCTTTGCAGGGTAAAGTACACCCACGCTGGGAATGCTTTGCCGGTGAGGTGATCTATAGTCTCCAGGGCAGGTAAAGGTGCACGGAACCAGAGAAGAACTGCTGCCTCCTGCTTGTTCTGCTCTGCCCCAGCCCTTGCTGCCCACACCAACACAGAGCTGACACAAATCCTGTCCCACCCCACACTCCCATGTCACCGTTAGAGGAGCCAGGAGGTCTCTCCAGCTGTCCCCTTTCCACCTGAACATCCTCTCTCCCCTGGATAATCTAGACGAGTTTGGCCAAAGCAGAGATGGCTCAGCCCACAGCTCTCCAGGGGTGCAAAGGCACCACAGCTTTCCAGCCCTGGCACTGCTGGAGAAAGGTGTCCCTGTGTGGCAGAGGGACATTGACTCACCCTTTCAGCACAGGAAGGGGGGAATTCGGGCTGGAAACACACCTCAGGTGTGGCTCAGCACAGCTGCTCACGCTGGAAAGGCAAAAGGCAGCTCAGGGTGATCACAACCCTTTATATGTCCTCGGTCTGGCACGCTACTGCTGTCCCAAGTACAGAGATATGACGGTGATATCTTAGCGGCAGCCAGCTGGGAGGGAGAAACCTCTGATAAGAGGCAGGACTCCTCCTCATCAGCTGCAGCCTCAGCTGAGTCTCAGCCAAAACGAAACAAAATCTAATGCTTCAGAAGAATAGATCACTTTTCTTCCTGATTACGTGTCAGAACTCTTCTAAATGCCGGTTAGGCACCAGTGATTATCAGCACTGGGTGCAGCCAGGCCGTGCCGGCCGTGCCATGGACAACCAGACTTTGGAGCCACATTTCAGGCTCCTTGCACATGCACAGCCAGAGGGAACACAAAGGACATGGACATTTCTATTTAATAAAGTGTGTTCTTGTCCTGCCTTAGCCCCATTTCACAATCCCAGCTGTCATACCTGGACATAGAAAACACAATAAACCAGCAACATTCTTTCAAAAAAATATTTATTACTCAATAAAGTGACCTGTCATTGCTGCTGTTGCCAGATCAAGTTTGGAGAAACCCCAATGCTCCAAGCACCCAACTCCTTCCAGCTGGAGACAGCGTGAGACACACAGGCCCTGGCTGGGACCTGGTGAGAGCTGCAGCGAGTGGGGTGGCTGAAGGAGAACTGGGGGGTCGAGCACCCCATTACAGAACAGCTGCTTGAACCCAGCAGGGAGGAATGGCAGCATCTGGCTCCCAGGGGGCTGGGTACAGCAGGGTCCCCCTCATGAGGAGGTGTGAGCTCCTTGGAGCACAGCCATGGGGCTCAGCTCTGCACGCTCTGCAGCACGGCTCTGCCATGCAGAATGAGCTTCCCAACCAGGGCTTTGCTTAAAAATCACCATTGGCTTAAAAAAAAAAATCCCAAGAATGGATTTTTTCTTTTTTTGAGAAAACTAGAAAAAGACCCTAAATCCTTAGGAGTCACAGCTCTTCTCAGCCCTCTGGGTTCCTCCCTTCCTGCTCCTTCCCCAGCAGACCTGGGTAACCACCATGCCCACCATCTCATCAGCTCCCACTTTTGTTTCTGCCACCCAAAGCCAGTGTCACACACAAAACCCAACCTCCTCCCAGGGCCTGTGCCCATGCTGCCAGAGCCCTTCCTGGTGTCAGTGATTGTACAGATCCATGGAATTCCTGCTCTTGGCATCCCTCTCCATTCCTGCAGCCCCTGGGATGGGGAGCAGCCAGCTCCCTGCACACTAGATCCCCTCAGCAGCTTCCTTTAGCTACTGCGTTCTCCCTGCTCCTGTCCACTCCTCCCGATGGACACTGCTCCAGCTGTGCCTGCCAACAAGGCTGGACTGATGACCCAGAGCAGGAAAGCTATTCCAAGAGAACAGGGGAGGAAAGTTTTATAAAAAAATAAGCTCTTTGTTTCTTCCCTCCTCCAAACAAGGCAGAGCATTTCTGCCTTTCCCTTCTCCAGGCATCCTTCCTCCCCCCTCCTTCCCTCTGACCTGAACCTCTTTGCTCCCAACACAAGCTGCTCTGAGTCCTGTTAGCCCGTGCCCCTCACGACACCGCTCCTCATCCCACAGCACAGCCAGAGAAGAGGCAGTTCCCCCCAGAGTGGCACGGCCAGCGTCCCTCCAGGCAAGTCCCCCCTCTCACTTCTGCTCCGCCTCATCAGCCACTGCAGTCACCTCGATGGCGGCGGCAGCGTGCTCGTCCCCAGCAGCCTCGGTGGCACCAGACGGGACAGTCACGACTGTGCTCCCACTGGGAGCTATTTGTGTCACATTCTGGATGGTCGTGCCAAGTCCTGGAAGTGTCAGGAGCTGGAAGGGGCTCACCACCTTCACCACCGTGCTGCCGTCCTGGACCGCAGCCGTGCTCAGCACCGTCAGGTTGGAAGCGTCCGGGTGGATTTCCACCGTGCTGGGGAAGGTGGAGCCAGCAGAGGCCAGCACCGTGTACCCCCCCAGCAGAGGGGAGGCTGGGGAGCTCACAGCAGGGGGCTGGGCTGGGCTCTTTCCCAGCACTGAAGGAGGGAGGGCTGAGACCACTTTGCCGAGAGGGAGATTGGCAATCTGGGACACCGGCACGCCGGGAGTGACAGCGAGCTGCGCTGGCTGGGACAGGACTTGGGAGGTGATGGCAGCTGGTCCAGAGGTGGCCCTGGTCAGTCTGGGGCGTTTCAGAGGCGTGGGAACGGAGACAGGTGTGAGGGTCATCAGGACGTTGTTGAGATGCTGCGATTTGTGCTTCAGCTCCTTCGCTCGCTTGCGGTGCTCATCACACTGCTGCTCCAGAGCTGGAGAGAGAAGAGGTTTGGCTCAGCCTGGATCGTGGACAAGACTCCCAGAGGCCTGTGGCAATGCCTGGTGTGGTTGGTTTAACACACACTAGCTTTAACACAACCCCCACTTTCTCAGCCCAAATGAAAAGGCGCTGGCAGCGATGCCCGGTGCCAGCCCGGCGTGTCCAAGGCATACCTGCCAAATCCCGTGCGTACTGCTCCCTCGAGCGATCCATCTGGCACTTGTGGCTGGCCAGGACCTTCTTGACCAGATCCAGCATCCCAAAGTTCTGGACTATGTTGTTGAGTAAAACAGCATCTTAAAAACAAGACACAGAATCTTTGAGGAAGCAAAATTCCCTGCTCAAGCTATTTGTGGTTTGGCAAAAGCCAGACGACAACAAACACGTCCAGCTGAGACAGCCAAAATCTGAGGGAGGGTAATGCAAGAGGCTGGGGAAGACGAGAAGGCAGAAGCCATGAGAAAGGGCAAGAGGTCACTGGCATGTAAACAGTCCTCTCCTGCCTAGCAGGGGTGATAAGAAATCTGCTGGCACAGTAGCTGCTTGCTGCATCGTTATTCCAATGGCCTCAATTCCACCTTAGTTTCCAAGCCAAGTATTTGTCCGGACCCAGAGCCAGCAAAGAGGAAGCCCCAGGCACAGGGAATTGGAGAACTGAAATCACCTGAATTATCCCCAAGGGCAGCCTCACCAATCAGCCAGAAATGAGACTTTTTTTATAATGAGCTATGCCCCTATCAGGCCATCCAGGTATCTCTAAGGATAAAAAAATGAAAATCCACAAGCCCCTCTCTCAAGATGACTGAGCACCCATGTCCAGGTCCTTACCCCCGAGCTGCAGTGGGGGATCCTGTGCTCGCTGCTGCAAGCCCTTCATGGTCTCCACCAGCTCCTGGTGGAACTCATGGATCACTTCTTCCAGGAGACCACTGTCCTTCAGACCTTGCCAAAAAGCAAAGGTGTCATCTGGAAAAAGAGGAAGCAAGGAAGAACCTCAAAATCCTCAGCAGGGTTTAATGGCAATCTAGTATGGGTTCCCTGTGGAATCCATAGGGGTGCAGTCCTGCCAGGCTGGGAGAGACCCCTGGGCTCACAGGGCTGGGGCAAAGCCCATCCAGAGCACAGACCCAGAGGATACACCCTCCCCACCCCTGTCCCACACCAACAGACACTTTGCTACAGCCAGTAGCACCAAGGAGAATGATTTCATGACCCCTGTGATAAGAATTTTTTCCCCTAGAGCCACATTTGGCCCTGGCTTTGGTGTGTTGGTGCTTGGAAATAGCTTCATCCCAAGGCTGTGCAGCCAGCCCGCACAAAGGAAAAATCCCAGTGGAGGTTTCATGCAAGGCTGCCCTGGTAAGAGGGTCCTTCCTGCTCCTTACCATGCTGTTTCCCTCTTTCCCCACATCTCCCCACCCAGCCAGCACTGCGGGATCCCAAGCCATACCTCCAATGCTGGTGCTCCAATCAGTGGCATCCTCACATGTTTCTATGGTTATTGTAGCCGGGGATCCGTTCACTGCAACCAATAGCAAAAAAGAAGAGAAAAAAATTCCCAGGTCCTGATCCTTCCCTGTATTTTCACAGGCTGTTTCCAAGGGAAGCACTCCCTTGCTGCATTTCTGTGACTTCTCCTTCATATTGCACAGGATCACATCTGTTTGAATGCAGATCTCAATGCTGAACAGAGATGCTTAAGTGGTTGCTGTGCCAGCTGTACTTATTTTCCTACATTAGAGTGCAATCCCCAGGGATTGCTCCTGCAACCTTTGCAGCACAAGAACACATGTTTGAGAGCAGCATTTCCCTCCTGTTTCCCACTGCAAACACACCATGACTGCTCAGGGCCAAAGACAAACAGATTTGGAGTCTGATTTTTTGGCAGCCCATTTTACCCAGCCACTGTTTGTCTGGAGGGTTTCTAAAGCCTCCAAGGGAAGAGCAGCACCCTACTGCACAGGGATGAAGAGGGGATCCCTCCTTCCCTCCAGCTCTGCCAAATCTCAGCAGTTTTGTTACCATAGAGCTGGGGAACAGGCGTCATTCACACCAGGCGCAGGAGCAGGATGGATGGGAATCTGCCAGAGCCCCACAGAGCTGAGCAGAACCTTTGGAATGCTCAGTTTCAGCCATTAAATCCAGTCCCTCTGCTCCTTTACTCTGTAGCTTTCAGGGCTCTGGTTATTTCAGCATGGCCCAGCAGCTGGCAAGCATCTCCCATTGGTGAGCTCATGTTTAACAGGGGAGCTTGGAGTGCGCTGTGCTGTGCATCAGCATCAACTTCCTCACCACAACACCAGGATGTGGTGGATGGGTGCTCTGCAGAGCCAGGAAGGGGCTTATCCTGCCCCAGAGGCACCACCAGAAGCTTAGGGTGTGGGAGGCTGTTTTGTTTGAGGGCTGTTCTTAATGCTCAGGGGCAAAATAAGGAGTTAAGTATTTAAAAATTAGAATGCTTTCCATGAAACAGTTGCCTGCAATTACAGGTCAAATTCATAAAATCACAGAATGGTTTGGGTTGGAAGGGACCTCAAAGCTCATCTCATTCCAACCCCCTGCCATGGCCAGGGACACTTTCCACTAGACCAGATTGCTCCAAGTGCTGTCCAACGTGGCCGTGGACACTTCCAGAAATGGGGCAGCCATAGGGACCTTGGTCATGTGGCATTCACGTGCTTTGATGTATCAAAGCCCATGCTGAGGGTGAAGAATGGCTGCACATACCATCAGCAGAGGCAGGAGTCAGGGGGATGTACTCTGTAGATGTCTGGCTGGTCAGGGACACCCTGGCTCCAGTCAGATCAATTTTGGTGCTCCTGCAGGTGTTGGAACAGACCTTTGTGTGCTGGTAGAAATCCAGCTCTCCTGAGTCCATAATCTTCCTGAAAAACAAGGAGCAAGCACAAAGACAGGTACATCAGCAACAGCTAAGAGCTCTGAGAAGCAGCTCCTGGCAGCCTTCATCCCAAATTTCTGAGTCCCAAAATGCCAGGAGAGCAGGCAGAACCAACTGGGACTGATTAACTCATTTATTGAGGAAGGAAGGGGAAGAGAGAGCCCCTATCTGGTCCCACCAGCACATCCCCTCCCAAAGCCACAACTTCCAACCAAAGGGTCAGCTGGAGTCTCAGCTCAGGGTGAGACCACAGGGAGCTTCCTTCTGGCCTTTTTGACTCTACAGCTCAAAAGGAGACAGCACATAACCCTATTTATAAACTAAAATCCGGTCTCTCATCTCATTCTAAGGGAGTGGCAAGACAGGACACGGGATCTCACAATCCAAGAACATTATCTCCAAAACATTCCCAGGCCTTGCTGGCCAATGACCACCTTAGCCTCCCAAGATTTGCTCCCATGGGCTGCTGGGTTTGCCTTCAGACATTCCCCTGAAGTTTTTTTTCCCCATCTCAAAGCCCTGCCTTGACAAAGCCTAAACCTATTATGCAAAATTTATGTGGAGCAAAAGCTGCTTAAAAGGAATATGAGAGATGCCTGCATTGAAGCAGAAGAGTACAGGGAAAGGCAATGTCACCCTGTGGAAAGAGCACAAAACCAGTGACAATTCCTGGGGAAAGAGGTGATTCTTTTTTATCCTGCTCAAAGGCAGAGAAAGACTTTAATTAAATCACAGTCTCAGGCTGGTGTTCAGGAGGACCATAGAGGAATTGAATTACTGTAGTTAATACTAGAGAAGAGAAATGCTTGTAATAAAGATGATCTTTTTTCTTTGCCAGGACTTATTTAGAAGTGATGTCAAGCAGGAGTGCTGCAAAACCAGAGCATTGGTGATGACCAGACATGATTTCATTTGGTGGGTCATTTGGCTGAGAATACACAGACAGCAAGGCCCAACCATCAACAGCCATTAAAATTTCCAGTGTCCCTACACCAGCTGGAAACTCAGTGTGGTCCAAACCCTGAAAAGACTAGAGAAATATTTCTTGCCCCAAATTATTCCCTAGGCACGAGAACACAACAAAGCCATTGGACTGACCACATTTTGGGACCAGGCTGTCATTAAGACAAACGTTTAGTGGTTCATTTTCTCCCTCAGCAGCAAAACTGCCATTCCAAAGGTTCTGTTCCACCCCACCACAATCCCCCAGAAAGAAGTGTCCAGAGATACCAAGGCAGGGACTCACCGGAGCATGATCCCGTTCATCCGGATCGCCCGCTTCCAATCCTTCAAGGTCGACTTGCCTGCCAGGTGGACAAACTCCTTGGGGCTGATTAGGTGATCGTGAAACTGCAAAAGCAACATCAGTGCAACATCAGTGCCACGAGCCATAAACAAGGCAAGGGTGCCCTGTGAGCAGGGTTCAGCTGGAGCCTGGCAGCCTCCACATGCCACTGAACACCACCAAAACAGAGGGCTGCCAGGCACTCCCCACCACAGAGAACACTGCCCAAGTCAGAAAGATTAAAGCCAAACATTGCTGTCATGGATGGGTAGTTAACAGCTGTTCCAAGCCAAGGGTTCAGGGGTATGTGAGTTTGCCCAGCTTGGGCAGGACAGCTGGGAAAATCCCCATAGCTTGTGCAAAATATCATTAACAGCAGGGGGCTGCTCATGTTCCCACTAACAATGGAGCCAGTGAAAGCTGGGCTGCACATTTGGGTCCAGGGGCACACTATGCCCCATAGGAGAGAGAGACAAGCAGCCCATTTGGTCTTTGACCTCCTGCTCCTGAGCCCAACCATTGGTATCAGGGAACCTCTGGCCTCTCTGGCAGCGCACACCCACTGCTGCTGCAAACCAGCTTCAGGGAGCTGGCACACTGTGCCAACCTGTCCCTTTCTTTTATTGCCCTACACACCCAGGTGTGCCTAACCCACATGATGACCTAACAGCAGCCTGCACGATCACAGAATTATAGAATCACTAAATGTGATCATGATCCTTGAGTCCAACCATGACATGACCCAGATTGTCTTAAGAGCTGCCTTACAGCCCATCTCAAAGGATTTCCCAAATCCAGGCCTCCTCTTTTCCATGGTCATGTTGAGCAACATAGAGCAACTCACTGTTACTGCATGAGAAACTGCATTTCTGAACAAGGACACAGGTTTCAGTGCAGAGAGGACAGATTTCAGGGAGCAGCAGCATCTATCCTCTGCCTCATGGATAGAGGAGACCATTTCTGCTGGGAAGGGCAAGGACTATCCTTTGGGAGTCCAAGGAGACTCTCCCTCAGCAGGGTATTGTTTAGGCTGGGTACAAATGCCAGCAATGACTCACTCGTGGCATGTTCCTGAATTCATGTAAATTTTAACCATGAGTTACCCAGGACGCAGCAGCAACTCTTCATAGGTCCCCAATCAGTACATTCCTCAAATGAACAGACACTGGAAGTGCCCAAATTTCTCAAATTTTCAGTAACACATTAAATTGAGGCACCATCTCTCCAGCCAGAATTACATAATTTAGTCAGGACAAATACCAGGTACCCAGCACCAGGAAAAAGTCATCCTTTCCTTCCATGACATGGCTCTGATGCAAAGCAGCTGATCAAAGCTCATCACAACCAGGACAAACCAGGTGACCTCACAATGTGGGCAAGGGGAAAGCACAAGCCCAGTGCTGGGCTCTCTGTTCTCACCTGCACACACTTCACATTGATCCCAGGGCACACAAACTTCCTCCAGATGAGGTTGGCTTTGCTGTCCCCACAGGTGATGGGGTAGACAATCTCTGCTTCCAAACTGTCCTCATCTTCAGCCATCTTCACTTCTCACAGGGATCAGAGGAAGGGACAGATCAAAGAGAAACATGAGCCACAGCTCCTGATTCATGTGCCTGAGCCACACATGCAATGACAGTTTAGAAACTCAGAAACAAAAAGGAAAGCACATGATGCATGGTGGGGTGTGCTAGGGTTTGTGGCCACCACTCACTTGCACTTTGCTACAAAAGCATGAAAAACCCCAAATTACTCAGGCAAAACAGCTCAGGCAGATTCATGCCAATCAAGCTGCAGTTGAGCACAGGGAATATGAGAAGTCACCATTCTTGATAAAAGAGAATTATGTTATCTGGGTGGAGTCACTCTTTGTTTTAAAGTAAAACTGGCTTTAAGTCAACTCCAGCCCAGCTGATCAGCTTTTGCTCCCTAAACTCACTTTTAAAACTGCAAAAGTCTTAGCCCTGTGGCAAGCTGGAATGGCAGGAGGCAGGGATGGCTGGACACAGGCACTCATCCCGGACCAGGAGAGGGCAGCAGCAGCCCAGCCAGCCACTGCCAGATCCCTGCTGGTCACCAAGCCTCCTGGCTGCTGGGACAGCATCCCCAAGGCCCATAAAAGAGAACACCCCTGGAGCCCCAGCAGCTCTGCACAACAGAGCTTGGACTGTCCCATCTGACAGCAGCACAGGGCTCTGGCACACTGGGGCGGTGGAGCTGGCACCAAGGGGCTATGGAAAGAGATGACCTACCTAGAACTGCTTCCTTCAGGTCTGTGGAGGCTGTGAAGGCAGCAGCAGCTGCAGCAGCTGCATTTTCAGTCTCCAGAGTGTCTTCGTTGATGTCACCGCTGGGAAGAGAGGCAGAGACATTCTTAAGCCATGTGGCTGTGCCACCCCCACACCCGATGCCCTGTGGAGATGCTGCCTCAGAAGTCCCTCGGATCACATTCTCCCACAAGAGCTAAAGAGTCAGCTCTGGCTTTGGGAGGCTCAGCTCCATTTTTTCATGTGGAGATGAAGAACCCCACAGCAGGCAAGCCCCTGTCAGCAGCCTGGCCAGCTCTCTCTTGCCTCCTCTTTAATCCCAGCCCTGTGGATCTGCCTCCAGCCCATGCTGGAGAGCTGGCACGGAGAGATGCTGTCAGCACAGCCCCTTGCTCAGAAGTCACTGCCAGCCTTTGGAAGCTTTGGCTGAGATTTCCCCAGGAAAAACATGTGTGAAACATGCTGCTGCTGTCTGGGCAATGGACTGGCTGAGTCTCCTGGTATGCAGGATGCTCCAGGGAACAGGACCTCAATGAGCCACAAAGACACTATAAAGGAGTTGGGCAAACCCCAAGAGCAGATTTGTGAGCAGAGATAACATAACATGAGCTATAGATGCTTGCAGTACAATCTCTGAGCCTCTTAGAACTTGATATATCCATGACATTCATTAATAGTTGGTTATTCAACTGCTTCCATTGTCCCCACACTGAGATCTCCATCTTCTCTGGGTGCTTTGTCCATGGAGTCACTCAGTGGGTCCTGCACAGCGCCCACTCCCTCACTGTTCTCCCATTCCAGCTCTGCCATGGCAATACAGAGCCCCAGGCCCCTCCAAGGAGCTGCCCACACTCAGAGGGAACAGGCACTCCTGGCTGGGGTGTGGGACATGCTCCTCACCTCCTCGGATTTGGAGGTGAGGTCCCAAAGGAAGGGACCCCACACTGGTGCCCTTACAGATCCCACCCGTACATCACAGCCGGCACTCAGCAGGGACCATTCCTAATGGCTTTTCATAGAAACACTGAATGGTTTGGGCTGAACTCATCTTGTTCCAAGCCCCTCCCATGGGCAGGGACACCTTCCACTAACCCAGGCTGCTCCAAGCCCGGTCCAACCTGGCCTTGAACAATTCCAGGGATGGGGCAGACACAGCTTCTCTGGACAGCCTGTGCCAAGACCTCCTCACCTTCACAGGGAACAATTTCTTCCCAATATCTAATCTCAGTCTACCCTCCTTTTAAGATGTATGTTTGGTGGTGTTACTGAAGCTGACTAATTGCTGCAGAAAGCTTGACCTGCAGGGGAAGGGGGAGGAATACAATTAGCTTTTCACATACTTTGGCATATAAACTCCCTAGAAAGACTCCACAAAGAAAATAAACCTGGATCCTCCCTCAGTTTGGTACCACTGATGAAATTACAAGACAGCCCTAGTGACTCACTGGCAACCACATTTCTCACCCGAAATGCCACGGGGACAAGGAAATTCAAGAGCAACTGGTTTTTCCATTCTGGGCTCCTAACACACAGCTCCAGGGTGGAACTGCAGCTTCAAAGCATCCCTCCCCTCGGCAGCTGCAGGGCAGGTACCTGTGGGGAGCAGCACAGATAAGGAATGGTGTGGGTGGCAGGTCAGCCTCACCAGGCTCAGAGATGCTGCTCCAGACAGAGGGGAGCCAGCCCCTGCTGTGACAGAAAGAAGATGGACACAACTCTGCCTCTGCAGCTCACAGTGACCACCAGCCCAGAGCTCTGGCAGAGCATGGGGAGGATAATGTGAAAGGACTCTAAAATAATAAACTCTGAGCTAAGGCATTTGCACACAAGTGATTATTACACGAGTGGCAGTCTGACAAGAACAGAAGAATTCTAACCTGGGATTTTTCATCGGTTTGCTGCTGGGTTCTTTCATTTCTCCAGGTGAAAGGCCAGCAGTGGCATTTCAGCAGGGTTCCAGAGAAAGCAGCCCCATCTGGCATGCAAAGCCCAGCACCCCACAGCCCTGACCTGCCTCCAGATCAAGAATCTCCACCAACTTACCCAGAAGAAACCCCCCAGCAGAAAAGTCAGCACCTTTCAGAGCTTCCTGCAGGACTCCACCACATTTGCACCGCTCCGAAAAATGACAAAAGGCACAACTGGATAGGGAGGAATAACCCAGCCCACGCCTCAAACCTCCAGAGGAAAACAACCAAACCAACTCCCAGCTTGCATGAAAAATTCAGGCAACTGAAGTCTGCATCTGCTGTGGACACGTGGGGGAAAGAAAACCACAAAAAAGGCGAGAGTCTCCACGCTGTTTCTCCCATCCCATTCCAGGGAAACAGACTGAGGCAGATGCAAGAGAAAACACAAACACCTTCCAAGTCCCAGTAGCGCAGCCCCCCAGCTGGTCCTGCCTTTGCCAGTTGCCATGACGAAGGCAGGGGAGGATGGTTCTCATCTTCCTCCCCAGGAGGATCCATAAACCAGATGGGAGGAAGAGAAGAAAGCATGTGCAGATAACTCAGCGGGCTGGCGTCTCCTTTCTTTTCTGCCCCTGCCTTGCCTGGAAACTTGAGAGTGAAAAGTCTCCCCCAGAATCCTTCACTGATCAGAAATACAAGAGCCTCATCAGAGCTCCAAGCACAGATCCCCTCCTCTCACAGACCAAAGAGAACAGCTCATTATTATTTTCCCATTTCCCTCAGCCTTTTCCTTAAGAACACATGAGCTAATTAAGTTCTTAACAATAGGTTGTATAGAGGGTTTTTTTAATAGCAAATCCATACCCAGATGAGCACTAGAAAAAGGCACCAACCCCCAAGCTGAGTTTGGTTTAAGTGTCACACAAGGCAAACTGAAAGCTCCCCATGTGATGGTGACTGAACCAACATCAAGGGATCCCAGCCCGTGCCTGCAGCTGCTCTCCTGACACCAGCTGGGCTGTAGAGAGAAACCAGAGGGAAAGGGAGGAGCCAGCCAGCACCACTGTGCATTGCCCAGAAGGAGCAGAGCCTGGTGGGGACCACTGTCCAAGGCCACAGAGAGACCATGGGTGGCTCATCATCCAGGCAGGTTTTACTCTGACCCCAAAATACACATCCTTTCCATTAGCCCACTACCATCCCCAAGAATCGGGGAGCAAAGAGCCTGTCCAGAGGTTCTTCTCCAGAGAGATGCATGGAAAACCCTCAGGAATCTCTTCATACATGCCATCTCTGTTCATAGCTGTGACTAAATAAAAGCATTCCCCTCTGTGCTGTGTAGAGCTGTCCCGTTCCTGACCATCCAGGGGACACTGGCAGGTGAGAAAAGGCTTCCAAAGAAAAACAGGAAGGGAACTAGGAGTGAAAGGAAACCAGCTGACTGAGCCAGCCTCTGCCATGATCCTTTTCCCAGACAACACCACAATGCTGCATATGTGTCTGTAGAGGCTTGGAGCCACATTACAACCAGTAACCATTCTGCAGCCACATCTGGCTGCTTCTCCACTGAGAGAGACAAAGGAGTCTCCACGGGACTAAAAGGAGTAGAGCCCTTCTTCCCCACCATCACTGCACTTTTGGGAATTGAAAAGGTCTTGGAAACACACACACACCCAGGGTGTCGAGGCAGAGCAGGGCAGATCCTGCTTATCCCAGCACCAACAGTTCTTACCTCTGCCTGTCCCTGCTCATTATTTACCAAAATCTCTATTAATGGGCTTTATCTCAGTTGGAGCAGCACAAGGGGAGGCACCTGGACTGCAACAAACCTGTCGCTGCCCTGCCCAAAGCCCCAGGGCACTGACACAAAAGCACATTTTAGAAAAGAAGACAAACATCTTGTGAAGAGTAATAAACAGCCATTCAACACCCACTTATTTCAGACAAGCCTGCCTGAATGCAGCTCCAGGTGTGAACTTGGATTTTCTGCCCAGTGAAAGAGCAAAGCACAAAAATCTCTCTGGGCTCTGTCCCATCCAAAATACCACAGAGAAACAAAGCAAAGAGTCCACTGCTATGTGGGCCTTCAAGGTACCAGCCAGGCTCTTCAGCCATGACCAACCTGCCAACGAACAGACTAGACACGAACAAACAGCAGCCCTGAATATAAAATGTCAACAGAACAGGCAGAAATTGGGTAAAACAGCAGCACTTTAACAATCAGACCTTCACTGTTTTTTTGAGCAGTGCCTCTCCATTCAGGGGCATTCTCCATTTCAAGGACACCTCTCACATTCCTATTTCTGGTAGTGGAGGTTCCTGCAGAGCTCGGCCAAAAACCAGTCAACCCCAAACCTCCTCAACCTTCAGGGAAGGGGAGCCCAGCTGCACAACCCTCAGCCTGGTGAGGACAGACTTATCTCTTGGAGTTCAGAGCTCAGCACAGCCATCATGAAATAAATTGCAGAAAAACACTGATTTAGCCACTGGTGTCCTGTTCCAACTGGATTTGTGTCAACTCCAACACCCAAATGCACACAGGAAAAGGTATTTGGGGCTGGTCTTTTTCCCCTTTCTCAAAAAGAGGGAAAGAGTGGAGCCTGTTCTGGACAGAGTTGCAGAGCCCTGGGTATGGGAAGCCTTAGCAAGGATCTGGACGCTCCATGGCCACCACTGAGGTCCCCACAGTCAGCAGGGATGCAGGGGGAAGGAGTGGGGGATCAAATCCCAACTTACGTGGGTTTCCATCCTCTCAGTGTGCACCAACCCCATCTCTTACCCATGCTGGGACAGGTTGGTGGTGACCAGCACTGTCTTGACCTCCTCCATGCCACCATCCACGGCGCCGTCCGGCGTGGTCACCACCACCACCTCCTCCATGTGGACACTGACGTCCGGCGTGGCCATCGCGGCACGAGCGGGAGAGCCGCAGGTCACCAGCTGCTCGTGGAGAAATGGGGAGAAGCCCAGAGTCAGAAGGTCTCCTCCCTGCTGAATTTGGTCATGGAAAGATCCTGGGTGTGGTGGGAGCAAGGAGAGAAAGGACTGCAGGGAACTCGCACTGCCAGGGAGAAGGGGATGAGCAAATCCCCAAGTGCTCCATCGCAGGAAGAAGGATGAGGGAAGCTCAACACGCTCTGCAGGCTGGGTGAGAATGATGGGCATGGGTGGGACTGGGGAGCAGGGGGTGAAGGGCAGAGTGTGAAAGAGGTCCAAAATAAAAAAAAAAGTCCCTGGCATCCACCATAAACTCGATGAAGACACTCAGTTTGAAGGTGCGTTTCCAAATGTATTTCAAACTATCTCACGATTTCACACTGTTGGAGGAGCTTGTCACTGTCTCCTCCACATTGAAACAGGGATTCTTCCCTCCTCCAAAGTCACACAAAAAAAAATCTCAAATTAAAAAAGCACGTCAAGCCCGCAGAAATGGTGACATCTGGAAACTATTTCTAAGTGTGCATTTCTAATAAATCAGCAGTAGATGTAAGACAGCACTCCCTCTCCAGCTCTCTGGGAGCCCTTTTAGGAACTGAAAGGGACTCTCAGGTCTCCTCAAAGCCTTCTCTTCTCCAGCTCCCTCAGCCTATCTCCACAGCAGAAGTGCTCCAGCCCTCAGAGCATCTCCCTGACCTGCTCTGGACTCACTCCAGCAGCTCCACATCCTTCTGCTGCTGGGGGCACAGAGCTGGGTGCAGCACTGCAGGTGGGGTCTCACCTGAGGAGAGCAGAGGGAGAGAATCCCCTCCCTTGCCCTGCTGCCCACAATGGTGGGGAACAGCCCATGGCCAGGTATGGAGAAGTGAGTGCCTACAAAGCATCTCCTACAGCACCTATAGCACTGTGCAGGCCACACAGAGACAGCTAAGGGAACACCTCGTCCAGGTCTGGCTGTTCCAGGCTCAGACCCCCATGGAGCACTCCAAGCAGTGGCACAGAGCACAGCAGAGGTGCCACCTGGCTCCCACCACTTCCCCACACCGTGGCTGGAGCAAAGCACTGACCCAGCATGTCCAGTGTGACTTCACAACCAAGTTCAGGCCCTGCAGAAACACCACGAGGTGCTCTTTACCTCTGCAGAGCCCACAGTTTATCCAAAGTGGAATGTCCCTTCTGTGCCAGCCCAGCACAAAGCAGCAGAAGTACTTCAATTTTCACAGCAGCACAGATGCTCAGCTGCCTCCAGCACAACCACTCCAATTTTTGTTGTCACTCTATCCCTACCCTTGTCCTTCATTTTGGGGTAAAAGCCTTCCCACAGCACTAGCATCACTCACAACACCCCGAGCTGGCACCCAGTTTCAGGATGCTCCAGACATCCTGCCCAGCATCACGGGATTGAACTCCACGTGTGTTGCTCTGATGCCTCTGGGCAGGAACCAGCACTGAATGGAGAAAAAGCAGGCTGAAAACAAAAGTAATCTAAAAAGTGGCTAAAAACACAGCAGCAGTGGGGCTGTGGAGAGGGATGAGGGGCACCCCAGCTCTACCAGGACTCGGGGTGTCCATGCATGTCCCTCCTGGTGCACCTTGAAGGGTGCTGAGAGCGTGTCAAGGGCTGTGGGGAAGATTCACGATAAAGAGATGAAAAAAATATGAGAAGAAAAAAAGCATAACACAACTGGGAGAGGAGAGAGATGTTTGGGGTGCAGCCTCAGGAGGGCAGAGACCAGGGAGATTACACTGTGGGCTGCCAGCAAGGCTGTGCACAGAGAGAGGTTTTAGGGGATGCATGGGGAGGTGTCTACAGGGTTAAACAGAAGTGCACAGGGTGGGGGAGCCATGGGGGTGCAGGAGGGTGCACAGGGGTACATGGAGAGAGGAGATGGAGGCAGCACAGGCAGCACGAGTGGGGGCTACACAAAGAGGGGGGTGCAGGGGGCGGCTGCAGCTGCACGGGGGTGGGGGACACATGCTGGGGGCTGCATGGGTGGGGGCCTGCCCGGCAGAGAAGCTGCAAGACGATGGAGCGCGGCCTCGAGGAGAGGGGAAGAAGGCAGAGCGCAGCACAGGGGGACACAGAGAGGGGGTGCCCGGGGGGGCTGCGGCTGCACGGCGGGGAGAGGAGGGGGGGGGCGGTTCGCAGAGTGGGGTGCACGGGGGTGGAGGGGCTGCACGTGGAGGATGCCCGGGGAGGGTCTCCCGGGGGTGCCCCGAGTGTCCCCCGCGGTGTCCCCGCTGTCCCCCCTCGGCCCCCGCTGCGGGGCGGCCCCGGCGGGAGGGGCTGCGGGGCTGCGAGGGGCGCGTGGGCGCGCTCCCGCTGGCAGGGAGGAGGAGGAGGAGGAGGAGGAAGAGGAGGAGGAGGAGGCGGGGGGGCCGCGGGGCGGGCGGGCGGCCGGGCGCTGCCGCCGCCGCCGTAACGTCCTGACGCTCCGCAGGGACCCGGGCGGCGCGTGCGGCGGAGGCCCCGCGGCGGGCGAGGCCGCGCCCGGCGCTTACCTCGGGCCGGGGTCCCGCGGGCCCCGCTCGGGCTGCGGCGGCGGGCGCTGGGGCCGGGCGGCGGTGGGCGCGGGCAGGGCGGCAGCGGGGCCGGGGGGAGCGGGGCTCCGCCGCGCGGCTCTCGGGCCCCGCGCAGGCGCACGGCCCGCACCGGTTACCGAGACTTATTTGGCGCGGGCGCCGCGGCCCGCGCTCCCCGTGAAATAGGGACCGGGCGGGCGCTCTGCGCCTGCGCCGCCGCCGGGCGGGGGTGGGAGGGGGCGCGGCGCGCGCGGCCGGGGGGTCCCCGCGCGCGGGGTCCTGCGGGGAATCCCCCCCTTTGTCACCCCCTCCTTGTGTCCCCCGCTCTGTGTCCTCTGTACCCCCCCGTCTGCCCCCGACCCGTGCCCTGCGTGTCCTCCTCCTGGTTCCTGCTCCCCCCCCCCGGTCCCGTGTGTGTGTCCCCTGTGCCCCGCACACCCCCCGTGTCTCCTGTCTGCCTGCGCACCGTGTACCCTGCATCTCCCTTTGGCGTCCTGCGTGCCCCCCTTGTCCCCTCTATGTCCCCCTCCAGGGTTCTACATGCCCCACCGTGTCCCCCTCCAGGGTTCTGCGTGCTCCCCGTGTCCCCTCTCTGTCCCCCCCGGGCTGTGTTCTCATGCGTGTCCCCCAGCCATGTCTCCTGTGTGCCCCCCACGTCCACTGCGTGTCCCCATCTGGGGTCCTGCACGACGCCTTTTCTCCTGCATGTCCCTTTCCCACACTTGCCTGCTCCTGTATTCCTTGCATGCCCCTTTTCCAGATCCTACATGCCTTCTCTGTGTGTCCCATGTCCCCCTCCTCAATCCTCTGTGCCCGCCATGTCCCCTGTGTATCCTTTCCCTACGTTCTGTATTCCCCCTGTGCCCCCTGTATGTACCCCCATGTTCCCCCTGGGCTGAGTGCCCCCTGTGTGTGTCCCCCAAGCCCTGTGTCCCTCTCTGGCTCTCCAGGGTTTTGTGAAATCCCTCAGCTGTTCATGGCTGAACACTTCAGGGATCCAGGGGCAGCCACAGCTTCTCTGGGCACCCTGTGCCAGGGCCTGAGCACCCTCACAGGGAACAATTTCTTCCCAATATCCTGTCTAACCCTGCCCTCAGTCAGTGTGAAGCCGTTCCCTTGCTCTGTCACTCCAGGCCCTTGTCGAAATCCTCCCTCCATCTCTCTTCCAGCCCTTTTAGGCACTGGGAGGGGCTCTAAGGTCTCCCCAGGGCCATCTCCAGCATTTAAAAAGTTTGATTCAGGGTCTGTTTTCCTGTTTGAGCCATCCCCAAGGTGCTGCTGGTCGTTATCAGCACTAAGTCTTGAGCTGCTCTCCACGAGCTGTCACAGGTTTTGGTTAAATTCTGCTCTTTCTGTGCCTGTGAAGCCCAGGGTTTGGGAGGCACTCAAGAATTTCTCACGGAGGACTTTTTGCATGATTTTTCCACATTGCACTTACTTGAGTAGGTGGTTAACACGTTCTGGGAAGGGATGAGCTAGGCCAGAGGCCCCAAAAGTCATGAATCCCTTTTGGAAACACTCGCTGTGTTTCCATTCTGTCAGCTTTTCACAGCTACTGGGTGGGTGGCTTTTCCAGACAGGTGTTCAGGTGGTGTTTGGTCTGTTTAGTATTTTTTACACAAATTTCTAATGATCCTGTCTGATACATTTGTGGTGGTTTATTTATATTGTCTCTTCCTTTTTTTTTTTTTGTCCCCATGCAAACCAACCCTGCCTGATAAGCAGCTGCTGCCTCTATTTGCTTCATGTTCCCCTTCACCAGTTGACCCAAGTTAATACCATTAAAGTGATATTCCACAAGGAATTGTATTTATTTCCCTTCTGCAAGATAACCAGCAAGGTGAAATTTCCCACTGGAAATGGGTAATTTCACGCTCCCTTTTCCATGGAAGCCTGTCTGTCTCCCTACCAGAGCCACTGCTGGTGTCTTCCCTGGCAGCTGCATCCTCGGGACCCTGGTGGCGTTGGACAGGACAGATAAAAGGTCCCTTTTTCCACTAAAACCATCTTCCTACAGTGCCCAAGAACAGAGGCCTTATCAAGGTGATAAGAAGGCATCAAACCCTCAGTAATGCTGCTCGGCTCCAATTTTCCCAGCAGTCAGTGGCCTCTTAGAAAGCAAAGCCTGGCTTTTGCAGTCAGATCCCAGGCCACAGGAAGGTCCCTGGGCTCCTCCTAGCACAGAGAGCGAGATGATTTCACCTCCTAGCACCTAACCTGCTCCCTGCTCTGCCCCTTTATCAGACTTGCTCCAGACTGCTGAAATAGGGTGAGCTGTTATTTTTCAAACCAAATCACTGCAAAATTTCTGGCCTGCCCAGGTGAGCGTTTGCATTTACCTTGGCAGAGCCTCTGATCCCTTCCTTTACTCAGGCACAGCTCAAGCACTTTGTAGGGATCCCTTCAAGAGTTACCTAGGTATTCTGTTTCCTTGATTTTTTTGCACAAGGAACTCTTGACATGGCATGGAGTGACAGGACAGGGCACACTGACAGAGGGCAGGGTTAGATTGGCTATTGGGAAGAAATTATTCCCTGTGGTGGTGGTGGTGAGCCCTGGCACAGGGTGCCCAGGGAAGCTGTGGCTGCCCCTGGATCCCTGGAAGTGTCCAAGGCCAGGTTGGACTGGGCTTGGAGCAGCCTGGAACAGTGGAAGGTGTCCCTGCTCATGGCAGGGGGTTGGAACCAAACCATGCCTTGGTTCTGTGAATTTGTGGGTGCTAGAGTGTGGGTCAAACCTTCAGTATTGTGTCTCCAGCACTCAGGGCTGCACATGGGCGGGGCTGGAAGGCGGTGGGAGCCTCTCCACAATTCCTTCCGCTCCTCCTGCCCCATCCTGCCCCAACAGATCTCATGCCTCTGTGGTTTTCTCCTTCAGAAAAGGATGAAGGATGTGTCTTGAATTAACTAGCTAGGAGGGGGCTGTGCTTGGCCTCATCAATATATCCCAAACTGGCTGGCACCAAGGATTGTGCCTGTTTTCCTAAGACGAATGCAAAGGTTTCCGTTACTGCATCCATGTTTTAGAAGTGCCTGGGTTAGTGGACTGTATCAAGTCTCAGAGGAGAAGTGAGCAATGCTGTGTTTGCAGTCAGGTCTTTATCTCCAGAATCAGGAAGGTCAAGCTGCAAAAATAGAATTCCTGTTTGTGCGGGCAGCAGCATCCTGAGGACACGTGGGGAAAGCATCAGGCATGGGCTGCTTGCCACTGCCACCACCGTGATGGCCCCAGCACTGTCCTGGCACTGTCCTCCCTGCCCTTACACAACACTGCCCTGGGAATTAAAATTTATCCCCCCTGACTTCCCCTCGGTTTGTCTCCTTGTGCACTGAGCTGCTGAGCTCTGTGGAAAGTCTCCCACACCGGTTATTTTGATGGGATCACAAGATGTGGGACAGCCCAGGGGGATGCTGCTATTTCAATATCCCCTCAAGGACAGGGAGGACAGTGGCCAGAGACATTGGGCACTGCTTGTGGTGGCAAAAGGAGAGTGGGAGAACCTTTCCTCAGCAGTGGGGAAAGCAGGCAGGCACACTCCCCCACATGTCCTTGTGGATTACAAACTTCCCTGGTTTCAGTTGCAGCTTTTGGACATTTTTGTGTACCTGGCTCCAGGGATGGGATTGGGAGCATTGGCCATGCGGGGGTCCCCCATCTCCCTGAGGGCTACACGCTGCTCCCTCCCACTCTGTCCAGCCCAGGCTGGATCCTTTCTCAGGAAAAGCTCTTGAAGGAAGCATTGGAGTTTTTAATAAAGAAGCTCATGTGGTTTCTAGAACTGTATTTGTTGTATTTGTAACTGTTTTATATCTTTTTTGATCTTACTGTGTAAAGGCTTTGCACAGCCTCACTCCCAGCCACAGGAGTGACAGCAGGACCCTCATTCAAGCATTTATTACTTTGTCCCTCTGAGAATGGTGATAAACTCTCAATTTCTGCCTCTTTTATGCTGTGTGAAAAAGCAGTCACTAAGCATTCAGAGGATTAGGGTCTATTTTGTTAAATCTTTAGATCAATCTTCTATTTAATGTTGTTTATTAGTATTCTCACAATACAAAGAGAAGCCTTGGAACTAAAACAACCCATTTCTGGAGAGAGACAGACACAGAACAGTTTCATACCAACTTTATTTCTTTTTTTTTTCCTTTATTTTTTTTCATGATCACTTCTTTTGCACAACAACAACCTCAAGTTGACAATGAAATGCACGTGGCAGACCAAAGGGAACCGGACAAGGCTCTGTTAGGGATGGAAAGTCTTTTCCATGACACTGCTCCAGCTCCCCACCCAGCACAAGGGATGGTGAGCCCAGCTGTGGCAGGAGGAGCACATCCTGCCCAGAGGGCAGCTGGGGTGCTGAGCCCTGGGGTGACAGCTCAGCCCTGTGCCCACACAGTCATCTTCCAGCCCTCTCCTGCAGCCACGGGCCGGGGCTGCGTATCCTGACTCCATACTTTGGTACTTTCCATTTCAGAGCACTTTAGAGATGTGGAGGCTCCCGTGGGGAGGGAGCATCTATGTCCCCTTCTCAAAGGGTGTGGGAAACTGAGGCACAGGGCAGGGATACCCAGCTGTGCCCTGCATCCCTGCACCCCAGGGACCATGGAGCACCCACACTTAGGCATGGGCCAGTGCCCCTCTGCTGCTTTACTTGAAGACAGCTGACTACAGAGGTGGAGTTTATTGGTCTTGCTATGTCATCTCGTCCCTAGCGTGGAGAGTAAGAAATCTCTAGCACCGTAACAGCCATTCCCTGACTCATTTCAAGTGGTATCAGAGTGTATGTGCATATATCGTTTCCACGGATGCGTTTGTGCGCGTGTGCACGGCCGGGTGCACAGCCACTGCGAGGGGGGCAGGAATGCCATGGGAGGGGTCTAACCAACCCCACGAGGCAGGATTGCAGAGCCAGGGCCAGAGAGCCACGCAGGGCTAAGCTAAAGCAAGCAAGCTGAAGTTTACATTTGAAAGGGAGCAGCAATACTGACCTACCCCCGAGGTAGGATGCATACAACTCCTCAAACTCCACCAGCCCTGGAAGGTCAACTCAAAGGGAACCTCACAACTGGGCTAGAGCAAGATTTTTTAATGACTCCAAAATAATAAGACAAGAAATAGGCTCAGTCCAGAAGCAGTTGGAAGTGCCAATTTACAGGCAGAGCTGAGCTCTGTGTATGGAATAAGGTGGGCACAGAGCTGTAATTTGGGCTGTGAGGCCAGGTTCTTGGCTCTCATACAGCTTCACCAATTGTTGTTGGTGCTGGCTGGGAGCTCATTTAGCTTCAGCTCCTCTTTATTGCCCGAGTCAAAGGCTCTTCTCCAGGAAGGCTCTTGGAAGGCCTATGCATGCACATCACAATGTCACCCTCCTGGCTTTCCTCCCTCACACTGCTGCCACACTTGAGGTCAGGGCAAGGATGCTGTGGGTGCCCTGAGGATGCTCCCCCTACAAGGCACATTCCCATGTCCACATGCTGCTGCAAAAATGGGGCTGAAAACTACTGGTTCAGAATTTGATTCATAAACACCTTCAGGGATCACTGGAGACCTCAAGCCCCACAATAAGGAAGGAGACCCCGAGAACTGGGGGGTTGCATGCCGTGTCCACATCCATGGCACATGGGAATGCTCCAGGAATGACATAGGCTGGGGCAGTAAGGATGTTAATGAGGATACTTAATCAACCTCGTTTGAGGCATGAAGTATGCAGCTGCACATAGCCAATAGCATGAAGGGATATGGAAAGGCATGGAATAACCATGATCCTGGCTCGTGCCATGTGCTGCAGGTTGGGCACAGTGCTGCATGAGCTCCTGGCCACAATGGATTTGGAGCAGTGGGTGGGCACCTCTCATCCAGCTGACACCGTGCAGCCAAAGCAGTCACACATTTCCCTGATAGTGCCCAGTAGCACTGGACAAGCTCCTGAACATCCCTACTGCATCCATCTGCACCAGGCAAACACGGCTCCAGGACACAGAAAGCCTCTGGCCCCACAGGTGAGGCTGTTTCCTTGGCACAACGTGTCTTGGCAGCAGCTCCCTGACATTAGCAATGCACACCTCTCCCTGCACATCCCTGCTCCTCTGGTGCAGGAGCTTCTCCTGCACTAACACATTTTCCAGCCATATCCACCGTCCCTCACTGCACCAACCTGATGGAGGGGAGAAGAATTGGTTTCCCAGTGCTCATACCTGCATGAGCACCATCTGCCAGGCCATTCTGCACTCGCCATGGGAATTTTTGCCAGGAAAAGCTATTGCAAGAATAAGTCCCCGCTTGAGACCCATCTGGGCTTCAGGGAGGGGGAAGAGAGGGGCACAGGGCAGCACAAGGGACGGAGAGGGAAGATCCAGGCAGGAATTGAGCCTGGAGACTCAGGAGCTGTTTGGGAGGACGGTTCTGACTGGCACAAGCTGTTCCAGCTCTGTTCCAGCACATACTAAACCTGACAGGTCCTCTGGCTTCCACGGGGTTGCAGGGAACCACCTGGAACTTCCACACGGGGAGGTTTTGATCAACAGTAAATTATATGTACCAGAATTGAAGCATCACCTCTATTCTTCCTCTCAGCCCTTCCTTCTCCTCCCAGCATGAGGGGCAGCCGTCCCTGCTCTCACCGCCCTGCCTGCAGGACTCGGCTGCCTCCAGCTCCCCATTTTTTCCAGCTGCTCTCTGGTCCAGCATCCCACTGGCACCCTGCCTTCACCTGGCCCAGCCTCCGACTCCTTCTGAGCCCCCAGGAGAGAGTGAAAATGGCCATTTCTCTTGTTTTCAACTCTTGCTCATGAGCACAATATTTCTGATAATAATAATCATAATAATCATAGTACTAAAAACAGTATTTACAACAAGCTCCAGGTCAGAATTACACACCAAGCAAACACTCAGCACCACAGAGAGTAGGACAG